>NC_086191.1:15751666-17080000 GCF_023053635.1 Elgaria multicarinata webbii | reverse complement strand
ACCCTAACCCTAACCCTAACCCTAACCCTAACCCTAACCCTAACCCTAACCCTAACCCTAACCCTAACCCTAACCCTAACCCTAACCCTAACCCTAACCCTAACCCTAACCCTAACCCTAACCCTAACCCTAACCCTAACCCTAACCCTAACCCTAACCCTAACCCTAACCCTAACCCTAACCCTAACCCTAACCCTAACCCTAACCCTAACCCTAACCCTAACCCTAACCCTAACCCTAACCCTAACCCTAACCCTAACCCTAACCCTAACCCTAACCCTAACCCTAACCCTAACCCTAACCCTAACCCTAACCCTAACCCTAACCCTAACCCTAACCCTAACCCTAACCCTAACCCTAACCCTAACCCTAACCCTAACCCTAACCCTAACCCTAACCCTAACCCTAACCCTAACCCTAACCCTAACCCTAACCCTAACCCTAACCCTAACCCTAACCCTAACCCTAACCCTAACCCTAACCCTAACCCTAACCCTAACCCTAACCCTAACCCTAACCCTAACCCTAACCCTAACCCTAACCCTAACCCTAACCCTAACCCTAACCCTAACCCTACCCTAACCCTAACCCTAACCCTAACCCTAACCCTAACCCTAACCCTAACCCTAACCCTAACCCTAACCCTAACCCTAACCCTAACCCTAACCCTAACCCTAACCCTAACCCTAACCCTAACCCTAACCCTAACCCTAACCCTAACCCTAACCCTAACCCTAACCCTAACCCTAACCCTAACCCTAACCCTAACCCTAACCCTAACCCTAACCCTAACCCTAACCCTAACCCTAACCCTAACCCTAACCCTAACCCTAACCCTAACCCTAACCCTAACCCTAACCCTAACCCTAACCCTAACCCTAACCCTAACCCTAACCCTAACCCTAACCCTAACCCTAACCCTAACCCTAACCCTAACCCTAACCCTAACCCTAACCCTAACCCTAACCCTAACCCTAACCCTAACCCTAACCCTAACCCTAACCCTAACCCTAACCCTAACCCTAACCCTAACCCTAACCCTAACCCTAACCCTAACCCTAACCCTAACCCTAACCCTAACCCTAACCCTAACCCTAACCCTAACCCTAACCCTAACCCTAACCCTAACCCTAACCCTAACCCTAACCCTAACCCTAACCCTAACCCTAACCCTAACCCTAACCCTAACCCTAACCCTAACCCTAACCCTAACCCTAACCCTAACCCTAACCCTAACCCTAACCCTAACCCTAACCCTAACCCTAACCCTAACCCTAACCCTAACCCTAACCCTAACCCTAACCCTAACCCTAACCCTAACCCTAACCCTAACCCTAACCCTAACCCTAACCCTAACCCTAACCCTAACCCTAACCCTAACCCTAACCCTAACCCTAACCCTAACCCTAACCCTAACCCTAACCCTAACCCTAACCCTAACCCTAACCCTAACCCTAACCCTAACCCTAACCCTAACCCTAACCCTAACCCTAACCCTAACCCTAACCCTAACCCTAACCCTAACCCTAACCCTAACCCTAACCCTAACCCTAACCCTAACCCTAACCCTAACCCTAACCCTAACCCTAACCCTAACCCTAACCCTAACCCTAACCCTAACCCTAACCCTAACCCTAACCCTAACCCTAACCCTAACCCTAACCCTAACCCTAACCCTAACCCTAACCCTAACCCTAACCCTAACCCTAACCCTAACCCTAACCCTAACCCTAACCCTAACCCTAACCCTAACCCTAACCCTAACCCTAACCCTAACCCTAACCCTAACCCTAACCCTAACCCTAACCCTAACCCTAACCCTAACCCTAACCCTAACCCTAACCCTAACCCTAACCCTAACCCTAACCCTAACCCTAACCCTAACCCTAACCCTAACCCTAACCCTAACCCTAACCCTAACCCTAACCCTAACCCTAACCCTAACCCTAACCCTAACCCTAACCCTAACCCTAACCCTAACCCTAACCCTAACCCTAACCCTAACCCTAACCCTAACCCTAACCCTAACCCTAACCCTAACCCTAACCCTAACCCTAACCCTAACCCTAACCCTAACCCTAACCCTAACCCTAACCCTAACCCTAACCCTAACCCTAACCCTAACCCTAACCCTAACCCTAACCCTAACCCTAACCCTAACCCTAACCCTAACCCTAACCCTAACCCTAACCCTAACCCTAACCCTAACCCTAACCCTAACCCTAACCCTAACCCTAACCCTAACCCTAACCCTAACCCTAACCCTAACCCTAACCCTAACCCTAACCCTAACCCTAACCCTAACCCTAACCCTAACCCTAACCCTAACCCTAACCCTAACCCTAACCCTAACCCTAACCCTAACCCTAACCCTAACCCTAACCCTAACCCTAACCCTAACCCTAACCCTAACCCTAACCCTAACCCTAACCCTAACCCTAACCCTAACCCTAACCCTAACCCTAACCCTAACCCTAACCCTAACCCTAACCCTAACCCTAACCCTAACCCTAACCCTAACCCTAACCCTAACCCTAACCCTAACCCTAACCCTAACCCTAACCCTAACCCTAACCCTAACCCTAACCCTAACCCTAACCCTAACCCTAACCCTAACCCTAACCCTAACCCTAACCCTAACCCACACCCTAACCCTAACCCTAACCCTAACCCTAACCCTAACCCTAACCCTAACCCTAACCCTAACCCTAACCCTAACCCTAACCCTAACCCTAACCCTAACCCTAACCCTAACCCTAACCCTAACCCTAACCCTAACCCTAACCCTAACCCTAACCCTAACCCTAACCCTAACCCTAACCCTAACCCTAACCCTAACCCTAACCCTAACCCTAACCCTAACCCTAACCCTAACCCTAACCCTAACCCTAACCCTAACCCTAACCCTAACCCTAACCCTAACCCTAACCCTAACCCTAACCCTAACCCTAACCCTAACCCTAACCCTAACCCTAACCCTAACCCTAACCCTAACCCTAACCCTAACCCTAACCCTAACCCTAACCCTAACCCTAACCCTAACCCTAACCCTAACCCTAACCCTAACCCTAACCCTAACCCTAACCCTAACCCTAACCCTAACCCTAACCCTAACCCTAACCCTAACCCTAACCCTAACCCTAACCCTAACCCTAACCCTAACCCTAACCCTAACCCTAACCCTAACCCTAACCCTAACCCTAACCCTAACCCTAACCCTAACCCTAACCCTAACCCTAACCCTAACCCTAACCCTAACCCTAACCCTAACCCTAACCCTAACCCTAACCCTAACCCTAACCCTAACCCTAACCCTAACCCTAACCCTAACCCTAACCCTAACCCTAACCCTAACCCTAACCCTAACCCTAACCCTAACCCTAACCCTAACCCTAACCCTAACCCTAACCCTAACCCTAACCCTAACCCTAACCCTAACCCTAACCCTAACCCTAACCCTAACCCTAACCCTAACCCTAACCCTAACCCTAACCCTAACCCTAACCCTAACCCTAACCCTAACCCTAACCCTAACCCTAACCCTAACCCTAACCCTAACCCTAACCCTAACCCTAACCCTAACCCTAACCCTAACCCTAACCCTAACCCTAACCCTAACCCTAACCCTAACCCTAACCCTAACCCTAACCCTAACCCTAACCCTAACCCTAACCCTAACCCTAACCCTAACCCTAACCCTAACCCTAACCCTAACCCTAACCCTAACCCTAACCCTAACCCTAACCCTAACCCTAACCCTAACCCTAACCCTAACCCTAACCCTAACCCTAACCCTAACCCTAACCCTAACCCTAACCCTAACCCTAACCCTAACCCTAACCCTAACCCTAACCCTAACCCTAACCCTAACCCTAACCCTAACCCTAACCCTAACCCTAACCCTAACCCTAACCCTAACCCTAACCCTAACCCTAACCCTAACCCTAACCCTAACCCTAACCCTAACCCTAACCCTAACCCTAACCCTAACCCTAACCCTAACCCTAACCCTAACCCTAACCCTAACCCTAACCCTAACCCTAACCCTAACCCTAACCCTAACCCTAACCCTAACCCTAACCCTAACCCTAACCCTAACCCTAACCCTAACCCTAACCCTAACCCTAACCCTAACCCTAACCCTAACCCTAACCCTAACCCTAACCCTAACCCTAACCCTAACCCTAACCCTAACCCTAACCCTAACCCTAACCCTAACCCTAACCCTAACCCTAACCCTAACCCTAACCCTAACCCTAACCCTAACCCTAACCCTAACCCTAACCCTAACCCTAACCCTAACCCTAACCCTAACCCTAACCCTAACCCTAACCCTAACCCTAACCCTAACCCTAACCCTAACCCTAACCCTAACCCTAACCCTAACCCTAACCCTAACCCTAACCCTAACCCTAACCCTAACCCTAACCCTAACCCTAACCCTAACCCTAACCCTAACCCTAACCCTAACCCTAACCCTAACCCTAACCCTAACCCTAACCCTAACCCTAACCCTAACCCTAACCCTAACCCTAACCCTAACCCTAACCCTAACCCTAACCCTAACCCTAACCCTAACCCTAACCCTAACCCTAACCCTAACCCTAACCCTAACCCTAACCCTAACCCTAACCCTAACCCTAACCCTAACCCTAACCCTAACCCTAACCCTAACCCTAACCCTAACCCTAACCCTAACCCTAACCCTAACCCTAACCCTAACCCTAACCCTAACCCTAACCCTAACCCTAACCCTAACCCTAACCCTAACCCTAACCCTAACCCTAACCCTAACCCTAACCCTAACCCTAACCCTAACCCTAACCCTAACCCTAACCCTAACCCTAACCCTAACCCTAACCCTAACCCTAACCCTAACCCTAACCCTAACCCTAACCCTAACCCTAACCCTAACCCTAACCCTAACCCTAACCCTAACCCTAACCCTAACCCTAACCCTAACCCTAACCCTAACCCTAACCCTAACCCTAACCCTAACCCTAACCCTAACCCTAACCCTAACCCTAACCCTAACCCTAACCCTAACCCTAACCCTAACCCTAACCCTAACCCTAACCCTAACCCTAACCCTAACCCTAACCCTAACCCTAACCCTAACCCTAACCCTAACCCTAACCCTAACCCTAACCCTAACCCTAACCCTAACCCTAACCCTAACCCTAACCCTAACCCTAACCCTAACCCTAACCCTAACCCTAACCCTAACCCTAACCCTAACCCTAACCCTAACCCTAACCCTAACCCTAACCCTAACCCTAACCCTAACCCTAACCCTAACCCTAACCCTAACCCTAACCCTAACCCTAACCCTAACCCTAACCCTAACCCTAACCCTAACCCTAACCCTAACCCTAACCCTAACCCTAACCCTAACCCTAACCCTAACCCTAACCCTAACCCTAACCCTAACCCTAACCCTAACCCTAACCCTAACCCTAACCCTAACCCTAACCCTAACCCTAACCCTAACCCTAACCCTAACCCTAACCCTAACCCTAACCCTAACCCTAACCCTAACCCTAACCCTAACCCTAACCCTAACCCTAACCCTAACCCTAACCCTAACCCTAACCCTAACCCTAACCCTAACCCTAACCCTAACCCTAACCCTAACCCTAACCCTAACCCTAACCCTAACCCTAACCCTAACCCTAACCCTAACCCTAACCCTAACCCTAACCCTAACCCTAACCCTAACCCTAACCCTAACCCTAACCCTAACCCTAACCCTAACCCTAACCCTAACCCTAACCCTAACCCTAACCCTAACCCTAACCCTAACCCTAACCCTAACCCTAACCCTAACCCTAACCCTAACCCTAACCCTAACCCTAACCCTAACCCTAACCCTAACCCTAACCCTAACCCTAACCCTAACCCTAACCCTAACCCTAACCCTAACCCTAACCCTAACCCTAACCCTAACCCTAACCCTAACCCTAACCCTAACCCTAACCCTAACCCTAACCCTAACCCTAACCCTAACCCTAACCCTAACCCTAACCCTAACCCTAACCCTAACCCTAACCCTAACCCTAACCCTAACCCTAACCCTAACCCTAACCCTAACCCTAACCCTAACCCTAACCCTAACCCTAACCCTAACCCTAACCCTAACCCTAACCCTAACCCTAACCCTAACCCTAACCCTAACCCTAACCCTAACCCTAACCCTAACCCTAACCCTAACCCTAACCCTAACCCTAACCCTAACCCTAACCCTAACCCTAACCCTAACCCTAACCCTAACCCTAACCCTAACCCTAACCCTAACCCTAACCCTAACCCTAACCCTAACCCTAACCCTAACCCTAACCCTAACCCTAACCCTAACCCTAACCCTAACCCTAACCCTAACCCTAACCCTAACCCTAACCCTAACCCTAACCCTAACCCTAACCCTAACCCTAACCCTAACCCTAACCCTAACCCTAACCCTAACCCTAACCCTAACCCTAACCCTAACCCTAACCCTAACCCTAACCCTAACCCTAACCCTAACCCTAACCCTAACCCTAACCCTAACCCTAACCCTAACCCTAACCCTAACCCTAACCCTAACCCTAACCCTAACCCTAACCCTAACCCTAACCCTAACCCTAACCCTAACCCTAACCCTAACCCTAACCCTAACCCTAACCCTAACCCTAACCCTAACCCTAACCCTAACCCTAACCCTAACCCTAACCCTAACCCTAACCCTAACCCTAACCCTAACCCTAACCCTAACCCTAACCCTAACCCTAACCCTAACCCTAACCCTAACCCTAACCCTAACCCTAACCCTAACCCTAACCCTAACCCTAACCCTAACCCTAACCCTAACCCTAACCCTAACCCTAACCCTAACCCTAACCCTAACCCTAACCCTAACCCTAACCCTAACCCTAACCCTAACCCTAACCCTAACCCTAACCCTAACCCTAACCCTAACCCTAACCCTAACCCTAACCCTAACCCTAACCCTAACCCTAACCCTAACCCTAACCCTAACCCTAACCCTAACCCTAACCCTAACCCTAACCCTAACCCTAACCCTAACCCTAACCCTAACCCTAACCCTAACCCTAACCCTAACCCTAACCCTAACCCTAACCCTAACCCTAACCCTAACCCTAACCCTAACCCTAACCCTAACCCTAACCCTAACCCTAACCCTAACCCTAACCCTAACCCTAACCCTAACCCTAACCCTAACCCTAACCCTAACCCTAACCCTAACCCTAACCCTAACCCTAACCCTAACCCTAACCCTAACCCTAACCCTAACCCTAACCCTAACCCTAACCCTAACCCTAACCCTAACCCTAACCCTAACCCTAACCCTAACCCTAACCCTAACCCTAACCCTAACCCTAACCCTAACCCTAACCCTAACCCTAACCCTAACCCTAACCCTAACCCTAACCCTAACCCTAACCCTAACCCTAACCCTAACCCTAACCCTAACCCTAACCCTAACCCTAACCCTAACCCTAACCCTAACCCTAACCCTAACCCTAACCCTAACCCTAACCCTAACCCTAACCCTAACCCTAACCCTAACCCTAACCCTAACCCTAACCCTAACCCTAACCCTAACCCTAACCCTAACCCTAACCCTAACCCTAACCCTAACCCTAACCCTAACCCTAACCCTAACCCTAACCCTAACCCTAACCCTAACCCTAACCCTAACCCTAACCCTAACCCTAACCCTAACCCTAACCCTAACCCTAACCCTAACCCTAACCCTAACCCTAACCCTAACCCTAACCCTAACCCTAACCCTAACCCTAACCCTAACCCTAACCCTAACCCTAACCCTAACCCTAACCCTAACCCTAACCCTAACCCTAACCCTAACCCTAACCCTAACCCTAACCCTAACCCTAACCCTAACCCTAACCCTAACCCTAACCCTAACCCTAACCCTAACCCTAACCCTAACCCTAACCCTAACCCTAACCCTAACCCTAACCCTAACCCTAACCCTAACCCTAACCCTAACCCTAACCCTAACCCTAACCCTAACCCTAACCCTAACCCTAACCCTAACCCTAACCCTAACCCTAACCCTAACCCTAACCCTAACCCTAACCCTAACCCTAACCCTAACCCTAACCCTAACCCTAACCCTAACCCTAACCCTAACCCTAACCCTAACCCTAACCCTAACCCTAACCCTAACCCTAACCCTAACCCTAACCCTAACCCTAACCCTAACCCTAACCCTAACCCTAACCCTAACCCTAACCCTAACCCTAACCCTAACCCTAACCCTAACCCTAACCCTAACCCTAACCCTAACCCTAACCCTAACCCTAACCCTAACCCTAACCCTAACCCTAACCCTAACCCTAACCCTAACCCTAACCCTAACCCTAACCCTAACCCTAACCCTAACCCTAACCCTAACCCTAACCCTAACCCTAACCCTAACCCTAACCCTAACCCTAACCCTAACCCTAACCCTAACCCTAACCCTAACCCTAACCCTAACCCTAACCCTAACCCTAACCCTAACCCTAACCCTAACCCTAACCCTAACCCTAACCCTAACCCTAACCCTAACCCTAACCCTAACCCTAACCCTAACCCTAACCCTAACCCTAACCCTAACCCTAACCCTAACCCTAACCCTAACCCTAACCCTAACCCTAACCCTAACCCTAACCCTAACCCTAACCCTAACCCTAACCCTAACCCTAACCCTAACCCTAACCCTAACCCTAACCCTAACCCTAACCCTAACCCTAACCCTAACCCTAACCCTAACCCTAACCCTAACCCTAACCCTAACCCTAACCCTAACCCTAACCCTAACCCTAACCCTAACCCTAACCCTAACCCTAACCCTAACCCTAACCCTAACCCTAACCCTAACCCTAACCCTAACCCTAACCCTAACCCTAACCCTAACCCTAACCCTAACCCTAACCCTAACCCTAACCCTAACCCTAACCCTAACCCTAACCCTAACCCTAACCCTAACCCTAACCCTAACCCTAACCCTAACCCTAACCCTAACCCTAACCCTAACCCTAACCCTAACCCTAACCCTAACCCTAACCCTAACCCTAACCCTAACCCTAACCCTAACCCTAACCCTAACCCTAACCCTAACCCTAACCCTAACCCTAACCCTAACCCTAACCCTAACCCTAACCCTAACCCTAACCCTAACCCTAACCCTAACCCTAACCCTAACCCTAACCCTAACCCTAACCCTAACCCTAACCCTAACCCTAACCCTAACCCTAACCCTAACCCTAACCCTAACCCTAACCCTAACCCTAACCCTAACCCTAACCCTAACCCTAACCCTAACCCTAACCCTAACCCTAACCCTAACCCTAACCCTAACCCTAACCCTAACCCTAACCCTAACCCTAACCCTAACCCTAACCCTAACCCTAACCCTAACCCTAACCCTAACCCTAACCCTAACCCTAACCCTAACCCTAACCCTAACCCTAACCCTAACCCTAACCCTAACCCTAACCCTAACCCTAACCCTAACCCTAACCCTAACCCTAACCCTAACCCTAACCCTAACCCTAACCCTAACCCTAACCCTAACCCTAACCCTAACCCTAACCCTAACCCTAATGACTGAAAGATTTCAAAGTGCTCAACGTTCAAAGAGCAAACGCTAAAGTCTAAAAGATTTCAAAGTGCTCAACGTTCAAAGAGCAAACGCTAAAGTCTAAAAGCTTTCAAAGTGCTAAACGTTCAAAGAGCAAACGCTAAAGTCTAAAAGATTTCAAAGTGCTAAACGCTGAAAATAACCTGAAGTCAAGGGGCTCAACGTTCAAAGAGCAAACGCTAAAGTCTAAAAGATTTCAAAGTGCTAAACGTTCAAAGGGCAAACGCTAAAGACTGAAAGATTTCAAAGTGCTCAACGCTGAAAATAACCTGAAGTCATGGGGCTAAACGTTCAAAGAGCAAACGCTAAAGACTGAAAGATTTCAAAGTGCTCAACGTTCAGAGAGCAAACGCTAATGACTGAAAGATTTCAAAGTGCTAAACGTTCAAAGAGCAAACGCTAAAGACTGAAAGATTTCAAAGTGCTAAACGCTGAAAATAACCTGAAGTCAAGGGGCTCAACGTTCAAAGAGCAAACGCTAAAGACTGAAAGATTTCAAAGTGCTCAACGTTCAGAGAGCAAACGCTAAAGACTGAAAGATTTCAAAGTGCTAAACGTTCAAAGAGCAAACGCTAAAGACTGAAAGATTTCAAAGTGCTAAACGCTGAAAATAACCTGAAGTCAAGGGGCTCAACGTTCAAAGATCAAACGCTAAAGTCTAAAAGATTTCAAAGTGCTAAACGTTCAAAGAGCAAACGCTAAAGACTGAAAGATTTCAAAGTGCTAAACGCTGAAAATAACCTGAAGTCAAGGGGCTCAACGTTCAAAGAGCAAACGCTAAAGACTGAAAGATTTCAAAGTGCTAAACGTTCAAAGAGCAAACGCTAAAGACTGAAAGATTTCAAAGTGCTAAACGCTGAAAATAACCTGAAGTCAAGGGGCTCAACGTTCAAAGAGCAAACGCTAATGACTGAAAGATTTCAAAGTGCTCAACGTTCAAAGAGCAAACGCTAAAGTCTAAAAGATTTCAAAGTGCTAAACGTTCAAAGAGCAAACGCTAAAGTCTAAAAGATTTCAGAGTGCTCAACGTTCAAAGAGCAAACGCTAAAGACTGAAAGATTTCAAAGTGCTAAACGTTCAAAGAGCAAACGCTAAAGACTGAAAGATTTCAAAGTGCTAAACGCTGAAAATAACCTGAAGTCAAGGGGCTAAACGTTCAAAGAGCAAACGCTAAAGTCTAAAAGATTTCAAAGTGCTCAACGTTCAAAGAGCAAACGCTAAAGACTGAAAGATTTCAAAGTGCTAAACGTTCAGAGAGCAAACGCTAAAGACTGAAAGATTTCAAAGTGCTCAACGTTCAGAGAGCAAACGCTAAAGACTGAAAGATTTCAAAGTGCTCAACGTTCAGAGAGCAAACGCTAAAGACTGAAAGATTTCAAAGTGCTCAACGTTCAAAGAGCAAACGCTAAAGACTGAAAGATTTCAAAGTGCTAAACGTTCAAAGAGCAAACGCTAAAGACTGAAAGATTTCAAAGTGCTAAACGCTGAAAATAACCTGAAGTCAAGGGGCTCAACGTTCAAAGAGCAAACGCTAAAGACTGAAAGATTTCAAAGTGCTCAACGTTCAGAGAGCAAACGCTAAAGACTGAAAGATTTCAAAGTGCTAAACGTTCAAAGAGCAAACGCTAAAGTCTAAAAGATTTCAAAGTGCTAAACGTTCAGAGAGCAAACGCTAAAGTCTAAAAGATTTCAAAGTGCTAAACGTTCAGAGAGCAAACGCTAATGACTGAAAGATTTCAAAGTGCTAAACGTTCAAAGAGCAAACGCTAAAGACTGAAAGATTTCAAAGTGCTAAACGCTGAAAATAACCTGAAGTCAAGGGGCTCAACGTTCAAAGAGCAAACGCTAAAGACTGAAAGATTTCAAAGTGCTCAACGTTCAGAGAGCAAACGCTAAAGTCTAAAAGATTTCAAAGTGCTAAACGTTCAGAGAGCAAACGCTAAAGTCTAAAAGATTTCAAAGTGCTAAACGTTCAGAGAGCAAACGCTAATGACTGAAAGATTTCAAAGTGCTAAACGTTCAAAGAGCAAACGCTAAAGACTGAAAGATTTCAAAGTGCTCAACGTTCAGAGAGCAAACGCTAAAGAC
The DNA here is from genome assembly GCF_023053635.1 of Elgaria multicarinata webbii. Classification (NCBI taxonomy): domain Eukaryota; kingdom Metazoa; phylum Chordata; class Lepidosauria; order Squamata; family Anguidae; genus Elgaria; species Elgaria multicarinata. The sequence continues at coordinate 17,068,263 of NC_086191.1, read as the reverse complement.
TGAAAGATTTCAAATTGCTAAACGTTCAAAGGGCAAACGCTAAAGACTGAAAGATTTCAAAGTGCTAAACGCTGAAAATAACCTGAAGTCAAGGGGCTCAACGTTCAAAGAGCAAACGCTAAAGACTGAAAGATTTCAAATTGCTAAACGTTCAAAGGGCAAACGCTAAAGTCTAAAAGATTTCAAAGTGCTAAACGCTGAAAATAACCTGAAGTCAAGGGGCTCAACGTTCAAAGAGCAAACGCTAATGACTGAAAGATTTCAAAGTGCTAAACGTTCAAAGGGCAAACGCTAAAGACTGAAAGATTTCAAAGTGCTCAACGCTGAAAATAACCTGACGTCATGGGGCTAAACGTTCAAAGAGCAAACGCTAAAGACTGAAAGATTTCAAAGTGCTCAACGTTCAGAGAGCAAACGCTAAAGACTGAAAGATTTCAAAGTGCTCAACGTTCAAAGAGCAAACGCTAAAGTCTAAAAGATTTCAAAGTGCTAAACGCTGAAAATAACCTGAAGTCATGGGGCTAAACGTTCAAAGAGCAAACGCTAAAGACTGAAAGATTTCAAAGTGCTAAACGCTGAAAATAACCTGAAGTCAAGGGGCTCAACGTTCAAAGGGCAAACGCTAAAGTCTAAAAAATTTCAAAGTGCTCAACGTTCAAAGAGCAAACGCTAAAGTCTAAAAGATTTCAAAGTGCTAAACGTTCAGAGAGCAAACGCTAAAGTCTAAAAGATTTCAAAGTGCTCAACGTTCAAAGAGCAAACGCTAAAGACTGAAAGATTTCAAAGTGCTAAACGTTCAAAGAGCAAACGCTAAAGTCTAAAAGATTTCAAAGTGCTAAACGTTCAGAGAGCAAACGCTAAAGTCTAAAAGATTTCAAAGTGCTAAACGTTCAGAGAGCAAACGCTAATGACTGAAAGATTTCAAAGTGCTAAACGTTCAAAGAGCAAACGCTAAAGACTGAAAGATTTCAAAGTGCTAAACGCTGAAAATAACCTGAAGTCAAGGGGCTCAACGTTCAAAGAGCAAACGCTAAAGACTGAAAGATTTCAAAGTGCTCAACGTTCAGAGAGCAAACGCTAAAGACTGAAAGATTTCAAATTGCTAAACGTTCAAAGGGCAAACGCTAAAGACTGAAAGATTTCAAAGTGCTAAACGCTGAAAATAACCTGAAGTCAAGGGGCTCAACGTTCAAAGAGCAAACGCTAATGACTGAAAGATTTCAAAGTGCTAAACGTTCAAAGGGCAAACGCTAAAGACTGAAAGATTTCAAAGTGCTCAACGCTGAAAATAACCTGAAGTCATGGGGCTAAACGTTCAAAGAGCAAACGCTAAAGACTGAAAGATTTCAAAGTGCTCAACGTTCAGAGAGCAAACGCTAAAGACTGAAAGATTTCAAAGTGCTCAACGTTCAAAGAGCAAACGCTAAAGTCTAAAAGATTTCAAAGTGCTAAACGCTGAAAATAACCTGAAGTCATGGGGCTAAACGTTCAAAGAGCAAACGCTAAAAACTGAAAGATTTCAAAGTGCTAAACGCTGAAAATAACCTGAAGTCAAGGGGCTCAACGTTCAAAGGGCAAACGCTAAAGTCTAAAAAATTTCAAAGTGCTCAACGTTCAAAGAGCAAACGCTAAAGTCTAAAAGATTTCAAAGTGCTAAACGTTCAGAGAGCAAACGCTAAAGACTGAAAGATTTCAAAGTGCTAAACGTTCAGAGAGCAAACGCTAAAGACTGAAAGATTTCAAAGTGCTAAACGTTCAAAGGGCAAACGCTAAAGTCTAAAAGATTTCAAAGTGCTAAACGCTGAAAATAACCTGAAGTCAAGGGGCTAAACGTTCAAAGAGCAAACGCTAAAGTCTAAAAGATTTCAAAGTGCTAAACGCTGAAAATAACCTGAAGTCAAGGGGCTAAACGTTCAAAGAGCAAACGCTAAAGTCTAAAAGATTTCAAAGTGCTCAACGTTCAAAGAGCAAACGCTAAAGACTGAAATATTTCAAAGTGCTCAACGTTCAAAGAGCAAACGCTAAAGACTGAAAGATTTCAAAGTGCTCAACGTTCAGAGAGCAAACGCTAAAGACTGAAAGATTTCAAAGTGCTCAACGTTCAGAGAGCAAACGCTAAAGACTGAAAGATTTCAAAGTGCTAAACGTTCAAAGGGCAAACGCTAAAGACTGAAAGATTTCAAATTGCTCAACGTTCAAAGGGCAAACGCTAAAGTCTAAAAGATTTCAAAGTGCTAAACGCTGAAAATAACCTGAAGTCAAGGGGCTCAACGTTCAAAGAGCAAACGCTAAAGTCTAAAAGATTTCAAAGTGCTAAACGCTGAAAATAACCTGAAGTCAAGGGGCTAAACGTTCAAAGAGCAAACGCTAAAGTCTAAAAGATTTCAAAGTGCTCAACGTTCAAAGAGCAAACGCTAAAGTCTAAAAGATTTCAAAGTGCTAAACGTTCAGAGAGCAAACGCTAAAGACTGAAAGATTTCAAAGTGCTCAACGTTCAAAGGGCAAACGCTAAAGTCTAAAAGATTTCAAAGTGCTCAACGCTGAAAATAACCTGAAGTCAAGGGGCTAAACGTTCAAAGAGCAAACGCTAAAGTCTAAAAGATTTCAAAGTGCTAAACGCTGAAAATAACCTGAAGTCAAGGGGCTAAACGTTCAAAGGGCAAACGCTAAAGACTGAAAGATTTCAAAGTGCTAAACGCTGAAAATAACCTGAAGTCAAGGGGCTCAACGTTCAAAGAGCAAACGCTAAAGACTGAAAGATTTCAAAGTGCTAAACGTTCAAAGAGCAAACGCTAAAGACTGAAAGATTTCAAAGTGCTCAACGTTCAAAGAGCAAACGCTAAAGTCTAAAAGATTTCAAAGTGCTAAACGCTGAAAATAACCTGAAGTCAAGGGGCTCAACGTTCAAAGAGCAAACGCTAATGACTGAAAGATTTCAAAGTGCTAAACGTTCAAAGAGCAAACGCTAAAGTCTAAAAGATTTCAAAGTGCTCAACGTTCAAAGAGCAAACGCTAAAGTCTAAAAGATTTCAAAGTGCTAAACGTTCAGAGAGCAAACGCTAATGACTGAAAGATTTCAAAGTGCTAAACGTTCAAAGAGCAAACGCTAAAGTCTAAAAGATTTCAAAGTGCTAAACGCTGAAAATAACCTGAAGTCATGGGGCTAAACGTTCAAAGAGCAAACGCTAAAGACTGAAAGATTTCAAAGTGCTCAACGTTCAAAGAGCAAACGCTAAAGACTGAAAGATTTCACATTGCTAAACGTTCAAAGGGCAAACGCTAAAGACTGAAAGATTTCAAAGTGCTAAACGCTGAAAATAACCTGAAGTCAAGGGGCTCAACGTTCAAAGAGCAAACGCTAAAGACTGAAAGATTTCAAAGTGCTAAACGTTCAAAGAGCAAACGCTAAAGACTGAAAGATTTCAAAGTGCTAAACGCTGAAAATAACCTGAAGTCAAGGGGCTCAACGTTCAAAGAGCAAACGCTAAAGACTGAAAGATTTCAAAGTGCTCAACGTTCAAAGAGCAAACGCTAAAGACTGAAAGATTTCACATTGCTAAACGTTCAAAGGGCAAACGCTAAAGACTGAAAGATTTCAAAGTGCTAAACGCTGAAAATAACCTGAAGTCAAGGGGCTCAACGTTCAAAGAGCAAACGCTAAAGACTGAAAGATTTCAAAGTGCTAAACGTTCAAAGAGCAAACGCTAAAGACTGAAAGATTTCAAAGTGCTCAACGTTCAAAGAGCAAACGCTAAAGTCTAAAAGATTTCAAAGTGCTAAACGCTGAAAATAACCTGAAGTCAAGGGGCTCAACGTTCAAAGAGCAAACGCTAATGACTGAAAGATTTCAAAGTGCTAAACGTTCAAAGAGCAAACGCTAAAGTCTAAAAGATTTCAAAGTGCTCAACGTTCAAAGAGCAAACGCTAAAGACTGAAAGATTTCAAAGTGCTAAACGTTCAAAGAGCAAACGCTAAAGTCTAAAAGATTTCAAAGTGCTAAACGTTCAGAGAGCAAACGCTAAAGTCTAAAAGATTTCAAAGTGCTAAACGTTCAGAGAGCAAACGCTAATGACTGAAAGATTTCAAAGTGCTAAACGTTCAAAGAGCAAACGCTAAAGTCTAAAAGATTTCAAAGTGCTAAACGCTGAAAATAACCTGAAGTCAAGGGGCTCAACGTTCAAAGAGCAAACGCTAAAGTCTAAAAGATTTCAAAGTGCTAAACGCTGAAAATAACCTGAAGTCATGGGGCTAAACGTTCAAAGAGCAAACGCTAAAGACTGAAAGATTTCAAAGTGCTCAACGTTCAAAGAGCAAACGCTAAAGACTGAAAGATTTCACATTGCTAAACGTTCAAAGGGCAAACGCTAAAGACTGAAAGATTTCAAAGTGCTAAACGCTGAAAATAACCTGAAGTCAAGGGGCTCAACGTTCAAAGAGCAAACGCTAAAGACTGAAAGATTTCAAAGTGCTAAACGTTCAAAGAGCAAACGCTAAAGACTGAAAGATTTCAAAGTGCTAAACGCTGAAAATAACCTGAAGTCAAGGGGCTCAACGTTCAAAGAGCAAACGCTAATGACTGAAAGATTTCAAAGTGCTCAACGTTCAAAGAGCAAACGCTAAAGTCTAAAAGATTTCAAAGTGCTAAACGCTGAAAATAACCTGAAGTCAAGGGGCTCAACGTTCAAAGAGCAAACGCTAATGACTGAAAGATTTCAAAGTGCTAAACGTTCAAAGAGCAAACGCTAAAGTCTAAAAGATTTCAAAGTGCTCAACGTTCAAAGAGCAAACGCTAAAGACTGAAAGATTTCAAAGTGCTAAACGTTCAAAGAGCAAACGCTAAAGTCTAAAAGATTTCAAAGTGCTAAACGTTCAGAGAGCAAACGCTAAAGTCTAAAAGATTTCAAAGTGCTAAACGTTCAGAGAGCAAACGCTAATGACTGAAAGATTTCAAAGTGCTAAACGTTCAAAGAGCAAACGCTAAAGACTGAAAGATTTCAAAGTGCTAAACGCTGAAAATAACCTGCAGTCAAGGGGCTCAACGTTCAAAGAGCAAACGCTAAAGACTGAAAGATTTCAAAGTGCTCAACGTTCAGAGAGCAAACGCTAAAGACTGAAAGATTTCAAATTGCTCAACGTTCAAAGGGCAAACGCTAAAGACTGAAAGATTTCAAAGTGCTAAACGCTGAAAATAACCTGAAGTCAAGGGGCTCAACGTTCAAAGAGCAAACGCTAATGACTGAAAGATTTCAAAGTGCTCAACGTTCAAAGAGCAAACGCTAAAGTCTAAAAGATTTCAAAGTGCTAAACGTTCAAAGAGCAAACGCTAAAGACTGAAAGATTTCAAAGTGCTAAACGCTGAAAATAACCTGAATTCAAGGGGCTCAACGTTCAAAGAGCAAACGCTAAAGTCTGAAAGATTTCAAAGTGCTAAACGTTCAAAGAGCAAACGCTAAAGTCTAAAAGATTTCAAAGTGCTCAACGTTCAAAGAGCAAACGCTAAAGACTGAAAGATTTCAAAGTGCTAAACGTTCAAAGAGCAAACGCTAAAGTCTAAAAGATTTCAATGTGCTAAACGTTCAAAGAGCAAACGCTAAAGTCTAAAAGATTTCAAAGTGCTAAACGTTCAAAGAGCAAACGCTAAAGTCTAAAAGATTTCAAAGTGCTAAACGTTCAAAGAGCAAACGCTAAAGTCTAAAAGATTTCAAAGTGCTAAACGCTGAAAATAACCTGAAGTCAAGGGGCTCAACGTTCAAAGAGCAAACGCTAAAGTCTAAAAGATTTCAAAGTGCTAAACGCTGAAAATAACCTGAAGTCATGGGGCTAAACGTTCAAAGAGCAAACGCTAAAGACTGAAAGATTTCAAAGTGCTAAACGTTCAAAGGGCAAACGCTAAAGACTGAAAGATTTCAAAGTGCTCAACGCTGAAAATAACCTGAAGTCAAGGGGCTCAACGTTCAAAGAGCAAACGCTAATGACTGAAAGATTTCAAAGTGCTCAACGTTCAAAGAGCAAACGCTAAAGTCTAAAAGATTTCAAAGTGCTAAACGTTCAAAGAGCAAACGCTAAAGACTGAAAGATTTCAAAGTGCTAAACGCTGAAAATAACCTGAAGTCAAGGGGCTCAACGTTCAAAGAGCAAACGCTAAAGTCTAAAAGATTTCAAAGTGCTCAACGTTCAAAGAGCAAACGCTAAAGACTGAAAGATTTCAAAGTGCTAAACGTTCAAAGAGCAAACGCTAAAGTCTAAAAGATTTCAATGTGCTAAACGTTCAAAGAGCAAACGCTAAAGTCTAAAAGATTTCAAAGTGCTAAACGTTCAAAGAGCAAACGCTAAAGTCTAAAAGATTTCAAAGTGCTAAACGTTCAAAGAGCAAACGCTAAAGTCTAAAAGATTTCAAAGTGCTAAACGCTGAAAATAACCTGAAGTCAAGGGGCTCAACGTTCAAAGAGCAAACGCTAAAGTCTAAAAGATTTCAAAGTGCTAAACGTTCAAAGAGCAAACGCTAAAGTCTAAAAGATTTCAAAGTGCTAAACGTTCAAAGAGCAAACGCTAAAGTCTAAAAGATTTCAAAGTGCTAAACGCTGAAAATAACCTGAAGTCAAGGGGCTCAACGTTCAAAGAGCAAACGCTAAAGTCTAAAAGATTTCAAAGTGCTAAACGCTGAAAATAACCTGAAGTCATGGGGCTAAACGTTCAAAGAGCAAACGCTAAAGACTGAAAGATTTCAAAGTGCTAAACGTTCAAAGGGCAAACGCTAAAGACTGAAAGATTTCAAAGTGCTCAACGCTGAAAATAACCTGAAGTCAAGGGGCTCAACGTTCAAAGAGCAAACGCTAATGACTGAAAGATTTCAAAGTGCTCAACGTTCAAAGAGCAAACGCTAAAGTCTAAAAGATTTCAAAGTGCTAAACGTTCAAAGAGCAAACGCTAAAGACTGAAAGATTTCAAAGTGCTAAACGCTGAAAATAACCTGAAGTCAAGGGGCTCAACGTTCAAAGAGCAAACGCTAAAGTCTAAAAGATTTCAAAGTGCTAAACGTTCAAAGAGCAAACGCTAAAGTCTAAAAGATTTCAAAGTGCTAAACGTTCAAAGAGCAAACGCTAAAGTCTAAAAGATTTCAAAGTGCTAAACGCTGAAAATAACCTGAAGTCAAGGGGCTCAACGTTCAAAGAGCAAACGCTAAAGTCTAAAAGATTTCAAAGTGCTAAACGCTGAAAATAACCTGAAGTCATGGGGCTAAACGTTCAAAGAGCAAACGCTAAAGACTGAAAGATTTCAAAGTGCTAAACGTTCAAAGGGCAAACGCTAAAGACTGAAAGATTTCAAAGTGCTCAACGCTGAAAATAACCTGAAGTCAAGGGGCTCAACGTTCAAAGAGCAAACGCTAATGACTGAAAGATTTCAAAGTGCTCAACGTTCAAAGAGCAAACGCTAAAGTCTAAAAGATTTCAAAGTGCTAAACGTTCAAAGAGCAAACGCTAAAGACTGAAAGATTTCAAAGTGCTAAACGCTGAAAATAACCTGAAGTCAAGGGGCTCAACGTTCAAAGAGCAAACGCTAAAGTCTAAAAGATTTCAAAGTGCTCAACGTTCAAAGAGCAAACGCTAAAGACTGAAAGATTTCAAAGTGCTAAACGTTCAAAGAGCAAACGCTAAAGTCTAAAAGATTTCAATGTGCTAAACGTTCAAAGAGCAAACGCTAAAGTCTAAAAGATTTCAAAGTGCTAAACGTTCAAAGAGCAAACGCTAAAGTCTAAAAGATTTCAAAGTGCTAAACGTTCAAAGAGCAAACGCTAAAGTCTAAAAGATTTCAAAGTGCTAAACGCTGAAAATAACCTGAAGTCAAGGGGCTCAACGTTCAAAGAGCAAACGCTAAAGTCTAAAAGATTTCAAAGTGCTAAACGTTCAAAGAGCAAACGCTAAAGTCTAAAAGATTTCAAAGTGCTAAACGTTCAAAGAGCAAACGCTAAAGTCTAAAAGATTTCAAAGTGCTAAACGCTGAAAATAACCTGAAGTCAAGGGGCTCAACGTTCAAAGAGCAAACGCTAAAGTCTAAAAGATTTCAAAGTGCTAAACGCTGAAAATAACCTGAAGTCATGGGGCTAAACGTTCAAAGAGCAAACGCTAAAGACTGAAAGATTTCAAAGTGCTAAACGTTCAAAGGGCAAACGCTAAAGACTGAAAGATTTCAAAGTGCTCAACGCTGAAAATAACCTGAAGTCAAGGGGCTCAACGTTCAAAGAGCAAACGCTAATGACTGAAAGATTTCAAAGTGCTCAACGTTCAAAGAGCAAACGCTAAAGTCTAAAAGATTTCAAAGTGCTAAACGTTCAAAGAGCAAACGCTAAAGACTGACAGATTTCAAAGTGCTAAACGCTGAAAATAACCTGAAGTCATGGGGCTAAACGTTCAAAGAGCAAACGCTAAAGACTGAAAGATTTCAAAGTGCTAAACGTTCAAAGGGCAAACGCTAAAGACTGAAAGATTTCAAAGTGCTCAACGCTGAAAATAACCTGAAGTCAAGGGGCTCAACGTTCAAAGAGCAAACGCTAATGACTGAAAGATTTCAAAGTGCTCAACGTTCAAAGAGCAAACGCTAAAGTCTAAAAGATTTCAAAGTGCTAAACGTTCAAAGAGCAAACGCTAAAGTCTAAAAGATTTCAAAGTGCTAAACGTTCAAAGAGCAAACGCTAAAGTCTAAAAGATTTCAAAGTGCTAAACGCTGAAAATAACCTGAAGTCAAGGGGCTCAACGTTCAAAGAGCAAACGCTAAAGTCTAAAAGATTTCAAAGTGCTAAACGCTGAAAATAACCTGAAGTCATGGGGCTAAACGTTCAAAGAGCAAACGCTAAAGACTGAAAGATTTCAAAGTGCTAAACGTTCAAAGGGCAAACGCTAAAGACTGAAAGATTTCAAAGTGCTCAACGCTGAAAATAACCTGAAGTCAAGGGGCTCAACGTTCAAAGAGCAAACGCTAATGACTGAAAGATTTCAAAGTGCTCAACGTTCAAAGAGCAAACGCTAAAGTCTAAAAGATTTCAAAGTGCTAAACGTTCAAAGAGCAAACGCTAAAGACTGAAAGATTTCAAAGTGCTAAAGATGAAAATAACCTGAAGTCATGGGGCTAAACGTTCAAAGAGCAAACGCTAAAGTCTGAAAGATTTCAAAGTGCTAAACGTTCAAAGAGCAAACGCTAAAGTCTAAAAGATTTCAAAGTGCTCAACGTTCAAAGAGCAAACGCTAAAGACTGAAAGATTTCAAAGTGCTAAACGTTCAAAGAGCAAACGCTAAAGTCTAAAAGATTTCAAAGTGCTCAACGTTCAAAGAGCAAACGCTAAAGTCTAAAAGATTTCAAAGTGCTAAACGTTCAAAGAGCAAACGCTAAAGTCTAAAAGATTTCAAAGTGCTAAACGTTCAAAGGGCAAACGCTAAAGACTGAAAGATTTCAAAGTGCTAAACGCTGAAAATAACCTGAAGTCAAGGGGCTCAACGTTCAAAGAGCAAACGCTAAAGTCTGAAAGATTTCAAAGTGCTAAACGTTCAAAGAGCAAACGCTAAAGTCTAAAAGATTTCAAAGTGCTCAACGTTCAAAGAGCAAACGCTAAAGTCTAAAAGATTTCAAAGTGCTAAACGTTCAAAGAGCAAACGCTAAAGTCTAAAAGATTTCAAAGTGCTAAACGTTCAAAGGGCAAACGCTAAAGACTGAAAGATTTCAAAGTGCTAAACGCTGAAAATAACCTGAAGTCAAGGGGCTCAACGTTCAAAGAGCAAACGCTAAAGTCTGAAAGATTTCAAAGTGCTAAACGTTCAAAGAGCAAACGCTAAAGTCTAAAAGATTTCAAAGTGCTCAACGTTCAAAGAGCAAACGCTAAAGTCTAAAAGATTTCAAAGTGCTAAACGCTGAAAATAACCTGAAGTCAAGGGGCTAAACGTTCAAAGGGCAAACGCTAAAGACTGAAAGATTTCAAAGTGCTAAACGCTGAAAATAACCTGAAGTCAAGGGGCTCAACGTTCAAAGAGCAAACGCTAAAGTCTAAAAGATTTCAAAGTGCTAAACGCTGAAAATAACCTGAAGTCAAGGGGCTCAACGTTCAAAGAGCAAACGCTAAAGTCTAAAAGATTTCAAAGTGCTAAACGTTCAGAGAGCAAACGCTAAAGTCTAAAAGATTTCAAAGTGCTAAACGTTCAAAGAGCAAACGCTAAAGACTGAAAGATTTCAAAGTGCTAAACGCTGAAAATAACCTGAAGTCAAGGGGCTCAACGTTCAAAGAGCAAACGCTAAAGTCTAAAAGATTTCAAAGTGCTAAACGCTGAAAATAACCTGAAGTCATGGGGCTAAACGTTCAAAGAGCAAACGCTAAAGACTGAAAGATTTCAAAGTGCTAAACGTTCAAAGGGCAAACGCTAAAGACTGAAAGATTTCAAAGTGCTAAACGCTGAAAATAACCTGAAGTCAAGGGGCTCAACGTTCAAAGAGCAAACGCTAAAGTCTGAAAGATTTCAAAGTGCTAAACGTTCAAAGAGCAAACGCTAAAGTCTAAAAGATTTCAAAGTGCTCAACGTTCAAAGAGCAAACGCTAAAGACTGAAAGATTTCAAAGTGCTAAACGTTCAAAGAGCAAACGCTAAAGTCTAAAAGATTTCAAAGTGCTAAACGTTCAAAGGGCAAACGCTAAAGACTGAAAGATTTCAAAGTGCTAAACGCTGAAAATAACCTGAAGACAAGGGGCTCAACGTTCAAAGAGCAAACGCTAAAGTCTAAAAGATTTCAAAGTGCTAAACGCTGAAAATAACCTGAAGTCAAGGGGCTAAACGTTCAAAGAGCAAACGCTAAAGACTGAAAGATTTCAAAGTGCTAAACGTTCAGAGAGCAAACGCTAAAGTCTAAAAGATTTCAAAGTGCTAAACGTTCAGAGAGCAAACGCTAAAGACTGAAAGATTTCAAAGTGCTAAACGCTGAAAATAACCTGAAGTCAAGGGGCTCAACGTTCAAAGAGCAAACGCTAAAGTCTAAAAGATTTCAAAGTGCTCAACGTTCAAAGAGCAAACGCTAAGGACTGAAAGATTTCAAAGTGCTCAACGTTCAAAGAGCAAACGCTAAAGTCTAAAAGATTTCAAAGTCCTCAACGTTCAAAGAGCAAACGCTAAAGACTGAAAGATTTCAAAGTGCTAAACGTTCAAAGAGCAAACGCTAAAGTCTAAAAGATTTCAAAGTGCTAAACGTTCAAAGAGCAAACGCTAAAGTCTAAAAGATTTCAAAGTGCTAAACGCTGAAAATAACCTGAAGTCAAGGGGCTCAACGTTCAAAGAGCAAACGCTAAAGACTGAAAGATTTCAAAGTGCTAAACGTTCAAAGGGCAAACGCTAAAGACTGAAAGATTTCAAAGTGCTCAACGCTGAAAATAACCTGAAGTCAAGGGGCTCAACGTTCAAAGAGCAAACGCTAAAGACTGAAAGATTTCAAAGTGCTCAACGTTCAAAGAGCAAACGCTAAAGACTGAAAGATTTCACATTGCTAAACGTTCAAAGGGCAAACGCTAAAGACTGAAAGATTTCAAAGTGCTAAACGCTGAAAATAACCTGAAGTCAAGGGGCTCAACGTTCAAAGAGCAAACGCTAAAGACTGAAAGATTTCAAAGTGCTAAACGCTGAAAATAACCTGAAGTCAAGGGGCTCAACGTTCAAAGAGCAAACGCTAATGACTGAAAGATTTCAAAGTGCTAAACGTTCAAAGAGCAAACGCTAAAGTCTAAAAGATTTCAAAGTGCTCAACGTTCAAAGAGCAAACGCTAAAGACTGAAAGATTTCAAAGTGCTAAACGTTCAAAGAGCAAACGCTAAAGTCTAAAAGATTTCAAAGTGCTAAACGTTCAGAGAGCAAACGCTAAAGTCTAAAAGATTTCAAAGTGCTAAACGTTCAGAGAGCAAACGCTAATGACTGAAAGATTTCAAAGTGCTAAACGTTCAAAGAGCAAACGCTAAAGACTGAAAGATTTCAAAGTGCTAAACGCTGAAAATAACCTGAAGTCAAGGGGCTCAACGTTCAAAGAGCAAACGCTAAAGACTGAAAGATTTCAAAGTGCTCAACGTTCAAAGAGCAAACGCTAAAGTCTAAAAGATTTCAAAGTGCTAAACGTTCAAAGAGCAAACGCTAAAGTCTAAAAGATTTCAAAGTGCTCAACGTTCAAAGAGCAAACGCTAAAGACTGAAAGATTTCAAAGTGCTAAACGTTCAAAGAGCAAACGCTAAAGTCTAAAAGATTTCAAAGTGCTCAACGTTCAAAGAGCAAACGCTAAAGTCTAAAAGATTTCAAAGTGCTAAACGCTGAAAATAACCTGAAGTCAAGGGGCTCAACGTTCAAAGAGCAAACGCTAAAGTCTAAAAGATTTCAAAGTGCTAAACGTTCAAAGGGCAAACGCTAAAGACTGAAAGATTTCAAAGTGCTCAACGCTGAAAATAACCTGAAGTCATGGGGCTAAACGTTCAAAGAGCAAACGCTAAAGACTGAAAGATTTCAAAGTGCTAAACGCTGAAAATAACCTGAAGTCAAGGGGCTCAACGTTCAAAGAGCAAACGCTAAAGACTGAAAGATTTCAAAGTGCTCAACGTTCAGAGAGCAAACGCTAAAGACTGAAAGATTTCAAATTGCTAAACGTTCAAAGGGCAAACGCTAAAGACTGAAAGATTTCAAAGTGCTAAACGCTGAAAATAACCTGAAGTCAAGGGGCTCAACGTTCAAAGAGCAAACGCTAAAGACTGAAAGATTTCAAAGTGCTAAACGTTCAAAGAGCAAACGCTAAAGTCTAAAAGATTTCAAAGTGCTAAACGTTCAAAGGGCAAACGCTAAAGACTGAAAGATTTCAAAGTGCTAAACGCTGAAAATAACCTGAAGTCAAGGGGCTCAACGTTCAAAGAGCAAACGCTAAAGTCTAAAAGATTTCAAAGTGCTAAACGCTGAAAATAACCTGAAGTCAAGGGGCTAAACGTTCAAAGAGCAAACGCTAAAGACTGAAAGATTTCAAAGTGCTAAACGTTCAAAGAGCAAACGCTAAAGACTGAAAGATTTCAAAGTGCTAAACGCTGAAAATAACCTGAAGTCAAGGGGCTCAACGTTCAAAGAGCAAACGCTAAAGTCTAAAAGATTTCAAAGTGCTCAACGTTCAAAGAGCAAACGCTAAGGACTGAAAGATTTCAAAGTGCTCAACGTTCAAAGAGCAAACGCTAAAGTCTAAAAGATTTCAAAGTGCTCAACGTTCAAAGAGCAAACGCTAAAGACTGAAAGATTTCAAAGTGCTAAACGTTCAAAGAGCAAACGCTAAAGTCTAAAAGATTTCAAAGTGCTAAACGTTCAAAGAGCAAACGCTAAAGTCTAAAAGATTTCAAAGTGCTAAACGCTGAAAATAACCTGAAGTCAAGGGGCTCAACGTTCAAAGAGCAAACGCTAAAGACTGAAAGATTTCAAAGTGCTAAACGTTCAAAGGGCAAACGCTAAAGACTGAAAGATTTCAAAGTGCTCAACGCTGAAAATAACCTGAAGTCAAGGGGCTCAACGTTCAAAGAGCAAACGCTAAAGACTGAAAGATTTCAAAGTGCTCAACGTTCAAAGAGCAAACGCTAAAGACTGAAAGATTTCACATTGCTAAACGTTCAAAGGGCAAACGCTAAAGACTGAAAGATTTCAAAGTGCTAAACGCTGAAAATAACCTGAAGTCAAGGGGCTCAACGTTCAAAGAGCAAACGCTAAAGTCTAAAAGATTTCAAAGTGCTAAACGCTGAAAATAACCTGAAGTCAAGGGGCTAAACGTTCAAAGAGCAAACGCTAAAGACTGAAAGATTTCAAAGTGCTAAACGTTCAGAGAGCAAACGCTAAAGTCTAAAAGATTTCAAAGTGCTAAACGTTCAGAGAGCAAACGCTAAAGTCTAAAAGATTTCAAAGTGCTAAACGTTCAAAGAGCAAACGCTAAAGACTGAAAGATTTCAAAGTGCTAAACGCTGAAAATAACCTGAAGTCAAGGGGCTCAACGTTCAAAGAGCAAACGCTAAAGTCTAAAAGATTTCAAAGTGCTCAACGTTCAAAGAGCAAACGCTAAGGACTGAAAGATTTCAAAGTGCTCAACGTTCAAAGAGCAAACGCTAAAGTCTAAAAGATTTCAAAGTGCTCAACGTTCAAAGAGCAAACGCTAAAGACTGAAAGATTTCAAAGTGCTAAACGTTCAAAGAGCAAACGCTAAAGTCTAAAAGATTTCAAAGTGCTAAACGTTCAAAGAGCAAACGCTAAAGTCTAAAAGATTTCAAAGTGCTAAACGCTGAAAATAACCTGAAGTCAAGGGGCTCAACGTTCAAAGAGCAAACGCTAAAGACTGAAAGATTTCAAAGTGCTAAACGTTCAAAGGGCAAACGCTAAAGACTGAAAGATTTCAAAGTGCTCAACGCTGAAAATAACCTGAAGTCAAGGGGCTCAACGTTCAAAGAGCAAACGCTAAAGACTGAAAGATTTCAAAGTGCTCAACGTTCAAAGAGCAAACGCTAAAGACTGAAAGATTTCACATTGCTAAACGTTCAAAGGGCAAACGCTAAAGACTGAAAGATTTCAAAGTGCTAAACGCTGAAAATAACCTGAAGTCAAGGGGCTCAACGTTCAAAGAGCAAACGCTAAAGACTGAAAGATTTCAAAGTGCTAAACGCTGAAAATAACCTGAAGTCAAGGGGCTCAACGTTCAAAGAGCAAACGCTAATGACTGAAAGATTTCAAAGTGCTAAACGTTCAAAGAGCAAACGCTAAAGTCTAAAAGATTTCAAAGTGCTCAACGTTCAAAGAGCAAACGCTAAAGACTGAAAGATTTCAAAGTGCTAAACGTTCAAAGAGCAAATGCTAAAGTCTAAAAGATTTCAAAGTGCTAAACGTTCAGAGAGCAAACGCTAAAGTCTAAAAGATTTCAAAGTGCTCAACGTTCAGAGAGCAAACGCTAATGACTGAAAGATTTCAAAGTGCTAAACGTTCAAAGAGCAAACGCTAAAGACTGAAAGATTTCAAAGTGCTAAACGCTGAAAATAACCTGAAGTCAAGGGGCTCAACGTTCAAAGAGCAAACGCTAAAGACTGAAAGATTTCAAAGTGCTCAACGTTCAAAGAGCAAACGCTAAAGTCTAAAAGATTTCAAAGTGCTAAACGTTCAAAGAGCAAACGCTAAAGTCTAAAAGATTTCAAAGTGCTCAACGTTCAAAGAGCAAACGCTAAAGACTGAAAGATTTCAAAGTGCTAAACGTTCAAAGAGCAAACGCTAAAGTCTAAAAGATTTCAAAGTGCTCAACGTTCAAAGAGCAAACGCTAAAGTCTAAAAGATTTCAAAGTGCTAAACGCTGAAAATAACCTGAAGTCAAGGGGCTCAACGTTCAAAGAGCAAACGCTAAAGTCTAAAAGATTTCAAAGTGCTAAACGTTCAAAGGGCAAACGCTAAAGACTGAAAGATTTCAAAGTGCTCAACGCTGAAAATAACCTGAAGTCATGGGGCTAAACGTTCAAAGAGCAAACGCTAAAGACTGAAAGATTTCAAAGTGCTAAACGCTGAAAATAACCTGAAGTCAAGGGGCTCAACGTTCAAAGAGCAAACGCTAATGACTGAAAGATTTCAAAGTGCTCAACGTTCAAAGAGCAAACGCTAAAGTCTAAAAGATTTCAAAGTGCTCAACGTTCAAAGAGCAAACGCTAAAGACTGAAAGATTTCAAAGTGCTAAACGTTCAAAGAGCAAACGCTAAAGTCTAAAAGCTTTCAAAGTGCTAAACGTTCAAAGAGCAAACGCTAAAGTCTAAAAGATTTCAAAGTGCTAAACGCTGAAAATAACCTGAAGTCAAGGGGCTCAACGTTCAAAGAGCAAACGCTAAAGTCTAAAAGATTTCAAAGTGCTAAACGTTCAAAGGGCAAACGCTAAAGACTGAAAGATTTCAAAGTGCTCAACGCTGAAAATAACCTGAAGTCATGGGGCTAAACGTTCAAAGAGCAAACGCTAAAGACTGAAAGATTTCAAAGTGCTCAACGTTCAGAGAGCAAACGCTAATGACTGAAAGATTTCAAAGTGCTAAACGTTCAAAGAGCAAACGCTAAAGACTGAAAGATTTCAAAGTGCTAAACGCTGAAAATAACCTGAAGTCAAGGGGCTCAACGTTCAAAGAGCAAACGCTAAAGACTGAAAGATTTCAAAGTGCTCAACGTTCAGAGAGCAAACGCTAAAGACTGAAAGATTTCAAATTGCTAAACGTTCAAAGGGCAAACGCTAAAGACTGAAAGATTTCAAAGTGCTAAACGCTGAAAATAACCTGAAGTCAAGGGGCTCAACGTTCAAAGAGCAAACGCTAAAGACTGAAAGATTTCAAAGTGCTCAACGTTCAGAGAGCAAACGCTAAAGACTGAAAGATTTCAAATTGCTAAACGTTCAAAGAGCAAACGCTAAAGACTGAAAGATTTCAAAGTGCTAAACGCTGAAAATAACCTGAAGTCAAGGGGCTCAACGTTCAAAGAGCAAACGCTAAAGTCTAAAAGATTTCAAAGTGCTCAACGTTCAAAGAGCAAACGCTAAAGACTGAAAGATTTCAAAGTGCTAAACGTTCAAAGAGCAAACGCTAAAGTCTAAAAGATTTCAAAGTGCTCAACGTTCAAAGAGCAAACGCTAAAGACTGAAAGATTTCAAAGTGCTAAACGTTCAAAGAGCAAACGCTAAAGTCTAAAAGATTTCAAAGTGCTAAACGTTCAGAGAGCAAACGCTAAAGTCTAAAAGATTTCAAAGTGCTAAACGTTCAGAGAGCAAACGCTAATGACTGAAAGATTTCAAAGTGCTAAACGTTCAAAGAGCAAACGCTAAAGACTGAAAGATTTCAAAGTGCTCAACGTTCAAAGAGCAAACGCTAAAGACTGAAAGATTTCAAAGTGCTCAACGCTGAAAATAACCTGAAGTCATGGGGCTAAACGTTCAAAGAGCAAACGCTAAAGACTGAAAGATTTCAAAGTGCTAAACGCTGAAAATAACCTGAAGTCATGGGGCTAAACGTTCAAAGAGCAAACGCTAAAGACTGAAAGATTTCAAAGTGCTAAACGTTCAAAGAGCAAACGCTAAAGACTGAAAGATTTCAAAGTGCTAAACGCTGAAAATAACCTGAAGTCAAGGGGCTCAACGTTCAAAGAGCAAACGCTAAAGTCTAAAAGATTTCAAAGTGCTCAACGTTCAAAGAGCAAACGCTAAAGACTGAAAGATTTCAAAGTGCTAAACGTTCAAAGAGCAAACGCTAAAGTCTAAAAGATTTCAAAGTGCTCAACGTTCAAAGAGCAAACGCTAAAGACTGAAAGATTTCAAAGTGCTAAACGTTCAAAGAGCAAACGCTAAAGTCTAAAAGATTTCAAAGTGCTAAACGTTCAGAGAGCAAACGCTAAAGACTGAAAGATTTCAAAGTGCTAAACGTTCAAAGAGCAAACGCTAAAGTCTAAAAGATTTCAAAGTGCTAAACGTTCAGAGAGCAAACGCTAAAGTCTAAAAGATTTCAAAGTGCTAAACGTTCAAAGAGCAAACGCTAAAGACTGAAAGATTTCAAAGTGCTAAACGTTCAAAGAGCAAACGCTAAAGACTGAAAGATTTCAAAGTGCTCAACGTTCAAAGAGCAAACGCTAAAGTCTAAAAGATTTCAAAGTGCTCAACGCTGAAAATAACCTGAAGTCATGGGGCTAAACGTTCAAAGAGCAAACGCTAAAGACTGAAAGATTTCAAAGTGCTAAACGCTGAAAATAACCTGAAGTCAAGGGGCTCAACGTTCAAAGAGCAAACGCTAATGACTGAAAGATTTCAAAGTGCTCAACGTTCAAAGAGCAAACGCTAAAGTCTAAAAGATTTCAAAGTGCTCAACGTTCAAAGAGCAAACGCTAAAGACTGAAAGATTTCAAAGTGCTAAACGTTCAAAGAGCAAACGCTAAAGTCTAAAAGCTTTCAAAGTGCTAAACGTTCAAAGAGCAAACGCTAAAGTCTAAAAGATTTCAAAGTGCTAAACGCTGAAAATAACCTGAAGTCAAGGGGCTCAACGTTCAAAGAGCAAACGCTAAAGTCTAAAAGATTTCAAAGTGCTAAACGTTCAAAGGGCAAACGCTAAAGACTGAAAGATTTCAAAGTGCTCAACGCTGAAAATAACCTGAAGTCATGGGGCTAAACGTTCAAAGAGCAAACGCTAAAGACTGAAAGATTTCAAAGTGCTCAACGTTCAGAGAGCAAACGCTAATGACTGAAAGATTTCAAAGTGCTAAACGTTCAAAGAGCAAACGCTAAAGACTGAAAGATTTCAAAGTGCTAAACGCTGAAAATAACCTGAAGTCAAGGGGCTCAACGTTCAAAGAGCAAACGCTAAAGACTGAAAGATTTCAAAGTGCTCAACGTTCAGAGAGCAAACGCTAAAGACTGAAAGATTTCAAATTGCTAAACGTTCAAAGGGCAAACGCTAAAGACTGAAAGATTTCAAAGTGCTAAACGCTGAAAATAACCTGAAGTCAAGGGGCTCAACGTTCAAAGAGCAAACGCTAAAGACTGAAAGATTTCAAAGTGCTCAACGTTCAGAGAGCAAACGCTAAAGACTGAAAGATTTCAAATTGCTAAACGTTCAAAGAGCAAACGCTAAAGACTGAAAGATTTCAAAGTGCTAAACGCTGAAAATAACCTGAAGTCAAGGGGCTCAACGTTCAAAGAGCAAACGCTAAAGTCTAAAAGATTTCAAAGTGCTCAACGTTCAAAGAGCAAACGCTAAAGACTGAAAGATTTCAAAGTGCTAAACGTTCAAAGAGCAAACGCTAAAGTCTAAAAGATTTCAAAGTGCTCAACGTTCAAAGAGCAAACGCTAAAGACTGAAAGATTTCAAAGTGCTAAACGTTCAAAGAGCAAACGCTAAAGTCTAAAAGATTTCAAAGTGCTAAACGTTCAGAGAGCAAACGCTAAAGTCTAAAAGATTTCAAAGTGCTAAACGTTCAGAGAGCAAACGCTAATGACTGAAAGATTTCAAAGTGCTAAACGTTCAAAGAGCAAACGCTAAAGACTGAAAGATTTCAAAGTGCTAAACGCTGAAAATAACCTGAAGTCAAGGGGCTCAACGTTCAAAGATCAAACGCTAAAGTCTAAAAGATTTCAAAGTGCTAAACGTTCAAAGAGCAAACGCTAAAGACTGAAAGATTTCAAAGTGCTAAACGCTGAAAATAACCTGAAGTCAAGGGGCTCAACGTTCAAAGAGCAAACGCTAAAGACTGAAAGATTTCAAAGTGCTAAACGTTCAAAGAGCAAACGCTAAAGACTGAAAGATTTCAAAGTGCTAAACGCTGAAAATAACCTGAAGTCAAGGGGCTCAACGTTCAAAGAGCAAACGCTAATGACTGAAAGATTTCAAAGTGCTCAACGTTCAAAGAGCAAACGCTAAAGTCTAAAAGATTTCAAAGTGCTAAACGTTCAAAGAGCAAACGCTAAAGTCTAAAAGATTTCAGAGTGCTCAACGTTCAAAGAGCAAACGCTAAAGACTGAAAGATTTCAAAGTGCTAAACGTTCAAAGAGCAAACGCTAAAGACTGAAAGATTTCAAAGTGCTAAACGCTGAAAATAACCTGAAGTCAAGGGGCTCAACGTTCAAAGAGCAAACGCTAAAGACTGAAAGATTTCAAAGTGCTAAACGTTCAAAGAGCAAACGCTAAAGACTGAAAGATTTCAAAGTGCTAAACGCTGAAAATAACCTGAAGTCAAGGGGCTAAACGTTCAAAGAGCAAACGCTAAAGTCTAAAAGATTTCAAAGTGCTCAACGTTCAAAGAGCAAACGCTAAAGACTGAAAGATTTCAAAGTGCTAAACGTTCAGAGAGCAAACGCTAAAGACTGAAAGATTTCAAAGTGCTCAACGTTCAGAGAGCAAACGCTAAAGACTGAAAGATTTCAAAGTGCTCAACGTTCAGAGAGCAAACGCTAAAGACTGAAAGATTTCAAAGTGCTCAACGTTCAAAGAGCAAACGCTAAAGACTGAAAGATTTCAAAGTGCTAAACGTTCAAAGAGCAAACGCTAAAGACTGAAAGATTTCAAAGTGCTAAACGCTGAAAATAACCTGAAGTCAAGGGGCTCAACGTTCAAAGAGCAAACGCTAAAGACTGAAAGATTTCAAAGTGCTCAACGTTCAGAGAGCAAACGCTAAAGACTGAAAGATTTCAAAGTGCTAAACGTTCAAAGAGCAAACGCTAAAGTCTAAAAGATTTCAAAGTGCTAAACGTTCAGAGAGCAAACGCTAAAGTCTAAAAGATTTCAAAGTGCTAAACGTTCAGAGAGCAAACGCTAATGACTGAAAGATTTCAAAGTGCTAAACGTTCAAAGAGCAAACGCTAAAGACTGAAAGATTTCAAAGTGCTAAACGCTGAAAATAACCTGAAGTCAAGGGGCTCAACGTTCAAAGAGCAAACGCTAAAGACTGAAAGATTTCAAAGTGCTCAACGTTCAGAGAGCAAACGCTAAAGACTGAAAGATTTCAAATTGCTAAACGTTCAAAGGGCAAACGCTAAAGACTGAAAGATTTCAAAGTGCTAAACGCTGAAAATAACCTGAAGTCAAGGGGCTCAACGTTCAAAGAGCAAACGCTAAAGACTGAAAGATTTCAAAGTGCTCAACGTTCAGAGAGCAAACGCTAAAGTCTAAAAGATTTCAAAGTGCTAAACGTTCAGAGAGCAAACGCTAAAGTCTAAAAGATTTCAAAGTGCTAAACGTTCAGAGAGCAAACGCTAATGACTGAAAGATTTCAAAGTGCTAAACGTTCAAAGAGCAAACGCTAAAGACTGAAAGATTTCAAAGTGCTCAACGTTCAGAGAGCAAACGCTAAAGACTGAAAGATTTCAAATTGCTAAACGTTCAAAGGGCAAACGCTAAAGACTGAAAGATTTCAAAGTGCTAAACGCTGAAAATAACCTGAAGTCAAGGGGCTCAACGTTCAAAGAGCAAACGCTAAAGACTGAAAGATTTCAAATTGCTAAACGTTCAAAGGGCAAACGCTAAAGTCTAAAAGATTTCAAAGTGCTAAACGCTGAAAATAACCTGAAGTCAAGGGGCTCAACGTTCAAAGAGCAAACGCTAATGACTGAAAGATTTCAAAGTGCTAAACGTTCAAAGGGCAAACGCTAAAGACTGAAAGATTTCAAAGTGCTCAACGCTGAAAATAACCTGACGTCATGGGGCTAAACGTTCAAAGAGCAAACGCTAAAGACTGAAAGATTTCAAAGTGCTCAACGTTCAGAGAGCAAACGCTAAAGACTGAAAGATTTCAAAGTGCTCAACGTTCAAAGAGCAAACGCTAAAGTCTAAAAGATTTCAAAGTGCTAAACGCTGAAAATAACCTGAAGTCATGGGGCTAAACGTTCAAAGAGCAAACGCTAAAGACTGAAAGATTTCAAAGTGCTAAACGCTGAAAATAACCTGAAGTCAAGGGGCTCAACGTTCAAAGGGCAAACGCTAAAGTCTAAAAAATTTCAAAGTGCTCAACGTTCAAAGAGCAAACGCTAAAGTCTAAAAGATTTCAAAGTGCTAAACGTTCAGAGAGCAAACGCTAAAGTCTAAAAGATTTCAAAGTGCTCAACGTTCAAAGAGCAAACGCTAAAGACTGAAAGATTTCAAAGTGCTAAACGTTCAAAGAGCAAACGCTAAAGTCTAAAAGATTTCAAAGTGCTAAACGTTCAGAGAGCAAACGCTAAAGTCTAAAAGATTTCAAAGTGCTAAACGTTCAGAGAGCAAACGCTAATGACTGAAAGATTTCAAAGTGCTAAACGTTCAAAGAGCAAACGCTAAAGACTGAAAGATTTCAAAGTGCTAAACGCTGAAAATAACCTGAAGTCAAGGGGCTCAACGTTCAAAGAGCAAACGCTAAAGACTGAAAGATTTCAAAGTGCTCAACGTTCAGAGAGCAAACGCTAAAGACTGAAAGATTTCAAATTGCTAAACGTTCAAAGGGCAAACGCTAAAGACTGAAAGATTTCAAAGTGCTAAACGCTGAAAATAACCTGAAGTCAAGGGGCTCAACGTTCAAAGAGCAAACGCTAATGACTGAAAGATTTCAAAGTGCTAAACGTTCAAAGGGCAAACGCTAAAGACTGAAAGATTTCAAAGTGCTCAACGCTGAAAATAACCTGAAGTCATGGGGCTAAACGTTCAAAGAGCAAACGCTAAAGACTGAAAGATTTCAAAGTGCTCAACGTTCAGAGAGCAAACGCTAAAGTCTAAAAGATTTCAAAGTGCTAAACGCTGAAAATAACCTGAAGTCATGGGGCTAAACGTTCAAAGAGCAAACGCTAAAAACTGAAAGATTTCAAAGTGCTAAACGCTGAAAATAACCTGAAGTCAAGGGGCTCAACGTTCAAAGGGCAAACGCTAAAGTCTAAAAAATTTCAAAGTGCTCAACGTTCAAAGAGCAAACGCTAAAGTCTAAAAGATTTCAAAGTGCTAAACGTTCAGAGAGCAAACGCTAAAGACTGAAAGATTTCAAAGTGCTAAACGTTCAGAGAGCAAACGCTAAAGACTGAAAGATTTCAAAGTGCTAAACGTTCAAAGGGCAAACGCTAAAGTCTAAAAGATTTCAAAGTGCTAAACGCTGAAAATAACCTGAAGTCAAGGGGCTAAACGTTCAAAGAGCAAACGCTAAAGTCTAAAAGATTTCAAAGTGCTAAACGCTGAAAATAACCTGAAGTCAAGGGGCTAAACGTTCAAAGAGCAAACGCTAAAGTCTAAAAGATTTCAAAGTGCTCAACGTTCAAAGAGCAAACGCTAAAGACTGAAATATTTCAAAGTGCTCAACGTTCAAAGAGCAAACGCTAAAGACTGAAAGATTTCAAAGTGCTCAACGTTCAGAGAGCAAACGCTAAAGACTGAAAGATTTCAAAGTGCTCAACGTTCAGAGAGCAAACGCTAAAGACTGAAAGATTTCAAAGTGCTAAACGTTCAAAGGGCAAACGCTAAAGACTGAAAGATTTCAAATTGCTCAACGTTCAAAGGGCAAACGCTAAAGTCTAAAAGATTTCAAAGTGCTAAACGCTGAAAATAACCTGAAGTCAAGGGGCTCAACGTTCAAAGAGCAAACGCTAAAGTCTAAAAGATTTCAAAGTGCTAAACGCTGAAAATAACCTGAAGTCAAGGGGCTAAACGTTCAAAGAGCAAACGCTAAAGTCTAAAAGATTTCAAAGTGCTCAACGTTCAAAGAGCAAACGCTAAAGTCTAAAAGATTTCAAAGTGCTAAACGTTCAGAGAGCAAACGCTAAAGACTGAAAGATTTCAAAGTGCTCAACGTTCAAAGGGCAAACGCTAAAGTCTAAAAGATTTCAAAGTGCTCAACGCTGAAAATAACCTGAAGTCAAGGGGCTAAACGTTCAAAGAGCAAACGCTAAAGTCTAAAAGATTTCAAAGTGCTAAACGCTGAAAATAACCTGAAGTCAAGGGGCTAAACGTTCAAAGAGCAAACGCTAAAGTCTAAAAGATTTCAAAGTGCTCAACGTTCAAAGAGCAAACGCTAAAGACTGAAAGATTTCAAAGTGCTCAACGTTCAAAGAGCAAACGCTAAAGACTGAAAGATTTCAAAGTGCTCAACGTTCAGAGAGCAAACGCTAAAGTCTAAAAGATTTCAAAGTGCTAAACGCTGAAAATAACCTGAAGTCAAGGGGCTCAACGTTCAAAGAGCAAACGCTAAAGTCTAAAAGATTTCAAAGTGCTAAACGCTGAAAATAACCTGAAGTCATGGGGCTAAACGTTCAAAGAGCAAACGCTAAAGTCTAAAAGATTTCAAAGTGCTAAACGTTCAAAGAGCAAACGCTAAAGACTGAAAGATTTCAAAGTGCTAAACGCTGAAAATAACCTGAAGTCAAGGGGCTCAACGTTCAAAGAGCAAACGCTAAAGTCTAAAAGATTTCAAAGTGCTCAACGTTCAAAGAGCAAACGCTAAGGACTGAAAGATTTCAAAGTGCTCAACGTTCAAAGAGCAAACGCTAAAGTCTAAAAGATTTCAAAGTGCTCAACGTTCAAAGAGCAAACGCTAAAGACTGAAAGATTTCAAAGTGCTAAACGTTCAAAGAGCAAACGCTAAAGTCTAAAAGATTTCAAAGTGCTAAACGTTCAAAGAGCAAACGCTAAAGTCTAAAAGATTTCAAAGTGCTAAACGCTGAAAATAACCTGAAGTCAAGGGGCTCAACGTTCAAAGAGCAAACGCTAAAGTCTAAAAGATTTCAAAGTGCTAAACGCTGAAAATAACCTGAAGTCATGGGGCTAAACGTTCAAAGAGCAAACGCTAAAGACTGAAAGATTTCAAAGTGCTCAACGTTCAAAGAGCAAACGCTAAAGACTGAAAGATTTCACATTGCTAAACGTTCAAAGGGCAAACGCTAAAGACTGAAAGATTTCAAAGTGCTAAACGCTGAAAATAACCTGAAGTCAAGGGGCTCAACGTTCAAAGAGCAAACGCTAAAGACTGAAAGATTTCAAAGTGCTAAACGTTCAAAGAGCAAACGCTAAAGACTGAAAGATTTCAAAGTGCTCAACGTTCAAAGAGCAAACGCTAAAGTCTAAAAGATTTCAAAGTGCTAAACGCTGAAAATAACCTGAAGTCAAGGGGCTCAACGTTCAAAGAGCAAACGCTAATGACTGAAAGATTTCAAAGTGCTAAACGTTCAAAGAGCAAACGCTAAAGTCTAAAAGATTTCAAAGTGCTCAACGTTCAAAGAGCAAACGCTAAAGACTGAAAGATTTCAAAGTGCTAAACGTTCAAAGAGCAAACGCTAAAGTCTAAAAGATTTCAAAGTGCTAAACGTTCAGAGAGCAAACGCTAAAGTCTAAAAGATTTCAAAGTGCTAAACGTTCAGAGAGCAAACGCTAATGACTGAAAGATTTCAAAGTGCTAAACGTTCAAAGAGCAAACGCTAAAGTCTAAAAGATTTCAAAGTGCTAAACGCTGAAAATAACCTGAAGTCAAGGGGCTCAACGTTCAAAGAGCAAACGCTAAAGTCTAAAAGATTTCAAAGTGCTAAACGCTGAAAATAACCTGAAGTCATGGGGCTAAACGTTCAAAGAGCAAACGCTAAAGACTGAAAGATTTCAAAGTGCTCAACGTTCAAAGAGCAAACGCTAAAGACTGAAAGATTTCACATTGCTAAACGTTCAAAGGGCAAACGCTAAAGACTGAAAGATTTCAAAGTGCTAAACGCTGAAAATAACCTGAAGTCAAGGGGCTCAACGTTCAAAGAGCAAACGCTAAAGACTGAAAGATTTCAAAGTGCTAAACGTTCAAAGAGCAAACGCTAAAGACTGAAAGATTTCAAAGTGCTAAACGCTGAAAATAACCTGAAGTCAAGGGGCTCAACGTTCAAAGAGCAAACGCTAATGACTGAAAGATTTCAAAGTGCTAAACGCTGAAAATAACCTGAAGTCAAGGGGCTCAACGTTCAAAGAGCAAACGCTAATGACTGAAAGATTTCAAAGTGCTAAACGTTCAAAGAGCAAACGCTAAAGTCTAAAAGATTTCAAAGTGCTCAACGTTCAAAGAGCAAACGCTAAAGACTGAAAGATTTCAAAGTGCTAAACGTTCAAAGAGCAAACGCTAAAGTCTAAAAGATTTCAAAGTGCTAAACGTTCAGAGAGCAAACGCTAAAGTCTAAAAGATTTCAAAGTGCTAAACGTTCAGAGAGCAAACGCTAATGACTGAAAGATTTCAAAGTGCTAAACGTTCAAAGAGCAAACGCTAAAGACTGAAAGATTTCAAAGTGCTAAACGCTGAAAATAACCTGCAGTCAAGGGGCTCAACGTTCAAAGAGCAAACGCTAAAGACTGAAAGATTTCAAAGTGCTCAACGTTCAGAGAGCAAACGCTAAAGACTGAAAGATTTCAAATTGCTCAACGTTCAAAGGGCAAACGCTAAAGACTGAAAGATTTCAAAGTGCTAAACGCTGAAAATAACCTGAAGTCAAGGGGCTCAACGTTCAAAGAGCAAACGCTAATGACTGAAAGATTTCAAAGTGCTCAACGTTCAAAGAGCAAACGCTAAAGTCTAAAAGATTTCAAAGTGCTAAACGTTCAAAGAGCAAACGCTAAAGACTGAAAGATTTCAAAGTGCTAAACGCTGAAAATAACCTGAATTCAAGGGGCTCAACGTTCAAAGAGCAAACGCTAAAGTCTGAAAGATTTCAAAGTGCTAAACGTTCAAAGAGCAAACGCTAAAGTCTAAAAGATTTCAAAGTGCTCAACGTTCAAAGAGCAAACGCTAAAGACTGAAAGATTTCAAAGTGCTAAACGTTCAAAGAGCAAACGCTAAAGTCTAAAAGATTTCAATGTGCTAAACGTTCAAAGAGCAAACGCTAAAGTCTAAAAGATTTCAAAGTGCTAAACGTTCAAAGAGCAAACGCTAAAGTCTAAAAGATTTCAAAGTGCTAAACGTTCAAAGAGCAAACGCTAAAGTCTAAAAGATTTCAAAGTGCTAAACGCTGAAAATAACCTGAAGTCAAGGGGCTCAACGTTCAAAGAGCAAACGCTAAAGTCTAAAAGATTTCAAAGTGCTAAACGCTGAAAATAACCTGAAGTCATGGGGCTAAACGTTCAAAGAGCAAACGCTAAAGACTGAAAGATTTCAAAGTGCTAAACGTTCAAAGGGCAAACGCTAAAGACTGAAAGATTTCAAAGTGCTCAACGCTGAAAATAACCTGAAGTCAAGGGGCTCAACGTTCAAAGAGCAAACGCTAATGACTGAAAGATTTCAAAGTGCTCAACGTTCAAAGAGCAAACGCTAAAGTCTAAAAGATTTCAAAGTGCTAAACGTTCAAAGAGCAAACGCTAAAGACTGAAAGATTTCAAAGTGCTAAACGCTGAAAATAACCTGAAGTCAAGGGGCTCAACGTTCAAAGAGCAAACGCTAAAGTCTAAAAGATTTCAAAGTGCTCAACGTTCAAAGAGCAAACGCTAAAGACTGAAAGATTTCAAAGTGCTAAACGTTCAAAGAGCAAACGCTAAAGTCTAAAAGATTTCAATGTGCTAAACGTTCAAAGAGCAAACGCTAAAGTCTAAAAGATTTCAAAGTGCTCAACGTTCAAAGAGCAAACGCTAAAGTCTAAAAGATTTCAAAGTGCTAAACGTTCAAAGAGCAAACGCTAAAGTCTAAAAGATTTCAAAGTGCTAAACGCTGAAAATAACCTGAAGTCAAGGGGCTCAACGTTCAAAGAGCAAACGCTAAAGTCTAAAAGATTTCAAAGTGCTAAACGTTCAAAGAGCAAACGCTAAAGTCTAAAAGATTTCAAAGTGCTAAACGTTCAAAGAGCAAACGCTAAAGTCTAAAAGATTTCAAAGTGCTAAACGCTGAAAATAACCTGAAGTCAAGGGGCTCAACGTTCAAAGAGCAAACGCTAAAGTCTAAAAGATTTCAAAGTGCTAAACGCTGAAAATAACCTGAAGTCATGGGGCTAAACGTTCAAAGAGCAAACGCTAAAGACTGAAAGATTTCAAAGTGCTAAACGTTCAAAGGGCAAACGCTAAAGACTGAAAGATTTCAAAGTGCTCAACGCTGAAAATAACCTGAAGTCAAGGGGCTCAACGTTCAAAGAGCAAACGCTAATGACTGAAAGATTTCAAAGTGCTCAACGTTCAAAGAGCAAACGCTAAAGTCTAAAAGATTTCAAA
Source organism: Elgaria multicarinata webbii (assembly GCF_023053635.1). Classification (NCBI taxonomy): domain Eukaryota; kingdom Metazoa; phylum Chordata; class Lepidosauria; order Squamata; family Anguidae; genus Elgaria; species Elgaria multicarinata. The sequence continues at coordinate 17,040,591 of NC_086191.1, read as the reverse complement.
GTGCTAAACGTTCAAAGAGCAAACGCTAAAGACTGACAGATTTCAAAGTGCTAAACGCTGAAAATAACCTGAAGTCATGGGGCTAAACGTTCAAAGAGCAAACGCTAAAGACTGAAAGATTTCAAAGTGCTAAACGTTCAAAGGGCAAACGCTAAAGACTGAAAGATTTCAAAGTGCTCAACGCTGAAAATAACCTGAAGTCAAGGGGCTCAACGTTCAAAGAGCAAACGCTAATGACTGAAAGATTTCAAAGTGCTCAACGTTCAAAGAGCAAACGCTAAAGTCTAAAAGATTTCAAAGTGCTAAACGTTCAAAGAGCAAACGCTAAAGTCTAAAAGATTTCAAAGTGCTAAACGTTCAAAGAGCAAACGCTAAAGTCTAAAAGATTTCAAAGTGCTAAACGCTGAAAATAACCTGAAGTCAAGGGGCTCAACGTTCAAAGAGCAAACGCTAAAGTCTAAAAGATTTCAAAGTGCTAAACGCTGAAAATAACCTGAAGTCATGGGGCTAAACGTTCAAAGAGCAAACGCTAAAGACTGAAAGATTTCAAAGTGCTAAACGTTCAAAGGGCAAACGCTAAAGACTGAAAGATTTCAAAGTGCTCAACGCTGAAAATAACCTGAAGTCAAGGGGCTCAACGTTCAAAGAGCAAACGCTAATGACTGAAAGATTTCAAAGTGCTCAACGTTCAAAGAGCAAACGCTAAAGTCTAAAAGATTTCAAAGTGCTAAACGTTCAAAGAGCAAACGCTAAAGACTGAAAGATTTCAAAGTGCTAAAGATGAAAATAACCTGAAGTCATGGGGCTAAACGTTCAAAGAGCAAACGCTAAAGTCTGAAAGATTTCAAAGTGCTAAACGTTCAAAGAGCAAACGCTAAAGTCTAAAAGATTTCAAAGTGCTCAACGTTCAAAGAGCAAACGCTAAAGACTGAAAGATTTCAAAGTGCTAAACGTTCAAAGAGCAAACGCTAAAGTCTAAAAGATTTCAAAGTGCTCAACGTTCAAAGAGCAAACGCTAAAGTCTAAAAGATTTCAAAGTGCTAAACGTTCAAAGAGCAAACGCTAAAGTCTAAAAGATTTCAAAGTGCTAAACGTTCAAAGGGCAAACGCTAAAGACTGAAAGATTTCAAAGTGCTAAACGCTGAAAATAACCTGAAGTCAAGGGGCTCAACGTTCAAAGAGCAAACGCTAAAGTCTGAAAGATTTCAAAGTGCTAAACGTTCAAAGAGCAAACGCTAAAGTCTAAAAGATTTCAAAGTGCTCAACGTTCAAAGAGCAAACGCTAAAGTCTAAAAGATTTCAAAGTGCTAAACGCTGAAAATAACCTGAAGTCAAGGGGCTAAACGTTCAAAGGGCAAACGCTAAAGACTGAAAGATTTCAAAGTGCTAAACGCTGAAAATAACCTGAAGTCAAGGGGCTCAACGTTCAAAGAGCAAACGCTAAAGTCTAAAAGATTTCAAAGTGCTAAACGCTGAAAATAACCTGAAGTCAAGGGGCTAAACGTTCAAAGAGCAAACGCTAAAGACTGAAAGATTTCAAAGTGCTAAACGTTCAGAGAGCAAACGCTAAAGTCTAAAAGATTTCAAAGTGCTAAACGTTCAGAGAGCAAACGCTAAAGTCTAAAAGATTTCAAAGTGCTAAACGTTCAAAGAGCAAACGCTAAAGACTGAAAGATTTCAAAGTGCTAAACGCTGAAAATAACCTGAAGTCAAGGGGCTCAACGTTCAAAGAGCAAACGCTAAAGTCTAAAAGATTTCAAAGTGCTAAACGCTGAAAATAACCTGAAGTCATGGGGCTAAACGTTCAAAGAGCAAACGCTAAAGACTGAAAGATTTCAAAGTGCTAAACGTTCAAAGGGCAAACGCTAAAGACTGAAAGATTTCAAAGTGCTAAACGCTGAAAATAACCTGAAGTCAAGGGGCTCAACGTTCAAAGAGCAAACGCTAAAGTCTGAAAGATTTCAAAGTGCTAAACGTTCAAAGAGCAAACGCTAAAGTCTAAAAGATTTCAAAGTGCTCAACGTTCAAAGAGCAAACGCTAAAGACTGAAAGATTTCAAAGTGCTAAACGTTCAAAGAGCAAACGCTAAAGTCTAAAAGATTTCAAAGTGCTAAACGTTCAAAGGGCAAACGCTAAAGACTGAAAGATTTCAAAGTGCTAAACGCTGAAAATAACCTGAAGACAAGGGGCTCAACGTTCAAAGAGCAAACGCTAAAGTCTAAAAGATTTCAAAGTGCTAAACGCTGAAAATAACCTGAAGTCAAGGGGCTAAACGTTCAAAGAGCAAACGCTAAAGACTGAAAGATTTCAAAGTGCTAAACGTTCAGAGAGCAAACGCTAAAGTCTAAAAGATTTCAAAGTGCTAAACGTTCAGAGAGCAAACGCTAAAGTCTAAAAGATTTCAAAGTGCTAAACGTTCAAAGAGCAAACGCTAAAGACTGAAAGATTTCAAAGTGCTAAACGCTGAAAATAACCTGAAGTCAAGGGGCTCAACGTTCAAAGAGCAAACGCTAAAGTCTAAAAGATTTCAAAGTGCTCAACGTTCAAAGAGCAAACGCTAAGGACTGAAAGATTTCAAAGTGCTCAACGTTCAAAGAGCAAACGCTAAAGTCTAAAAGATTTCAAAGTGCTCAACGTTCAAAGAGCAAACGCTAAAGACTGAAAGATTTCAAAGTGCTAAACGTTCAAAGAGCAAACGCTAAAGTCTAAAAGATTTCAAAGTGCTAAACGTTCAAAGAGCAAACGCTAAAGTCTAAAAGATTTCAAAGTGCTAAACGCTGAAAATAACCTGAAGTCAAGGGGCTCAACGTTCAAAGAGCAAACGCTAAAGACTGAAAGATTTCAAAGTGCTAAACGTTCAAAGGGCAAACGCTAAAGACTGAAAGATTTCAAAGTGCTCAACGCTGAAAATAACCTGAAGTCAAGGGGCTCAACGTTCAAAGAGCAAACGCTAAAGACTGAAAGATTTCAAAGTGCTCAACGTTCAAAGAGCAAACGCTAAAGACTGAAAGATTTCACATTGCTAAACGTTCAAAGGGCAAACGCTAAAGACTGAAAGATTTCAAAGTGCTAAACGCTGAAAATAACCTGAAGTCAAGGGGCTCAACGTTCAAAGAGCAAACGCTAAAGACTGAAAGATTTCAAAGTGCTAAACGCTGAAAATAACCTGAAGTCAAGGGGCTCAACGTTCAAAGAGCAAACGCTAATGACTGAAAGATTTCAAAGTGCTAAACGTTCAAAGAGCAAACGCTAAAGTCTAAAAGATTTCAAAGTGCTCAACGTTCAAAGAGCAAACGCTAAAGACTGAAAGATTTCAAAGTGCTAAACGTTCAAAGAGCAAACGCTAAAGTCTAAAAGATTTCAAAGTGCTAAACGTTCAGAGAGCAAACGCTAAAGTCTAAAAGATTTCAAAGTGCTAAACGTTCAGAGAGCAAACGCTAATGACTGAAAGATTTCAAAGTGCTAAACGTTCAAAGAGCAAACGCTAAAGACTGAAAGATTTCAAAGTGCTAAACGCTGAAAATAACCTGAAGTCAAGGGGCTCAACGTTCAAAGAGCAAACGCTAAAGACTGAAAGATTTCAAAGTGCTCAACGTTCAAAGAGCAAACGCTAAAGTCTAAAAGATTTCAAAGTGCTAAACGTTCAAAGAGCAAACGCTAAAGTCTAAAAGATTTCAAAGTGCTCAACGTTCAAAGAGCAAACGCTAAAGACTGAAAGATTTCAAAGTGCTAAACGTTCAAAGAGCAAACGCTAAAGTCTAAAAGATTTCAAAGTGCTCAACGTTCAAAGAGCAAACGCTAAAGTCTAAAAGATTTCAAAGTGCTAAACGCTGAAAATAACCTGAAGTCAAGGGGCTCAACGTTCAAAGAGCAAACGCTAAAGTCTAAAAGATTTCAAAGTGCTCAACGCTGAAAATAACCTGAAGTCAAGGGGCTCAACGTTCAAAGGGCAAACGCTAAAGACTGAAAGATTTCAAAGTGCTCAACGCTGAAAATAACCTGAAGTCATGGGGCTAAACGTTCAAAGAGCAAACGCTAAAGACTGAAAGATTTCAAAGTGCTAAACGCTGAAAATAACCTGAAGTCAAGGGGCTCAACGTTCAAAGAGCAAACGCTAAAGACTGAAAGATTTCAAAGTGCTCAACGTTCAGAGAGCAAACGCTAAAGACTGAAAGATTTCAAATTGCTAAACGTTCAAAGGGCAAACGCTAAAGACTGAAAGATTTCAAAGTGCTAAACGCTGAAAATAACCTGAAGTCAAGGGGCTCAACGTTCAAAGAGCAAACGCTAAAGACTGAAAGATTTCAAAGTGCTAAACGTTCAAAGAGCAAACGCTAAAGTCTAAAAGATTTCAAAGTGCTAAACGTTCAAAGGGCAAACGCTAAAGACTGAAAGATTTCAAAGTGCTAAACGCTGAAAATAACCTGAAGTCAAGGGGCTCAACGTTCAAAGAGCAAACGCTAAAGTCTAAAAGATTTCAAAGTGCTAAACGCTGAAAATAACCTGAAGTCAAGGGGCTAAACGTTCAAAGAGCAAACGCTAAAGACTGAAAGATTTCAAAGTGCTAAACGTTCAGAGAGCAAACGCTAAAGTCTAAAAGATTTCAAAGTGCTAAACGTTCAGAGAGCAAACGCTAAAGTCTAAAAGATTTCAAAGTGCTAAACGTTCAAAGAGCAAACGCTAAAGACTGAAAGATTTCAAAGTGCTAAACGCTGAAAATAACCTGAAGTCAAGGGGCTCAACGTTCAAAGAGCAAACGCTAAAGTCTAAAAGATTTCAAAGTGCTCAACGTTCAAAGAGCAAACGCTAAGGACTGAAAGATTTCAAAGTGCTCAACGTTCAAAGAGCAAACGCTAAAGTCTAAAAGATTTCAAAGTGCTCAACGTTCAAAGAGCAAACGCTAAAGACTGAAAGATTTCAAAGTGCTAAACGTTCAAAGAGCAAACGCTAAAGTCTAAAAGATTTCAAAGTGCTAAACGTTCAAAGAGCAAACGCTAAAGTCTAAAAGATTTCAAAGTGCTAAACGCTGAAAATAACCTGAAGTCAAGGGGCTCAACGTTCAAAGAGCAAACGCTAAAGACTGAAAGATTTCAAAGTGCTAAACGTTCAAAGGGCAAACGCTAAAGACTGAAAGATTTCAAAGTGCTCAACGCTGAAAATAACCTGAAGTCAAGGGGCTCAACGTTCAAAGAGCAAACGCTAAAGACTGAAAGATTTCAAAGTGCTCAACGTTCAAAGAGCAAACGCTAAAGACTGAAAGATTTCACATTGCTAAACGTTCAAAGGGCAAACGCTAAAGACTGAAAGATTTCAAAGTGCTAAACGCTGAAAATAACCTGAAGTCAAGGGGCTCAACGTTCAAAGAGCAAACGCTAAAGACTGAAAGATTTCAAAGTGCTAAACGCTGAAAATAACCTGAAGTCAAGGGGCTCAACGTTCAAAGAGCAAACGCTAATGACTGAAAGATTTCAAAGTGCTAAACGTTCAAAGAGCAAACGCTAAAGTCTAAAAGATTTCAAAGTGCTCAACGTTCAAAGAGCAAACGCTAAAGACTGAAAGATTTCAAAGTGCTAAACGTTCAAAGAGCAAACGCTAAAGTCTAAAAGATTTCAAAGTGCTAAACGTTCAGAGAGCAAACGCTAAAGTCTAAAAGATTTCAAAGTGCTCAACGTTCAGAGAGCAAACGCTAATGACTGAAAGATTTCAAAGTGCTAAACGTTCAAAGAGCAAACGCTAAAGACTGAAAGATTTCAAAGTGCTAAACGCTGAAAATAACCTGAAGTCAAGGGGCTCAACGTTCAAAGAGCAAACGCTAAAGACTGAAAGATTTCAAAGTGCTCAACGTTCAAAGAGCAAACGCTAAAGTCTAAAAGATTTCAAAGTGCTAAACGTTCAAAGAGCAAACGCTAAAGTCTAAAAGATTTCAAAGTGCTCAACGTTCAAAGAGCAAACGCTAAAGACTGAAAGATTTCAAAGTGCTAAACGCTGAAAATAACCTGCAGTCAAGGGGCTCAACGTTCAAAGAGCAAACGCTAAAGACTGAAAGATTTCAAAGTGCTCAACGTTCAGAGAGCAAACGCTAAAGACTGAAAGATTTCAAATTGCTCAACGTTCAAAGGGCAAACGCTAAAGACTGAAAGATTTCAAAGTGCTAAACGCTGAAAATAACCTGAAGTCAAGGGGCTCAACGTTCAAAGAGCAAACGCTAATGACTGAAAGATTTCAAAGTGCTCAACGTTCAAAGAGCAAACGCTAAAGTCTAAAAGATTTCAAAGTGCTAAACGTTCAAAGAGCAAACGCTAAAGACTGAAAGATTTCAAAGTGCTAAACGCTGAAAATAACCTGAATTCAAGGGGCTCAACGTTCAAAGAGCAAACGCTAAAGTCTGAAAGATTTCAAAGTGCTAAACGTTCAAAGAGCAAACGCTAAAGTCTAAAAGATTTCAAAGTGCTCAACGTTCAAAGAGCAAACGCTAAAGACTGAAAGATTTCAAAGTGCTAAACGTTCAAAGAGCAAACGCTAAAGTCTAAAAGATTTCAATGTGCTAAACGTTCAAAGAGCAAACGCTAAAGTCTAAAAGATTTCAAAGTGCTAAACGTTCAAAGAGCAAACGCTAAAGTCTAAAAGATTTCAAAGTGCTAAACGTTCAAAGAGCAAACGCTAAAGTCTAAAAGATTTCAAAGTGCTAAACGCTGAAAATAACCTGAAGTCAAGGGGCTCAACGTTCAAAGAGCAAACGCTAAAGTCTAAAAGATTTCAAAGTGCTAAACGCTGAAAATAACCTGAAGTCATGGGGCTAAACGTTCAAAGAGCAAACGCTAAAGACTGAAAGATTTCAAAGTGCTAAACGTTCAAAGGGCAAACGCTAAAGACTGAAAGATTTCAAAGTGCTCAACGCTGAAAATAACCTGAAGTCAAGGGGCTCAACGTTCAAAGAGCAAACGCTAATGACTGAAAGATTTCAAAGTGCTCAACGTTCAAAGAGCAAACGCTAAAGTCTAAAAGATTTCAAAGTGCTAAACGTTCAAAGAGCAAACGCTAAAGACTGAAAGATTTCAAAGTGCTAAACGCTGAAAATAACCTGAAGTCAAGGGGCTCAACGTTCAAAGAGCAAACGCTAAAGTCTAAAAGATTTCAAAGTGCTCAACGTTCAAAGAGCAAACGCTAAAGACTGAAAGATTTCAAAGTGCTAAACGTTCAAAGAGCAAACGCTAAAGTCTAAAAGATTTCAATGTGCTAAACGTTCAAAGAGCAAACGCTAAAGTCTAAAAGATTTCAAAGTGCTAAACGTTCAAAGAGCAAACGCTAAAGTCTAAAAGATTTCAAAGTGCTAAACGTTCAAAGAGCAAACGCTAAAGTCTAAAAGATTTCAAAGTGCTAAACGCTGAAAATAACCTGAAGTCAAGGGGCTCAACGTTCAAAGAGCAAACGCTAAAGTCTAAAAGATTTCAAAGTGCTAAACGTTCAAAGAGCAAACGCTAAAGTCTAAAAGATTTCAAAGTGCTAAACGTTCAAAGAGCAAACGCTAAAGTCTAAAAGATTTCAAAGTGCTAAACGCTGAAAATAACCTGAAGTCAAGGGGCTCAACGTTCAAAGAGCAAACGCTAAAGTCTAAAAGATTTCAAAGTGCTAAACGCTGAAAATAACCTGAAGTCATGGGGCTAAACGTTCAAAGAGCAAACGCTAAAGACTGAAAGATTTCAAAGTGCTAAACGTTCAAAGGGCAAACGCTAAAGTCTAAAAGATTTCAAAGTGCTAAACGCTGAAAATAACCTGAAGTCAAGGGGCTCAACGTTCAAAGAGCAAACGCTAAAGTCTAAAAGATTTCAAAGTGCTAAACGTTCAAAGAGCAAACGCTAAAGTCTAAAAGATTTCAAAGTGCTAAACGTTCAAAGAGCAAACGCTAAAGTCTAAAAGATTTCAAAGTGCTAAACGCTGAAAATAACCTGAAGTCAAGGGGCTCAACGTTCAAAGAGCAAACGCTAAAGTCTAAAAGATTTCAAAGTGCTAAACGCTGAAAATAACCTGAAGTCATGGGGCTAAACGTTCAAAGAGCAAACGCTAAAGACTGAAAGATTTCAAAGTGCTAAACGTTCAAAGGGCAAACGCTAAAGACTGAAAGATTTCAAAGTGCTCAACGCTGAAAATAACCTGAAGTCAAGGGGCTCAACGTTCAAAGAGCAAACGCTAATGACTGAAAGATTTCAAAGTGCTCAACGTTCAAAGAGCAAACGCTAAAGTCTAAAAGATTTCAAAGTGCTAAACGTTCAAAGAGCAAACGCTAAAGACTGACAGATTTCAAAGTGCTAAACGCTGAAAATAACCTGAAGTCATGGGGCTAAACGTTCAAAGAGCAAACGCTAAAGACTGAAAGATTTCAAAGTGCTAAACGTTCAAAGGGCAAACGCTAAAGACTGAAAGATTTCAAAGTGCTCAACGCTGAAAATAACCTGAAGTCAAGGGGCTCAACGTTCAAAGAGCAAACGCTAATGACTGAAAGATTTCAAAGTGCTCAACGTTCAAAGAGCAAACGCTAAAGTCTAAAAGATTTCAAAGTGCTAAACGTTCAAAGAGCAAACGCTAAAGTCTAAAAGATTTCAAAGTGCTAAACGTTCAAAGAGCAAACGCTAAAGTCTAAAAGATTTCAAAGTGCTAAACGCTGAAAATAACCTGAAGTCAAGGGGCTCAACGTTCAAAGAGCAAACGCTAAAGTCTAAAAGATTTCAAAGTGCTAAACGCTGAAAATAACCTGAAGTCATGGGGCTAAACGTTCAAAGAGCAAACGCTAAAGACTGAAAGATTTCAAAGTGCTAAACGTTCAAAGGGCAAACGCTAAAGACTGAAAGATTTCAAAGTGCTCAACGCTGAAAATAACCTGAAGTCAAGGGGCTCAACGTTCAAAGAGCAAACGCTAATGACTGAAAGATTTCAAAGTGCTCAACGTTCAAAGAGCAAACGCTAAAGTCTAAAAGATTTCAAAGTGCTAAACGTTCAAAGAGCAAACGCTAAAGACTGAAAGATTTCAAAGTGCTAAAGATGAAAATAACCTGAAGTCATGGGGCTAAACGTTCAAAGAGCAAACGCTAAAGTCTGAAAGATTTCAAAGTGCTAAACGTTCAAAGAGCAAACGCTAAAGTCTAAAAGATTTCAAAGTGCTCAACGTTCAAAGAGCAAACGCTAAAGACTGAAAGATTTCAAAGTGCTAAACGTTCAAAGAGCAAACGCTAAAGTCTAAAAGATTTCAAAGTGCTCAACGTTCAAAGAGCAAACGCTAAAGTCTAAAAGATTTCAAAGTGCTAAACGTTCAAAGAGCAAACGCTAAAGTCTAAAAGATTTCAAAGTGCTAAACGTTCAAAGGGCAAACGCTAAAGACTGAAAGATTTCAAAGTGCTAAACGCTGAAAATAACCTGAAGTCAAGGGGCTCAACGTTCAAAGAGCAAACGCTAAAGTCTGAAAGATTTCAAAGTGCTAAACGTTCAAAGAGCAAACGCTAAAGTCTAAAAGATTTCAAAGTGCTCAACGTTCAAAGAGCAAACGCTAAAGTCTAAAAGATTTCAAAGTGCTAAACGCTGAAAATAACCTGAAGTCAAGGGGCTAAACGTTCAAAGGGCAAACGCTAAAGACTGAAAGATTTCAAAGTGCTAAACGCTGAAAATAACCTGAAGTCAAGGGGCTCAACGTTCAAAGAGCAAACGCTAAAGTCTAAAAGATTTCAAAGTGCTAAACGCTGAAAATAACCTGAAGTCAAGGGGCTAAACGTTCAAAGAGCAAACGCTAAAGACTGAAAGATTTCAAAGTGCTAAACGTTCAGAGAGCAAACGCTAAAGTCTAAAAGATTTCAAAGTGCTAAACGTTCAGAGAGCAAACGCTAAAGTCTAAAAGATTTCAAAGTGCTAAACGTTCAAAGAGCAAACGCTAAAGACTGAAAGATTTCAAAGTGCTAAACGCTGAAAATAACCTGAAGTCATGGGGCTAAACGTTCAAAGAGCAAACGCTAAAGACTGAAAGATTTCAAAGTGCTAAACGTTCAAAGGGCAAACGCTAAAGACTGAAAGATTTCAAAGTGCTAAACGCTGAAAATAACCTGAAGTCAAGGGGCTCAACGTTCAAAGAGCAAACGCTAAAGTCTGAAAGATTTCAAAGTGCTAAACGCTGAAAATAACCTGAAGTCATGGGGCTAAACGTTCAAAGAGCAAACGCTAAAGACTGAAAGATTTCAAAGTGCTAAACGTTCAAAGGGCAAACGCTAAAGACTGAAAGATTTCAAAGTGCTAAACGCTGAAAATAACCTGAAGTCAAGGGGCTCAACGTTCAAAGAGCAAACGCTAAAGTCTGAAAGATTTCAAAGTGCTAAACGTTCAAAGAGCAAACGCTAAAGTCTAAAAGATTTCAAAGTGCTCAACGTTCAAAGAGCAAACGCTAAAGACTGAAAGATTTCAAAGTGCTAAACGTTCAAAGAGCAAACGCTAAAGTCTAAAAGATTTCAAAGTGCTAAACGTTCAAAGGGCAAACGCTAAAGACTGAAAGATTTCAAAGTGCTAAACGCTGAAAATAACCTGAAGACAAGGGGCTCAACGTTCAAAGAGCAAACGCTAAAGTCTAAAAGATTTCAAAGTGCTAAACGCTGAAAATAACCTGAAGTCAAGGGGCTAAACGTTCAAAGAGCAAACGCTAAAGACTGAAAGATTTCAAAGTGCTAAACGTTCAGAGAGCAAACGCTAAAGTCTAAAAGATTTCAAAGTGCTAAACGTTCAGAGAGCAAACGCTAAAGTCTAAAAGATTTCAAAGTGCTAAACGTTCAAAGAGCAAACGCTAAAGACTGAAAGATTTCAAAGTGCTAAACGCTGAAAATAACCTGAAGTCAAGGGGCTCAACGTTCAAAGAGCAAACGCTAAAGTCTAAAAGATTTCAAAGTGCTCAACGTTCAAAGAGCAAACGCTAAGGACTGAAAGATTTCAAAGTGCTCAACGTTCAAAGAGCAAACGCTAAAGTCTAAAAGATTTCAAAGTGCTCAACGTTCAAAGAGCAAACGCTAAAGACTGAAAGATTTCAAAGTGCTAAACGTTCAAAGAGCAAACGCTAAAGTCTAAAAGATTTCAAAGTGCTAAACGTTCAAAGAGCAAACGCTAAAGTCTAAAAGATTTCAAAGTGCTAAACGCTGAAAATAACCTGAAGTCAAGGGGCTCAACGTTCAAAGAGCAAACGCTAAAGACTGAAAGATTTCAAAGTGCTAAACGTTCAAAGGGCAAACGCTAAAGACTGAAAGATTTCAAAGTGCTCAACGCTGAAAATAACCTGAAGTCAAGGGGCTCAACGTTCAAAGAGCAAACGCTAAAGACTGAAAGATTTCAAAGTGCTCAACGTTCAAAGAGCAAACGCTAAAGACTGAAAGATTTCACATTGCTAAACGTTCAAAGGGCAAACGCTAAAGACTGAAAGATTTCAAAGTGCTAAACGCTGAAAATAACCTGAAGTCAAGGGGCTCAACGTTCAAAGAGCAAACGCTAAAGACTGAAAGATTTCAAAGTGCTAAACGCTGAAAATAACCTGAAGTCAAGGGGCTCAACGTTCAAAGAGCAAACGCTAATGACTGAAAGATTTCAAAGTGCTAAACGTTCAAAGAGCAAACGCTAAAGTCTAAAAGATTTCAAAGTGCTCAACGTTCAAAGAGCAAACGCTAAAGACTGAAAGATTTCAAAGTGCTAAACGTTCAAAGAGCAAACGCTAAAGTCTAAAAGATTTCAAAGTGCTAAACGTTCAGAGAGCAAACGCTAAAGTCTAAAAGATTTCAAAGTGCTAAACGTTCAGAGAGCAAACGCTAATGACTGAAAGATTTCAAAGTGCTAAACGTTCAAAGAGCAAACGCTAAAGACTGAAAGATTTCAAAGTGCTAAACGCTGAAAATAACCTGAAGTCAAGGGGCTCAACGTTCAAAGAGCAAACGCTAAAGACTGAAAGATTTCAAAGTGCTCAACGTTCAAAGAGCAAACGCTAAAGTCTAAAAGATTTCAAAGTGCTAAACGTTCAAAGAGCAAACGCTAAAGTCTAAAAGATTTCAAAGTGCTCAACGTTCAAAGAGCAAACGCTAAAGACTGAAAGATTTCAAAGTGCTAAACGTTCAAAGAGCAAACGCTAAAGTCTAAAAGATTTCAAAGTGCTCAACGTTCAAAGAGCAAACGCTAAAGTCTAAAAGATTTCAAAGTGCTAAACGCTGAAAATAACCTGAAGTCAAGGGGCTCAACGTTCAAAGAGCAAACGCTAAAGTCTAAAAGATTTCAAAGTGCTAAACGTTCAAAGGGCAAACGCTAAAGACTGAAAGATTTCAAAGTGCTCAACGCTGAAAATAACCTGAAGTCATGGGGCTAAACGTTCAAAGAGCAAACGCTAAAGACTGAAAGATTTCAAAGTGCTAAACGCTGAAAATAACCTGAAGTCAAGGGGCTCAACGTTCAAAGAGCAAACGCTAAAGACTGAAAGATTTCAAAGTGCTCAACGTTCAGAGAGCAAACGCTAAAGACTGAAAGATTTCAAATTGCTAAACGTTCAAAGGGCAAACGCTAAAGACTGAAAGATTTCAAAGTGCTAAACGCTGAAAATAACCTGAAGTCAAGGGGCTCAACGTTCAAAGAGCAAACGCTAAAGACTGAAAGATTTCAAAGTGCTAAACGTTCAAAGAGCAAACGCTAAAGTCTAAAAGATTTCAAAGTGCTAAACGTTCAAAGGGCAAACGCTAAAGACTGAAAGATTTCAAAGTGCTAAACGCTGAAAATAACCTGAAGTCAAGGGGCTCAACGTTCAAAGAGCAAACGCTAAAGTCTAAAAGATTTCAAAGTGCTCAACGCTGAAAATAACCTGAAGTCATGGGGCTAAACGTTCAAAGAGCAAACGCTAAAGACTGAAAGATTTCAAAGTGCTAAACGCTGAAAATAACCTGAAGTCATGGGGCTAAACGTTCAAAGAGCAAACGCTAAAGACTGAAAGATTTCAAAGTGCTAAACGTTCAAAGAGCAAACGCTAAAGACTGAAAGATTTCAAAGTGCTAAACGCTGAAAATAACCTGAAGTCAAGGGGCTCAACGTTCAAAGAGCAAACGCTAAAGTCTAAAAGATTTCAAAGTGCTCAACGTTCAAAGAGCAAACGCTAAAGACTGAAAGATTTCAAAGTGCTAAACGTTCAAAGAGCAAACGCTAAAGTCTAAAAGATTTCAAAGTGCTCAACGTTCAAAGAGCAAACGCTAAAGACTGAAAGATTTCAAAGTGCTAAACGTTCAAAGAGCAAACGCTAAAGTCTAAAAGATTTCAAAGTGCTCAACGTTCAAAGAGCAAACGCTAAAGACTGAAAGATTTCAAAGTGCTAAACGTTCAAAGAGCAAACGCTAAAGTCTAAAAGATTTCAAAGTGCTAAACGTTCAGAGAGCAAACGCTAAAGTCTAAAAGATTTCAAAGTGCTAAACGTTCAAAGAGCAAACGCTAAAGACTGAAAGATTTCAAAGTGCTAAACGTTCAAAGAGCAAACGCTAAAGACTGAAAGATTTCAAAGTGCTCAACGTTCAAAGAGCAAACGCTAAAGTCTAAAAGATTTCAAAGTGCTCAACGCTGAAAATAACCTGAAGTCATGGGGCTAAACGTTCAAAGAGCAAACGCTAAAGACTGAAAGATTTCAAAGTGCTAAACGCTGAAAATAACCTGAAGTCAAGGGGCTCAACGTTCAAAGAGCAAACGCTAATGACTGAAAGATTTCAAAGTGCTCAACGTTCAAAGAGCAAACGCTAAAGTCTAAAAGATTTCAAAGTGCTCAACGTTCAAAGAGCAAACGCTAAAGACTGAAAGATTTCAAAGTGCTAAACGTTCAAAGAGCAAACGCTAAAGTCTAAAAGCTTTCAAAGTGCTAAACGTTCAAAGAGCAAACGCTAAAGTCTAAAAGATTTCAAAGTGCTAAACGCTGAAAATAACCTGAAGTCAAGGGGCTCAACGTTCAAAGAGCAAACGCTAAAGTCTAAAAGATTTCAAAGTGCTAAACGTTCAAAGGGCAAACGCTAAAGACTGAAAGATTTCAAAGTGCTCAACGCTGAAAATAACCTGAAGTCATGGGGCTAAACGTTCAAAGAGCAAACGCTAAAGACTGAAAGATTTCAAAGTGCTCAACGTTCAGAGAGCAAACGCTAATGACTGAAAGATTTCAAAGTGCTAAACGTTCAAAGAGCAAACGCTAAAGACTGAAAGATTTCAAAGTGCTAAACGCTGAAAATAACCTGAAGTCAAGGGGCTCAACGTTCAAAGAGCAAACGCTAAAGACTGAAAGATTTCAAAGTGCTCAACGTTCAGAGAGCAAACGCTAAAGACTGAAAGATTTCAAATTGCTAAACGTTCAAAGGGCAAACGCTAAAGACTGAAAGATTTCAAAGTGCTAAACGCTGAAAATAACCTGAAGTCAAGGGGCTCAACGTTCAAAGAGCAAACGCTAAAGACTGAAAGATTTCAAAGTGCTCAACGTTCAGAGAGCAAACGCTAAAGACTGAAAGATTTCAAATTGCTAAACGTTCAAAGAGCAAACGCTAAAGACTGAAAGATTTCAAAGTGCTAAACGCTGAAAATAACCTGAAGTCAAGGGGCTCAACGTTCAAAGAGCAAACGCTAAAGTCTAAAAGATTTCAAAGTGCTCAACGTTCAAAGAGCAAACGCTAAAGACTGAAAGATTTCAAAGTGCTAAACGTTCAAAGAGCAAACGCTAAAGTCTAAAAGATTTCAAAGTGCTCAACGTTCAAAGAGCAAACGCTAAAGACTGAAAGATTTCAAAGTGCTAAACGTTCAAAGAGCAAACGCTAAAGTCTAAAAGATTTCAAAGTGCTAAACGTTCAGAGAGCAAACGCTAAAGTCTAAAAGATTTCAAAGTGCTAAACGTTCAGAGAGCAAACGCTAATGACTGAAAGATTTCAAAGTGCTAAACGTTCAAAGAGCAAACGCTAAAGACTGAAAGATTTCAAAGTGCTAAACGCTGAAAATAACCTGAAGTCAAGGGGCTCAACGTTCAAAGATCAAACGCTAAAGTCTAAAAGATTTCAAAGTGCTAAACGTTCAAAGAGCAAACGCTAAAGACTGAAAGATTTCAAAGTGCTAAACGCTGAAAATAACCTGAAGTCAAGGGGCTCAACGTTCAAAGAGCAAACGCTAAAGACTGAAAGATTTCAAAGTGCTAAACGTTCAAAGAGCAAACGCTAAAGACTGAAAGATTTCAAAGTGCTAAACGCTGAAAATAACCTGAAGTCAAGGGGCTCAACGTTCAAAGAGCAAACGCTAATGACTGAAAGATTTCAAAGTGCTCAACGTTCAAAGAGCAAACGCTAAAGTCTAAAAGATTTCAAAGTGCTAAACGTTCAAAGAGCAAACGCTAAAGTCTAAAAGATTTCAGAGTGCTCAACGTTCAAAGAGCAAACGCTAAAGACTGAAAGATTTCAAAGTGCTAAACGTTCAAAGAGCAAACGCTAAAGACTGAAAGATTTCAAAGTGCTAAACGCTGAAAATAACCTGAAGTCAAGGGGCTCAACGTTCAAAGAGCAAACGCTAAAGACTGAAAGATTTCAAAGTGCTAAACGTTCAAAGGGCAAACGCTAAAGACTGAAAGATTTCAAAGTGCTCAACGTTCAAAGAGCAAACGCTAAAGACTGAAAGATTTCACATTGCTAAACGTTCAAAGGGCAAACGCTAAAGACTGAAAGATTTCAAAGTGCTAAACGCTGAAAATAACCTGAAGTCAAGGGGCTCAACGTTCAAAGAGCAAACGCTAAAGACTGAAAGATTTCAAAGTGCTCAACGTTCAAAGAGCAAACGCTAAAGACTGAAAGATTTCACATTGCTAAACGTTCAAAGGGCAAACGCTAAAGACTGAAAGATTTCAAAGTGCTAAACGCTGAAAATAACCTGAAGTCAAGGGGCTCAACGTTCAAAGAGCAAACGCTAAAGACTGAAAGATTTCAAAGTGCTAAACGCTGAAAATAACCTGAAGTCAAGGGGCTCAACGTTCAAAGAGCAAACGCTAATGACTGAAAGATTTCAAAGTGCTAAACGTTCAAAGAGCAAACGCTAAAGTCTAAAAGATTTCAAAGTGCTCAACGTTCAAAGAGCAAACGCTAAAGACTGAAAGATTTCAAAGTGCTCAACGCTGAAAATAACCTGAAGTCATGGGGCTAAACGTTCAAAGAGCAAACGCTAAAGACTGAAAGATTTCAAAGTGCTAAACGCTGAAAATAACCTGAAGTCATGGGGCTAAACGTTCAAAGAGCAAACGCTAAAGACTGAAAGATTTCAAAGTGCTAAACGTTCAAAGAGCAAACGCTAAAGACTGAAAGATTTCAAAGTGCTAAACGCTGAAAATAACCTGAAGTCAAGGGGCTCAACGTTCAAAGAGCAAACGCTAAAGTCTAAAAGATTTCAAAGTGCTCAACGTTCAAAGAGCAAACGCTAAAGACTGAAAGATTTCAAAGTGCTAAACGTTCAAAGAGCAAACGCTAAAGTCTAAAAGATTTCAAAGTGCTCAACGTTCAAAGAGCAAACGCTAAAGACTGAAAGATTTCAAAGTGCTAAACGTTCAAAGAGCAAACGCTAAAGTCTAAAAGATTTCAAAGTGCTAAACGTTCAGAGAGCAAACGCTAAAGACTGAAAGATTTCAAAGTGCTAAACGTTCAAAGAGCAAACGCTAAAGTCTAAAAGATTTCAAAGTGCTAAACGTTCAGAGAGCAAACGCTAAAGTCTAAAAGATTTCAAAGTGCTAAACGTTCAAAGAGCAAACGCTAAAGACTGAAAGATTTCAAAGTGCTAAACGTTCAAAGAGCAAACGCTAAAGACTGAAAGATTTCAAAGTGCTCAACGTTCAAAGAGCAAACGCTAAAGTCTAAAAGATTTCAAAGTGCTCAACGCTGAAAATAACCTGAAGTCATGGGGCTAAACGTTCAAAGAGCAAACGCTAAAGACTGAAAGATTTCAAAGTGCTAAACGCTGAAAATAACCTGAAGTCAAGGGGCTCAACGTTCAAAGAGCAAACGCTAATGACTGAAAGATTTCAAAGTGCTCAACGTTCAAAGAGCAAACGCTAAAGTCTAAAAGATTTCAAAGTGCTCAACGTTCAAAGAGCAAACGCTAAAGACTGAAAGATTTCAAAGTGCTAAACGTTCAAAGAGCAAACGCTAAAGTCTAAAAGCTTTCAAAGTGCTAAACGTTCAAAGAGCAAACGCTAAAGTCTAAAAGATTTCAAAGTGCTAAACGCTGAAAATAACCTGAAGTCAAGGGGCTCAACGTTCAAAGAGCAAACGCTAAAGTCTAAAAGATTTCAAAGTGCTAAACGTTCAAAGGGCAAACGCTAAAGACTGAAAGATTTCAAAGTGCTCAACGCTGAAAATAACCTGAAGTCATGGGGCTAAACGTTCAAAGAGCAAACGCTAAAGACTGAAAGATTTCAAAGTGCTCAACGTTCAGAGAGCAAACGCTAATGACTGAAAGATTTCAAAGTGCTAAACGTTCAAAGAGCAAACGCTAAAGACTGAAAGATTTCAAAGTGCTAAACGCTGAAAATAACCTGAAGTCAAGGGGCTCAACGTTCAAAGAGCAAACGCTAAAGACTGAAAGATTTCAAAGTGCTCAACGTTCAGAGAGCAAACGCTAAAGACTGAAAGATTTCAAATTGCTAAACGTTCAAAGGGCAAACGCTAAAGACTGAAAGATTTCAAAGTGCTAAACGCTGAAAATAACCTGAAGTCAAGGGGCTCAACGTTCAAAGAGCAAACGCTAAAGACTGAAAGATTTCAAAGTGCTCAACGTTCAGAGAGCAAACGCTAAAGACTGAAAGATTTCAAATTGCTAAACGTTCAAAGAGCAAACGCTAAAGACTGAAAGATTTCAAAGTGCTAAACGCTGAAAATAACCTGAAGTCAAGGGGCTCAACGTTCAAAGAGCAAACGCTAAAGTCTAAAAGATTTCAAAGTGCTCAACGTTCAAAGAGCAAACGCTAAAGACTGAAAGATTTCAAAGTGCTAAACGTTCAAAGAGCAAACGCTAAAGTCTAAAAGATTTCAAAGTGCTCAACGTTCAAAGAGCAAACGCTAAAGACTGAAAGATTTCAAAGTGCTAAACGTTCAAAGAGCAAACGCTAAAGTCTAAAAGATTTCAAAGTGCTAAACGTTCAGAGAGCAAACGCTAAAGTCTAAAAGATTTCAAAGTGCTAAACGTTCAGAGAGCAAACGCTAATGACTGAAAGATTTCAAAGTGCTAAACGTTCAAAGAGCAAACGCTAAAGACTGAAAGATTTCAAAGTGCTAAACGCTGAAAATAACCTGAAGTCAAGGGGCTCAACGTTCAAAGATCAAACGCTAAAGTCTAAAAGATTTCAAAGTGCTAAACGTTCAAAGAGCAAACGCTAAAGACTGAAAGATTTCAAAGTGCTAAACGCTGAAAATAACCTGAAGTCAAGGGGCTCAACGTTCAAAGAGCAAACGCTAAAGACTGAAAGATTTCAAAGTGCTAAACGTTCAAAGAGCAAACGCTAAAGACTGAAAGATTTCAAAGTGCTAAACGCTGAAAATAACCTGAAGTCAAGGGGCTCAACGTTCAAAGAGCAAACGCTAATGACTGAAAGATTTCAAAGTGCTCAACGTTCAAAGAGCAAACGCTAAAGTCTAAAAGATTTCAAAGTGCTAAACGTTCAAAGAGCAAACGCTAAAGTCTAAAAGATTTCAGAGTGCTCAACGTTCAAAGAGCAAACGCTAAAGACTGAAAGATTTCAAAGTGCTAAACGTTCAAAGAGCAAACGCTAAAGACTGAAAGATTTCAAAGTGCTAAACGCTGAAAATAACCTGAAGTCAAGGGGCTCAACGTTCAAAGAGCAAACGCTAAAGACTGAAAGATTTCAAAGTGCTAAACGCTGAAAATAACCTGAAGTCAAGGGGCTAAACGTTCAAAGAGCAAACGCTAAAGTCTAAAAGATTTCAAAGTGCTCAACGTTCAAAGAGCAAACGCTAAAGACTGAAAGATTTCAAAGTGCTAAACGTTCAGAGAGCAAACGCTAAAGACTGAAAGATTTCAAAGTGCTCAACGTTCAGAGAGCAAACGCTAAAGACTGAAAGATTTCAAAGTGCTCAACGTTCAGAGAGCAAACGCTAAAGACTGAAAGATTTCAAAGTGCTCAACGTTCAAAGAGCAAACGCTAAAGACTGAAAGATTTCAAAGTGCTAAACGTTCAAAGAGCAAACGCTAAAGACTGAAAGATTTCAAAGTGCTAAACGCTGAAAATAACCTGAAGTCAAGGGGCTCAACGTTCAAAGAGCAAACGCTAAAGACTGAAAGATTTCAAAGTGCTCAACGTTCAGAGAGCAAACGCTAAAGACTGAAAGATTTCAAAGTGCTAAACGTTCAAAGAGCAAACGCTAAAGTCTAAAAGATTTCAAAGTGCTAAACGTTCAGAGAGCAAACGCTAAAGTCTAAAAGATTTCAAAGTGCTAAACGTTCAGAGAGCAAACGCTAATGACTGAAAGATTTCAAAGTGCTAAACGTTCAAAGAGCAAACGCTAAAGACTGAAAGATTTCAAAGTGCTAAACGCTGAAAATAACCTGAAGTCAAGGGGCTCAACGTTCAAAGAGCAAACGCTAAAGACTGAAAGATTTCAAAGTGCTCAACGTTCAGAGAGCAAACGCTAAAGACTGAAAGATTTCAAATTGCTAAACGTTCAAAGGGCAAACGCTAAAGACTGAAAGATTTCAAAGTGCTAAACGCTGAAAATAACCTGAAGTCAAGGGGCTCAACGTTCAAAGAGCAAACGCTAAAGACTGAAAGATTTCAAAGTGCTCAACGTTCAGAGAGCAAACGCTAAAGTCTAAAAGATTTCAAAGTGCTAAACGTTCAGAGAGCAAACGCTAAAGTCTAAAAGATTTCAAAGTGCTAAACGTTCAGAGAGCAAACGCTAATGACTGAAAGATTTCAAAGTGCTAAACGTTCAAAGAGCAAACGCTAAAGACTGAAAGATTTCAAAGTGCTCAACGTTCAGAGAGCAAACGCTAAAGACTGAAAGATTTCAAATTGCTAAACGTTCAAAGGGCAAACGCTAAAGACTGAAAGATTTCAAAGTGCTAAACGCTGAAAATAACCTGAAGTCAAGGGGCTCAACGTTCAAAGAGCAAACGCTGAAGACTGAAAGATTTCAAATTGCTAAACGTTCAAAGGGCAAACGCTAAAGTCTAAAAGATTTCAAAGTGCTAAACGCTGAAAATAACCTGAAGTCAAGGGGCTCAACGTTCAAAGAGCAAACGCTAATGACTGAAAGATTTCAAAGTGCTAAACGTTCAAAGGGCAAACGCTAAAGACTGAAAGATTTCAAAGTGCTCAACGCTGAAAATAACCTGACGTCATGGGGCTAAACGTTCAAAGAGCAAACGCTAAAGACTGAAAGATTTCAAAGTGCTCAACGTTCAGAGAGCAAACGCTAAAGACTGAAAGATTTCAAAGTGCTCAACGTTCAAAGAGCAAACGCTAAAGTCTAAAAGATTTCAAAGTGCTAAACGCTGAAAATAACCTGAAGTCATGGGGCTAAACGTTCAAAGAGCAAACGCTAAAGACTGAAAGATTTCAAAGTGCTAAACGCTGAAAATAACCTGAAGTCAAGGGGCTCAACGTTCAAAGGGCAAACGCTAAAGTCTAAAAAATTTCAAAGTGCTCAACGTTCAAAGAGCAAACGCTAAAGTCTAAAAGATTTCAAAGTGCTAAACGTTCAGAGAGCAAACGCTAAAGTCTAAAAGATTTCAAAGTGCTCAACGTTCAAAGAGCAAACGCTAAAGACTGAAAGATTTCAAAGTGCTCAACGTTCAAAGAGCAAACGCTAAAGTCTAAAAGATTTCAAAGTGCTAAACGTTCAGAGAGCAAACGCTAAAGTCTAAAAGATTTCAAAGTGCTCAACGTTCAAAGAGCAAACGCTAAAGACTGAAAGATTTCAAAGTGCTCAACGTTCAAAGAGCAAACGCTAAAGACTGAAAGATTTCAAAGTGCTAAACGTTCAAAGAGCAAACGCTAAAGTCTAAAAGATTTCAAAGTGCTAAACGTTCAGAGAGCAAACGCTAAAGTCTAAAAGATTTCAAAGTGCTAAACGTTCAGAGAGCAAACGCTAATGACTGAAAGATTTCAAAGTGCTAAACGTTCAAAGAGCAAACGCTAAAGACTGAAAGATTTCAAAGTGCTAAACGCTGAAAATAACCTGAAGTCAAGGGGCTCAACGTTCAAAGAGCAAACGCTAAAGACTGAAAGATTTCAAAGTGCTCAACGTTCAGAGAGCAAACGCTAAAGACTGAAAGATTTCAAATTGCTAAACGTTCAAAGGGCAAACGCTAAAGACTGAAAGATTTCAAAGTGCTAAACGCTGAAAATAACCTGAAGTCAAGGGGCTCAACGTTCAAAGAGCAAACGCTAATGACTGAAAGATTTCAAAGTGCTAAACGTTCAAAGGGCAAACGCTAAAGACTGAAAGATTTCAAAGTGCTCAACGCTGAAAATAACCTGAAGTCATGGGGCTAAACGTTCAAAGAGCAAACGCTAAAGACTGAAAGATTTCAAAGTGCTCAACGTTCAGAGAGCAAACGCTAAAGACTGAAAGATTTCAAAGTGCTCAACGTTCAAAGAGCAAACGCTAAAGTCTAAAAGATTTCAAAGTGCTAAACGCTGAAAATAACCTGAAGTCATGGGGCTAAACGTTCAAAGAGCAAACGCTAAAAACTGAAAGATTTCAAAGTGCTAAACGCTGAAAATAACCTGAAGTCAAGGGGCTCAACGTTCAAAGGGCAAACGCTAAAGTCTAAAAAATTTCAAAGTGCTCAACGTTCAAAGAGCAAACGCTAAAGTCTAAAAGATTTCAAAGTGCTAAACGTTCAGAGAGCAAACGCTAAAGACTGAAAGATTTCAAAGTGCTAAACGTTCAGAGAGCAAACGCTAAAGACTGAAAGATTTCAAAGTGCTAAACGTTCAAAGGGCAAACGCTAAAGTCTAAAAGATTTCAAAGTGCTAAACGCTGAAAATAACCTGAAGTCAAGGGGCTAAACGTTCAAAGAGCAAACGCTAAAGTCTAAAAGATTTCAAAGTGCTAAACGCTGAAAATAACCTGAAGTCAAGGGGCTAAACGTTCAAAGAGCAAACGCTAAAGTCTAAAAGATTTCAAAGTGCTCAACGTTCAAAGAGCAAACGCTAAAGACTGAAATATTTCAAAGTGCTCAACGTTCAAAGAGCAAACGCTAAAGACTGAAAGATTTCAAAGTGCTCAACGTTCAGAGAGCAAACGCTAAAGACTGAAAGATTTCAAAGTGCTCAACGTTCAGAGAGCAAACGCTAAAGACTGAAAGATTTCAAAGTGCTAAACGTTCAAAGGGCAAACGCTAAAGACTGAAAGATTTCAAATTGCTCAACGTTCAAAGGGCAAACGCTAAAGTCTAAAAGATTTCAAAGTGCTAAACGCTGAAAATAACCTGAAGTCAAGGGGCTCAACGTTCAAAGAGCAAACGCTAAAGTCTAAAAGATTTCAAAGTGCTAAACGCTGAAAATAACCTGAAGTCAAGGGGCTAAACGTTCAAAGAGCAAACGCTAAAGTCTAAAAGATTTCAAAGTGCTCAACGTTCAAAGAGCAAACGCTAAAGTCTAAAAGATTTCAAAGTGCTAAACGTTCAGAGAGCAAACGCTAAAGACTGAAAGATTTCAAAGTGCTCAACGTTCAAAGGGCAAACGCTAAAGTCTAAAAGATTTCAAAGTGCTCAACGCTGAAAATAACCTGAAGTCAAGGGGCTAAACGTTCAAAGAGCAAACGCTAAAGTCTAAAAGATTTCAAAGTGCTAAACGCTGAAAATAACCTGAAGTCAAGGGGCTAAACGTTCAAAGAGCAAACGCTAAAGTCTAAAAGATTTCAAAGTGCTCAACGTTCAAAGAGCAAACGCTAAAGACTGAAAGATTTCAAAGTGCTCAACGTTCAAAGAGCAAACGCTAAAGACTGAAAGATTTCAAAGTGCTCAACGTTCAGAGAGCAAACGCTAAAGTCTAAAAGATTTCAAAGTGCTAAACGCTGAAAATAACCTGAAGTCAAGGGGCTCAACGTTCAAAGAGCAAACGCTAAAGTCTAAAAGATTTCAAAGTGCTAAACGCTGAAAATAACCTGAAGTCATGGGGCTAAACGTTCAAAGAGCAAACGCTAAAGTCTAAAAGATTTCAAAGTGCTAAACGTTCAAAGAGCAAACGCTAAAGACTGAAAGATTTCAAAGTGCTAAACGCTGAAAATAACCTGAAGTCAAGGGGCTCAACGTTCAAAGAGCAAACGCTAAAGTCTAAAAGATTTCAAAGTGCTCAACGTTCAAAGAGCAAACGCTAAGGACTGAAAGATTTCAAAGTGCTCAACGTTCAAAGAGCAAACGCTAAAGTCTAAAAGATTTCAAAGTGCTCAACGTTCAAAGAGCAAACGCTAAAGACTGAAAGATTTCAAAGTGCTAAACGTTCAAAGAGCAAACGCTAAAGTCTAAAAGATTTCAAAGTGCTAAACGCTGAAAATAACCTGAAGTCAAGGGGCTCAACGTTCAAAGAGCAAACGCTAAAGTCTAAAAGATTTCAAAGTGCTAAACGCTGAAAATAACCTGAAGTCATGGGGCTAAACGTTCAAAGAGCAAACGCTAAAGACTGAAAGATTTCACATTGCTAAACGTTCAAAGGGCAAACGCTAAAGACTGAAAGATTTCAAAGTGCTAAACGCTGAAAATAACCTGAAGTCAAGGGGCTCAACGTTCAAAGAGCAAACGCTAAAGACTGAAAGATTTCAAAGTGCTAAACGTTCAAAGAGCAAACGCTAAAGACTGAAAGATTTCAAAGTGCTCAACGTTCAAAGAGCAAACGCTAAAGTCTAAAAGATTTCAAAGTGCTAAACGCTGAAAATAACCTGAAGTCAAGGGGCTCAACGTTCAAAGAGCAAACGCTAATGACTGAAAGATTTCAAAGTGCTAAACGTTCAAAGAGCAAACGCTAAAGTCTAAAAGATTTCAAAGTGCTCAACGTTCAAAGAGCAAACGCTAAAGACTGAAAGATTTCAAAGTGCTAAACGTTCAAAGAGCAAACGCTAAAGTCTAAAAGATTTCAAAGTGCTAAACGTTCAGAGAGCAAACGCTAAAGTCTAAAAGATTTCAAAGTGCTAAACGTTCAGAGAGCAAACGCTAATGACTGAAAGATTTCAAAGTGCTAAACGTTCAAAGAGCAAACGCTAAAGTCTAAAAGATTTCAAAGTGCTAAACGCTGAAAATAACCTGAAGTCAAGGGGCTCAACGTTCAAAGAGCAAACGCTAAAGTCTAAAAGATTTCAAAGTGCTAAACGCTGAAAATAACCTGAAGTCATGGGGCTAAACGTTCAAAGAGCAAACGCTAAAGACTGAAAGATTTCAAAGTGCTCAACGTTCAAAGAGCAAACGCTAAAGACTGAAAGATTTCACATTGCTAAACGTTCAAAGGGCAAACGCTAAAGACTGAAAGATTTCAAAGTGCTAAACGCTGAAAATAACCTGAAGTCAAGGGGCTCAACGTTCAAAGAGCAAACGCTAAAGACTGAAAGATTTCAAAGTGCTAAACGTTCAAAGAGCAAACGCTAAAGACTGAAAGATTTCAAAGTGCTAAACGCTGAAAATAACCTGAAGTCAAGGGGCTCAACGTTCAAAGAGCAAACGCTAATGACTGAAAGATTTCAAAGTGCTAAACGCTGAAAATAACCTGAAGTCAAGGGGCTCAACGTTCAAAGAGCAAACGCTAATGACTGAAAGATTTCAAAGTGCTAAACGTTCAAAGAGCAAACGCTAAAGTCTAAAAGATTTCAAAGTGCTCAACGTTCAAAGAGCAAACGCTAAAGACTGAAAGATTTCAAAGTGCTAAACGTTCAAAGAGCAAACGCTAAAGTCTAAAAGATTTCAAAGTGCTAAACGTTCAGAGAGCAAACGCTAAAGTCTAAAAGATTTCAAAGTGCTAAACGTTCAGAGAGCAAACGCTAATGACTGAAAGATTTCAAAGTGCTAAACGTTCAAAGAGCAAACGCTAAAGACTGAAAGATTTCAAAGTGCTAAACGCTGAAAATAACCTGCAGTCAAGGGGCTCAACGTTCAAAGAGCAAACGCTAAAGACTGAAAGATTTCAAAGTGCTCAACGTTCAGAGAGCAAACGCTAAAGACTGAAAGATTTCAAATTGCTCAACGTTCAAAGGGCAAACGCTAAAGACTGAAAGATTTCAAAGTGCTAAACGCTGAAAATAACCTGAAGTCAAGGGGCTCAACGTTCAAAGAGCAAACGCTAATGACTGAAAGATTTCAAAGTGCTCAACGTTCAAAGAGCAAACGCTAAAGTCTAAAAGATTTCAAAGTGCTAAACGTTCAAAGAGCAAACGCTAAAGACTGAAAGATTTCAAAGTGCTAAACGCTGAAAATAACCTGAATTCAAGGGGCTCAACGTTCAAAGAGCAAACGCTAAAGTCTGAAAGATTTCAAAGTGCTAAACGTTCAAAGAGCAAACGCTAAAGTCTAAAAGATTTCAAAGTGCTCAACGTTCAAAGAGCAAACGCTAAAGACTGAAAGATTTCAAAGTGCTAAACGTTCAAAGAGCAAACGCTAAAGTCTAAAAGATTTCAATGTGCTAAACGTTCAAAGAGCAAACGCTAAAGTCTAAAAGATTTCAAAGTGCTAAACGTTCAAAGAGCAAACGCTAAAGTCTAAAAGATTTCAAAGTGCTAAACGTTCAAAGAGCAAACGCTAAAGTCTAAAAGATTTCAAAGTGCTAAACGCTGAAAATAACCTGAAGTCAAGGGGCTCAACGTTCAAAGAGCAAACGCTAAAGTCTAAAAGATTTCAAAGTGCTAAACGCTGAAAATAACCTGAAGTCATGGGGCTAAACGTTCAAAGAGCAAACGCTAAAGACTGAAAGATTTCAAAGTGCTAAACGTTCAAAGGGCAAACGCTAAAGACTGAAAGATTTCAAAGTGCTCAACGCTGAAAATAACCTGAAGTCAAGGGGCTCAACGTTCAAAGAGCAAACGCTAATGACTGAAAGATTTCAAAGTGCTCAACGTTCAAAGAGCAAACGCTAAAGTCTAAAAGATTTCAAAGTGCTAAACGTTCAAAGAGCAAACGCTAAAGACTGAAAGATTTCAAAGTGCTAAACGCTGAAAATAACCTGAAGTCAAGGGGCTCAACGTTCAAAGAGCAAACGCTAAAGACTGAAAGATTTCAAAGTGCTAAACGTTCAAAGAGCAAACGCTAAAGACTGAAAGATTTCAAAGTGCTAAACGCTGAAAATAACCTGAAGTCAAGGGGCTCAACGTTCAAAGAGCAAACGCTAATGACTGAAAGATTTCAAAGTGCTCAACGTTCAAAGAGCAAACGCTAAAGTCTAAAAGATTTCAAAGTGCTAAACGTTCAAAGAGCAAACGCTAAAGTCTAAAAGATTTCAAAGTGCTCAACGTTCAAAGAGCAAACGCTAAAGACTGAAAGATTTCAAAGTGCTAAACGTTCAAAGAGCAAACGCTAAAGACTGAAAGATTTCAAAGTGCTAAACGCTGAAAATAACCTGAAGTCAAGGGGCTCAACGTTCAAAGAGCAAACGCTAAAGACTGAAAGATTTCAAAGTGCTAAACGTTCAAAGAGCAAACGCTAAAGACTGAAAGATTTCAAAGTGCTAAACGCTGAAAATAACCTGAAGTCAAGGGGCTAAACGTTCAAAGAGCAAACGCTAAAGTCTAAAAGATTTCAAAGTGCTCCACGTTCAAAGAGCAAACGCTAAAGACTGAAAGATTTCAAAGTGCTAAACGTTCAGAGAGCAAACGCTAAAGACTGAAAGATTTCAAAGTGCTCAACGTTCAGAGAGCAAACGCTAAAGACTGAAAGATTTCAAAGTGCTCAACGTTCAGAGAGCAAACGCTAAAGACTGAAAGATTTCAAAGTGCTCAACGTTCAAAGAGCAAACGCTAAAGACTGAAAGATTTCAAAGTGCTAAACGTTCAGAGAGCAAACGCTAAAGACTGAAAGATTTCAAAGTGCTAAACGCTGAAAATAACCTGAAGTCAAGGGGCTAAACGTTCAAAGAGCAAACGCTAAAGTCTAAAAGATTTCAAAGTGCTAAACGCTGAAAATAACCTGAAGTCAAGGGGCTAAACGTTCAAAGAGCAAACGCTAAAGACTGAAAGATTTCAAAGTGCTCAACGTTCAGAGAGCAAACGCTAAAGACTGAAAGATTTCAAAGTGCTAAACGTTCAAAGAGCAAACGCTAAAGACTGAAAGATTTCAAAGTGCTCAACGTTCAAAGAGCAAACGCTAAAGACTGAAAGATTTCAAAGTGCTAAACGCTGAAAATAACCTGAAGTCAAAGGGCTCAACGTTCAAAGAGCAAACGCTAAAGACTGAAAGATTTCAAAGTGCTAAACGTTCAAAGAGCAAACGCTAAAGACTGAAAGATTTCAAAGTGCTAAACGCTGAAAATAACCTGAAGTCAAGGGGCTAAACGTTCAAAGAGCAAACGCTAAAGTCTAAAAGATTTCAAAGTGCTCAACGTTCAAAGAGCAAACGCTAAAGACTGAAAGATTTCAAAGTGCTAAACGTTCAGAGAGCAAACGCTAAAGACTGAAAGATTTCAAAGTGCTCAACGTTCAGAGAGCAAACGCTAAAGACTGAAAGATTTCAAAGTGCTAAACGTTCAGAGAGCAAACGCTAAAGACTGAAAGATTTCAAAGTGCTCAACGTTCAGAGAGCAAACGCTAAAGACTGAAAGATTTCAAAGTGCTCAACGTTCAGAGAGCAAACGCTAAAGACTGAAAGATTTCAAAGTGCTCAACGTTCAGAGAGCAAACGCTAAAGACTGAAAGATTTCAAAGTGCTCAACGTTCAAAGAGCAAACGCTAAAGACTGAAAGATTTCAAAGTGCTAAACGTTCAGAGAGCAAACGCTAAAGACTGAAAGATTTCAAAGTGCTAAACGTTCAAAGAGCAAACGCTAAAGACTGAAAGATTTCAAAGTGCTAAACGTTCAAAGAGCAAACGCTAAAGACTGAAAGATTTCAAAGTGCTAAACGCTGAAAATAACCTGAAGTCAAGGGGCTAAACGTTCAAAGAGCAAACGCTAAAGTCTAAAAGATTTCAAAGTGCTAAACGCTGAAAATAACCTGAAGTCAAGGGGCTAAACGTTCAAAGAGCAAACGCTAAAGTCTAAAAGATTTCAAAGTGCTAAACGCTTAAAATAACCTGAAGTCAAGGGGCTAAACGTTCAAAGAGCAAACGCTAAAGACTGAAAGATTTCAAAGTGCTCAACGTTCAGAGAGCAAACGCTAAAGACTGTAAGATTTCAACGTGCTAAACGTTCAAAGAGCAAACGCTAAAGACTGAAAGATTTCAAAGTGCTAAACGTTCAGAGAGCAAACGCTAAAGACTGAAAGATTTCAAAGTGCTAAACGTTCAGAGAGCAAACGCTAAAGACTGAAAGATTTCAAAGTGCTCAACGTTCAGAGAGCAAACGCTAAAGACTGAAAGATTTCAAAGTGCTCAACGTTCAGAGAGCAAACGCTAAAGACTGAAAGATTTCAAAGTGCTCAACGTTCAAAGAGCAAACGCTAAAGACTGAAAGATTTCAAAGTGCTCAATGTTCAAAGAGCAAACGCTAAAGACTGAAAGATTTCAAAGTGCTAAACGCTGAAAATAACCTGAAGTCAAGGGGCTCAACGTTCAAAGAGCAAACGCTAAAGTCTAAAAGATTTCAAAGTGCTAAACGCTGAAAATAACCTGAAGTCAAGGGGCTCAACGTTCAAAGAGCAAACGCTAAAGTCTAAAAGATTTCAAAGTGCTCAACGTTCAAAGAGCAAACGCTAAAGACTGAAAGATTTCAAAGTGCTAAACGTTCAGAGAGCAAACGCTAAAGACTGAAAGATTTCAAAGTGCTAAACGCTGAAAATAACCTGAAGTCAAGGGGCTCAACGTTCAAAGAGCAAACGCTAAAGTCTAAAAGATTTCAAAGTGCTAAACGCTGAAAATAACCTGAAGTCAAGGGGCTAAACGTTCAAAGAGCAAACGCTAAAGTCTAAAAGATTTCAAAGTGCTAAACGCTTAAAATAACCTGAAGTCAAGGGGCTAAACGTTCAAAGAGCAAACGCTAAAGACTGAAAGATTTCAAAGTGCTAAACGTTCAAAGAGCAAACGCTAAAGACTGAAAGATTTCAAAGTGCTAAACGTTCAGAGAGCAAACGCTAAAGACTGAAAGATTTCAAAGTGCTAAACGTTCAGAGAGCAAACGCTAAAGACTGAAAGATTTCAAAGTGCTCAAACGTTCAGAGAGCAAACGCTAAAGACTGAAAGATTTCAAAGTGCTCAACGTTCAGAGAGCAAACGCTAAAGACTGAAAGATTTCAAAGTGCTCAACGTTCAAAGAGCAAACGCTAAAGACTGAAAGATTTCAAAGTGCTAAACGTTCAGAGAGCAAACGCTAAAGACTGAAAGATTTCAAAGTGCTAAACGTTCAAAGAGCAAACGCTAAAGACTGAAAGATTTCAAAGTGCTAAACGTTCAAAGAGCAAACGCTAAAGACTGAAAGATTTCAAAGTGCTAAACGCTGAAAATAACCTGAAGTCAAGGGGCTAAACGTTCAAAGAGCAAACGCTAAAGTCTAAAAGATTTCAAAGTGCTAAACGCTGAAAATAACCTGAAGTCAAGGGGCTAAACGTTCAGAGAGCAAACGCTAAAGTCTAAAAGATTTCAAAGTGCTAAACGTTCAAAGGGCAAATGCTAAAGACTGAAAGATTTCAAAGTGCTAAACGCTGAAAATAACCTGAAGTCAAGGGGCTAAACGTTCAAAGAGCAAACGCTAAAGTCTAAAAGATTTCAAAGTGCTAAACGCTGAAAATAACCTGAAGTCAAGGGGCTAAACGTTCAGAGAGCAAACGCTAAAGACTGAAAGATTTTAAAGTGCTAAACGTTCAAAGAGCAAACGCTAAAGACTGAAAGATTTCAAAGTGCTAAACGTTCAAAGAGCAAACGCTAAAGACTGAAAGATTTCAAAGTGCTAAACGCTGAAAATAACCTGAAGTCAAGGGGCTAAACGTTCAAAGAGCAAACGCTATAAACTTTGAGAAGTCAGAGAACTAACGTTAAAAATTTCTACTTTTTCAACTATTTTATCGTTTTCTACAAAGAACAAAGCACAGAAAAAGAGAGGAAAACCAAAGAAAAGGGAATATTACAAAACATCACATACTTAATAGTAGTATACACTACATCTAATAAAAACACATATACAAAATATATGTGGCCGTTTTCCATTTGAGGCCATCTTCATGTCGGACGTATCGGCTGTCAGTTACTTCCCTTTACCCAGCCCACCGGTTATAAACACCACAAAGAGATACGTCATTCTTTTGCAACTCTTATATATACTCTATCAGGTTTCCAGTCCAGTACAAATGAGGTTGTTGATTTTTTCTTACTAACGCCGTAAGTTTCGCCATCTCCGCCAACTCCAAAACCTTGAGCAGGCATTCCTCCGTTGATATTTGTGTATTTTTCCAGTATTGCGCGTATAGTAGTCTGGCAGCTGTTATATACAGAAACAAAAGTCCTCCTTTTTCAAAAAATTGATCATCCATAAGTCCCAGCAGAAATGCTTCTGGTTTCATTTGTGTATTTATCTTTTTTTTAAATTGCATTTATAAGTGCATCAGAGTCCAGAAGGATTTTGCCTTTTTACATGACCACTTCTGGTAAAAGGTTCATTCTTCTTCTTCACATTTCCGACAGTCTCCCAGACAGCCCCTGTACATTTTTGCTATTTTTGAGCGAGACATATACCGTCTATACATCATCTTATAAAAATTCTCCTTAAGTCTAGTACTTAACATATATTTTAAACCTTTTAGCCACATATTTTTCCAAAGTTTTGATCCCACTTTATCATACATTCCCTTGTTTGTTCATTCGCTGTCTGAAGCTTCAACAATAGCTTATATACCATGGAGGTAACACATTCATCATTAGTACTTAGTGCTTCCTCAAACATTGATTTTGTATCCTCAAATCCACGTTTTTATGTCTTTCTCAAACTGCTCCATAATCTGTGGGTAAGAAAACCACTGACCTATCTGGCCCTCCTTTAACAGCTGTTCTCTTGCTTTTATTTTTAATTCCCCTTTAGACATCTCCAATATGTTGCTATACTTTAGCCATTTGTGCCCACTAGATAGTTCTCTTCTATGAACGGCCTCCTGAGCTGATACCCAGATTGGTGTGTTCTGACAAATTCTCAACGTTTATTCCGTACTCTTAAAATTGAACGCCTGACAAAGTGATTATTGAAATCAACGTTGACCTTATCTTTCTCATACCACAGGTACCCATGCCACCCAAACCTTTATTCATGGCCTTCAAACTCCAATAGCCGTCTATTCTCCAACAGAACCCACTCTTTCATCCAAACCAAGCAACAAGCAAAGAAATACAATTTCAGATCCGGTAATCTCAGATCTCCTCTTTCTTTGGCATCCTGCAGTATTTTAAGTTTAACCCTAGGCTTTTCCCCTTGCTGTATGAATCTAGATATCTCTCTCTGCCATTGCTTGAACGGTACATCCCTATTACAATAGGTACTGTCTGAAATAAAAATAACCTTCTTGGCAGTACATTCACTTTTATTTTTTATTTATTTTTTAATTTTTTTTATTTTAGAACACACAAAATAAACATCTTACAGAAAAGAAACAACACAACATACTACATACATTTTGAATAAATATTGAATACATATAAAAGATAAATATTAACCATAACCTATCCTATCATTACATATATAATCATACTAAACATACTCACCAATGATCTTCTTACTGCCAAGTCTAAAGGCCATTATTCCGTTCTTATTCTCCTTGATTTAACTGCAGCCTTTGACACGGTTGATCACGATCTTCTCTTAGATTCCCTCCATGACCTTGGCTCTGTCTATAACTGGTTCGCCTCCTATCTAGAGGGTCGCTCTTTCAGCGTGTCGGCTAACGGCACCTCGTCCTCCTCTTTTCCCCTTTCAGTAGGGGTTCCGCAAGGCTCGGTGCTTGGCCCGTTGTTGTTTTCTTTATACATGCTGCCCTTGGGTAAGGTTATTCAATCTCATGGCCTCCAATATCACCTGTATGCCGATGATACACAATTATATCTCTCATCTCCGGAACTTTCTCCTGATGTTCACGATCGTATCTCGGCATGTCTTTCAGATATCTCAGCCTGGCTGCTTCACCGTCGTTTGCAACTTAATATGGGAAAAACTGAACTGCTTGTTTTTCCTCCTAAACCTTCTCCTCACCTCTCATTCTCTCTTACTGTCAACGATGTCACGCCTACTCCGGTCAAGGAAGCTCGTAGTCTTGGCTTTATATTTGATTCCTCGCTCTCCTTTATTCCTCATATCGAGGCAGTAGCGAAATCCTGTCGTTTCTTCCTGTATAATATTGCCAGGATTCAACCATTTTTGTCTGTCTCTTCTGCCAAGACTCTCGTTCACGCACTGGTTATCTATCGGTTGGACTACAGCAACCTTCTTCTCTCTGGCCTTCCTTCGCCTCACATCAGTCCGCTGGTCTCTGTCCACCACTCTGCCGCTAAGATCATCTTCTTGGCCCGCCGCTCTGACCATGTCACTCCACTTCTGAAATCTCTTCATTGGCTTCCAATTCACTCCAGAATCCAATATAAACTTCTCCTGTTGACCTTCAAAGCTTTTCACGGTCTAGCTCCTGCCTATCTCTCCTCTCTCATCTCACACTATTGCCCCGCTCGTGCTCTCCGCTCCTCTGATGCCATGCTTCTCGCCTGCCCAAGAACCTCTACTTGCCTTACTCGGCTTCGTCCTTTTTCTTCTGCTGCCCCTTACGCCTGGAATGCTCTTCCAAAACACTTGAGAACTACAAACTCAATCACAGCTTTTAAAACTCAGCTAAAAACTTTTCTGTTCCCTATAGCTTTTAAATATTGAGTTTGTTCTGACTCTATACTGTTTAGCTTCACCAGTGCCTGTTTACACTTCCCTGTGCCTGTTTGCATTCTCTTTCCCTCCTTATTGTTTACTACAACTTTATTAGATTGTAAGCCTATGCGGCAGGGTCTTGCTATTTACTGTGTAATCTGTACAGCACCATGTATATTGATGGTGCTATATAAATTAATAATAATAATAATAATAATAATAATAATAATAATAATAATAATAAAAATAATAATAATATAAGTGCACCCTCCACCTCGGGATCTATTCCTGCTTCCAAAATCTCATACTTTCTTCCGCTGGCAGTTTCCCACTTCCCTTAGTAAACACAAATATTAGGAACTGTTTCCAGATTCCTTCAAACTCATTTATTTTAGTTATGCCTTTCCTCCACTTAATATTACAAGTCAATTTATCATTAATAGCTATATCCCAAACTTCTCTATACCACTCTTCAATAGA
This sequence comes from Elgaria multicarinata webbii, assembly GCF_023053635.1. NCBI lineage: Eukaryota > Metazoa > Chordata > Lepidosauria > Squamata > Anguidae > Elgaria > Elgaria multicarinata. Next base: position 17,007,102 of record NC_086191.1, on the reverse strand, counting down.
ATATTCCCCCTGAATCTTCCAGTTCCTAGCTATCATCAATCGTGCTGCAGTCAGCAAACTCGATATCAATTCTTTAATTTCTTTTCCACATTTTAAATCTTCAAATAGTGACAGTAATGCAATCTTTGGTGTTTGTTCTATTTTCATTCCCACTATTTCTTCAATTTCCAAAAACACCATCTTCCATAATCTTTGTACATATTTGCATTCCCATCACATATGTAAATACGTTCCTTTTTCCCCACAACCTCTCCAACAATTTGCTGAATGCTGCTCATTTATCTTATTCAATCTAATCGGGGTTAGGTGCCACCTCCACAAAATTTTGAAGTAATTCTCTTTTATTCTCACTGACATACTTCTCAACACTCTGTGTTTCCACAGTCCCTCCCAGCTCTGTCGCCCTATTTGTATCTTCAAATCTGTCTCCCATACCATTTTCCCTGAGCTATCCCTTAACTCCTTTTCTAACAGTATTTTATATATTTCGCTCATTAACCCTTTTAAGACTATACTTCCTCCTTTTCCTTTTTCCTTATTTACTATTAACTCTTCAAACCGTCATTTCTCTACAAACTCTATTATCTTTAATCCACTTTTTATTCCATTGTTCTAATTGCCCATACTCTAACCAAGATAATTTTTTCTCCTTTAACAAATCTTCCATATCTTCTCTTGTATTTATATCTCTTAACCAATCCTTTAATTTCAATTTATTTTTCTCTTTTAATATTTTGCTTAATCTACCCTTCAGTTCCTCTGGGAAATTTTTAAACATTATTACCGGTGATAAGGGAGAGTTGCTCGGGAGCAACTTCCCTTTAAATTTACTCCAAATTTTCCATTGAGACCTCAGGAGTGGATTATCTCTACTTTCAACCCACTTTCTCCCTCCTTCCTTAAAAAAGACATTTTCCAAACTCATCTCTACATTACTTGTAGTTTTATCCTCCATCCAATCTAAATCTCCTACTCCTATAATTGCTTCTACAATATGTCTTAATCTATTTGCTACATAGTATAATTTTATATTTGGGAGACCCAATCCTCCTTTTTTTTGGCTTAAATACCATTTATTCTTATTTACCCTTGCTTTCTTTTCTCCGTTACAATATTTATTAATAATATTTTGCCAACTTTTTATCTCAATTTCTGAAATTTTTATAGGTAACATCCTAAACACAAAATTAATTTTAGCTAAGATCTTCATTTTTATTAATGCTATTCTTCCAAACCAAGATAGATTTAATCTTTTATATTTTTCCAATTTTTCTAATACCACTTTCTTTAACCTCATTAAGTTCTCCTTTTCTAAATTATCTAGGTTTTTCGTAATTTTAATTCCCAAATATTTAATCTCCTCCTTAACTCTCATTTCTATTCCCTTATACTCCCATTCCTTTTCTTCCTTCTTAGTATAATTAAACAAAATCATCTCTGATTTGGACCAATTTATTCTTAACCCTGTAGCTTCTTCAAATTCTCTCAATTGAGATTTAATTCTATCCATTTTTCTTATTGGGTTCTTAATACTCAATGGGGTATCATCCGCAAACATATTCAATTTTATTCCCCTTACCTCTCCAATTCCTTCTATCTCTCCATCATCTCTTAATGCATTCGCCAATACTTCCATAACCATTACAAACAGGACCTGCGAGAGTGGACATCCTTCTCTTGTACCTCTGGCTAGTCGTATCTTTTCAGTGAGTCCATCGTTTACCACCACTACAGCTGTATTTTGGGAATATAACTGTTCTATTATAGTTTTAAATTTATTTCCAAATCCCATTTTATCTACAATATTCTTTAATGCCTGCCAGCTCACACAATCAAAAGCCTTAAAAATATCCAATGCCAAAATTCCTGCCTTGATATTTGATTTTTTTCATTGCATGTATTGCGTTTAAAACTCTTCCCACTAAACTATGCATCTGCCTTCCTGCCACAAATCCACATTGATCTTCTCCTATATATTCTGATATAAATTTATTTAACCGTTTAGCCAAAATAGATGAAAATTTTTTAGCATCCTGATTTATTAATGAAATAGGTCTATATGAATCAGGGATAGTCAAATCTTTATCTGGTTTGGGAATTAATATTATCAATGAATGTTCCCATGATTCTGGTATCTTCTCTCCTATTAATATAGCGTTCTAAAGTTTCACTAATTTCGGAACTAAAAACTCCTTAAAAACTTTATAATATTCTGATCCTAGACCATCTGCTCCCAGTGATTTACCCACTTTCAAATTATCAATTACATCTTCAACTTCTCTTTGAGTTATTACCTTCTCCATTTGCTCTTTATGTATTATTTTTATTCCCTTCTTTATATACCTTCCAATATATTCCTCCAACTTTTCTTTTTGAGTTTCTTTACCCTCATTTAATTCCTGATAAAATTTCTGAAAATTTTTTATTTTATCCTTCATTGTATAACAATAATTCCCTTGATTATCCTTCAATGCTTCTATCCCATTTCTCCCTTTTTCCTTTTGTGTGAGTCTGGCAAGCAATCTAGAATTCCTATTGCTATTTTCAAAATACTCCCTTTTCATATATATTAAATTTTTTTGGACCTCCTCTAAATTTAAATTTTCGAATTGTTTCTTCTTAGCTTGTATTTCTACTAATTTATATTTATTTTTGGCCGTGCCAATGTTCTTCCTCCAAACTTCTAATTTCTGTCTCAAACTTCTCCTGCTCTGCATGTTGTCTTTTTAAACTGCACATTTCCCCAAACAAATTCCTCTTACTACAGCCTTCATGGTGTCCCAAACGACTGACCCAGCTGTTCCTCCCTTTTCATTAATTTCCCATGACTCTGACAATTCCTTCTGAATTTTTTCTACCACTTTATATTTCAATATTTTTGTGTTCAATTTCCATCTATATGCCTCTGTATAATTCTTCTCAATTGCAAATTCTAAACTTAACAATGCGTGATCAGTTACCTTTATTACCCCCATTTCCATTTTACAAATCTTAGTTGCAAAATCTTTTGAGACAAATATATGATCTATCCTGGAGTATGTATGATGAACTGGGGAATAATATGAAAACCCAGGCTTAACCCCATTAAGTAAACGCCAAGAATCCACATAATCATTCTCTTTTACTAATTTATTCAATATAGTGATATCATTTCTCTTTTCAACATTAGTGGGGTTTGACCTGTCCCATCTATTATCCATAACCATATTAAAATCCCCAGCTAAGATAACATACCCCTCCTTAAATTCTTCTATTTCTTTAAATAATTTTATAAAAAACTCTCTATGTCTCTCATTTGGGGCATAAACATTAATCAATGTTATACCTTTCCTTCAATTTTACCTTTTATCATAAGATATCTACCACTATCATCCTTTTTTGTAGCTTCTAATATAAAACCACTTTTTTTAAAATCAAAGTGGCCACTCCATTTTTTTGAAGTCCCCAATGACTTTTCATAATAAACTAGCCACTTTAATTTAATCATATTTGCGTTCTCGAACCCTTGATGTGTTTCTTGCATCATTATTATGTCAGATCCTTCTTTATTAAACATTTGTTCTATTCTCCTCCTTTTCACGACTGCCCCCAAACCTTTAACATTGAGTGTTGATACTTTTATTTTTTTATCCATATTCACCCTTTTGGAGTCTCTTCCGATCCCTTGTGCTCTGAAACTCAAATTCACATACATAAAAACACAAACACCATAACATAACCCTCAATCCCCTTACTCTAACCCCTACCATCCCCCCTTCCCCCTCCCCTCCCCCCACCTCTTCCCCCCCCAAATCCCCGTAAGTCTAATATTCCAGCCATCTACTTTAGGGGGGAGGGGGGGAGGCAGTGCTGCGCCTGGCCGGCAAGGTCTCTATGCTTAACCTTTCTATCTACAATTATCTCATAGTACAGTTAACAATTCTATTACGCCCCAGCCTCATCTCCCCCCCCACCTGTTCCAATCACGCTTGCTTCCTCATACAGACCCAAGCTCTTCAATAACTCCTTACCCTGATCCAGAGAGGTTACTCTGTGCTCCCCCTTTCCATATGTAAATCTTAGAAAAACAGGATAACCCCACGAATATGTGATTTTTTTCTTCACTAATATTTCAGTTATTGGCTCAACACTGCGCCTCCAATTCAATGTATGTTGACAAAGATCATTATAAATTTGCACTGATTTGCCTTTATACTGTAACTGGGCCATAGATCTCAGTTTCTTCATGATTTGCTCTTTTTTATAATAATTACCAAATTTCACCAAGATATCTCTAGTAGCCCCTTTGTAGTTTTGCCCCCCCCCCCCCTATGGACTCGATCAATTTCAGATTCTTCAATTTGCAGATCAGGCATCAACTCTTTAAACCAATTCAAAATTATTTCTCTCAAGTTTTCTCCTTGTGTTTGAATTAAATGTTTTATGTGAAGTGATGAACGACGATTTTGATCTTCTAAGGCTATCAGCCGTAATTCGTGGGCTTGGAACTGCACATTAGTCGATTTTTCAAAAGCCTCTTGTTTCTTCTGGGTCAGGTCTGCTCCCGCCTCCAAATCCTTTATAGCTTTATCGTTCTGCGAAATTTTATCAGCTAACACATGCATCTGTTGTTTAAAGTTTTCCGTTTGCTGATCCATTTTTTTTTAAATGATTGTGTTGTTTTCTGCAATAACAGTTTTGATTTCAGCTAAGGTGGCTGGCTGACTGCCAGCTGCTTTTCCACCTTCAGCCATTTTTCCTCAGTTGCTGAGTCTGTGCTTCCCTGTTCTTCTTCGGAAACTAACTCTTCCAGATGGGGGAGGTTATGGTTACTGGGTCGTTTTTTTGACCACTTAACTTTTGCAATTTCTTTTTTAATCCTTCTTTTTATATTCGACAGAGGTCATAAATCTCCTCCTTAACTCCCGGCTTCCCTTCTTAGCAGTTTATTATAACTTCTGTGTGTTTTCCACTACTTAATCACTCTTTCTTCTCTGGGGGGGAGGCATTACACCACATGTCAAAACAGCATTCACTGGGGGAGACCGAAACAAGCCATAAACACAGTCCCGAAAGTCCCGGCAACACCAAACTTCGTCTCCCCACCGAACGCTGCAATCGCTCCCCTCCCCCCTTTAATCACAATTTAGCACACCATCCATCGATCAAACTGCGCCTGAGTTGCTTTTCTCTTTATAGAGCCAGTTTTTACAGCTCTTCTCCGCTTTCAATAAAAAGTGAGATGTGCCATAAATCAAGTCCTCGTCTCTAACAAAAACAAACCATTAACTGCTATAACTAGCAGTCGGTTTCGATTTCCACAGAGACGCTCCACAGAAACGTTCCAACAATCTCACTTAAAATCCTTTCAACTTTACTCCATTATCAGCAACTTAAACACTTAATTTTTATAGTCCTTTTCCATCATGTTGCTTTGAGATTTATGCCCTTTTAAAAAGAGATAATTGATTTTCCCGGCAAGGCCGGTTGGAGAATTAAAAAATCCTTACCAGCTTCATAGCTGCCAAGCTCCGCCCCCAGTACATTCACTTTTATCGTGGCAATTCTTCCCAAAAGCAACAGTCGAACCTTATCCCATTTTGCCAGGTCATTTTTAACATCATTCCAAACTTTAACATAATTATTGTGGAATAACATAGTTCATATTTGTCAAAACAACTCCCAAATATTTTACCTTCTCCATTTTGAAACCTGTCTTCTCTGTCAATTTTCTTTGTTCTTGTATTTCCATGTCAAAGCCCTAATGCTTAAAACTTCTAGAAATCAAACACTGTGACACCACAGTGCACGTGCGTAAAGAGAGCTCAGTGTTCACGCCAGACCCATCTCAACAATCACTCCCTTTTTACTTTGCCCTCTCTTTTTTTTTTAAGGTGGATACATTGTAACTATTCCAGCAGTGGGAGGAACACGGCATTTATGACTTGACAGATTTGTTCATCCGAAAACACTTGAAACCTCAATTACCAAATTAAAAAATACAAAATTTAATTGCTAATGTACCAATTGCAAAACCAAACGTAAGTACATCCTAATATGCAATTTTAAAACTTTATACAACACAATAGAATTGACACAGAAGGTTTTACTTCAGCCGTATATAGATTATTAATGTACATACAATTTTGTACAATGGAGAGAATTCTTCAGATATGGCAAAAAGGCGCAGAAACCACCATTGACTAAGGGAAAGGGGCGAAATTGCACCTAGGAGCCCCCAATGAAATGCAGCTCTGTAGAGAGTAAGGAAAATGCAATTAAGGTGCTTCATAGGTGGTATCTTGCTCCAAGGAAACTGTTCTGATTTTCTAAAATTTCTGCAGGAAGTGTAACCAATAGGCCCTTTTTTCCACACGTGATGTTTGTGTGTGACAATCGAATTTGGCATAAGGTGTTCAAGAAGGCTGCTTTAATCACGGATCACATGATCCCTCTCTCCCCGATGGGGGGCTTACAACTGTGACAGTGGAATCTTAAACACACAACGGGCACACAAAGATGTACAAAAAGGAGGCAACTGCAGAACCGCTCAGTGGGCTTATCGCATATCACGGTGAATCAACCACCACAGTCACATCGTCTTTTATGGAAAGGTTTATTGGGTTAACAGAGTCTAAACTGATAAAGAGATCTGACAACCAACACAAACGTATGTAAGGAGGATCAAGGTGCACAGATGTTCTTACTCTTTTCACACATTGCTAAGTTAGTGAAAGTATCCTTAAACTTGAAAAGCTAAAAAAAATATTTATTTCAAAACTAAAACCAGAGAAAGCAACAAAAAGAATAAGCAAACTCTTGAAATTGACCAAATGCAGCCTTCCCTAATCTTCAGTGCAATTCTTATGAAATTGGAAATAAGTGAACAAAGCTACTTGCTTGGACACACGCACACACCCCAACAAAGGAAGGCTTCAGCAAGATTCCCAGCAATTCAGATAAACACTGTCCATAACAACAAATCCTAAGCTAAAGAGCAAAACCTTTCTGGAGTTCTGTGATAAGGAGACCTGTTGGAATGCGGAGAACCAGTGCAATAGGGTCATCTCTAGAAATAAACCCTATAGGAAGGTCAGGGGAGGGGTGTACCGGGGGGTGGGCGTTGTTGTTCTGTACATCACAATGTCTGACGCGCCATGCTGGATCAGACCAAGGGTCCAGCTGATCCAGTTAATCATGGGGTAATTTGTAGTCACCCATTATTGTAACACTCCCTCATTTGGAGGCCTCTCTGATTTTGTTTTCCATCTCAAGGTCACTCTGAGCCTTCTGGTCTGGGAGATGACAGCATCTTCCAACCACTAGCTTGGATTGGAGACTGATATTGTCACCCACCACACTTCTGGGGAAGAATCTGCCAGTTTTAAGTGTTGTAATCTGCTTGACGCTACGCCCTCTTTGATGCCGAGGAGAGCAAAATGCCAACCCAATATGAGACTGCTGTAAAATAGCAAAATCCATTTTAAGCATTATTAGGGGAGGAATCAAAAATAAGAATGCCAGTGTCATACTGTGCTTATACAAATCTATGGTGCAATCACACTTAGAATACTGTGTACAGTTGTCGTCACCACACCTACAGAGTAAATATTGTAGAGCTGAAAAAAAATACAGAAACGACAACTAAAATGATCAAATTGCTGAAGCATCTCTCCTATGAGGGAAGGATGCAACAGCTGGGATTCTTCAACTTAGGAAAAAAGAAGAAAGGTGAGGGGAGACAAGCTACCTACCCGGCTTTCTTCAGCACAGGCATTGGGAGAGCTTTCCAAAAATTCATAGTGTTCAATTACATACAGTAGATATTGGAAACAGTTGCCACGACACAGGCTCTGAACAACAGACCTCCCGTCTGCCACCACTTCTTATGGGGCAGCACAGGCTCTGAACACCAGACCCGGCCGAGGCTACTCCCTGCTCAAGCCAAGCACCACCACTTGGTACGCCTGAGGCAAGGGATAAAGCCCACCTTCCTCCAAACTATGTGGAGAAAGGGGTTTAAAATGGAGAATGGATTTTAATATATATAATATAATGCGCTGTGAGTTATATCTGCTTAGGTGAATGATTGTCAGAGTGGGTGTTAAATGGGTAAACTTAAGATGATAAACGCCAAACAGACACGTGGGATTTTTGTGGTAGTTTTAAAACAAACAATCAAAATTTATTTTTAAAATTCATAAGCTTTGTTTCAAATAACAACATTTAAAAAACTTTTTGAAACCTTCCATACAATCCTGTCACTCTCACATTCGCGCTTTCCTTTTTCTCACACAATCACTCTTGAACTTTCTTTATTATCAATATTGATTAATATACTTCCACTACGTGCACACCACACTCTAAAGACACCACTCACTACACTGACCCTCAAATTTCCCAGAATTTAAGTACCATAAACACAGAGAGCACTACAGACCCTAAGAGTACCTAATAAGTCTCCCTGAAAAGGTTTCCTGAAAAGAACAAGAACAAGAACTCTCCATCCCCTCAGTCCTTCCCTTATATATCGCTCCTCTCCCCTCCCAAGACATTCTAACTCCGCCCACTCAGGCCAACATTCTACAAACCACAGACTTACAAACTGCAGACATACATTTGGAATTGACTTGTGGGGTGTAACGCCACAACAGTGCTCTTTCGAATACCTTCACCCAAGCCACTCAAGCTTTACAAGATTCAAATCAGCACTTTGAATTGACCCCATCCATCCACCAGCAGCCAGCTTCAGTGTGATCGCATTGGCCGGGGCTACTTACTGACCTAGCTGCCCTGCTGAGACCAGATAAACTTCTCTCTCCTGTGGAAATGCAGCCCTGGGTTTAGTCACCCAAAGGGTCTCCCTGTGCCAGGTGAAGGATGGGTTCGTGTGACCCTGTGGACTCTCTTGGACCTCTGATGCTATCCTTCTGGGAAGGCTGTCTTGAAGTTGCATATTGCAACGGTTCCACTCCTGCCTAGAATGCCTCTTAGACAAAGTCACAGCATGGGTCACAGCACGGAGACTGCCCTTGCCGCAGTCTTTGACGATCTTCTAGCAATGGACAAAGGTCATCTGTCCATCCTGCTGTTATTGGACCTTTCAGCGGCTTTCGACACAGTGGATCATGAATTGTTGATTAGACGGTTGAACATCCAGGTGGGACTGGAGGGCCTGCCTCTTGCCTGGTTCCAGTCCTACTTGGATGGAAGGGCTCAGGTGGTTACCGTGGGCACCTGTACATCTACCCCCACAGCCCTCCCCTGTGGAGTTCCACAGGGTTCCATCCTCTCACCTTTCATGTATAATGTATATGTGAGGCCGCTGGCGCCCATGGGCTGAGGTACCATATGGATGCTGATGATACACCCAGCTTTACATCTCGGTGGGGTCTGACCTCGGCGAGGCAGCTGCTACTCTGTCTTGGTGCCTGGCTGACATCTGTAACTGGATGTCTAGGAGTAAACTAAAGCTTAACCCAGAGAAGACTGAGTTGATGGTGATTGGCCGAGGTCAGCGGCTGGCAGATTTGAGGCAGGAGCTCGTAGATCTGCCTATTTCAGGAATCCGACCAAGGATTGTGACTGAGGCGTGGGACCTGCGTGTTATTCTTGACCAATTCCGAACTATGTCTTCCCAGATGGGGGCCGTGGTTTGGACTTGATTTTATCATCTACATGTGCTCCGCCAAGTTTGCCCCTTTCTGTCAGGGGCTGATCTTACCACCGCAGTCCAGGCCCTGGTTCTTTCCAGACTGGACTATTGCAACCCGTTGTATACAGCAAATCCAACACCTACAAAATGCAGCAGCCAAGTTGGTCAAGGGGCTCCCAAAGTGGTCTTCTATCACTTTGGTGCTTCAAGAGCTCCATTGGCTGCCGGTGGCTGCTAGGGTGCGGTACAAGGTCTTGTTGACCATGTATAAAGCCCTTCATTGCTTGGGTCCTGGATGCCTGAGCCTCGTCTTTCTCCTGTGTCTCACCATTGGCAGACACGCTCTCAGGAGCAGGGTGTCCTGACGGTCCCCCGCTACAAATTGGAATGTGCGGGGGCCAGGGCTTTTTCAGTGGCTGGCCCCCAGTTATGGAATAATGTGCCACTGGAGATTAGACAGGCTCCCACTCTCAATTGCTTCAAATGCCTTTGTAAGGCGTTTTTATTTTCACAAGAGCTTGGGGAGGGGGTGGTTTAAATTGGTGTTGAGGGCTTTTAATGGTTTGAGGGTGAGGGTTTTAATGGAATTGTTGTATATGTTATTGTAAAGTGCCTCGATGCCAGAAATGGTGAGGCGGCACTATAAAAATGCTATGAAATAAATACGAAGTGGGCGTAGGGGAGAATGGATCTCTCCTAGGGCACTATTTGACCCCCGCTTTTCAACAGCTACATGAAACCTCCGGCGGACATACTCCAGGGGAGCAGGCTGAGGCAGCAAGCAGGACACCTCGCTTCGCCTCTCCTTCTCAGCTCAAAGAGCTGAGGCCGTGGAAGCTCTGAGCCAGCGCCTGGGCAGGAGAGTGGGCTGGATGAGGGCCCAGAAACCAAGAGTCAAGCCAGACGAGACACAAGTGCTATTTGTGGGTGGTTCATGGATCCAGTTAAGTGACAGTCACCCTGTTCTAGAAGTGGGGTGACAGGCTTCCTTAAGGGTGAAGTCTGCCATGTGGAGATGACGGCGGATCCGTTCTCGTCTGCAGAGGCACAGGCTCCCTTGGGGGCTGAGAGCACCACCTGATCAAGGAATCCTTTTTACTTGGTAGTTATTTTAATTATTATTAGACACTTAGTGATTTTCTCTCCTGCAGCTTTTAGTTTAGTATGTTTAGTTCAAATGCTTGAATCTTGGCTGGTTTTATTCTGCCTTACTTTTATTCTGTTTTAATGTCTATTTAAAATGTTTTGTACAGCACCTGAAGAACTTTGGGATGGGGGATTAAAAGTGCCATAAAAAGAAAGGAAAAAAACTAAAAATGAAATGCAAAGGGAAATCAAAGAAACTGTGACCCCCGTTGAAACCCACATGATGAAAAGCTACTCTGAGCCACTGAGGGAGCCTCTGCCTCTATAGACGACTGTGGAACCGTGACCATCCCCACCACAGACGTCACCCTGTAGGAAGTCTGTAACTCCCCCCTTTCCAGAACAGGGTGAATGTCACTAAGCCCGAATGATGACCCACCTGCAAACAGTACGTCTGTTCTGTCTGGATTGAATCTGAGTTCCTTGGCCCTCATCCAGTCCATTCTCCTGCCCGTGTGCCGGTTCAGAACTTCCACTGCCTCAACCCTATGAGCTGAGAAGGAGAGGCACTGGTGAGGCCTCAGCCCATGGCCCCGGTTAACGTCTCCTAGCGGTTTGATGTAGATGTTAGGAAGAATTGGGTTCAAATACAGCCCTAAGGCACCCTGTAGAAAGACCGCCATAGGTCAGAGACATCATCCCCTAACAACAACACCTTCAGTATTCTAGGCAAGAGCAGAAGCCTCGCAACACACGACTTCCCACCCCAACTCAAGAGAGCCTTCCTAGACTGATAGCATAAGAGGACCAAGAGAGTCCACGGGGTTGCAGGTCCCCTATCCTTGAGACGGGGACACCAGCAGGGTTGCACGCCCCCCATCCCTCTCTTGGCACAGATCAACCCAAGAATGACCCCCCCTTCTCTAAAACAGGAACAGATGTCTCATGCCTATAACCCCCATGGAGCTGGCTCCCATAAAGCTGGAAAGATTAAGGCATTTCTAATTCTCAATCGTTTTCTACAATTACACATGTTCGTACAGGCAATAATCCCATATGACGAGCTGTCTGCTTCCTGCAGTTTCCGCCGAAAAGAGAGACCGTCGTCTTACTGGTGGTGAAACGGTGCCATCCATGAGAAAGGCGAGTTGTTGCAGCTTCACGTAGATCTGGGGTGGAGGACATCAGGCCTGCAGGATCTGCTTTTCTTCCTAGAAGAACACTGAGAACCACCAACCAGGACAAGTTGTTCAAACTCCTAATGCTTAAAACTTCTCAAAGTCAAAGTCCTAACCCTGAGGCCCCTGCACCTTGCTCAGACCAAGCATTAAAGATTATAAAGCCGTTCCAAATTCTCAGGCTTTTTCTACAATCACATGCACACACTAATCCATTCAGAAATTCAGTAAAAGGTTGAACTAACCTATCGACCAATAGTAGACTCACACGGAGGGGTGGCGTTGAGACAACATTCCTCTTCACAATCCGGAACGTTAACGCCACGACAGTCCTCAGCGACGCAAAGTGTCCTGGGCCAGCCATGATCCTTCTGGACTTTGCCTTCCAACAAAATGAGGGAAGGTATTGAACGGCACTTCATAGAATCATAGAATCATAGAATTGTAGAGTTGGAAGGGGCCTATGAGGCCATCGAGTCCAACCCCCTGCTCAATGCAGGAATCCACCCTAAAACATCCCTGACAGATGGTTGTCTATCTTGAAGGTATCTAGGTTGGAAGAGCCCACCACCTCCCTAGGTCATGGGTTCCACTGTCGTACTGCTCTAACAGTCAGGAAGTTTTTCCTGATGTCCAGCCGGAATCTGGCTTCCTTTAACTTGAGCCCGTTATTCCGTGTCCTGCACTCTGGGAGGATCGAGAAGAGATCCTGGCCCTCCTCTGTGTGACAGCCTTTCAAGGACATGAAGAGTGCTTCATCATCATCATCATCTGTGACAATTACATTAAAGCGTCAATGAGTGTAGTGTCCCTTCATGAGAGAAGCGCTTGGTGATAGCACAACTGTGTGAGCATTTCTAGGTTAATTAACATCTGCAGTGGGATTTTTATAATGCCTACACACACACACACACACACACACCATTATCCCTATTTAAGCCAAAGTTGATATAAACAAACTTCCTGATCGGTTGTAACTCAGTTTCACTCCGAAGTCTCCATTTGAAGTTCTTTTGTCCAAGAACGGCCATTTGCAGGTGAACAACGGAGTGTCCTCAGATCATGAAAACGTTCTCTCACTGATTTGTGAATATTTGTTTTCCATTATTCTGCAACTGCATACTGCCTTTGCCTTTGCTTTTCTCTGGAACTCCCTGTGCCTGGGTTTTGGCTTGCCTGTGCCTAACCTCGAGTTTGTTTTTCTCTGGGTCTGGACTTTGGATTAGACCCTTTCCTTTGGAACTGACCCTGGCTAAAATCTCTAGAGCTCTCTCAAGACACACAAGGATAGTATTTAGTCATTTCCATTCTGAAACGAATGCATGCCAGACACTATCTGACTTCTGAAACCATCCACTCCACTGGACTCTCTAAGATGGAACCTTCTGACCACCACGGCATGCCCTCAAAGTTAGCGGAGCTTGTGGAAGAGTAGAAGCAATCCCAGGCACCGATGGCGAAGGGCAAGAGAGCACAGGAGGTGAAAGAACAGAGGCCAAAGAGTGTGGAAGTGCAGGAGAAGCTAGAGCAACTTTAAGGGCATGTCATTGACATGGCAGGCTACCGAAAGGGGGACATGTGTGAACTCCTGGGGGGTGGTCGATGCTTGAATTCATGGGAGCTGGATTATCAACACTTGTTACTTTTTCTGCATGGCTCTTGGTAACCTGAAATCGCTCCACACACACACACTGCCGGATGTTCTAGAACACCTCCCCCAAAAGTCATGACTTAGCTTTTGCAGGCGCTCTGAGAAGCCCTCGTCTTCCTGCAATCCTGGCCGAAAAGGGAGACAATGTCATCCATGAGAAAGACAAGGTGCTGCAGCATCTCGTAGATCTGGGGTGGAGGATATCAGGCTTGCAGGATCTGCTTTCCTTTCTAGAACAAACCTGTGAAACACCACCCAGGACGAGTTGCAAAACAGAAGTGCAGGAAATTCACACTAACCCTAAAAACTTCTAGAAGTCAAAGTGCTAGTTGTTTAAACTCCTAAAGCTTAAAAAGTCTTGAAGTCGAAGTCCAAATGCTTAACTTCCAGAAGTCCAAGAGCTAACGTTAAAAACTTCCAGAAGTCAAAGTGCTAAAGCTAAAAACTTCCAGAAGACATAGTGCTAAATGTTCAAAGTCTTAACGCTACAACTTCTAGAAGTCAAAGTCCTAACCCTTTGGCCCCTGCAACTTGCACAGACCAAGCATCAAATATTATGAAGCCATTTCAATTTCTTGGGCTTTTAATACAATCACATGCATGTTAAGTATATGAAAAGAAATACTTGCTTAGTCATTAAAATTGTGTGTGTATGGCTATCTCAGGGTTAAACAGAGAAAGTCTATCTGTGGGCAATTACCTTGAGATAGAGGCTGTTCTGGGAACCTTGCCAAGATTCTAAGTTAGCCTCATCACAGCTGTATGTAATGTAGATAAGAATTGTGTAAGATGTGTATATAGTTTCTCACTTTGTAAAATGGAACTGATCACTGCTTACTGATCACTGCTCTCTGTGTATGCCTCAGTGTGCTGATCTGAACTGATCTGAATTGAACTGCACAGAAGCCTGAAGGAAATAAACCAGCTCTGCTGTGTAAGACCTGCGTGATGTGTGTTTGTTTTCTGAGCACAAACAGAGTTCCAGAAGGAGAAAAGTTCTGAAACAATAACCCAACAATGCATACACTAATCCATTCACAAATTCAGTAAAAAGTTTAACAAACCTATTGGCCAAATTTAGACTCACCCGGACGGGTGGTGTTGACACAGCATTCCTCATCACGATCCGGAACATTGACGCCAGGACAGTCCTCAGCGACTCAAAGTGCTCTGGGCCAGCCATGATCCTTCTGGACTTTGCCTTCCAACAAAATGAGGGAAGGTATTGAATGGCACTGCAAGACACACAAGGATACTATTTTGTTATTTCCATTCTGAAACTAATGCATGCCAGACAGTATCTGACTTCTGAAACCATCCACTCCACTGGACTCTCTAAGATGGAACCTCTGCCCACCACGGCATGCCCTCAAAGTTAGCGAAGCTTGTGGAAGAGTGGAAGCAATCCCAGTCACCGTTGCGAAGGGCAAGAGAGCACAGGAGGTGAAACAACAGAACCCAAAGAGTGTGGAAGTGCAGGACAAGCTAGAGCAACTTTATGGGCATGTCATTGACATGGCAGGCTACCGAAAGGCGGACATGTGCGAATTCTTGGGGGGGGGGGTCGATACTTGAATTCATGGGAGCTGGATTATCAACCCTCGTTACATTTTCTGCATGGCTCTTGGTAACCTGAAATCGCTCCACACACACACACACTGCCAGATGTTCTAGAGCACCTCCCCCAAAAGTCATGACTTAGCTTTTGTAGGCACTCTGAGAAGCCCTCGGCTTCCTGCAATCCTGGCCGAAAAGGGAGACCGTAGTCTTACTGCTGGTGAAACAATGCCATTCATGCGAAAGATGAGGTGTTGCGGCTTCTCGTAGATCTGGGGTGGAGGATATCAGGCTCGCAGGATCTGCTTTCCTTTCTAGAACAAACCTGTGAAACACCACCCAGGACAAGTTGCTAAACAGAAGTGCAGGAAATTCACACTAACCCTAAAAACTTCTAGAAGTCAAAGTGCTAGTTGTTTAAACTCCTAAAGCTTAAAAAGTCTTGAAGTCGAAGTCCAAATGCTTAACTTCCAGAAGTCCAAGAACTAACGTTAAAAACTTCCAGAAGTAAAAGTGCTAAATGTCCAAAGAGCTAACGCTAAAACTTCGAGAACTCAAAGAGCTAACGCTTAAAACTTCTAAAAGTCAAACTGCTAAATGTTCAAAGCCATAACGCTAAAACTTCTAGTAGTCAAAGTCCTAACCCTGTGGCCCCTGCACCTTGCACAGACCAAGCATCAAATATTATGAAGGCATTTCAATTCCTTGGGCTTTTAATACAATCACATGCATACACTAATCCATTCACAAATTCAGTAAAAAGTTTAACAAACCTATTGGCCAAATTTAGACTCAGTATCTGACTTCTGAAACCATCCAGTCCACTGGCCTCTCTACGACGGAACCCTCTGTCCCCCACGGCATGCCCTCAAAGTTAGCGGAGCTTGTGGAAGCGTGGCACCAATCCCAGTCACAGATAGCAAAGGGGAGGAAACCCCCACGGGTGCAAGAACAGAACCCAAGGAGTGTGGAAGTGCAGGAGAAGCGAAAGCAACTTTACGGGCATGTCATTGACACGGCAGGCTATGGAAAGGGGGACATGAGTGAGTTCACTCATTACATTTCATGCATGTCCTTCAGTAGACCAAAAGGCCTACACACACACACACACATACACACACACACAGCCAGATGTTCTACAGCACCTCCCCAAAATGTCATGACTTAGCTCTTGTAGTCGTTCTGAGAAGCTGCCCGCCTCCTGCACCTTGTCCGGGAAGGGAGGCCTTAGATTTATCCCTGGTTGAAAAGCACCGCCCAGAAGAAAGAGGAGTTGTTGAAACATCTCGTAGATCTCGGGTCTGTGGACTTCATGACAGCAGAAACAGCTTCTTTTCCTGGAAGAAACCTGGGACCCCCCACTCAGAGGCAGGAGCAAAGTACACGTACACTAAGGAAAGGGGAGCAGGGCTTCCCCGAGCACATCCTCAGCCCAGGAACCAGTTGAGATCGACATCACAACTGAGCCCATCCATCCACCAGCAGCCAGCTTCATTGGCCAATGGCTGGCAGAGTGTGATGGCATCGGCCAGGGCTACTTACTGACCTAGCTGCCCTGTTGAGGGCAGCTTCTCTATCATGTGGAAACGCAGCCGTGGGTTTACTCACCCGATGGGTCGCCCTGTGCCAGAAGAAGGATGGGTTTGTGTGACCCTGTGGACTCTCTTGGCCCTCTTGGCAGTTTTCAAGCTACCCTTCTGGGAAGGCTGTCTGAAGTTGGGATGTGAAGTGGCATTTTGCAACGCTTCCACGCCTGCCTAGAATGCCCCTTAGACCAAGAGGGGGTAGGGGAGAAGGGATCTGCCTTACAGTGGTATTTGACCCCCCTTGCTATTCAACATCTACATGAAACCACCAGGAGAGATTCTCCAGAGGTACGGGATGAGGCATCACCCATGACACCTAGCTTCACCTCTCCTCCTCAGCTCATAGAGATGAGCCAGTAGAAGAGTGGGCTGGATGAGGGCCAATAACCCAGGAATCAAGCCAGACGAGATGCAAGTGTTGTTTGTGGGTGGTTCATGGATCCGGTTAAGTGACACTTGCCCTGTTCTGGAAGGGGGGATGACAGGCTTCCTAAAGGATGAGGTCTGCCGTTTGGGGATGAGGATGGATCCATCCTCATCTGCAGAGGCACAGGCTCCCTCGGGGGCTGAGAGCACCACCTGTTCAAGGAATCCTTTTTACTTCTTAGAAGTAGTAAGTTTAACTCTTATTAAACACTTTGCGATTTTCTCTCCTGCTGCTTTTAGTTTAGTATATTTAGTTCAAGTGTTTGAATCTTGGCCAGCTTTATTCTGCCTTACTTTTATTCTGTTTTAATGTCTATTTAAAATGTTTGGTACACCATCTGGGGGGATCAGAAGTGCCGTAAAACAAAAGAAAGAAAAAACAGAACCAAAACAAATACAACTAAAATACAAAGGGAAATAAAAAAAAACGGTGACCCCCGTTGAAACCCACATGATGAAAAGCCACTCTGAGCCACTGAGGGAGCCTGTGCCTCTACGGACAACGGTGGAACCGTGACCATCCCCACCACAGACGTCACCCTTTAGGAAGTGTGTAAACCCACCCCCACCAGAACAGGGCGAACGTCACTAAGCCGGAATGATGACCCACCAGCAAACACTGCCTCTATTCTGTCTGATTTGAATCAGAGTTTATTGGCCCTCATCCAGTCCATTCTCCTCCCCCTGTGCTGGTTCAGAGCTCCGACTGCCTCACCTCTATGAGCAGAAAAGGAGAGGCATTTGTGAGGGCTCAGCCCGCGCCACCAGTTAACGTCTCCTGGCGGTTTGATGTAGATGTTGAGAAGAATGGGAGTCAAATACAATGCTGCAGCACCCTGCAGCAAGACTTCCGTAGGACAGAGCCATCATCCCCTAACACCTCAGTATTCTAGGCAAGAGCAGAAGCCTCGCAACACACGACTTCCCACCCCCACTCAAGACAGCCTTCCCAGATGGAGAGCATAAGAGGACCAAGGGAGTCCACGGGGTTGTAGGTCCCCTATCCTTCTACCGGCAAAGAGACGGGGACAGCAGCAGGGTTGCACGCCACCCCCCAACCTTCTCTTCGCACCGGTCGACCCAAGAATGACCCCCCTCCTCTAAAACAGAAACAGATGTCTCATGCTTATGACCCCCGTGGAGCTGGATCAGATAACGCTTCAAAGATTATTAGGGCATTTCTAATTCTCAGTTGTTCACTACAATTACAGGGGCCCATACAGGCAATAATCCATTCACACATACAGTTTAAGGTGAACCAATCTTCTGGCCCAAAGTAGACTCATACGGACAGACGACATTGAAATGACGTTTGCCGTCATGATCTAGAACACGAACACCAGGACCGTCCCCAGCAACATGTAGGGGCGTGGCCAGTCGTTCTCCTTCTAGAACGTCCCCCCTGGGGGCGGAAAAGGCAGGAACTTATTTAACGATCCATCACAGCGAGACACGCAAGAATAACTTTTTGTCTGTTACATATCAAACAAGACACCTGACAAACAGTACTTGCCTGACTAAAGACATCCCCCCCTTCCCCCGTGCCTGCCTGAACCAGCTTCTCAGAGATAAAATCCTCCTCACCCCATGGCATGCCTTTAAAGTTAGCGGAGGTAGCGGCAGCAATCCCAGGCACCGGTGGCAAAAGGGAAGAGAGCCGAAGGGGTGCAAGAACAGAACCCAAGGAGTGTGGAAGTGCAGGAGAAGCTAGAGCAACTTTACGGGCATGTCATTGACACGGCAGCCTACCAAAAGAGAGGCTGTGTGAATTCACAGGCGTACCATGTGCAAATTCATGAATGTGTGTAACCTACCCTCCTTAACTGTTTTGCCTAGCCCTCTGCTGCCTAAAAATCCCTGCACCCAAGCTTATCTTGACCTTGCATGGCACCACAAACCAGAAAAAGTAACTTAGCTTTTTACTCGATCTGACGACCTGTCCGCCTCCTGCTGTGTCAGCTAGAAAGACAGACCGTAGCCTTACTGCTGGTTAAACACTGCCGTCCATGAGAAAGGTGAGTTGTTGCAGCTTCTCATAGATCTGGGTTGGAGAACATCAGGCCTGCAGGATCCGCTTTCCTTCCGAGAAGAATCCTGAAAACCACCACCCAGGACAAGTTGCAAAGCAGAAGTGCAGGAAATTCACACTAACCCTAAAAAGTTCTAGACACCAAA
Source organism: Elgaria multicarinata webbii (assembly GCF_023053635.1). Classification (NCBI taxonomy): domain Eukaryota; kingdom Metazoa; phylum Chordata; class Lepidosauria; order Squamata; family Anguidae; genus Elgaria; species Elgaria multicarinata. Next base: position 16,987,809 of record NC_086191.1, on the reverse strand, counting down.
GCCCTAACACTTAAAACTTCTAGAAGTCAAGATGCTAAAGGTTCAAAGTCCTAATGCTAAAAACTTCTACAAGTCAAGGTGCTAAAGGTTAAAAGCGCCAACACTTAAAAGTTCTAGAAGTGAAAGTGCTTAATGTCCAAAGTCCTAAAGCTTAAAACTTCTGGAAGAGAATGGGATAAATGTTCAACATCATAATGCTTAAAACTTCTCAAAGTCAAAGTCCTAACCCTGAGGCCCCTGCAACTTGCTCAGACCAAGCATTGAAGATCATAAAGCCGTTCCTAATTCTCGGGATTTTTCTACAATCACATGCACACACTAATCCATTCACAAATTCAGTAAAACGTTTAACTAACCTATCGACCAATAGTAGACTCACACGGAGGGGTGGCGTTGAGACAACATTCCCCTTCACAATCCGGAACGTTAACGCCAGGACAGTCCTCAGCGACGCAAAGTGCCCTGGGCCAGCCATGATCGTTCTGGACTTCCAACAAAATGAGGGAAGGTATTGAATGGCACTGCAAGACACACAAGGATACTATTTTGTCATTTCCATTCTGAAACAAATGCATGCCAGACAGTATCTGACTTCTGAAACCATCCACTCCACTGGACTCTCTAAGATGGAACCTTCCGACCACCACGGCATGCCCTCAAAGTTAGCGGAGCTTGTGGAAGAGCGGAAGCAATCCCAGTCACCGTTGCGAAGGGCAAGAGAGCACAGGAGGTGAAAGAACAGAACCCAAAGAGTGTGGAAGTGCAGGAGCAACTTTAAGGGCATGTCATTGACATGGCAGGCTACCGAAAGGAGGACATGTGCGAGTTCTTGGGGGGTTTGACACTTGAATTCAAGAGAGCTGGATTATCAACACTCATTACTTTTTCTGCATGGCTCTTGGTAACCTGAAATCGCTCCACACACACACTGCCGGATGTTCTAGAGCACCTCCCCCCAAAGTCATGACTTAGCTTTTGCAGGCGCTCTGAGAAGCCCTTGGCTTCCTGCCATCCTGGCCGAAAAGGGAGACCGTAGTCTTACTGCTGGTTAAACAATGCCATTCATGCGAAAGACGAGGTGTTGCGGCTTCTCGTAGATCTTGGGTCGAGGATATCAGGCTTGTAGGATCTGCTTTCCTTTCTAGAACAAACCTGGAAACACCACCCAGGACGAGTTGCAAAACAGAAGTGCAGGAAATTCACACTAACCCTAAAAACTTCTAGAAGTCAAAGCCCTACGTTTAAAACTTCTAGATGTCAAAGTGCTAAATGTTTGACGACCTAATGCTTAAAACTTCTAGAAGTCAAGGTGCTTAAGGTTCGAAGTCCTGACGTTTAAAACTTCTTGAAGTCAAAGTGCTAAATGTTGAAAGCCCCAACACTTAAAAGTTCTAGAAGTGAAAGTGCTAAATGTTAAAAGCCCCAACACTTAAAACTTCTGGAAGTCAAAGCCATAACACTTAAACCTCTGGAAGAGAATGGGATAAATGTTCAAACTCCTAATGCTTAAAACTTCTCGAAGTCAAAGTCCTAACCCTGAGGCCCCTGCACCTTGCTCAGACCAAGCATTAAAGATTATAAAGCCGTTCCTAATTCTCGGGATTTTTCTACAATCACATGCACACACTACTCCATTCACAAATTCAGTAAAACGTTTAACTAACCTATCGACCAATAGTAGACTCACACGGATGGGTAGCGTTGAGACAACATTCCTCTTCACAATCCTGAACGTTAACGCCACAACAGTCCTCAGCGACTCAAAGTGTCCTGGGCCAGCCATGATCCTTCTGGACTTTGCCTTCCAACAAAATGAGGGAAGGTATTGAATGGCACTTCAGGACACACAAGGATAGTATTTTGTTATTTCCATTCTGAAACGAATGCATGCCAGACAGTATCTGACTTCTGAAACCATCCACTCCACTGGACTCTCTAAGACGGAACCCTCTGTCCCCCACGGCATGCCCTCAAAGTTAGCGGAGCTTGTGGAAGCGTGGCACCAATCCCAGTCACAGATAGCAAAGGGGAGGAAACCCCCACGGGTGCAAGAACAGAACCCAAGGAGTGTGGAAGTGCAGGAGAAGCGAAAGCAACTTTACGGGCATGTCATTGACACGGCAGGCTATGGAAAGGGGGACATGAGTGAGTTCACTCATTACATTTCATGCATGTCCTTCAGTAGACCAAAAGGCCTACACACACACACACACATACACACACACACAGCCAGATGTTCTACAGCACCTCCCCAAAATGTCATGACTTAGCTCTTGTAGTCGTTCTGAGAAGCTGCCCGCCTCCTGCACCTTGTCCGGGAAGGGAGGCCTTAGATTTATCCCTGGTTGAAAAGCACCGCCCAGAAGAAAGAGGAGTTGTTGAAACATCTCGTAGATCTCGGGTCTGTGGACTTCATGACAGCAGAAACAGCTTCTTTTCCTGGAAGAAACCTGGGACCCCCCACTCAGAGGCAGGAGCAAAGTACACGTACACTAAGGAAAGGGGAGCAGGGCTTCCCCGAGCACATCCTCAGCCCAGGAACCAGTTGAGATCGACATCACAACTGAGCCCATCCATCCACCAGCAGCCAGCTTCATTGGCCAATGGCTGGCAGAGTGTGATGGCATCGGCCAGGGCTACTTACTGACCTAGCTGCCCTGTTGAGGGCAGCTTCTCTATCATGTGGAAACGCAGCCGTGGGTTTACTCACCCGATGGGTCGCCCTGTGCCAGAAGAAGGATGGGTTTGTGTGACCCTGTGGACTCTCTTGGCCCTCTTGGCAGTTTTCAAGCTACCCTTCTGGGAAGGCTGTCTGAAGTTGGGATGTGAAGTGGCATTTTGCAACGCTTCCACGCCTGCCTAGAATGCCCCTTAGACCAAGAGGGGGTAGGGGAGAAGGGATCTGCCTTACAGTGGTATTTGACCCCCCTTGCTATTCAACATCTACATGAAACCACCAGGAGAGATTCTCCAGAGGTACGGGATGAGGCATCACCCATGACACCTAGCTTCACCTCTCCTCCTCAGCTCATAGAGATGAGCCAGTAGAAGAGTGGGCTGGATGAGGGCCAATAACCCAGGAATCAAGCCAGACGAGATGCAAGTGTTGTTTGTGGGTGGTTCATGGATCCGGTTAAGTGACACTTGCCCTGTTCTGGAAGGGGGGATGACAGGCTTCCTAAAGGATGAGGTCTGCCGTTTGGGGATGAGGATGGATCCATCCTCATCTGCAGAGGCACAGGCTCCCTCGGGGGCTGAGAGCACCACCTGTTCAAGGAATCCTTTTTACTTCTTAGAAGTAGTAAGTTTAACTCTTATTAAACACTTTGCGATTTTCTCTCCTGCTGCTTTTAGTTTAGTATATTTAGTTCAAGTGTTTGAATCTTGGCCAGCTTTATTCTGCCTTACTTTTATTCTGTTTTAATGTCTATTTAAAATGTTTGGTACACCATCTGGGGGGATCAGAAGTGCCGTAAAACAAAAGAAAGAAAAAACAGAACCAAAACAAATACAACTAAAATACAAAGGGAAATAAAAAAAAACGGTGACCCCCGTTGAAACCCACATGATGAAAAGCCACTCTGAGCCACTGAGGGAGCCTGTGCCTCTACGGACAACGGTGGAACCGTGACCATCCCCACCACAGACGTCACCCTTTAGGAAGTGTGTAAACCCACCCCCACCAGAACAGGGTGAACGTCACTAAGCCGGAATGATGACCCACCAGCAAACACTGCCTCTATTCTGTCTGATTTGAATCAGAGTTTATTGGCCCTCATCCAGTCCATTCTCCTCCCCCTGTGCTGGTTCAGAGCTCCGACTGCCTCACCTCTATGAGCAGAAAAGGAGAGGCATTTGTGAGGGCTCAGCCCGCGCCACCAGTTAACGTCTCCTGGCGGTTTGATGTAGATGTTGAGAAGAATGGGAGTCAAATACAATGCTGCAGCACCCTGCAGCAAGACTTCCGTAGGACAGAGCCATCATCCCCTAACACCTCAGTATTCTAGGCAAGAGCAGAAGCCTCGCAACACACGACTTCCCACCCCCACTCAAGACAGCCTTCCCAGATGGAGAGCATAAGAGGACCAAGGGAGTCCACGGGGTTGTAGGTCCCCTATCCTTCTACCGGCAAAGAGACGGGGACAGCAGCAGGGTTGCACGCCACCCCCCAACCTTCTCTTCGCACCGGTCGACCCAAGAATGACCCCCCTCCTCTAAAACAGAAACAGATGTCTCATGCTTATGACCCCCGTGGAGCTGGATCAGATAACGCTTCAAAGATTATTAGGGCATTTCTAATTCTCAGTTGTTCACTACAATTACAGGGGCCCATACAGGCAATAATCCATTCACACATACAGTTTAAGGTGAACCAATCTTCTGGCCAAAGTAGACTCATACGGACAGACGACATTGAAATGACGTTTGCCGTCATGATCTAGAACACGAACACCAGGACCGTCCCCAGCAACATGTAGGGGCGTGGCCAGTCGTTCTCCTTCTAGAACGTCCCCCCTGGGGGCGGAAAAGGCAGGAACTTATTTAACGATCCATCACAGCGAGACACGCAAGAATAACTTTTTGTCTGTTACATATCAAACAAGACACCTGACAAACAGTACTTGCCTGACTAAAGACATCCCCCCCTTCCCCCGTGCCTGCCTGAACCAGCTTCTCAGAGATAAAATCCTCCTCACCCCATGGCATGCCTTTAAAGTTAGCGGAGGTAGCGGCAGCAATCCCAGGCACCGGTGGCAAAAGGGAAGAGAGCCGAAGGGGTGCAAGAACAGAACCCAAGGAGTGTGGAAGTGCAGGAGAAGCTAGAGCAACTTTACGGGCATGTCATTGACACGGCAGCCTACCAAAAGAGAGGCTGTGTGAATTCACAGGCGTACCATGTGCAAATTCTTGAATGTGTGTAACCTACCCTCCTTAACTGTTTTGCCTAGCCCTCTGCTGCCTAAAAATCCCTGCACCCAAGCTTATCTTGACCTTGCATGGCACCACAAACCAGAAAAAGTAACTTAGCTTTTTACTCGATCTGACGACCTGTCCGCCTCCTGCTGTGTCAGCTAGAAAGACAGACCGTAGCCTTACTGCTGGTTAAACACTGCCGTCCATGAGAAAGGTGAGTTGTTGCAGCTTCTCATAGATCTGGGTTGGAGAACATCAGGCCTGCAGGATCCGCTTTCCTTCCGAGAAGAATCCTGAAAACCACCACCCAGGACAAGTTGCAAAGCAGAAGTGCAGGAAATTCACACTAACCCTAAAAAGTTCTAGACACCAAAGCCCTAACACTTAAAACTTCTAGAAGTCAAGATGCTAAAGGTTCAAAGTCCTAATGCTAAAAACTTCTAGAAGTCAAGGTGCTAAAGGTTAAAAGCGCCAACACTTAAAAGTTCTAGAAGTGAAAGTGCTTAATGTCCAAAGTCCTAAAGCTTAAAACTTCTGGAAGAGAATGGGATAAATGTTCAACATCATAATGCTTAAAACTTCTCAAAGTCAAAGTCCTAACCCTGAGGCCCCTGCACCTTGCTCAGACCAAGCATTGAAGATCATGAAGCCGTTCCTAATTCTCGGGATTTTTCTACAATCACATGCACACACTAATCCATTCACAAATTCAGTAAAACGTTTAACTAACCTATCGACCAATAGTAGACTCACACGGAGGGGTGGCGTTGAGACAACATTCCCCTTCACAATCCGGAACGTTAACGCCAGGACAGTCCTCAGCGACTCAAAGTGCTCTGGGCCAGCCATGATCCTTCTGAACTTTGCCTTCCAACAAAATGAGGGAAGGTATTGAATGGCAATTCAAGACACACAAGGATAGTATTTTGTTATTTCCATTCTGAAACAAATGCATGCCAGACACTATCTGACTTCTGAAACCATCCACTCCACTGGACTCTCTAAGATGGAACCTTCTGCCCACCACGGCATGCCCTCAAAGTTAGCGGAGCTTGTGGAAGAGCGGAAGCAATCCCAGTTACCGTTGCGAAGGGCAAGAGAGCACAGGAGGTGAAAGAACAGAACCCAAAGAGTGTGGAAGTGCAGGACAAGCTAGAGCAACTTTAAGGGCATGTCATTGACATGGCAGGCTACCGAAAGGGGGACATGTGCGAATTCTTGGGGGGGGGGGTCGATACTTGAATTCATGGGAGCTGGATTACCAAAACTTGTTACATTTTCTGCATGGCTCTTGGTAACCTGAAATCGCTCCACACACACACTGCCGGATGTTCTAGAGCACCTCCCCCAAAAGTCATGACTTAGCTTTTGCAGGCGCTCTGAGAAGCCCTTGGCTTCCTGCCATCCTGGCCAAGAAGGGAGACCGTAGTCTTACTGCTGGTTAAACAATGCCATTCATGCGAAAGACGAGGTGTTGCAGCTTCTCGTAGATCTCGGGTGGAGGATATCAGGCTTGTAGGATCTGCTTTCCTTTCTAGAACAAACCTGGAAACACCACCCAGGACGAGTTGCAAAACAGAAGTGCAGGAAATTCACACTAACCCTAAAAACTACTAGAAGTCAAAGCCCTACGTTTAAAACTTCTAGATGTCAAAGTGCTAAATGTTCAAAGCCCTAACTCGTAAAATTTCTAGAAGTCAAAGTGCTAAATGTTTGACGACCTGACGCTTAAAACTTCTAGAAGTCAAAAACGTAATGCTTAAAACACCTAGACAACAATGCCCTAACGCTTAAAACATCTGGAAGTCAAATGGCTAAATATTCAAAGTCCTAATGCTAAAGACTTCTAGTAGTGATAGTGCTAATGTCCAAAGTCCTAAAGCTTAAAATTCTACAAGTCAGAGTGCAAGAAGTTCAAAGCCCTTAAACTTAAAACTTCTTGAAGTCAAGGTGCTAAAGGGTCAAAGTCCTAACGTTTAAAACTTTAGAAGTCAAAGTGCTAAATGTTAAAAGCCCCAACACTTAAAAGTTCTAGAAGTGAAAGGGCTTAATGTCCAAAGTCCTGAAGCTTAAAACTTCTGGAAGAGGAGCAGTCCTCTGCTTCCTGCAATCCTGGCCAAAAAGGGAGACCATAATCTTACTGCTGGTGAAACAATGCCATTCATGCGAAAGACAAGGTGTAGCAGCTTCTCGTAGATCTGGGGTGGAGGATATCAGGCTCGCAGGATCTGCTTTCCTTTCTAGTTTTACGAGTTAGGGCTTTGAACATTTAGCAGTTTGACATCTAGAAGTTTTAAACATAGGGCTTTGACTTCTAGAAGTTTTTAGGGTTAGTATGAATTTCCTGCACTTCTGTTTTGCAACTCGTCCTGGGTGGTGTTTCACAGGTTTGTTCTAGAAAGGAAGCAGAGGACTTCTCAGAGCGCCTGCAAAAGCTAAGTCATGACTTTTGGGGGAGGTGCTCTAGAACATTCGGCAGTGTGTGTGTGGAGCGATTTCAGGTAGACTCACACGGATGGGTGGCGTTGAGACAACATTCCTCTTCACAATCCGGAACGTTAATGCCACGACAGTCCTCAGCGACGCAAAGTGCCCTGGGCCAAGCATGATCCTTCTGGACTTTGCCTTCCAACAAAATGAGGGAACGTATTGAATGGCACTGCAAGACACACAAGGATACTATTTTGTCATTTCCATTCTGAAACAAATGCATGCCAGACAGTATCTGATTTCTGAAACCATCCACTCCACTGGACTCTGTAACCCTAACCCTAACCCTAACCCTGTGGCCCCTGCACCTTGCACAGACCAAGCATCAGATATTATGAAGGCATTTCAATTTCTTGGGCTTTTAATACAATCACATGCATACACTAATCCATTCACAAATTCAGTAAAAAGTTTAACAAACCTATTGGCCAAATTTAGACTCAGTATCTGACTTCTGAAACCATCCAGTCCACTGGCCTCTCTACAACGGAACCCTCTGTCCCCCACGGCATGCCCTCAAAGTTAGCGGAGCTTGTGGAAGCGTGGCACCAATCTCAGTCACCGATAGGAAAGGGGAGGAAACCCCCACGGGTGCAAGAACAGAACCCAAGAAGTGTGGAAGGGCAGGAGAAGCTAAAGCAACTTTACGGGCATGTCATTGACACGGCAGGCTATGGAAAGGGGGACATGAGTGAATTCACTCATTACCTTTCATGCATGTCCCTCAGTAGTCCAAAAGCCCTACACACACAGCGCCTGATGTTCTACAGCACCTCCCCAAAATGTCATGACTTAGCTCTTATAGTCGTTCTGAGAAGCTGCCCGCCTCCTGCACCTTGTCCGGGAAGGGAGGCCTTAGATTTATCCCTGGTTGAAAAGCGCCGCCCAGAAGAAAGAGGAGTTGTTGAAACATCTCGTAGATCTCGGGTCGGTGGACTTCATGACAGCAGAAACAGCTTCTTTTCCTGGAAGAAACCTGGGACACTCAGAGCAAGGGGCAAACTAGACATACACTAAGGAAAGGGGAGCAGGGCTTCCCCGAGCACATCCTCAGCCCAGGAACCAGTTGAGATCCACATCACAACCGAGCCCATACATCCACCAGCAGCCAGCTTCATTGGCCAATGGCTGGCAGAGTGTGACGGCATCGGCCAGGGCTACTTACTGACCTAGCTGCCCTGTTGAGGGCAGCTTCTCTATCATGTGGAAACGCAGCCGTGGGTTTACTCACCCGATGGGTCGCCCTGTGCCAGAAGAAGGATGGGTTTGTGTGACCCTGTGGACTCTCTTGGCCCTCTTGGCAGTTTTCAAGCTACCCTTCTGGGAAGGCTGTCTGAAGTTGGGATGTGAAGTGGCATTTTGCAACGCTTCCACTCCTGCCTAGAATGCCCCTTAGACCAAGAGGGGGTAGGGGAGAAGGGATCTGCCTTACAGCGGTATTTGACCCCCCTTGCTATTCAACATCTACATGAAACCACCAGGAGAGGATCTGCAGAGGCACGGGATGCGGCATCACCCATGACACCTAGCTTCACCTCTCCTCCTCAGCTCATAGAGGTGAGCCAGTAGAAGAGTGGGCTGGATGAGGGCCAATAACCCAGGAATCAAGCCAGACGAGATGCAAGCGTTGTTTGTGGGTGGTTCATGGGTCCGGTTAAGTGACACTTGCCCTGTTCTGGAAGGGGGGATGACAGGCTTCCTAAAGGATGAGGTCTGCCGTTTGGGGATGAGGATGGATCCATCCTCATCTGCAGAGGCACAGGCTCCCTCGGGGGCTGAGAGCACCACCTGTTCAAGGAATCCTTTTTACTTCTTAGAAGTAGTAAGTTTAACTCTTATTAAACACTTTGCGATTTTCTCTCTTGCTGCTTTTAGTTTAGTATATTTAGTTCAAGTGTTTGAATCTTGGCCAGCTTTATTCTGCCTTACTTTTATTCTGTTTTAATGTCTATTTAAAATGTTTGGTAAACCATCTGGGGGGATTAGAAGTGCCGTAAAACAAAAGAAAAAGAAAAAACAGAACCAAAACAAATACAACTAAAATACAAAGGGAAATAAAAAAACCTGTGACCCCCGTTGAAACCCACATGATGAAAAGCCACTCTGAGCCACTGAGGGAGCCTGTGCCTCTACGGACAACGGTGGAACCGTGACCATCCCCACCACAGACGTCACCCTTTAGGAAGTGTGTAAACCCGCCCCCACCAGAACAGGGTGAACGTCACTAAGCCGGAATGATGACCCACCAGCAAACACTGCCTCTATTCTGTCTGATTTGAATCTGAGTTTATTGGCCCTCATCCAGTCCATTCTCCTCCCCCTGTGCTGGTTCAGAGCTCCGACTGCCTCACCTCTATGAGCAGAAAAGGAGAGGCATTTGTGAGGGCTCAGCCCGCGCCACCAGTTAACGTCTCCTGGCGGTTTGATGTAGATGTTGAGAAGAATGGGAGTCAAATACAATGCTGCAGCACCCTGCAGCAAGACTTCCGTAGGACAGAGCCATCATCCCCTAACACCTCAGTATTCTAGGCAAGAGCAGAAGCCTCGCAACACACGACTTCCCACCCCCACTCAAGACAGCCTTCCCAGATGGAGAGCATAAGAGGACCAAGGGAGTCCACGGGGTTGTAGGTCCCCTATCCTTCTACCGGCAAAGAGACGGGGACAGCAGCAGGGTTGCACGCCCCCCCCCAACCTTCTCTTCGCACGGGTCGACCCAAGAATGACCCCCCTCCTCTAAAACAGAAACAGATGTCTCATGCTTATGACCCCCGTGGAGCTGGATCAGGTAACGCTTCAAAGATTATTAGGGCATTTCTAATTCTCAGTTGTTCACTACAATTACAGGGGCCCATACAGGCAATAATCCATTCACACATACAGTTTAAGGTGAACCAATCTTCTGGCCAAAGTAGACTAATACGGACAGACGACATTGAAATGACGTTTGCCGTCATGATCTAGAACACGAACACCAGGACCGTCCCCAGCAACATGTAGGGGCGTGGCCAGTCGTTCTCCTTCTAGAACGTCCCCCCTGGGGGCGGAAAAGGCAGGAACTTATTTAACGATCCATCACAGCGAGACACGCAAGAATAACTTTTTGTCTGTTACATATCCAAACAAAACACCTGACAAACAGTACTTGCCTGACTAAAGACATCCCCCCCTTCCCCCGTGCCTGCCTGAACCAGCTTCTCAGAAATAAAATCCTCCTCACCCCATGGCATGCCTTTAAAGTTAGCGGAGGTAGCGGCAGCAATCCCAGGCACCGGTGGCAAAAGGGAAGAGAGCCGAAGGGGTGCAAGAACAGAACCCAAGGAGTGTGGAAGTGCAGGAGAAGCTAGAGCAACTTTACGGGCATGTCATTGACACGGCAGGCTACCAAAAGAGAGGCTGTGTGAATTCACAGGCGTACCATGTGCAAATTCTTGAATGTGTGTAACCTACCCTCCTTAACTGTTTTGCCTAGCCCTCTGCTGCCTAAAAATCCCTGCACCCAAGCTTATCTTGACCTTGCATGGCACCACAAACCAGAAAAAGTAACTTAGCTTTTTACTCGATCTGACGACCTGTCCGCCTCCTGCTGTGTCAGCTAGAAAGACAGACCGTAGCCTTACTGCTGGTTAAACACTGCCGTCCATGAGAAAGGTGAGTTGTTGCAGCTTCTCATAGATCTGGGTTGGAGAACATCAGGCCTGCAGGATCCGCTTTCCTTCCGAGAAGAATCCTGAAAACCACCACCCAGGACAAGTTGCAAAGCAGAAGTGCAGGAAATTCACACTAACCCTAAAAAGTTCTAGACACCAAAGCCCTAACACTTAAAACTTCTAGAAGTCAAGATGCTAAAGGTTCAAAGTCCTAATGCTAAAAACTTCTACAAGTCAAGGTGCTAAAGGTTAAAAGCGCCAACACTTAAAAGTTCTAGAAGTGAAAGTGCTTAATGTCCAAAGTCCTAAAGCTTAAAACTTCTGGAAGAGAATGGGATAAATGTTCAACATCATAATGCTTAAAACTTCTCAAAGTCAAAGTCCTAACCCTGAGGCCCCTGCAACTTGCTCAGACCAAGCATTGAAGATCATAAAGCCGTTCCTAATTCTCGGGATTTTTCTACAATCACATGCACACACTAATCCATTCACAAATTCAGTAAAACGTTTAACTAACCTATCGACCAATAGTAGACTCACACGGAGGGGTGGCGTTGAGACAACATTCCCCTTCACAATCCGGAACGTTAACGCCAGGACAGTCCTCAGCGACGCAAAGTGCCCTGGGCCAGCCATGATCGTTCTGGACTTCCAACAAAATGAGGGAAGGTATTGAATGGCACTGCAAGACACACAAGGATACTATTTTGTCATTTCCATTCTGAAACAAATGCATGCCAGACAGTATCTGACTTCTGAAACCATCCACTCCACTGGACTCTCTAAGATGGAACCTTCCGACCACCACGGCATGCCCTCAAAGTTAGCGGAGCTTGTGGAAGAGCGGAAGCAATCCCAGTCACCGTTGCGAAGGGCAAGAGAGCACAGGAGGTGAAAGAACAGAACCCAAAGAGTGTGGAAGTGCAGGAGCAACTTTAAGGGCATGTCATTGACATGGCAGGCTACCGAAAGGAGGACATGTGCGAATTCTTGGGGGGTTTGACACTTGAATTCAAGAGAGCTGGATTATCAACACTCATTACTTTTTCTGCATGGCTCTTGGTAACCTGAAATCGCTCCACACACACACTGCCGGATGTTCTAGAGCACCTCCCCCCAAAGTCATGACTTAGCTTTTGCAGGCGCTCTGAGAAGCCCTTGGCTTCCTGCCATCCTGGCCGAAAAGGGAGACCGTAGTCTTACTGCTGGTTAAACAATGCCATTCATGCGAAAGACGAGGTGTTGCGGCTTCTCGTAGATCTTGGGTCGAGGATATCAGGCTTGTAGGATCTGCTTTCCTTTCTAGAACAAACCTGGAAACACCACCCAGGACGAGTTGCAAAACAGAAGTGCAGGAAATTCACACTAACCCTAAAAACTTCTAGAAGTCAAAGCCCTACGTTTAAAACTTCTAGATGTCAAAGTGCTAAATGTTTGACGACCTAATGCTTAAAACTTCTAGAAGTCAAGGTGCTTAAGGTTCGAAGTCCTGACGTTTAAAACTTCTTGAAGTCAAAGTGCTAAATGTTGAAAGCCCCAACACTTAAAAGTTCTAGAAGTGAAAGTGCTAAATGTTAAAAGCCCCAACACTTAAAACTTCTGGAAGTCAAAGCCATAACACTTAAACCTCTGGAAGAGAATGGGATAAATGTTCAAACTCCTAATGCTTAAAACTTCTCGAAGTCAAAGTCCTAACCCTGAGGCCCCTGCAACTTGCTCAGACCAAGCATTAAAGATTATAAAGCCGTTCCTAATTCTCGGGATTTTTCTACAATCACATGCACACACTACTCCATTCACAAATTCAGTAAAACGTTTAACTAACCTATCGACCAATACTAGACTCACACGGATGGGTAGCGTTGAGACAACATTCCTCTTCACAATCCTGAACGTTAACGCCACAACAGTCCTCAGCGACTCAAAGTGTCCTGGGCCAGCCATGATCCTTCTGGACTTTGCCTTCCAACAAAATGAGGGAAGGTATTGAATGGCACTTCAGGACACACAAGGATATTATTTTGTTATTTCCATTCTGAAACGAATGCATGCCAGACAGTATCTGACTTCTGAAACCATCCACTCGACTAGACTCTGTAAGATGGAACCCTCTGTCCCCCACGGCATGCCCTCAAAGTTAGCGGAGCTTGTGGAAGTGTGGCACCAATCCCAGTCACAGATAGCAAAGGGGAGGAAACCCCCACGGGTGCAAGAACAGAACCCAAGGAGTGTGGAAGGGCAGGAGAAGCTAAAGCAACTTTACGGCCATGTCATTGACACGGCAGGCTATGGAAAGGGGGACATGAGTGAATTCACTCATTACCTTTCATGCATGTCCCTCAGTAGTCCAAAAGCCCTACACACACAGCACCTGATGTTCTACAGCACCTCCCCAAAATGTCATGACTTAGCTCTTGTAGTCGTTCTGAGAAGCTGCCCGCCTCCTGCACCTTGTCCGGGAAGGGAGGCCTTAGATTTATCCCTGGTTGAAAAGCGCTGCCCAGAAGAAAGAGGAGTTGTTGAAACATCTCGTAGATCTCGGGTCGGTGGACTTCATGACAGCAGAAACAGCTTCTTTTCCTGGAAGAAACCTGGGACCCCCCACTCAGAGGCAGGAGCAAAGTACACGTACACTAAGGAAAGGGGAGCAGGGCTTCCCCGAGCACATCCTCTGCCCAGGAACCAGTTGAGATCGACATCACAACTGAGCCCATCCATCCACCAGCAGCCAGCTTCATTGGCCAATGGCTGGCAGAGTGTGATGGCATCGGCCAGGGCTACTTACTGCCCTAGCTGCCCTGTTGAGGGCAGCTTCTCTATCATGTGGAAACACAGCCGTGGGTTTACTCACCCGATGGGTCGCCCTGTGCCAGAAGAAGGATGGGTTTGTGTGACCCTGTGGACTCTCTTGGCCCTCTTGGCAGTTTTCAAGCTACCCTTCTGGGAAGGCTGTCTGAAGTTGGGATGTGAAGTGGCATTTTGCAACGCTTCCACTCCTGCCTAGAATGCCCCTTAGACCAAGAGGGGGTAGGGGAGAAGGGATCTGCCTTACAGCGGTATTTGGCCCCCTTGCTATTCAACATCTACATGCAACCACCAGGAGAGGATCTGCAGAGGCACGGGATGCGGCATCACCCATGACACCTAGCTTCACCTCTCCTCCTCAGCTCATAGAGATGAGCCAGTAGAAGAGTGGGCTGGATGAGGGCCAATAACCCAGGAATCAAGCCAGACGAGATGCAAGTGTTGTTTGTGGGTGGTTCATGGGTCCGGTTAAGTGACACTTGCCCTGTTCTGGAAGGGGGGATGACAGGCTTCCTAAAGGATGAGGTCTGCCGTTTGGGGATGAGGATGGATCCATCCTCATCTGCAGAGGCACAGGCTCCCTCGGGGGCTGAGAGCACCACCTGTTCAAGGAATCCTTTTACTTCTTAGAAGTAGTAAGTTTAACTCTTATTAAACACTTTGCGATTTTCTCTCCTGCTGCTTTTAGTTTAGTATATTTAGTTCAAGTGTTTGAATCTTGGCCAGCTTTATTCTGCCTTACTTTTACTCTGTTTTAATGTCTATTTAAAATGTTTGGTACACCATCTGGGGGGATTAGAAGTGCCGTAAAACAAAAGAAAGAAAAAACAGAACCAAAAAAAATACAACTAAAATACAAAGGGAAATAAAAAAAAACTGTGACCCCCGTTGAAACCCACATGATGAAAAGCCACTCTGAGCCACTGAGGGAGCCTGTGCCTCTACGGACAACAGTGGAACCATGACCATCCCCACCACAGACTTCACCCTTTTGGAAGTGTGTAAACCCGCCCCCACCAGAACAGGGTGAACGTCACTAAGCCGGAATGATGACCCACCAGCAAACACTGCCTCTATTCTGTCTGATTTGAACCTGAGTTTATTGGCCCTCGGTTAACGTCTCCTGGCGGTTTGATGTAGATGTTGAGAAGAATGGGAGTCAAATACAATGCTGCAGCACCCTGCAGCAAGACTTCCGTAGGACAGAGCCATCATCCCCTAACACCTCCGTATTCTAGGCGAGAGCAGAAGCCTCGCAACACACGACTTCCCACCCCCACTCAAGACAGCCTTCCCAGATGGAGAGCATAAGAGGACCAAGGGAGTCCACGGGGTTGCAGATCCCCTATCCTTCTGCCGGCAAAGAGAGGGGACGCCACCCCCCAACCTTCTCTTCATGCCGGTTGACCCAGGAGTGACCCCCTCATGCTTATGACCCCCGTGGAGCTGGATCAGGTAACGCTTCAAAGATTATTAGGGCATTTCTAATTCTCAGTTTGTTCACTACAATTACAGGGGCCCATACAGGCAATAATCCATTCACACATACAGTTTAAGGTGAACCAATCTTCTGGCCAAAAGTAGACTCATACGGACAGATGACATTGAAATGACGTTTGCCGTCATGATCTAGAACACGAACACCAGGACCGTCCCCAGCAACATGTAGGGGCGTGGCCAGTCGTGTTCCTTCTCGAACGTCCCCCTGGGGGCGGAAAAGGCAGGAACTTATTTAACGATCCATCACAGCGAGACACGCAAGAATAACTTTTTGTCTGTTACATATCCAAACAAAACACCTGACAAACAGTACTTGCCTGACTAAAGACATCCCCCCCCTTCCCCCGTGCCTGCCTGAACCAGCTTCTCAGAGATAAAATCCTCCCCACCCCATGGCATGCCTTTAAAGTTAGCGGAGGTAGCGGCAGCAATCCCAGTCACCGGTGGCAAAGGGGAAGAGAGCCGAAGGGGTGCAAGAACAGAACCCAAGGAGTGTGGAAGTGCAGGAGAAGCTAGAGCAACTTTACGGGCATGTCATTGACACGGCTGCCTACCAAAAGAGAGGCTGTGTGAATTCACAGGCGTACCATGTGCAAATTCATGAATGTGTGTAACCTACCCTCCTTAACTGTTTTGCCTAGCCCTCTGCTGCCTAAAAATCCCTGCACCCAAGCTTATCTTGACCTTGCATGGCACCACAAACCAGAAAAAGTAACTTAGCTTTTTACTCGATCTGACGACCTGTCCGCCTCCTGCTGTGTCAGCTAGAAAGACAGACCGTAGCCTTACTGCTGGTTAAACACTGCCGTCCATGAGAAAGGTGAGTTGTTGCAGCTTCTCATAGATCTGGGTTGGAGAACATCAGGCCTGCAGGATCCGCTTTCCTTCCGAGAAGAATCCTGAAAACCACCACCCAGGACAAGTTGCAAAACAGAAGTGCAGGAAATTCACACTAACCCTAAAAAGTTCTAGACACCAAAGCCCTAACACTTAAAACTTCTAGAAGTCAAGGTGCTAAAGGTTCAAAGTCCTAACGTTTAAAACTTCTAGAAGTCAAAGTGCTAAATGTTGAAAGCCCCAACACTGAAAAGTTCTAGAAGTGTAAGTGCTTAATGTCCAAAGTCCTGAAGCTTAAAACTTCTGGAAGAGAATGGGATAAATGTTCAACATCCTAATGCTTAAAACTTCTCAAAGTCAAAGTCCTAACCCTGAGGCCCCTGCACCTTGCTCAGACCAAGCATTAAAGATTATAAAGCCGTTCCTAATTCTCGGGATTTTTCTACAATCACATGCACACACTAATCCATTCACAAATTCAGTGAAAGGTTGAACTAACCTATCGACCAATAGTAGACTCACACGGATGGGTGGCGTTGAAACAATATTCCTCTTCACAATCAGGAACATTAACGCCACGACAGTCCTCAGCGA
Organism: Elgaria multicarinata webbii; assembly: GCF_023053635.1. Classification (NCBI taxonomy): domain Eukaryota; kingdom Metazoa; phylum Chordata; class Lepidosauria; order Squamata; family Anguidae; genus Elgaria; species Elgaria multicarinata. The sequence goes on along the minus strand of NC_086191.1, from coordinate 16,971,019 downwards.
CGCAAAGTGCCCTGGGCCAGCCATGATACTTCTGGACTTTGCCTTCCAACAACATGAGGGAAGGTATTGAATGGCAGTTCAAGACACACAAGGATAGTATTTTGTCATTTCCATTCTGAAACGAATGCATGCCAGACACTATCTGACTTCTGAAACCATCCACTCCACTGGACTCTGTAAGATGGAACCTTCTGCCCACCACGGCATGCCCTCAAAGTTAGCGGAGCTTGTGGAAGAGCGGAAGCAATCCCAGTCACAGTTGCGAAGGGCAAGAGCGCACAGGAGGTGAAAGAACAGAACCCAAAGAGTGTGGAAGTGCAGGACAAGCTAGAGCAACTTTAAGGGCATGTCATTGACATGGCAGGCTACCGAAAGGGGGACATGTGCAAATTCTTGGGGGGGGTGATACTTGAATTCATGGGAGCTGGATTATCAACACTCATTACATTTTCTGCATGGCTCTTGGTAACCTGAAATCGCTCCACACACACACTGCCGGATGTTCTAGAGCACCTCCCCCAAAAGTCATGACTTAGCTTTTGCAGGCGCTCTGAGAAGCCCTTGGCTTCCTGCCATCCTGGCCGAAAAGGGAGACCGTAGTCTTACTGCTGGTGAAACAATGCCATTCATGCGAAAGACAAGGTGTAGCAGCTTCTCGTAGATCTGGGGTGGAGGATATCAGGCTCACAGGATCTGCTTTCCTTTCTAGTTTTACGAGTTAGGGCTTTGAACATTTAGCAGTTTGACATCTAGAAGTTTTAAACATAGGGCTTTGACTTCTAGAAGTTTTTAGGGTTAGTATGAATTTCCTGCACTTCTGTTTTGCAACTCGTCCTGGGTGGTGTTTCACAGGTTTGTTCTAGAAAGGAAGCAGAGGACTTCTCAGAGCGCCTGCAAAAGCTAAGTCATGACTTTTGGGGGAGGTGCTCTAGAACATTCGGCAGTGTGTGTGTGGAGCGATTTCAGGTAGACTCACACGGATGGGTGGCGTTGAGACAACATTCCTCTTCACAATCCGGAACGTTAATGCCACGACAGTCCTCAGCGACGCAAAGTGCCCTGGGCCAGCCATGATCCTTCTGGACTTTGCCTTCCAACAAAATGAGGGAACGTATTGAATGGCACTGCAAGACACACAAGGATACTATTTTGTCATTTCCATTCTGAAACAAATGCATGCCAGACAGTATCTGATTTCTGAAACCATCCACTCCACTGAACTCTGTAACCCTAACCCTAACCCTGTGGCCCCTGCACCTTGCACAGACCAAGCATCAGATATTATGAAGGCATTTCAATTTCTTGGGCTTTTAATACAATCACATGCATACACTAATCCATTCACAAATTCAGTAAAAAGTTTAACAAACCTATTGGCCAAATTTAGACTCAGTATCTGACTTCTGAAACCATCCAGTCCACTGGCCTCTCTACAACGGAACCCTCTGTCCCCCACGGCATGCCCTCAAAGTTAGCGGAGCTTGTGGAAGCGTGGCACCAATCTCAGTCACCGATAGGAAAGGGGAGGAAACCCCCACGGGTGCAAGAACAGAACCCAAGAAGTGTGGAAGGGCAGGAGAAGCTAAAGCAACTTTACGGCCATGTCATTGACACGGCAGGCTATGGAAAGGGGGACATGAGTGAATTCACTCATTACCTTTCATGCATGTCCCTCAGTAGTCCAAAAGCCCTACACACACAGCGCCTGATGTTCTACAGCACCTCCCCAAAATGTCATGACTTAGCTCTTGTAGTCGTTCTGAGAAGCTGCCCGCCTCCTGCACCTTGTCCGGGAAGGGAGGCCTTAGATTTATCCCTGGTTGAAAAGCGCCGCCCCGAAGAAAGAGGAGTTGTTGAAACATCTCGTAGATCTCGGGTCGGTGGACTTCATGACAGCAGAAACAGCTTCTTTTCCTGGAAGAAACCTGGGACCCCCCACTCAGAGGCAGGCGCAAAATACACGTACACTAAGGAAAGGGGAGCAGGGCTTCCCCGAGCACATCCTCTACCCAGGAACCAGTTGAGATCGACATCACAACTGAGCCCATCCATCCACCAGCAGCCAGCTTCATTGGCCAATGGCTGGCAGAGTGTGATGGCATCGGCCAGGGCTACTTACTGACCTAGCTGCCCTGTTGAGGGCAGCTTCTCTATCATGTGGAAACGCAGCCGTGGGTTTACTCACCCGATGGGTCGCCCTGTGCCAGAAGAAGGATGGGTTTGTGTGACCCTGTGGACTCTCTTGGCCCTCTTGGCAGTTTTCAAGCTACCCTTCTGGGAAGGCTGTCTGAAGTTGGGATGTGAAGTGGCATTTTGCAACGCTTCCACTCCTGCCTAGAATGCCCCTTAGACCAAGAGGGGGTAGGGGAGAAGGGATCTGCCTTACAGCGGTATTTGACCCCCATTGCTATTCAACATCTACATGAAACCACCAGGAGAGGATCTGCAGAGGCACGGGATGAGGCATCACCCATGACACCTAGCTTCACCTCTCCTTCTCAGCTCATAGAGATGAGCCAGTAGAAGAGTGGGCTGGATGAGGGCCAATAAACCAGGAATCAAGCCAGACGAGATGCAAGCGTTGTTTGTGGGTGGTTCATGGATCCAGTTAAGTGACACTTGCCCTGTTCTGGAAGGGGGGATGACAGGCTTCCTAAAGGATGAGGTCTGCCGTTTGGGGATGAGGATGGATCCATCCTCATCTGCAGAGGCACAGGCTCCCTCGGGGGCTGAGAGCACCACCTGTTCAAGGAATCCTTTTTACTTCTTAGAAGTAGTAAGTTTAACTCTTATTAAACACTTTGCGATTTTCTCTCCTGCTGCTTTTAGTTTAGTATATTTAGTTCTAGTGTTTGAATCTTGGCCAGTTTTATTCTGCCTTACTTTTATTCTGTTTTAATGTCTATTTAAAATGTTTGGTACACCATCTGGGGGGATTAGAAGTGCCGGAAAACAAAAGAAAAAGAAAAAACAGAACCAAAAAAAAATACAACTAAAATACAAAGGGAAATAAAAAAAACTGTGACCCCCGTTGAAACCCACATGATGAAAAGCCACTCTGAGCCACTGAGGGAGCCTGTGCCTCTACGGACGACGGTGGAACCGTGACCATCCCCACCAGAGACGTCACCCTTTAGGAAGTGTGTAAACCCGCCCCCACCAGAACAGGGTGAACGTCACTAAGCCGGAATGATGACCCACCAGCAAACACTACCTCTATTCTGTCTGATTTGAACCTGAGTTTATTGGCCCTCGGTTAACGTCTCCTGGCGGTTTGATAAAGATGTTGAGAAGAATGGGAGTCAAATACAATGCTGCAGCACCCTGTAGCAAGACTTCCCTAGGACAGAGCCATCATCCCCTAACACCTCAGTATTCTAGGCGAGAGCAGAAGCCTCGCAACACACCACTTCCCACCCCCACTCAAGACAGCCTTCCCAGATGGAGAGCATAAGAGGACCAAGGGAGTCCACGGGGTTGTAGGTCCCCTATCCTTCTGCCGGCAAAGAGACGGGGACAGCAGCAGGGTTGCACGCCACCCCCCAACCTTCTCTTCGCACCGGTCGACCCAAGAGTGACCCCCTCCTCTAAACCAGAAACAGATGTCTCATGCTTATGACCCCCGTGGAGCTGGATCAGGTAACGCTTCAAAGATTATTAGGGCATTTCTAATTCTCAGTTGTTCACTACAATTACAGGGGTCCATACAGGCAATAATCCATTCACACATACAGTTTAAGGTGAACCAATCTTCTGGCCAAAAGTAGACTCATACAGAGAGACGACATTGAAATGACGTTTGCCGTCATGATCTAGAACACGAACACCAGGACTGTCCCCAGCAACATGTAGGGGCGTGGCCAGTCGTGTTCCTTCTAGAACTTCCCCCTGGGGGCAGAAAGGGCAGGAACTTATTTAACGATCCATCACAGCAGGACACGCAAGAATAACTTTTTGTCTGTTACATATCCAAACAAAACACCTGACAAACAGTACTTGCCTGACTAAAGACATCCCCCCCTTCCCCCGTGCCTGCCTGAACCAGCTTCTCAGAGATAAAATCCTCCCCACCCCATGGCATGCCTTTAAAGTTAGCGGAGGTAGCGGCAGCAATCCCAGTCACCGGTGGCGAAGGGGAAGAGAACAGAAGGGGTGCAAGAACAGAACCCAAGGAGTGTAGAAGTGCAGGAGAAGCTAGAGCAACTTTACGGGCATGTCATTGACACGGCAGGCTACCAAAACAGAGGCTGTGTGAATTCACAGGCGTACCATGTGCAAATTCATGAATGTGTGTAACCTACCCTCCTTAACTTTTTTGCCTAGCCCTCGATGGTTTCAAAATCCCTCCGCCCACACTGAGCTCAACCTTGTATGGCACCGCACTCCAGAAAAAACGACTTAGCTGATTTAATAGATTGATGACCTGTCCGCCTCCTGCAGTCCCAGCAGGAAAGGGAGACCGTCGTCTTACTGCTGGTGAAACGCTGCCATCCATGAGAAAGACAAGGTGTTGCAGCTACTCGTAGATCTGGGGTGGAGGACATCAGGTCTGCAGGATCCGCTTTCCTTCCGAGAAGAACCCTGTGAACCACCACCCAGGACAAGTTGCAAAATAGACATGCAGGGAAGTCACACTACGAATATAACGTCCCTGCAGTTGGCTCAGACCAAGCATCACAGGTTATAAAGGCGTTTCTATTTCTCAGGCTTTTTCTACAATCACATGCATACAATAATCCATTCACGAATTCAGTAAAACAAACCTTTTCACCAAAAATGGACTCGCACGGATGGGTGGTGTGGAGACGGCATTCCTCATCATGATCTGCAACATAAACGCCAGGACAATTCTCAGCAACGCAGACCTGGGCCAGCCATGATCTTTCTGGATTTTGCCTTCCAACAAAACAAGAGGAAGGTATTGAATGGCACTGCAAACCACACAAGGATACTATTTTGTTATTTCCATGCTCAAACGAATGCATGCCAAACAGTATTTCACTTCTGAAACCATCCACCCATCTCGCAGTCCACTGGCCTAAGGTGGAACCCTCTGCCCCCCACGGCACGCCCTTAAAGTTAGTGGAGCTGGTGGAATCACGGCAGCAATCCCAGTCACCGGTGGCTAATGAGAAGAGAGCCCAAGGGGTGCAAGAACAGAACACAAGGAGTGTGGAAGTGCAGAAGATAGAGGCACTTTAAGGGCATGTTGTTGACACAGCAGGCTACCGAAAGGGGGACCTGAGTGAATTCACAGGGGGTATGATACTTGAATTCATGAAGTTGATATCTACACTCGTTACCCTTGGTAACCTGAAATCCCTCTACACACACACACAGCCAGAAGTTCCAGAGCACCTCCCCCAAAAGTCATGACTTAGCTTTTGTAGGCGCTCTGAGAAGCCCTCTGCTTCCTGCAATCCTGGCCGAAAAGGGAGACAATGTCGTCCATGAGAAAGACAAGGTGTGCAGCATCTCGCAGATCTCAGCCCCTGGAGTTCAGCTTCTCCAGGATTGGCTTTGAATCCTACAAGAACCCAGCTCAGATCAAGCATTGAAGCTCATGAATGCAAGTTAATTACTCAGCCTTCGGCTACAACTAGAGGTGTCACCCAATACAGTAACTGACAAATCCAATATGTGTTTTAAAAAAACCTTTTGGCTGGAGCCAAACTCACAGGGATGAGTGGTGTTGAAAAGTCATTGCCTTCCGTGATCGCGAACGCAAACACCTCTACGGTCCTCAGCAAGGCATTGGGGCGTGGGCCAGTCGGGATCCTTCTGGAACTTCCCCTCCAAAAGAAGTGGGAAGAAGTTGCTGAACGACACATCACAGCAAGCATTCAAAGCTTGTGATGTACCTGAACCCAGGCCGGAGAGTATTTCCCTTCGTAAAGCCAACCAACCAACCACCCCTTACTGAACCAGCCTCATTCTCCCCGCCCCACGGCAGGCCTTTGAAATTAGCGGAGCTTGTGGAAGAGATTCCAGTCACCAGCGGAGAAGGGTAAAAGAGCCCAAGGGGTGCAAGAAAACAATCCATGGAGTGCGGGAGAAGCGAGAGCCACTTTCAGGGCCTGCCATTGACACAGCAGGCTACTGAAAAAGGTGCCGTGTGAATTTGATCTTCCAGTTCATGAGCTAACAAGATCAATGCCCAGTACATTTTCATGCATAGCCTACGGTTGCCTAACATCCCTGCTCACCCATCAACTGATGTGGTCTAGCACCCACACACACAAAAACACAGAACTTAGCTGTTGCTGTCACTCTGAGAGGCTGCCCACCTCCTGCAGCCTCAGCTGGAAAGGGAGGCCTTAGATTTATCGCTTATCGCTGATCGAACAGGGCCATCCAGGAGAAAGGGGAGTTGTTGAAACATCATGTAGATCTTGGGTCAGTGGACTTCAGGATGGCAGAATTGGCTTCCTTTCCTGGAAGAAACCTGGGACACTCAGAGCAAGGGGCAAACTAGACATACACTAAGGAAAGGGGAGCAGGGCTTCCCCGAGCACATCCTCAGCCCAGGAACCAGTTGAGATCCACATCACAACCAAGCCCATCCATCCACCAGCAGCCAGCTTCATTGGCCAACGGCTGGCAGAGTGTGATGGCATTGGCCAGGGCTACTTACTGACCCAGCTGCCCTGTTGAGACCAGATAGACTTCTCTATCACGTGGAAATGCAGCCGTGGGTTTACTCACCCGATGTGCCCGGAGAAGGATGGGTTCGTGTGACCCTGTGGACTCTCTTGGACCTCTTGGCAGCTTTCAAGCTATCCTTCTGGGAAGGCTGTCTTCAGTTGGGCTGTGAAGTTGCGTGTTGCAACACTTCCACTCCTGCCTAGAATGCCTCTTAGAGAAAGTGGGGGTGGGAGAGAAGAGATCTGTCCTACAGCGGTATTTAACACACAACCCCCGTGCTTTTCAACATCTACATGAAACCACCGGGAGAGCGTCTTCAGGGGCGTGGGCTGAGGCATCACCCATGACACCTCGCTTCACCTCTCCTTCTCAGCTCATAGAGAAGAGCCAGTGGAAGCTCTGAACCAGCGCTGGATGAGGGCCCATAAACCGAGATTCAATCCAAACAGCGTAGAAATACTGTTTGTGGGCAGTTCACGGTTAAGTGACAGTCGCCCTGATCTGGAAGGGGGGTTACAGGCTTCCTAAAGGGTGAGGTCAGCCGTGTGGGGATGATGATGGATCCGTCCTCGTCTGCAGAGGCACAGGCTCTCTCGGCGGCTGAGAGCACCACCTGTTAAAGGAATCCTTTTTACTTATTAGTAATTATTTTAATTATTATTTAACACTTAATGATTTTACTGTTTTTCTCTACCGCTGCTTTTAGTTTAGTGTATTTAGTTCAATTGTTTGAATCTTGGCCTGTTTTATTCTGTTTTAATATCTTCTTATTGTTTAAAGTATTTTGTACACTACCTGAAGAACATTCGGATGGGGGTGATTAAAAGTGCAGTAAAACAAAAAAGAAAAGACAAAACTAAAACAAAATACAATTAAAACACAAACGAAAACAAAAAAACTGTGACCTCTGTTGAAACGCACGTGATAAAAACCCACTCTGGGCCGCTGAGGGAGCCTGTGCCTCTATGGACAATGATGAAACCATGACCATCCCCACTATAGATGTCACCTTTTAGGAAGTTTGTAGGCCGCCACCCCACCAGAACACGGTGAATGTCACTAAGGCGGAATGATGAACCACCCGCAAACAGTATGTCTGCTTTGCCTGGATTGAATCTGAGTTTACTGGCCCTCATCCAGTCCATTCTCCTGCCCGTGTGCTGGTTCAGTGGTTCAACTGCCTCACCTCTGGAAGCTGAGAAGGAGAGGCACTGGTGAGGGGTCAGCCCCTTGCCTCTGGTTAACGTCTCCCAGCAGTTTGATGTCGATGTTGAGAAAAATGGGGTCAAATACATCCCTGAGGCCCCCCTGTAGCAAGACCGGCGTAGGACAGAGCCATCATCCCCAAACACCACCACCTGCAGAATTCTAGTCAGGAGCAGAAGCCTTGCAACACACAACTTCACACCCCAACTCAAGGCAGCCTTCCCAGTCGGACAGCATAACTGCCACCAGCGTAAGCTCCCAAGTGGTCCAAGAGAGGCCACAGCATTGCCGGTCCTGTCTCCTTCTCCCGGCAAAGAAACAGGGACACAAGGAGGGTTGTGAGCCCCCATCCCTCACCTGCCACAGGCCGACCCAACAGCAACCCACCCTTCACTCAAACAGGAATTTTCAAATGCATCAACTCCTTATTAGATGCACGTGTCTCGGCTAGGGATGTGCATTGCCAGGAAATCTGGTCCTTTTAGGGCGCACGGGACGTCTGAGTTGCACCCAACTCAGCTTGCTTCCATAAATCGAGCCGTGTGGTTTTATCAGGTTCAAGGGGCAGAGGGTTGGTCTTGGTCATAATTTGTACAAGTTGGAAGTTGCACACATTACACCTGCAATTTGCACATACTTGCATAATTACAGCCTCGATTCATGAAAATTGCAGAAATTACAGCTGAAATGGACATGATTTCCAGATTACAACCATCGCACTCGCAGATTCAGAAAAACTGGAAATCTGCTCGCTGGCCCGACTTGCTGAAGGCCACGTTAGTCTAGTTCGCCTAAGGAGGAGTGGAGTCTGGGGGGAGGGGTGGGGAAGCCAATGAACGTTTGTCAAACTCCACCCCCCACCCCCCTACATGTAAATGACCGGTTGCCTATAACCAAGCACTGAATCTACATCTCCAGCACAGCTGCACCAGGTGGAGTTCCCAACACCTTCACTGTTCATTTATTTATTTATTACATTTCTATACTGCCCAATAGCCGGAGCTCTCTGGGCGGTTCACAAAAATTAAAAACATTCAAAGTATAGAACAACAGTATAAAACCATAGTACAAAATACAATATAAAAGCTCAACCAGATAAAAACAGCAGCAATGCAAAACTACAAATTTAAAACACCAAGTTAAAATTTATTTATAGACTGTTAAAATGCTGGGAGAATAAAAAGGGTTATTGCTGGAGTTGAGCCCACTCACGCAGCTGTGGCAGATGAAAACCACTTTGCTTTCAAAGGGTCTTGCACCCATTCCCCAGAGCACCCGTAAAGTCACAACTCACCCTCTAGCTGGGATCAATTGCAACAGGCTCTTCGCCACCCAGGAAAGCTCCAGCAGCCGGCACAGGGGAGGAGCAAAGGAAAAGGTGTCCCTCTTTGCCACTCTCTGCCCCAGTGGACGGACTCTAACCCTCCTCCGGACTGCTGCCAAACACGAAACCCTGGTCTCACGGACTGCTGCTTGGAGAGACGGAAGCCCTCTACTGAACAGCAGGCGGGGAGACTCTCAGCCTCAAAAGGACCCGGAAGGCACCCGGTGGGACACCCCTGCTCTAAACCGTGTCAGCCCTCAGTTACAGACCAGGCTGGAGCATTCCTGACTCAGTGTCCCCAAAATGTAAGCTTGCTCCATCTACATACTTGAGAAATTTGACTTGGAAAGGGAGCAGGAGTGACACCAGCTGAAGATGAAGCCAGAGAGGGAGCCCTCGCTGGGCAGCGCTGAAGGCACAAAGCAGCAAAGCTGCCCCAGGAAGGCTCCGCTGCCGCTTAGGGCAGGGCAGAGGCTTCTTGGCACCTCCGAAACATTCTCCGCCTACAAGCCTCCTTTATATCCCAGCCTGCCACTGTACCCAAAAGCACAGAGCTGAAGGCGAATAAAAAGTGACACCCCCCACCCTAAACTTAAGAGAAGGCAGAAAGAAACACTGAAAAAGAGCAGGCTGGCAAACGCACAGCACCCGCCTTTCCCTTGGAAGCAGCTGCAGGGAGAACGCCGCAGCAGCAGCAGCAGCCCCCGCCCAGAGAGAAGCCCCAGCCTTCCCATCCCCCCTCCAGCCCTGTTGCTTTTGGGCTCCCCCCAACCACATTAGGGAAGAGGCTACTAAGGGGGTCACTTTGAAAAGGAGGAAATAAAAAACAGCAGAACGAGACCTCCGGAGGGGAGGAGAGTGTTCCAACTAAGCCCCATTACAAGCTCTGAAAGACAGCGAGCTGCTACAGCCCTCGTGACTCACCTCCGGAGGCAGCTCACCTTCAGCATCTTCTGGGGCCAGCAACCACCTGCCAGCCCCAATTCCCTTTTTAAAGCCCTGAGCCAGCCAATCACAGAACCCTGCGCACACACAGAGCGGGACCCGAGTCCCTACACACAGCCCTCCGTTTGCAAAGGGGAGCTGACCGCAGCGTGCCTTTATATCTCTCCGCTGCCCTGTGATTTGGGGCGGACACACCCTCTCATCACCACCTGTTATTGCCACTCCCTAATTATTCAATGAAACTTTGGCCACGCCTCCAATTCACGGCTGGAGATGGAAGGGTTGGCATTAGCTGCCCTTCATTTTCAGCTGGGAATTGGAGGCGTGGCTTAAGTTTCATTGAATGATTGGGGGAGGAGTAACAGGTGGAGATGGGAGGGCGAGGCCAACCCAAGGAACCTATAAAGAGCAGATTCGCCTGCAGCGATAGTTTTGTTGGGTGTTTTTGTGAAGTAGAATGCGAAAGCAGAGCCGGGCTGCCTCCGTGCCTGTCATGCATGCAAACAACAGTGAGTAGCTTCGTAGCCCCCTTAGCAGGATGGTTGTGTGGGTGGTGTCAGTGTTGTGCTTTTCTGGGCATTAGTAGAATGAAATGTATGGGCTGTTCCTTCTCGCTTTGACAGCATTTTTGTTACAGGGTTGCTCATGCTGTAAGATTGCTTGAGAGTAAGTAACCCTGATTGCAGTTACCTTATTTCAGGATAATACACTGAAAGGCATTTATCATAGACATTCCTACCCAGGATTAATTCCCCTGATGTAAAATCTAGAGTGTCCGTTTCCCCGGACAAGCAGACACACATTAACACTCGGGTGTCCACACACTTGGGTCTGGTTCTTGCACCCCTTGGGCTCTCTTCCCTTTGCCAGCGGTGACAGGGATTGCTGCCACTAGCTCCGCTAACTTTAAAGGCATGCCGTGAGGCGCGGAGAATTTTGTCTCTGAGGAGCCGGTGCAGGCTGGGACGTGGAGGGGGGTTGGGGATATCTTTAGGGACGCAACTACTGTTTGTCAGGTGTTTCGTTTGGATATGAAACTGACAACGCTGTGATGGATTGTTAAATAAGTTCCTGCCTTCACTGGCTCGCATTCCTATGTGTTGCTGAGGATGGTCCTGGTCTTTCTGTTCTAGATAATGATGAGGAACGTCATTTCAACGCCACCCGTCACTTTTGCCAGAAGATTGGTTCACCTTGAACTGCATGTGTGAATGGATTATTGCCTGCATGCACATCTGGACCGCCCAGACAGATTCGGCTATTTGGTGGTATAACAATTTAATAAATAAATAAATAAAATCTGTAACTGCAGAGAACAACTGAGAAGTAGAAATGCCTAAATAATCTTTGAAGCTTTATGGGAGGCAGCTCCAAGGGGGTCACAGGCATGAGTCATCTGCTCCTGCTTTAGAGAAGGGGGGTCGCTCTTGGGTCGACCTGTGCCAAGAGAGGGATGGGAGGTGCTCGGGGACGCCCAGCTCCCATTTTCTTAGGGTATGTCTAGTTTGCACCTGGCTCCGAGTGTTGGGTCCCAGGTTTCTTCCAGGAAAGAAAGCCGATTCTGCAAGCCCAAAGTCCGCCGACCCAACACATGCGAGATGTTACAACAGCTCCGCTTCCTCCTGGATGGCACTGCTCCACCAGAGATAAATCCGTGGTCTCCCTTTCCGGCCCAGGCTGCAGGAGGCCGGCAGCTCCTCAGATGGACTACAAAAGCTAAGTCATGACTTCTGGGGGAGGTGCTCTAGAACATCTGGCTCCGTGTGTGCGGGGGGGGGGCTTTTGGATTACCGAGGGCCATGCATGAAAGGTGACGAGTGTAGATACCAAAAAGTATCATGCCCCTCGTGAATTCGCTCAGGTCCCTTTCAGTGGCCTGCCGTGTCAAGGACACGCCCTCAAAGTTGCTCTAGCTTCTCCTGCACCTCCACACTCCTTGGGTTCTGTCCTTGCACCCGTGGGGGCTTCTTCCCCTTCGCCCCCGGTGACTGGGATTGCCGCCACGCTTCCACAAGCTCCGCTAACTTTGAGGGCGTGCCGCGGGGGACGGAGGGTTCCATCTCAGAGAAGCCAGTGGAGTGGATGGTTTCAGAAGACAAATACTGTGTGGCGTGCATTCGTTTGAGCATGGAAACAGTATCCTTGTGTGTCTTGCAGTGCCGTTCAAAACCTTCCCCTCGTTTTGTTGGAAGGCGAAATCCAGAAGGATCATGGCTGGCCCAGGTCTCTCTGCGTCGCTGAGGATTGTCCTGGCGTCAATGTTCCGGATCCTGATGAGGAATGCCGTCTCCACACCACCCATCCGTGAAAGTCTACTTTCGGCCAATCGGTTTGTTAAACATTGTACTGAATTTGTGAACGGACTATTGCACGCATGCGATTGTAGAAAAAGCCCGAGAAATAGAAACGCCTTCATAACCTCTGATGCTTGGTCCGAGCCAGCTGCAGAGGCCTCATATTCTTAGTTTCCTGCACTCCTATTTTGCAACTCGTCCTGGGTGGTGGTTCGCAGGGTTTTTCTCAGAAGGAGAGCAGATCCTGCAGGCCTGATGTTCTCTAACCCAGATCTACGAGAAGCTGCAACAACTCGGCTTTCTCACGGACGGCACCCTTTCACCAGCAGTAAGACGACGGTTTCCCTTTCCAGCTGACACAGCAGGAGGCGGACAGGTCGTCAGATCGAGTAAAACAGCTAAGTTACTTTTTCTGGTGTGTGGTGCCATACAAGGTCAAGCTAAGCGTGGGTGGAAGGATTTTTAGGCAGCAGAGGGCTACGCAAAAAAGTTAAGGAGGGTAGGTTACATACGCTCTTGAATTCGCACATGGTACGCCTGTGAATTCGCACAGCCTCTCTTTCGGTAGCCTACCGTGTCAACGGCACGCCCTTAAAGTTGCTCTGGCTTCTCCTGCACTTCCTCACTCCTTGGGTTCTGTTCTTGCCCCACTTCGGCTCTCTTCCCCTTTGCCAGCGGTGACTGGGATTGTTGCCACGCTGCCACTAGCTCAGCTAACTTTAAAGGCATGCCGTGAGGTGGGCAGAATTTTATTTCTGAGAAGCCGGTTCAGACAGCCACGGGGGGATAGCTTTAGGGAGGCAACTACTGTTTGTCAGGTGTTTATTTGGCTATGTAACGGACAAAAAGGTATTCTTGCGTGTTTCACTGTGATGGACCGTTAAATAAGTTCCTGCCTTTCCCCCCCCCTCCCCATGTGTAAGTTCTAGGAGGAACAAGACTGCTCGCGCCCCTACGTGTTGCTGAGGATTGTCCTGGCCTTCGTGTTATACATCAAGACGAGGAACGTCATTTCAAAGCCACCCGTCTGTGAGAGTCTACGTTTGGCCAGAAGATTGGTTCAACTTAAACTGGATGTGCGACAGGATTATTGCCTGTACGGACACCTGTAATTGCAGAAAACAACTGAGAAGTAGAAATGCCTTAATAATTGATCCAGCTCCACGGGGGTCATAGGCATGAGTCATCTGTTCCTGTTTTAGAGAAGGGGGGGTCACTCTTGGGTCGACCTGTGCCAAGAGAGGGATGGGGGGGGCGTGCAACTCTGCCGGTGTCCCCGTCCCTTTGCCGGCAGAAGGATAGGGGACCTGCAACCCCGTGGACTCTCTTGGTCCTCTTATGCTCTCCATCTGGGAAGGCTGTCTTGAGTGGGGGTGGGAAGTCGTGTGTTGCGAGGCTTCTGCTCTCATCTAGAATACTGAGGTGTTAGGGGATGATGGCTCTGTCCTACGGAAGACTTGCTACAGGGTGCTGCAGCATTGTATTTGACTCCCATTCTTCTCAACATCTACTTCAAACCGCCAGGAGACGTTAACCGGGGCCACGGCCTGAGGCCTCACCAGTGCTTCTCCTTCTCAGCTCATAGGGTTGAGGCAGTGGAAGCTCTGAACAGGCTCACGGGCAGGAGAATGGACTGGATGAGGGCCAAGAAACTCAGATTCAATCCAGACAGAACAGACGTACTGTTTGCAGGTGGGTCATCGTTCCGGCTTAGTGACATTCACCCTATTCTGGAAAGGGAGGAGTTACACACTTCCTAAAGGGTGACGTCTGTGGTGGGGATGGTCACGGTTCCACCGTTGTCCGTAGAAGCACAGGCTCCCACAGTGGCTCAGAGCAGCTTTCAATGGGGGTCACAGTTTTTTTTATTTCCCTTTGTATTTCAGTTGTAGCTTATTTTAATTTAGTTCTAATTTTTTATTTACTGCACTTTACCTCCCCACAAAGCCCAAAGTTGGTGTACAAAAATATTTAAAAGAATAAGAAATTAAAAGAGAATACAGCTAATACAGAATAAAACTGGCCAAGACAATGGAAATAAATTCACTAAACTAAAAGCAACAGGAGAGAAAATCACTAAGTGTCTAATAATAATTAAAATAACTACTAATCAGAAGTAAAAAAGGATTCCTTGAACAGGTGGTGCTCTGAGCCCCCGAGGGAGCCTGTGCCTCTGCAGGCGAGGACGGATCCGCCATCATCTCCGCACGGCTTACCTCACTCTTTAGAAGGCCTGTAACCCCCCTTCCAGAACAAGATGACTGTCACTTAACCGGATCGATGAACCGCCCACAAATAGCACTTACATCTGGCTTGAGTCTCGGTTCACGGGCCCTCATCCAGCCCACTCTCCTGCCCAGGCGCTGGTTCAGAGCTTCCACGGCCTCAGCTCTCTGAGCTGAGAAGGAGAGGCGAAGCGAGGTGTCCTGGTTGCTGCCTCAGCCCGCTCCCCTGGAGAACCTCTCCCGGCGGTTTCATGTAGCTGTCGAAAAGCATGGGGTGAAATGGTGCCCTAGGAGAGATCCATTCTCCCCTACGCCCGCTTTGTCTAAGAGGCATTCTAGGCGGGAGTGGAACCGTTGTAATACGCAACTTCAAGGCAGCCTTCCCAGAAGGACAGCGTCAGAGGTCCAAGGGAGTCCACGGGGTGGCACGCCACGCCCCCATCCTTCTGCTGGCCCTGGTTGACCTATCGGGTGACAAAGCCCAGGGCTGCGTTTCCACATGATACAGAAGTTCATCTGGTCTCAACGGGGCAGCTAGATCAGTAAGTAGGCCCGGCCAATGCCATCGCACTCTGCCAGCCGTTGGCCAATGAAGCTGACGGGCTCGGTTGTGATAGGGATCTCCACTGGGTCCGGGCCCGAGGAGCTGCTCGGGGACGCCCTGCTCCCATTTTCTTGGGGTATGTCTAGTTTGCACCTGGCTCTGAGTGTTGGGTCCCAGGTTTCTTCCAGGAAAGAAAGCCGATTCTACAAGCCCAAAGTCCGCCGACCTGACGTATGCGAGATGTTACAACAGCTCCGCTTCCTTCTGGATGGCACTGCTCCACCAGAGATAAATCCGTGGTCTCCCTTTCCGGCCCAGGCTGCAGGAGGCCGGTAGCTCCTCAGATGGACTACAAAAGCTAAGTCATGACTTCTGGGGGAGGTGCTCTAGAACATCTGGCTCCGTGTGTGCGGGGGGGGGGGCTTTTGGATTACCGAGGGCCATGCATGAAAGGTGACGAGTGTAGATACCAAAAAGTATCATGCCCCTCGTGAATTCGCTCAGGTCCCTTTCGGTGGCCTGCCGTGTCAAGGACACGCCCTCAAAGTTGCTCTAGCTTCTCCTGCACCTCCACACTCCTTGGGTTCTTCCCCTTCGCCCCCGGTGACTGGGATTGCTGCCACGCTTCCACAAGCTCCGCTAACTTTGAGGGCGTGCCGCGGGGGACGGAGGGTTCCATCTCAGAGAAGCCAGTGGAGTGGATGGTTTCAGAAGACAAATACTGTGTGGCGTGCATTCGTTTGAGCATGGAAACAGTATCCTTGTGTGTCTTGCAGTGCCGTTCAAAACCTTCCCCTCGTTTTGTTGGAAGGCGAAATCCAGAAGGATCAAGCTGGCCCAGGTCTCTCTGCGTCGCTGAGGATTGTCCTGGCGTCAATGTTCCGGATCCTGATGAGGAATGCCGTCTCCACACCACCCATCCGTGAAAGTCTACTTTCGGCCAATCGGTTTGTTAAACATTGTACTGAATTTGTGAACGGACTATTGCACGCATGCGATTGTAGAAAAAGCCCGAGAAATAGAAACGCCTTCATAACCTCTGATGCTTGGTCCGAGCCAGCTGCAGAGGCCTCATATTCTTAGTTTCCTGCACTCCTATTTTGCAACTCGTCCTGGGTGGTGGTTCGCAGGGTTTTTCTCAGAAGGAGAGCAGATCCTGCAGGCCTGATGTTCTCTAACCCAGATCTACGAGAAGCTGCAACAACTCGGCTTTCTCACGGACGGCACCCTTTCACCAGCAGTAAGACGACGGTTTCCCTTTCCAGCTGACACAGCAGGAGGCGGACAGGTCGTCAGATCGAGTAAAACAGCTAAGTTACTTTTTCTGGTGTGTGGTGCCATACAAGGTCAAGCTAAGCGTGGGTGGAGGGATTTTTAGGCAGCCGAGGGGGCAGGAAAGTTAAGAGCTTAGGTTACATACGCTCTTGAATTCGCACATGGTACGCCTGTGAATTCGCACAGCCTCTCTTTTGGTAGCCTACCGTGTCAACGGCACGCCCTTAAAGTTGCTCTGGCTTCTCCTGCACTTCCTCACTCCTTGGGTTCTGTTCTTGCCCCACTTCGGCTCTCTTCCCCTTTGCCAGCGGTGACTGGGATTGTTGCCACGCTGCCACTAGCTCAGCTAACTTTAAAGGCATGCCGTGAGGTGGGCAGAATTTTATTTCTGAGAAGCCGGTTCAGGCAGCCACGGGGAGATATGTTTAGGGAGGCAAATACCGTTTATCAGGTGTTTTGTTTGGATATGTAACAGACAAAAAGATATTCTTGCGTGTTTCACTGTGATGGACCATTAAATAAGTTCCTGCCTTTTTTCCCCCCACAGAGAAGTTCCAGGAGGAACAAGACTGCTCGCGCCCCTACGTGTTGCTGAGGACGGTCCTGGCCTTCGTGTTCTGGATCATGACAAGGAACGTCATTTCAACGCCACCCGTCCGCACCCATCCGTGTGAGTCTACTTTTGGCCAGAAGATTGGTTCACCTTGAACTGCACATGCGAATGGATTATTGCCTGCATGCACAGCTGAACTGCCCTGAGAACTTCGGCTATTGCGCGGTATAAAAACGTAATAAATAAATGAATAAAATCTATGACTGCAGAGAACAACTGAGAATTAGAAATACCTTAATAATCTTTGAAGCTTTATGGGAGGCAGCTCCAAGGGGGTCACAGTCATGAGTCATCTGTTCCTGTTTTAGAGAAGGGGGGTCACTCTTGGGTCGACCTGTGCCAAGAGAGGGATGGGGAGGGGCGTGCAACTCTGCCGGTGTCCCCGTCCCTTTGCCGGCAGAAGGATAGGGGACCTGCAACCCGTGGACTCTCTTGGTCCTCTTATGCTCTCCACCTGGGACGGCTGTCTTGAGTGGGGGTGGGAAGTCGTGTGTTGCGAGGCTTCTGCTCTTGCCTAGAATACTGAAGGTGGCGGTGTTAGGAGATGATGGCTCTGTCCTACGCCAGTCTTGCTACAGGGGGCCTCAAGGATCTTTTTGACCCCCATTCTTCCCAACATCTACATCAAACCGCCAGGAGACGTTAACCGGGGCCGCGGCCTGAGGCCTCACCAGTGCCTCTCCTTCACAGCTCATAGGGTTGAGGCAGTGGAAGCTCTGAACCAGCTCAGGGGCAGGAGAATGGACTGGATGAGGGCCAAGAAACTCAGATTCTATCCAGACAGAACAGACGTACTGTTTGCAGGTGGGTCATCGTTCCGGCTTAGTGACATTCACCCTATTCTGGAAAGGGAGGAGTTACACACTTCCTAAAGGGTGACGTCTGTGGTGGGGATGGTCACGGTTCCACCGTTGTCCGTAGAAGCACAGGCTCCCACAGTGGCTCAGAGCAGCTTTCAATGGGGGTCACAGTTTTTTTTATTTCCCTTTGTATTTCAGTTGTAGCTTATTTTAATTTAGTTCTAATTTTTTATTTACTGCACTTTACCTCCCCACAAAGCCCAAAGTTGGTGTACAAAAATATTTAAAAGAATAAGAAATTAAAAGAGAATACAGCTAATACAGAATAAAACTGGCCAAGACAATGGAAATAAATTCACTAAACTAAAAGCAACAGGAGAGAAAATCACTAAGTGTCTAATAATAATTAAAATAACTACTAATCAGAAGTAAAAAAGGATTCCTTGAACAGGTGGTGCTCTGAGCCCCCGAGGGAGCCTGTGCCTCTGCAGGCGAGGACGGATCCGCCATCATCTCCGCACGGCTTACCTCACTCTTTAGAAGGCCTGTAACCCCCCTTCCAGAGCAGGGCGACTGTCACTTAACCGGATCGATGAACCGCCCACAAATAGCACTTACATCTGGCTTGAGTCTCGGTTCACGGGCCCTCATCCAGCCCACTCTCCTGCCCAGGCGCTGGTTCAGAGCTTCCACGGCCTCAGCTCTCTGAGCTGAGAAGGAGAGGCGAAGCGAGGTGTCCTGGTTGCTGCCTCAGCCCGCTCCCCTGGAGAACCTCTCCCGGCGGTTTCATGTAGCTGTCGAAAAGCATGGGGTGAAATGGTGCCCTAGGAGAGATCCATTCTCCCCTACGCCCGCTTTGTCTAAGAGGCATTCTAGGCGGGAGTGGAACCGTTGTAATACGCAACTTCAAGGCAGCCTTCCCAGAAGGACAGCGTCAGAGGTCCAAGGGAGTCCACGGGGTGGCACGCCACGCCCCCATCCTTCTGCTGGCCCTGGTTGACCTATCGGGTGACAAAGCCCAGGGCTGCGTTTCCACATGATACAGAAGTTCATCTGGTCTCAACGGGGCAGCTAGATCAGTAAGTAGGCCCGGCCAATGCCATCGCACTCTGCCAGCCGTTGGCCAATGAAGCTGACGGGCTCGGTTGTGATAGGGATCTCCACTGGGTCCGGGCCCGAGGAGCTGCTCGGGGACGCCCTGCTCCCATTTTCTTGGGGTATGTCTAGTTTGCACCTGGCTCTGAGTGTTGGGTCCCAGGTTTCTTCCAGGAAAGAAAGCCGATTCTACAAGCCCAAAGTCCGCCGACCTGACGTATGCGAGATGTTACAACAGCTCCGCTTCCTTCTGGATGGCACTGCTCCACCAGAGATAAATCCGTGGTCTCCCTTTCCGGCCCAGGCTGCAGGAGGCCGGTAGCTCCTCAGATGGACTACAAAAGCTAAGTCATGACTTCTGGGGGAGGTGCTCTAGAACATCTGGCTCCGTGTGTGCGGGGGGGGGGGCTTTTGGATTACCGAGGGCCATGCATGAAAGGTGACGAGTGTAGATACCAAAAAGTATCATGCCCCTCGTGAATTCGCTCAGGTCCCTTTCAGTGGCCTGCCGTGTCAAGGACACGCCCTCAAAGTTGCTCTAGCTTCTCCTGCACCTCCACACTCCTTGGGTTCTTCCCCTTCGCCCCCGGTGACTGGGATTGCTGCCACGCTTCCACAAGCTCCGCTAACTTTGAGGGCGTGCCGCGGGGGACGGAGGGTTCCATCTCAGAGAAGCCAGTGGAGTGGATGGTTTCAGAAGACAAATACTGTGTGGCGTGCATTCGTTTGAGCATGGAAACAGTATCCTTGTGTGTCTTGCAGTGCCGTTCAAAACCTTCCCCTCGTTTTGTTGGAAGGCGAAATCCAGAAGGATCAAGCTGGCCCAGGTCTCTCTGCGTCGCTGAGGATTGTCCTGGCGTCAATGTTCCGGATCCTGATGAGGAATGCCGTCTCCACACCACCCATCCGTGAAAGTCTACTTTCGGCCAATCGGTTTGTTAAACATTGTACTGAATTTGTGAACGGACTATTGCACGCATGCGATTGTAGAAAAAGCCCGAGAAATAGAAACGCCTTCATAACCTCTGATGCTTGGTCCGAGCCAGCTGCAGAGGCCTCATATTCTTAGTTTCCTGCACTCCTATTTTGCAACTCGTCCTGGGTGGTGGTTCGCAGGGTTTTTCTCAGAAGGAGAGCAGATCCTGCAGGCCTGATGTTCTCTAACCCAGATCTACGAGAAGCTGCAACAACTCGGCTTTCTCACGGACGGCACCCTTTCACCAGCAGTAAGACGACGGTTTCCCTTTCCAGCTGACACAGCAGGAGGCGGACAGGTCGTCAGATCGAGTAAAACAGCTAAGTTACTTTTTCTGGTGTGTGGTGCCATACAAGGTCAAGCTAAGCGTGGGTGGAGGGATTTTTAGGCAGCCGAGGGGGCAGGAAAGTTAAGAGCTTAGGTTACATACGCTCTTGAATTCGCACATGGTACGCCTGTGAATTCGCACAGCCTCTCTTTCGGTAGCCTACCGTGTCAACGGCACGCCCTTAAAGTTGCTCTGGCTTCTCCTGCACTTCCTCACTCCTTGGGTTCTGTTCTTGCCCCACTTCGGCTCTCTTCCCCTTTGCCAGCGGTGACTGGGATTGTTGCCACGCTGCCACTAGCTCAGCTAACTTTAAAGGCATGCCGTGAGGTGGGCAGAATTTTATTTCTGAGAAGCCGGTTCAGGCAGCCACGGGGAGATATGTTTAGGGAGGCAAATACCGTTTATCAGGTGTTTTGTTTGGATATGTAACAGACAAAAAGATATTCTTGCGTGTTTCACTGTGATGGACCATTAAATAAGTTCCTGCCTTTTTTCCCCCCACAGAGAAGTTCCAGGAGGAACAAGACTGCTCGCGCCCCTACGTGTTGCTGAGGACGGTCCTGGCCTTCGTGTTCTGGATCATGACAAGGAACGTCATTTCAACGCCACCCGTCCGCACCCATCCGTGTGAGTCTACTTTTGGCCAGAAGATTGGTTCACCTTGAACTGCACATGCGAATGGATTATTGCCTGCATGCACAGCTGAACTGCCCTGAGAACTTCGGCTATTGCGCGGTATAAAAACGTAATAAATAAATGAATAAAATCTATGACTGCAGAGAACAACTGAGAATTAGAAATACCTTAATAATCTTTGAAGCTTTATGGGAGGCAGCTCCAAGGGGGTCACAGTCATGAGTCATCTGTTCCTGTTTTAGAGAAGGGGGGTCACTCTTGGGTCGACCTGTGCCAAGAGAGGGATGGGGAGGGGCGTGCAACTCTGCCGGTGTCCCCGTCCCTTTGCCGGCAGAAGGATAGGGGACCTGCAACCCGTGGACTCTCTTGGTCCTCTTATGCTCTCCACCTGGGACGGCTGTCTTGAGTGGGGGTGGGAAGTCGTGTGTTGCGAGGCTTCTGCTCTTGCCTAGAATACTGAAGGTGGCGGTGTTAGGAGATGATGGCTCTGTCCTACGCCAGTCTTGCTACAGGGGGCCTCAAGGATCTTTTTGACCCCCATTCTTCCCAACATCTACATCAAACCGCCAGGAGACGTTAACCGGGGCCGCGGCCTGAGGCCTCACCAGTGCCTCTCCTTCACAGCTCATAGGGTTGAGGCAGTGGAAGCTCTGAACCAGCTCAGGGGCAGGAGAATGGACTGGATGAGGGCCAAGAAACTCAGATTCTATCCAGACGGAACAGACGTACTGTTTGCAGGTGGGTCATCGTTCCGGCTTAGTGACATTCACCCTATTCTGGAAAGGGAGGAGTTACACACTTCCTAAAGGGTGACGTCTGTGGTGGGGATGGTCACGGTTCCACCGTTGTCCGTAGAAGCACAGGCTCCCACAGTGGCTCAGAGCAGCTTTCAATGGGGGTCACAGTTTTTTTTATTTCCCTTTGTATTTCAGTTGTAGCTTATTTTAATTTAGTTCTAATTTTTTATTTACTGCACTTTACCTCCCCACAAAGCCCAAAGTTGGTGTACAAAAATATTTAAAAGAATAAGAAATTAAAAGAGAATACAGCTAATACAGAATAAAACTGGCCAAGACAATGGAAATAAATTCACTAAACTAAAAGCAACAGGAGAGAAAATCACTAAGTGTCTAATAATAATTAAAATAACTACTAATCAGAAGTAAAAAAGGATTCCTTGAACAGGTGGTGCTCTGAGCCCCCGAGGGAGCCTGTGCCTCTGCAGGCGAGGACGGATCCGCCATCATCTCCGCACGGCTTACCTCACTCTTTAGAAGGCCTGTAACCCCCCTTCCAGAGCAGGGCGACTGTCACTTAACCGGATCGATGAACCGCCCACAAATAGCACTTACATCTGGCTTGAGTCTCGGTTCACGGGCCCTCATCCAGCCCACTCTCCTGCCCAGGCGCTGGTTCAGAGCTTCCACGGCCTCAGCTCTCTGAGCTGAGAAGGAGAGGCGAAGCGAGGTGTCCTGGTTGCTGCCTCAGCCCGCTCCCCTGGAGAACCTCTCCCGGCGGTTTCATGTAGCTGTCGAAAAGCATGGGGTGAAATGGTGCCCTAGGAGAGATCCATTCTCCCCTACGCCCGCTTTGTCTAAGAGGCATTCTAGGCGGGAGTGGAACCGTTGTAATACGCAACTTCAAGGCAGCCTTCCCAGAAGGACAGCGTCAGAGGTCCAAGGGAGTCCACGGGGTGGCACGCCACGCCCCCATCCTTCTGCTGGCCCTGGTTGACCTATCGGGTGACAAAGCCCAGGGCTGCGTTTCCACATGATACAGAAGTTCATCTGGTCTCAACGGGGCAGCTAGATCAGTAAGTAGGCCCGGCCAATGCCATCGCACTCTGCCAGCCGTTGGCCAATGAAGCTGACGGGCTCGGTTGTGATAGGGATCTCCACTGGGTCCGGGCCCGAGGAGCTGCTCGGGGACGCCCTGCTCCCATTTTCTTGGGGTATGTCTAGTTTGCACCTGGCTCTGAGTGTTGGGTCCCAGGTTTCTTCCAGGAAAGAAAGCCGATTCTACAAGCCCAAAGTCCGCCGACCTGACGTATGCGAGATGTTACAACAGCTCCGCTTCCTTCTGGATGGCACTGCTCCACCAGAGATAAATCCGTGGTCTCCCTTTCCGGTCCAGGCTGCAGGAGGCCGGTAGCTCCTCAGATGGACTACAAAAGCTAAGTCATGACTTCTGGGGGAGGTGCTCTAGAACATCTGGCTCCGTGTGTGCGGGGGGGGGGGGGGCTTTTGGATTACCGAGGGCCATGCATGAAAGGTGACGAGTGTAGATACCAAAAAGTATCATGCCCCTCGTGAATTCGCTCAGGTCCCTTTCAGTGGCCTGCCGTGTCAAGGACACGCCCTCAAAGTTGCTCTAGCTTCTCCTGCACCTCCACACTCCTTGGGTTCTTCCCCTTCGCCCCCGGTGACTGGGATTGCTGCCACGCTTCCACAAGCTCCGCTAACTTTGAGGGCGTGCCGCGGGGGACGGAGGGTTCCATCTCAGAGAAGCCAGTGGAGTGGATGGTTTCAGAAGACAAATACTGTGTGGCGTGCATTCGTTTGAGCATGGAAACAGTATCCTTGTGTGTCTTGCAGTGCCGTTCAAAACCTTCCCCTCGTTTTGTTGGAAGGCGAAATCCAGAAGGATCAAGCTGGCCCAGGTCTCTCTGCGTCGCTGAGGATTGTCCTGGCGTCAATGTTCTGGATCCTGATGAGGAATGCCGTCTCCACACCACCCATCCGTGGAAGTCTACTTTCGGCCAATCGGTTTGTTAAACATTGTACTGAATTTGTGAACGGACTATTGCACGCATGCGATTGTAGAAAAAGCCCGAGAAATAGAAACGCCTTCATAACCTCTGATGCTTGGTCCGACCCAGCTGCAGAGGCCTCATATTCTTAGTTTCCTGCACTCCTATTTTGCAACTCGTCCTGGGTGGTGGTTCGCAGGGTTTTTCTCAGAAGGAGAGCGGATCCTGCAGGCCTGATGTTCTCTAACCCAGATCTACGAGAAGCTGCAACAACTCGGCTTTCTCACGGACGGCACCCTTTCACCAGCAGTAAGACGACGGTTTCCCTTTCCAGCTGACACAGCAGGAGGCGGACAGGTCGTCAGATCGAGTAAAACAGCTAAGTTACTTTTTCTGGTGTGTGGTGCCATACAAGGTCAAGCTAAGCGTGGGTGGAGGGATTTTTAGGCAGCCGAGGGGGCAGGAAAGTTAAGAGCTTAGGTTACATACGCTCTTGAATTCGCACATGGTACGCCTGTGAATTCGCACAGCCTCTCTTTTGGTAGCCTACCGTGTCAACGGCACGCCCTTAAAGTTGCTCTGGCTTCTCCTGCACTTCCTCACTCCTTGGGTTCTGTTCTTGCCCCACTTCGGCTCTCTTCCCCTTTGCCAGCGGTGACTGGGATTGTTGCCACGCTGCCACTAGCTCAGCTAACTTTAAAGGCATGCCGTGAGGTGGGCAGAATTTTATTTCTGAGAAGCCGGTTCAGGCAGCCACGGGGAGATATGTTTAGGGAGGCAAATACCGTTTATCAGGTGTTTTGTTTGGATATGTAACAGACAAAAAGATATTCTTGCGTGTTTCACTGTGATGGACCATTAAATAAGTTCCTGCCTTTTTTCCCCCCACAGAGAAGTTCCAGGAGGAACAAGACTGCTCGCGCCCCTACGTGTTGCTGAGGACGGTCCTGGCCTTCGTGTTCTGGATCATGACAAGGAACGTCATTTCAACGCCACCCGTCCGCACCCATCCGTGTGAGTCTACTTTTGGCCAGAAGATTGGTTCACCTTGAACTGCACATGCGAATGGATTATTGCCTGCATGCACATCTGAACTGCCCTGAGAACTTCGGCTATTGCGCGGTATAAAAACGTAATAAATAAATGAATAAAATCTATAACTGCAGAGAACAACTGAGAATTAGAAATACCTTAATAATCTTTGAAGCTTTATGGGAGGCAGCTCCAAGGGGGTCACAGTCATGAGTCATCTGTTCCTGTTTTAGAGAAGGGGGGTCACTCTTGGGTCGACCTGTGCCAAGAGAGGGATGGGGAGGGGGGTGCAACCCTGCTGCTGTCCCCGTCCCTTTGCCGGCAGAAGGATAGGGGACCTGCAACCCGTGGACTCTCTTGGTCCTCTTATGCTCTCCACCTGGGACGGCTGTCTTGAGTGGGGGTGGGAAGTCGTGTGTTGCGAGGCTTCTGCTCTTGCCTAGAATACTGAAGGTGGCGGTGTTAGGAGATGATGGCTCTGTCCTACGCAAGTCTTGCTACAGGGGGCCTCAAGGATCTTTTTGACCCCCATTCTTCCCAACATCTACATCAAACCGCCAGGAGACGTTAACCGGGGCCGCGGCCTAAGGCCTCACCAGTGCCTCTCCTTCACAGCTCATAGGGTTGAGGCAGTGGAAGCTCTGAACCAGCTCAGGGGCAGGAGAATGGACTGGATGAGGGCCAAGAAACTCAGATTCTATCCAGACAGAACAGACGTACTGTTTGCAGGTGGGTCATCGTTCCGGCTTAGTGACATTCACCCTATTCTGGAAAGGGAGGAGTTACACACTTCCTAAAGGGTGACGTTTGTGGTGGGGATGGTCACGGTTCCGCCGTTGTCCGTAGAGTCACAGGCTCCCTCAGTGGCTCAGAGTGGCTTTTCATCATGTGGGTTCCAGCAGGGGTCAGTTTTTTTTATTTCCCTTTGTATTTCAGTTGTAGCTTATTTTAATTTAGTTCTATTTTTTCTTTTTATTTACTGCACTTTACCTCCCCACAAAGCCCAAAGTTGGTGTACAAAATATTTAAAAGAATAAGAAATTAAAAGAGAATACAGCTAATACAGAATAAAACTGGCCAAGACAATGGAAATAAATTCACTAAACTAAAAGCAACAGGAGAGAAAATCACTAAGTGTCTAATAATAATTAAAATAACTACTAATCAGAAGTAAAAAAGGATTCCTTGAACAGGTGGTGCTCTGAGCCCCCGAGGGAGCCTGTGCCTCTGCAGGCGAGGACGGACCGCCATCATCTCCGCACGGCTTACCTCACTCTTTAGAAGGCCTGTAACCCCCCTTCCAGAGCAGGGCGACTGTCACTTAACCGGATCGATGAACCGCCCACAAATAGCACTTACATCTGGCTTGAGTCTCGGTTCACGGGCCCTCATCCAGCCCACTCTCCTGCCCAGGCGCTGGTTCAGAGCTTCCACGGCCTCAGCTCTCTGAGCTGAGAAGGAGAGGCGAAGCGAGGTGTCCTGGTTGCTGCCTCAGCCCGCTCCCCTGGAGAACCTCTCCCGGCGGTTTCATGTAGCTGTCGAAAAGCATGGGGTGAAATGGTGCCCTAGGAGAGATCCATTCTCCCCTACGCCCACTTTGTCTAAGAGGCATTCTAGGCGGGAGTGGAACCGTTGTAATACGCAACTTCAAGGCAGCCTTCCCAGAAGGACAGCGTCAGAGGTCCAAGGGAGTCCACGGGGTGGCACGCCACGCCCCCATCCTTCTGCTGGCCCTGGTTGACCTATCGGGTGACAAAGCCCAGGGCTGCGTTTCCACATGATACAGAAGTTCATCTGGTCTCAACGGGGCAGCTAGATCAGTAAGTAGGCCCGGCCAATGCCATCGCACTCTGCCAGCCGTTGGCCAATGAAGCTGACGGGCTCGGTTGTGATAGGGATCTCCACTGGGTCCGGGCCCGAGGAGCTGCTCGGGGACGCCCTGCTCCCATTTTCTTAGGGTATGTCTAGTTTGCACCTGGCTCTGAGTGTTGGGTCCCAGGTTTCTTCCAGGAAAGAAAGCCGATTCTACAAGCCCGAAGTCCGCCGACCTGACGTATGCGAGATGTTACAACAGCTCCGCTTCCTCCTGGATGGCACTGCTCCACCAGAGATAAATCCGTGGTTTCCCTTTCCGGCCCAGGCTGCAGGAGGCCGGTAGCTCCTCAGA
The DNA here is from genome assembly GCF_023053635.1 of Elgaria multicarinata webbii. Taxonomy (NCBI): domain Eukaryota; kingdom Metazoa; phylum Chordata; class Lepidosauria; order Squamata; family Anguidae; genus Elgaria; species Elgaria multicarinata. The sequence goes on along the minus strand of NC_086191.1, from coordinate 16,944,165 downwards.
TGGACTACAAAAGCTAAGTCATGACTTCTGGGGGAGGTGCTCTAGAACATCTGGCTCCGTGTGTGCGGGGGGGGGGCTTTTGGATTACCGAGGGCCATGCATGAAAGGTGACGAGTGTAGATACCAAAAAGTATCATGCCCCTCGTGAATTCGCTCAGGTCCCTTTCAGTGGCCTGCCGTGTCAAGGACACGCCCTCAAAGTTGCTCTAGCTTCTCCTGCACCTCCACACTCCTTGGGTTCTGTCCTTGCACCCGTGGGGGCTTCTTCCCCTTCGCCCCCGGTGACTGGGATTGCCGCCACGCTTCCACAAGCTCCGCTAACTTTGAGGGCGTGCCGCGGGGGACGGAGGGTTCCATCTCAGAGAAGCCAGTGGAGTGGATGGTTTCAGAAGACAAATACTGTGTGGCGTGCATTCGTTTGAGCATGGAAACAGTATCCTTGTGTGTCTTGCAGTGCCGTTCAAAACCTTCCCCTCGTTTTGTTGGAAGGCGAAATCCAGAAGGATCATGGCTGGCCCAGGTCTCTCTGCGTCGCTGAGGATTGTCCTGGCGTCAATGTTCCGGATCCTGATGAGGAATGCCGTCTCCACACCACCCATCCGTGGAAGTCTACTTTCGGCCAATCGGTTTGTTAAACATTGTACTGAATTTGTGAACGGACTATTGCACGCATGCGATTGTAGAAAAAGCCCGAGAAATAGAAACGCCTTCATAACCTCTGATGCTTGGTCCGACCCAGCTGCAGAGGCCTCATATTCTTAGTTTCCTGCACTCCTATTTTGCAACTCGTCCTGGGTGGTGGTTCGCAGGGTTTTTCTCAGAAGGAGAGCGGATCCTGCAGGCCTGATGTTCTCTAACCCAGATCTACGAGAAGCTGCAACAACTCGGCTTTCTCACGGACGGCACCCTTTCACCAGCAGTAAGACGACGGTTTCCCTTTCCAGCTGACACAGCAGGAGGCGGACAGGTCGTCAGATCGAGTAAAACAGCTAAGTTACTTTTTCTGGTGTCTGGTGCCATACAAGGTCAAGCTAAGCGTGGGTGGAAGGATTTTTAGGCAGCAGAGGGCTACGCAAAAAAGTTAAGGAGGGTAGGTTACATACGCTCTTGAATTCGCACATGGTACGCCTGTGAATTCGCACAGCCTCTCTTTCGGTAGCCCACCGTGTCAACGGCACGTCCTTAAAGTTGCTCTGGCTTCTCCTGCACTTCCTCACTCCTTGGGTTCTGTTCTTGCCCCACTTCGGCTCTCTTCCCCTTTGCCAGCGGTGACTGGGATTGTTGCCACGCTGCCACTAGCTCTTCTAACTTTAAAGGCATGCCGTGAGGTGGGCAGAATTTTATTTCTGAGAAGCCAGTTCAGGCAGCCAGGGGGGGATATTTTTAGGGAGGCAACTTCTGTTTGTCAGGTGTTTATTTGGCTATGTAACGGACAAAAAGGTATTCTTGCCTGTCTCGCTGTGATGGATTGTTAAATAAGTTCCTGCCTTTTTTCCCCTGAGGGAGAAGTTCCAGGAGGAACAAGACTGCTCGCGCCCCTACGTGTTGCTGAGGACGGTCCTGGCCTTCGTGTTCTGGATCATGACAAGGAACGTCATTTCAACGCCACTCGTCCGCACCCATCCGTGTGAGTCTACTTTTGGCCAGAAGATTGGTTCACCTTGAACTGCACATGCGAATGGATTATTGCGTGCATGCACATTTGAACTGCCCTGAGAACTTCGGCTATTGGGCAGTATAAAACTTTAATAAATAAATGAATAAAATCTATGACTGCAGAGAACAACTGAGAATTAGAAATACCTTAATAATCTTTGAAGCTTTATGGGAGGCAGCTCCAAGGGGGCCACAGTCATGAGTCATCTGTTCCTGTTTTAGAAAAGGGGGGTCATTCTTGGGTCGACCTGTGCCAAGAGTGGGATGGGGGGGGTGCAACCCTGCTGCTGTCCCTGTCTCTTTGCCGGCAGGATAGGGGACCTGCAACCCGTGGACTCTCTTGGTCCTCTTATGCTCTCCACCTGGGACGGCTGTCTTGAGTGGGGGTGGGAAGTCGTGTGTTGCGAGGCTTCTGCTCTTGCCTAGAATACTGAAGGTGGCGGTGTTAGGAGATGATGGCTCTGTCCTACGCCAGTCTTGCTACAGGGGGCCTCAAGGATCTTTTTGACCCCCATTCTTCCCAACATCTACATCAAACCGCCAGGAGACGTTAACCGGGGCCGCGGCCTGAGGCCTCACCAGTGCCTCTTCTTCTCAGCTCATAGGGTTGAGGCAGTGGAAGCTCTGAACCAGCTCAGGGGCAGGAGAATGGACTGGATGAGGGCCAAGAAACTCAGATTCTATCCAGACGGAACAGACGTACTGTTTGCAGGTGGGTCATCGTTCCGGCTTAGTGACATTCACCCTATTCTGGAAAGGGAGGATTTACACACTTCCTAAAGGGTGACGTCTGTGGTAGGGATGGTCACGGTTCCACCGTTGTCCGTAGAGGCACAGGCTCCCTCAGTGGCTCAGAGTGGCTTTTCATCATGTGGGTTTCAGCAGGGGTCACAGTTTTTTTTAATTTCCCTTTGTATTTTAGTTGTAGCTTATTTTAATTTAGTTCTATTTTTTCTTTTTATTTACTGCACTTTAACTCCCCCCAAGCCCAAAGTTGGTGTACAAAATATTTAAAAGAATAAGAAATTAAAAGAGAATACAGCTAATACAGAATAAAACCAGCCAAGACAATGGAAATAAATTCACTAAACTAAAAGCAACAGGAGAGAAAATCACTAAGTGTCTAATAATAATTAAAATAACTACTAATCAGAAGTAAAAAAGGATTCCTTGAACAGGTGGTGCTCTGAGCCCCCGAGGGAGCCTGTGCCTCTGCAGGCGAGGACAGATCCGCCATCATCTCCGCAAGGCAGACCTCACTCTTTAGAAGGCCTGAAAAACCCCTTCCAGAACAAGGTGACTGTCACTTAACTGGATCGATGAACCGCCCACAAATAGCTCTTACGTCGCGTCTGGATTGACTCTCGGTTCATGGGCCCTCATCCAGCCCACTCTCCTGCCCAGGCGCTGGTTCAGAGCTTCCACGGCCTCAGCTCTCTGAGCTGAGAAGGAGCGGCAAAGCAAGGTGTCCTGGTTGCTGCCTCAGCCCGCTCCCCTGGAGTACCTCTCCCGGCGGTTTCATGTAGCTGTCGAAAAGCATGGGGTGAAATGCTGCCCTAGGAGAGCTCCATTCTCCCCTACGCCCGCTTTGTCTAAGAGGCATTCTAGGCGGGAGTGGAACCGTTGCAATACGCAACTTCAAGGCAGCCTTCCCAGAAGGACAGCGTCAGAGGTCCAAGAGTCCACGGGGTGGTACGCCCCCCATCCTTCTCCTGGCCCTGGTTAACCCATAAGGTGATGAAACCTAGGGCTGCGTTTCCACATGATACAGAATGTCATTTCTATGCCACCTGTCCGCACCCATCTATGTGAGTCTACTTTTGGCCAGAAGACTGGTTCAACTTAAACTGGATATGCTTAGGGATTATTGCCTGTATGGACATCTGTAATTGTAATGTATAATTAGCTATAATTATGTGTAACCGATGTATCCTATTGACTATTTTAAGGATAAGAGGGTACCGTTTAAGTTATGGGATTTGAGTTGGAGATTATACCATCAAGTGTATAATCTACAAGGGACGAGACCGTGGCTGGCTGAGTCGGCACAAACCTGCCCAAGGCTACAATGTCAAAGAACAGCTATTGTAAAAGGGACAGTGCAACACTTTGTCAAAGACTGCCCTGCATCACTTGCGACATGGAAAGCGATATCCACAGCCCTGGACTGGGCTGATCTTGCTTCTCAAGATTGGGAAACGATCACATCAGGCAATGAGCCCACGCCTCCTTTGAATGGACCCAGGAAACAAGTACCTCGGAAAAGAAGATGGGGAGAGGATAAAAAGGTGGTGCGATCCTTTTTTACAGTACCGTGGACTACAATACTCCGCTTCTGAAATCTCTTCATTGGCTTCCAATTCACTTCAGAATCCAATATAAACTTCTCCTGTTAACCTTCAAAGCTTTTCAGGGTCTAGCTCCTTCCTGTCTCTCCTCTCTCATCTCACACTATTGCCCCGCTCGTGCTCTTCGCTCCTCTGATGCCATGTTTCTCGCCTGCCCAAGGGCCTCTACTTCCCTTGCTCGGCTCCGTCCATTTTCTTCTGCTGCCCCTTACGCCTGGAACGCTCTTCCAGAACATTTGAGAACTACAAGTTCAATCACAGCTTTTAAAGCTCAACTAAAAACTTTTCTTTTTCCTAAAGCTTTTAAAACTTGATGTTGTGCAGACTTTATACTGTTAGTTTTACCCTACCCTGTGCCTGCTTACCCTACCCTGTGCCTGTTTGCATTCTCTTCCCCTCCTTATTGTTTTACTAGGATTTTATTAGATTGTAAGCCTATGCGGCAGAGTCTTTCTATTTACTGTTTTACTCTGTACAGCACCATGTACATTGATGGTGCTATATAAATAAATAATAATAATAATAAGGTTGATTAACCTGTTTATAATTACGGCATTAGTTTACCAAAGACAAAGGGAGATTAAGGAAAAGTATTTGGTGAATGAAGTAAGTGCTGTAACTTTTGTTCAGACAAAAATTAAAAACATTAGTAGAGAAGAGAAAGGAAGGATTTCCCCAGTTCAATGGAGGAAACTTTGGCCTTGTTTATCCAATGCCGATGCACTGATTACTTAAGGTTATACAGAAATGTCATTAGTGAATATAACTTGAATGATATATTAGTGGTAACTTTAGGGACTGAGCAAGTGTATGAGTAAAACCAAAAGTCAAGAGAGAGTATCATGTTTGTGATGGTATCTTGAATGTAGTTGTAAAATTATATGTAGAAAGATTTTAATTTAATAAAAAAATTCAACCTAAAAAAATATTCAACCTAACTCTTCCTCTAACCTCTATAAGCAAGAAGAAGGGAAAAAACAACAAAAACAGTCTTCGTCGCTTTTTCTAAAAAAGCCACAATACCCTCTCCTGACTTTTATTGATAAAAGGGTGCCGTACCATTTGTGGGAAAGCAGATGGAGAGCGTATCATCAGGTTTTAAACGTAAACGCAGCTAACCCGTGGTTTAAAGAAATTGAACAACTTTGTCCAAGGCTTGAATGCAGGAAACGAGTCACTTTTGCTGACCGTCCCTGTAAAGAAACAGTAGAGCATTTTGTAAAACAATGTCCGTCAGCTAGGAGAACATGGGAACAATTATCGGTGGTGCTACAATGGCCTTCCCTAAAGGACCAACATTGGGAGACTATTGTGTCTGGCCTCCCCCCTCCAAATGCAATCAAGGGCCCTATAAAACTCAGCTCAAAAAAGAAAGGCGTAGAATGGAGGAATGTACCATAGACGACAATAAGATTAATTAAACTTATGGTTATCCTCGCCTTATCTGTACAAAGAACAAAAAAGTCAGAACAAAATATACAACACACAGTAGGATTTATTATAAATAAAATAGATACTTTAGCCATGGTAGAACGAGAAAGAATGAGTAGCGCACAGTGGCAAAAATTCTGGCCCTGGAAAAAAAGGACAACACCAGGGATCGCATGATTCAATAAAAGTGAAAATAGCCAATAAAAGGAAATTAAAGTTAATAAAGGTTGGTTTTCAGTTTAACACATTGTAGTTTGTATACATAACGTAAAAGTTAAACAAATGCTTTATGCGTAATTTTTTAGAAATTATTGCATGTGAAATGTATATGCTTTGTACGTGTTTTTGTATAATTTTTGTAATATGATCTGGTAGTATATTTTTAAATTAAAAAAATTATCTTCCCCCCCCCCCCCCAAAATATATCTTAACCCCTAACCCTGGCCTTGCCTGTTTTTGGTCCCAAACATCACGGATCATCAAGTTCTACCCACCACCAACACAGGCGTGGGCCTAGCTGGGGCCCCATGTCATTATATCAAATCAGAAGAAATCAGAAAGGCCTTGAACCTGACCCTTGGTTTCAGGGTACAGCCATCATCAGCCCACTGCCCTGACAAGCACCTGGCAGATGCCACTTGCGATTGCAGACCGTGCAAGGCGCTCGCCCTGCAGGTTCTCCAAGCCCTGCTTGGCTGGGCCAGCTGAGTGCTTGGCAAAATACACTGGTTTTATTCTGCACCCACCTGTACTCCTGAAAAGCCTTTCTGGAGGGTGGGGACTCCTGAAAAAAATGTGGGAGGCTGCCTGAAGCAGAGGGGACTTAGCCGTATCACTGATACTTGTGTGACGCCCCCCTGTACCATATCCAACAATTTTGGGGAGAGCTTTTTGTTAGGGGCAGAGATGGCTGCGGGGGGGGGGGGGGAGAGAGCAAAGGACTGTTAACTTCCATAAGTGATCTTTAGGATCCAAGCCATTGAGCCAGTTCGCACGATCACCATCACTTCAACAAGCCATGGTGAGTGCTTTGTTTATGCAGCGGCTCATGCTGGGTACCGGTTGCCTAATCCCCCATCCTGCGCTTGTCGTGTGGTCGGAGCCCAGGCGGTCTTGGCTTGTTGGATGGGGAAAAAATCCTCCAATAATTTATTTGTTACATTTATATGCCGCCCCATACCTGAAGCTCTCTGGGCGGTTTACAAAGGTTTAAAACAGCAAACATTAAAAAAAGCGTACAAAATTCAAAAATCATCAGAAACATAAAAACAACAATAACCCATGGGTTGTTGGGTCTCTGGAATTTCATCTCCCTCTCTAACAACCTTGCCACCTGGATTCAGATGACAAAACAAGCCCTGCCCACACGGATGATGAGGCATGAGCTGCAGCTTGCGATCATGCCAACCTGGTCATAGTGGGCTGATTCAGCGACTGCAGTATCAGTGTTCTTTTTGAAAGCCACTGAGGGTTGCTGGCGCTATTGCGCTTCTCTTGTACGTTGGGATGGTACTCAACTTTGCTTGTGTTTTTCCTAGACAGCAACTAGGGTTTTTTTGCCAGTCTCTTCTAGACTCTTTTTTGCCTTAAGCAAGTTCGGCCACAGCATGAAGAACTTCGTCAGGAGGGCTTTAAACTGAATCTTGCGGGGGTGGGAGACGTAAATTTTGAGGCAACAATGGATGAGGACCAATGCACCACAGTACAGAGAACAGCTCCAACAGAGTCCCAAAATAGTGTCTGCAACAAGGTAGGAACAAAGCCAGACTATAAAACACATGGTCTTCGATGTCTATATACTAATGCCCAGAGCATGGGAAACAAACAGAACGAACTTGAACTCTTATTACATGAAGAGGCAGCTGGACAACCATCATGTCAGGGATGCTTTAGGGTGGATTCCTGCATTGAGCAGGGGGTTGGCCTCGATGGCCTTGTAGGCCCCTTCCAACTCTGCTATTCTATGATTCTATGATTCTAAGGCAAATATGACTTGATAGGTATAACTGAAACTTGGTGGGATGACTCCCATGACTGGAATATAGCAATTGAAGGCTATAACTTGTTCAAAAAGAACAGAAGAAATAGAAAGGGAGGTGGAGTTGCACTATATGTTAAAAATACCTATCCCTGCACAGAAATACAGGCGGATGAGACTGGGAGCCCCATCGAGAGCATCTGGATTAAAATAAATGGGTCAAGGAATAAAAAGAACATGATAATTGGAGTCTACTACCAACCACCCAATCAAGGAGAAGACGAGGAAGAAACTTTTGAGAAACAAATTGTCAGTGTTTCAAGGAATTCCTGACATGTGTGGGTGATAACTTTCTCCTACAGAAAGTGGAGGAAGGAACTAGAGGATCAGCAATCCTTGACTTGATATTGACCAATAGGGATGACTTAGTGGATAAAGTGGCAGTTACGGGAACTCTGGGGGAAAGTGACCACATCATACTTGAATTCTTGATTATGAAGGAGACAAAAGTTGAGTGTAGCCATACACGTACTCTGGATTTTAGGAAAGCTGATTTTAATAAACTCAGAACTATGATAAGTAAGGTCCCATGGCAAATGAGCCTAATGAGAAAAGAAGTGCTGGATGGGTGGGAGTATTTAAAAAAGGAAATTTTAAAGGCACAGTTACAAACAATTCCAACAAGGAGAAAAGATAGAAGACAACAGTGGAAACCAATGTGGCTCCACAAAAAGCTTACAGATGACCTGAAAACAAAAGGCATTCAAGAGGCCTTGAATGCCTTGATCTTGAATGCCACTAGAGGCATTCAAGAGGCAGCTGGACAACCATCTGTCAGGGATGCTTTAGGGTGGATTCCTGCATTGAGCAGGGGGTTGGACTCGATGGCCTTGTAGGCCCCTTCCAACTCTGCTATTCTATGATTCTATGATTCTATGAAAAAAGGATACATATAGGAAGTGGAAGGAAGGCCAGGCTACAAAAGCAGAGTACAGACAGGTGGCGCAGAAGTGCTGAAATGGCGTCAGGAAGGCTAAAGCTCAGAATGAGCTGAGATTAGTGAGGGATGCTAAAAGTATTAAAAAGGCTTTCTTCAGATACATGAGTAGTAAAAGACAGAGGAAAGAAATGGTGGTTCAACTGCTTAATGAGGATGGCAAATTGATAACAGATGACAAAGAAATGGCTGAAGTGCTCAATTCCTACTTTGGCTCAGTCTTCTCCCAAAAGTGGGTCTATGACCCCCCTGGAAAAAATGAAGCAGAAGTTGAGGGGGCAGGATTACAGTTTGAGATTGATAAACAAATGGTCAAGGAACACCTACTTTCTTTGAATGAGTTCAAATCTCCAAGGCCTGATGAACCGCATCCTAGAGTAATGAAGGAGCTAGCAGAAGAACTCTCAGAACCTTTGTCTATTATCTTTGCAAAATCATGGAAGACAGGTGAGGTTACGGATGACTGGAGGAGGGCTAATGTTGTCCCTATCTTCAAAAAGGGCAAAAAGGAGGAACCTGGGAACTACAGACCAGTCAGTCTGACATCCATCCCTGGGAAAATTCTGGAGCAGATTATAAAGAAGTCAATCTGTAAACAACTTGAAATCAATGCGGTGATCACTAGAAGCCAACATGGATTTGTCAAGAACAAGTCCTGTCAGACTAATTTGATCTCATTTTTTTGATCGGGTAACCTCCCTTGTGGACTGTGGGAATGCTGTGGACGTCATATATCTTGACTTCAGCAAAGCTTTTGACAAAGTACCCCATGACATTCTGATTAACAAACTAGCTAAAAGTGGGCTAGATGGAACAACTATTAGGTGGATTCACAGTTGGCTACAGAATCGGACTCAAAGAGTACTTATCAATGGAACCTTCTCAAACTGGGGAGAGGCAACGAGTGGGGTACCGCAGGGCTCAGTCCTGGGCCCAGTGCTCTTCAACATTTTTATTAATGATTTGGACGAGGAGGTGCAGGGAACGCTTATAAAATGTGCAGATGACACAAAATTGGGTGGGATAGCTAATACCCTGGAAGACAGAAACAAACTTCAAAGTGATCTTGATAGGCTGGAGTGCTAGGCTGAAAACAACAGAATGAAATTTAATAGGGATAAATGCCAAGTTCTACATTTAGGAAATAGAAACCAAAGGCACAGTTACAAGATGGGGGATACTTGGCTCAGCAATACTACAAATGAGAAGGATCTTGGAATTGTTGTAGATCACAAGCTGAATATGAGCCAAGAGTGCAATATGGCTGCAAGAAAGGCAAATGCTATTTTGGGCTGCATTAATAGAAGTATAGCTTCCAAATTACGTGAGGTACTGGTTCCTCTCTATTCAGCCCTGGTTAGGCCTCATCTAGCGTATTGTGTCCAGTTCTGGGCTCCACAATTCAAGAAGGACGCAGACAAGCTGGAGCGTGTTCAGAGGAGGGCAACCAGGATGATCAGGGGTCTGGAAACAAAGCCCTATGAAGAGAGACTGAAAGAACTGGGCATGTTTAGCCTGGAGAAGAGAAGATTGAGGGGAGACATGATAGCACTCTTCAAATACTTAAAAGGTTGTCACACAGAGGAGGGCCAGGATCTCTTCTCGATCCTCCCAGAGTGCAGGACACGGAATAACAGGCTCAAGTTAAAGGAAGCCAGATTCCGGCTGGACATCAGGAAAAACTTCCTGACTGTTAGAGCAGTGCGACAGTCGAATCAGCTACCTAGGGAGGTTGTGGGCTCTCCCACACTAGAGGCCTTCAAGAGGCAGCTGGACAAGCATCTGTCAGGGATGCTTTAGGATGGATTCCTGCATTGAGCAGGGGGTTGGACTCGATGGCCTTGTAGGCCCCTTCCAACTCTGCTATTCTATGATTCTATGATTCTAATAAATGAGTAAGAGAAGATTGTAATCTGAATTTCTACTTGTTTGAAGTGGCATTTCTCTTTTGGCTCATTCTACGCTGAAAATTTTGAGTATCAAGGAATAGGAAGCTGTGGTCTAGAAACCGGTATATTTGTCTATAATCGTAGGTTTAGATCAGCCTGCCCCAACCTGGTGCCCTCCAGATGTTTTGGAGTTCAGCACCCATCAATTCCAGCCTGAAGGGCCAATGGAAAGCTGGGGATTGTGGTCCAAAATCTTGGAAGAGCACCAATTTGGGGAAGGCTGGCTTAAATATTAAAGCTGCACGGATCACATCTTATCCCTTAACATCGGGATCCACTTTTTGCCTAGCTAACGGTGTATTTTTCCATAATTCTTGTCTTGCAGCCACGTAATCCCCAGCTGCCTCGCTTGTCAGCCCAGGCGAAACGCTGCTGAGGATTACAGGGGAGCCGTGTGAATGGTGCCGGCATGGGGAGCAGCCATTCACCAACCCACCTCTTACCACAGAGGTCAAACCCACCCCCCGCCCCGCAGCTCCCGTCCCTCCTTCATCCATCATGATTTGCCCCTCGACACACCTTGTCAGCAAAGGCCATGAGGCCATAGTCGGTCTTGCCCTGGATCACCCGGCCCATGCCCTGCGCTGCGTGCCACATGGCATCAAAGGCCAGGAAGTTGTTCTCATGGATTTGGAACTGGTCCCTCTGGTGCTCCAGCCAGGCCTGGGGATAGAAGAGAACAAGAGCTCTGCCGTGTGGGTCTTCCTACCCATGTGTGTGTGTGCGTGTGGGGGTCTTCTTCCTGCTCTTCCTCTCCCCCCCCCCCCGCCAAACGACTCTTTAAAAAAGTAGTTCAAGTGCATTTTCATACAGAACACTGTTCACACAGCGGCCGCCCAGCTGTCAGCCAGGGACCAACAAAGCAGGACACGGTGCAACAGCACCTTCCCACCCATGTTCCCCAGCAACTGGTAGCACATAGCCAGCAGGGCTAGTAGCCATGGCTAGCCTTCTCCGAAGGGACATTTGTCCCTTGGGTTGGAAGGGGCCCAGCAGCCACTGTTTACATCCAGAAGTCCCTGGCTACCCCTTGCAACCCCCACGCGCGCGCGCCCTGCAAGAGCGCAGAGGGAGGAGGAGGAGGAGGCGGCAGCAGCAGCTCCCACACTGCCGAGCCAGGCCGGAGAGGTCAGGCGCTGCTCCTCCGCGCGGCCTCAGCGGTTTCTACCACGGCCAGCTTCCTTTGCCTGCCTAAAGGGGGGGGGGGGGCGGGGGGCTGTCGCCTCCCCTGCCCTGAAAGAACACAGGGCGTCTTGCTGCCTCAGCCCAGGAAATAAAGAGTGCCAAGCGGCTTTCGTAGGGGCCTGTGGGGTCCATCCTCACACCCAACATTGGCGCGGTCGGGCGACGTCCCGCCTTTTCCTTTCCTTCCTGCCCGGAAGTACCGCCTTCGCCCTCACACCCAACATGGCCGCCTTCAGTGGACGCTCCGCCTTTTCCTTCCCTCCCTGCCCGGAAGTACCGCCTTTCCCCTCACACCCAACATGGCCGCGGTCGGGCGACGCTCCGCCTTTTCCTTCCCTTACTGCCCGGAAATACCGCCTTCGCCCTCACACCCAACATGGCCGCCTTCAGTGGACGCTCCGCCTTTTCCTTCCCTTCCTGCCCGGAAGTACCGCCTTCGCCCTCACACCCAACATGGCCGCCGTCGGGCGACGCTCCGCCTTTTCCTTCCTTTCCTGCCCGGAAGTACCGCCTTCGCCCTCACACCCAACATGGCCGCCTTCAGTGGACGCTCCGCTTTTTTCTTCCCTTCCTGCCCGGAAGTTCCGCCTTCCCCCCCACCCGCGAGGACTGTGGCCGGAGCGCAGGGGGCAGAGGCTCCTCCTGAGCACTGCGGCGGAGCCTCTTCCCTCCCCGGAGGCCGGGCTGCGTGAAAGAGGAGCTCTGCCCTGCGGGAGAGGGGGTCGGGTTCCACCCCCCCTCCCAATCCAGCTGGAAGGTCTTCCTGCCAGGAGGGACCGTTTGGACCCTTTGGAGGCCGGAGGGGGGGCGGCCTGTGGTTCTCTGCCTGGCTTCCGCCAGCGCCGCTAGCTTTAAAGACCCGCCGCGGAGGCAACGAGAGCAGCCGGGTGAAGGGTGGTTGGGCGCCTTCAGAGAGGGAGCCGCCCCCCTCGGGCTTCTGCCCCTTGCCAGCCGCGAGCCCTCGCCGTGGGATAGAGAGGAGGTTGCCCGCCCGCCGGTAAGAGGCCAGCTCCGGCGGGAGGGTGGAGGGGAGCAGGCAAGCGACGCCTGTTTGTACGTTAAGGACGAAACGGTGCTCTTGCTGATCGTGCTGTTATGTATCGTTCAATAACTTCCTTTCTATTATTATTAAGAGAAAGTACCGCCTTCCTCCTCACACCCAACATGGCCGCCTTCAGTTGACGCTCCGCCTTTTCCTTCCCTTACTGCTCGGAAGTACCGTCTTTCTTCCTCACACCCAACATGGCCGCAGTCGGACGACGTCCCGCCTTTTCCTTCCCTTCCTGCCCGGAAGTACCGTCTTCCCTCCTCACACCCAACATGGCCGCCTTCAGTGGACGCTCCGCCTTTTCCTTCCCTTCCTGCCCGGAAGTACCGTCTTCCCTCCTCACTCCCAACATGGCCGCCTTCAGTGGACGCTCCGCCTTTTCCTTCCCTTCCTGCCCGGAAGTACCGTCTTCCCTCCTCACACCCAACATGGCCGCCTTCAGTGGACGCTCCGCCTTTTCCTTCCCTTCCTGCCCGGAAGTACCGTCTTCCCTCCTCACTCCCAACATGGCCGCCTTCAGTGGACGCTCCGCCTTTTCCTTCCCTTCCTGCCCGGAAGTACCGTCTTCCCTCCTCACACCCAACATGGCCGCAGTCGGACGACGTCCCGCCTTTTCCTTCCCTTCCTGCCCGGAAGTACCGTCTTCCCTCCTCACACCCAACATGGCCGCCTTCAGTGGACGCTCCGCCTTTTCCTTCCCTTCCACTGGGCTTGCGCCGGAGCGGGTTCGGTCCTGCCTGCGTCTGGTTTCGGCGCTCGAGGAGCATGCCGCTGCCGCTGGGCTCGCTGTTGCGCTCCGTGGTTTCCTCGGACTTGCGCGACCTCGAAGACCTCGCTTGCTGCCCCGCTGGTCCTGGATGAGCCGAGCCGCCCCCCTGCCGCCCGCCGCCCGTTCTCCGTCGCTGCCTGCCTGCCGGGGAGGCATCGCCACGCACCACCGCCCGCGGGGCTGCCCCCACCCCCCACCCGCGAGGACTGTGGCCGGAGCGCAGGGAGTAGAGGGAGGGAGAGGCTCCTCCTGAGCACTGCGGCGAAGCCTCTTCCCTCCCCGGAGGCCGGGCTGCGTGAAAGAGGAGCTCTGCCCTGCGGGAGAGGGGGTCGGGTTCCACCCCCCCTCCCAATCCAGCTGGAAGGTCTTCCTGCCAGGAGGGACCATTTGGACCCTTTGGAGGCCGGAGGGGGGGGGCGGCCTGTGGTTCTCTGCCTGGCTTCCGTCAGCGCCGCTAGCTTTAAAGACCCGCCGCGGAGGCAACGAGGGCAGCCGGGTGAAGGGTGGTTGGGCGCCTTCAGGGAGGGAGCCGCCCCCCTCGGGCCTGTGCTCCTGCCCCTTGCCAGCCGCGAGCCCTCGCCGTGGGATGGAGAGGAGGTCGCCCGCCCGCCGGTAAGAGGCCAGCTCCGGCGGGGAGGGTGGAGGGGAGCAGGCCAGCGACGCCTGTTTGTACGTTAAGGACGAAACGGTGCTCTTGCTGATCGTGCTGTTATGTACCGTTCAATAACTTCCTTTCTATTATTATTGTTGTCGCTATTATTTTTATTATTGTTTGAGGGAGAACTTTCTGAAAGGACACGACTGGCCCACACCCCTATATGTTGCTGAGGACTGTCCCGTTGTCGTTTGAGATCTGGATGAAGCACGTGGTTTCAACACCACCCACCCGCCTGCACCCATCCGTGTGAGTCCACTTTTGGCCAAAAGATGAGTTAACCCTTATACTGGATTTGTGAATGGAGCCTTTCATGAATGGGCCCCTGTAATTGTAGAAAAAGCCTGAGAAATAGAACACCTTTGTAATCTGTGGTGCTTGATCTGAGCCAGCTGCAGAGGCCTCATCGGTATAAGTCATCTCTATAATTCATTGGACAGCATATGCAGAGTTTTGTAACTGACCCTAAAATGGTTGTTTTCAATGGATATTGACTGTTTTTATGCATTTTCTGCTTTTAAATTATATTTGTTTTAAACGTTCACTGTTTTGTTTTTTGTAAACCACCAAGAGAGCTTCAGCTATGGGGCGGTACATAAATGTAATAAATACAATTAATACAAGGGCGCAGTTATTCCATTACTCACATCAGTCACTCGCATCACATGAAAAAAATATACAGAAAACTTTCAGAAACTGGGCCTACCAAAATACATCCACACCAAGATCCAGAAATCAGTCATACTGAAAACATGCACAATTGTCAGGAAATACCTGAATCTGTAAAAGACAGCATGAGTTGGCAATGGCCTTCGTGTCCATCTAGAGAAAAACCGCCATGAGCCAGAAAGAGGTGATCATCATCATCATCATCATCATCTGTTCCAGGGCGTGAGCATATAAAAAACTATAAATAGGTGGTAGTTGTAGAATGCAGGAGCTGCTTATTAGAAGAAAAGTTATGCCCTGTGTGCCTGTCCACCGAGTAGTCCAATCAGCAATAAATCAGGGAACTTGGTACTTAAAACCCAATGTTAACGGTGTTAGCTGTTAGGAGGGGAAGTCCAACACATCACATGTTTTGGGCTCTGTTAACTTGGAACCCCCCAACCTAGAATCTTCTCCAAACATATGCCAACGTTTTGTGCTAGCTTTGTGCCGTTTTGTGCTGCAAACCCTGAGTTTTGTGCCGCTACCAACAGCTGTGTATTGATACTTCAAGCAGGGGTTCGTAGTTAACACACCAAAAAATGAACTTTGTCATAGAACCTCCAAACTGGTGCCACTTTTGTGCCGCAAACCCTGAGTTTTGTGCCGCATCCTGTAGTGTGAAAACAACATACCCTTAGGTGCAGTGTGGTGAATGAGAGAAAAATCATGTAAAGTCACTGTATAGAAAATAAATATTTGTTAACATTGAATAAAGAAATCTCTTGTAATTCTCCACAATGAGTAAAGATAAGTCTTCTAGAAACGGACATATTTTACTATTGACAACTAAATCAAAACATAAACTTTTCAGTAAAGTGATACTTGCAATGTCAACTTCAGGATGGTTCAGGTTCAGTAATCCCTTGGTCTTTATCATGTGCTGTAAATCATGAGATCACAAATTATTTCTTTGTTTTTGTCTGATAATGATTTCTTGTTTGTAAGGTCGTTGTACTCTTCTCACGTTCCATCATCCCCTACAGCAATGTGCGACATAATGCCCTATGGCATTCACATTGACAGATGTGTCACCCCAGAACTCCACAGCTCCTCGTAGTGTATAGTTTACTTCACCTACATTGACTTGGGTTGGTACGCACCCAACCTTCACAATGCATTGATCCAGATTTTTTGCTTTAGGTTGGACTATTTCAACCCAGAGATGTGTTCCTGTCACTGTGGTAGTCCGTGTTCTCACACCAGTACAGTATGCTGGTTTTCTCCTACCAGTCTTCTTCTTATGGAAGCAGGGGCTACATTTCTCTTGTGTGTGTTCCTGCAGTCCCATCTCCAATTCAGCCAAGTCTTGTCCTTGTAGAAATAAACTAAGAATGGCAGGATTGTGGGCCTGTTGTTGCTGAGGGCAGTCAGCTTCTGTGCAATAGCTTTTTTCAATGACACTTGGATACTTTTCCAAAAATATTTGCAGAAGACTAGGGACTGATATCACACAGCTTAGTTTTACAATTCCATGTGGCAGCATTTTTTGGCTGAATAAGGTCACTGAAGCGAAAGCAAATGCCCTTTTTTGTATGTTTGTGATGACACGCCTCTCTTTACAATATCTGCTGCAGGATTTCCTACAATAAGCCCATCAGTGTTGTCAACAAAATTCTTATAAATTTCACTGTCACAGTATGCCACACAGAATGTTTGTACAAGGGCATCAAAAGCACATGTGTTCTCAAAAATTTTCAATTTATAATTTACTTTAATTGGTTTCATATGATCCCTATTGCTATTTTATAGAAGACCAATAGAGATAGTGCGTTTGGCCTTGCTGAGATCTATGTGAAGCCATCGTGAGTTTGGTTGTAGTTAAGATGAATGGTTCCTTTGTCCCCTTCTTCAGACAAACCACCCCGCTTCGCACTTTCTGCCATTTCTGATATGCGGTGCATGATAGCATCTTGCGCTGGGACTTTTTTTGGGAACAATAGATAATACTAGCTGTACCCAGCATAACATACGCCATTCCAGCATATCTTACTCCCCCCCCCCCTCGGGCCACTTCGGCCCCCTCACGTATGTGGGCTTTGGTTCGCCTGAGGGGTTGAGCACGCTGGCATCACCGCCTTTTCCCTCAGCGGCCCCCACAGGCCCCTCCCCCACTGCCCGCGACGCTTTCCCTCAGTAGCCAGGCCAGAACGGCCACGCTCCTCCTCCTCCCCCCCCTCCGCGCCCGGCCCTTGTTATTGTTGCTTAGCAACTTTGTTCTGAACGCAAGTCTGAAAGCCCCACCCATCAAGGGGCGGAGCTTGTACAGAAACATACCTAAGCGTTTTATATATATAGATTATTATGAGGCAATTTCTGCATATAAATAAATATAAATATGTATTAATTTTAGAATGCATGAGTTTCTTATTAGAAGATCACCAGGCCTGTGTACCTGTATGATGAATAGCCTAGTCAGTATTGAATAGAGAACTGAAATCCCTTCTTTTTAAGCTATTCTGACTAAAAGTCTAAGAACATCCAATATTTAAAAAATCAATTTCCTTTTAAGTTGTTAAGATCTAGAGATCTTTAGCTTATGCTCTGTTTGACAATAAAATGTTTGTATATGCACAATATAGTTAAATGTGATTTTACAAATAGATTTCTAATAAAACTGCTCTTGGTATAGTGCTCAGATCTCAATTCTGCTATGAACCCAAAAGTAGATGTATGATATTAACAGCCTTGTGTAGAAAAGCTCGTTATTAGGCTGGTGCCAGCACAAAATAAGGACCTCCAGAGCAAACCCTAGCCTAGGCCTTAAAAAAGTACCGTCCCCAGAAGCTTTAAAAACAACAACAGCAACCCAAGCCTTTAAAAAACTTTTCAGATGCCAGATCCACTCCACGCCATAGAAAAAATGCCAATTCCAAAGCAAACCTTATTATTGTTTATAAAACTTACCTGCTGGCTGAAGCTCCTGGTGCCTGAGGGTCTGGATTTAAGGAGCAGGTTGAATGGTGCAGCACTGATAGGCCTCTCTCTCTCTTCTTTCTTCTCTGTCACACAGAGACTTCAGAAACAGAGTTTATTAATGAAATTAATGAAATCAACCCCACATACACGTACATCAGCCCAGGCTAACCCGTTGTCTAGCTAAGGCCTTTGTCAAAACATTAACTTCTTAGTAAACTGAAACTTGCAATGTCAACTTCCGGTGAGTCCAGGTTCATTAAACCCTTGTTCTTATGGGTGTTTTTCATTTAAGAAGGAAAAAAATGGTGCCCACGACGGGGTCCTTTCTTGACCTTGTCGCACCTGACATGTAGACTGCATCGAGAGCCAGGTAGGTCTAGCAAAGGCCTTAGTTGTCAATAGTAAAATATGTCAGTTTCTAGAAGACTTATCTTTACTCAGTGTGGAGAATTACAAGTGATTTCTTTATTCAATGTTAACATAAATATTTTCTATACAGTGACTTTACATGATTTTTTTCTCATTCACCACACTGCACCTAAGGGTATGTTGTTTTCACACTACAAGATGTGGCACAAAACTCGGGGTTTGCAGCACAAAACTAGCACAAAATTTTGGCACCGGTTTGGAGTAGATCTGAGAACGTGAAATTTTTCTCCAATCAGTCTTTTGCGCATTTTATCAAAACTATATTCGAAGTATTTATTGGGAAAGTTGGAGTCTTGGGCAACTGAAAATGTCGTTATTGCTGAAGAACAATCAGGGTTTATGAAGGGTAAATCCACATTAGATCAATGTTTTGTCCTCCATCATGTGATCCAAAAATATTCACAAAATGGTAGAAAAGAGCTATTTACTGCTTTTGTGGATCTCACTTCTGCCTTTGACCTAATAGACAGGGGACACCTTTGGCAAAAGTTAGCCACCACTAATATTGACAGAAGGCTTCTCTTCTTAATTCAATTGCTGCGTACCAATACTTCCCTTAGGGTTAAGACTTGGGGCAAATGGGCTGTTATCTGATAATATCCCTACTGATAGGGGAGTCCGACAGGGATGCCTTTTGGCACCATTTCTATTCAATTTTTATATAAATGATATTGTTCAAGAACTAAGAGGCTTAGAATATTTTCCAGTCTCCATTCAAGATGTCAAACTCTCAGTTCTTTTGTGTGCTGACGATACTGTTTTGATTTCTGCTACCTTAATTGGGATGCAGAGACTTTTGAGGAAGTTGAGCATCTTTTGCACAAAAGAGCAGCTAACAGTTAATCATTCTAAAACGAAAGTGGTGGACTTTGGGAAGAAGGGAAAACCTCACAGATGGAGATTGGACAACAAACCTATTGAACAACAACGTTATTTCAAATATTTGGGTTTGGGTTTTAATTCAAAATTGTCTTGGAAGCTGCACTTGCTCACAGTTAAGTTGAAATCCTACCATTCTATTCATTCTTTATTTGGTAGGAAGCCCTACCAAATTATTCCTCTAACAGAGTCAAACAACTTATCAAAGAAAAAAATTATCTTGATTCCAAATGGCGGGACCTTCATTTATTTTCCCAAATGGCTTACTCCCCCTGGTATCCAATATACAAAACATCTTTTGGGTTGGAGAAGTACTTTATCAATCTTACGCTGGCACCACTCAGAAAAGCATTGACAACTTTCCGCTTTCAGTGTATGCCCCCCGCCTATCTAAAAGGAAGATTCAATAACACCCTGGTGCACCAAAGACTCTGCATCTGTGAGTCAGGGGAAGAGGAGGACGTTCAACATTATCTGTTGCGATGTCCTTTATATACATCCCCTAGACAAAAATTTCTTGACTACATTCTTCGCTATCTTTCTAACCGACCTTCCCTTGAGCAAGTCTGTATCTTGCTGGCTGGCAATAATGCATTTATTACTGCTCTGGTCACAAAATTTGCCCTCGATGCAAGTAAGCTGAGAGCATCAAGACCATTTACAAGTATATCGTAATGGGGAGTTGGAGATTTTGCCCTTTTTAAATGCGTTGTTCTAGTTCCCCACTGTGGAGCTTTTAATTTATGTAAATGTGATTGTAAGTAAGTAAAAGAAGTTTATTTGTGTAGCCAGAGCCATTACAAACCTATATATAATCAAATAAAAAACAGAAAAATCAAATATATTACAAATATATAAGATTACATTACAAGACTAAAATCATCCAAAAACATCATTCTATAGACTCTATTCAGTCACAACTTAAAACCTGGTCATCATCATTAGAAAACTTCCTCCTTAAAATTGATGCTTTAAAAGCAAAACAGGCTACTTTTTCAGAAATGGATGGAGTAATGTCCCCCAATAAAAAATTAATCAAGTATGAGTGAGACCTATTAGGTCTTTAAACAAAGCTATTCTTACATCTTTACAAATTGGGCAGACAAGCAGGTAGTGAGTTAAATCTTCAACTCTATTAGATCCACATGGACAGACTCTTTCCTCCAAGGGGATCCGTTGGTAGCGTCCCTGGATCACTGCTGAGTTCATTGACTGGCACCGAAGAGCTGCAAATGCATATCTCCACTTAGACTTAGTTATACTGTTTAAATATTGAGGGTAAGGCGTATGAATAGGCAATTTAGCATACCAGGGGGCAAGTTTTGACAGGCAGGCAGAGGTGCGATCAGCTTGGAAATCATATTTTAGGATATGAGACTTCAAGTAATGTGCTGCTCTCTCAAAACTTAGAGCACCTAAAGAATCCAGAGAAAGATCATACAAATCAATAAGATGCAGAATTTCCTGATTCCAAGGCGGATTTATCTTACAATTGTATCTCGACATTTCTTCAAAGGCAGCCAAAACTAAGGCTGAGCCTATTCCTTTTCTCAATTTCAACCAGTATTTAATGGCATGTATATGAACTATAGCCTTCACTGTACAAAGGCCAGCTTCCAACCGAAGGATAGAGGTTTCAGATCCTTTGGGTAAACCTAAAATCGCCCGTAGGTAATTGTTAGGGGCTAGTTCTAAGTCTGTTTTCAAAGAAGACCCCCAAAGTTCAGCACCATAACACATCTGGGCAACAACTTTAGCCTCGTAAATTTTTAGAACAGGAGGGATCTGTTTGCCACCACTGCCCCAATAGAATCTTATTAGGGAATTAACAGTATTGATGGAATTTTTTTTAGTATTATCAAAATGATTTTTCCACGAGCCAGTTGAGAAATTTAGACCTAAATATTTAAAGGACTTCACTTGTTCTATAGGATGTCCATCAATCTGCCATACATGTTTTTTATATCTGTTGGCAAATACTAATATTTTTGTCTTTTCATAGTTGATTTTTAGTTTATCTTGTACAGCCATTTGGTTAAAGGCTTTCAATCT
Source organism: Elgaria multicarinata webbii (assembly GCF_023053635.1). Taxonomy (NCBI): domain Eukaryota; kingdom Metazoa; phylum Chordata; class Lepidosauria; order Squamata; family Anguidae; genus Elgaria; species Elgaria multicarinata. The sequence continues at coordinate 16,923,162 of NC_086191.1, read as the reverse complement.
CCTCAATCCTTGTTGCGTTTGTGACAGTAGAATGGTATCGTCAGCATACATGAGTACTGTTATTTTCCTAGTACCCAATTTAGGAGGCACATAATTAGCATTGTTGATTAAATTGGTTATTAGTGATTTTACATAAATATTAAACAGTGCTGGGGCTAGCAAACATCCTTCGCGAACACCTCGAGTGGTTGTTATCATATCTGATCACGATCCAGAGCGGTTCAACCTAACTTGGATCTTCGTATCAGAGTGAAGCTCTTGCATTAGCATCAGCACTCTTTTGTTTATAGATGTTTTACTCAATTTATCCCAAAGATGATCCCTGTTAATGGAGTCAAAAGCTGCTGTGTATTTTTATGTTCTTGTTTTTGTTTATCTTTTTATTTTATTTTAAAATATCTATTTTCATTCCACTTTTAACTTGTATTTTATTTTTCTAACTATGTCAAATTGTGATGGCTTATCGCTTTTAGCAATAAAGATTTCATGTATCTCATTCACCAGACCACACCTAAGGGTATGTCGTTCCCAGTCTTCGGGGTTTGCGGCACAAAACAAGCACAAAACTTTGGCACCAGTTTGGAGGTTCTATGACAAAGTTCATTTTTTGGTGCATTAACTACGAACCCCCGCTCGACACAAAACTAGCACAAAACTTTGGCATATGTTTGGAAAAGATTCTAGGTTGGGGAGTTCCAAGTTAACAGATCCCATGTTTTGTGCCATTTTGTACATGCTGTATTGAATGCCATGTAACAAATACATTTCTAAAATAAAAATGAGTTTTGTTTTACTAACTATTATCAATACAAACCCCCAAAGGAACCCACCTAAAACAATTTTGGGTATACACTTTGTTTAAAGTATATGGCTCAGCTATCGGTACTGAATTGGCAGGCAAAGGCTTCCTCGGTGCTTGAACTACCGCCTGAAATCACTCAGCAAAGACCAAATCTGTAACACTCCGTTCTCACTGGCCAATGCTGGAAGGACACAAAGGAGGGACAGGCTGGAGTCCCAGAGAAATGTCTTGGGGACACGGGGTGAAGGGTTGCTGTTACGTGTGGGCATGGATAATGAGTTGCACCATGCATTAATCCAAGGAAATGATTATGCCTCTGAGTTTGTGCAGAATGGATTTTCAGCACCAGTAAGAAAAAAGCCCCACTTCAGCTGATGTGAGAGAGTTTCCATGAAGGTTTTGGGCATTCTGGAGGTGGGTGTCAGGCAGGCAGTGGAAGGAAACACATTTTGAAACACTTGAAGCGTTGAAATGTTTTATGAACATCTAGAAACTTTGCTCACACTGCCCTTTTCGTATGTGAAGCCTTTGTTCCTGTAGTCACACTTTTGGGAGCTGCCTTCCAGTTCAAAGGAAGTAATTGCTTGCATCACGCCACCAATTGCACGCCCCTCGGCAGAGCAACCTAAAGTCTCATCCCCTGCACCCACTTCACTACAACACATATCTCTACCACTTCTATCACACCTCAGGGAGCTCCGTCCCAGGTGCGAGAGGAACAGCTCCTCCATAGCCACACAACAGCACCACAAAGCAGGCTACTCCTATTGCAGCTGGAAAGGGGTTTTTTCAAAGGGCAGCATTGTGAGCACAAGGGGGGCAAGTGTGGATTTGGGGCAGAAGCCAGAGGGGGGGGGGTAGACCTGGGCCAAGAACTCCCCCTCCACCTGCTGGAGTCTTCCGAATAGGAAGGGGGATCCCTGCCTTGTTCACAGTCCAGAAGGAGCTCCTAGGACAGCTGGGCGTATTGAATTGACCACGCCAGACTCTGAACATGTGCAGAGGCCTTTTTATTATTATTATTGTTATTATTATTATTATTATTATTATTATTTATTTATATAGCACCATCAATGCTATATTCTCTGGAACTAGCTGCAGCCCTTCTTAGAGTCAGAAGACCTAAAGACGGTCGTGCACGTGCTGCTAAGCTCAAGGCTTGACTTCTGCGATGCGCTCTACATGGGGCTGCCATTGTACCTAGTTCGGAATCTTCACCTAGTTCAAAATAGGGCAGCCAGGTTGGTCACCGGTACATCGAGGGGTGAGCATGTTACCCCAACATTGAAATCACTCCACTGGCGGCCAATTAGCTTCCGGGCCAAGTACAAAGTGTTGGTCATGACCTTCAAAGCCCTACATGGTTTGGGTCCGGCCTACCTGCGGGGTCGCCTTCTCCCGCGCAGTCCGCCTCCCCGCACTCTCCGGCCCTCTGAGGTGAACTTGCTTCAGTCAGCCCAGACTAGGCCGACATCCGTTTCCCACAGGGCCTTTTCTTCTGCGGCCCCTGGATCCTGGAACGGCCCGCCGGAGGAGGAGGAGGAGACGCCTAACATGAACTCTCTGTGATTTTAAGGCAGCTTTGAAGACGAGCCTTTTCCGGCAGCCCCGCAGCGCCCCGCCCACCCAGGAGGCGTCACGCGAGAGCGGCGTTTGGCGCCATCCATCCGCCTGCAGCGCCTGCGCAGAGAGCGCTGCCGCGCGGGAGTCGGCGGGCGCGTGGCAGAGGCTGCCCACGTCATCGCGCGGGGGGGGCGCGGCGGCGGCGGCGGCGGCCCCGGGGGGGGGGAGGGAGAGAGGGGGCTCGCGTGCCCCCGGGGCGGGGACCCCCCAACCCACTCCGCCCTCCCCGGGTTACTCGCTGGCTGGTGCTGCACGTGCGGGAAGGCGAAGGCGAAGGCGGCTGCTGCTGCTGCTGCTGCTGCCGCCGCCCTCGGCCTCCGTTTCTCTCGCGGTGAAGCGCTTTCAGCGCCATCTGCGCCGGGCCCGACGGGGTGGGGAGTGGGGGCCCCTGGGGACCCCCGCCTCCCTCCCATGGGCCTGGGTCGCCCTGCGCGCTCCGAGGCGGGGCCCAGAGCGTGTCGAAGGGGGGATTAGGAGTGGGGGCTGAACGGCGCCTTCCCAAGGCCGCCCCGGGGGCGTCTCCGGACCCCGTTTCGTGTGGCGGCGAGGGGGGGGGGGGTCCAGCCCCTCTCCCTCGGGGAAGCCCTTGCCTTTCCACCTCTCTCGCCCCCGACCCTGCTTTCAGAGAAGCCATCCGTAGATAAAGACCTTCCTCTTTAGGAGGCCAAGGGCTCCCTGGAGCCGAATAACGCCGTCACTGGCCCACCGGGGCCTCTCCGCGCCCCCCGCCCCGCCCCGCTTGCTCTCTCTGACCTCCGGGGGCTCCAGGGAGAGGCAAGCCAAGCAGGCGGGAGGGAGGGAGGGAGGGGCGGGGGGACGCCCCCCCCCCCAGAGCTGCACTTTGAAGTCACCTGCCTGCTCTTTCTTCTGCATAAAATGATCCTGGGGCTCAAGTGAGTCTGGAAACAACCCAGGGCTACAGGGTTCAAGGGCTCAAGGCAAGTCGCTCCATGTTTGGGACGGGGCAGCCGAGTGGCCAGCGGGCAGGATGGTACCCTCCCTGGAAGGCTCCCTAGGAGAAGCCCTTCGTCCCACCGGGCAGCCGCCTCTGCCCCTGTTCTCGGGGCGGCGGCTCACGGCGATGGCATCCCGAGCAGGCATCCGATCTGGCAGCCCAGGGAGCCTGGGCAGATCTTCTAATGGCCTGGTTGCTACACAAGTTGCCCCCTTCCTACAGCGTTCTTATGAAGATAAGGCAGTGCAGTATGTAAATACATCTTAATTTTGTGGGTTTATTTATTGATTAATCAGTTACGAGCTGGGCAGTTAGTCAATTATTCTGCTAATCTGTTGGCAACCCTAAGGGCGAAGGACGGGCAGAGGGGGGCGGCACAGGGAGGCTGGGGCGGACACGGAACATGTTGTGCCTCTAAGCAGATTAGACGGCACCCTGGACCCTCGTGCCCCCGGGCGGACCCTTCACAAGAGGCACTGGGACCAGAGCTCACCCCACCCCACCCCACCCCCAGATCCTCCCAGAGTGCAGGACACAGAATAACGGGCTCAAGTTAAAGGAAGCCAGATTCCAGCTGGACGTCAGGAAAAACTTCCTGTTAGAGCAGTACACAATGGAACCCGTGACCTAGGGAGGTTGTGGCCTCTCCCACACTAGAGGCCTTCAGGAGGAAGCTGGACAGGCTTTAGGGTGGATTCCTGCATTGAGCAGGGGGTTGGACTCGATGGCCTTGTAGGCCCCTTCCAACTCTGCCATTCTATGAATCTAAGGGCCCGCTGCCTGACCCCTTCGGCTCCACCTCCCAAGGCCAGCTTAGTCTAGCAGGCGGGGCCTCTTTCCCCACCCGGGGTCAGGAGCTCGGCCCCTCTGTTTCCCAGCCCCCTGCTGCCTCCTGGCTCTGTTCTTTCAGCCCACTGCTGCTCGGGTGTCCCTGGGACTGGCCTGCCAAGCTGCATGGATTTGCCCCCAAATGCAAGGCTGCAGAAGGAAATGGCCATTGGCTGGCTCTCAATTCTACTGACCGGTGATGTCGGTAGAACGAAGAGTGTATTTCTGGGCGTGTGAAGAGTGTCTTTCTACCTCAGCAGGGAATTAATGCACTTCACTGCCACACAACTGGGCTGGCTCCAGCACCTGTTGTTTTAGGAAGCAAGATTCCCCTTGCGTGAAGCAGTCCTGAGGCCTTGCACAGCTTTGGTTTCTTTGTTTTTATGAAGTGGTTTTTAGGCCACCTTTAAGGGCAACCGTGCCGGTTCAGTGCTGCGCAGCTGCGGCTTGCACCTGGGGCCGGGGCCAGAGCGGCCACTGCCCTCTGCCTGGAAAGCTGCGCCGAATCAGACTGGTGCCAGCGGAGCTTCCTCTCCCTTCCTGGGTGCTCAAAGGGCAGGAGGGGAACATCCAGAAGGCCATCGCTCGCACTGCTGCATCCACACAGACGCACGGTGGCCTCCACAGGGAGGGAGGGAGGGAGTGTTGGGCTGGGGGGGGTAAGAAGGAGGAGGAGAAATGGAAGCAAACTCCGCCCCTTTCAGCTTGAGAGCTCCCCCCCCCCCAACACACACCGCCCTTTAAACTGAGCAGATGTTTGCATGCACAAGTTCCCTGATTGACAAGCGGGAAAGAGAGACCTGAGCGCACCACGCCGGCCGTCGGGTGGGAGCAGATGGGGATCTACCGGCAGCTTCTATGAGCGGTGGAGGGTGTTGCCCGTGGAGAAAAGATGCTCCCAGGCTGTGCCGGACTGGTGCTCTCCCTGGCATGGCTGCTCCTGCCTCCGTGCGCGGCGTCCCCCTGCCTGGAGCAGTGCCGGTGCTACATGAACACCCTGCTGTGCCAGGAGCCCAACACCATCCAGAGCCTGGCACAGCTGCGGAGCTTGGAGAACTTCACCGAAATGTGAGTGTTGCTCTCGGGGGATCCGTGGGATGGGGGGGGGCCTGGTGGGACGGGGGTGGGGGCGAGTCCTGGCTCACTGCTGCCTGAGTTGCCCGTCGGAGGGCGCAGCAGAAGTTGGGGTGCCCCTCTTTGGGGCTCTGATGCTGGCCTTGTGCTGAAGGGAGCAGATGCCGAGTAAGCTGGGGCAGATGTTCTCTGGGTTCATGGGGAGCCGGTCTGGCAGCGGAGGTGCTCTGCCAAGCAAGGCCAGAGAGTGACACCCTGGGGTGGGGAAGCCAAGTGCACCGTCAGGGCACCAGGGAGGGAGGTGGGAGGGTGGGTGGGTGGGTGGCCCCGAAGCAGCTTCTGCCTGAGGGTGTCCGTCTCCGAGGTCTCAGGGAACGCCGGACCAAAGGGGCCCCTGCTGGTGGGCATACCTGGGGGGGGGGACCCTTCTTCCCCTTCACCCTCGCAGGGCAGCCCCCTCCCTCCCTTTGTGCCCCTTCCTCAAGTGAAGAGAAACCTCTACGAGCTGCACAAGAGGAACCGAGCGGCACGTGGTGATTAGCAGTAATTCAGTGCACAGGGAGTTGAAATGGGTGCAAGCTCCTCCCTCTTGGACACAGATTTGCACTTCTGCTGGTGAAAGTGGGTGCAAGAGGTTTTCGGGCAGGCTTTGCGGGCTTCTCCCCTCGCGGAGGCTTCTCGCCCCTGCTGCTCAAACAGAATGGCTCCGTCTCCGCTTTGGGCAAAGCATCTGACGCGTCCCTCTTCCCCGCTCCGGCGAGGTTGTTCCAGGGGCTGCCCACTCCTCTCAGCTCTTTCGAGCAGCAGCCGGCATCTTGTGCGTACAGCCTTGTCTTCATATGTGTGTGTGTGTAATTTCCACACCTTGTGAAATTAATGAATGTGCAAGTGTCGGACTTGAAGGCACTGGGTCCATTTCCTCTGGCATGGTAGCAAACGTCGCTGTTTCAGGGCTTGGCGTACGAAGGCAGCGTAATGCCCTCCGCAAGGATGCCTTCTGCCGGCAGCCTCAAAGCACCTAAAAAGAGAACCATAGAAATGCTTGGAGAGGAAAACAGAGGGGCTGCCTATCGCTGCGACCTCTGCAGACGGCCTCTCCTTTGCTCATGAGTGCCCACAGAGCTCGGAGGCGACGCTGCAGACCTGTGGGAGGGCAGTCGTCCTCTGTACAGGTCCTTGCTTGCAGGATGGCTTGGGAGGTGGCTCATGAAGTCCCAGGTGTGGAGGAAGGAGCTCGTTGGCCGAGGGTCCTGCCCGGCATGAACTGGCCAAGAGTTGGACTTGTTCATCAAAGAAGTGAGGTCTGGGACTAGGGCAGGCAGCAGAGGGGCAGAGTGCTGAGAGCTCCCAAAGGCTCCCGAGGAGGCCGTCGCCGCCAGGGGACGAGCAGCCGGGCGTCTTTTCTGGGCTGGCTGAAGTGGGAAGCCGGGGAACGTGCCCAGGCAACGGGTGTGGGGACGGGGTGCCGAGTGGGGAGACTTCAACACGAATTGTCTGGAGGGCCACGTCGGCACAAGACGCCCAGCTCACTTGGCCATAGCATCACCCAAGGTTTCCGCTCTTGGCTAACGGAGCACCAGAGGGGCAAATGACATTTGTAGCCACAGATCTGCTCTCATCCCATCTTAACTTTGGGATAAATAATATTCCTCCACAATTCCCCCTTCCCAGGGCCCCTGGGAGCGTGTCGCAGCCTCAAGGCCACCTGAGTCACCTCTGAGGGATGCCAACGCATTTCCCGGACTGGCAGAGTGGCTCAGCGTGTGTCTGCAAGGAAGCCCCGGCTCCCCCGAGGGGTGAAGTCCTCTCCCTCTGCCGGAGGAGCTGTGCGTCAGCCGGCCTCTAGAGCTGCTGGGAGAGAGCCTGGTTCCTAGAAAAATCTCCCCAGATCCCGTAATGGGCGGAGGAGGGGGAGGAGGGAGCCCATGTGTGTCTCTAGCGGGAGGGGGCCAGAAGAGCCCCAGGGTGCTCCGGGCTGCCCACTGCTTCCCAGTCTTCCCTCCTCGCCGCAGCTCAGCATCTGAACACCTGTCTTCAGTAACGCTGCCGGCATTGTGGAAGGTGTGGTCTGAAAGAGACCGGGGAATCCGCTCAGCGTGACGGGACCGTGGACAGGTCAGATGGAGCGTTAAGAACGATTAGGAATGGGGAATCGAATAACGCCGCAAGCGTCAGAATTCTATCAGTCTACGGTGCGAATAGGTTTGCAGTTGTGAATGCAGCTCTCATAACATCATGTGTGGCGTGAAGAAAATGAACAGGGAGCGATTTTTCTTTGCCTCTCCTCCCTTCCCAAACATGGGGCTCACCCAGTGAAAGGAGGGAGTTTGGAGTCCCTGCCGCAATGGCCCTCAGGCCTTTAAAAAAGAGCGAGATGCAGGCGGCAGGAAAGGGGGTGTCCCTGGCGGCTCGATGCCTTGGCCCCTGGAGTCAGAGCCAGGGGGCCTGGCTGAAGATCGGGTGCTTCCCGGCAGGAGCAGGGGTGGAAGGGGGCGGTTGGCCTTCACGGCCGGCTTCTGTGCGTCCCGGCGACAGCCAGCCAGACCCAGCGGGAGACAGAAGGCCGCGCAAGAGGGAGCTTCGCTAGGCCACGATGGCGGTGCCCTGGGAGGGAAAGGGGGCCTCCTGCCCCTGGCGGGGCTTGCCTAACCGTGGGTCGCTGTTCCCACCACCTTTAGCCCAGACTCTCTGCAGACGTACAGAGTGCTGGTCCGCACCATGTGCGTTTGAGAGCCCCCTCCTCCTCCTGGTCCCACCTGCGTGTGTGCTGTGGTGGCAAATGGCCTGCTGGCCTGCTGAGCGCAGCAAGGGCAGGCTTGGGCTGCCGGAGGAACGCCTGCCGCTTCATGGGGTCAGTCGTCTCTGCCGACTGCTGCTTCGCACGTTTCTCCCTCTGAGGAGTCGCCCTAGAAAGGCTTGGCTGCTTTCATGGACGAGAGCAGGCTTTGGGGTGGGAATAAGGCCCTTGGTCTGTCCTGGAAATAAGAGGCCTGGGCTTGGAGCGGCCTTCCCCCGCCTACTGCCCTCAGGAGCCTCTGTCCCCCATCATCCCTTAGCCAGCATGGCCAATAGCCAGGGACGATGGGGTGACCCAGGCCCTGCAACGTCATGGGGCAGGCAGGCAGGCAGGCAGGCAGAGAAATGTGGGATGAGGTGCCTCTTCTGAGCACAAGCCCAGCAGCCCAGGGGCCTGTTTCAAGCAGCACAGGCCCTTCTCCCCGCCCCCCCCCCCCCCCGGCTCCCTAAAAGCATTCTTGATTTCTGCAGCCCATTTTAGGGGGAGAATTAGGCCTCTTTGGTGTCGCTGCTGTTAAGCCACGGTGTCGCAGGAACTCCTGCCGGTCTTCTGCAACCCCCCTGGAGATCCCTTCTGCCCACTCCTGTTGGAGGGCTGTGGCTAGAGAAAAACGCTCCAGGGGTGATTTGTCTCCCTGCCGGCTTTGGCCCGTGGTGGTCCTGCCCTGGTGTGGAAGCCCGGAGGCTTGGCCGGCAGCTGTTCTCCGTCTTCCGAGCTACCAGCTGATGGGCCATGAGGCTGCTGCTGAACTCTGCCTCCCACACCGCAGGAGCCCGGTCACTTCTCTCCCGTGTGGCTGCGAGCGAGGAAGGTTCCTGGAAGGCCTGGCAGGGACTGACGCCAGCTGGAACTCGGGCAAGTGCGGAGGGAGGTGGCACTGCTCTGCCCTAGTCACGGCCCGTGGGCACGCGCCGCCACGCACGCATGCACGCAGCGCACAATTGCAAGGAGGCATCCTGGGCTAAGAGAAGAGGCCGCTTTATATCAAGGCAGAGGCAAAGGGGGGGAAGACATAAGTGCCGGGACGTCAGCAGGCCTCGTGGCTGCCGGAGGTCTCTGTGCCTGGGTCACTGGGCTGCTTTGGGAATGGAACACCGGCGGAGGGGGACCCCGGACTGATCCAGCCTCAGCCAGGGCACAGGGAGGGCGGTGCTTTTGGACTCCGCCACGGAAGCAGAAGGCTGCTGTGGGGAATGTCCAGCACTTCCCTTCTCTCCTGATAAGGATGCGGCCACTGCCTGGGCAGAAAGGCCACGGGTGGACGCAGCAGCATACCGGGGCTGCAGGGGCTTCCGCTCAGGCAGAAATGGAACCAGTGAGCTAGGGAGGTGGTGGGCTCTCCCACACTAGAGGCCTTCAAGAGGCAGCTGGACATGCTTTAGGGTGGATTCCTGCACTGAGCAGGGGGTTGGACTCGATGGCCTTGTAGGCCCCTTCCAACTCTGCTATTCTATGATTCTATGAAATGCAGCTCGTACAGGTAAATATTGCCGACTCTGAATCCATTCTCACACACACACCCTCCTCCTCCTTTTCAGAGTCATTGAGAACCAGACTGCGTTGACCAATCTCACTCTGGAGGACATGAAGAACCCCCGAGAACTGAAGAACCTGTAAGTCTCCAGGCTGGGGGTGGGGGGCCCTTTCCGCTTGTCTGTGGTCTTCTGCAAAGGGCGGTGGGGGGTGGGCTTGGCCTCCCCTGTCCATCCAGCTCCCAACCTGCTGCCCCTCCTTTCTCTGCCCCTCCTCTTTGGGGCAGTGATGGTGGAGGACGAGGACCTTATTTAGCACTGGGAGGGCAACAGGTGGTCTGGTTTGAAGGACGGGGGCGAGATGATCCACTGCCCCCTCCCCCAACCAGACAGACAGATGCATTCCCAAGGAAGCGGGAGGCTGAGCTGTTTCCTGAGCCATTCCCCTCCCCCCAGATCACTCTCCTCCCATTTACGAGGCCGGAAGCTTCTCCCAGCGCTGCCCCTGAAGGTGGACATGGAGGCCCACGAGCCTCGGGGTGGGTTCCGACCCCCCAGCAGCACCCGCGGCCCTCTTGCCCGCCCTGACGGCACCGCCAGTGCTCGGCGGCAGCCCCTGCTGGGCTACTGAGCTGCTCCCCTCCGGCTGGGAGGCCCCATCTCCAGCGCGGGCCCCTGTGTTCTGGGCGCCTGTTCAGGCTGGACGCCAGCCAGGTTCCCTGCCCTCCCGGTGCCAGGCCACGGCATCCCTGGGGCCGAGGGAGGCGGCTTTGCCCCCTTTGTGTGCAAAGCCCCGGTGTGGCTGTTTTCTGTGCCGTGCTGACTTTGCTCATGCGTCGCAGGACCATCTCGAAGACGCAACTGCAGTTCATCTCGCCAGACGCCTTCAGAGCCAGCCCCAACCTGACGCACGTGTGAGTAGTGGCGGCGGCCTGGAGCGTGTCCTCTTCGGCATGGATTGGGGCCTGAGTGCCGGGGAACAGAGTGGGAGGGGAACAGAGGGCAGCGAGGGGGGGCATTGTGCAGAGGCCGGGGGCCTCTGCTCCTGAGCCTCAGTTCCCCAACTGCAAATCGGGGATCTTCATAACCCATCGGGTCACTGTGAGAATCTGGAGCAGCCCATGTATCGTGGGGGCTCTTTGCCAGCCTCCTGCCCTTCTTTCTCTCCCACTCTTTGCCTGGGGAGTCAGCCGGCCCAGTGACAGCATCCGGGCTGAGGGCTGGGCGGGCCCGTGGTTGGTGGGGAAGGGGAAGGGGGGCTCCCCCCAGCTCAGAGGAGGAATTGATCGGGAGCAGCAGCTGCCCCTTGCGCTAAAAGGGGCGTCACAGCAGAAATCTGCCCCTTGGCAGCAGCTGAGCAGAGGAATGGCGCTGCTGAGCTGGGAAGGCAGCGAGCGGCCCCTGGCCTGAGCCCCCCCCCCCCCCCCCGGAGCCTGCGTGCCTGGCTCCCGCTCTGCGCGTCCAGCAGCCCCTGCCCAGCTGTTGGGCAGCCTGGCCCTCCTCTCTCCCGCCCCTAACACTGACGGCTGCCCTCCCCCCGCAGCCCCTGAGGCCCTTTCTCCGCCACAGGTGAGGGTGGAGGGCAGCTTGATCCGCCACCTGCCATGTGGCCCTGCATTGCCCTGTCCTTGCATCGGAGCAGGGCCCTTGGAGAAGGTGTCGGCAGGTGCCCAGTGGGACACCCACCCACCCCGTTGCCCCCGGCCCACGCCCAGCCAACTTCCCCCCTGGCGAGTCTTCCTCCGGACAGTCTGGGATGAGTCTGTGTTCTTGGAGTGTCTGGATCACAGGACTCAGAGCTCGGTGGTGGTGATGGGGAGGGGGCTGAGGAGCTGCACCGAAGCTCCTCTTTTGGAGCCTTAAAAGAATCGCCTCTGGGGACTTCTGGACGTGGTTTGGTGTCCTTGAGGCAAAGTGCCTTCAGAAGGCGGCGTGTCTCTTGGCAAGAGCTGGAGCACCAGCCAGAGAGGTCCAGCTGTCCTCTCCTCTCCCGTTGTGCCTGCAAATGCGTCCCCCCATCTCTGAGGACCCCGTGTATCCCCCCCCCCCCCCGCTTCCTTTCCTGCTCCCCCTGGGCTGGGGCGTAGTTAATCATTGTTAGTGTTAATCTCCCTCTGCAACAGAGAGTATTGATTTGTTCCCATGTAGCACACTGCTGGCCTTGCCGCTTCCCTCCGCCCCAACTCCTTGTGCCCACAGATTCACTGTCCCTGGGAGCTCGGCCGCGCCCGTGGGGAATGCTGCTGGCTTGCTGCTCTGGGCGTCTACCTCTTGCGTCTGTCCAGGGCTGGCACAGCAAAGCCAAGCTAGCCAGGAGTTCCCGTTTTGGATAAATCCAGAGGAGCCCCAATTGAGGCGGCAGTGCAGGACAGGGTGGGGCAGCCGTGCAGGGTCAGGCCACAGAGCTGCCCTGCCGGGAGGGTGGATGTCCGTGGCAGCAGGCCACGTGAGCTGCCTCCTTGTCCTTCTCCTCCTCTCCCGTGCAGGAACCTCGCCTACAACGAGCTGCGGTTCCTGTCCTGGAAGGTTTTCCATCTCCTCCGTCTGCAGGAGCTGTAAGTCACCCCCTCGGGATGGGGAGGGGGTCAGGTGGCCCTTGGGTCGCCTTGCAGGGCTCCGGTGCCAGTCTTCTGGGGCGGGGGGGGGGGTGCTTCGTCTGTGCTGTCTCCCATCTCCACACACCCACAACAGAATTTGCTTATCAAGGTGGGTCTCGTCCTCTGAGGGCTGCGGAGTTCCACTTCCTGTGTGGGCCGAGAGCAGCGGAAGTCTGGGGGAAGTGGCCGGAAAACACCGGCAAAGTGGCGTGGCCCTGCCACTCCGTTCGTGGTGCAGCTTTGAGGGAATCCCTCCGCAGCCCTCTGCCCCCAAAAGGACAGAAGCTGGACAAGGGAGGCCCTTGTCCTTGGCAGGGCTCCCGTCGTTCGGAAAGCCTCGTGACAAGGGCCACGTGTGTGAGGCTCTTCCTCCTGTCCCACGTCTGCCGGGCTCCTCAGCCACCCAGCGGCTGCTCCTCTCCTCCACACAGGGTTCTTGTGGGGAACCCGCTCCAGTGCTCCTGTGGGCTCCGGTGGCTGCAGCTGTGGCAGCAGAGCAGGCCAGCCGAGGCGTCGGGCAACCAGGCCTTGCGCTGCGTGGCAAGAGGCGGGAAGGCGATACCCGTGGCGAACATGAGTGTGGAGGGCTGTGGTAAGTACGTGGGCCTTGTGCTGTGCCCCGCTGAACGCTCACCCCCCCAATTGCCCTGGGGTTCCCCCTGCTCCCCCAGATGGCTCCTTTGGGGGTGGGGGCAACTAGTGGCCCTGCCCGGCCTGATGCCCTCGGGAGCCTTGCCTCAGCCGTCCTGTTGCCACTCTTCCCTCCGGCAGAGTTCCCAACCGTCTCGATCGAATACAACCCTGCCCCGGTGGGCGAGGGCGAAAATGTCAGCCTGACGTGCCGCGTCACAGGAGAGCCACGGCCAGCTGTGCGGTGGCTCGTGCCGGACGTGTGGTCTGACCCTCCCATCATCGCCCCGGCCAACGCGAGTGGGGTCAGTCGCCTTGCCTTTCATTCGGTGGGGGGGGAGGGTTGGGGGCGCCTCTGACCCCCCACCGTGAGCCTTTGAAGCGGAGTAAGAGAGCATTGGAAATAGAGGAGTTCTGTCTCAGCCCTCGGCACCCGTTCCTGCCTCTGCTGCCTCACTCCTTTCGCTGGAGAAGCGGTTGACTGGCTTAGAGACAGGCCGCAAAGCCCAGGGCCTGTGTGTATGTGGTGGTGGGGTGAATGGGGTGGGGGGTGGGGCGGGGGTCGGCTCAGCCACTGGCGTACTGGAGCCGCCGCTTCCGCTCTGTGCCCGTGCAGAATTCAGAGTCAGAAACCACGCTACAAATCCTGAACGTCTCCCCTGACTTCAACCTCCAAAACATCACCTGCCAAGCAGAGAATGAAGCAGGACTGAGCGAGGACGTAGCCCAGCTGAACGTGACGTGTAAGAGTGAAGGAGAGCTCCCTCTTCCCCCCTCCCCCTCTCTCTCCCCGGGAAGTCTCTGCCCTGCCTGCCTGCCAGCCTGCCTGCCTGCCTGCCACAAGGGCAGGGGCGGCAGGGGGGCAGGAAGGGTGGTTCTTCTGATGCTCCATGAGAACCATGGGTCTGGAGTGGCATTTGGAAGGGGGAATTCTGTAAGGCCTTGTCAGGGAGAGCACTGATAGGTTATCCCACTTCTGCCACCACATATGAGGAAAACACCTAGTTTCCCCTTTTCAGAAAACGTTGAGACTTGAGCCCATGGAATTCCCTGCCACAATTTCTGATGGAAGTTCTCAGATGGACCTCTCCAGGTTCCAGGGCAGCTCAGATGTTTCAGGGGCAGCTTGCCAAAGTGTCCTCTGAGGAGCCCTTGGTGCTGGCCTTGGTCACGTGCTTGAAGCTTCACCACAGCCTCACAGCACAGCCTCCTGATGCCCAGCTCCAAGCGCCGGATCCTGTTCCGTTGGGAATATTTGCTCCGGCCTGTTTCTTTTCTAGCACTGCGTTCCCAGCTGCCAACTCCAGCAGAACTTCTCATTTCCAATCTCCTGCCCAGAACCTCCAAGCAGTGGTGTGGCTTTATGTATCTTCCAGGCTGTGGACCGACCCACCCCCAGCCGGTCCCAGCTGTGCATTGCTGTCTGCCTGGTTCTTGTACATCTCCCCCGAGACATTTCCACAACTCCATATTTATTTATCTATTTATTATTGCATTTCTATACTGGCCAATTGCTGAAACTCTCTGGGTGGTTCACAGAAATCAAAACCATGAAGACAATTCAGAGTATAAAACCGACATAGCAACCAGAAGCAAGGCAGCCCAAGCTGCCCACTGGCCAATCCACGGAAAGAACGCCGGGCTTCCAGCCCACGCCGTGGAAGGGGCGACTTCGCCCAGGGGTCGGTTGAAGAGCATAAACGTGGAAAACCCTGGGCAAACAGATAAAAACACAGTATTGATTCACAGGCGTACACGGTCGAGTGTAGTATTGGGTGCCCCAGGGTTGGTCTCACTTTTAGTTTGAATCAAGCCTGACCATAACTCATTGTGCCTTAACTCTGCATCCTGGAGTCGGATCAAATGTGGGGGGGCGGGAGCTGGGCAGCGGTGGTATTTCAGGCATGGGGGGGGGGTTGATTTTTTTTTTTAAGATTTTTTATTTTCTACAATATTTAAACATACACCATTACAATTAAAGAAACAACATACTACATAACTGTTGAATAACATTGATATCATATCTATATAACATAATCAAACTTAACATATAAGTGCACCCCCCACCTCGGGATCTCATTCCTGATTCCAAAATCTCATACTTTCTTCTGCTGGTGATTCCCACTTCCCTTTGAAAACAGAAATATTAGGAACTGTTTCCAAATTCCTTCAAAATCATTTGTTTTAGCTATACCTCTTCTCCATTTAATATTACAAGTCAATTTATCATTAATAGCTATATCCCATACTTCTTTATACCATTCTTCAATACAATAATCCCCTTGAATCTTCCAGTTCCTAGCTACAATCAATCGTGCCGCAGTGAGCAAATTCGATATCAATTCCTTAATTTCTTTTTTACATTTTAAATCTTCAAATAGTGACAGTAATGCAACTTTTGGTGTTGGTTCTATCTTCATTCCCACAATTTCTTCAATCTCCAAAAACACCATCTTCCACAATTTTTGTACATATTTGCATTCCCACCACATATGTAAATACGTTCCTTTCCCCCCACATCCTCTCCAACAATTTGCTGAGTGCTGATTATTTAGCTTATTTAATCTAACCGGGGTTAGGTACCACCTCCATATAATTTTAAAGTAATTCTCTTTTATTCTTACTGACATGTTTCTCAACACTCTTTGTTTCCATAGTCCCTCCCAGCTCTGTTGTCCTATTTGTACATTCAAGTCTGTCTCCCAAACCATTTTACCTGAACTATCCATCGGCCCTTTCTCCAACAGTATTCTATATATTTCACTCATTAACCCTTTTGACACTGTTCTTTTTCCCTTATCATTTTCTTTCTTAACTATTAATTCCTCAAACTTCGTCAGTTCTCTACAATCTCCATTTTCTCTTACCCACTTTTTGGTCCACTGTTCTAATTGCCAATAATTTAACCAAGTTAATTTTATATCTTTTAAAACCTCTTCCATATCCTCTCTTGTATTCATTTCTCTTAACCATTCTCTTAGTTTCATTTTATTGTTTTCTATTAAAACTTTACTTAATCTACTCTTTAATTCCTCCGGGAAATTCTTTAACGTTATTACCGGTGATAAAGGTGAGTTGCTTGGGAGCAACTTGGGGGTGGGTGGGTTGAGGGCTCACGGGTGTTCCCAGGGCCAGGCTTTGACGCTCCTCCAATCTGCAGTTCCAGCCATGATCCACGAGCTGAGCCGAGCCGTGAACTACCACCACTGGTGCATTCCCTTCTCAGTGGACGGCAACCCCAGCCCCAGCATTTCGTGGCTCTTTGACAACCGAGACCTGGATATGTCAAAGTACATCCACATCGACTTCTTTCAAGACCAGGTCCGCAATTCCACCACAGTGCACGGCTGCTTGTCTCTCGACAACCCCACCCACGTCATGAACGGCAACTACACCTTGCTCGTGCGCAACCCCCTGGGGGCCGCCCAGGCCACCGCCTACCAGCACTTCATGGACACCCCTGATGAGAACTTCCGTCCGGAGGACCCTATCCACGGTACTGGGCCTTGCGCGGCAAACGTGCCTCAAAATCTCGTGGGGGGAGGGGAGGGGCTGCCCCTGGCTCCGTGCGATCTGCCTGTCTTGGCAGAGTGGCACGCTCCGTAGCAGCTCGGCTGCGGCTTCCCTTCCCATGAAGGGTCATCTTTGCTGCTGTTTTTTCTGGAGTTGGATGATGGAAGGGAAGGCAGGAGCATCTATGGGGCGCAGGAGCTGGGCGTGGCGCACGCCAGCTCCTCCCTCCCTCCCTCAAGCGCACATGTATGAATCGGGTGTGTGTTGTGTGCAGCCCCTGGGTGGGGTCATGGGGACTCCTTGCTCTCCTCCTCGTTGAGCGAAGGATGGACGCAAAGGCGTTTGCTGGCTGGCTTTCACTGTTTGCCACAGTGCTTGTGACCTGGGGGTGGGGAGGCATTTGCGCGTGCCCACAGGTGTGCCCGCCACGTGCTGGCACAAATGGCAACTCCCGGAGGCCTTGCGAGGGAGGGTAACGGCGCTCTTTCTCTGCTTCTCTTTTAGTGCTATTATCACCAACAAGTAAGTTTGCGGGAAGACTCGGCGGCTCCCTTTGCAGTCGTGACGGGGAGGGTAGCTGGGCCGTGCCAGGCCCGACCATGGGGGCCCTGGGCTCTGGTGGAGAAGGGCAGTGGCCTGTCGCCCGAGGAGCTGCAGTTGTGCCGTGAAGGCTGGCAGAGCTGTGCCCTGGAGCGCGTATCGTGACCTCTCGTGTGTCTGCGGGGAGAGGCAGGTGCCGGCCGGGGGGAGGCTGGACTGAGCGTCAGATCCCGGGGCGCTTCCGCTCAGATAGCCTCGTGCAGCCACGCTGTCCTTTCCTCCTTAACAGGATGCCCAGTGGAAAGAAAAAGGGTGGCCGAAGTGGCGTGGAAACCCCAGAGGGTGATGGGTGGAAAGCAGTGACGCCTGGAGGCCTGTACAGTTCCTTGAATGGGGCTGGGCCCTGGCAGGGTAGAAGCCTCGCCCGCAAGCACCCTGAGACCCCTCAGCATGGAGGGTCAGGCGGTGTGAGCAAATGGGGTGACCTGCTTTGCTGCTTCTGTTTGCAGAAACTGCTGATAGGAACAGGACTGAGCAGGAGCCTGTGGAGACACCAGAGGAGCACACAGTCGGGGTGAGGAGTGGGGAATTGCTGCCAGGGAGAAGGCAGCGTGCAGCGGGCGCTGCGGGGGCTGGCATGAGCTTCGCATGCGCCAGACTGGCCATGTTGGTGTCCGCTTTAATGCGGAGGAGCAGAGGAGGTAACCTTGAAAGAGCAGGGTGCCTCTGAGGCTTGGTTCTCTGGATCGCTAGACTGGGGAGGACGCCCCACCGCCCCTTTGACTGGCCGCTGCTCCTTCGGGACGCGTTCCCGGGGCCGTTGGGCAGCTTCTCTGGCCTGAGCCTCTGCTGTGTGTCCCTCTTCCAGATCTCTCTGGCCGTGGTGTTGGCGGTCTGTGCGTGCATCTTCCTCACCGTCATGTTGATCATCCTCAACAAGTGTGGCCAGCATTCCAAGTTTGGAATTAACCGTAAGGCTCCCCGTGCCGGCGGTGGTGGTGGAGGGGGAGGGCGGTCGCCTGTTCTCCCCTCCCTCCGGCTAGCTGCTCGGCAGGGAAGGAGGCCTTGCTCAGCCCCGAGGAAACGGCTCTTGCAACCGAACGGAAAGCCTGCGTTCGTGTCCCGGTGGCATCAACAGGCCTCCACGTCCTCTTGTGCAGCCTGCTGGTGGGCTGGGGGTGGGAAGCCCCCTCTGCACGTGCAGCCGTGGCTGGAAGGTGGGCCCGGTCCGGCATCTCCTCCTGTCGGCCTTCAGAGGTGCCTTGCTGGTGACCTGGGGGCTTCACGTCACTATCGTACTGGAGGAGGAGGAGGAGGAGGAGGAGGAGGAGGAGGAGGAGGCTTCTTCACCACCACCACGAATGCACCTCAATCTCCCGTCTGGCCACCCGTCTTCCTCCTCCGCCCTCTCCTTCCCTGTGGCAATCCCTGATCTTGTGAAAGGGGGAAGAGGCATCTCCAGCCAGGCCCCTGCCCTGCTTGCTGTCTCCCTTTCCCCTCCCCTCTTCTTCAAACGCAAGGCTGTGCAGACCACCTCTGCCCCAAATGGGCTTCCCTCGTCTTGCAGAGATGTTTCCTGACGTTTCCCTGCTGTGTGGCTTTCAGTGGGCAGTGGGGCACCTCCATCTGGGCTGTGGGGGGGAGCAAGGCAGATGCAGGCCCCGGGTGGGTGGAAGGTGGGGCTGGGCCAGGGAGCGCACTCCTTCCCCCCTCCCCATTTCATTAATGCTTCTCTTCCTCCCCCTTCAGGCAGGCATCAGCTGCTAATTCACTGCTGGAATTGATTCAGGCTGTAAATGGGTTTGATCTGCCTGTATCACCCCCAAGGGAGTGGGGAGGGGGGTGGAGCAGTAGCAGCCACTTGTTGTAGCAGCCTCACGCGGCTGTGAAGCCAGATGGCAGGGCGGGGGGGGGGGGAGGCAGGCAGCTGCAGCAGTAGCCGCTCCCTGGTCCTGCCCACTTGGACTCGGCCCGGCAGGACTAGGACCGCCGGGCCTGTGGTGGGTGTGGGATGTCCTTGGAGGTGGCCGTGGAGGCATCCTCAGGACTGCAGTGCAGCTCAACTCCGAGAACCGGCCCCTTCGTGGGGAGCCCCCTGTCCCCAAATAGATGCTGTCCTATCTGGGGGTTCCCACCAGGTCCTTCGGCCGCCAGCATCCCCGGAGGCGCAAACCCAGGGGGAACCCGACCGAAGAGGGTCAGAAATGGAGCGGGGCAGAGGCACAACCCTTCTCCCCCCCGCCCCGCCCCCCCCCCCGAACTCCCTCTGGGGAAATGTGCTTGGGACCACATGCCAGCAGCAGGCTACCACGTGCAGTTTGCATTGGGAAAGGAAGGCCTCCCACCTTCTCCAGCAGAAGCTACCACTGCCACCGCCATGCCAAAGGAAAGCAATTTGCAGGCATGGGGGGGACAACTGATCCCGATCTGGACCTGAGTGTGGGCTCAGAGGGGTGGGGCTATCACACGTTGCCCTCCTTGGCTCTAGTGGGCAGGCTCTGGGGCTCACTGCTGCGCACGCACAACAGCCCCCGTCCCATTCAGTGCCGCCCAGCCTCTCTGGGTAGGGAACGCTCCTGCCTGAAACCCAGGCCAGCCGCTTCCGCCGGCCACCGGGGCCACTCCTACTCCAGGTGGCCCAGGGGCCGGGCAGCTCCTAGGACTGGCCTTTGTTTGAGGGGAAGCCATTCCCCTTCCTTCCGTCCGTCCGTCCTTCCTTCCCTGAATAGGAAGGAGGGGACGGATGGACACACGCAGACACACCCTCTCTGAGGTCGGAAGGGCCCACCCCGCTGCAGGTTTTTCTCCGTCCCTTTGGACCCCCCTAGATTTGGAGTCATTCTCTCCAGGCTCCTTCAGCCAGGCAACCTCACTTTGACGTTGATGAAGACGCATGTGGGGAAGGCTGGCTGGCTGGTGATGGACCCTCTCGCGGTAATTACTGGAGGCTTAAACGCTCCGGTTACTGCTCCCTTGCCAATGCCTCCCGCTCAGAGGAAGGGGGGTGGGGGGCGCTCGGAAGCCGGCAAGGCACTTTGCCTTCTGTGGGGCACATCCTTCACGCTCCCCCCGCCCCCCCCCCACCTCTGGGCCTCAGACAGGGAGTAGCAGTCCAGCGGGGGCGGTCTCCACACGGGCAGGGGAGCTTTGCAAGAGGTCCACACGAGGACCTCCGACGCTCGCCAGTGGGGCCCGAGGCTGCCCAGCAGAGGTGTCTTTGCCAGATGGGGAGCTCGGGTGGCTGATGGGGCCGTGGATCCATGGCTGGGGAGGGGCTTGAAGCCGGCTCGCCCGGCACTTGCTCCTGAAGGGCCTTGGTGGCTTCTCTGCTTTGCTGCTCAGGGTCAGCTATGCTGGCACAAGAAGACGACCTGGCCATGTCCCTGCAACTCATGAATATGGGCAGCAGCCCCCTTTCCTCCGCCGAGAGCAAGCTGGAGGCCCTGAAGACCAACTTCATCGAGAACCCACAGTACTTCTGCAATACATGTGAGTCTTGGGCTTCCCGGGGGTGTTCCAAACACTCCAGGCCTCGGCAGGCGAGGAAGGCAACGCAGCAGTGGCGGAAGGCCAGAGCCTTGCAGGCCGTCAGCAGAGCCCACCCCCACCCCGGGTGCACTGTGGGGGAGTGGGGGGCTGCACTTCGGCCACAGCAGCTCCACAAGACCTCCGTCGCCCAGGACAGCCTCCAGGGGAAGAGAGGGCCGGCGAAGTTGCCGTGGTCCTGGGAGGCCTTGCAGGGCTTCTGCCAGAGTTGCATCTGAGCTGCTGTGGTTCTGAAGGTGCTGAGATCCCAGCTGACCTTGAGAGCAAAATCCTGCTGCCCTTCGTTTATTATTGTTGATGCAAGATGAGTTTACTCCACCCTTCTACGCATTTCTGGGCTGGCTTACAAGTAGTTAAAATCACAATAAGCCAATGAAAAGGAAAACATAGAAACGTGACAATACGTAAGGGCGGTGTGCAAGCAGTGGCAGGAATAGAAGCAGAAGCCAAGGCTCCTTAAAAGTCTGTAGAGAAGGTTTGGGGGCCTGGGGGAAATAAAAAGTCCTTTGCCTCATGCTGACATGACCCTGAGGGAGCCTCCCGGGGTGGGGGGGGGTGGAGCATTCCACCGCTGGGGTGACAATGCTGTGTAATGCTCCCACACACACACACTCTCTCTCACACTGCCTGCCCGGGAGGCTCCGCTGGCCCTCTGCCTTGTACCCTCACCCCCTTTTGCGCTTCAGGTGGTGGGGCATCCAGAGAAAAGCTTCCGTGGGTGATCTGGGTGTCAGCAGGCCCACGTGGAGGCCAAGCCACAAGCCATGGGGGCCTTTGGGCAGGAAACCAGCACAAGTTGCCTTTGAGCCCCGGAGCAAACTCTGGGAGGCAAAGCCCGGGCCCTTCACGCCCACTGCGGGTGTCGCAGCCCCGCATCTGGCATCTTAGTCTTGACTGTGGGGCTACCAGGGCATGGATCACGGAGGTGAGGATGTGTCCTGACCAGGGCGGGGTGGCTGCTGACTTCGAGGCGCCCTGTGCTGCGGACAGAACCTCTGCATCTGTGATCGGGGCTGGTGGATGGGCACACAGGGCTGCAGCCTTGTTCCTCTCAGCCCGATCGGCTGTGCCAGAGCCTGAGGCCCTGGGCAGGGCCTCCTGTTGCTCCGGGCCTGATGGTGCACCCTGCCTGCCTGCCTGCCTGTGCGTGCGGCAAAGAGCCTCCTTTCTTCCCCACCCCCTCACAGGTGTGCACCACATTAAGCGCAGGGACATCGTCCTCAAGTGGGAGCTGGGAGAGGGGGCCTTTGGCAAAGTCTTCCTGGCAGAGTGCTACAACCTCAGCCCCACGCAGGAGAAGATGCTGGTGGCTGTCAAGGTGAGCGAGACCGGGGCTCCTGGGGGTTGCCCCCCGTTCCCCTCTCTTTTTGCGCTGGACGGCTCTGCTCGCACAGCTTGGCTTGGGGTCGAGGGCTGGAATGCTTTCTTCTGAAGGGTGGATGGCAGATTTCTCATTGCAAGAGTTTCCAGAATTGTGCATTTTTGCTAGAAGAGAGGGATTGACAGGCATGAACCCCACCAGCGGAGGCCTGCGTCCGGGGCCAGCTTGGCCGTCGCTGCTTCTCTGACCCATTTCCCTCCTTCCCCAGACCCTGAAAGAAGCCACCGAGAACGCCCGGCTGGACTTCCAACGCGAGGCGGAGCTGCTGACGGTGCTGCAGCACGAGCACATCGTCAAGTTCTACGGGGTCTGTGCTGACGGCGAGCCGCTGGTCATGCTCTTCGAGTACATGAAGCACGGAGACCTCAATCGCTTCCTCCGGTGGGTCAGCTGAACGAGGTGGGGGGAGCATCTATGGGGCTATCGAAGTGTGACACAAGTGCGGGGGGCAGCTTCAGCCGTCGGTGTGTGGCCCGCGTCAGTGGGGGCTGCTGGGGGGGTTCTCCAGCCGGTGCGCCAGGAGGAGTACTGGGGCTGCCCCAATCCTGGCTGAGGCCAGACCCCCCTCACCCCCCCCCCAAGGTTTGTGCCCACGCCCACGTATACCCACTCGTTCTCTCAGATGTTCAGGCAAAGATGTGTGCATCTAACGGTTAGCACACCGGTGGGGGGGGGGGGGAAGCGTGTGTGTCTGTTGACAGCAGAAGGGCCCAGAGCCGCAGGTGAGGAAAAGCCCCCGCTCTCTTCCAATCCTAGCCCCCGCTCTCTTCCAAAGCCCCTGCTCACAGTTCTTGTCCTGTTGCTGCTGGACTGAATTGTCCCGATTTGATCCTCCTCCTCCTCCCCCCAGGCCTCCCCCACCCCACCCAGGCCTCCCGCCCCCTCCCCTGGTCCATTACTGCAGCAGCAGCTTAGCTGGCCCTCCCCCTCCCCCAGCTAATGCAATCTTCCCTTGCAATATTGATTAGATTAGCTGTCTGAGAGGCTCAAATTGAGGGAGATTGCCCATCAGCTGGAATCAGCAGAGGCTCTCTCGATTGCCCCCTCAGGTATTGCCAATAGACAGGAGCTGCCAACGGCCCTGCTTAGCCTCCCTGGGACGAGCGCAGAGACGACACACGGCTCTGAGGGTTATGGTGATGAGAGTTGGCATTAATGGTTGTGCTTTACCGGAGACCTGGGCTCCTCACAGTGGCCACCGCCTCCTCCTCCTCCTCCTCCTCCTCTTCCACTGCCAGCTGCGCTTCCTTTGTGTCGGGCGAAGGGAGGGCAAAGCCACCTTGGCCAGAGGAGCGGGGTGGGGGCATCCCTCTGTGGGGCTTTTGTGGGGGGCTCATAGCAGTGGGCCGGGAGGGGCAGGCTGCACGTGGCTTCCCGTGCAGCCACGTGGCTGGCCGCTGTACAACAGGAACGGGGCGCTGAGCAGGACGGGCCCAGCTTGGGTCTGAACTGCCCAGCCGAGTTCGCTGGTTTGCCAGTCAGTGCAGGGGATAGGAAGCCCAGGTCCACTGCGCTGCCTGTCCGGCTCGACGTTTCACGGCCTTTTCCCCCACTCCTTCGCTTGCTCACAGAGAGGTGGCGGGAGCCTTGGGAGGCTCCAAGGGGCAGGCCCACGCGGCGCGGCCGTGATCCTCCCACGCTGCCAGAAAGCGGGAGCGTTCCCCCTGCGCTGGTGTTCTCCGGTGATCCCCGCGAGGCTCAGAGGAGCTCCGCTCGCCACACAGCGGCCAGAGGAGACGCGAGTCCCGCCCAGCGGTGTGCAAGAGCACCTCAGGCTGCGCCCTGATGCCTTCTGACGCTCCGTCCCCGGCGCCCTTCAGCGTCGCCTCACGTAGCGCCATCTTTAGCGCCGTAGCAGCACGTCAGTTGGAACTCCACACGCACCCCACACGGCCACCCCTGTGGCTGAATGGGTTAGGGGGTGGGAGGGGACCAACATGACCTGAGAGCAGCATAGCTCCAAGGCCCTGGTCGTGAACAGGGAGAAGCAGGTGGCAGCGGCGGCTGTGCACGTGCGTCTGTGTGTGTGTGTGGGCGCGTGGGCGTCTGGCTGCTTTGCCCTCTGGGCTGGCTCGGCTGGTTCCAAAGGTGCTCCCGGGTGACCCTTCTGATCCGTCCAGGCCGGCAGCGCCCCGAGGGGGTGCCACCCTGGAAGGTGCCCTCCCCCCCCCCCCCCCAATAATGTTAAGATGCCCTTAAATGAGTCATTCTTGGCTGCAGGTCCCACGGTCCAGATGCGAAGATCCTGGATCACGGGAACGACCAGCCCTTTGGGCAGCTGAACCTTAGCCAGAGGCTGCAGGTGGCCACCCAGATCGCCTCCGGCATGGTCTACCTCGCCTCCCTGCACTTTGTCCACCGGGACCTGGCGACCCGGAACTGCCTGGTGGGACACAACTTGGTGGTGAAGATTGGGGACTTCGGCATGTCCCGGGACATCTACAGCACGGACTACTACCGGGTAAGTGGAGTCGGAAGAGGTTCCGTGGCGTGGGCCTGCACCGCCCCCGCTCGCCTAGAAGCCTCCCCCTGGTTCCCCTGGCCTTGGCCAGACTCACCCCTTCCCCTCTCCCATAATACTACAGCCCAGCGGAGTCATTAACCCATGAAGCTGGTTGGTGAGAGATACTGAAGGACTTCTGCACACAGCGTGGAGTTGAACGGTGCCGTTCACTTCCACAAGACGTAGTGATGGTCACCAATTTGGATGGCTTTCAAAGGGTTAGACAAATCCCCAGAGAAGGCCACCTGTGGCTACCAGTCCTGATGGCTGTATGCTACCCCCAGCATCAGAGAGGCAGCATGCCAATGGACAGCAGTTGCTGGGGAACATGGGCGGCACTCATGTCCTGCTTGTGAGCGTCCCCTTGGGGCGTCTGGTTGGGCACTATGCGCACAGCACGCTGCACTGGATGGGCCCTCGCCCAGCGCCACCCTCCAGCCTCAAGATGTCCTTCCTTGGTGCCAGCCGGCCCCCACGTTGGGGCGCAGATTGCTGCCTCGGCTGCCAAGGCACCTGTGGGGCTGCCTGTGCCAGGGACGGCTCTGCCCTCTGAGGCTCGCAGATGCCTCCAGCCGCTCTTCCTGCTTCTCCCTCTGGCGCTCTGTAGGGCTTCATCCCTCTGACAGGCAGGCAGGCAGGCAGGCAGGCAGGCAGGCAGCTCAAAGTGGCCTCTCCTGGTTTTCTTTCCCTTTTAGCGCCTTCAGCCCTGGACCCCTGATCATCTTTAATGGAGCCCGGGGTGGAAAAACCTATAAGCACTTAGTCAGTGGAAACACAGGCGGCCTGGCAGGGAGGGCGGACAGGAGCTGCCATGAAAAGGTTAATTAAAAGGGGGAGCGAGAGAAGCAAGAAGGCCGATGGCTGGCAGGGAAAGTCTGAGGAGACTGGAAAGTTCCAGGCTTCCCGAGGAGGAGGAGGAGGAGGAGGAGGCGTCTGCTGGGGCCCTCCAAAGCAGGCGGGTCCTCGCCGACGTCTTGCATTTAAGTGCACTTCCAGGAACGGTCCTGGAGCCAGCCTCGAGCCTTTGCCAGGAGGCCCACTCCTAGCGCTTCAGCCACAGGGCCCTGGCCAGCGTGGCTGGTGGCAGCAACTGGTGCCGCCATGGGCAGACCGTAGGCAATGACCCAGGCCTCCCTGGCCCCTGCTCCGGCCCTCCGCTGAGTGCCAGGGATCGGGGTGCCAGCCAGCGCCCAGCCCTCCCCTTCGCCTCCTGCCCCCGCTCACCTCTCCCCCGTTCCCTTCCTGCGCAGGTTGGGGGTCGGACCATGCTGCCCATCCGATGGATGCCCCCAGAGAGCATTCTGTACCGGAAGTTCACCACAGAGAGCGACATCTGGAGCTTCGGGGTGGTTCTCTGGGAGATTTTCACCTATGGGAAGCAGCCGTGGTACCAGCTCTCCAACACAGAGGTAAAGGCTGGATCAGGCCAGGGTCTCGGGGCCAGGGAGCCAGTCCCGCGTGCCCAGATTTCTGGCCCTGAAGCAGGGAAGCACTAGAACTCACTCTTACATTGATTTGGGCGGGGGGCAGGGTCCGTGGGCAGAGTCATGCTCACCTTTTTCAAAGGTATTTTTGTAGGGCTGGGTCCTGATTTAGCACCCATTTAGCCCTCCCCACGGGCAAAACCATCCAGAGAATTCCAGACACGTTTTACTGAGAACTTGGAGCCCTTTTAGAGAATTAGGGAGAGGGCAGCAGCCGAGGAGATGAGTTCTCCGTCTGCTGAAGCCTCGGGACAGCAGCCTTGAGCCACCGAGGCTAGAAGGATTAGGGCCCCTAAGCCACAGTGGGCAAGTCAGGCCCCTGAGTTCCACCGCGTGGGTCCTTGTGGCCAGTGACAGGCCAGCCCAGGCAGCCAGACATAAGGGTCATTGTCTCTCTTCCTGGGACAAACACTGATCAGAATGGGGAGCAGCGAGAGGTTTTCCCTTCTCCGCTCCGCTCCATGCAGGGTTTCCTTGAATGGCGCGCCATGCCCCAGACAAGCCACGTTTCTGTAACTCTGAAGAGGCAGCTGAGCCGGAAAGGCTCCCTGTGCTTCTCTCTCGCTTCCCGCAGGCGATTGAGTGCATCACCCAGGGCCGTGAGCTGGAGAGGCCCCGGACCTGCCCCTCGGAGGTCTACGACATCATGCAGAGCTGCTGGCAGAGGGAGCCTCAGCAGCGGCAGAACATGAAGGACATCCACAGCCGGCTGCAAGCCCTGGTCAAGGCTCCTCCTGTCTACCTGGCTGTCCTCAGCTAAGATTGGGGATGGGGAGGGAGACGTGGACCGGCTTCTCCGTCCGTCCGTCCGTCCGTCCGTCCACCCGTCTGTCCAGGATCTGCCTCCCAAACTCCAGCAAATGGTTGTGCTCGTCTATGCGAGAGAGAACCCACCCTGGCGAGCAGCAGCACAGGTGACGCTGGCGAGACTGGACGCAACTCCCCCTCATTCATACCTGTGACCTGGTGGAGGAGAGGAAGGGGCGGCAGCAGCAGCAGCAGCAGCAGCAGCAGCTCCGTCTAGCGTTTTAGAAGAGCTGTTTGTCTGAGGCGGACCTGAATCCTCTCCAGGAGTGAGCATTTGCCTCCGGCTGGCCGGCCGGCCAGCTCTGCCCCTTTGCCCTGGAGGAGAGGCAGGCAGGGGCACACCGGGAAGGCGCTCCCGTCCCCTTCCCTGCTGCACAAAGAACAGCTGCGCGTCATCCTCTGTGTTTCACCAGCTGCGCTCGTGGGACGGAGTGGACTCCAGGCAAGCCGTGCGTTTTCTGGACTCTGTGGGAGCCGAAGGAGTTTCACAGGCCGTGGTGGTGGTGGTGGTGGTGGGAATTAGGGGGAAGCGGCTGAGCAACGTTAACTTCGTGTCCTAAGCTTTAAGTCTTTGTCGTTTATTATAATAGATAGCTTCTGCCTGGGTGGGAGGGTGGGAGGGAGGGAGGAGGGCACAAGGGTGAGCCACTGGGATTAAAAAGGCTGCACCGGATGGGGTGCATTTGCAGTCACAGGCTGGTTTGGACCATGAGAGAGAGGTGGGAGGGGGGGGACGTTCCAGAAGGGGGGGAGGGGGACTTCCAGGTGATGGAATGAGTGAGCCAAGTGTGAGGTGTGAACTAAGCAAAACCAAAGTTCTCCTTGTGGGTTTCTTACTTGATATTAAATTCTAAATAATCTAGAGTTATTGTTTCTAATGTAGGCTAAAGCCATAAACAGTTGCATAAAGCTACAAGGAGCCTCCTCTTCTGCCCCTTGAGGCTGCTGTCCCGTCTGTGTCTCTACAGCAGCAGATGCTTGCTAGGAAACAGGGCAGGGGCGGCTGGGCAGGTGGGGATGTGGAGCAGGCCTCAAGCACTGCACCGCAGGTCTGGCCTCCAAGGCCCCAGAACGGCAGGGCCAAAGCCGAGCGACGGGGATTTTGCCTGGAGGAGCAGAGGCCTTTTCCCTGTCTTGGAGGATGAGCCAAAAGGACGTTTCAGCAGAAGTGCAATAGCGTTACTGCGCCCATTGTGCAGGCGGCTTGATCCACCGCTATTGCTCATCTGAAGAAAAATCCCGAGCGGCTCCTGGGAGGTTCGCCTGAGCGAGGCCTGAGCTAGAGGCCGCCCCTCCCGAGACAAAATGCAGGACAATCTGTCACCTGCGGCCGCAGAGCTTGGCTTCCGCTCGCCTGTGGTGGGAATCGGCATGGATGAGGTCCCGCCAGGAGGGGTGAACGACTGCTCTCAGCCCTTCATTTCTAAGTCCTTGCTGAGTGTAGGGAGCAGGGATGGGGGGGGGGGTTTGTCTTCTGGGTCAGGATCTCCTCCCCAATTTCTGTAAACGCATCACAGGCGGGACAAACGCACGGCCAGCCACACAAGGACGGTTTCAGTGGCCTGTCATGTTGTCTGTAAGAATTTGAAGCAAATGCTGAAAAGAGACCATGCTGAATAATGAAATAAAATCTGTCTGATTCACTCAAATCCGTGTTGACAGATGTGTGTCTGCCATTCTTATTTTTAAGTTGCTCACTGGCTTCATTGGCCAGTCGCCTCCACCCTCGCCCGGCCAGAGGTGCAGTGAACCGCAAAGAAGAGCCAGAATCCAGTTCGTGCGCAGCCACCGGAGCGGAGGGCCGGCCGTGGGCCTCTTGCGCAGCGGCCGTGTGAATGAACGGCCCCGACGGCTGTGCGTCTTCCTCCCCGACCCTGGCGCTGGCACAGAGAGGCGCTCTGCCAGGCAGGGCGCCGTTGGAGGGGGAGGAACGGGCTGAGCCCTGTGCCTCAAAAGCGTCCACCCTTAGGAGGCCTGGAGCTGCCCTGCCCTGCACACCCCACCTCCTGGCAGGAAGGAAGACGTTGGTTCCAGAGCTGAGAGTTAACTTTCCCTTTCCCTTTTTAGCCAGTTCCTCATAAAGGAGAAGAGCTCCCCTCAATCTTCCTCACCATTTGTTTGGAAAGGAAAAGCTGAGCTTATTGGAAGCAGGCGGTGTAGAGCAGCAGGAGGGACGGAGTGCTGCCACTTCTTAAACAGCAGGGACAGTGATGTCGCCTCCCGGCGCGCTTCGCCAAATGAGCTGAGCCAAGGAAGAGAGGCGGCGTAAGGGTAAATGCTGTCCCTGAGTCATGTGTCCCCCCCCCCCCCGAAACACTCGGGAGCTATCAGCAGCCGCTCTCCCGTGGGCAAGGGGTCTGTGGCTCTGGCCAAGTGTGGCCCCTCTTCTCCCCCCACCCCCAGCCCTATATATACACCACAAGATTCACTACTTGCCCCTTTTGAAAGAGCTGGGATGTTGAATTCGCCACCATCTTTCTTACGCCTGATATATTCCAAACAGGGTGCTAGTGGGGGACCTGGAGGAAAAGTGGGCGTGAAGCCTTCATCTCATTGGTTCGAAGGTACTTTCACAAACTTCTTTAAAGGCGCTCTGCTTAGGTATGGGGCAGTAAATCTATCCTGCAGGTGCTTCCAGACAAGGCGCGAGCTGTGCTGTGGCCCGGCCTCATTCTCAGAGTTTGGCCAGGAGGGGAGGCATTTCCAGGCCAGACCTCCAATTTGTAACCTCCTGGGTCTTCCCATCGCTACGTCTCTTTTTTCTTACCACAAAAACAAAAACGTTTGGGAGGAGCAGAATAGCTGTGCAAACCTTTCTGACTGGTAGTGCTAGCAGCCATCTGTCTGGAAGCACATGTGCGCACCGTGAGTCTTCATGGCTAGCTCCTGGGGGTGGGGGGACCCTTCCTCACTGCCCCCTCTGATCCTGTTGCCATTCCTTGATCCCCAGAGCATTCATTGAGTAGACGGGGCCTGTGTAGTATCCCCATTAATAGCTTGGTCAGGTAAGGTACGTGAGCATGCATGGCTAAGGGTTAAATGGCCACTTGTATTTTGAAAAATTTCAAAACCCAGCCAGGCAAAATATTGATTAGGTCCAGCTGAAATGGCACAAAATAATAAGCCAGCCCATGAGTTCCCCAGAACGTTTGATCCGGCCGGACGTTCAGCAGAGCACTGAGTGGAAAGGAAGGGGGCGAAGCCACGAACACTGCAGTGCTCAAAATCCCGTGGTGGTGGTGGTGGTCTACTAGAAGCAGGGCCAGGGGGGGGGGGTGTTGCGTATGAAGGGGCAGTGGTGTTGGGGGGGGCAGAATGTCTGTCTGTCCGTCCAGGCCCCCTGGCCACTGACCCTGCGGCCCTCGGCAGAGACCGGCCAGGGAGCAGCACGGGCCAGGTTGGCATGGCACGACAGAGCAGACCACCGAGAGGGAGAGGGGCGAGAGAGGGAGGGAGGGAGAGGGGCTGGGGGGGGAAGGGAGGCAGCGGAGGAGACCAGAGGGGAAGGCTCTGAAATGGAAACTGACATGATCTTGCCAAGCCTCCTGCTGCCTTCCCTCCCTGCGGGATTTTCATCAACCCCTCTTGACGTGACAATCAATAACTCCCCACCCCCCACCCCCAGCATCATACTGGGAGACATTAATAATTTCATCCCCAGGCGTCCACACTGAGCACATTAGCCCTTGTCCACAGGCGGGGGGTGGGGGGTCTGGAGAGAGCCACACCACGCAGGGTATTGACAGGGGGGCTGGGAGCCCTGCCTTTTAATTACTATCCTACAAAAAGGGCAGGGAGGCCAGCCTGGGTCCAGTTGGGGGGTGGGGAGGGGGAAGGAGTTGCATTTCGTGCTAAACTCATGTCTGCCAGCACCCACCCACCTCCAGGGACTCCCTCGTGAGCCCAATCCGTGCTTGCCATGAGAGACCGGAATAGGAGGAGCTCTCTGGCCGTTTGGTTCGGAAACTTTTAGTGACTTGCAAAATCCTTTGTGGCTGCAAATGCTGGGAACGGCCCCCGGCATCAAGATAGAATCATAGAATAGTAGAGTTGGAAGGGGCCTAAAAGGCCATGGAGTCCAACCCCCTGCTCAGTGCAGGAATCCACCCTACAGCAGCAAGAAGAAGCAACAGCCCAAGCGAAGGCTAATTCTAGCAAGATGCAGCAGCAGCACACCTGAGGGGCGGGGGGGGGGGGATACAGAACCAAGAGGGCTGCTGGAGGCAAGCCCTCCCCAGCCCCCTCCCCCTCCCCCTCCTCACCCCTTAAGGGAGGGAGGTTGCTGGAGGTGGGCTCTGCCTGGCCTCTGCAGAGCCGCATCCCCACCCTCTCATGGTGAGCTCTGCAGGCAGGCCGGCTTCCGTCGGGTAGAGCGGACCACTCCCTTGGCTTGCAGGAGCTGGCCGGTGTCTTCGTTAATAGGAGCCCCTCATCAAGGCGGGTATTTCGTCGAAGTAAGCAAAGCTATTCTCATAGGCGTGGGGGCTGCTAGAGCACATTAATGACGCCTCTGGAGCAGAAATGTTTATGGCTATTATGAATATTGCATGAATTGCGAGCAAGAGCCTGATTTATGTGAAAACAGCCATCAAGAGAAAAGGATGGAGGAGGAGCGAAACCGGCCCCGCTCCTGGTGCCGTCCCTGGTCCGGAAGAGGGATGCGATGGCAGCCACGAGGGCTCCGCAGGTGAAGGGGCGCCGCTGCAAGGGCTACAGCGCTGGCTTGGCCACGCTCCGCCTCACCCATCTTCCTGTGGAGAATTAACAAGCAAAAGAGGGTCTTCCGCAGCTGCAGGCGCCTCTGCATTGCCTTTTCCTTGGGGCTTTTGTCAGTACCTGGACGAGGAAACGCAACACCGTGGTCACATGTTAGCAGCGCCCTTTCTCCAAAAGCGGAAGCATCCTGGGACACTGCTGCATGTGAACCCATTGGGCATCGTGGGCTCATCCAGGCTGAGCTTGGCTCATTCGGACCCGGCCATGCAATGGCTACACCCAGCTCAGCCTCACAGGTCTGGCCTGGGCACGGGGTCCTGAGCCGAGGGGACAAGACGGGAGGAAGCCGCCTCCCTTCCACCTGAGAAAACAGGAGCCGCTGCCGCTCTCCCCCCCCCCCCCCACCCCCCAAGCTTTGTGCCAAGGGTGAGGAATGCAGCAGAAGTCCTTCCGGAGGGGAATGCGGGGAGCCACCTGCCGGCACCTGTGACGACAGCAGCAGGGTCCGCTCTGAAGCCGGAGTGTTTCAATGCCCCTTGATGTTGCTCTCGTCTTGTTTCGTGAGGTTGAGAGCTCAGAGGGTTTCCTTCCTGGGATTGCTGTCCTGGTGCCCCACCACCACCGGAATTCTCTCTCCACAGGAATTCCCAGCACGTGCTGGTTTGTTTTAGTGCCTGAGCATGTTAGCCATCTGCTGAGTGCTTTGAGCCAATCCCACCTCCAGCCCCTCTATCTACCAGCGAGATGCGCCCACGCGCACCCTGCTCACTCACTCTAACCCCCACCCACAAGCTGTGGGGCTCCCTGTCTTCTCCTTCTGGGGGGAGGGGGAGCAGTGCTTGCCATGGCTGCCGTGCTGAGCTGCCGGGCAGGACTTTTGGCTCCCCGGGTGAGGTGTGAACACCACAAGCCCGGCTCCTCCCCCCCTACACCACACCTCCTGTCCTGTCCTCCAGCCCACGCTGTTGGCAGAAATCACAACATGGTGTGCAGAACCTTGACACGAACGGCCTCTTTCAACACTTCCTTCTCTGGTGGCCCTAAGAGCAGATGGGTAGATCTGGACAGAGACCACTTTAAACGTGTTTTCCTTGCTGGAAAATCCCCCCAACTTCTTGCATATCTTTGCAATGCTCTTTTGCTCTCTGCGTGCATTTCCTGTGACTTGGTCCCTTAAGGAAGGTCAGGAAAGTGGGGATTTAGACAACAGGGCTCCTGCTTCACAATTCACCCACACGAATATCAGCCACCAAGTTTTGTGCCTTTATCATTCAAATTCAAATGCTCACTGCTAGGCTTCCAAAGTGCATTGCGGGGACTCAGAGGTCTCTCTGTGGCATGTCTCTTCTGATGCGTGCGCTCACACACACACACACCTTGGAGCTGATTGCAGCCTGCTCCTTCCCATCAATATCCATGAGTGGCAATATTGCCTCTCTCTCACACACACACTCACACTCTCACACTGCTCTTCCATGTCAGCTCTTATGACTCAAGGGGGGACGCTTGTCTTTATTCCCACTTGATCCCATTTGGCAGCCTTGCTGCCCCCTCTGCTTCTCCTGCCGCCTCGGAGGTTTTAGTGTCATCTATCAATATCACCAACGTGAAGAGATGCGCTTTGAAACTTAACTCCATGCTGGTCTTCCGCATGAATCCAGGGCTGGGACGGCCGAGGCAGGAGGCGCAACGGAGAAAAGGTGGATTTCCGAGCTGCCCGCCGGTGGTGAAGGCACAGAGCAGATGCTGCCACGGCTGTTCCCTGGGGCGGAGTCAAGTTTCAGTCGGCCCTGAAATATACGCGCGAGTCAGAAGAGAACAGGAGCGCCTTGAGAAGCTACGCCGGCGCTAAGCGAGGAGACGTGCTCCTGATGCCCATGCACACGTGCAAGCACAGCCATATCTGAGGGCTTCCCCAGGGAACGATCAGGTCAGGAGGCCTGGGATGGGGAGGCGGGTCAGGCCGGAACCACTGCAGACCCTGCTTCTTTAGTCACACACCTTCGCTTCACCTCATGCTGCAAGATTTTGACTTCAGATGCTGCTGCTAAAGGTGTGCAGCGGGTCCAGTTTTACTAAAAACATCCCACTGCTGCAAAAGCAAAAACCGAAATTCCACCCTTCAAATAAAATGTGTCGCTTTTCATTTAAATCTTTGTATGCTGCAGATTTGACCTCCAAGCGGTTCACAACAGCAGCAGTGGTAAACGAAGGAGAGTCTTCGTGCCACAGACATAGACCGGCTGAGAGGAGAGACGGTCGCTGGGCCCGCAGAGAGGTTTGAACCATTTCTTTAGTTACTCAGCCAGCCCCCCTCTGAGCCCCAACTACAGCTGCCAGCCAAGTTTGGCCTTCCGTCTGTGGGTGTTCGTGTGGCGCTGCCAGCCCCCTTCTTCCTTGGTATCTCTGTGCCTCCGTTTCCCCAGCCACCTGGCTCTGACAGCCAGAACCCAGCAACCGTGGGTGCGGGTGGGCTGACCCCTAACGCAGCATTTCTGAGTTTGCTGCTCTCCTGGCCTGGCCTGGCCCTAGTGTGCCTCTTTTACAGGCAGGAAGCAGAGTCCCACGGTGGGCAGCCCTTCGGACGGGCATCAGGCCTAGCTGAAGGTCCCCTGGCCTCTCCCTGTCCAGCGGCGGTCGTTTGTCCAGGGCCAAGCGCTGCGGCTGCTGCCACCCCGTCCCGTGCGCTCCTGCGTCGCGCCCCTTTCTCCTGGGCGGCTGGCAGCAACGTCACCACGACTCATTCATTAGCCAGATGAAATCAATTCAGTTCCATTACAGCCCAATCCCGGGCCTAACATTAGCCCAGCCAGGCGATAGCGTCCCCATTACCCTGCAGATGCGATTACAGCGGATTCGATAAGCCTTTTGATTAGATGAAGGTGTGTGCCTGTGCGGCTTTTTTATGCTCGCTGCGCCTCCTGGGAGCGACCGTTGATAACTTGCCCTGTCATCCCAGATGAGCTTTTAAAGGCGAAGACGAGGCCCATTTCTGATAGGGCTCCGAAATGTGATTGAAGGACCTGGACAAAGTGATGAGCTTCCAAACCTTTTCTGCAAGGAGTTTGGGAGTAATGATATTAAGGGGCTGCGAGGCAAAAGAGCTTTTACTGAAAACGATGGGATGCCGTCTAGCCTGGCAGAAGAACAAAGGCCCAGCGGAGACTCCCTGATGGTTGGCACACCCAGAGGATTGTGGGAAGGCCCAGAAAGCCCCAGCTCCAAGCCAGGGCTGGAGTGCAGGAAGCAGAAGGCCTTCAATAACATGAAGGTGTTATTTTTAGTTTTTAAGTGGCCCGCAGACCACAAAGGCCTTTCTGCTGTATTGGGGTTTTGGCACAGTAAATGCACATTTGTTCCTTGCCATCTGCATGCAGCTTCAGCTGTTGGGCGGTATAAAAATGCAATAAATAAAATAATAAATAAATCATTAAATATAGACTTTTACCATATTTGCTGCCCTTGTCTGAAAATTATGTCATGCTGCAAAAATATTGAAAGTATGGCTAATTAAAATATGGAATATTGCAAAAAAGTTAAGATTACTGAATATAAGATGGATGCACAGAAACAAAACTAGGAAACGTTTACAATCATTGGGGAGGCCATTCAATTTATGATGGTTAGATTGAATTCAGATATGACTCAATTGAGCTCATTTGAGATGATGTAATGAAATAATTTAATGAATTCAGATGAAATAGGATAATTTATTAAATCCGGTTGAAATCAGTACATGGGCTGATAAGTATTTAGATAGAAAGATTAAGCAGATGATTATGTTACACATCGTATGCTCACTGGACAGTGAACGGAAGCAGGTGTGGGCACATCCCTGCTGGTTCTGCTGGATCCCTCGGTGCCCTCGGATCCATGGGCCGGGACTGGGAGGAGCCACTTGAGATTTGCAGAGATAGTTTTTAACTGGTGGCTGCTGTGTATTTCCTTATCTGCCGTTTTGATTATAATTTTATTTTCTTGATAGCCAGCATGAGCACCAGAATAGGGGAAAGGTTAGGGTCAGTAAAATGAATGGTCTTACTGCCACGACACAGGCTCTGAACACCAGACCTCACGTCTGCCACCACTTATTATGGGGCAGCACAGGCTCTGAACACCAGACCCGGCCGAGGCTACTCCCTGCTCACTCCTCCCCCCTCCCAAGACATTCTAACTCCGCCCACTCAGGCCAACATTCTACAAACCACAGACTTACAAACTGCAGGCATACCTTTGGGAATTGACTTGTGGGGTGTAACGCCACATATTCCCCCCCTTTTTTAAAAAACCCGAGTATGGGGCTGGTTTAATACCTGGACCTGTACATAGGGTTTGGGGAAATAAAATGGTTAAACATTTATAATTGCATAATAATTAATAGCACTAACAATATATGTACATACAAACCTTTTGGAACATCAACATTAAAAGAACCACATTTTTATTAGTCCATTTCTTTTTGGCTCCAATTTTAAAAGTCCAGGAGCATCACAATGTCCACAACAAAGTCTCACGTTATTGGTGAATTGGACGATTCTTGGCGAGACAGTCCATCTGCGATGATGTTCTCCCAACCTGCCACATGCTGGATCTCCCCGTTGAAACTGTGGATCCGCCACGACCACTGCTGCAAAAGTTGGTTGTGGCCTTCCATGGGTTGCAGCCACAACAGCGCTCGAAGATAGGCTCGCATGATGAACCGCTGTCCCTCCGCGCATGCCCCGACTCTGTCTATAGCCCACACGATGGCTAGACACTTCTCTTGGACAGCAAAACAGCCTCTTTTTCTCTCTGCTAACCCTCTGCTGGAACAGGCTACGAGATCGTCCACTGTCCGCCACAGCTCTGCTCCATCTCTGACCTCTGAAGCGTCCGAGGCCAGAACAAACTTTCCTCTGACTGCCTCCAACATTGCCTCATTCACTCCATCAGCAGATGATTTAATAGGGGAATGGGCTCCAGTCTTAATTTGAATAATATAAGGTCTCTCCCAAACAGCTTCAAACTGATTCTTCTTGGGAAAGAAGACCACGACTTCAACTCCTATTCTAAAGTTCCGGTCTTTAGCCTCTTCATCACTCCAAGTTTTATGGATAAAACCCAAGCGACAAAAGATTTTTAATAGGGCTTCTGCCACTGACAAGACATCAACTTTTTGAAGGGCTTCAGCATTCGGGAACTTTGTGGCAAAATCTATAATGGTCAATAGGAACCTTTTTCCCGTCCGTGTAGGTCTAGGGAAGGGTCCTACTAAGTCCAGTCCTATCCTAAAAAAGGGTTGGTTGATAAGTGGTAGGGGATTTAGGGGAGCCTTGACCCTGTCCCCACTTTTCCCCACCCTCTGGCAACTCTCACAGGACTTGCAAAACTCTGTGACTTCCCTGGAAATATTCGGCCAGTAATAATTAGCCATCAACCTTTTCCGGGTTTTTCCTATCCCCATGTGGCCTGCCAAAAAGGAGTCGTGAGCTAATTTTAGCAGCTGGTCCCTATATGGTTTTGGTACCACAAGCTGCTTTTCAACCCCCCAACTCCCTTGTTTTTTCTTGGGCAACCACTTTCGGTATAGGAGTCCCCGATCCCAGAAAACCTGTTCTTTCTGAGTGTCACTAAAAGAGGTTTCTTGTCCCTCAGCTTTGGATCTTAAAACTTCCAAGCTGGGATCATTTCCTGTGTGTAAAGCAAACATGGTATCAGTTTTTGCAACTGTGTTTCTTGGCTCAGCCATTCCTTCAGCTGGGTTGCTGGGCAACTGCAGAGGCATGCCCTCAGCATCCCCAGACTCGCTACAATTCTCTGACAAGCCTTCCACTGCTGCTTGTGAGCGTGTAATAATAAACACTTTTCTACCTTCTAACCCCATGATATCAGTACCTAGGATTAGAGGTTCTTCCTGAGAGGAATTAACACCTAAAATACATTTCCCTGTGACTCCCCTCCATGTAACCTCCATCGCGGCTACAGGAATTTCAATTATGGGCCCCGTCACAGGTTTGATGTTAATTTTTCTGTGAGGAATAATCTCCTCGCTCATCACCAGATCTGCTCTAATCAGAGATAAACGAGCTCCTGTATCTAGAATAGCTTTATGCTTTCTTCCATTTATTAAAACATCTTCCCACAACGACTGATCTGATTCTTTCATTTCTCCCCACACTAATGTGTAACACTGGGAACTTTGAGGACGCTCAGCATCTTTATTAATATCCACTCTCCTTACTGAGGTAGTTTTCTCTTTCTCCTCTCTCAGCCTGGGACAGTGTGGTCTAATGTGCCCCACCATCCCACAATGATGGCATGTGAGGTCTGTTTTTCCAAACATAGGTTTGGTGGTGTTTCCCGCCTTTTCTGTTGGCAACTGATTTTTATTTACCTCAGCTTCTTTCTTACCCCCATTAGGTTTATACCCTGGTTTAATATTATTTTCTTTAGTAGACTTGCTGGTCATATGATAGCCCCGGTTTAAGGAAAATTGATCAGCCAGGGAAGCTGCATCTTGATATGTTTTGGGGTCTCTATCTCTCACCAGCAATCTTATATCTTGAGGGATTTGAAAAATTAATTGATCTTTAATCATCAGATCAACTAAATCTTGCTTGGTTTTCACCTCAGCGCAGGTGATCCATTTTTCAAAATGATCTGCTAATTTGTGTCCCAACTCCACAAAAGATTTGGATGACACAGCATTAAGGCTTCTAAATTTCTTCCGGAAATACTCAGGCCCATAGCGAAATCTTTTATAAACTGCTGTTTTAAATGAGGCGAAATCTAAAGCTTCCCCCACAGGAAAACTGTTATAAATTTCAGCCAGGTCTCCCTTGATCAAGTTAGGGATAAACTTCATATAATCTTGTGGCTTTACTTCCCACATCATGGCTGCCTTTTCAAAGGTATTGAAGAAAATTTGGGGATCTTGCCCCTCAACATAAGGGGTAAAGTCTTTAGGAGATAATTTGGGAGGTCTAGCCCCTTCCTCAATTCTCCTCTGATCTTCCCGCTCAAATTTTCTCTTTTCCAAAGCAAGACGTTCTAGCTCCAGCTCCCTATCTTTTTCTCTTAATCTTATTTCTGCCTCACGATCTTTTTCCCTCAGCCTTTCTTGCTGTTCCAACTCAGCTCTCTTCAACTCTCTTAATCTTATTTCTGCCTCCTGATCTTTTTCCCTCAGCCTTTCTTGCTGTTCTAACTCAGCTCTTTTTAACTCCCCTTGTTGTTCTAATTCTCTATCTCTTTGCTTTATTCTTTCCAATTCAAGTTGTCTATTAGCTTCTTGTTGTTCTCTTTGTTGTTTTATTTTCTCCATTTCTAGCTGAATGTATTGAGGAGACATTTCTACCGGCCTCAGAGGATTTACCTCAGTTTCACCTGCAGCATGAACTCTGTAATATTCTATAAGAGCCCATTTCATCTCATCAACCGACTTTCCCTCAGTTGGCAAATTTAAACTTTTACATCTGTCTGACAGAGCATCTTTCTTCAACCCTAAGATCTCCATCGTTACTAGACAGAGACTTAACTTTAATAAATAAAATGGTACTGGGAGTTTTCAATTGAGATCAGGAGTGGTAAACTTGATATTTTATAATATGTATCTCACCACAGACAAAAATATCCTGTCAGAGAATTGTATCAGCGCAACCTCTGACTTAGGTAATATGTAACTTTCACAGCTAAGGACCTCAGAGGTGCTTTACAGTAACCACCCTCTGTCCTGTTCACAAATAAAATCCTTTTTTGACTTCTGTCACTATAAATGAACAGAGTCTACTTCGGATCCCGACGCTGCCACCACCTTTTATGCCACGACCCAGGCTCTGAACACCAGACCTCACGGCTGCCACCACTTCTTATGGGGCAGCACAGGCTCTGAACACCAGACCCGGCCGAGGCTACTCCCTGCTCAAGCCAAGCACCACCACTTGATACGCCTGAGGCAAGGGATAAAGCCCACCTTCCTCCAAACTATGTGGAGAAAGGGGTTTAAAATGGAGAAGGATTTAATATATATATAATAATGCGCTGAAAGTTATATCTGTTGAGGTGAATGATTGTCAGAGTGGGTGCTGAATGATGTAAACTTAAGATGATAAACGCCAAACAGACACGTGGGATTTTCGTGGTAGTTTTTAAAATAAACAATCAAAATTTATTTTTAAAAGTTCACAAGCTTTGTTTCAAATAACAACATTTAAAAACCTTTTTGAAACCTTTCATACAATCCTGTCATCCTCACATTCGCGCTTTCCTTTCACTCACACAATCACTCTTGAACTTTCTTTATTATCAGTATTGAATTATATACTTCCACTACGTGCACACCACACTCTAAAGACACCACTCACTACACTGACTCTCAAATTTCCCAGAACTTAAGTACTATAAATACAGAGAGCACTACAGACTCTAAGAGTCCCTAACAAGTCTCCCTGGAAGGAACAGAACAGAACAGCATAGAACTGAACAAGACAGACCAGAACTAGACAGAACTCTCCATCCCCTCCGTCCTTCCCTTATATATCGCTCCTCCCCCCTCCCAAGACATTCTGACTCCGCCCACTCAGGCCAACATTCTACAAACCACAGACTTACAAACTGCAGGCATACCTTTGGGAATTGACTTGTGGGGTGTAACGCCACACTTACACCCACACCTCATATGCAATTGATCTGGTTTATTGAAAAAACCCAAAAAACAACTTACTGCAAGGTCCAGAGTTCTCCAGAGTTCCAGGGTGGGGAGGCTTTTAGGTTTGGGGAAAAACCTCCTCCTAGTTGATAGACAGGGGGCTTCTAGCGAGGCCACCACTAAGGGGCGGGGACACTTCCCCTCAGCTCTCAAACCAAGCCCAGAGCCTGGAAGGAAGGAAGGAAGCCGCCGTAGCCCTAAAAAGTGAAAACTATATTAAAAGCATTCAGTAGAGGTGCACTGTGCAACAAGGACTGTTAGGAGATCGGCTCTGTGGGATGCTGATCAACCCAAAGGAGGCACCAGAGGCCGATGGCTCTCTGTTGCTTTCTTTCATCTTAAAAATCTGGGTGCAACAATTTCCCTTCCCCAGGACCCCATAGAACATAAATTTACGTTAAGTTGGCATTTTCTTTTCTCCGGTGATTTTGAAGGCGAACAGTTCGGCCTCCGAGTGAGTCGACATTCCCTCATCTGCTAGACCCAACAGTTTCCCAGGAGGAGGAGGAGGCCCATCCATCAAAGGCTGCACCAGTGAAGGCACATGGATCAGCGAGGTGGCGCCTAATGAATGTATGGACACTTCTTCAGATCACGGCCCAATGCACTAATTCAATCGACAGGCAAGTCCTAGAAGCTGCAGAGGCAGCAGAAACGGCAATGCCTTCAGTAGGTAGGAAACAGCCCTGGGACTGAGGAGACCAGATGAATGCAGTGGGGCTGTTCACACCACACCACAACCCCCAGGCAGGGGTGGCGTGTATAACACGGCACCCTCTGGGACTGACTACAGCTTGTCCTGGATTAAACTACCCCCATGACGAGCAGCAGCATGCCGTCAAGACCCAGACAATATCTGATTCGGTCATAGGCACCTGTGGCAGGTGGGGTGCGCATGCATGGAAGAATATGTGCATGTGTAATGTGCCATTACTGGTAGACCTGGTGACACAGGTGGTGATGAGGCTAAGGGGGCAGGTGTACTGCGCTGAGTAAACCTGGCTCCCAGGAACCTCGGGGGATGAGGGCGACGGAGCTGCCTGTCTTCCCACTCCATGCCTGTGCCGTAGGAGGGGAAAGCGGAGAATCGCCACACAGGGCCGCCCATCCTTCCCATCCTGCTCCCTCCTGAGAGGCAGCCCTTCCCCACAGGACGCGGGGTGGGGGGATGTCCTTCTGTTCCTTCGAATCAGGATGGAAAGATCACCCCTGAGCAGGGAGGGAAAAGGCAGGCCAGAGCTGTTCTCTGGGCCCTCCTCCTCCTCAGGCCAAGGCAGAAGGCAGCCCATCCACAGAGAGCCTCCGTCCGCTGACCCAACCCTCCTCAAGCCTGGCTCAGGCGCTGCACAAAGGACGAAGGGCGGCAGCGTTGCCCGCTCCGGACAGACAGCCGAGGTGCCCAGCTGAGGTTCTCCAAAGGCAGCCTCCACAGGACTTCCGTTTTCGTTCCCCCTCAGCCCGGTGGGTGTGGGCGGCACTGTCTTATGTCCTCACAGGGGCCTGTGTTGGTCCCCAGAGAGGTCTGGGGGCTGACCTCCTTCCTCCCACAGGAAGTCAGTGAGCCCATAATGGGGAACAGGCCAGCCATTCCCCATTGTTGCTCTTCCTAAACAGCCCTCACTTTTAGGCCAAAGGGCCTTCCTTCCTTCCTTCCCTCCTTCCCTCCTTCCTTCCTTCCTTCCTTCCTTCCTTCTCAGGGTCTGGGAGATGAGGGGAAGAAGCCCCCCCTCCTCCTCTTGGTGTCATTCTTGCCGGGCAACACTGTCGGGAAGTGGAGTGGCAAATGAATGGGGCGGAGCAGGGGGGAGCGGTGCTGCTAATGCAC
The DNA here is from genome assembly GCF_023053635.1 of Elgaria multicarinata webbii. Classification (NCBI taxonomy): domain Eukaryota; kingdom Metazoa; phylum Chordata; class Lepidosauria; order Squamata; family Anguidae; genus Elgaria; species Elgaria multicarinata. The sequence goes on along the minus strand of NC_086191.1, from coordinate 16,881,383 downwards.
TTATTGGCAAGAGGGCTGCCAAGAGGGCTCCTGGCTGGGGCTGCTTGCTTTCAGAGGCAGCAGGCAATCCAGCCAGGAACGTTGTCCTGCTCCCAGCCTGCAGGCCAGCTCCGTTCCTCCTAGCAGAGAAGAGCGGCTCTGCAGGAGGGGAGGAGGGCAAGGGGGGCTGGCGGCACATGCAGGCTGCCCTGGGCAGCTCTGGCCCCATGGCAGGACTCCGCAGGTCCCAGCTGGCACCCTACCCAGTGCCTGTTGACACTTCCCTGTGCCTGTTGGCATTCTCTTCCCCTCCTTATTGTTTACTACAACTTTATTAGATTGTAAGCCTATGCGGCAGGGTCTTGCTATTTACTGTGTAATCTGTACAGCACCATGTACATTGATGGTGCTATATAAATAAATAAATAAATTAATAATAATAATAATAATAATAATAATAATCGTAGCTGTGCAGTTTGAGGGAAGGAGTAAGATTGGTTGGATGGGGTGGGGCGGTGGCAGCGAAATGGGGCAACGGCTGCGGGGGAACAGAAGCCGGGGCTCTGGCCCACCTGGACGGGGACAACTCGGAGCCCTTTGCAGCTGAAGCAGAGCCCAAGGGGCTCACACGCCCAGGCCAGCGTTTAGTCTGGCTGAATAATCTGGGCACCACCTCCTGCCCTGCCTATTCCTCCTCCTCCTGCCCTGCCCTGCTGCATTAGGAAACTTGCCTGACTAGATGTACATTGATGGTGTGCTCCCCAGGGCACAAGGTCCCTTTGACCAAGCTGGCACTCTTGGGGAGACCAACCGTGTCTCCAGGGCAGCCAGGGGGCGGCTGCCACCCCCTCCTGTCCCCTGCTCCTGTGCAGGAGCCCATCTTTCTGTCCGTCTGCCCACCCCAGGCTCTGGCTGCCCAAAGGGCCTCCTCCTCCTCCTCCTCCTGGCTAAAATGGTAAGTGATGACAGCCAGGGCTGGAGGAGGGGGATCTGGTGAGAGGTCACACTGGAATGTGGAAATCATTGTCCGCAATTAGAGTGATCAGTGTAAGAAAAAGAGGCAATTAACGGGGCCTCTGGAGGGCAGCCTGCGCCTGCCGCATCAGCAGGGCCAGAGAGTGCGCGGGGCCGGGGGCCGGTGGGGGGCAGGATGCGCTGCCAGCGGCGCGGCCAAGCCCAGCTGCTCTCAAGAGCCCCGGCGCAGGAGCCCTCCCTCCTCGTGGCTGGAGCAGCTCCCTCCTTCCGCCTCGGGAGGCCGTGAGAGCGCCGGGAAGAGGGCGCGAAGGAAGGGCCCGTCCTGTCTCGCGGGGCAACAAGTGGCCCGTCAAGCGGGCTGCCTGGACCGAGGCGGAGGCGAGCGGGGGCGGGGGCGGGGGCGGGGGCGGGATCTTCGCAGCCAGCCCCCCTCCCCCCCCGTGGGAAAGCGGAGCAGCTGCTGCCTGTCAAGCGCGGAGAGGACCGGGGGGGCGGGGCGGGGCGGGGCGGGTGTCGTGTCCTCCCCTCCCCCTCCTCCCCCCGCCCGGTATGGAAGCCCCACGTGTAACGCAGGCAAAGTCTCCTGTGGGAAAGGGGCTTTCACAAATTAGCGACGCCGTCTCCACATTACCGATAGGATGGTTACAGCAGCCCTGCAGGGTAGGCCACTGGGGCTGCGAGGGAGGGAGAGAGGGAGGGGGCTGCTGACCACCCTCCCTCCCGCCCTCGGCAGCCCCTCCCGCCCTCTCTCCCCCTTCCCAGCCACGCGCAGCCGTCGTCATAGCGCTACTCCGCGTCCGGCCAGCGGGGGCGCTGTGGTCCGCCTGCCGGGTGACGCCAGCGCCCCTCCCTTCGGCCTCGGCTGCACTTGGCGCCTGCGCGCTTTCGCTCCTCGTCTGAGGAGGGAGGAAACCGAAGGGGCCGCCGCCGCCGCCGCCGCCATTTTGTTTTCGACGCTTCGCGCTGCGCTTCCGATGTTCCTGCTACGATCTCCCGGCCTCTCTCTCTGCGCTCTCTTTTCGTGCCCCGCCCCCACAGAGACGCTTTGCGCATGGGCAGATGCGCTCCAACTCCCGTCGGGCCCAGTCAGCGCAGCCAGTGGGAGCAGGAGTCCGAAACATCCGGAGGGCGCCGGGGCCCCTCCCACTCCGGGGACGGCGCTTGCAGCTGGCTGGGCGGGAGGGGGGCCGGAGGGTGCGCAGGAGCCGGGCCCCACCCTGGGGACGTGCAGGAGCCCCCACGGCAGGGCCCTCGTCAGCCGCTGCCTCCCGCCCATGCCGACAAGGCCCAGGAGCCGCCCGCCGCGCTTGCCCAGCCCGACCCCGTGGCAAAGGCAGCCTGCTGCTCCCCCTCAGAGGTCCGGTGGCCGGCCTCTCTCGGGTGGGGGTGGGGGTGGGCGGGGCTTCCTCAACCCCCCCCCCCCCGCTAAACATTTAAATTTGTTATTCGTTCAGTCGCTTCCGGCTCTTCGCGACTTCATGGACCAGCCCAGGCCAGAGCTTTCTGTCGGCCGTCGCCACCCCCAGCTCCCCCAAGGTCAAGTCCGTCCCCTCCAGAATAGCATCCATTATTATTATTATTATTTATTTATATAGCACCATCAATGTACATGGTGCTGTACAGAGTAAAACAGTAAATAGCAAGACCCTGCCGCATAGGCTTACATTCTAATAAGATCCATCCATCTTGCCCTCGGTCGGCCCCTCTTCCTTTCGCCTCCCACTTCCCCTAGCATCAGCCTCTTCTCCAGGGTCTCCTGTCTTCTCATTATGTGGCCAAAGTACTTCAGTTTTTCCTTTAATACCCTTCCCTCAAGTGAGCAGTCTGGCTTTATTTCCTGGAGTATGGACTGGTTTGATCTTCTTGCCGTCCAAGGCACTCTCAGCATTTTCCTCCAACACCCCAGTTCAAAAGCATCTGTCTTCCTTCGCTCAGCCTTCCTTACGGTCCAGCTCTCGCAGCCATAGGTTACTACGGGGAATACCATTGCTTTAACTATGCGGACCTTTGTTGTCAGTGTGGTGTCTCTGCTCTTAACTATTTTATCAAGATTTGTCATTGCTCTCCTCCCAAGAAGTAAACGTCTTCTGATTTCCTGTCTGCAGTCAGCGTCTGCAGTAATCTTTGCGCCCAGAAATGCAAAGTCTGTCAGTGCCTCCACGTTTTCTCCCTCTGTTTGCCAGTTATCAATCAAGCTGGTTGCCATAATCTTGGTTTTTTGATTGTTTACTACAACTTTATTAGATTGTAAGCCTATGCGGCAGGGTCTTGCTATTTACTGTGTAATCTGTACAGCACCATGTACATTGATGGTGCTATATAAATAAATAAATAATAATAATAACACTTAAAATACAAATAAGATTAAAAAAAAGAAGGAGGTTGGAGTAGGGCTGCCACAGTTTTCCTCTTACAACTCTTTTCCCAGTGCATATTTTGCATGTTCCAAACAATCGCTGTTCTTGCCAAGAAAAAAATGCATTATTATTATTCCCCTCAAAGCCCTCTGCTGAGTTTCCTTGTCAAAACTTCCTGAGGGCCGACAGCCGATCCCAGCCCCTTCCTGCCTCCCCCCCCCACACCCACCGCCTCCTCCTCTCCACACTTCATCTTCTTCCACTCCTTTTTCAGCCACCCAGCTCGGACTGGTCAGGGAAACGCTGACTTGTGAAGTGGCACATGCCATTTATCTTATTCTGCGGAGTCGTCTGCATCTGGGATTCTGGTGTTTGGTTTTGTTTGCTCTCCTTGCGTTGCTCAAGCTCTTTTCCTGCATGAAACGCAGCGAGGAGGAGGAGGCTGTGCTCATTCTGCAGAGGTGAAGGTTTCCCTGGTTGACCCTCAACGAGGACAAGGTAAGTTCCAGGAGGGTTGCGTTGAGGATGGGGCTGGGTGGGTCCTGACCGGTTCTTTCCCTGGTGAACCAAAGCCAGTCTCTGCCAGGTCACTGCTCACTTGCCAAGCCAGAAGGAGCATTTTGCCGCTTGGGAAGGCCTTTGCCGCTAGGCGAGAGTGACCTCTTGGCCACTGGTTTGCTGTGGCCCCTCAGGAGGCCCCCAGTGTAGAGGATGGGGCTGGTCGCCTTCCGAGGACGAGGCAGGGCCAGGGCGCGGTTACCTTTTTAAGCATCGCTACGAGGAGCACATTTTCCCAGTTATGGCCTCTTCTGCCATTTCGGCTCTGCGAGGGCAAGAGTTGTGCCGTTTGCCACCTCAAATGGACAGGAGCCCTCCGGGGCCTGGCTCCGGCAACCTTATAACACAGGCACACAAGAACGCCAGTTCACGACTCCGTTTCCCACCGGTTCAACTGCTGCTGGGTGGGAGTACCTAGTGGCATGGGCGCATACATCCCAGTTGCAGCCATGTATATGCGTCTCAGTGGGTAAATGGCCTTAGAACTGGTCTGGATGGTGGAATTTCATCAAACTCACTTTGACTCCGTATCCTTAGTGTTGATTTTTTAAAACGCTCTCCAAAAATTCTTAAGATTCTTCTATGTTACATTTTTGTTTATTTTTGTTTATTTCTGTTTATTTTTTTAAACAAATATGTATATTAGCACCACGAAGGGCAGGATGAGTGCTGGGTGCGGTTTCCTTTAGCTTGTGATTACTCATCACTTTGCAAGTACGTGTGTTTCCTAGATAGAAGTTTCCTGTGGTGAATGGTCAATTTATGTCACGCCTTGTAATAATGCCAGGCTACAAGTCCCCAAGTGGTTCAACCAGAAGAAACTCTCCCAGGCCAGCAGAGGGGGGTGGATGGTTTTGTTTTGGGGAACCACACAAGCCCCATATGGTCTCTCTGTAGGCAGTCCATGAACAAAAACTGGGGAACTGGGGGCTGGAAAAGGCCAGATCCAACTTTTTGCCCCAGTGTAGGTTGGATTGCCCACCCCCATCCAGGTAGCGCCTCCCCCCTCCCCGTCCAGGTGGATCCACAGGGTCCACGAGAGAGCAGGAAGGGGTAAGATGCAAGCCAGAGTGCTCGGGACTGAAGGGCTGCTGCTGCTGCTGCTCTGTGCTTGTTTGCCAATCCCCTCATTCCCTGTGGCTTTTGAGGAGGTGGGATCCCTGGGGATGTGCATCCTTTCAATGCTGCCTCACCCACTTGCCTGCCAAAGACACGTGTCGCTCCCTGCTTGGCATCTCTGCCGAGGGCCTTGGGCCAAGGGGGGGGAGGTCTGCTTTGCTCCCAGCCTTGTCTCTCTTGCTTTCCCCAGCAAAATTGGACAGAAGATGTACATGAACATGCTGGCCAGAGAGCGCTCCAGTTTAAGTGCAAGTGTGCCACGAAGGCCTGTTAGTGAACAACAGCTCCACCCAGCCCCAACGTAGCCTGATGTGCTAGATGTGGGGGGGGGGGGGAAACGGGTCCTGGGGCCATAATGTCCTGAGGCTTCAGCCTGAAGGAAAGGCGGCACAGCCTTTGCTTTGGAGTCCCGCTCTGTTGCCCTGTCGTTTCCTCTGTCCTTCCCATCTCCTTCCCCTTCCCCCACTAGCAGGTTTGAAGAGCCTTCCAGGAGGTGGTGGTAGTGGTGGTGGTGCTAGGCACCTAGGCTGATGCCTGGTTTTGCAAGGACAGCTGCAAAGCCCGGGGGCGAGGGGCGAGCCTGGACTCCTGGCTCTCATTCTCACTTGTGCTGGTACCGGCCCGCTCCAGCCCCATTGTTGTGGCTGAGAAGTGGGGCCTGGGGAAAAGGACCATGCACCAGCACCTGCTTCTCTTCCCTTCCTGCCTCACTCCAAATAGGTCCCCAATATTCTCAGTCTTTGCCATTCTAAACATGTTGTAATGTTGGGGGTGATTGCTGCCTGCGAGGCTGTGTGTGGCCTTTCATGCAATGTCTGTGGTTGACTGACATTGTCAGTTGCTCACCATCCACTGCCTCCTTTCCTATAAACAGGAAAATGGAAATGAACATGATGTGCTTTCAGGGTGTAAACAGCAGCTTCCTATCTATGGGCAGGGCGTGTGTGTGTGCGTGCGCATGTGTCTGTGAGAGGAAAGGGCTGGGACGGGGGACATGATGGCTCAAATACCTGTGTGAGCAGTGAGTCCATTTGGGCCACAGTTGCATTGCATCTGCAACCGAGATTATAGAGGAGGGAAGCCCAGGTGTACATTACGGTGGATGCATTGGAAAAAGACAGGCTGACAACAGGTTATATGGTGAGGGGCTGTCCTTTCCCTGGAGGCTTAGAGGAAGGTTGTTTTTGAAGCCATTTATAAAACAAAATTAAAATACATCCCTAAAAGACAGTTCTGTCCATTGTAAAGTTCTTGACAAATTAAAAGGCTTTGTCTAATCTTGTGAGGTTTCTCTTGCCCTGTAATACTCCTGAGCACCCAGCGGAGATGTCTTAACACTGGGTTGGGGGCCAAACTGAGGAAGGCATCTCTGCCCCCTCACCTCTCCACTACACCATGAACAGCCAGGTACTTTCAGCCTGGCCCAGGCAGTGTTCGGCAGCAAGTGCAGCAGAGGTGCGTTTTTCTCATGCCCAGTGTTGTGGGAGTGGGTTGTGTGCTCTGTGTCCCACCCACCCTCACTCCCCTTTTACAGTATGAAGCAAATCAAGTGTCCAGCTTGGATGGTCCTGGAAGAGACCTCAGTGGTGGTTCCTCCAGGAGGCTCAGTGGTGGTGCTCTGGGGAAGAGGATGTGTGATTGCTCAGCTGTCTCATTCTGCCACTTTATTCCCCTCCTGGAAGCTCTTTGTCTCACTCCCACACCCTGAGGCCTGTTGGGAGCAGCGCTATAGGGTGTGTGTGCCCTGTGGGCTATAGGGTGTGTGTGCCTTGTGGGCTATAGGGTGTGTGTGCCTTGTGGGCTATAGGGTGTGTGTGCCCTGTGGGCTATAGGGTGTGTGTGCCCTGTGGGCTATAGGGTGTGTGTGCCCTGTGGGCTATAGGGTGTGTGTGCCTTGTGGGCTATAGGGTGTGTGTGCCCTGTGGGCTATAGGGTGTGTATGCCCTGTGGGCTATAGGGTGTGTGTGTGCCTTGTGGGCTATAGGGTGTGTGTGCCCTGTGGGCTATAGGGTGTGTGTGTGCCCTGTGGGCTATAGGGTGTGTGTGTGCCTTGTGGGCTATAGGGTGTGTGTGCCCTGTGGGCTATAGGGTGTGTGTGTGCCTTGTGGGCTATAGGGTGTGTGTGTGCCTTGTGGGCTATAGGGTGTGTGTGTGCCTTGTGGGCTATAGGGTGTGTGTGCCCTGTGGGCTATAGGGTGTGTGTGCCCTGTGGGCTATAGGGTGTGTGTGCCCTGTGGGCTATAGGGTGTGTGTGCCCTGTGGGCTATAGGGTGTGTGTGTGCCTTGTGGGCTATAGGGTGTGTGTGTGCCTTGTGGGCTATAGGGTGTGTGTGTGCCTTGTGGGCTATAGGGTGTGTATGCCCTGTGGGCTATAGGGTGTGTGTGCCCTGTGGGCTATAGGGTGTGTGTGTGCCTTGTGGGCTATAGGGTGTGTGTGTGCCCTGTGGGCTATAGGGTGTGTGTGTGCCCTGTGGGCTATAGGGTGTGTGTGTGCCCTGTGGGCTATAGGGTGTGTGTGTGCCTTGTGGGCTATAGGGTGTGTGTGTGCCTTGTGGGCTATAGGGTGTGTGTGTGCCCTGTGGGCTATAGGGTGTGTATGCCCTGTGGGCTATAGGGGGTGTGTGCCTTGTGGGCTATAGGGTGTGTGTGTGCCTTGTGGGCTATAGGGTGTGTGTGTGCCCTGTGGGCTATAGGGTGTGTGTGCCCTGTGGGCTATAGGGGGGGTGTGCCTTGTGGGCTATAGGGGGTGTGTGCCTTGTGGGCTATAGGGGCACCAGCCCACCCTTGGGCTCCCTCGTCAAAGAGGCTGGCTGCAACTGCCGTTGATCATCCCTTTGTTTCTCTCTGGGATTGAAGTGGGCTAGGAACCCATCTCGTTGTGCCTTCCCGTGGAAATGGATCCTCTCAATTCCAGTGGAGCCTCCCTCCCAGTCTTGGCTCCCGGACTCTAGAGCATTTAATCCGGTTCCTCTTCTGCTGAAGGAGCTGTCTGTCTGTCTGTCTGTCTCTCTCTCTCATCAAGAGAGGAGGGCTGCTGAGCTCTGAAGTTAAATGGGGAAGCAGCCCATACGTGAAAAGCTACATCACATCAGATCTTAAAATAGTGGAAAGGCTGCTGCCAGGAGTTTCAGAAGAAGATGCATCTTCTTTGTGCTTCCTTTCACGATGATTGGGATGGAGGAATGTTATGTAACTGACCTGGGGGAGCATCTTGTTGAGCTTAGGAATGCAGGGAGTCGCCTTCCACGGAGTCCGACCACCCCCAGTCCATCTAGCTCGGTAGTGAGCTTGATGCCCCTCCTGGGTTACAGGCAGGATTCCTTCCTACCTTTCCTGGAGCAAGCTCTGCATTGTCTGAAAGGGAAGCCTTCCTTAGTAGGGCGTCCACCTGCCTTGGCCGTTCTGTGCCTGCCAGGGTGCTTGGTAGCCACTCCTTCTCTGGAAAGCCATTCCCTTTGCATGTTCCTTGGCTGTCCTAAACGTGGTGTTTCCATGGCATAAAGCAAGCTCCTGACAGCAACACCCCACCCCACATTTAAATGGGTCTTGGGTTGAAGGGCCGTGGACTTCACTCTCACTCTGCCTGGGACCCCGGAGAGCTGCTGCGGCTGCTGCCAGGGAGAGCAGGTCCTACTGGGCTGGAGCCTCCAGCAACTTCCTGAGTGCCCAGGTTTCACGCTCTCCACCCTGTAGGTCCTCCTGCGTTGAAGAGAGGCATCCTGGCTGTCTCTTGCTACAGTTTCTGGAGTTGTTCCATGCTTACTGTCAGGGTCATAAGCATGGGGACTTCACTGCTGTGAGAACATCTGGCTGTGCTCCATGGGGTGCACAGCTGCAGCCGCTAGAAGCCATTGGTGGACCTGGCTGGCATGTCACCTTATTGATTTATTTTATTTAATTCATTTTTATACCACCCAATAGCCGAAGCTCTCTGGGCAGTTCACAAAAATTAAAACCATGAAAAGCATAATAAAACAACCAACAGTCTAAAAACACAATTACAAAATACAATATAAAAAGCACAAGCAGAGGCAACGCCCCTGGCAGAAGTGGGCAGCAAGGAGGGCAGGAGGGCGGCCCTGACGCCCCTCCTGACTGGCTTGAGCCAGTGCACCAGCAAGGCATTCACATGCTCTGAGGTTGTTAACATGCCCCGCGTTCCCTGATTGTTCCTGCCTGGCATGCTCTGTGGCTCAACATTTCTCAGCGTTGGAGAACATTTCCTAATGCCCACCCTAAGTTAGCATGGAACCCATGGTCAACAGCAGTCTTCTTCTTCTTGGTCTTCTTCGTCTTGTTCCTCTTTGTCATCGTCATCATCATTGGCTCTCTTTAAGCTCATCCTGGCCAGTCTGTCAGGGCTGTCTTGGCCTTCATTAACACACTGTACAAAATGTGATGGTGGGAATACGGGTTTTTTTGCAACTCTCAACTAAACCCAGAGGATGCTGAATTTTAGCCGGCTGCCTCGTTCCCTTGCTTGGGCAGGCAGTGTGACTCCTGTGGCTTGGACCTTGTTTCTGCAGCATTAAGAGAAGCTCCATGAAGGCAACCAATGGGGGTGGGGGGGGACACCTGTGTGGTAGTGAGGCGGCTGGTGGCGTGATCCTCTTAGGTTTCAGCTCAGGAACACTGAGTGATCCCTTTTGGGAATATACTGATGTTTGGCCGATGAGTCAGTGCTGTTCCCCTCCCCTCCCCACATGGCATGAGAGAGACAGTGCTGGGCACGCCTTGCCCATGGGCTTCCCAGGCTGGCGGCTGGCTGCACGGAGGCTGTGGGTCATCATTGCAAGCTGCCTCTGGCTGGCTGCTGGGCTTACCTGAGGGAACGATCGGCTTCCATGGGATACATTGCAGCTGCCCTCTTGGCATCTGCTTCTTCCTCACCTCTGGCAGAAGAGCAGGATGCTGTTCAGGTTTGCAGTGCCTTAATGACTAAATCTTGGCTGAAGCATCTTCCAGAATGCTTCAGGGATGGGTCTCCTCTACCACGTGTAGGCTGCCTCATGTTTTTTCATTCTCGGTGCATTATATGAGTGAAGAAGGAGTTAAGAGGCCAGATCTCCCAACTAGGGCAGTAGGTTGGCTGATTTGACAGCACCCAGGATGTCTCTGGGGGTCTTACAGAAACGCTCCTTACAATAAGATCCACCCTACCCAAACAAGCCAAGTTCTGGCACTGGCTGACTCTGTGTGTGTGTGTGTGAGAGAGAGAGAGGCAGGCAGGCAGACTGACAGACAGACAAACACTTGGCAGCATGCTTGCTTCCCACGCACCGAGGCTTTGGGACTTCAGCCTTAATTCAAACCAGCTTCTCCCTCTTCTCCCTCCCTTTTCCCAGCTCTTCTTCTTCCCCCCACCCACCCTGTATCACAAGGCTCACCAGAGTCCCTGCTGCTGGGCATTCAAGGAGCAGAGAGGACAAGCAGGCAGATGGAGCATCACCATCCCACACTCCTGCTGCAAAGCGAGGGTATCCCTCTTTGACTCTCGCCTGAAAACCCCGTGCTATGCTTTCCCCCGGATATTGTCTGCTCTCCTAACCTTAGAGCAGCAGTAAGCCTAAGTACACCAGTTGCTGGGGAATATGGGTGGGAAGGTGCTGTTGCACGCATGACCTGCTTATGGGATCCTGGTCCGCAGCTGATCTGCCACTGTGTGAATAGAATGTGGGACTAGATAAACCCGTCCTCGGATCTAGCATGGCTTCTCCTTGTGCTCATAGACTTTAGAGCTGAGCAAGTGACTCCACTCTGCATCACAAAAAATCCTTAAATTAACAAAGCACAGTTATACTTTGTGTAACTTACTTTGCTTGTGGAATAACATTCTGCTTTGTTGAATGTGTGATCATAGAATAGCAGAGTTGGAAGGGGCCTACAAGGCCATCGAGTCCAACCCCCTGCTCAGTGCAGGAATCCACCCTAAAGCATCCCTTACAGAGGGTTGTCCAGCTGCCTTATGAGGGCCTCTAGTGTGGGAGAGCCCACAACTTCCCTAGGTCACGGGTTCCATTGTCATACTGCTCTAACAGTCAGGAAGTTTTTCCTGATGTCCAGCTGGAATCTGGCTTCCTGTCACTTGAGCCCATTATTCCGTGTCCTGCACTCTGGGAGGATCGAGAAGAGGTCCTGGCCCTCCTCTGTGTGACATCACTGTGTGATGCAGTGTAGATTTTTACAGACTACTTGCCTTGGAGTATAAGTGTCAGATCAGTTTGCACATTGCATCAGGTAAACAAACTGTGAGGAAGAGCAAGCACGATGAATGGATTTAAACCAAGGCAATCTAGATCAGGAAGAAAAGCAGCTGAGTTGAGCCTGTTTCTTCCTATATTTCCTAAATGAGTGTGTGGGGTTAGGGTTATTGTCTCAGAGCTAAATTAGCAGATCCCTCCAGCAACTGACAGGTTGGCACAGGCCTTCTGTAGCTTCTCTGTGCCCCCCCCCCCAATCCTAATTCTAGAACTTCTCCAATTCACGAGTGACCCTCCCTTGTTTTAGCAGCTAGAAATCTGCTTGTATTGCAGTTTCCCAGCCCTGGGAGAGGGCGGTGTGGCCTCGCCCTCATTTCTGCCCACTTTGCCTGGTGGTAGCTCTCAGCCTGAATGAATGCTGAATTGGTGTCGGTGACTTGGATGGGAGCAAGCAAGGCAGCTCCGTTTCCCACACAACCTCCAGCTGGTGATAATGGGAAGCTCTAGAGGTCATTTCCTGTTTCCAGTCAGTTAGAGAAGAAACGCGGAGAAAAACACAGCACACAGTTTAATGGGAAGGTTTATTTGATTACACAAAAACAACACTATTTGTGGCTGATGCAGTCCAGATGTATCCCTTAAAGGGCAAAGCGTAGTTCTGTTGCAGAGCTTTTAAAAAGTCTTTCCAGGTTGCAGCCAGTTGGAAATGGCATAGCCATTTGAAGCAACCTGTGCCATCCAGCCCGCAGGCAGGCAGGCAGGCAGGCGGAGACCGTGTCTGAGCTGGCTTGCGCTTCTAGAGCTGACCTGGGGCCTTTGGTCTCCAAGGCCAAAGGAGACCATTTCCTCCACTCATCTTCCTCTACTAGGGAGGGATGCAACGAGAGATGGATACACACACACACACACACACACACACACACACACACACACACACACACGGAGACCCAGTAAGACTCCAAGGCGTGACCCTTGGAGCCCCAGTGAATTCCCAGTGGTTCAAGAGGATTATGTGCTAGGAGCCCTCATGCTAGCTAGCATCAAGACCAAAGTGCAGCCCTGCCACAAATGCAGAAAGAGGTGTTAGTGCTTTTAAAAGATTGCCAGCATATTGCATGTTTGTTTCCAGGGCTTTATATGTCAAAGGATTGGGGCCCATGCTGTCTCTCAGTCTCAGTCAGCGTCTCTCTCTCTCTCTCTCACACACACACACACACAGAATAGAATGCCCATGTTAAATAAGAGAGGTAAAAGTACTCCACGCCTCCTCAAGTCCAGCTGAAACAGGAATGTTTTCCCGCCCTCATAGAAGATACTCGAGGGGCTGGATCTATGGGGGCAGAGAGTAGGTGGGGCAGCCCCCAAGAATGTCTTTGTGGTTGTAGCCACAGGAATCTAGTTGTACTCACAAAGAAAGTGTGTGGGCTGCGCACATGGAGCTTGACTCTCTCCAGGGGCTAGACGAGCCCTGGAAAGGCTGTGTGGGGCTCTTATCCAAGCTGCTGGCCAGGAACATTCGGGAGCTCCAGGGAGCCCTCTCCCACCTGCCTCCCTCTGACTTCACTGAGCCTTGCCGGCAGGAGTGAGTGGGCCGGTGGGCCAGGAGGCAGTCCTGCTGCTGCTGGATTCCCCTTTCTCCTCATCTTCCAGGCATGCGGGTGGTCCTTGCACCTAGGGCAGGGAAGTGGGGGTAGGATTTGTGTCTCACGGACAGAAGGGGCAGGGTGGGGTTGGGGGGAAGTGTCATCTTCAGTGTAATCATTTCCAGGTGCTCTACTTGTTTCCGTCATGGCTGGGAACATTTTCAAGGGCCTTTGTCCAGAACGTAAGAACCCAAGAAGAACAAAGCGCCCCAGTTGAGCCTTCTGTTCTTCCAGGGGCCAACCGGATGCCCACAAGCAGGGCAGGAGCTCAGTGATAACCCCTCCTGCTCAGGGTCCCCAGCAATGGGTGTTCAGAGCTGGAGGTTACATGTAGCCATGGATAATGTGGGAGACGGGGAGGAGAGGTTTTATCTCATCATTGCTCTGCCCGGTTCACTGGATTTTACAAGGGGCTGCAGAGGTCTCCTACGTGTAGCATGAGTTATGAGTGTGCAAGAGTGATATGCACTTGACACAGGTTTCTCCATTGTGCGAGGAGGAGGGAGGCTGCTGTAGCTGTTGCTTTGGGAAAGAAAACGGATGCGTGTGAAGCAGCTCCGGGAAACGCTCTTTTCCGTGGTGTTGGATTCCATCCCAATGTATCGCCTCCCGTGGAAGGATGCAGCTCCACTCTTGGTCTTTCAAAGAAAATTTGATCGACTTTATTTGAAGCATTACGTGACAGGCAAAGGCAGGGCAGTGTATTCTGTGTTTCTGGTTTAGAATATGTAAGACAGCTTTGAACTGCATATTGAAATTATGTGTGTGAGCTTACCTGTCACATCAATGCAGAACGGGATTTCAGAATGTCCTGAGCAAACAGCTTGAGCGATGGTTCTGTCAGGGATTTAGCCAGACAGCCCTCTTTTCAGGAACAGACCAGTTTTGCTTTGTCCATTTTCAGCTATCTTAATATTAAAACATAGGCCACCATTCTATATAAAACTCCCTGAGGCAGCTTACGAGAATATTAAGAACAATTCAATATTGCAGTATCTCAGAGAGACAAGAGGCCCCATGAAGAAAGATAAATTGAATCAGAAGCTGCCGTCAAACGTACCTCGGATTGGCCCCTGTGTGAACAGAGTGCTGGACTAGATGGAGCCTCGGTCCGATCCAGCATCAGGGCCCTTCTGATGTTCTTATGACGAGCGGCGCCTGATCAGACCCAAGGGGCCTCTCCAGCCCATCCTCCTGTTCACACAGTGGCCGACCTGATGCCCCAGCGAGAAACCCACAGGCGGGACACGAATGGCAAGAGCCCCCTCCCACGGCTGCCTCAGATTCGGAAGGTGATTCAGAGCCCTCAGGACAGTAGCCATGGATAACTTTATGTTCTATGAATTTGTCTAATCTCTTTGGAAAGCTGCCCAGGTTGGTGGCCATCGCTACATCTTGTGGTAGCAAATTCCATAGTTTAACTCTGGGCTGTGTGAAGTCCTTCCTTTTGTCTGTCTGAGTCTCCTGCCCTTCAGCTTCGTGGGATGATCTCCACTGGGTTCCCCTGGGAAGGAGAGGGCTTCCTGCGTCTCGCTGGAGGCTGCCGATGGGCCCTGGGCACGGGAGTTGGGCAGGCAGACATGCAGGGCGTGTGTGATGGGAGGTCAGCTGTAAGGAGTCAGTGTGAAGTGGCCTGCTGGGTTTTTGGTTGGGATTTTCAACAGCCAGTGTTTCTGAACAATAAGAAGTATGTGTATCCGTTACAGGCTCCTTGACAACCCTTGGAGACAATCAATTCCCCTCTCCCTCGTGGGGGAGGAATGGCTGCAGCAAATGGCACCGGGGGGGTGGGGTGGGGTGGGACACAACGACACCCAGGGCTCATCTTGCCTTCAGAATGTCTGCCCGCAGCAGGAAAACCTTCCTCCACTCTGCTCACTTCCTGTTCTCACACAACACTTCCTGTGTTTATGTCCTACTTGGACAGATGCCATGCTGGAGGGGTGGGGGGAATTCAGGTGCTATTAAAGAAAATCGCCGGGAGGGGGGATGATTTGTTTAGAATGTTTAAAACGTTTCTGTGTTTGTATCCTCCAAAAGCAATGTAGATTCCTTGAAAAAGTCCTGTAGCAACTTTTGTAGAGACCCGACTTCATTGATTACTTCTAGATTGCTCGGTATTGCTCGTTCACACCCATTTTCAGAAGGCTGGCATTTTATTTGCCAAAAGGCTGAGATCCAGACAATAAATGCTTCTTATTTTCTCACTATTTTACTTATCCATGAAACAGTGGAGGTCCCTCATTGTAGGTTCCCCTGTCCTCAAACTGCCTTACTTCTAAAATTCAAATCTGTCCGTTCTTAATTCCGGTTCACTGTCTTCATAATCATGTATCATGTACCCCGTTATCGTGAAGTCAGGGCTTTGGCTTGACGGTCAGCCTGGACAAGGGAAGCCTCCCCCCGCCCCGCCCCCCCGGCCCCCCGCGTCTACTCTGGCAAGTTCAGGTGACCATCTTGTAGCAAGCTTCAACATTTCTACTCCCGGAGCTGATTTTGCTCTGACTTTATACTGTTAGTTTTACCCTACCCTGTGCCTGTTTGGTGCATTCTCTTCCCCTCCTTATTGTTTTATTATGATTTTATTAGAATGTAAGCCTATGCGGCAGGGTCTTGCTATTTACTGTTTTACTCTGTACAGCACCATGTACATTGATGGTGCTATATAAATAAATAAATAAATAATAATAATAATAATCAGCTATTGCCTGGATTGGATTCTGCACGTGCAGAATTGCACCATGAGCACAGCAGAGTCACTTGCTGCAGGTCTCCTCCATCTGGCAGCAGCTGCCAGCACTTGGTTCTTTTCTTTCAGCAGAGAAGAGAGTCTGTACTTCTTCCTTGGCTTAGCGAGGACCAGGAATATATTCCAGACGGGACAGATTCTCCATTTTACGTCATGTGTTCCTTGGGCCATCAGAGCAACCCTTGCACTCATTAGCCAGCCATCCACACCTGGGGGTTTCCTGCCCTGACGATAAGATAGTTTTGGCCGATAGCTTTTACACCATGGAACTTGGGCTAGACCTTCACCTCCCTTCCTACGGCGTGTGCCATGTGGCCTAGAGGACTCTTTGGGGCCATACAAATCTCTGGAACTGAATTCAGAGAGCCAAAGGTGGGTCCCAACACACAAACACGCATGCTTCTCAAGTCTCAGAATCACTTTGTCAGAGGTCCCTCAATCAAGATGCCTTGAACTCAGTTGCTTGTTACTTTCACGTCCAGAGCGGAGAGTTGTACAGACATGAACCTATCTCTCCTGGCTAACCTGAAAGAGGGTGCTTGGAATAAAATGACGGGTGGTGGTGGTGGCTCACAATTGGAATAAAACTTCTGGGCCACAATTTAACCATCCTCCTTTCTGTCTGTTGTTAGGAGGATGATCCAGTATGCTGTTCTGTTGCTGTGGATGCAGCCGGATTGGAGCATCTTGCTCAATCCTAATGACCCTGATGTTTGCAGCTACTGGGAAAGGTAAGAAACTGGGGGGGGGGGGGGGGGAGGCAGTGACTGGAACCGGAAGGGGGGGGCAATGTGGTTGGAGAGGGGGGAGGGGCAAGAGCACAAATCATGATTGCAGCCCAAAGGTGGCTTGTGGATACTTGTTAAAAGGGGATAAGGAGAGATTTTTTGCTAGGACCCAAAGCAGTCCTCCCGTGAATGCAAATAGTGGGGGATTCAGGACAGCGCGAAGGAAGGACTTCATCGCAGGGCGCTGTCCAGCCTTCTGTTTGCACACTGCCCGGCCAGCTGCCCCAATGGGAAGTCCACAAGCGAGACAGGAGTGCAACGGCGATGAAAGAAGTGGACACCGTTTCTCGCCAGAGCTTTAGATAAGAATTTAGGAGTCTGTCTTAGTGTTTGATTGTTTCCCATTTTCCTTCCTGAAACCCGATGGGGAATATTAAACGTTGGCTCCTTCCCACTCAAGGTGGCGTCTTCTGTTTCCTCGCAGCTTCACCACCCCCTCCAAGGAGTCGTACCTGCAGCCCGTTGCCCAGGCCTTCCAGGTGCCTTGCGAGAGGAGCTGGCCCTTTGCCAAGACCTGCACTCAGCACAAGTAAGGACAGGAGAGCGGGTCTGGCTCTTCACGCCCGTTGCGTGGCTGGACCTTCCTTCGGTAGTCTTGGGGGGGGGGGGGAATCGGCCTGGAGGGTCCCCCGTGGGCCAGACGAATCTCAGCAGTGCTCTGTCAGGCTTCTCGTGGGTGGGCAGGAGGGATGGAGCTCTGGATCCTTTGCCGCGTGCAGCTGCCAGAAGAGTTTGCACCTCTGTGATGGGCTGGAGGGAGTTGGTGTCCAGCGGAGAGTGCTGAGTAGCGGTAAAGCGTTTGCGTGGGGCCCTTCCACATGTTCCGTGGCTGCCCACTGCTTTCTCGATTTTATGACTTCAGCTTGATGCTTAAGTTCCACAGGAAAACCTGGTGCCTCTTTGGGAGTCCCCCCAGGTGAAGTTCTCTTCCGAAAACAGCATTGCTACTGGCTGGGTTGTGGTGGGGGCAGCGGCAGGGCTCTTCTCCACTGGAGTTCCTGCGAACCTTGACAGGGTTCTTGCCTCTCCCAGTCGCAAAGTCACGGTGCCCTTCCCCCAGAGAGGAGCCTGGCAGGGCCCAAAGGGGAGGCGGCTGTTCCTCCTCTGTTGCTCCCCTCCAGAGGGGGCAGGGTGAACCCCCTCTCTGTGTCTTGATCTCCACCCTATGGAGCAGCCTCCTCTTCTGCCCTTTCACCAGCAGACCCCACCCCCACCCCAGTAAGGCAAAGGAGGCTGACTTGTGTAAGACCGCCCGGGGAGCTCTTGGCCTCTGTCTGCACTCATTGCCTCCCCAGGCCCCGTGCCTCCCCCAACCCTAACCCTCCCAGGCCCCCGAGACTTCCCTCCAGCCCCTCAAAGTCGGCAGGCAAGCCGTCCTGGTGACCCACGCAGCCTGTCTGGCCTGGGTAGGCCTTACCGAGGCCTCTGGTTCCTGACAAAGGAACGGTGACTCCCCCACCTGCCTCTGAGCATTTGAACCCCTTTTCCCTCTGGCTCTTTGCTGAGGCCTGCAGTGCTTGGCACAAAAGGCTCCTGAGGTCCAGGCACTTCACGTGCATTATTTCAGCGAGCCTCTGAGGAGCAGCCTTCTCAAGATTAGCTGATGGCATCATCCCCTTGTTGCGGCAAGTCCTGCGGCTGGGCGAGGGTGGCTGGGTTAAGACAGCCCCAAGGAGCTCGTAGAGAACTTACTAGCTCACGGCTCGTGCTTGTAACCGCCCAGCTCGGCCTCAGCAGCCCCCTTAAGCAACAGATGCTGGGGGTGGAGAGAACGTGCGTGCCTCTTTGGGGCCTCCCCCTCCAGGCCAGATGGGAAGCAGATAGGCCTGCCTGGTCCTCCCCGGGCCCTTGGCCCAGGTGGCTCCTTCAGAGTTGTGGGTAGGGTGTGTGAGTGTGGGTGTGTCTTTTAAGGGGAACGTTTGTCCCATGGGTTTCCTGAAACCCCTGGCTTCAAGGCGTGTGCTTCAGCTAGGCTGACCTCTGCCCACCCCCTGGTTATTCCGTGGCAGCAGCTGGGGGGTCTTCCGGGGCCTTTCTGTCCACCACGGCTTCTCTTTGCTCCTCCACAGAGTGGTGTACAAGGCAGCCTACCGCCAAGCCGTGAAAGTCGACTACAGGAGGCGCTTTCGCTGCTGCCAGGGGTATTACGAGAGCAGCAACGCCTGTGTCCGTAAGTCCCCCTCTGCATCCCTGAAGGTGGAGGGACTCTCTCAGCCCGAGGGCCAAATGCCATCCTGGAGAAGCTTCCAGGGCCACATCCCGGGGGGGGGGGGGACCAAAATAATCCCAGCTGATTTTAATGCCAAGCCCTTTGCCGCTGGTCCGCCAGCCTTCGGAGAGGCATTTCAGCCTGTTAGAATGGGGAGGAGAAGAAGAGGCTCTCTGGGGAAGCCTGGGGGGTGGATTTGGCCCCTGCTTCAAGGGGCAGCTTCCTGCCTTGACGTTGGCACGACGTTGGCGCCACATGAGTTGGGCTCCCTCACCACCATCCCGCCCCCAAACGCTGCCTTGAAGGAAGCTTGCGGTGCCTGTTGAGAGAGGGCTAAGACAGAGGCCCAGAGTGGGGGTGGGTGGGGAGAGACGGCTCCGTGACCCTGCTCCTTCTCCCCTCTTGGCTCCAGCTCGTTGTACCCGGGAGTGTGTGCATGGGAGGTGTGTGGCTCCAGACCAGTGCCAGTGCGAGCAGGGGTGGCGTGGCGCAGACTGCTCCAGCGGTGAGTCCCCCCGTCCTGTCACATTTGAATTGGGTTTTCAAGTCGGACAATGCAGTAAATGGCTTAACAACGTGACATATCCATAAGAACACCCATCTAACTTTGCCTTGATCTCTGCTCCATCCGATTGTGTTGCTTGTCTGGGACATCAACGCTGGAGAGTCAGGAGAGAGAGTCAGGGTCAGGAGAGACTGAGTGCTGGAGGCTGCAGAGTGTTTCTCCACAGGCCAGGCAGCCCAGAAAGGCTGGCTGCAACCAGAATCTTCTGGGCAACCCTGGAATCCTTGGGGGGGGGGTCTGCTCCAGGGGGAAGCAGGCGGTGCTCCCAGTTTGAGCAGGCGGAGTGGCAGTTCTCTTCCCTAGTTGGATGCAGCAGGCTAAGCAGCTGGGACGCCTGACTGACTTCTGCAGAGAACGGGCTGAGTAGAGGATCTGTGTAGCTCCAGGCTCAGGTGGGCCCCAGGAGGGTCGCAAGCAGGGCGCGGTGCCCGTTCCCTCCTCCCCAGGAGCCGGAGGGAGACCCAGGTTCTCTAGATGCGGTGGGGTGGGGGGCTTGTGCTTCTGGCTATTGCAGCCAGTCATCAGTCAGGTACATAGGGAGATGTGGCAGAGCAGCCGCTGTGCGTGCTGAGAAGGTGGCCCCAGGCCAGGTGCGGTCCTTGCCGTTGGAGAGCAAGTGCCGGGAGAGGGGCTGTCTACCCGAGAGCCGCTGCCGGTTAGGGGAGCCACGTTCTGGGCAAAGGAAACTAGTCGTCTGCCACCTTGGAAGCGGCTTCCCACGTGCCACTGAACCCTGTGCGCGAGTCAGCCGTGCCTGGGGCCGTAATGGCAGCTGGGAAAGCCAAAGTGGCAGGGGCGGCCTCTGGCCCTCCCCAATGGCGGCCTCTGGCCCTCCCCAATGGCTATGCGTTGCCCATCCGGTAGAATAGGGTGAGCTCTTGTCGGGGGTGGGTGGGGAGGGGGTCTGGCCAGCCGCTTCAGCAGGGCCGGTAGCCACAGCCGCCTCCTCAGCCCAGCCCAGCCCAGCCCAGGCTTCAGTGCAGCCCAGGCAGCTGAAGCCCTTCTCAAAGCACGTGCCTGTCCTTGCGATGCTGGCTAGGGAGGCCCAAGGGCACCCTCTTGTGGCGCTGGCCTGTGGCGAGCAGCGGCTGCCCTTGGGCCTCTCTGACCAGCCTCCCCCTTCCTCCAGAGTGCAGCAGCCTCTTCTGGGGACCCGGCTGCCAGAAGCCCTGTGCGTGTGCCAACGGAGGCAGCTGCGAGCCAGTGACCGGGGCCTGTGCCTGCCCACCCGGCTACAGAGGCCCCCTGTGCCGAGAGCCCTGTGCCCCGGGAGCCTATGGCCAAGGATGCCTGCTGGACTGCCGCTGTGGGGACAGCGCTGGCTGCGACTGGCGGACGGGCGCCTGCAACTGCTCCCAGGGCTACACCGGGCCACAGTGAGTAGGGGAGGGGAGGGACTTGGGTGGGGGAGACTGGCGGCAGGGAGGGGGCGGCACTGGGATTCCGGCCGGAGCAGCGCTCTCGGTCTGGACCCTGCCCGTCCTCAAGGGGGGCCGGCAGGGCTCATCCCAGCTGCGCAGGACTGGCCCAGGGCAGCTGCTGACTTCAGCACTTCCTCTGCTGCTGCATTGGGCGAAGGCAGAGGAATTAATTCTGAGTCCCCCAAACCACCCAGATGATAGGAAAGGCTGCTTTCGAGCCCTTCCTGTTGGATTGATGCCCCCTACTGCTCTCTTCCAGCTGCGAGCTCCCCTGCCTCAATGGCACCGGCGGACCCCCGTGCCAGGCCCCCTGCCCCTGTCAGAACGGGGGCATCTGCACCTCCCCAGGGACCAGCCAGTGCACCTGCCCGCCGGGATGGATGGTACGTTGGGGCACAGGAAGGGGCAGGCAGGCAGGCAGGGGCTCAGGCTGCGGCCCATCCCACCCTCTGATCTCCCAGACAGCCCTGGGGTGTTTCTGGGTACTGGGGGGGGGAAGGGGGATCCCCAGCCTGAGTAGTCCAGAGTGGGGTGGGGGGGCAGCTCTGGCCTGTAGCCTGAGCGTTGAGTGCTCTGGTGCGAGTGGGGTGTGGGGAGAAGAGCGTTCAGGGCTCTGAATGATTTAGGCTGGAGGGGTGAGGAAACGGGGCCCTCTGTAGTCCGCTCTCTCTCCATTTCCCCCCTGAATTCCTTCTCTGCTTGAGAGTGCTTGAGGTGAACTATGAACAAGGCCTGAAGTCCAGAAGCCGGCCTTGTGGCTGGCTGGTCGGAGGCTCCATGGCCGCTGGCATTTCTGCTCTTTTCAGTCAGCCCACCTGACCACAGGCTGTTCTGCCTCGTCCCACCCCCACCATCCACTGCCAGGGTTTGGAGGGGTGTGTGTGTGTCCCTGCATTGCTGGGGATCCCTTGAGCCGTTTCTCGGGCTGCTTTCCCACGCGAGGCCTTCAGGGTGGCATTGCCTCCCTCCGCTCCCTCACTCTGGACAGGGCCGCCAGACCACGCATTATTCGTCTACCCCTCCCTCCCTCCCTCCTCTGTCACCGGGAGGAGAGATTGGGAGGGAAGCCCACGTCCCCCAGACCAGCTCCCTTGGGTCGCCATGCGTGCTTGGGCACGAGCTGCAGGGCCCTCCCAGGCGACGTTGGCTCTCTTGTGTTCTCTCCCCGTCCCCGCGCAGGGCGCCATCTGCTCCGTCCGTTGCCCTGACGGCCGCTTTGGTTCCAGCTGCCAAGGGGAGTGCCGGTGCCACAACGGAGGCCAGTGTGACCCTGAAACTGGGCAATGCCGGTGTGCGCTGGGCTACACTGGAGAGCGGTGAGTAGGCCGAGAGCGTATGGCCGAGTTCCAGGGGGCCTTGCCCTGCTCCCAGGCTGGTTCTCCGTGCCTGAAAGGCGGGTTCTGCCAGGAGAGCGCAGGCTTCGGCCAGGAGCCCTGCCATCCCCGCAGTGTCAAAATGCCGTTATGCCCTGGGCGGCGTTTTGGTGATGCTCACTGTGGCAAGGGGACTTCTGGCCCCGTGACAGGGCGACCCACAGCCAGGCGGAAGGGCTGAGCCCCTCCTTGCCTTTCGGACGGTCTCTCGCGTGGCTTCGCCCCGGCCTACGCCAGTCGCCTCCCTCTCTGCCTCAAGCAACAGCAGCCTTTATAAACGCAGTCCGCGTCAGTGGTGGAAGTAAGTTAGAAGCTGGGCCTGCCTTGGCTTGGAGGCGGAAGGATGCAGCTAGAGGCAGAAGGAAGCGGCGCTGCTTTCCAGCCTCTTTAAGTGATGCAAACAATGGACAGCCAGGGCGGAAGTAAAAAAGCCAATTCCTGAGCAGGACTTGATGGCTTTCCCATCTCCGTGTGAAGCGGAGGAGCTTCAGGCACACCTGGGGGGTTGTTTTGGCCACACATCTGCTGCTGCTGCTGCTGGGGGCGGCAGGGGCAGGGGCAGGGGCCGGGGGCCGGGGCCGGGGGCCATCATCTCAGCCCGCTTCGGATAAGTGACCTTGGCTGAGCCCAGGAGGGCCCAGAGGCTCCGCCGCTTCCTTTGCCTGCCGTGGTCCTGGAACGTCAGCTCCGTTCCTTCCCACGTGCTGCACGTGGCACGGCCCCTTCCCTTCCCTTCAGCAGAAGCCAGCCTGGTGCTGAGGAGGCGGGAGGCGGAGGCTCAGCCTCCCCACGCTTGGGAAAGGCGGGTGCCCTTGCTGCCCACCTTCTCGCTGCCAAAATGTCCGCCTTCAAAACGCCGTGGCGTCTCGAGTGGGGTTCTCGTTCTGACCGGCCCACGTCATCCATCGGGTTCTTTTGGTGCTCAAGATGGAAACGAGCCACTTGTGCAGCAAGACGACAGTTCATTGGTGGGAAATGGGTGCAGACTATGTCTGTGCAAAGGAAGTCAGCGCCTCCTTCCAGCTAATCAAACTGTCACACATAGCTGGGTGTCTGTCGGGGGCCCCAACCTAGACGGAAGCCGCGGCTTTGAGCAGCACAGCAGGTTCTCCGTGCCGGTGGGGTGTGCGGTTCCTCCTGAAGTGAAGCCGAAGCCTGAAGCCTGTGCGTTGGGTCTGACAGGCTTCCCTGCGAGCTGCCTCCCCCGCCCTCTTTCTCGGATGCTGACAGGCTGCATCCTTCCCCTCTCTCAGAAGGAGCAGGGAGGGGCTCCCGCTCACAGGTTCCCCAAACTTCTCAGCCTGGGAAAGTAATTGGCCTGGATAGGGTTAGTCCATATTTCTGTGAAGTCCATATTTCTGCTCACTACACATGGGCTCCCACTGGTCTACCGGGGGGGGTGGGGGGTGGGGGGTGGGCACGCACGCACTCTAGGGGCAGGAGGGTGCTGCTGCTGCTGCCGCCACGCGGGGCTTGGTGCCGGAACAGGCAGGGGGTGCAGGAGGGCTGCTCCAGGAGAGAGAAGGGCTCCTTTGGAAGAGTGGGGAACTGTCCCACCTCGGGGGCTTCTGGCTCAGGACAGGCTGACCCACATTGGGGAAGGAAAAGGGCGATGTCAAGGGCTGGCCTAGATCGAGTTTCCTGCTGTGCAGCGGCTGCGTTTCTTAAGCACGTGGTGGAACCCCAGGAGCTGGGAGCCGCCTTGCAGTGAGTGCCTGGAGCGGGTGGGTCCCCCGGGTGGGCTCTGCAGCTGATCCTGGCGCCGGATCCCTGCCCTCCTGAGAGCTTCCGAGTCCCTCGAAGCAGGCGGTGGCGCAGCTCGGAGCCCCCTTGTGGATCGAAAAAGCAGCTCCTGAGCTTGGGGCATTTCGATGGCCATGTCCCTGAGTGACTGTGTGGGCTTGTACATGGATATGTTGTATTCAGAACCCCGTGCATGCTGGAATTGACTTTTTCGACTGTTGGTGTACTTTAGCGGGCTTTCCTCTCACTCTGCTTTACTCCTTCATGCACTCACTCACCTTGTTTTCATCTCTCTCTCTCTCTCTCCCCGCCCCCCACAAAGATGCCGTGAGGAGTGCCCCGTTGGCAAGTATGGCCGGGACTGTGGCCACGCCTGTGACTGTGCCAACGGAGGCCGCTGCTTCCACATCAACGGGGCCTGCCTGTGCGAAGCGGGGTTCCTGGGCGGCCGCTGCGAGGAGCGCGAGTGCCCCGCCGGCCTCTATGGCCTCACCTGCCTCTCGCCCTGCCTCTGCGACCCTCGCTACACCCAGAGGTAGGCCCACCTCTCTGCCTGCACCGGGGTGGGTGGGCGGTTTCCAGAGGGCATCTGCGGCCCCTGCCGCCTGGCCAGCTGGCTCCTTCGGCTTTGTTTCCGGCCTGAACCCCACTGAGAGGAGGGGTGTCCTTGCTTGCCTCTCCAGCTGCCACCCGCTCTCCGGGGAATGCACCTGCAAGCCAGGCTGGGCTGGGCTGTACTGCAATGAGACCTGCCCTCCTGGGTCTTACGGTGTCGGTTGCCGGGATCCCTGCCTGTGCTTGAATGGGGGGACCTGCGACAGCGAAACCGGGCTCTGCCTTTGCCCCGCAGGCTACCGGGTAAGTCCCTCTCGGAGGGTGGGGAGGGGCGGGGAGGGGGGACGTGCATTGGCTCGGGCCCTCCTTGCGGCTCTCTTGCCAGCCAGAAGCAGCCGTGGAGCTCAGTGGCCCGTTGTGGTTCTTGCCCATTGTGGCAGCCCCTGTGCTCCTGATCAGCACCGTAAGCAGATGGGAGTGGGTAGAAAGTATGCGGCAGAACCCAGCGCTGATGTGGGGGGACTCTGATGGGGGTGGCTGGCTGCGGGGCGCTTGCCAGCAGCGCCTGGGCCACGGCCACTCTGGTGCCTCCTGCAGGACGAGCACTGCTCCGGCTCCTGCCCGGCCGAGACGTACGGCCTGAACTGCTCTCTTCCCTGCACCTGCCAGAATGCTTTGGCCTGTTCCCCTGTGGACGGCAGCTGCACCTGCAAGGAAGGTACGAAGGAGTGCTGGGGGAGGAGGAGGGGCACGAGCCGCTGTCTCCCTCCAGCCCTCCTCAGGGATCCTCCGGCTTACTGGGCAGCTGGACGTGGCCTTTTCGTTGGGCCCGAGCACTCGGCTTCCCTGTTCGACGCTGCTGCCCCGAGCCGATTGCTCTGTGCATGGCGTGCGGTTGCCTTGGACGCCTCCTTCCCTGCTGATTCCTTCTTCCTCCGCTCCACCCCCAGGTTGGCAAGGGACAGACTGTGCCCTGCCCTGCCCGGCTGGCACGTGGGGCTCCGGCTGCAACGAGACCTGCCACTGTGCCAACGGAGCCACCTGCAGCCCTGTCAGCGGGGGGTGCTCGTGTGCGGCAGGCTGGTCCGGCAGGCAGTGCCAGGAGCTGTGCCCGGTAAGCCGCCTTTAGAGGAGGAGGAGGAGGAGGGTCCCAGTACCAAGCTGGATGTCTGCTCACAGTCACAGAGAGAGCGGCTGTGAGCTTGTGGCGTGAGCTCTTCTCGGTTCTTCTTGGGGCTGCAGTTAGCGGTGGGGGGCTGTACGCCTAGCAATGGGAAGCCTTTGTTCCTTCACCACCACCACCACCACCACCACCACCTCTCTCTCTCTCTCTCTCTCTCAGAATGGGTTCTATGGCCTCAGCTGTAGCAAGAAATGTTCCTGCCAAAATGCAGATGGCTGTGACCCTGTCACAGGACAGTGCCGCTGCTTACCTGGATGGGCAGGTAAAGGGGGCATCAGCGGTGGCTCCTGGGTTTTGGGGCGGGGGGGGGGGGGCATGCAGGCAGGGAAGAAAGAAAGTTCAGCCTCCTGTGCGCTGAGCCAAGACCAGCCAGGCCTGCGACATCCTCCTGCTGGATGCGTCTTCTCACTGACTCAGGCCAGGGCAGCTCTCAGGGCCCACCAGGCCTCGCCACCCAACCCAGCTGTCTCGCTGGCCTGGTACAAAGGGATGGGAGAGCGAGGAGGAGGAGGAGGAGGGATCCGACAAGGGCTGCCAACCTGAGTTGGTTCCTGACGAGCTGCATCAGCGGGAGCCTCCGTTGGCTTGTGGGCAAAGGGGGGCCGGTGTCCTTTGAGGCTGCTCTACTACTGGTGGAAGCGGCAGCTTTGCGTCTTCCCTTCAGCATCCCCAGAACATGCCCACTGTGGGACCCTCGTACTTCTGTGAAGTGTACAGCTGGGATTCTGTGGCTGTCATCAGCCCGGCACGTGGCAGCAGACCCAGAACCCCGATCGGAGGCCGCTCCGGCCCGTCAGCTCAGCTCCTGCTGCGTCACGTGCCGAACGGG
This sequence comes from Elgaria multicarinata webbii, assembly GCF_023053635.1. Classification (NCBI taxonomy): domain Eukaryota; kingdom Metazoa; phylum Chordata; class Lepidosauria; order Squamata; family Anguidae; genus Elgaria; species Elgaria multicarinata. The sequence goes on along the minus strand of NC_086191.1, from coordinate 16,855,137 downwards.
CCTTTCCCTTCCCACTTCGCCCTGCAGGTCCGCGGTGCGGCCAGCGGTGCGTCGAGGGCCAGTGGGGTCAGCACTGCAGCAAGCTGTGCTCCTGCAAGAACGGCGCCGCCTGCTCCCCCACAGACGGGAGCTGCGACTGCTCCCCCGGCTTCCGTGGCCCCACCTGCCAGCGCTGTGAGTAGGCCGGCCTCCGTGGCCGGAGTGTGTCTGCAGCAGCTGCAAGCCTCGGCGGCCCACGTGCTCCCCCACGGACGGCTGAGCCGGGGCTCGCTTCCTGGCCCCCAGGCTCTCAGCGGGAAGCTTGCGCACCAGCAGCTACTTTGGGGTTGTAGCTCGGCGGTGAGGGCTGTGGTTTGTCCTGGTTCTTCCAGGCCATTGAACCTGAGCCCTCCCTCCCGGGAGGAGTTTGAGGGTGGGGGGAGAGGAGATGGCAGCTGGGCAGCTCTGGCTTCCGGCCTCAGGGCGGCACCATTTCCAGCAGTTTGGCCCCTGCTGACTAGTGGCTCGGCCACCAGCCTGCTGAGATCCGTCTCCGTGGCGACTGCAGCCTGTGACCCGTGTTTTGCACGGACACCAGTGGAGCCAAAGCTTTTGTCACGGGAGGAGGCCTCTTAGAGAGCCTCCCACAAGCCCCTGCTAGCACAAGCACTGCAGCAGCAGCAGCAGCAGCGGTCTTGAGGCGAGGCCCTTCCTATCGAGAGAGATATGGGGACACCAGGGGGCGTCTCGGGCTGCTTTCCCACGCAAGGCCTTCAGGGTGGCATTGCCCCCCTCCGCTCCCTCGCTCTGGACGGGGCCGCCACCCGGCCTTTGTTCCAGGCGGCCCTCCCGTCTCTTCTCAGAGCGCAGGGAGCCTGGCTTCCCCCCCTTTTTGGAAGAGGGGCAGAGCAGTGCCGTCTCCACGAGAGGAGATGCCCTGGGTGCCGCTCCCCCCTCTTCAGGGCAGGATTTTGACCCAGGCGGTGACAGAGTGCAGCCCAGCTGGCCCTCCTGCTGCAGGAGTCACTTCATCACCTTGTTTGCTTTTTTTAATCAGTCTTTTAATTTGCACTAAAACGCTTTTCCAGCTTTAGTTTTTAATGTCAAAATATTAGAGGAATACCACTTAAAAAGCATTATAGCACTGTAGTGCTATGTTACTTTTAAAAACATGATAAAAAAAACCCAACCCTTTCTACCCACCACCATTAAACCACTTGGCCCAGAGTGGCAGAGAGTTTTTAAAGTTGGTACTTTAGTATTCAGTCACAATAACACTCTTTCATTAAATATTATTTCATTATTTTTTTAAATATAGCCAGGAAAGCATTTCAGTGCTAAGTAAATGCAATTAAAAATAAATTAAGAATGGGGTTGAAGTGCCTCCCACCGCAAAGGTTATGGTGGCTGTGTGTTTCGCCGCAGGTGGCCAGGCGGGTGAATTGGACTTTCTCCTCCTCCTCCTCCTCCTGCACCATTTCAGTGGTGTCAACAAAGCATAGCCGGAAAGGGAGGCTGGGCGTAGAGCCCTTATGAAACCTCGGTGCCCAGGTGCCCCTGCCGCCATTGCTCACGAGGGCAGCCGTTCAAGGCAGTCTTCAGGCTGCTTCTAGAGGGGCCCCGGAGGGCCCCCCCAACCCTTGCTCTTCTGTCGTCAGCTCCAAATAGAATAGGCGCCGAGTAGCCTTCACTTCGCGTTGATGCCCCGTCACAGTCCAGGTGTGCTGTAACACTTGCACAAAGTGGTACATAGGAGAAGAAAGCCTCTTGGAAATCGATTTGAGATGGCCAGGAACTCTTCAGCCTGTGCCACAACGAGCTCCCTTTCTCCCCGCCCCGCATGCAGCCTGCCAGCCGGGGCGTTACGGCAAGAAGTGCTCCGTGGCCTGCAAGTGTGCGAACCATTCCATCTGCCACCCCGTGGACGGCTCCTGCGATTGTCCTCCTGGATGGACGGACAGCGATTGCTCAAGGCGTGAGTTACCCAAGGGGGGGAAGGTGCGTTAGACATAGTACCCTGGCAGACGTACCCTTTTCCACAGCGGGCGGAAGGGGTCTGGCCATGGGCTGCCCCTCCCACCTGCTCTGGTCATTAGAGTTGGGTGTGGGAGAGTGCCCTCCCCTGGTTCCAGAACACGAGAGAGCGATGCAGACGCTCATGTCGCAGAGACAAACGGTGGCTCTCGTCGAGCCCGTGCCGTTCTCCTGCCAGGGAGGGAGGCGGGGGAGTTGCCCCGTCGTCTTCTCCGCCTCGGATCTTTCAACGCCCTGGTTGCCTGGGTTTGCCACTGCCCCAGGTCCTGAGCCGTGACTTGGTGGATCCCTGAGCAAGTCCTGGGTGCTGCTTGCAGGGCTTGTGCTCCCTTGATCACAGGGAGTGGAGGGGCGTCCTTCCTGGCAGTGCTGCCCTCTGAGACCCCCAGATGGGATGGGCTGGCATCTGCTCACTACACTTCCCCCACCGTTCTCCCGCTGACCGTCATGTGGGAGGGGATGTTCTGGAGACCAGGTCTGTGTCCTGGGGGGGCACTGGGGGGGGGGGTGCTGCACCACCACCACCACCGGTGAGCTCTGCTCCCTGGCTGCTGGGCTCAGAGGCTGTTTCCTCCAAGTCCAACAAGAGCTCAGGGCCATCCTGTGGGGCCCAGGCAGGAGATGCCACAGCTGCAAGACGCTCCATCCATTGGCACAAAGCCACCCCCACCAAACTCTCTTCCTAACTTTACTCCACGACCAAGAAGCCCCGAAAGGAGGAGAGGACAAAAGAGGGCAGCTGGTGGAGCTCCGCCGGCACCCTGTCCTTGCAGTGAGGCCGGGGGGGGGGGGGCTCCTGCTCACACGGCAGCCCTCCCAGCTCTCTTTAGCCCAGGGGAGATACGTTGGAGCGAGGCCCTTCCTTCGCAAGGCACGGCTCGCTTGCCATCTCCCAAGGGTGCAGTGGTCCTCTCGGCCGGCCGGCCGGCTGTGGCCTGTGCTCTGAGGCTGCACCTGGGGGCAGGGAGGGGCGCTGGAGCCCCGCTTCCACCCCACAGTTCCCCTGCCTGGTTTCTTTGCAGGCTGCCCTCCCGGGCTGTTCGGGGAGAACTGCACCCGCCGGTGCCAGTGCTGGAATGAGGCTTCCTGCGATCCAGAGACGGGGAGGTGCCTGTGCCCCACAGGCTACACCGGGGCCCGCTGTGAGACAAGTAGGTGCTGCGCTGCGCCCCGTTGCCTCCTCCTCCTCCTCCTGCATTCCGGGTGAATGAAGGGCGCTGGGCGTGAAGGGGCTCTTGGATCAGAAATAGGGCTGGTGGAAGAACCGTCACCGTTTCCAGTGCTTGCCAAGGAGTGCTGAGGGGCCCTGCTCCCAACTGCAACATCTCTTGGCGTCTGCTGGGACTCCCATCAGCATGCAGCATTTCAGCACTGCCTCGGCTGCTGGAGGAATTAACCGGGACACCGCCAAAACCTGACCCTTTATAAAAGTTTATTGGAATGCGGGAGACAGAGCGTTTGGGATTGAATGGGATAAAGAGCTGGAAGGCCCTACGCCGCCTGCCTGGTCAGTGGAAAGCTGCTGGAGCTTCCACATGTCTTCCTTCTCGAGGCTCAGCGCTGCGATCCTTTCAGCAATGTGCGTCGGACGCTGCAGCATCCGGTGGAAGAGGAAGTGGCCAGCCCTGCTCGATGCTGGCGATGGGCTGCAGAAAATGCCTCATTAAGGCGGATGATGTGGCCGTGTGTTCTGGGGGCTCCTCTTTCGGTCAGAAGTTATAGTTCCTATGTCTTCGATATTTGGGGATGCCCGTGTGCCTTGAAATTACATCCCTTTGGCTTGGGGCCGAGCAGATGGATCGCCACAGTGGGTCCGGAGAGCTCTCACAGCTGCCAAGAGATGCCTGCCTTCAACACCCACCCCCTGTCCCTGGAGAGGCTGAGCATCTTACTGTTCTCCCTGCGTGTAAACGCATATTCTGTAGTCGTCCATCTCGGTTGGATGCCTGTTGGATGGATGGTCTGCTTATACTAATGCCTATGTCATATATGTGATGTCACATATGATGTCATGATATATGCTCATATTTTGTTATTGTTATTGTGAACTGACAAAATATTTTTTTTGTTATATTGCAAATTTAAAAGTGAAGCAGGAAAAAATTGAACAGGCCCTTTAGCTGCCAGAAGGTGCAAAAGGGAAGCTTCTTGTTCCAGTTGGGCTGTGGGGCACCATTCTGTCCCCTTCCTTCCTTCCTCCCTCCCTTCCTTCCTCCCTGAAGCCCCTCCTGCAACAGGGATGCCCCTTCAGCTCCACTTGCCACCAGAAAGAGAGAGAGAGGAGACAGCATGGGTGGGCCAGTCACCCTTAGAGCTTGTGCAGCTCAGAATGCGCAGCTGAGTTATTCTGCCTGAGAGCAGGAGGGTGTGAAAGAGAAAGGTCTTTCCGGAAAGAGAAGGTCTTCAATGGGAGCTCTGCAAAGACCCTCCTTTGGCTGAGGTCGGGGTAGGAGGTGGAGGAGCAGGTACCTGTATTGCACGGCCATCTCTTCCGTCAGGGGGGGAGGATGTGCCCTGGGGCGACACGGGAAAAGCCACCAGATACACTCACCTGTCTTGTCCCACACCCGCCCCGGCCTCCTCCTCGAGAGAGAGAGAGAGGGTTGCGTTTCTGACAAGTTTCTTCCTTCTCTCCTGCACAGAAAGCCCCAACGATTCCCCCACTATGGTCCCTGCCGCCCCTGCCGGGCCCCCATCCCTTGGGGCTGTGATTGGCATCATCATCCTGGCCGTCTTGCTCGTGGCCTTGCTGGCGTTCTTCCTCTGTTACCGACACTGGCAGAAAGACAAGGAGAACCGGCACCTCTCTGTGGCCTACACCACAGGGAGACCAGAGAGCTCAGAATACGCTGTCCCGGGTAAGGCTGTGGGCAGGGCAGTGGTGTGCGTGGGGGTGGGGTGGGGGCGGGATGCGGGGGTACAGCTGGGGCTTCGAGAAACACCCGGAGCTGCCCGTATGCAAAGGGGACAGGGAAGCAGCCGGGGAGGTAGGGGGCTCCCTGGGAATGGCAAGCGCGCTTCTCAGTCCAAGGCGCCGGAAGGTCAGCCCGAGAGAGCAGCTTGGGCGCCGCTGCCTGTGCTCAGCCGCCTGTGTCTTCCTCCCCAGATGTCCCTCCCAGTTACACCCACTACTACTCCAACCCCAGCTACCACACCCTGTCGCCCTGCTCCCCGAGCCTCCGTGCCCCCAGCCTCCTGGAGCAGGCGGGCCCTGCCAAGGTAAGGACCCCAACCCCAAGCACGGCTGCGTGGGCCTCGCGCCACTTTTCGGAAGGGGGCGGTGGGGGCGTTTGGGGCCAGTCAGCCTTCTCTGACCCTAAGAGGAGGACAAACATGAGGCCTGGGCCACCAACAGAAAGTTGATGAGAGGGTTTGTCTGTTTTTCTAAATACGTTGCTGGAGGCAGGTGGAGGTGGGAAAATACATTTTGAGGACCTGGGCCGAGTCCACCCATGGTATGCGTAGCACGAAGCAGCCGGGGGCTCGGTTTCCAGCTCTCACGTCCTCCCAAGATGTCTTTTAGTGCAAGCTGCTTTCCTCAAGTAGAAGCCTCGCTCCTGCTCCTGCTCCAGCAGATGCTTCTGAGAACTGAGCATGGAGCCCCCGCTCTTCTCAACCGCCACCAAATGCTTTTCCACCCAGTGGCTGTTCACGGAAGGACTTTCCCCAGCGGTAGTGAACTTCCCTGGCCTCCGTCAGGGCCCGCTCACACGTCTTGGCAGCAGCTTGTGGATTAACGTGGCAGCTAACCCTAGGATGACTTTCTGTTGTTTAACCCACGAGTTCGCACGTCATGAAGCAACCTACGATCGGGCCATCAGAGGCTGCATATTCAAACCCAAAGCGGCTTGCTCGCAGCATGTAACCTGGCAAACAATGGGTTAGTTAGCCCCTGCTTTGCCGCCAGGACATGCGAAGTGGTTCTTCGCCTATGAAAAAGGTGCCGCTGACCTCGCCTCTTCCACTTGGTTGCAACCAGACTGTTACCTCCCTGGGAACCAAACCACCAAGTAATGGACGTCTTTGGCCTTTCCCGCCTTCTGCCCTTTGCGGAGCTGGAGCTCCTTGTGCTGAAGCGCAGCAGGAGTTCGGAAGGTCACCATTCCGGTCACTTAGGCATTCATATTTCAGTGTTGCTCTTGAGACAGCTGTCAGCTCAGTTTGTCTCGTCAATAACAGGATGGACCCTCTCTGTGACAGGCTTCCGGCAGGGAAAGATGCCAGTGGCTGCCGTTCAGAAGCCACAAATGACTGGCATAAGGGTTAGCCAAAACACGGGGCCTGTGGTGTGCCCCTCAACCCACCCCCTGGAGATGTCACCCCTATGAGGCCTGGGTCTGGCTAGCTGAACCTTGCCAACGGTGTCCCTGCCCAGGATGCGCCTCCTCCTCCTCCTCCGCGTCTGGGCTGCGAGGAGGAGGCTCCTCCCGAGTCAGTCGTGTATTGAAAGGAGCCACGTGAGCCATAAGGGGGGTGGCGACACGTGTCTCTGTGTATGTCTTCTGGCTGCCAAGAGTGGAGTTGCCCTCCCGAGCCCTTTGGCCACGGGGCATGGCTGGTGCGTGGCCTGCCGATGTGGACTCTCTTGGGGTGAACGTGCCTCTTTTCTCACGTCTCAGTTGATCAGCAGCCCAAAGATCCCAGAGCGGGAGTGGCCGGGAATGTCCGGGGCAGCAGACTGCAACGCCACGCTGCCGGCAGACTGGAAGCACCACAGGGGGACTCCGGCCAGGAACCACGCAGGGCAAGGTGAGGCCCTTTGAGTGGGGCGAGTGCTCGGTGTGCCTTGTTCCTGCTTCTGTGTGCCAGTTCGGGGGGGGGGGTTACTCACTGGCAGCAAGAGAGCTTCATCTAACTCAACGGCCCCCCGGCTTCTCTCCCCCGCCCACCGCCCCCAACCCTGGGTGTCTCTTTCTTCAGGAGGAAGCCAGATGGACCGCAGCTTCAGCTACACTAACGGACTCGGGAAATATAAAGGTAACGGTAATGGGCCCGGCTTTGCTGCCACTTCCCCCTTCCAGAAGCCAGCGATCTTGGCTGGGGGCCTGCAGCTGAGGGGGGAGGGCTCTCCCGCTTGGGGGCCTTCTGTCCTGCTTGCCATCCTTAATCCATGGCGGCAGCTCCATGGAGGGGGGGGACCTAGAGGACATATGCTTCTCCTGAAGAAGGACCCCAGTTCGTTCTCCTTGGGGTGAGGCGAGCGGGTTTCTCCTCCCACGCGATGCTTGACACGGACTTGCTCCTGGGCCCCATTCTGCGGGGGGTTCAGCACCCCAGCCTGAGCCCTGGGTTCAGGGCTCCAGGTTCACGGACAACCTTTCCCATCATGCCAGCAGCCTGACCTGATGTTGGTTGGCTGGGCGGGCTTCTCTGCACCTGAGGAGGGAAGCGTCTGCTGCTCTGTGTCCGACGCGGGAGAGGACTTGGGCTGCGCTCTGTTTGTGATCAGGAGGCCGGTGGAAAGCGCCGCTCCCGGGCTACCTCCAGCAAAGGCAGGCCAGGGCATCTCGGCCGTTTGGCTGCCAGCAGGCCTGCTCTTGGGCAGAAGCTCCGCAGGAGGCAGCAGCCAGTCTAGCACTGCCTGTGGCCACCCCTGGCTCGCTCAAGCTGCCCGGTGGTCCCCTCCCTCGGAGCTCTTCCGCGGGTGCCCCTGCTGGCGTTGGTCTGGCCGGGGAAGAAAGGCGTGCATTTGTGGAGCGCTCTTCCCCAGGGGGGTTCGCCTGGCACCACAGACCGTGGCCGTTAGGTGCCAAGCGAAGAGCTGTTCTGTTTAGCCAGGTCCTAGTAAATCTGCTGCTGGTGGTGGTGGATGCATTATTTGAACCAGTTTCATTGTTTTAGATTGGATTTTGGGTGTTTTAAATGTTTCAGTCAAAAGCTGCTCTGGATAGATAGATAGATAGATAGATAGATAGATAGATAGATAGATAGATAGATAGATAGATAGATTGATTGATTGATTGATTTATAAGTAGAAAGGTTGGGGAAACTGTTCTAAATAAATAAAACTCCTGAAAGTTTGCAATTGGGCACTTGAGTAGTGGACAGACACCAGTATTTGATTTCAAACGGATTCCGTCCCCCTCCCCTTGCAGGTTATGCAAAGGAAGAGCTGCTGTGGCGAAGCGACAGCTCCCTGAGCAGCGAGAACCCCTACGCCACCATCAAGGACTTGCCCATCCTCACGGGCAAGCCCTCAGAGGGCAGCTACATGGAGATGAAGGCCTCTGTCAAGCGCGAGATGTCCTACGCGGAGATCGGCCTCTTCGAAGAGTCTGCCCAGAGCCTGGAGGAGGAGGAGGAGGAGGAGGAAGAAGGTACTTGGCGGTGGGCTGGCAGGGCGGCCGTTGCGTTTAGGCTGCCCCAAAGCGCCTGAACTCTGGCTTGTGGCTGCAGCAATGGCTGCTGTGTTTTCCTTAAGGCTTCTGCACTGCGCTGATGCAGAGAAGACAGATGGGCAGAAAACAGGGCAGGTGTCTCACCTGGATGTGCAGAAGCAAGGCTTCTGCTCACAGAATAGTGGGGGCTTTTTGGTCTTGGCATGCGCGCAGAATAAATTAGGCCAGCAGTAAATTAGGCCGATGCGGCTGGATAGTTCAGTGAATGACACGTTGTGGGCTGTTCCTCAAGGGCTGGGTGAGACTCCATGTTCCCCTCCTTCCAGTCATCCCTGGGTCAGGACTGCAGAGAGCCAGCTGGGAGCTCCAGCAGTGGGAGGCTATCGATTCCCATCGTCCCCAGCTAGCCACCGTGATTGAATTGTACTCCGACACAGCTGGAGGCCACCAGCCTGGGGGAGGCTGGGCATAGGGAGAGGCGCCCTCCCTTCCTATGTCGGGGGGAGCTGCTCAACCTTTTCCTCTTCTCTTTCTCCCTCTCCCAGGGAACGGCTTGGCTGGGGCTGGTGGTGTGTCCCACGCAGCAGCAGCAGCTCCTGCTGTCCCCCCAAGCCACTACGACTCCCCCAAGAACAGCCACATCCCCAGCCACTATGACGTGCCCCCTACCCGGCACTACCCTCCTTCCCCACCGCTCCGGAGGCAAGCCAGATGAAGACGCCCTCCTCCTCTTTCTGCCTCCACGGAGCCTCCTCAGGAAGGACTGACTGGCTGGGGCCGAAGCCTGACCGGCCCGCCTGGCTCTGAACGAATGGCCAATGGGGCCACCCACCCACCCACCCCCGGGCCTCCTTGTGCTCTGGCACGTGGGTTGCGGCCAGAGCTCCAGCCCGAAGGCTGCTCGCCACGGAGGTCTCCTAGCGGCGGAATGCCCGAGGTGCGGGCGGGCGGGCGTGTTTCCGCAGCCTCTGGGGTGGTTCTGCCCCCTGCAGCGTTGCTGCCGCCGTCTGTGCAAGAGAGAGAGCGGAGTCGCTGGCAGCTGCGTGGAGGCCAAAGGGCAGCCGCAGCAGGAGGCGTTCTGGGTCCAGAGCAGACAATTGTGCCACCTTCAGAAATCTTTAGAATTCATATGAAGGTAGGGGAAGATTCTTCTTACGAGGAGTTTTGCCTTCATGCTTCAGAGAGTTAAGAAGGGCAGACCTCTTCAGGCTTCTGGTCTGTTGGCGCTACTCAAGTTGCCTTTGGCAGGTGGAGGAATGACTATTTCCGCCATCCCAGCCCCGGCCATGGCCCAGGCCTCCACTGGGATAGTCTGCCCTCCTCCACCACCACCCCAGCCATCCGCTTCAACGCTGAACGTGGAGGGATAGGGCAAAAGTGAACTGACCACTCTGTGGAAGAGCCTGTCTGTGCCCACGTGCCGGGGATCTGCAACTGTGTACAAAGTTGGTGTGAGTAAAGATTTGCACTGTCAGTGTCAAGACTCATTATGTACATGCAGGCAACTGCGCTGTACAGAAGGGGAGAGGAACATGGAGTCATGGGCGGCCCGGAAGGGGGGTTAGGTGTGTGTGTGTGTGTGTGAATACGGATCGATCGATCGATCGATGGATGAATGAACCAAGCCTCCTCCTACCAAGTCAGTCTTTGTCCATCTAGCCCGAGACGGTGGGCAGGGACGGGGCAGCTCTGGCCCGCCCTCCCTCCCTCCCTCCCTCCCTCCCGGGTTTCAAGCAGGAGTCCTTCCTCACCCCGCCTGGAGATGTTGCTGGCAGTCGAACCCTAGACCTCCTGCAAGGAAAGCAGGTGCTTTACACACAGGCAGACAGGAGACCCCGAGTGACGCCCGACACAGCAGCACATGCTGCCCTCACTGGGCAGAAGTTGGGGTTCTGAGAAGACACCCACCCACCCCGCTATGCAGAGTCCCTGCCAAGGCACATGAGAAGCAGGGCAGCCAAAGGCGGGGGCCACTTTCCATTCTGCAGCCTCAAAGCTTATTTGGGCAGGGCCAACGGCGATTCCCACAAAGAAAGAGGCGCTTGCGACGCTCACCAGGGCACCTCTACCGGAAAACAAAAGTTTATTCAGAGGTCGTGTGTTTGTACTTCACTGGCACTACTTGTGGAAATGGGCGTTCAGTCCGGAGCTACAGAAGCACCTTTAGAAGGAGGAGGAGGAGCTCCTGTAGACCTCACACACAGAGGAGATGGCCGGCCTGCTCTGTGCCCTTTTAGCCCTGACCATGAGGAAGTTATGGGTCCAGTCACAGCTGTGGAGTTGAGTGCAGCCCCGCCTTGCCCCTTGACCTCCCCCTCCGGTCCCTCTAGCCCAGTATGGTTGACACTGGCAGGCCACTTTCAGGGGTCTGGAAAAAGACCGCAATCGATTTAGCTTTGTGCACCAGCAGCCTTCCTTCTGTGAGAAGGCAAGGAGAGCCCTGACACTGGATCCGGCCGGGGGCCATCTAGCCCAGCGCTCTGTTCACGCAGCGACTGTCGACGAGGAACCCACGAGCAGCACAAGGTTGGGGGAGGCCAACCAGGAACGGTGGAGGCAGGAGGCAAGCTTGTCCGAAAAGGGTGGCAGCCTCCCTCCCTCCCTCCCAGACACGGTGCTGCAAGTGCTTGGCCTGGGCACCTACCGGGAGGCAAGAGCGTTCGCCCACGCAGCAGCTCCCCGAAGGCGGTCCATTCCACTCCCCTGGGGAAGTCCCGCTGCCCCTCCGGCTGGGGGCTGGAGTCCATTCTCCACTTCAGCCGGTAGTGACAGCCAGCCTGTCCCTCGGAGCAGGATGGCCTCTCCCTGAATGGCGGGGCTGGCAGGTTCCAGGGGGGACGAGGGGACCCCAAGGCAGCGTCCTTTTGCCCAGCTGCGGTGGCCGCCCTCAGAGGACTGGCTTCCCATTGGGGTGGCAGCAGTTCGTGGGCTGGCCCCGGTCCCTGCAGAAGCCCGTGGCGAGCGGGGGGCTGTCCACAGGGGGTGCATCTGGGGCTGGGGCCAGCGTGAGCCCCGGCGCCTCCTCCGTGGGCAGTGGCAGCAGCAAGTCTGTCTCTGTGTCCGAGGCCTCCGAGGAGCTGCTGCATTTGTTCTCCGGGCTGTCAAAAAAGGAGTGAGTGCGGAAGGCAGCACTCATGTCGTCCTTGATGCGCTCCAGAATCTGGGTGAAGGAGGGGCGGAGCCGGGGGTTCTGCTGCCAGCACCCTATCATCAGCTCATGGCTGGAGCAGGAGGGAGAGAAGGCAGAGGAGCCTGCTGGTCAGAGCTTCCCAGGCAGCGGTGGCCAAGCTGGGCTACAGCACCGACAGGCGCTGGATGGACAGCCAAGAAGAGCGCAGCAGAGCCAGGCTGCCTGCTAGCTGCTCACTCGCTCGCTCGCTCGGTGGTGTGCTTCCCGACCAGCCCTCACAGGCAAGAGAGTCCAGTGACCCAGCTGCCACCGGGGCGAGCGGACGGGAGGGAGGGAGGGAGGGAGGACTCACAGCTTCTCCGGACAATGCTCGGGCTTCTCCAGCACCCCGTTGTCCATCACAAAGTGCAGCACCTGCTCGTTGGACAGACCCTGGTAGGGCTGCTCCGCCAACGTCCCGATCTCCCACAGCACGACCCCGAAGGACCTGCAACAGAGGAGTCCGTCCATAGTCTCTTCGTGTAGGGGCACCAGAGCCCTTGGGCTGCGGGGCGGTGAGGGGGGCAACCTGGGCCACTGTCATGGGTCCCACCCAGCTGGCGTTCCCAAGGGCCGGTGGAGGAGCCCATGAGACTAGAGGCTCAGGCGCTCCTTCCGGCCCGAAACGCCTACCAGATGTCTGAGTGAGTGCTGAAGATCCCGTCCTTCAGGGCTTCTGGAGACATCCAGCGGACCGGCAGCAGGCCTTTCCCTCCCTTGCGGTAGTAGTCCGTCTCATAGATGTCCCTGGTCATGCCGAAATCTTTCAAAAGGAGGAGAGGGAGGCATGCATAGTGCTCTGGATTACATTCTCTGCTGAGACCCCCACCCAGCCACCTGGTTTAGCTACACGTTTCAGCGACTAGGAATCTCGTGGTACCTTAAAGATGAACGGGTTTAGGGTGTGTCTACATTACGGTAAACAAAACCACATATCCTTACTGGGGGTTTCCTCTGGAATCTTTCCACATTTACAATCAGCACCTTTAGATGGCGACCGCGTGATTTTGAATGGAAAACTTCCCCCTCTCCATTGGCCCCAGGGAGCTCCCTCTTGCGGAGAGGGGCCTCCGCTGCCCCAGCCCACCGTGCCCCTGCACAACCTGGAGAGGAGGCGTGTGGCGGTACGAGGGCCAACGTGGTGGTGGTGGTGGGAGGCCGAGAGCAGGGAGGCAGGGGCTGTGGCTCCAGAGTCTTTGCACGCAGACGGCCCCACCAGCATCTCCCGCTTGAACCCCTGGAGGGCTCCTGCTGCCTGCCAGTGTCAACCATACTGGGCTAGAGGGACCGGAGGGGGAGGGCAGCGCCCTCTCTTCTTCCTTCACCTGCTCCTGGTCTTTCAGCAACCGGAAGTGAGCAGGTGAAGCATTTCAGGACAAAGGAATCATCGCGGCTGCCAGCTGAGGCCTGGAGATGATGCCAGTGTCCAGGCACAGGGCCAGAGAAAGAAGTCGCCCACTCTCGGCCCCTGCCCGCCCGCCCTCCCCTTCCGCACCTCCAATCTTCACGGTGAAGTCCTCCGACACCATGCAGTTGCGGGCTGCGAGATCCCGGTGGACAAACTTCTTGGCGTTCAGGTAGGCCATGCCATCCGCAATCTCCCCCGCCATCTGGATCATGTCCTTCAGCGAAGGGGGAGGCAGGCCGGGGTTATTCTAGCGGCGAAGGAGAGAGACGGATGGGGCGGGAGCCTCGGGAGAGCACGTGGCCCCAGGCACCTGGGCGCCCTCCCTCCGCTCCTGTCCTCCCAGCCCAGCCCCCAGCCCCCAGCCCAGCCCTTTTTCTGCCCTCACTCAGAGCTGGACACAGGGCTGTTGCTGGACTCCCTCCTGCCGCCACACCAACCAACAGTACCTGGAGTGTTGCTCCTTAATCCAACTCTACGTTAAGACACAAAGTCTGGCAGCAGCCTGTCCTCTGGCAAGAACAGAGGGGCACAGAGGGCATCCAGAGGGTTGTTCGGACTAAGTTCCCCAGTCATCTCCCCACAGGCAGAAGGTGGGTGCAGAGATGGGTGGGAAAGCCTCCCCCAAGCAAGTGGGGCAAGGAAAAGGGGGCCGGGTGTGGGGAGGCCCATGGAGCTGCTGCTGCTGGCACCCGTGGCCGGCCGTCAGACGGCTGTGCGACCCTTGGGGCTGGGAAAGGGGCTGGCACAGCTGGCGAGCAAGTCCAACTCCAGGAGGACAGATGCCGTTCGGTTGGCTTTTGAAGGAGGCTGGGAGCAGAGCGCCAGAACGCAGCTATCGTGACCCAGCGCAGCCCGTGATTCGGACTGGGCTCAGGTTTCAAATCTGGCATCTGATAGATTCAGATGCTTCATCCAAGTACACTCTGCCTGCAAATGCTGGCAATACCTGGGAGCAGACCGGCTTGAAGGCAACGCTTTGCAAAATCACCCACCTCAGCTTCTGGCCGGAGAGAGCGGAGGTAGCTTTTCAAATCCCCCCTCGTCATCAGCTCCATAATGACCAAGGCAGGCTGGCCCTGGGACACCACGCCAAGCAGACGGACCTGAGGGCGACAGGCAGTGAGAGGGGGCTTCCCGAGTGCAAATGCAAGGGCTCCAGGTATGGGGGTGGCAACCTGGATGGGCATCCCCACACTGCAGACTCCAATGGGGCAGCCGGGTGGCTGTGGAACCCATCGCCGGCCTCTGAGCCCTTGGTGAGGGACACAGCCTTTCCAGGGACCCTCTGAGCCATGGCCCACATGCCAGCTGGCAGCCAGACGTCTACCAATGAAGGGACTTCTTAACCAACTCTCGCCCACCCGCCCACCGTGGTGGTCGAAATCCATCCCGTCCCTCGGGGATCCGCACGCCGACCCCTTACCACGTGGTGGCACCGGAAGGCTTTCATGACGGAGGCCTCGTTCAGGAACTCGATCCGCTCCCTGGTAGTGGCCAACTCGTTGACGGTCTTCAGGGCCACCTTGGTCTCCTTGTCCTCCTGCTCGATGTCCCTGGCCAGCCCTTCGTAGACCATCCCAAAGGAGCCCTGGCCCAGCTCCCGAAGCACCGTGATCTTCTCCCGGGGCACCTCCCACTCGTCTGGGATGTACACTAGCAGCACAAAGGCACAGGAGACGAGGCTGACGCAGGGCGGGGGGGCGGCAGACCAGGAGACCAGGCCAAGGGGGCAGGCCGGAGGGCCAAGGGACATGGCAACGGCAGCCCAAGGGAGTTGCCTGAGATGACCAGCAGCCGTTGCTGCAGCCCCCTCTGCACACATCACAACCATGGCGGTGTGTCCACGAGAAGGGGAGGGCGAGGTCAGGCCACCGCAACCTGGCAAAGGGGCTTTAGGGTGCTCTGTACTCACTGTTCGACGTGCTGAAGTATTCAGGGTTGACTGAGGCATACAGCGTGCCGCTGGGGAATCCCTCGGTGCTCCTGGAAGGGAAGAGCCAGGGAAGGGCTCAGCACCAGGGCAGTGCAGAAGTTTGGCTTGGCTGCACGGTGCTGTCTTTGCAGGGCTTGAGTCATGGCCAAGTCTTGCACAGCTCCAGTCAAGGGCTCCTTCCAACTTCCTGGGCCCTGCTGGTGGCAAGGAGGCCCCTGGCCCAGAGCAGCTCTGTCTGTGGGCTGCGTCTTCTTGGCAGCAGCTTCAGAAGACCCAGTCCTCAGCTTCCAGAGATGGGTCCCTTCAGAGGCAAAGGCTAGCCCCCCCCCCCCCCGGACCTCCTGCTCCCCTGCTCCCGGGGACTTTATGGGCCGCCTCCCCTCTACCACTGTGTCAATGGCCTTCCCTCTCCTCTTTCCACCTCAGGAAGAGTCCTGGTGGACCTGGAAGCGTGCTCTCGGCTTTGTGATCTTTAGATGGTCCTAATGCCCTGGTGTTAATTCTCCATTCTCTTTCGGGGGGGCGCGCGCTCTCCCCCACAATGAGCCCTCCTTCCGGAACACTGTTGTACCGAAAAGGTGAGTCTTCCTGTCGGCCCCCTTTTCCTGCCCAACATGCTTGGTTCTAACGCTCTCTCTTCCCCATCTTGGAATGTGCTCCCGCACGGCTTCTCCTAGGAGCAGCCGCTGTGCCCCCACCTGGCCCCTCATCACGGCAAAGGCCGCAAGGAGAAGGGGGCTGGATGGCAGCCCCACCACCGCGGTGTCACCCCAAAGCCTCGCCCTTCATAGTGGTTCTCAGCAGCACCATCCCAACCCTCTGGGTCTTTCGCACCCGTTTCTAAGCCTCTGGGTCCCTGGCCCTCCCCCCCAACACACCTGCAGGAGGTGCCACTTGCAGCCCCGGCCTGCTCCAGGATGCCGTTTACCTTTTCTTGTTGTATAAGAAAACGGCAACAGCCAGGCACGTGATCCCCACCATCAGCACAACCGGCATGAGCGTCAAGAGCATGTAAAAGTTCCCGGGCTCCTCTTCCGCTACTTAGGGGAGGGAGTGGAGGAAGGAAGGAAGGAATCATGGGATGATCACGCAGCACAGGGGGACGGCGAAGGGCTAGCAAGGCCACAGACCCCCACCCCCTCCCCCCGGAGGGACTCGGGTTCACGCCAGCCCTCCAGAGGCACAGTGCTTCCTTTCCCCGCCAGCCCAGTGGCTGCTCTGTGCGGTCTGGGCTCATGGGCCTGTGATTTCCCACCACATGAAAACACTTGCAAAAAAAGGGCCCAGCCTCCCACTGTTACGCACCGGAGCCGCTGCCTCTTGGAGCAGCTGCCAGCAAATTCCGTGAGCTTCTCAGTGAAGTTCCCCATCATCGGATGAGTTAATTCACCAAAACCCAGTTTCTCTTACCGACCGACACTCTCTGCACGCTGGGGTGGGGTATTTTTTACTCCAGCCTGTGCATCCGACGGTCGTGTTAAACTGCCAAGCCATCCCCACCTGGACCAGGGCCCAGGTACAATCCAAACCTCAGCGGGCCACAGTGCAACACACACACACCACACACACACGCCGGCGTTGGCCTTCCCTGCCTGGGATTCTTCGGTGTGCCGTTCAGAAGCAGCCTCCCGCTCTGCCTCCCACTTGGGAGGACTAGTACCTCTTCCACCTTAAATGCATTGGTGGCCCAAGCTTTATGTGAAGCTTCTTCCTTCTTTTGCTGCACCAATTTTCTCTTTAAAAAGTTTCCCTGAGAGGTCTCTCTATTTCTGCATGGGGCGGATTTATTGCTTGGATTAACAAAGTTAAAGCCATTGCGGAATGTTCTCTTCGCTGCTGTCATAATCCCTCCTGATCTACCTTAAATATAAACTTGTCCCTCCATCAGCACGGGCCGTTTTTTCAGGCTGTGGGCATCTCGCGTCATACCCTGCAGCAGGTGAAAGCAACGTGCCCCCGTCCAGCAGGGATGTGTCTGGATCACCTCCCACCGCAGGTGCAACAGGGAGGGCCCCGTTTATGGGTGGGTGTCCTCGTCCTTGCTTGAGGAACGCTCCTTTCCCATAGTGGAGGAGGCTGTCCTCGTACGGGGTTAGAGAGCCACTGTAACGGCCGGTGCCCACCTCATTATTTATTTATTTATTACGTTTTTATACTGCCCAATAGCCGAAGCTCTCTGGGCGGTTCACAACAATTATCTCACAGCCACCCCCTCCCTCTCTGGGGCCAGGGTCGGGAGGAGGAGAGGAGGCCTCTTGGGTGTCACAGCAGGCCTCAAGCTGGGCGTTTTTGCAAGACAGCCTGGCTGAATCTGGCTTTTGGAGAGCGCCTCTTTTCTCAGCTGCCCTGGCAGAAGCCCCAAGTTTAAAAACAGTTGCAGCTTCACTCCTTAGCCAGAGACTCCTCCCCACGGGCTGCAAGACAAGCAGCGCTCGCCTGCCTGCCAACGCCTGCGCCCGTGTTCTTGTGAGAAATGAACTCAGCCAGCTTGAGATCCTAACTCCACGCTTCCTTACTCTCTTCCTGCACCATCACTGGGTTTTCAGGGAAGAAAAGAGCCCAGCATGCCGCTAGGATTAATACTAACCCTAAAAGACAAGCAGCCCGGCCTTGAAACTAGCCACATTCCTCCTCCCCCCGCCCCCCCCCAGCACCTACCTGGCCCAAGGATGTAGAACTTCATGAGTCCCGTCCACGAACCGTTCCCTGCCAGTGATGTGGCTCGGATCTTGGCAGAGTAATTCCCTGGCTGGAGCAGAGCAAGGTGGTAGCCTCCGTATCGGGCGTAGCGGTGGCGAGAAACGCACACAACCGAAATGACTTTCTGCACGAGAGGAAACGGGAGCAAATCGGGGGAGGCACGTGAGGTCTCAGCCGCAGCGGTCTGTAGATCACTGGCCAAGGGGGAAGCCGCCCGGGGTGTGTGTGTGTGCATCAGGCATGGTGCGTGTGTTGCCACTGAAGAGCTGCGGGCGTCGCACAAGGACAGGGCCTGGTGAGCACAGGATACCGATTGGGCAGCCCCGTGCCGGGGACCAGGCCTTGACCTGGGCCAGGCTTGCGTGTGGCCTCCTCACCTCGTTCTCGCGGCTGTACTTGATCTCGTACTTCAGGATGAGCCCGTTGGGATTCTTGGGCTCCTCCCACCGGAGCAGGACGCTGTTCTTGCTGGCCGGCTCCCAGGTCATGTTGCCAGGAATGTTGTCTGCTTGAGCTAGTGGAGAGAGGGGGGTGCAACGGCAAGGCAAAGCCGCCTTAGG
This sequence comes from Elgaria multicarinata webbii, assembly GCF_023053635.1. Taxonomy (NCBI): domain Eukaryota; kingdom Metazoa; phylum Chordata; class Lepidosauria; order Squamata; family Anguidae; genus Elgaria; species Elgaria multicarinata. The sequence goes on along the minus strand of NC_086191.1, from coordinate 16,837,016 downwards.
CTCTGGAGTCGGCTGGAGCTTAAGGTAAGCCAGGGACCACGCTCCCGTTGGCCGCCTCCTGCCTCCCACCTGGCTCCTCCTCCTCCTCCGTTTGGCCCGGGGCGGGGTGGCTGCCGAATAGAGGGAAGCTGGATCCTGCAAAGGCCTGGTGGCAGAGCCCCTGCACACCTCCCGTTTCCCTCTTGCTGGATCTCAGGCGGCTCCCCCAAGTAGGGCTAGCAAAGAGCCCTGCCTGCAAGCCAGGAGAGCCACGGTGGCGGCGGCTGGTCGATCGGTCGGCCAGCGTCAGGGATTCCGGGCTGGATGGACCCAGGGTGGGGGCCTGGCTTGGCCAGGCCGCAGCGGCAGCTGATGCTCCCGGAGGCCCTGCAGCGCCCGGCGGGGTCTTCCGCCGGCGGCTCTGGCACTCACGTTCTGGCATGGTCCTGGCAAAGACGAAGGCGGCAGCGCTGCACCCCAGGCTCTGTGCCGCGTGGTTGCAGGCATGGATGTCGACGCGGTATTCGGTGAAATGGCGCAGGTGGGAGATGACTGTGCGATCCCGAACCACCTCGGCCTCTCTGCGGTTAGGGACGGCTGCGTTGGCCAGAGTCTCTGGAGACGACGTGTTGCCGGACACGTGGTCGGCCACGGTCGCTGCCACAGTGTCTCTGCGCCTCTTTGGGATCCTGTCACCGGAGGGGGGGGAGGGGAGGGGAGAGGAGGGGTTGCTGAGAGGGACCCTAGGCGGCAGAGCAGAGGCCGGCCTCCCATGCCAGGCCTCGAGGCAGGAAGGGCCTGTGGCTCAGCGGCCGAGGGAGAGCAGGGAGGGCAGACTGCAGACCTTGGGAAACAGAGGAGGCGCCCTCTTGTGGGCCCACAGCGCACCCCACAGCGCACCCCACAGCGCACCCAGGCCTCAGGCTGCAGGGAGGACGCTCAGCAGCCTGCCCCGGCCACCGTCGCCATTTACCTGTAAGAGATCTTGTTGATGGACGTGACTTTCCAAGGGGGTCTGGAAAAAGACAGAGAAGGTGAGGTGCTCCGCGTGCGGCATCCTCCACTGCCACCGGGCTCTTTCTGGGCCCAGCCTCTTGGGCCCCCTCCTTCCCTCCCTCGGACTGATTTCAGTCCTTCCTTTAAAAACTCAGCTGTGAGCAAAACGGTGCAGGAAGTTACTCTGCGCTGTTATTCCAGCCAGTCACCTGCGAGGGATTGACTTCTGAGTAAATGTGCTTTGGATCGGGCTGCAAGAAGGAACTCGGCTCCTCAGCCAGGCCGAGGCGGCTGCCCTGAAGCCGCTTACCTGGGGATGACGATGGAGTTGCGCAGGAAGTTCTCCAGCTTCTTCTTGAAGGCCACCGTCTCCGTCTGCGGGTGGGTTTGCCCAACGGGGCTCTGGCACGGGCAGCACTGCTCGTTCTCCGCGTCCTCGTCAGTGTCGAAGCGCGTGTCGGCGCTGCTGGTGGGCAGGCGGAGGCCTAGCGGGATGAAGAGGGAGGGGGGCTCAGCCACGGCACTCGGCCCCTGCGCGGGAGGCAGCGGAGCGGCCCGGCCCGGCCCAGCACAGCACCTTTGTGACAGTAGTCGTTGACAAAGAGCTCCGCGTCTTCGGCCAGCTGCTGCCACACCACCACGTAGTAGGTGAGGTTGCCGTTGGGCTGGCTGGGCGTCTTCCACCGCACGATGAGGTGGGAGGAGGAGTTGGACATGGAGATGACGTCACGCGGCACCGTCGGAACTGCCAGCCGGCCGGGGGGCAGAACAACACGGGGAGGGAGGGAGGGAGGGAGAGAGAGAGAGAGAGTCACACACCCGGCGGGAGAGGCAGAGCAGCTGCCCTGGGGCCCAGAGCAGGTGGGCTCCCAACCAGCCCCCTCCCCGCCCCCGGCTCTGCGAGCCCCTCCTCTGCCCAGAGCCCCAAAGGCCTCTTCTCCCCTCCCCCTTCCGAGCGTTGTCGGCCGCAAACACTATTTGGCCTGCAAACGGCTGACTCGGGTGTTCCCTGTTTGCAGGCGGCTGAACAAATGGTTTCTCCCCTGACCCAAAGGACCGACGGGGCTGAACAAAGGAGGAAGCCCCTTTGCTGGCCAGCCGGCCGGCCACAGCAACCTGGCCTTGTGACGGGACTGCCGGGGAGGCCCACCTTCAGGCTGCGCACGGGCAAAGTAAGTGAGAGAGTCAGGCGGCCAAAGGCGAAGGCAATCGCCTGCTCCTGGGATTCACTGTTCTTATGGCGGCTCTCGGGGTAGTCCACGTCTCCCCCAACAACAGCCTCAGACGTTCTTCCATGCTGCGCTCCAAATACCCTGAATGTGCCTTCAGTTTCGTAGGCAGCCAGGCCATCCCTCCCTCCCTCCCTCGGGATGTTTGCCAGCCATGCTGAAGCTCTGAAGTGGCCCGGCATGGGACAGCCTGAGGGGCCCCGGCCAACCTCCAGGCCCTCGGAACAGCCGCCCCCTTTCTTCCGGGGGGTGGGTGGAGGGGTTGTCCCTCCTGTGCCTTAACAGCGGGAGAGGGAGGCCACTGGGGCAAGAGCCGCCGCCGCTGCCGCCGCCGCCGCCGCCACCTCAGCGCCCCTCGTCCTCCCTTTCTCCTCCTCCTTGTCCAGGGATGGAGCCCTGTGGACCGCCTTGCCCCCTGGGCAGCCTAGGGTCCGGGTGGGTGACGTGTGGCCCTGCAGATGTTTTGGCCTTCACTCCCCGCTGGCCAGGACGCTCCTCCCTGCCCGTGGCGGGGGCGGCCCCCCCTCCCCTCACCTGCAGGTGCAGTGCGGATGTAGACCACCTCGCTCTGAGCCCCGTAGTTGCGCCCCTCCTCGGCGGTGGTGAGGGTGATGGCCCGCACAAAGATGGCGTACTGGGTCCAGGGCTTGAGGTTCTGCAGCTTCACTCCCGGCTCCTGGTCGTGGCTCAGGGGCAGCTCCACGTCCACCACGTTCCAGTTGTTGGCCCCACAGGTGTCCTGGCCCACATACTCCGTCACGTTCTGGAAGGGCCTGCGGGGAAGAGGCAAGAGCCCGGTGGCGCCTCAGAGCCGCAGGGGCCACCAGGAAAGGCGCTGGGTCCCTCTCCCCTGCGTGGGCTCGGCGGCAGCAACGTGGCGTCTCTGAACGCGAGGAGAGAGCAGCCACCGCTGGCCGGAGCGCAGCCCCCTCTCCCCAACCTGATGAGCTCCAGCCCCAAGCACGGAGCGGGGTCGGGGGTCCCCTGCAGCAGAACCTCAGACGGCCGGGTGTGGTGGGTCAGGCCCATGGGGTCTCTCTAGCCCCACCTTCTGTTCGCCCAGCAGCCAACCGGATGCCCCCAAGTGGGAGAGGAGCTGCAGAAGCTCTGCCCTCCCCCAGCAGCCTCCGTCTGTCCCCAGAGGGAGAAAGCTGCAGCCCTCCTGCCCAGTAGCTGGGAGAGCCTTCTCCCCCAAGGAGGAGCCCAAGCCCCACCCTCCGCCCCTCCTGCTTACGATTCCTTGTAGTAAACGACGAAGCTCAAGAGGTCACGGTATTCCGGAGGCTGGTAGCGCTCCCACGTGAGGACGATGCCATCCGCCTCGGTGGTGTTGGACACAAAGTGCAGGGGCTGGGTTTTGCCTGGGAACAGGGGAAGGGTAGCTTTAGTTCCCTCTGCGAATTATGAGCCACCTTTTCATTGAAAACAATGCATGGGGAAATACCCGAGAAAGGAGGGGAGGGGAGGGGGCTTTAGGGTCACTGCTGTTAGGGTGGTGGGTTAACGGTGGCACTGTCAAGACTGGCCGACGGAAGGCTCTCCCCGCTACTGCTCTGGAAGTCCAAATGGGCTGAAATGGGAGGCGGGCCCTCCGATCCAACAGCCGGATGGGATTAAATGGGCAGGGTGGGGGAGAGGGCGCTTTAAGGGGGTGGAGCTGAGGGGAGCAGCCTCAAGAGCCCCTCCTCCCCTGGGGCCTAGGAGCCCCTCCAGCGCCACCACTGCGTCTCCAGAAGGGCTCCCCGTTCTGCCCCGGGCTCATTCCTCCCCCCACCCCCGCCCAGGTGTGGGCCGGGGGCTGTGCCTAGCCCTAACCCCATCCCCACCAGGCGACTCACAGGAGGCTCTGTCCCCGTTGGTGCGGGGATTGATCTCCGCTTTGTTCTGCCTGCCCTTGGTGCCCGTGATCTCCTCCATGCGATAAATCTCCGAGAGGCAGAGCTTGGGGTTGAAGGCAAAGTACATCTTCCCCACGGGGATGGAGAGGGCGTGGTGGCTCCAGTCCCACAGCTGCTGGAGGTTCTGGTTATCCAAGACGTAGAGAGTGTAATTCCTGGAGGCAAGACCAAAAGGGCGTGTTGGGGGGCGGCAGCTGTCCTGTGGAACGTGCCCGGGGCCAGGGAGAGCCAGCCGCCTCCGTGCCCTGCACAGCAGCAGCAGCGGCAGATCCCTTACACCCGGGGAGCTGCAGCCGTGGATCGGAACCACAGTGCTGACGCCTGCTACTCACGAGCCCAGGCCATGACATGGGAGCTGGAGCTGTGGACTGGGCTGCTCTCCAGCCCCGCCAGCTACCCTCTGCCTTGTTGTGTGGGTCAGACCTGTCCGTCGTTTCTCGAGCACAACTCAAGCACCTCCTGTGGGGCTTGTCCGTAGGGATGCAGGGTGGGGCGCAGCACTTCCCTTAACGGTTTTTTATTAAAAAAGTGCAGGTGTTATATTTTCAACCTGCCCAATAACCAATGTTAATTGACTAAAATGCCATACTAACAGTTAAAATATCAAATAACATGATGCAACATGCAAGTATTTAACAGAAAGCAAGACAACCTAAAGCGCAAGGATGGATAAAACACCCCTAAAACTCTAGAGCTGGTTTCCAGAATGCCTGGGAGACGCCGGAAAGACCCCCACGTGGGTGCCAGGGGGGCGTCCCACAAGCGGGTGCCGAGTGTGGCTTCCGCTGGGCCGGTGAGGGCTGCAGGCAGGAGCCCTTGGGATGGCAGAGAAGAGCCCTCCCCCCACCCCGCCCCGGACTCCCTCGTGCCCCCAGACAGCCGCTCCGCTGCCCCAGCGTGGTTGGGGCCCCCGGCCCCCTACTCACCCGTCCACCATGGAATCGCCCCGGATGAGCTTGAGGTTCTTGAAGAAGGACAGGGAGATGAGGGCGAAGGAGTGCTTGATCTTCAGGAAGCCCGTGATGGTCTCGATGAGGCCCAGGCTGCCCTGCAGGGCAGAGGCCAGGTTATCTGCGGGAGGGCAGGCACAGCCCATGAGCCTGGCTAAGCCGTGGCCTGGACTGGGCCGAAAGCAACGCGTGCGCGTGGGCGTAGCACTCCGCTATCAACTGCTCTGAGGAAAAAGTGGGTCGGCCCTCCTGTACCATCAGGGAGGTCGTGCTCTTTCTAAAGGGGGCAGAAACAGAAGGCCTCGAGCTGGTTCTGATCTCTATGGGCTGGGTGGGGCAGGAGGGCCCGAGCGGGTCTGCCTTCAGGCAGGCTAGCAGCACACGCCCAGCCTCTCTCGAGTGACCCGTCTGCCGACACCCCTGCGAGCAGGGTTCACTGTGGGCTTCTCTGTGGCCAAGGGAGCTCTGCTCCCCGCCTCTGGGGACTCACCCGGAGCCTTCCGAAGGGGCCGTTCCCCTGAGTGGGCTCGGGGGATCTGAGGTGGTTTGCTGGGCAAGTGCTGGGCACGGGCTCATGGACAGAACTTGGCAGGGGCTGCCGTCTGAAGCCTCCCCTGTTTTCCTGGCGGATCTTTTTCCCTTCCCCAAAAGGAGGAGGCGGAATGCCTGCACGCGAAAGGTCTTTTGATTGGTAGCGCCAGGAGGAGGAGGAGACCTCAGCCCAGAAGCGCCCTGAAGGCTCTCCGCCCGAGGGCCCGTGCCCTGACGGGCCTCTTCAGGGCCCGCCCGTCCTCCCATGGGGGGCACCGCCGCCGCCGCCCCCCCCCGAGCGCTCAGGCTGGGGCAGCGCCACTCACCTCCCCGGCGGATGTTCACAATCAGGCTGCCTTCGACGACGGTGCAGCCGGCCAGGCCCTTGGCCGCCCTCGTTGAGTCTATGGTCTTGGTGCCCACTTTGCACTCCTTGGGGCAGAGGCCCTCGCACTTGTGGCAGACGATGCTGGCGGAGAGGGAGAGAGACGGAGGGTGATGCCTCCACCACGCGCCAAGCGCCTCCGCGGCGGCTGGAGGCGGATCTGCACAGACGACGCCCCTGCCGACCAATGCCTTTGGGCGGAGGCCGAGAGGCCGAAGCTGGGCCCAGCCACCCACCCCAGGTCACTTCTTGGCTGGGATTCCAGCCGGTGCTCGGTGGCAGTGAATGTTCTCAGGAAGCGCAGGGCCAGCCAGCCTCAGTGCCGCGTCCCCACCTTGAGACCACCCGGCTTCTCCTGCAGACAGCCAGGTGTCGCTGTGCAGGTCCTGGCTGAGGCACCAATTCAGCACACCGCTAGAAGGCAGAAAGGAGCTGGGCGGGGGCCAGATTTGAACACCTGACTGATGGCTCTGCAGCCTGCCTGCACTCCCCAAAGCAGCCAGGACCCTTCCAAGGCCCTTCGCTTCAAAGTGATTGGCCTGGGATGAAACACGGAAGGGAATTCCGGTGCAGGCAGCTGCTACGGGTTCCAAGGCAAAGAGGAGTCCAAGGAGTCCAGGCTGCTAGAGATGGGTGTGTAGCGGCTGGCTCAAGCGGACGGACGGACGGACAGCTCCTCTTTCCACAGAGCTCTGCCGGCAGCTCCGTGGGAAGAAGGACCCCACAGACACACAAATACACACACGGCAGCTTCAAGCGGGGCCGTGCTCAGGAAGCCACACCACGCTGACGTCGCGTTGTGGGTCATGGGACTCACAGCCAGGAGCTCCGCAGGAGGCCTCCACCCTTCCCTAAAGAGCTGCAGCCAACTTTGCCCAATTCTTGCGCAAGGCCCTTTGAAGAGGCTGCGATGTAGCCGATGGCAGGACCGCACCTCCCTCTTGCCGACTGGGCGGCCCCCGTCCACGGGGCTTTAGCCCACCAGCGCAGCAGGGAGTAAAACCGAAAAGCTCAGGGGGATCTGCAGGCTTTTCTCATCCAGCCCCTGGTAAACCTATCCAGGGACCCTTTCGAGGGCTTTCCTTTCCATGTCCAGATTGGTCCAGATTGGAGAACGGAAGGGAAGGGCGGCTCTTTTGTGCATAGCTTTGTGCTCCTTTCTAAGCAGACTGCCTCTCCCTGCAGGCCGTGAGGGCCTGTGCAAAGCCGGCCCCCGGGAAAGAGAGAGAGAGAGCTTTGCAAAACTGACGAAGCCAAGGACCCGGAACAGGGCCCAAATAGCCCTCGCCGCCGCCGCTCACCTGCTCTCGTTCCTCTTGTAGCCGGAGGGGCACTCAGACAGGCACTGCTTCTGGTGGATGACAAACTTGGAGGCGTCCTCGGACACCTTGCGCAGGCTGGCACAGTCCTCGGCGGTCACACAGCGCCACCCTTCGTACTCGTAGGTCAGGTCTGGGCAGGAGCTCAAGCAGTGCCCGTTGAAGTAGAAGTGGCGGCAGGCCACGCAGGCGTGGCGGTCCCTGGGCCGGCTGCAGCTGCCCAGGCATTCCTTGTGGCAGCACTCCTCAGCACGGGTGCAGGCGGTGGCAGCACCTCCCACTTTGCATGGGCACACTGGAAGAGAGGAGAGCACAGGCAGGTGAGGAGGAGGAGGAGACCGGGGATCGGAGGGCGACCTGGCGTGGGAAGCAGGCCTCGACCCACAGTCCCCTCCCATGGCCAGCTGTTGCTGCCGCTTGGTTACGACTTGCTCCCAAAATGCTTCTACCAAAATGCAGAATAGGGACCCCTTTATTGAGATGTGGGTAGGTGGGGGACCCTGCCAGAGCTGGCGTTGCCCTCCTCCTTGGCTCCAGGTTCACTGAACTGGCACGGCCTCGCTTGGCCTTGTCTACACACAGCCTCAAATAAAGGACTGGTCAAATGGAAACTGGCACATTTTTAAAATATTGTTTCAGAGCACAAGCAGCATGAATGCACCTCCACGGACTGGTCTCTTTCCTGTTGTGTCCTTGTAAACACCCTTTTCGATCGTCAGGTCAAAATGCGCATTCCATATTACCAAGTAGTTATTTTCCTATTTGGTTGCTACACTTTTCAGTGTGCCAGTCAAATCTCTCTCTCTCTCTCTCTCTCTCTCCCACACACACCAATTCTGTAATTTTCAGAATTTCAAAACTCAGGTTTTATACAGCAAAAGCAGGCCTAAACTTGCTCAGGCAAGCCTGGCAACTCAAGAGTCACGTCAGGTCAATCAGCAAACATTAGTTCTGTTTCCTACCTACCTTTCTGGCCACAAATTACTATTGCAGGTTACTTATCTTATTGCTATACCACCCAATAGCCAGAGCTGTCTGGACATTCACAAAACACAAAACACAGAATAAAATACAATATAAAATATAATGGCTTAAAACTGTAGTATTAAAGCTTCAACCAGAGTAAAACCTAGCAGCAGTGAGAGATTTGTAATAGCAGGTTTAAAACAGCAGAGCTAAAACCTGCAATGCTGAAACTGCTTGGGAAAATTAAAAGGTCTCCACCTGGCACCGGAAAGAGCACAACGCCGGCCCCGGGCAAACCTCTCGAGGAAGTTCATTCCACAGCCGGGGTGCCACAGCAGAAAAGGCCCTTTTCCTGGTAGCCACCCGCCTCACTCCTTTTGGCAGGGGCTCACGGAGGAGGACCCCTGAAGACGACCTTTGGGTGTGCGCAGGCAGTTGGTTTAGTAGCAGCTCTTGTGGGCAAGTCCTCTTTGCAGACTTATTTGCAAAACTGGAAAGTCTTTGGACCTGTCAGCCAAGCAAACCTGGGACTTCCCCAAACATTAGGAATATATCTCCTCTCTGTCATGTGGCAACACACCCACCCGTCCTCAAGCTCTGGGTACAGGGAGGGCATTGTGTAGTCACAGAATACATGGGAAGAGTGCTTTTTGCTCATTGGGGTCACCTGATAAATACAGATGCAAGAGAAACTAAACCTCTCTTGCCTTGGAAATCAAGTGTCCTTCAAATCCCAATTCAGCGACTGCCAACCCAGGCCGGACCTCCTGTGAACTTTGGAAGTCTCATCCATTAACCAAAACAAAGCTCATATTCTTGCAACAGGTGGTTTTGTCAGTAAGCAAACTTAAAAGAAAGGAAAAAAAACAAAACCTAGATCCAAATCCCAGCCGATAACAGGTCTCTCACACATCCTCCATTGCCCTGGAGACAGCTGCTGGCCTGCACTTTGAGCAGGGATGTCAAAGACAGGGCCTCAGCAGAGGCTGGTGGATGGGGGGGGGGGGGAGAGAGCTGCATCTCTCTAAACACGGCATTTCTGCACGGCGGCTCTGCTAGGCAGCGGGGTCACCATGCCCAGTAAGATAGGAGACTGAAGACGTGTCTGCAGGGGAGAGCTGGTGGCAGCTGCACACTCACGATAAGGATCTGTCTGTTTGCAGTGTATATTTCATTAGCAGCCCTTTTGTTTACAGCAAACAAGCCCAGGAGAGACTCACACACATTTATGAGTGTGTCACAATGGAGAGAGACAGCTGTGGATGATGGGGGGGGTTCCTCCCCAAAGGGTGTTACAAAGGAGATTCGGTTGCTTCCCCGTGACCAGGAGGACACACGGCTGATGCTGGAGGAGCCAAGCTCTGTGCTACACTTTCTCCGTCTGGGTCTCTCAGCTCCATTATCAGACACTTTCCTGGTCTAGGCTTGCTGTGTTTCCAGAAGTCTGTGTGGACACGTTCCTCCCCGAGTGGAATCCCTGGATCAGATGGGGGACTTCTCTGGACAGTGGCTCTGCTCCCCAAGGCATCCTAGAAGGCCCTCTGGGTGGCCGGCTTGTGGCTTGGGGGCGCCGTTGAACGTCAGGCCAAACCCAGAGAGAGGAGAGCCACTTCCGATCAATTCAAAGGTGGGAAACCCAAGTTGAGGCCCTTGGGAAGCCGTTCCTGGGACGGCCGAAGCGGAGCAGATGTGAAGCCCAAGCAGGGAGGCTCCCGAGGGACATTATTATTATTATTTATTATTATTATTTATTTATATAGCACCATCAATGTACATAGTGCTGTACAGAGTAAAACAGTAAATAGCAAGACCCTGCCGCATAGGCTTACATTCTAATAAAATCATAATACAACAATAAGGAGGGGAAGAGAATGCACCAAACAGGCACAGGGTAGGGTAAAACTAACAGTATAAAGTCAGAGCAAAAGTCAGACACAGATGGCACTGGGGCAGCCAACCCTTGCCCCCCCCTCCACTCCTGGACATGCTAACTGCTTGCAGCTGGATCCTAAAAATAGGCCACCACAAAATCAAAAAGTAGAACACCTGTTTCCTAATAATAGTTCCTCTGCATAAACACAGCACGGAACAAAGTTTATTGGGTTCTTGTTTTGAGGAGACTTCCAGAGAAACTCCAAGGCTGGATCGCGCCAGCAGCGTCTCCGTGTATCTTGGCAAACAGCCAGCGACTCGGGAGGGAATGCACAAAGGACCTGCCTTTGGCCGCATGCCCCAAAGAGACGCCGGGGGGCGGGCGGGGGGCATCGGAGCGCTAACGACCAAGAGACACCGGGCAGCTATTCCCTCCCTCCCTCCCTCCCTCCCTCCCTCCCTCCCTCCCGGATGTTTCTGATGAGGAAAACGACGGGAACCACAGTGGGGAACCACAGGAGGGCTGCAAGCGGAAGACACGGCTCCACGATGGATGCAGTGGAATTGCACCACAGCCCCGTCTGGAAGCACCCACAGAAACCCAGCACAGGCACAGGTAGGAGCCGAGTTGCTGACAGACCCTGGTAAGTCCAGTCTGCGAGCCCTGTTTCGAAAGCGTCCCCAGGCCAGCCAGTTACAGCGTCTGCATCAGCCCCAGTTCCGTTCCTGGGAATCCAACCTACTCTCGAGAAGACTGGCTTACCAGCGAGGTTGAGAGTCCCGCAGGGCTCTTGCCCACCTCCTAACCTGACCTGGAAGTGGCATCAACATCAGCAGTCCCCAAAAGAATCTGGCCAGTTATTCCTGTCTGAGCAGTATCCAGAAGGGCTCCAGGCAATGCCATCTACCCGCTGGGGCTGCCTTTGAGAAGTGCTCAGGAACCAGGATGTTCCACGTTATTAACTCGAACGGGCAGCTCAGAGCAGGGCACGGAGGCTTTGCCAATGGCACTGGCGCCCTGCTAGTACTCAGGCCTGGTTCAGAAGCGCTGGCTTGCGCCTGTAAGGCCTCCCCCGGCCTGGGACCAGCACCTCTCAAGGAGGCCCTGCCTGCTGTGCTCCCTCCGTCCAAGGTGGGCATCGCTCCTTCCCGGGAACAATTCGGCTCTTGCCTTTTCATGGCTGACTTTCAGGCACAAACCTAAGGGTTCTGGGCCCCAAAATGTTCCAATAATCCTTGCTGTGTTGTTGTTAAATGGTTCTTTGTACCTTCTAATGATCTCTTATTATCTGAAACTGCCTGCATTCTCGCTCGCTTCATCTATTGCTTCATGGTGAAGCGGCTTTGTAGGTTACGAAGGTGGGACTCCACTATTGTAAGGAACAAATAAAACACTGCAGGCCGAACCACACGGGCCGAGAAGAGCCGCCAGTAGTGGAGGGGGGGTCCCCACCACTCAAACATTGATGCGGTGGGAAGAGGAGGAGGAGAATTCAGGAGGCCTGAGAGGCGGGCCTGTTTCAGTCAGCGGGGAGGCGGAGGCCTGGGGGGGGGGGCAGGACCCCTCCCCAACCCAGCCACCTGAAGCCATGGACTACAGCGACAGACAAAGGGGCGTTGTAGGGCAACCGTGGGGGGGCATGTTGTTCTCTACGGGACCGCTGTGTACACGGAAGCCCTAGCCACGGAGCCCCCTCGCTCCCCGGCCCCCCACGCGCCCTCTGGAACCAGAGCGCAGCGCCTGACGCTCGGGACGGGCCTGTGGGCCAACCAACCTTTCTGGCAATTGCTGGAGGTCCAGCAGCGGTACTCCATCGCCCCCTGGAGGCTGGTTTGGGTCTGCACGCAGGGCTTCTCCACGTCCAGGATGCCCGGACACACGTCGGCACACTCCTCCACGGGCTTGTTGCGCAAGATGATGTTTTGCTCGAGGGAGTGGAGGGGCTGCAGCAGCCCCCAGTCGATGGTGGAGATGTGGCAGAGCTCCTGGTTGCGCTCAATGCGCACCGAGCCATTCAAGATGTTGGTCAAGCTGTACAAGCCGATGTCCCGCAGGTGCGGCATTTCGAAGATGACCAGGGCGTAGTTGAAGAAGAGGCTGGTCCCGCGGATGACCGAGAGGTTAGGGAAGAGCTCCCGCAAGCTCTCCAGCCCGTCGACCCGGAAGAGCAGCAGGTACTCCGTGATCATGACCAGGCGGGGGAAAGCGAGGTGCCGGACGTCCTCGCCGATGGTGAACATGAGGACCTGCAGGTTGCCCTCGATGACGGTGCAGTTCTCCAGCTTCCGCAGCTGCGAGTCGTTGCGGATGTCCAGGCTCTCGCAGACTGCAGAGATGGGAAACGGGAGGGAGGGAGAGAGAGAGAGAGAAAGAGAGAGAGAGAGAGGGAGCGTCACCAGGGCATTCACAGACACAGGGGTTGTGGCTGCTCTGAGCTCCTCCTGCAGCCGGGTCCATGGAGGAGACCCAGGGGAGGCCGGGCCGGCGCAAGGGCTTGCTCACGGGAATGGCCCAGGAGCGGCTGGAAGCAGAGGCAGGAGCGAGCCCGGGGCATCCCCCTCGGACTCCCTGCCCACCGTGGACAACCGTGGGGAGCCCCACGCCTCATGGACGGAGGAGCTGCCCAAACAGGAAACGTCCACTGCGGGGCTGGGAACAGGAGAGGGCAGCGCCGCCTGCCCGGCTCGCTGCTGCAACCAGCAGATGAAAGGAACGGCCTGAGGCAATAGCAAATGCCGCCCTGCCTGAGCCTGGCTCAAGCAGCCCCCCCCCCCCACAGAGCTCCATCAGGGACCCACCTCCCTGACGGGGGGAGCACAGCCCGGTGGGCACAGACCACGACTTCCGGCCCACATTGTGGCGGGAGGCAAAGTCCGCGTCCGGGACACGGGAGGCTGCCAGTTTGAGTGGCTGCATTGGCTCAGAGGAGAGCAGGGCTGCAATAGCGACACCCTCGAACACTCACAGCGCTCCACAGCGGAGCTGCGCTTAAGGCCATTTGGAGCTGCGCTTAAGGCCATTTGCATCTGGCGACGGCATCTCCCCCCTCCCTCCCGCCCCCCCCCCCCGCCATCGCAGCCAACGCAGAAACGCTCCGGCCAGCCGGGTGCCTCCCAGGCCCCTGCCCGGGCCTCCAGCCGTTCTTCAGGCCTCTGCAATCCCGCCACGGTTTCCCACTCCCACCCGGTGAGGGTGCTGCACCCAGTTTGATTCCCAGGAAGAGACCGAGGAGAGGAGGGGGAAACAGACGGGGCAGGGCCTCTCCCCAAGCCCTTATTTCAACGGCAGCACAGCCAACCAACCACCCCGTCCCATGCCCCACGTGTGAGCGCCTCCCAAAAGGTTAGCGGGTGAAGCAGGGTTTAGCAGAACGCATCGCACAGGACTCCTTATAACCGAAAGCCTCGACCAGCAGGGTTTAAGGGGTCTGTCTGTCAGTGGCTCATAAAGGCTGGGGTTTGGGTAAGAATTGTAACACTGCGATTTTTTAAGTTAGAGAAAACTTTGGCATTATATTATTTTTTAAATTAAAAAATCCATTTGAAGTTTTAAAATCTAATCTAAATATTTCTAGAATCTGTTATTTTATTTTAAAACTTGATTTTTATCCACCTCAGTCGAACAGGGTCACCACCTGGCGGCAGCAAGCGCAAGGAAGAGGCTCTTGGCCCAGGTAGCCAGGCGAAGAGGCAGCAGCAGCAGCAGGGAGCGGCTTTCGCGGGTCGGCAGCCGGGCAAGTGACGCGGGGCTTCGGCTCACAACACCTTCCCTGGCGCCAGGCCCAAGGTCGGCTCCTGCTGACCCTTCCTCCGCTCTTCCACGGCCTGCAAAGGGCCGCGAGCCTCTCGCTCCGCTGTCCTGCGCTATAGCCGGGCCCTTCGGCAGGCTCTCACCCCGCCAAGGCCTCGCGACAGCGGAGCAGGCCGAAGGCGGCTCTGAGGGGCACGGGAAGCTGCCTGGGACGGAGTCGGCCCCTGGGTCCCCCGAACCCGGCACAGGCAGCCGTGGCCCTCCCTCCCTCCCTCCTAGCGGGGTCCTTTCCTCGCCCTCCCTGGAGATGCTGCCTGCCGGGGGTTGGACCTGGGGCCTTCTGCGTGCCAAGCAGGGGGCTCTTATCCCATTGAGCCACGGGGAAACGTACTAGGAAAAATCATTTCCCCTCTGTGTGTGTGGAAGGAAAATGATTTGTGTCTCTCTCTGTTAGGGATCCCTGACCAACTAGTGATGCTCAGGGAGAGGCATCCCTCACCCCTCTGCTTCCACCTGCGCACGCAGCTCTGGTCCATTCCCTCCCAGCGGGGTCTGCATCCCACATCGCCACAGCGTCCTGGCTCGGGCCCTGGGACATGAGGGGCTGGAGGCGGAGGGGCTGGGGGCTGCCTGGAAATGCCACCCCCTGCCCTGCCCTGCCAGCCCTTCCCCCTAGGTCATGCCCCTGACCGGTGGGGACTGCTTCCAGTGAAAGTCACTCTTTCTGTTCTTATATGGCGTATAGATCAGAGCTGAATCCATCTTAGAGTGGAGTGATCCTGGGGGAACACAAGAAAGGCCAACGGGTTTGCCCCACGGCTCCTAGGGGAAACACAGAAGCCCCCCCCCACGAGCCGGGAGTGGTGGCAGCCATGCCTGTCGGTTGGGGACACCGTCTGTGGCCGGTGTGGGGCTGGGTGCTCCATCTGGGGCTGGAGCTCAGAGAGCCAGCGGCCCTGGGCTCATGCCTGACCTCCACTGCTTCCTCGGCTCCCCTGTGTACCCAGGCCCTGCAGTGGGGCTCCAGGCACCTGGGACATCCCAGGGTGCATGCCCAGAGGTGGGAAGGCCCAGCCACTGCCCTGGCCGTTCCCCGAGCCGCAGGCGCCAGGCTCTCCCGGGGCGGGGGAAGCGAGCACAGGCGCCCCCGCTCTCTTCTGCCCTGCACACGGAAAGCAGGAGCCGCTGTGAACTTCTCCGACAAGGCCGTGGGGAGAGGAACAGGTGCACTGGGCCCGTTCCCTGGGGATGGGAGCAGCCCTGCCCTGCGCACCGCCCGCCCGCCCACCCGCCTCTAATCTCTGTCCTCCTGAGTTGCCGATGTTTACCTAGAGAGTCAGAGGCTGTTTTCACGGCTGCCTCCCGGGGCACGTGCGCCGCCCAAGCCCAGGAAGGCAAAGAGACACAGCTGCTGCTTCTCAGAGAGCATCTGATCCAGCGGGGTGGGGCGGGTGAGCCCCTGGCACCCTCCACTACAGCCCTCACGCACCACCCTCCACCTCTTTTGTGGACGACCTCTTCATAAGCGTTACCGGCAGCCACCCCACCATTCCCCTTTCCCTCAACATAGCCAGGCCTGCCAGCCAGTAATCCCTAGAGGAAGGCATCCCTGCTGAGCTAAAGCCACGTGCTGCTTCCAGCACTTGACCGGCCTGTTCGTGGCAGCCTCCCTCTATTTCCAAGAACGTGTGCCGTGGCTCACAGTTCTCTCACAACACACACAGAACTATAATCGCACCTATTTGCAAGCACTTTCAGTGAGCGTGCGCGGCTAATTAGGGACAGCACTCCTAGGAAATGCAATGAGTGCCCATCAACGTGACACGTTACACTCCCCTATTCTGTGCCAGGGTGGGAAGGGGTCTCAAGATTCGCTGCGCCCAACCCACCGCTCAGTGCTTAGCCAAAACCCACTCCCCAGCCATTTCCGCCCACCAGTTCTAGTCCTGCCCTCTCTGGCCGCTTGACCTCTCCCTGAGAGTCCATTTCCACCATGGCTGTCCTTCGCAGCCCATCGCCTGCTGGCCGCAAAGCGACTGACCCAGCTGGCGCCTGAGCTTGGAAGGCGTGGGGCACAGCTTCCCGAGCACGGGCAGACGCTGCGCTCTTGGCTGCCTGGCCGCCTGGCCCTTCTGCTTCCGCCAAAGGAGGTCAGGACACCTACGGGGACGTCCTTCTTTTCACCAGAGTCCATCGGCTCCGAGGAAAGCAGCCTTGGCTTTGTTCACGCAAAGGCAACAGCACGGATGGTCCCGGCACAGCACCAGAGCCCCTTGGGCTGGGCAGAGGCGCCCAGGAATGCCCCTTCTCTTCAGGACGAGGCAGAGCAGGCCCCGCGAGCAGGAAAGGGGCCGGTTTGACCAACGGTTCAAACAAGGCCGTTTCTGTTCCAGTGGGGCTGAATCGCCACTAAAAATATTTGCTTACAGTTTTCATAGCTCAGTATTTGCTGAGTCTACCAAGGAGACTCACCGGAGGAGGAGGAGGAGGCCCACGGAAGAGGGAGCCTGCTGTTCTCCTGGTCAGGATGATGGAGAGATGGTGATTTGGAGGCAAGCAGCTACTTTATTTGAGCCGCTGCAAGGCTCACCACCACACGTGGCCTTTGGCACTGAGTAGTGGCAAGTGAGTAAAGCTACTAGTGGTTTTTTAAGAAGTATTTCTACGTGGCTCCTCAGCCTCCGAAAAAGGCTCCTGGAGCAGCTGACCCATGATCCATAAAGGACAACTCCTGTCCCTCTAAAATGGCACAAGGGGAGGGGCATTCCCCTCCCTCAGCCCTGGTGGAATGGCCCTGCTTCGCCTCCCATCACCTGGTGGGGCAGCCCCACTGGGGCAAGGCTCAGCTGCTCCTGCCTCCCGCCTTCCCCCACCCCACAGGGCAGGGGATGCCAGTGAGTTGGCCCCGTGGGGGCGGGGTGGGTGGGAGAATCCAAACGGAGCCAGACCCCGAAGGCCTCTGCCAGGGGCCTGCCGCCCGTTACGGCTGTCAACAGATGGCCCTTGTTCGTCCCGCCTAGTTGCCCCCCCTCCTGGAAAGGCCCCCGTGTCGCCATGAAGGCTCTCTAGGAATAGGAAGACTGATGATCAGCAAATGAGCAGAGACTGAATGAGACGAACAAGCTTCCTGATAGCCTGGCAGCCGGAGAAGTGACCCGTCGCAGGTCTCTCACAGCAAACGACACGGCGTCCCGGGGTCATTGGTCTTAAGGGCCTGGATTCTGGAAGAAGGTCGTAGCTGGCTGAGGTGGGGGTGGCTGTAATTTCTAAGTAGGCAAGGCAAGGCACTTTGCACATGCCCAGAGACACCCCTTTCCACCAGACAGCTGCAGATGTAAAGGCAAACTGTCTACAAGAGTCTTGCAGAGGGACGGGGCGGAGATTCTGGGAAGCCACAGAAAACCCACCCTCTCTTGAAGGGAGCCCTAAAGCGCCTCTGTGGTTCTAGCTGCCAGCAGCGACCTGCCGACGTGTGTCTCCCTGGGGGGGATATGGGTCCTCCAGCCCCCGCCTTGGCCGTGCTGCTCCTCTCACCTGGCGCAAGTGTGTGAAACCTGATGCCAAAGTATCACCTCAAGAGCAACTTCTCGGTCAACCCGAGGCCCAAGTGCAGTTTACTGTAAACACCAGGCACAAACTCTGCAAACTCAGGCCAACCCCAAACAGTCCATCCGGCAGCAGCACCAGTAGCAGCAGAAGTTAGTTGCCCTGATGCTTTCGGACTTCACAGGCTGGCAGCACCGTAAGAAGGGAAGCAGGGCAGCGCGTGGCTTGAGGGCCCCCGGGGCCACTTGGCCCAGGCAGCTGCCCCCCCCTGCGAGCCGGAGGGCCTGGCTAATCACCAGCACTTTGCCTTCGTTTCGGGCATAGGCTTTACACTCTCCAAAGGAATATCCCGCATTTGGCATGACGTCCTGGGATTAGTCAATGCCAACATGTTAATGCCAACGTCTTGTTAAGCAGAAGCTCCAAAACAGCTGCCTTTGTAAAATGCCCAGAGAGCTTCGGCTGTGGGGCGGTATATAAATGTAATAAATAAATAAACAGATGATGTGCTGAGCAAGGCAATGATGGTTGCCGGGCAAACAGGGCGCCTGCAGAGCCTGAGCTGGAGAAAACGGGTCCGGCTTCGGAGTGGCGCCTGGCCCATCCACGGCCTCAGCCACGCAGGGAGCAGCAGTGGGAGAGGACGCGCTCTTGCGAGGAGGAGGAGGAGGAGGCCAGCAGCCCACGGCACAGCCGTGCTGGGCCCCGTCTCCGGAGGGACGCTCTCACTAATCCCCATGACGTTACAGCCACAACATCTCACGGTCAACTCCTGATGAATATACACAGAGCCGTTGCAATCCTCCTCCTCCTCCGACATCCCTGGACCAGAAGAAAAGGTCTTCTGCCATCCCTTGTTTAAAACCACGTCTGCTGCCATGGCTCTTCCTCTCCCCCCCCCCCCCAAGAGCCCTCGCCCTCACCGGTCCCACATCCGACAGGGAGGACAGACAGACGGCCAGGCCAGTTTAGGCCTCTAGTGAATCTCTGAGGAGTCCTGAGCTGGGCCTTCCCCAACCTGGGGCCCTTCAACTATTTCAGACTACAACTCCCAGAGTTCACTACCAGCTGGGGCTGATGGCTGCTGAAGTCCCAAACATCTGGACATCCCAAGTATCCGGAGGGCACCAGGTTCGGGGAGCCTGATCTACTCCCACATGCAAGCAAGGCCATCTTTCTGACGACCCCCCTCCCCCCTCCCCCCTCCCCGTCCCCCCGGCCTCCTCCCCAGGGGCTGTTGTGCCGTTATTGAATGGCCCCACCCACGGAGCAGCTGCCCTGGCTTTTCTCTGCCCCTCGTCGTGCTTCACATGGGGTTTAGATCGCCTCTTTTAATGAATTTTCCCCAGTCAAAGAAACAACTAGCTAATAATCAGAACACAACACCAGCTCAAAGCAAAGACCAAACGCATCCATCAGAAACTCCTCATTCTAGCAGGCAAATCCCTCAGAAAATGAAACACATTTTTGGTTAAGAAGCAAACTCCAGCTATGGCCCTGTTTTGGCTTCTTCCCAGCCTACTGAACGAGCCCTCAGATTCGGGCACTTCAGATGCCCCCACCGCCCCATCCCTCCGCCTTGGGCAGATCCCTTCAACAGACGAGGATAGATTTCATGCCTGCTGTACTTAGCGTCTCAGTTTAACGGTTTCCTGCCTTACAGAACTTCCACTCAGCAGAGCAACGCAGCCGGAGGGCCGAGCGGCGCCTGCTCTTGCCTCTCTCAACCCGTCGTCACCGCAGCGGTTCGCTCTCTCTCCCTCCGGGCTTCAGGCTCTTCAGCGCAGGCGCTTTGCACCTGCAGCAGCAGCCACTTGCCCATCCCAGGACACGGAGCTCCCTGGAGCTCCCTGGAGAGACGAGCTCTACTGTGGCCCCGTTCGCAAGGCCCCGAGTAAGGGGCACAGCCAGGACTGCGCACCGGGCCCCTGGGGGTGGGGGCCAGCCAGGTCCCGGCGTGCCTGTGGCGAGGCAGCCCTCCGCCTCTCGGCACGTACACGCCAGCAGCTGCCCGACTTGGGGGGGACTTACTTTCTGGTGTGACTGGCCGCGGGCCCAGCCAGAAGAGGCAGCTGACGAGCAGCACTTCCCAGGGGGGGGCCATCCCCCTCTTCCCCTTCAGCTCCGCGGCCCGCGAAGGGCCCAGTTGCAGAGGGCGGGAGGCCCCGGGGCCCCACGTCGCTGCCCGGGGGGTCTGGCGCTCAACCCTCTTTCATTGCCAGGGGCGAGCGATGGAGCCCCCCCTCAGACCCCCAGCAGAGGAGGGAGGGAGCAGTCCCTGCGCAGCGGCCAGCGTCGCCTCCTGGCTAGCGGCCTCTGGCACCCACGGGGGCCTCACCTGTGCACTGAGAAGGGTGGCGGCGTGGAGGAGCCGTCCCTGCTCAGGGGTGGAGCCAGCCGTCCGCCCTGGCAGACACGCGAGCCTTCTCCTGCCCCGCCCCGCCCCTCCCAGGTTGCAGGGTTTGCACCTCGGAGCCGGGGCTGGACCAGTTCCAAAGGTTGTTTTCAACTGTTACATTCAAAATATTTAGCCTGACAACTGAAGCAAGATGGGTTTGGCTGAAAGAACCGGCTGCTGCTTCTCCTCTTGTTTGGGAAATAAGGCCACGAGAGGGGAGGGGGGAGCCGGGGGCAGCCCCCCTCCCGTGGGCTCAGGATGGGCGAGAGCAGGGGGCCAGGAAAAGGCAGCGGGCGGACCCAGGAGAGTGGCCTCTAAAGCCGACTCCACGGACTGCAGGCCAAGCCACGGAGGGCCAAACGGGGTTAGTCGGAGCGGAGCGATCGCCCCCCCCCCCGTCTCTGCACGGCTGGCTGCTGCTCCCCACTCAGACCGCTCCAACATCGAGCGCTGTAGGTTTAAATACAGTAAGGAAAATACATGCTTTTATGCAGGCTGCCCCAGAGGCAAAGGGGCCTCCTCACTCCCTCAGGCCGCAGGAGATGAGAAGTTCTGAGCTCAGCGCCTGACTCCCTCCAACCACGGGCCTGCTTGTTCAATAAGAAGTGCCATCAACTCTGCGCATGCTTAATGGCACTCTGTTTGTATTTCACCTGGTCCGGTACAAAGCAGGCGTGGCGTGGCCAAACCGTATATTTGCCGCCACAAAGGCCGACAGAATCCCCGTCTCATGCAAGGGAAACGTCCCCCTCCAAAACTTGCACAGGCACACACACACACACGCACCCCCTGCCGCTGAAACACCGCCCCCTGCCCCCCCACGTCTTCCCCCCCCCCCGCCTCCACGCTTACGTGGTGGTAGCAGCTGCATCAGCTGGGCCCTTCTTCCTTCCCTTGAGGTCTTGGTTGGCTGGCCGGCTGGGGTGTGTGCGCAGCAGAGCTCCGTCTTCCAGCTGACCTTTCCATTGGGCCCCAGAGGAAAGAGGGTGAGGCAGTGGGACGTCAACGCTCTGCTTTCCAGCTGCTAAGATAAAGGGTGTTTTTAAAAACGTTACTTTAACCACAAAACCCCCGGGTCAGGGGACTGGGGGGGGGTGCTGGGGTTTCTGCTGTGCCCAAAGGCACCAGCTTGCCAGCTGTGTGGTGGCCCGCAGGGCTTTCTTTTGCCCGCCGTGCTGTTTCATACCACTGGAAGAGGCTACTCAAGGTCCTTTGCGGGTGACACCCAACTCTCTTTTCCCACCTCCTTCCAGGAAGCCCGTCCAGGTGCTGACACTTCCCATGGAGACAGGAGCCAACTGGATGCAGGCCAAGAAACAGCAGGGCAGGTGGGCCTTCACCCGAGGCACTGGGGTCTCTACTGTGGCCAGGAGCGCCTGTGCCCAGCTGGGGCCCCCCGGCCACTCTTCCTGGAGCACGCAGACTCGCGCAGGGTGACACACGCGTCCGTTGCTCCCCCTCCGGATGACTGCAGGGAGCCCCACGACCGCCTACCTTTCGGAAACGACAGCTGGTCTGGGATACAGCAGCCTGGCTGCTAGCGCAGGCTGTGCACAGGGAGCGCGCGGCTCCTCCACGGCGGGAACAGTTGCATCGGCTCCCAAATGGTCCCGGAGCACGATTCAAAGCCCTGGATGGTTTAGGTCGGGCCAGGATCTCTCCTCAGGGCTGCCGTCTCGTCTCCTCTGTGTGCCTCTCCTGCCACCCCCCCAGCCTCCAACCCCGCCTGCTGACCTCGGGAGGCCCTCTTGTATGTCCCAGCAGCCCCTGACGGAGCTCCGGCGGGGCCTACGAGGAAGAGGCCCTGCTCAAAGGTCTGCAGGGGGGACCGCCCGGCTTGTTCCTTCACAAGCTGCTGGAAGCCGGCCGGACTTTCTGTTTTGGGCTCGGCCTTGCCGTGTCCCTTTAGTTTGTTGTTTTTAATCTGTCTCCAATTCCTTGAAGTATTTCTTTAATATTTTAAATACTGCTGCGTGGTCGTTTTCTGCGGCTGTTTTTGTGTTTTATGTTATGCTAAATGGAAAGGGTATTGTTAACTTATTGATTTTGTTGTAAGCGGCCTTGAATGAGGTGGGGAATAATAAATGTTTTCAAATGAGTAAATACACCCTAAGAAGTACAGCACTTACCACCTGCGATATCCCGGGTGCGCCGGGGAGCCTCGAGACCAGCACGCGCGGCGGGGCTGCAGCTGCGCGCTCTCTGCACGGACCGCGCCGCGGCTCCTGCTCCCGCTGCACGCGCAGCAGGCCTGGCCCGGCTGGAGGGGCGTCCTGCCACCCCGCTCCAGAATCATGAGGATCGGGCCCCTGCCCCACGGGAGACCTCCCCCCAGCCCCCCAAGCGACCCTGCGGCCCCCTGAGCCTGCGGAGCTTCTGCGCTTAGGGGGGGAGAAGGGGCGGGGAAATCTGGACAAAGCCCCGCCCACTGGAGGCCTTTCTTCGACACGAGGATCCGCGTCCTGTTCATTTCAATGGCCTATTTAAAATCCATATACTCTGCTGGCATCTGGTGGCCAAAAGTGGGAACTGCGGCCTGTTCATTTCAAAGGCCAGTTTAAAATCCATATACTCTGCTGGCATCTGGTGGCCAAAAGTGGGAACTGCGGCCTGTTCATTTCAATGGCCTATTTAAAATCCATATACTCTGCTGGCATCTGGTGGCCAAAAGTGGGAACTGCGGCCTGTTCATTTCAATGGCCTATTTAAAATCCATATACTCTGCTGGCATCTGGTGGCCACCACTGGTAATAGCAGCCTGTTCATTTCAATGGCCAATTTAAAATCCATATACTCTGCTGGCATCTGGTGGCCAAAAGTGGGAACTGCGGCCTGTTCATTTCAATGGCCTATTTAAAACCCATATACTCTGCTGGCATCTGGTGGCCAAAAGTGGGAACTGCGGCCTGTTCATTTCAATGGCCTATTTAAAATCCATACACTCTGCTGGCATCTGGTGGCCAAAAGTGGGAACGGCGGCCTGTTCATTTCAATGGCCTATTTAAAATCCATATACTCTGCCGCCCCCCGGTGGCCACCACTGGGAATAGCAGCCTGTTCATTTCAATGGCATATTTAAAATCCATATACTCTGCCGCCCCTCGGTGGCCACCACTGGGTATAGCAGCCTGTTCATTTCAATGGTGTATTTAAAATCCATATAGTCTGCTGGCATCTGGTGGCCAAAAGTGGGAACTGCGGCCTGTTCATTTCAATGGCCTATTTAAAATCCATATACTCTGCCGCCCCCCGGTGGCCACCACTGGGAATAGCAGCCTGTTCATTTCAAATGGCATTTTAAAATCCATATACTCTGCTGGCATCTGGTGGCCACCACTGGTAATAGCAGCCTGTTCATTTCAATGGCCCATTTAAAATCCATATACTCTGCTGGCATCTGGTGGCCACCACTGGTAATAGCAGCCTGTTCATTTCAATGGCCTATTTAAAATCCATATACTCTGCTGGCATCTGGTGGCCACCACTGGTAATAGCAGCCTGTTCATTTCAATGGCCCATTTAAAATCCATATACTCTGCTGGCATCTGGTGGCCAAAAGTGGGAACTGCGGCCTGTTCATTTCAATGGCCTATTTAAAATCCATATACTCTGCTGGCATCTGGTGGCCACCACTGGTTATAGCAGCCTGTTCATTTCAATGGCCTATTTAAAACCCATATACTCTGCTGGCATCTGGTGGCCAAAAGTGGGAACTGCGGCCTGTTCATTTCAATGGCCTATTTAAAATCCATATACTCTGCTGGCATCTGGTGGCCAAAAGTGGGAACTGCGGCCTGTTCATTTCAACGGCCTATTTAAAATCCATATACTCTGCTGGCATCTGGTGGCCAAAAGTGGGAATAGCAGCCTGTTCATTTTAATGGCCTATTTAAAATCCATATACTCTGCTGGCATCTGGTGGCCACCACTGGTAATAGCAGCCTGTTCATTTCAATGGCCTATTTAAAATCCATATACTCTGCTGGCATCTGGTGGCTACCACTGGTAATAGCAGCCTGTTCATTTCAATGGCCTATTTAAAATCCATATACTCTGCTGGCATCTGGTGGCCAAAAGTGGGAACTGCGGCCTGTTCATTTCAATGGCCTATTTAAAATCCATATACTCTGCTGGCATCTGGTGGCCAAAAGTGGGAATAGCAGCCT
Source organism: Elgaria multicarinata webbii (assembly GCF_023053635.1). Classification (NCBI taxonomy): domain Eukaryota; kingdom Metazoa; phylum Chordata; class Lepidosauria; order Squamata; family Anguidae; genus Elgaria; species Elgaria multicarinata. The sequence goes on along the minus strand of NC_086191.1, from coordinate 16,813,030 downwards.
GTTCATTTTAATGGCGTATTTAAAATCCATATAGTCTGCTGGCATCTGGTGGCCAAAAGTGGGAACTGCGGCCTGTTCATTTCAATGGCCTATTTAAAATCCATATACTCTGCCGCCCCCCGGTGGCCACCACTGGGAATAGCAGCCTGTTCATTTCAATGGCCTATTTAAAATCCATATACTCTGCCGCCCCTCGGTGGCCACCACTGGGTATAGCAGCCTGTTCATTTCAATGGTGTATTTAAAATCCATATAGTCTGTTGGCATCTGGTGGCCAAAAGTGGGAACTGCGGCCTGTTCATTTCAATGGCCTATTTAAAATCCATATACTCTGCCGCCCCCCGGTGGCCACCACTGGGAATAGCAGCCTGTTCATTTCAAATGGCATTTTAAAATCCATATACTCTGCTGGCATCTGGTGGCCACCACTGGTAATAGCAGCCTGTTCATTTCAATGGCCTATTTAAAATCCATATACTCTGCTGGCATCTGGTGGCCACCACTGGTAATAGCAGCCTGTTCATTTCAATGGCCCATTTAAAATCCATATACTCTGCTGGCATCTGGTGGCCAAAAGTGGGAACTGCGGCCTGTTCATTTCAATGGCCTATTTAAAATCCATATACTCTGCTGGCATCTGGTGGCCACCACTGGTTATAGCAGCCTGTTCATTTCAATGGCCTATTTAAAACCCATATACTCTGCTGGCATCTGGTGGCCAAAAGTGGGAACTGCGGCCTGTTCATTTCCATGGCCTATTTAAAATCCATATACTCTGCTGGCATCTGGTGGCCAAAAGTGGGAATAGCAGCCTGTTCATTTTAATGGCCTATTTAAAATCCATATACTCTGCCGCCCCCCGGTGGCCACCACTGGGAATAGCAGCCTGTTCATTTCAATGGCCCATTTAAAATCCATATACTCTGCTGCCATCTGGTGGCCACCACTGGTAATAGCAGCCTGTTCATTTCAATGGCCTATTTAAAATCCATATACTCTGCTGGCATCTGGTGGCCACCACTGGTAATAGCAGCCTGTTCATTTCAATGGCCCATTTAAAATCCATATACTCTGCTGGCATCTGGTGGCCACCACTGGTAATAGCAGCCTGTTCATTTCAATGGCCTATTTAAAACCCATATACTCTGCTGGCATCTGGTGGCCAAAAGTGGGAACTGCGGCCTGTTCATTTCAATGGCCTATTTAAAATCCATATACTCTGCTGGCATCTGGTGGCCAAAAGTGGGAATAGCAGCCTGTTCATTTTAATGGCCTATTTAAAATCCATATAGTCTGCTGGCATCTGGTGGCCAAAAGTGGGAACTGCGGCCTGTTCATTTCAATGGCCTATTTAAAATCCATATACTCTGCCGCCCCCCGGTGGCCACCACTGGGAATAGCAGCCTGTTCATTTCAAATGGCATTTTAAAATCCATATACTCTGCTGGCATCTGGTGGCCAAAAGTGGGAACTGCGGCCTGTTCATTTCAATGGCCTATTTAAAATCCATATACTCTGCTGGCATCTGGTGGCCAAAAGTGGGAATAGCAGCCTGTTCATTTTAATGGCCTATTTAAAATCCATATAGTCTGCTGGCATCTGGTGGCCAAAAGTGGGAACTGCGGCCTGTTCATTTCAATGGCCTATTTAAAATCCATATACTCTGCCGCCCCCCGGTGGCCACCACTGGGAATAGCAGCCTGTTCATTTCAAATGGCATTTTAAAATCCATATACTATGCTGGCATCTGGTGGCCACCACTGGTAATAGCAGCCTGTTCATTTCAATGGCCTATTTAAAATCCATATACTCTGCTGGCATCTGGTGGCCACCACTGGTAATAGCAGCCTGTTCATTTCAATGGCCCATTTAAAATCCATATACTCTGCTGGCATCTGGTGGCCAAAAGTGGAAACTGCGGCCTGTTCATTTCAATGGCCTATTTAAAATCCATATACTCTGCCGCCCCCCGGTGGCCACCACTGGTAATAGCAGCCTGTTCATTTCAATAGCCCATTTAAAATCCATATAGTCTGTTGGCATCTGGTGGCCAAAAGTGGGAACTGCGGCCTGTTCATTTCCATGGCCTATTTAAAATCCATATACTCTGCTGGCATCTGGTGGCCAAAAGTGGGAATAGCAGCCTGTTCATTTTAATGGCCTATTTAAAATCCATATACTCTGCCGCCCCCCGGTGGCCACCACTGGGAATAGCAGCCTGTTCATTTCAATGGCCCATTTAAAATCCATATACTCTGCTGCCATCTGGTGGCCACCACTGGTAATAGCAGCCTGTTCATTTCAATGGCCTATTTAAAATCCATATACTCTGCTGGCATCTGGTGGCCACCACTGGTAATAGCAGCCTGTTCATTTCAATGGCCCATTTAAAATCCATATACTCTGCTGGCATCTGGTGGCCACCACTGGTAATAGCAGCCTGTTCATTTCAATGGCCTATTTAAAACCCATATACTCTGCTGGCATCTGGTGGCCAAAAGTGGGAACTGCGGCCTGTTCATTTCAATGGCCTATTTAAAATCCATATACTCTGCTGGCATCTGGTGGCCAAAAGTGGGAATAGCAGCCTGTTCATTTTAATGGCCTATTTAAAATCCATATAGTCTGCTGGCATCTGGTGGCCAAAAGTGGGAACTGCGGCCTGTTCATTTCAATGGCCTATTTAAAATCCATATACTCTGCCGCCCCCCGGTGGCCACCACTGGGAATAGCAGCCTGTTCATTTCAAATGGCATTTTAAAATCCATATACTCTGCTGGCATCTGGTGGCCAAAAGTGGGAACTGCGGCCTGTTCATTTCAATGGCCTATTTAAAATCCATATACTCTGCTGGCATCTGGTGGCCAAAAGTGGGAATAGCAGCCTGTTCATTTTAATGGCCTATTTAAAATCCATATAGTCTGCTGGCATCTGGTGGCCAAAAGTGGGAACTGCGGCCTGTTCATTTCAATGGCCTATTTAAAATCCATATACTCTGCCGCCCCCCGGTGGCCACCACTGGGAATAGCAGCCTGTTCATTTCAAATGGCATTTTAAAATCCATATACTATGCTGGCATCTGGTGGCCACCACTGGTAATAGCAGCCTGTTCATTTCAATGGCCTATTTAAAATCCATATACTCTGCTGGCATCTGGTGGCCACCACTGGTAATAGCAGCCTGTTCATTTCAATGGCCCATTTAAAATCCATATACTCTGCTGGCATCTGGTGGCCAAAAGTGGAAACTGCGGCCTGTTCATTTCAATGGCCTATTTAAAATCCATATACTCTGCCGCCCCCCGGTGGCCACCACTGGTAATAGCAGCCTGTTCATTTCAATAGCCCATTTAAAATCCATATACTCTGCTGGCATCTGGTGGCCAAAAGTGGGAACTGCGGCCTGTTCATTTCAATGGCCTATTTAAAATCCATATACTCTGCCGCCCCCCGGTGGCCACCACTGGTAATAGCAGCCTGTTCATTTCAATAGCCCATTTAAAATCCATATACTCTGCTGGCATCTGGTGGCCAAAAGTGGGAACTGCGGCCTGTTCATTTCAATGGCCTATTTAAAATCCATATACTCTGCTGGCATCTGGTGGCCAAAAGTGGGAACTGCGGCCTGTTCATTTCAATGGCCTATTTAAAATCCATATACTCTGCTGGCATCTGGTGGCCACCACTGGTAATAGCAGCCTGTTCATTTCAATGGCCTATTTAAAACCCATATACTCTGCTGGCAGCTGGTGGCCAAAAGTGGGAATAGCAGCCTGTTCATTTTAATGGCCTATTTAAAATCCATATAGTCTGCTGGCATCTGGTGGCCAAAAGTGGGAACTGCGGCCTGTTCATTTCAATGGCCTATTTAAAATCCATATACTCTGCCGCCCCCCGGTGGCCACCACTGGGAATAGCAGCCTGTTCATTTCAAATGGCATTTTAAAATCCATATACTCTGCTGGCATCTGGTGGCCACCACTGGTAATAGCAGCCTGTTCATTTCAATGGCCTATTTAAAATCCATATACTCTGCTGGCATCTGGTGGCCAAAAGTGGGAACTGCGGCCTGTTCATTTCAATGGCCTATTTAAAATCCATATACTCTGCTGGCATCTGGTGGCCAAAAGTGGGAACTGCGGCCTGTTCATTTCAATGGCCTATTTAAAATCCATATACTCTGCTGGCATCTGGTGGCCAAAAGTGGGAACTGCGGCCTGTTCATTTCAATGGCCTATTTAAAATCCATATACTCTGCTGGCATCTGGTGGCCACCACTGGTAATAGCAGCCTGTTCATTTCAATGGCCTATTTAAAATCCATATACTCTGCCGCCCCCCGGTGGCCACCACTGGGAATAGCAGCCAGGTTCATTTTAATGGCCTATTTAAAATCCATATACTCTGCCGCCCCCCGGTGGCCACCACTGGAAATAGCAGCCTGTTCATTTCAATAGCCCATTTAAAATCCATATATTCTGCTGGCATCTGGTGGCCAAAAGTGGGAACGGCGGCCTGTTCATTTCAATGGCCTATTTAAAATCCATATACTCTGCTGGCATCTGGTGGCCACCACTGGTAATAGCAGCCTGTTCATTTCAATGGCCTATTTAAAATCCATATAGTCTGCTGGCATCTTGTGGCCAAAAGTGGGAACGGCGGCCTGTTCATTTTAATGGCCTATTCAAAATCCATATACTCTGCCGCCCCCCGGTGGCCACCACTGGGAATAGCAGCCTGTTCATTTCAAATGGCATTTTAAAATCCATATACTCTGCTGGCATCTGGTGGCCACCACTGGTAATAGCAGCCTGTTCATTTCAATGGCCTATTTAAAATCCATATACTCTGCTGGCATCTGGTGGCCACCACTGGTAATAGCAGCCTGTTCATTTCAATGGCCTATTTAAAATCCATATACTCTGCTGGCATCTGGTGGCCACCACTGGTAATAGCGGCCTGTTCCTTTCAATGGCCTATTTAAAACCCATATACTCTGCTGGCATCTGGTGGCCAAAAGTGGGAACGGCGGCCTGTTCATTTCAATGGCCTATTTAAAATCCATATACTCTGCTGGCATCTGGTGGCCAAAAGTGGGAACTGCGGCCTGTTCATTTCAATGGCCTATTTAAAATCCATATACTCTGCTGGCATCTGGTGGCCAAAAGTGGGAATAGCAGCCTGTTCATTTTAATGGCGTATTTAAAATCCATATAGTCTGCTGGCATCTGGTGGCCAAAAGTGGGAACTGCGGCCTGTTCATTTCAATGGCCTATTTAAAATCCATATACTCTGCCGCCCCCCGGTGGCCACCACTGGGAATAGCAGCCTGTTCATTTCAATGGCCTATTTAAAATCCATATACTCTGCCGCCCCTCGGTGGCCACCACTGGGTATAGCAGCCTGTTCATTTCAATGGTGTATTTAAAATCCATATAGTCTGCTGGCATCTGGTGGCCAAAAGTGGGAACTGCGGCCTGTTCATTTCAATGGCCTATTTAAAATCCATATACTCTGCCGCCCCCCGGTGGCCACCACTGGGAATAGCAGCCTGTTCATTTCAAATGGCATTTTAAAATCCATATACTCTGCCGCCCCTCGGTGGCCACCACTGGGTATAGCAGCCTGTTCATTTCAATGGTGTATTTAAAATCCATATAGTCTGCTGGCATCTGGTGGCCAAAAGTGGGAACTGCGGCCTGTTCATTTCAATGGCCTATTTAAAATCCATATACTCTGCCGCCCCCCGGTGGCCACCACTGGTAATAGCAGCCTGTTCATTTCAATGGCCTATTTAAAATCCATATACTCTGCTGGCATCTGGTGGCCACCACTGGTAATAGCAGCCTGTTCATTTCAATGGCCCATTTAAAATCCATATACTCTGCTGGCATCTGGTGGCCAAAAGTGGGAACTGCGGCCTGTTCATTTCAATGGCCTATTTAAAATCCATATACTCTGCTGGCATCTGGTGGCCACCACTGGTTATAGCAGCCTGTTCATTTCAATGGCCTATTTAAAACCCATATACTCTGCTGGCATCTGGTGGCCAAAAGTGGGAACTGCGGCCTGTTCATTTCAATGGCCTATTTAAAATCCATATACTCTGCTGGCATCTGGTGGCCAAAAGTGGGAACTGCGGCCTGTTCATTTCAATGGCCTATTTAAAATCCATATACTCTGCCGCCCCCCGGTGGCCACCACTGGGAATAGCAGCCTGTTCATTTCAAATGGCATTTTAAAATCCATATACTCTGCTGGCATCTGGTGGCCACCACTGGTAATAGCAGCCTGTTCATTTCAATGGCCTATTTAAAATCCATATACTCTGCTGGCATCTGGTGGCCAAAAGTGGGAACTGCGGCCTGTTCATTTCAATGGCCTATTTAAAATCCATATACTCTGCCGCCCCACGGTGGCCACCACTGGGAATAGCAGCCTGTTCATTTCAAATGGCATTTTAAAATCCATATACTCTGCTGGCATCTGGTGGCCACCACTGGTAATAGCAGCCTGTTCATTTCAATGGCCTATTTAAAATCCATATACTCTGCTGGCATCTGGTGGCCACCACTGGTAATAGCAGCCTGTTCATTTCAATGGCCCATTTAAAATCCATATACTCTGCTGGCATCTGGTGGCCAAAAGTGGGAACTGCGGCCTGTTCATTTCAATGGCCTATTTAAAATCCATATACTCTGCTGGCATCTGGTGGCCACCACTGGTTATAGCAGCCTGTTCATTTCAATGGCCTATTTAAAACCCATATACTCTGCTGGCATCTGGTGGCCAAAAGTGGGAACTGCGGCCTGTTCATTTCAATGGCCTATTTAAAATCCATATACTCTGCTGGCATCTGGTGGCCAAAAGTGGGAACTGCAGCCTGTTCATTTCAATGGCCTATTTAAAATCCATATACTCTGCTGGCATCTGGTGGCCAAAAGTGGGAATAGCAGCCTGTTCATTTTAATGGCCTATTTAAAATCCATATAGTCTGCTGGCATCTGGTGGCCACCACTGGGAATAGCAGCCTGTTCATTTCAAATGGCATTTTAAAATCCATATACTCTGCTGGCATCTGGTGGCCAAAAGTGGGAACTGCGGCCTGTTCATTTCAATGGCCTATTTAAAATCCATATACTCTGCTGGCATCTGGTGGCCAAAAGTGGGAATAGCAGCCTGTTCATTATAATGGCCTATTTAAAATCCATATAGTCTGCTGGCATCTGGTGGCCAAAAGTGGGAACTGCGGCCTGTTCATTTCAATGGCCTATTTAAAATCCATATACTCTGCCGCCCCCCGGTGCCCACCACTGGGAATAGCAGCCTGTTCATTTCAATGGCCTATTTAAAATCCATATACTCTGCTGGCATCTGGTGGCCAAAAGTGGAAACTGCGGCCTGTTCATTTCAATGGCCTATTTAAAATCCATATACTCTGCTGGCATCTGGTGGCCACCACTGGTAATAGCAGCCTGTTCATTTCAATGGCCTATTTAAAATCCATATACTCTGCTGGCATCTGGTGGCCAAAAGTGGGAACTGCGGCCTGTTCATTTCAATGGCCTATTTAAAATCCATATACTCTGCTGGCATCTGGTGGCCAAAAGTGGGAATAGCAGCCTGTTCATTTTAATGGCCTATTTAAAATCCATATAGTCTGCTGGCATCTGGTGGCCACCACTGGGAATAGCAGCCTGTTCATTTCAATGGCCTATTTAAAATCCATATACTCTGCCGCCCCCCGGTGGCCACCACTGGGAATAGCAGCCTGTTCATTTCAAATGGCATTTTAAAATCCATATACTCTGCTGGCATCTGGTGGCCACCACTGGTAATAGCAGCCTGTTCATTTCAATGGCCTATTTAAAACCCATATACTCTGCTGGCATCTGGTGGCCAAAAGTGGGAACTGCGGCCTGTTCATTTCAATGGCCTATTTAAAATCCATATACTCTGCTGGCATCTGGTGGCCAAAAGTGGGAACTGCGGCCTGTTCATTTCAATGGCCTATTTAAAATCCATATACTCTGCTGGCATCTGGTGGCCAAAAGTGGGAATAGCAGCATGTTCATTTTAATGGCCTATTTAAAATCCATATACTCTGCCGCCCCACGGTGGCCACCACTGGGAATAGCAGCCTGTTCATTTCAAATGGCATTTTAAAATCCATATACTCTGCTGGCATCTGGTGGCCACCACTGGTAATAGCAGCCTGTTCATTTCAATGGCCTATTTAAAATCCATATACTCTGCTGGCATCTGGTGGCCACCACTGGTAATAGCAGCCTGTTCATTTCAATGGCCCATTTAAAATCCATATACTCTGCTGGCATCTGGTGGCCACCACTGGTAATAGCAGCCTGTTCATTTCAATGGCCTATTTAAAATCCATATACTCTGCTGGCATCTGGTGGCCACCACTGGTAATAGCAGCCTGTTCATTTCAATGGCCCATTTAAAATCCATATACTCTGCTGGCATCTGGTGGCCAAAAGTGGGAACTGCGGCCTGTTCATTTCAATGGCCTATTTAAAATCCATATACTCTGCTGGCATCTGGTGGCCACCACTGGTTATAGCAGCCTGTTCATTTCAATGGCCTATTTAAAACCCATATACTCTGCTGGCATCTGGTGGCCAAAAGTGGGAATAGCAGCCTGTTCATTTTAATGGCCTATTTAAAATCCATATACTCTGCCGCCCCACGGTGGCCACCACTGGGAATAGCAGCCTGTTCATTTCAAATGGCATTTTAAAATCCATATACTCTGCTGGCATCTGGTGGCCACCACTGGTAATAGCAGCCTGTTCATTTCAATGGCCTATTTAAAATCCATATACTCTGCTGGCATCTGGTGGCCACCACTGGTAATAGCAGCCTGTTCATTTCAATGGCCCATTTAAAATCCATATACTCTGCTGGCATCTGGTGGCCACCACTGGTAATAGCAGCCTGTTCATTTCAAATGGCATTTTAAAATCCATATACTCTGCTGGCATCTGGTGGCCACCACTGGTAATAGCAGCCTGTTCATTTCAATGGCCTATTTAAAATCCATATACTCTGCTGGCATCTGGTGGCCAAAAGTGGAAACTGCGGCCTGTTCATTTCAATGGCCTATTTAAAATCCATATACTCTGCTGGCATCTGGTGGCCACCACTGGTAATAGCAGCCTGTTCATTTCAATGGCCTATTTAAAATCCATATACTCTGCTGGCATCTGGTGGCCACAAGTGGGAACTGCGGCCTGTTCATTTCAATGGCCTATTTAAAATCCATATACTCTGCTGGCATTGGTGGCCACCACTGGTAATAGCAGCCTGTTCATTTCAATGGCCTATTTAAAACCCATATACTCTGCTGGCATCTGGTGGCCAAAAGTGGGAATAGCAGCCTGTTCATTTTAATGGCCTATTTAAAATCCATATAGTCTGCTGGCATCTGGTGGCCAAAAGTGGGAACTGCGGCCTGTTCATTTCAATGGCCTATTTAAAATCCATATACTCTGCCGCCCCCCGGTGGCCACCACTGGGAATAGCAGCCTGTTCATTTCAAATGGCATTTTAAAATCCATATACTCTGCTGGCATCTGGTGGCCACCACTGGTAATAGCAGCCTGTTCATTTCAATGGCCTATTTAAAATCCATATACTCTGCTGGCATCTGGTGGCCACCACTGGTAATAGCAGCCTGTTCATTTCAATGCCCCTTTTAAAATCCATATACTCTGCTGGCATCTGGTGGCCAAAAGTGGGAACTGCGGCCTGTTCATTTCAATGGCCTATTTAAAATCCATATACTCTGCCGGCATCTGGTGGCCAAAAGTGGGAACTGCGGCCTGTTCATTTCAATGGCCTATTTAAAATCCATATACTCTGCTGGCATCTGGTGGCCAAAAGTGGGAACTGCGGCCTGTTCATTTCAATGGCCTATTTAAAATCAATATAGTCTGCTGGCATCTGGTGGCCAAAAGTGGGAACTGTGGCCTGTTCATTTCAATGGCCTATTTAAAATCCATATACTCTGCTGGCATCTGGTGGCCAAAAGTGGGAATAGCAGCCTGTTCATTTTAATGGCCTATTTAAAATCCATATACTCTGCTGGCATCTGGTGGCCAAAAGTGGGAACTGCGGCCTGTTCATTTCAATGGCCTATTTAAAATCCATATACTCTGCCGTCCCCCGGTGGCCACCACTGGGAATAGCAGCCAGGTTCATTTTAATGGCCTATTTAAAATCCATATACTCTGCTGGCATCTGGTGGCCAAAAGTGGGAATAGCAGCCTGTTCATTTCAATGGCCTATTTAAAATCCATATAGTCTGCTGGCATCTGGTGGCCAAAAGTGGGAACTGCGGCCTGTTCATTTCAATGGCCTATTTAAAATCCATATACTCTGCCTCCCCCCGGTGGCCACCACTGGGAATAGCAGCCTGTTCATTTTAATGGCCTATTTAAAATCCATATAGTCTGCTGGCATCTGGTGGCCAAAAGTGGGAACTGCGGCCTGTTCATTTCAATGGCCTATTTAAAATCCATATACTCTGCTGGCATCTGGTGGCCACCACTGGTAATAGCAGCCTGTTCATTTCAATGGCCTATTTAAAATCCATATACTCTGCTGGCATCTGGTGGCCACCAATGGTAATAGCAGCCTGTTCATTTCAATGGCCCTTTTAAAATCCATATTCTCTGCTGGCATCTGGTGGCCACCACTGGGTATAGCAGCCTGTTCATTTCAATGGTGTATTTAAAATCCATATAGTCTGCTGGCATCTGGTGGCCAAAAGTGGGAACTGCGGCCTGTTCATTTCAATGGCCTATTTAAAATCCATATACTCTGCCGCCCCCCGGTGGCCACCACTGGGAATAGCAGCCTGTTCATTTCAAATGGCATTTTAAAATCCATATACTCTGCTGGCATCTGGTGGCCACCACTGGTAATAGCAGCCTGTTCATTTCAATGGCCTATTTAAAATCCATATACTCTGCTGGCATCTGGTGGCCACCACTGGTAATAGCAGCCTGTTCATTTCAATGGCCCATTTAAAATCCATATACTCTGCTGGCATCTGGTGGCCAAAAGTGGGAACTGCGGCCTGTTCATTTCAATGGCCTATTTAAAATCCATATACTCTGCTGGCATCTGGTGGCCACCACTGGTAATAGCAGCCTGTTCATTTCAATGGCCTATTTAAAATCCATATACTCTGCTGGCATCTGGTGGCCACCACTGGTAATAGCAGCCTGTTCATTTCAATGGCCCATTTAAAATCCATATACTCTGCTGGCATCTGGTGGCCAAAAGTGGGAACTGCGGCCTGTTCATTTCAATGGCCTATTTAAAATCCATATACTCTGCTGGCATCTGGTGGCCACCACTGGTTATAGCAGCCTGTTCATTTCAATGGCCTATTTAAAACCCATATACTCTGCTGGCATCTGGTGGCCAAAAGTGGGAACTGCGGCCTGTTCATTTCAATGGCCTATTTAAAATCCATATACTCTGCTGGCATCTGGTGGCCAAAAGTGGGAACTGCGGCCTGTTCATTTCAATGGCCTATTTAAAATCCATATACTCTGCTGGCATCTGGTGGCCAAAAGTGGGAATAGCAGCCTGTTCATTTTAATGGCCTATTTAAAATCCATATACTCTGCCGCCCCTCGGTGGCCACCACTGGGAATAGCAGCCTGTTCATTTCAAATGGCATTTTAAAATCCATATACTCTGCTGGCATCTGGTGGCCACCACTGGTAATAGCAGCCTGTTCATTTCAATGGCCTATTTAAAATCCATATACTCTGCTGGCATCTGGTGGCCACCACTGGTAATAGCAGCCTGTTCATTTCAATGGCCCTTTTAAAATCCATATTCTCTGCTGGCATCTGGTGGCCAAAAGTGGGAACTGCGGCCTGTTCATTTCAATGGCCTATTTAAAATCCATATACTCTGCTGGCATCTGGTGGCCAAAAGTGGGAACTGCGGCCTGTTCATTTCAATGGCCTATTTAAAATCCATATACTCTGCTGGCATCTGGTGGCCAAAAGTGGGAATAGCAGCCTGTTCATTTTAATGGCGTATTTAAAATCCATATAGTCTGCTGGCATCTGGTGGCCAAAAGTGGGAACTGCGGCCTGTTCATTTCAATGGCCTATTTAAAATCCATATACTCTGCCGCCCCCCGGTGGCCACCACTGGGAATAGCAGCCTGTTCATTTCAATGGCCTATTTAAAATCCATATACTCTGCCGCCCCTCGGTGGCCACCACTGGGTATAGCAGCCTGTTCATTTCAATGGTGTATTTAAAATCCATATAGTCTGCTGGCATCTGGTGGCCAAAAGTGGGAACTGCGGCCTGTTCATTTCAATGGCCTATTTAAAATCCATATACTCTGCTGGCATCTGGTGGCCACCACTGGTAATAGCAGCCTGTTCATTTCAATGGCCTATTTAAAATCCATATACTCTGCTGGCATCTGGTGGCCACCACTGGTAATAGCAGCCTGTTCATTTCAATGGCCCATTTAAAATCCATATACTCTGCTGGCATCTGGTGGCCAAAAGTGGGAACTGCGGCCTGTTCATTTCAATGGCCTATTTAAAATCCATATACTCTGCTGGCATCTGGTGGCCACCACTGGTTATAGCAGCCTGTTCATTTCAATGGCCTATTTAAAACCCATATACTCTGCTGGCATCTGGTGGCCAAAAGTGGGAACTGCGGCCTGTTCATTTCAATGGCCTATTTAAAATCCATATACTCTGCTGGCATCTGGTGGCCAAAAGTGGGAACTGCGGCCTGTTCATTTCAATGGCCTATTTAAAATCCATATACTCTGCTGGCATCTGGTGGCCAAAAGTGGGAATAGCAGCCTGTTCATTTTAATGGCCTATTTAAAATCCATATACTCTGCCGCCCCTCGGTGGCCACCACTGGGAATAGCAGCCTGTTCATTTCAAATGGCATTTTAAAATCCATATACTCTGCTGGCATCTGGTGGCCACCACTGGTAATAGCAGCCTGTTCATTTCAATGGCCTATTTAAAATCCATATACTCTGCTGGCATCTGGTGGCCACCACTGGTAATAGCAGCCTGTTCATTTCAATGGCCCATTTAAAATCCATATACTCTGCTGGCATCTGGTGGCCACCACTGGTAATAGCAGCCTGTTCATTTCAATGGCCTATTTAAAATCCATATACTCTGCTGGCATCTGGTGGCCACCACTGGTAATAGCAGCCTGTTCATTTCAATGGCCCATTTAAAATCCATATACTCTGCTGGCATCTGGTGGCCAAAAGTGGGAACTGCGGCCTGTTCATTTCAATGGCCTATTTAAAATCCATATACTCTGCTGGCATCTGGTGGCCACCACTGGTTATAGCAGCCTGTTCATTTCAATGGCCTATTTAAAACCCATATACTCTGCTGGCATCTGGTGGCCAAAAGTGGGAACTGCGGCCTGTTCATTTCAATGGCCTATTTAAAATCCATATACTCTGCTGGCATCTGGTGGCCAAAGGTGGGAACTGCGGCCTGTTCATTTCAATGGCCTATTTAAAATCCATATACTCTGCTGGCATCTGGTGGCCAAAAGTGGGAATAGCAGCCTGTTCATTTTAATGGCCTATTTAAAATCCATATAGTCTGCTGGCATCTGGTGGCCACCACTGGGAATAGCAGCCTGTTCATTTCAATGGCCTATTTAAAATCCATATACTCTGCCGCCCCCCGGTGGCCACCACTGGGAATAGCAGCCTGTTCATTTCAAATGGCATTTTAAAATCCATATACTCTGCTGGCATCTGGTGGCCAAAAGTGGGAACTGCGGCCTGTTCATTTCAATGGCCTATTTAAAATCCATATACTCTGCTGGCATCTGGTGGCCACCACTGGTAATAGCAGCCTGTTCATTTCAATGGCCTATTTAAAATCCATATACTCTGCTGGCATCTGGTGGCCACCACTGGTAATAGCAGCCTGTTCATTTCAATGGCCCTTTTAAAATCCATATTCTCTGCTGGCATCTGGTGGCCAAAAGTGGGAACTGCGGCCTGTTCATTTCAATGGCCTATTTAAAATCCATATACTCTGCTGGCATCTGGTGGCCAAAAGTGGGAACTGCGGCCTGTTCATTTCAATGGCCTATTTAAAATCCATATACTCTGCTGGCATCTGGTGGCCAAAAGTGGGAATAGCAGCCTGTTCATTTTAATGGCGTATTTAAAATCCATATAGTCTGCTGGCATCTGGTGGCCAAAAGTGGGAACTGCGGCCTGTTCATTTCAATGGCCTATTTAAAATCCATATACTCTGCCGCCCCCCGGTGGCCACCACTGGGAATAGCAGCCTGTTCATTTCAATGGCCTATTTAAAATCCATATACTCTGCCGCCCCTCGGTGGCCACCACTGGGTATAGCAGCCTGTTCATTTCAATGGTGTATTTAAAATCCATATAGTCTGCTGGCATCTGGTGGCCAAAAGTGGGAACTGCGGCCTGTTCATTTCAATGGCCTATTTAAAATCCATATACTCTGCTGGCATCTGGTGGCCACCACTGGTAATAGCAGCCTGTTCATTTCAATGGCCTATTTAAAATCCATATACTCTGCTGGCATCTGGTGGCCACCACTGGTAATAGCAGCCTGTTCATTTCAATGGCCCATTTAAAATCCATATACTCTGCTGGCATCTGGTGGCCAAAAGTGGGAACTGCGGCCTGTTCATTTCAATGGCCTATTTAAAATCCATATACTCTGCTGGCATCTGGTGGCCACCACTGGTAATAGCAGCCTGTTCATTTCAATGGCCCATTTAAAATCCATATACTCTGCTGGCATCTGGTGGCCAAAAGTGGGAACTGCGGCCTGTTCATTTCAATGGCCTATTTAAAATCCATATACTCTGCTGGCATCTGGTGGCCAAAAGTGGGAACTGCGGCCTGTTCATTTCAATGGCCTATTTAAAATCCATATACTCTGCTGGCATCTGGTGGCCAAAAGTGGGAACTGCGGCCTGTTCATTTCAATGGCCTATTTAAAATCAATATAGTCTGCTGGCATCTGGTGGCCAAAAGTGGGAACTGTGGCCTGTTCATTTCAATGGCCTATTTAAAATCCATATACTCTGCTGGCATCTGGTGGCCAAAAGTGGGAATAGCAGCCTGTTCATTTTAATGGCCTATTTAAAATCAATATAGTCTGCTGGCATCTGGTGGCCAAAAGTGGGAACTGCGGCCTGTTCATTTCAATGGCCTATTTAAAATCCATATACTCTGCCGCCCCCCGGTGGCCACCACTGGGAATAGCAGCCAGGTTCATTTTAATGGCCTATTTAAAATCCATATACTCTGCTGGCATCTGGTGGCCAAAAGTGGGAATAGCAGCCTGTTCATTTTAATGGCCTATTTAAAATCCATATAGTCTGCTGGCATCTGGTGGCCAAAAGTGGGAACTGCGGCCTGTTCATTTCAATGGCCTATTTAAAATCCATATACTCTGCCTCCCCCCGGTGGCCACCACTGGGAATAGCAGCCAGGTTCATTTTAATGGCCTATTTAAAATCCATATAGTCTGCTGGCATCTGGTGGCCAAAAGTGGGAACTGCGGCCTGTTCATTTCAATGGCCTATTTAAAATCCATATACTCTGCCGCCCCCCGGTGGCCACCACTGGGAATAGCAGCCTGTTCATTTCAATGGCCTATTTAAAATCCATATAGTCTGCTGGCATCTTGTGGCCAAAAGTGGGAACTGCGGCCTGTTCATTTCAATGGCCTATTTAAAATCCATATACTCTGCCGCCCCCCGGTGGCCACCACTGGGAATAGCAGCCTGTTCATTTCAAATGGCATTTTAAAATCCATATACTCTGCTGGCATCTGGTGGCCACCACTGGTAATAGCAGCCTGTTCATTTCAATGGCCTATTTAAAATCCATATACTCTGCTGGCATCTGGTGGCCAAAAGTGGAAACTGCGGCCTGTTCATTTCAATGGCCTATTTAAAATCCATATACTCTGCTGGCATCTGGTGGCCACCACTGGTAATAGCAGCCTGTTCATTTCAATGGCCCTTTTAAAATCCATATTCTCTGCTGGCATCTGGTGGCCAAAAGTGGGAACTGCGGCCTGTTCATTTCAATGGCCTATTTAAAATCCATATAGTCTGCTGGCATCTTGTGGCCAAAAGTGGGAACTGCGGCCTGCTCATTTCAATGGCCTATATAAAATCCATATACTCTGCTGGCATCTGGTGGCCAAAAGTGGGAACTGCGGCCTGTTCATTTCAATGGCCTATTTAAAATCCATATACTCTGCTGGCATCTGGTGGCCAAAAGTGGGAATAGCAGCCTGTTCATTTTAATGGCCTATTTAAAATCCATATACTCTGCCGCCCCTCGGTGGCCACCACTGGGAATAGCAGCCTGTTCATTTCAAATGGCATTTTAAAATCCATATACTCTGCTGGCATCTGGTGGCCACCACTGGTAATAGCAGCCTGTTCATTTCAATGGCCTATTTAAAATCCATATACTCTGCTGGCATCTGGTGGCCAAAAGTGGGAACTGCGGCCTGTTCATTTCAATGGCCCATTTAAAATCCATATACTCTGCTGGCATCTGGTGGCCACCACTGGTTATAGCAGCCTGTTCATTTCAATGGCCTATTTAAAACCCATACACTCTGCTGGCATCTGGTGGCCAAAAGTGGGAACTGCGGCCTGTTCATTTCAATGGCCTATTTAAAATCCATATACTCTGCTGGCATCTGGTGGCCAAAAGTGGGAACTGCGGCCTGTTCATTTCAATGGCCTATTTAAAATCCATATACTCTGCTGGCATCTGGTGGCCAAAAGTGGGAATAGCAGCCTGTTCATTTTAATGGCCTATTTAAAATCCATATAGTCTGCTGGCATCTGGTGGCCACCACTGGGAATAGCAGCCTGTTCATTTCAATGGCCTATTTAAAATCCATATACTCTGCCGCCCCCCGGTGGCCACCACTGGGAATAGAAGCCTGTTCATTTCAAATGGCATTTTAAAATCCATATACTCTGCTGGCATCTGGTGGCCAAAAGTGGGAACTGCGGCCTGTTCATTTCAATGGCCTATTTAAAATCCATATACTCTGCTGGCATCTGGTAGCCAAAAGTGGGAATAGCAGCCTGTTCATTTTAATGGCCTATTTAAAATCCATATAGTCTGCTGGCATCTGGTGGCCAAAAGTGGGAACTGCGGCCTGTTCATTTCAATGGCCTATTTAAAATCCATATACTCTGCCGCCCCCCGGTGGCCACCACTGGTAATAGCAGCCTGTTCATTTCAATGGCCTATTTAAAATCCATATACTCTGCTGGCATCTGGTGGCCACCACTGGTAATAGCAGCCTGTTCATTTCAAAGGCCTATTTAAAACCCATATACTCTGCTGGCATCTGGTGGCCAAAAGTGGAAACTGCGGCCTGTTCATTTCAATGGCCTATTTAAAATCCATATACTCTGCTGGCATCTGGTGGCCACCACTGGTAATAGCAGCCTGTTCATTTCAATGGCCTATTTAAAATCCATATACTCTGCTGGCATCTGGTGGCCAAAAGTGGGAACTGCGGCCTGTTCATTTCAATGGCCTATTTAAAATCCATATACTCTGCTGGCATCTGGTGGCCACCACTGGTAATAGCAGCCTGTTCATTTCAAAGGCCTATTTAAAACCCATATACTCTGCTGGCATCTGGTGGCCAAAAGTGGGAATAGCAGCCTGTTCATTTTAATGGCCTATTTAAAATCCATATAGTCTGCTGGCATCTGGTGGCCAAAAGTGGGAACTGCGGCCTGTTCATTTCAATGGCCTATTTAAAATCCATATACTCTGCCGCCCCCCGGTGGCCACCACTGGGAATAGCAGCCTGTTCATTTCAAATGGCATTTTAAAATCCATATACTCTGCTGGCATCTGGTGGCCACCACTGGTAATAGCAGCCTGTTCATTTCAATGGCCTATTTAAAATCCATATACTCTGCTGGCATCTGGTGGCCACCACTGGTAATAGCAGCCTGTTCATTTCAATGGCCCATTTAAAATCCATATACTCTGCTGGCATCTGGTGGCCAAAAGTGGGAACTGCGGCCTGTTCATTTCAATGGCCTATTTAAAATCCATATACTCTGCTGGCATCTGGTGGCCAAAAGTGGGAACTGCGGCCTGTTCATTTCAATGGCCTATTTAAAATCCATATACTCTGCTGGCATCTGGTGGCCAAAAGTGGGAACTGCGGCCTGTTCATTTCAATGGCCTATTTAAAATCAATATAGTCTGCTGGCATCTGGTGGCCAAAAGTGGGAACTGTGGCCTGTTCATTTCAATGGCCTATTTAAAATCCATATACTCTGCTGGCATCTGGTGGCCAAAAGTGGGAATAGCAGCCTGTTCATTTTAATGGCCTATTTAAAATCAATATAGTCTGCTGGCATCTGGTGGCCAAAAGTGGGAACTGCGGCCTGTTCATTTCAATGGCCTATTTAAAATCCATATACTCTGCCGCCCCCCGGTGGCCACCACTGGGAATAGCAGCCTGTTCATTTTAATGGCCTATTTAAAATCCATATAGTCTGCTGGCATCTGGTGGCCAAAAGTGGGAACTGCGGCCTGTTCATTTCAATGGCCTATTTAAAATCCATATACTCTGCCGCCCCCCGGTGGCCACCACTGGGAATAGCAGCCTGTTCATTTCAAATGGCATTTTAAAATCCATATACTCTGCTGGCATCTGGTGGCCACCACTGGTAATAGCAGCCTGTTCATTTCAATGGCCTATTTAAAATCCATATACTCTGCTGGCATCTGGTGGCCACCACTGGTAATAGCAGCCTGTTCATTTCAATGGCCCATTTAAAATCCATATACTCTGCTGGCATCTGGTGGCCAAAAGTGGGAACTGCGGCCTGTTCATTTCAATGGCCTATTTAAAATCCATATACTCTGCTGGCATCTGGTGGCCAAAAGTGGGAACTGCGGCCTGTTCATTTCAATGGCCTATTTAAAATCCATATACTCTGCTGGCATCTGGTGGCCAAAAGTGGGAACTGCGGCCTGTTCATTTCAATGGCCTATTTAAAATCAATATAGTCTGCTGGCATCTGGTGGCCAAAAGTGGGAACTGTGGCCTGTTCATTTCAATGGCCTATTTAAAATCCATATACTCTGCTGGCATCTGGTGGCCAAAAGTGGGAATAGCAGCCTGTTCATTTTAATGGCCTATTTAAAATCAATATAGTCTGCTGGCATCTGGTGGCCAAAAGTGGGAACTGCGGCCTGTTCATTTCAATGGCCTATTTAAAATCCATATACTCTGCCGCCCCCCGGTGGCCACCACTGGGAATAGCAGCCAGGTTCATTTTAATGGCCTATTTAAAATCCATATACTCTGCTGGCATCTGGTGGCCAAAAGTGGGAATAGCAGCCTGTTCATTTTAATGGCCTATTTAAAATCCATATAGTCTGCTGGCATCTGGTGGCCAAAAGTGGGAACTGCGGCCTGTTCATTTCAATGGCCTATTTAAAATCCATATACTCTGCCTCCCCCCGGTGGCCACCACTGGGAATAGCAGCCAGGTTCATTTTAATGGCCTATTTAAAATCCATATAGTCTGCTGGCATCTGGTGGCCAAAAGTGGGAACTGCGGCCTGTTCATTTCAATGGCCTATTTAAAATCCATATACTCTGCTGGCATCTGGTGGCCACCACTGGTAATAGCAGCCTGTTCATTTCAAAGGCCTATTTAAAACCCATATACTCTGCTGGCATCTGGTGGCCAAAAGTGGGAATAGCAGCCTGTTCATTTTAATGGCCTATTTAAAATCCATATAGTCTGCTGGCATCTGGTGGCCAAAAGTGGGAACTGCGGCCTGTTCATTTCAATGGCCTATTTAAAATCCATATACTCTGCCGCCCCCCGGTGGCCACCACTGGGAATAGCAGCCTGTTCATTTCAAATGGCATTTTAAAATCCATATACTCTGCTGGCATCTGGTGGCCACCACTGGTAATAGCAGCCTGTTCATTTCAATGGCCTATTTAAAATCCATATACTCTGCTGGCATCTGGTGGCCACCACTGGTAATAGCAGCCTGTTCATTTCAATGGCCCATTTAAAATCCATATACTCTGCTGGCATCTGGTGGCCAAAAGTGGGAACTGCGGCCTGTTCATTTCAATGGCCTATTTAAAATCCATATACTCTGCTGGCATCTGGTGGCCAAAAGTGGGAACTGCGGCCTGTTCATTTCAATGGCCTATTTAAAATCCATATACTCTGCTGGCATCTGGTGGCCAAAAGTGGGAACTGCGGCCTGTTCATTTCAATGGCCTATTTAAAATCAATATAGTCTGCTGGCATCTGGTGGCCAAAAGTGGGAACTGTGGCCTGTTCATTTCAATGGCCTATTTAAAATCCATATACTCTGCTGGCATCTGGTGGCCAAAAGTGGGAATAGCAGCCTGTTCATTTTAATGGCCTATTTAAAATCAATATAGTCTGCTGGCATCTGGTGGCCAAAAGTGGGAACTGCGGCCTGTTCATTTCAATGGCCTATTTAAAATCCATATACTCTGCCGCCCCCCGGTGGCCACCACTGGGAATAGCAGCCAGGTTCATTTTAATGGCCTATTTAAAATCCATATACTCTGCTGGCATCTGGTGGCCAAAAGTGGGAATAGCAGCCTGTTCATTTTAATGGCCTATTTAAAATCCATATAGTCTGCTGGCATCTGGTGGCCAAAAGTGGGAACTGCGGCCTGTTCATTTCAATGGCCTATTTAAAATCCATATACTCTGCCTCCCCCCGGTGGCCACCACTGGGAATAGCAGCCAGGTTCATTTTAATGGCCTATTTAAAATCCATATAGTCTGCTGGCATCTGGTGGCCAAAAGTGGGAACTGCGGCCTGTTCATTTCAATGGCCTATTTAAAATCCATATACTCTGCTGGCATCTGGTGGCCACCACTGGTAATAGCAGCCTGTTCATTTCAATGGCCCATTTAAAATCCATATACTCTGCTGGCATCTGGTGGCCAAAAGTGGGAACTGCGGCCTGTTCATTTCAATGGCCTATTTAAAATCCATATACTCTGCTGGCATCTGGTGGCCAAAAGTGGGAACTGCGGCCTGTTCATTTCAATGGCCTATTTAAAATCCATATACTCTGCTGGCATCTGGTGGCCAAAAGTGGGAACTGCGGCCTGTTCATTTCAATGGCCTATTTAAAATCAATATAGTCTGCTGGCATCTGGTGGCCAAAAGTGGGAACTGTGGCCTGTTCATTTCAATGGCCTATTTAAAATCCATATACTCTGCTGGCATCTGGTGGCCAAAAGTGGGAATAGCAGCCTGTTCATTTTAATGGCCTATTTAAAATCAATATAGTCTGCTGGCATCTGGTGGCCAAAAGTGGGAACTGCGGCCTGTTCATTTCAATGGCCTATTTAAAATCCATATACTCTGCCGCCCCCCGGTGGCCACCACTGGGAATAGCAGCCTGTTCATTTTAATGGCCTATTTAAAATCCATATAGTCTGCTGGCATCTGGTGGCCAAAAGTGGGAACTGCGGCCTGTTCATTTCAATGGCCTATTTAAAATCCATATACTCTGCCGCCCCCCGGTGGCCACCACTGGGAATAGCAGCCTGTTCATTTCAAATGGCATTTTAAAATCCATATACTCTGCTGGCATCTGGTGGCCACCACTGGTAATAGCAGCCTGTTCATTTCAATGGCCTATTTAAAATCCATATACTCTGCTGGCATCTGGTGGCCACCACTGGTAATAGCAGCCTGTTCATTTCAATGGCCCATTTAAAATCCATATACTCTGCTGGCATCTGGTGGCCAAAAGTGGGAACTGCGGCCTGTTCATTTCAATGGCCTATTTAAAATCCATATACTCTGCTGGCATCTGGTGGCCAAAAGTGGGAACTGCGGCCTGTTCATTTCAATGGCCTATTTAAAATCCATATACTCTGCTGGCATCTGGTGGCCAAAAGTGGGAACTGCGGCCTGTTCATTTCAATGGCCTATTTAAAATCAATATAGTCTGCTGGCATCTGGTGGCCAAAAGTGGGAACTGTGGCCTGTTCATTTCAATGGCCTATTTAAAATCCATATACTCTGCTGGCATCTGGTGGCCAAAAGTGGGAATAGCAGCCTGTTCATTTTAATGGCCTATTTAAAATCAATATAGTCTGCTGGCATCTGGTGGCCAAAAGTGGGAACTGCGGCCTGTTCATTTCAATGGCCTATTTAAAATCCATATACTCTGCCGCCCCCCGGTGGCCACCACTGGGAATAGCAGCCAGGTTCATTTTAATGGCCTATTTAAAATCCATATACTCTGCTGGCATCTGGTGGCCAAAAGTGGGAATAGCAGCCTGTTCATTTTAATGGCCTATTTAAAATCCATATAGTCTGCTGGCATCTGGTGGCCAAAAGTGGGAACTGCGGCCTGTTCATTTCAATGGCCTATTTAAAATCCATATACTCTGCCTCCCCCCGGTGGCCACCACTGGGAATAGCAGCCAGGTTCATTTTAATGGCCTATTTAAAATCCATATAGTCTGCTGGCATCTGGTGGCCAAAAGTGGGAACTGCGGCCTGTTCATTTCAATGGCCTATTTAAAATCCATATACTCTGCTGGCATCTGGTGGCCACCACTGGTAATAGCAGCCTGTTCATTTCAAAGGCCTATTTAAAACCCATATACTCTGCTGGCATCTGGTGGCCAAAAGTGGGAATAGCAGCCTGTTCATTTTAATGGCCTATTTAAAATCCATATAGTCTGCTGGCATCTGGTGGCCAAAAGTGGGAACTGCGGCCTGTTCATTTCAATGGCCTATTTAAAATCCATATACTCTGCCGCCCCCCGGTGGCCACCACTGGGAATAGCAGCCTGTTCATTTCAAATGGCATTTTAAAATCCATATACTCTGCTGGCATCTGGTGGCCACCACTGGTAATAGCAGCCTGTTCATTTCAATGGCCTATTTAAAATCCATATACTCTGCTGGCATCTGGTGGCCACCACTGGTAATAGCAGCCTGTTCATTTCAATGGCCCATTTAAAATCCATATACTCTGCTGGCATCTGGTGGCCAAAAGTGGGAACTGCGGCCTGTTCATTTCAATGGCCTATTTAAAATCCATATACTCTGCTGGCATCTGGTGGCCAAAAGTGGGAACTGCGGCCTGTTCATTTCAATGGCCTATTTAAAATCCATATACTCTGCTGGCATCTGGTGGCCAAAAGTGGGAACTGCGGCCTGTTCATTTCAATGGCCTATTTAAAATCAATATAGTCTGCTGGCATCTGGTGGCCAAAAGTGGGAACTGTGGCCTGTTCATTTCAATGGCCTATTTAAAATCCATATACTCTGCTGGCATCTGGTGGCCAAAAGTGGGAATAGCAGCCTGTTCATTTTAATGGCCTATTTAAAATCAATATAGTCTGCTGGCATCTGGTGGCCAAAAGTGGGAACTGCGGCCTGTTCATTTCAATGGCCTATTTAAAATCCATATACTCTGCCGCCCCCCGGTGGCCACCACTGGGAATAGCAGCCAGGTTCATTTTAATGGCCTATTTAAAATCCATATACTCTGCTGGCATCTGGTGGCCAAAAGTGGGAATAGCAGCCTGTTCATTTTAATGGCCTATTTAAAATCCATATAGTCTGCTGGCATCTGGTGGCCAAAAGTGGGAACTGCGGCCTGTTCATTTCAATGGCCTATTTAAAATCCATATACTCTGCCTCCCCCCGGTGGCCACCACTGGGAATAGCAGCCAGGTTCATTTTAATGGCCTATTTAAAATCCATATAGTCTGCTGGCATCTGGTGGCCAAAAGTGGGAACTGCGGCCTGTTCATTTCAATGGCCTATTTAAAATCCATATACTCTGCCGCCCCCCGGTGGCCACCACTGGGAATAGCAGCCTGTTCATTTCAATGGCCTATTTAAAATCCATATAGTCTGCTGGCATCTTGTGGCCAAAAGTGGGAACTGCGGCCTGTTCATTTCAATGGCCTATTTAAAATCCATATACTCTGCCGCCCCCCGGTGGCCACCACTGGGAATAGCAGCCTGTTCATTTCAAATGGCATTTTAAAACCCATATACTCTGCTGGCATCTGGTGGCCAAAAGTGGGAACTGCGGCCTGTTCATTTCAATGGCCTATTTAAAATCCATATACTCTGCTGGCATCTGGTGGCCAAAAGTGGGAACTGCGGCCTGTTCATTTCAATGGCCTATTTAAAATCCATATACTCTGCTGGCATCTGGTGGCCAAAAGTGGGAATAGCAGCCTGTTCATTTTAATGGCCTATTTAAAATCCATATAGTCTGCTGGCATCTGGTGGCCACCACTGGTAATAGCAGCCTGTTCATTTCAATGGCCTATTTAAAATCCATATACTCTGCTGGCATCTGGTGGCCACCACTGGTAATAGCAGCCTGTTCATTTCAATGGCCTATTTAAAATCCATATACTCTGCTGGCATCTGGTGGCCAAAAGTGGGAACTGCGGCCTGTTCATTTCAATGGCCTATTTAAAATCAATATAGTCTGCTGGCATCTGGTGGCCAAAAGTGGGAACTGCGGCCTGTTCATTTCAATGGCCTATTTAAAATCCATATACTCTGCTGGCATCTGGTGGCCAAAAGTGGGAACTGCGGCCTGTTCATTTCAATGGCCTATTTAAAATCCATATACTCTGCTGGCATCTGGTGGCCAAAAGTGGGAACTGCGGCCTGTTCATTTCAATGGCCTATTTAAAATCCATATAGTCTGCTGGCATCTGGTGGCCAAAAGTGGGAACTGTGGCCTGTTCATTTCAATGGCCTATTTAAAATCCATATACTCTGCTGGCATCTGGTGGCCAAAAGTGGGAATAGCAGCCTGTTCATTTTAATGGCCTATTTAAAATCAATATAGTCTGCTGGCATCTGGTGGCCAAAAGTGGGAACTGCGGCCTGTTCATTTCAATGGCCTATTTAAAATCCATATACTCTGCCGCCCCCCGGTGGCCACCACTGGGAATAGCAGCCAGGTTCATTTTAATGGCCTATTTAAAATCCATATACTCTGCTGGCATCTGGTGGCCAAAAGTGGGAATAGCAGCCTGTTCATTTTAATGGCCTATTTAAAATCCATATAGTCTGCTGGCATCTGGTGGCCAAAAGTGGGAACTGCGGCCTGTTCATTTCAATGGCCTATTTAAAATCCATATACTCTGCCTCCCCCCGGTGGCCACCACTGGGAATAGCAGCCAGGTTCATTTTAATGGCCTATTTAAAATCCATATAGTCTGCTGGCATCTGGTGGCCAAAAGTGGGAACTGCGGCCTGTTCATTTCAATGGCCTATTTAAAATCCATATACTCTGCCGCCCCCCGGTGGCCACCACTGGGAATAGCAGCCTGTTCATTTCAATGGCCTATTTAAAATCCATATAGTCTGCTGGCATCTGGTGGCCACCACTGGGAATAGCGGCCTGTTCATTTCAAATGGCATTTTAAAATCCATATAGTCTGCTGGCATCTGGTGGCCAAAAGTGGGAACTGCGGCCTGTTCATTTCAATGGTGTATTTAAAATCCATATAGTCTGCTGGCATCTGGTGGCCAAAAGTGGGAACTGCGGCCTGTTCATTTCAATGGCCTATTTAAAATCCATATAGTGTGCTGGCATCTGGTGGCCAAAAGTGGGAACTGCGGCCTGTTCATTTCAATGGCCTATTTAAAATCCATAAAGTCTGCTGGCATCTGGTGTCCAAAAGTGGGAACTGCGGCCTGTTCATTTCAATGGCCTATTTAAAATCCGTATAGTCTGCTGGCATCTGGTGGCCAAAAGTGGGAACTGCGGCCTGTTCATTTCAATGGCCTATTTAAAATCCATATAGTCTGCTGGCATCTGGTGGCCAAAAGTGGGAACTGCGGCCTGTTCATTTCAATGGCCTATTTAAAATCCATATAGTCTGCTGGCATCTGGTGGCCACCACTGGGAATAGCGGCCTGTTCATTTCAAATGGCATTTTAAAATCCATATAGTCTGCTGGCATCTGGTGGCCAAAAGTGGGAACTGCGGCCTGTTCATTTCAATGGCCTATTTAAAATCCATATAGTCTGCTGGCATCTGGTGGCCAAAAGTGGGAACTGCGGCCTGTTCATTTCAATGGCCTATTTAAAATCTATATACTCTGCTGGCATCTGGTGGCCAAAAGTGGGAACTGCGGCCTGTTCATTTCAACGGCCTATTTTAAATCCATATACTCTGCTGCCCCCCGGTGGCCACCACTGGGAATAGCGGCCTGTTCATTTCAAATGGCATTTTAAAATCCATATAGTCTGCTGGCATCTGGTGGCCAAAAGTGGGAACTGCGGCCTGTTCATTTCAATGGCCTATTTAAAATCCATATAGTCTGCTGGCATCTGGTGGCCACCACTGGGAATAGCAGCCTGTTCATTTCAAATGGCCTATTTAAAATCCATATACTCTGCTGGCATCTGGTGGCTAATAGTGGGAACTGCGGCCTGTTCATTTCAATGGCCTATTTAAAATCCATATACTCTGCTGGCATCTGGTGGCCAAAAGTGGGAACTGCGGCCTGTTCATTTCAATGGCCTGTTTAAAATCCATATAGTCTGCTGGCATCTGGTGGCCAAAAGTGGGAACTGCGGCCTGTTCATTTCAATGGCCTATTTAAAATCCATATACTCTGCCGCCCCTCGGTGGCCACCAGTGGGAATAGCAGCCTGTTCATTTCAAATGGCCTATTTAAAATCCATATACTCTGCTGGCATCTGGTGGCCAAAAGTGGGAACTGCGGCCTGTTCATTTCAATGGCCTATTTAAAATCCATATAGTCTGCTGGCATCTGGTGGCCAAAAGTGGGAACTGCGGCCTGTTCATTTCAATGGCCTATTTAAAATCCATATAGTCTGCTGGCATCTGGTGGCCAAAAGTGGGAACTGCGACCTGTTCATTTCAATGGCCTATTTAAAATCCATATACTCTGCTGGCATCTGGTGGCCAAAAGTGGGAACTGCGGCCTGCTCATTTCAATGGCCTATTTAAAATCCATATACTCTGCCGCCCCCCGGTGGCCACCACTGGGAATGGCAGCCTTTTCATTTCAAATGGCATTTTAAAATCCATATACTCTGCTGGCATCTGGTGGCCAAAAGTGGGAACTGCGGCCTGTTCATTTCAATGGCCTATTTAAAATCCATATACTCTGCCGCCCCTCGGTGGCCACCACTGGGAATAGCAGCCTGTTCATTTCAAATGGCATTTTAAAATCCATATACTCTGCTGGCATCTGGTGGCCAAAAGTGGGAACTGCGGCCTGTTCATTTCAATGGCCTATTTAAAATCCATATAGTCTGCTGGCATCTGGTGGCCAAAAGTGGGAACTGCGGCCTGTTCATTTCAATGGGCTATTTAAAATCCATATACTCTGCAGGCATCTGGTGGCCAAAAGTGGGAACTGCGGCCTGTTCATTTCAATGGCCTATTTAAAATCCATATAGTCTGCTGGCATCTGGTGGCCACCGCTGGTAATAGCAGCCTGTTCATTTCAATGGCCTATTTAAAATCCATATAGTCTGCTGGCATCTGGTGGCCAAAAGTGGGAACTGCGACCTGTTCATTTCAATGGCCTATTTAAAATCCATATACTCTGCTGGAATCTGGTGGCCAAAAGTGGGAACTGCGGCCTGTTCATTTCAATGGCCTATTTAAAATCCATATACTCTGCCGCCCCCCGGTGGCCACCACTGGGAATAGCAGCCTGCATTTCAAATGGCATTTTAAAATCCATATACTCTGCTGGCATCTGGTGGCCACCACTGGGAATAGCGGCCTGTTCATTTCAAATGGCATTTTAAAATCCATATACTCTGCTGGCATCTGGTGGCCAAAAGTGGGAACTGCGGCCTGTTCATTTCAATGGCCTATTTAAAATCCATATACTCTGCTTCCCTCTGGTGGCCGCAAATGGGAACTGCGGCCTGTTCATTTCAATGGCCTTTTTAAAGGCCTTGTACTATCCTGGAGAATCTATTAGTTGACTCTTGAGTACTTCACTACAGTATTATTTAGGGTTCATGTATTTCAACTTGAAGAGTATTTAGTAAAATACAAAACAAACAAAGCTACAGGAATTGTTATATGTTTATTTCTTTGAAAATATATTACAACATTAAAATCAGGCAGACACTCAAGGCTTCACTTGTCATGAACCCCTAGAGGAAGCGGCGGTGTCTATTCCCTAGTAAGCAGAAAGGGCTGGGAAAGTTCTGCAGTGAACACCCCCACCAGAAAGGCACAAGTGGCTGCGTTGCAACCCCCCCTCATTAAAACACGAGTAAAGGAGTGCTGATTCTAGAGATTGCATGCTAGGTTGTGAGGGTGGGGGTGGGCTCAGAAGTGGAGCCTGCTGAGCTCTGAGATAGCTAAACATACTGGATGGTACAGGGGAGCCGATTTAACACTGGACTCCTTTTTGCCCACATAATCCATGTCCGCAGCCTCCCCTCCTCCTCCTTCTCATGCAACAACCAACATGCTGGTCCTGGAAGGCCGGAGCGTCTGGGGGGGGGGCAGGCTCCTTGCCATGCACTCGTCGGCTCATGAGCAGCTTGAGTCTTTTCCCTTTGCCATTCAGATGAGCAAAATCTTCAGCCTCCAAGGATCAGGAGCAGATGCTTCTTCGTCGGCGGAGCAGAGCCACAGGGCTGCTGGCACTGTCTTCCTGGTCACTCTCACAATCGCGCTGTTTGGGGGAGAAAAGGCAAGTGAAGGGGCGGGGTGGGGCGGGGCGGGGAGGAGGCAGAGCCGGGGCAGGACTGCCAGCAGCGGCCCATCTGCATGCTTGGGAAGACAGCTGAGCCACGCCAAGGGGACAGTCGCCTCTCCCACCCGCAGGCGAGATGCCCGTCATCACCCAGTCACCGGCACCCACCAGGTTCTCCTCCTCCTCTCTCCTCTGCTGGCACAAGAGGCGCATGCGGCACAGGCGGTTGCACGCGGACACCATGTTGTAGGAGAGCTGAAGGGGACAGGAAAGGCACGCTGCAGCAGCTGGAGACGTCCCCCCAGCTTCTGGCAGGAAGAACAGCCCCCCAGCTGTAGCCTGGGTCCAGGAGCCGCTCCCCCTGGCCGCCGAGGCTGAGCCTTTCAAGCCGGCTCAGCGGAGGCCGATGCCTCAGCGCAACCGCTCCGTTTACCTTCCACTTCCGGCGGGCGTTGAACTTGCGGAAGTTCTTCATGTTGATGGAGGAACGGCTCCGGTTCACGGCTTGCTTCCGGTTCAGGGGCTGGAAGAAGAGAAAGGAGACGCCTGCGAGTCCAAGCCTGCCCTCAAACACGCCTGCCCCTCCCGGCCCTCATCAGCTCATGCCGAGATATGGGGGGGGGGGGTGGTGAAGGTGGGAACGAGGAGGCCTTCAAGAGGGAGGAGGGCTGCGCATATCTTGAGAGCTCCCTCCCCAAACTGGTGTTCTCCAGATGGTTGGGAATACAACTCTCATCACCCCTGACCATCGGCCATGCTGACATCCAAAGGGCACCTGGTTGGGGAGGGGGGCTCTAGAAGCGGTGCCGGCCCCCCTTTGACCCCCTCCCCTGCCTCACCTCCATGGCAATGGGCTGAGCAGGTGGAGCGTGTGTGGCAATGGCTGCTTCTCTGAGGCAGAAACCCCCTCCCCTGCAGCGTGGTCATATCCGTGGGCATGAGGGGCGGGCCATGCTCCCCTCGCAGCCATGGGAGGAGGAAGAGGAGGAGGAGGAGGAGGAGGCCAGCCGCCCCTTCACGTCCCACCCTAGGCTCCCACCTTGATCCATGGGTGGATGAGGCACTCTGCTGCAGTCATTCGGCTCCTGAAACACAGAAGGATGTTTCCCCTCTTACTCCAAGCCCTCCCGTGCGGGCAGAGGCATCGTTGCCCCGGGCTCTCTGCACGGGTCCCTGTGGCCACTGAGGAGGAGAAGGGGAGGGGGCGGTGGGTGACACAGGCCAAGCATCCTCCCCGGCCCAGGCGTGCCCCTCCTGCCACGAGAAGGCAACGATGTTCCCCACCCATGCGTGGCTCCCACCGTGCCGGGCCCTGAGCGGTCCCCCAGCTCTCCCGGGCACGAGAGCGAGCCCTGCCATCTCTCACTAGCCCTTGCGAACATTTCACAGGTGGGCAAGCGGAAGAGGCAATCCAGCCCTCAGCCCAGCCGTTCCTAGCAATGTCAGGATGCACGAGAAGGGCACGGGGTGTGGTACGTTACCCAGGATCCTTCACCAGGAGCTGCTGGATGAAGTCCTTGGCCATCTCGGAGGTTTGGCTAAAATACTTCTCCTCAAACTCATAGGTGCCAGAGACGACGTTGGAGAGGGTCTCTGCATCTGTCTCCCCCTGGAAGGGGGACATGCCGCTCAGCCTGGGGAGGCAGCAGGGAAGGGGGGAAGGAGAGGGAGGGTTCTTCAGCACAAATCAGGCAAGAGACGGTTCAGACCAGACCAAGTGGGGGCATTTCTCAGAATCATTCTTAATGCATTTTAAACCTTGAAGGGAACCTGCATACGTTTTACATCTCAATTACAAATTGACATTATCCTTAAAGTAACTCTAGAAGTGGGTAATGACGACAGGTGGAGCAGGGTCTTTTTGGTGGCAGCTCCCTGGCTCCAGGTCTCCCTCCCTCCCACATTCCACCAGTGCTGTCACTATCAGGAAGGTACGTGGCAGCATTGAGGAGTGGAAGAGTTGGCCCTTTGACCGTCCATCCGTCCTCTCCTGGACTTTATCATCATCATCATCTCTCTTATCTACTGGATTGTCTCCCCTTATTATTTGCTTCTCCTCCAGAGCTTTGAGGACAAAAGGAATTAAAAGTGCTACAAACAGCCCTGGAGGGCCTAGCTGGCCTGGAGCATCACAATCCCCACCCCAAATCCCCAAGTATAAAAAGGGTCTGGGTACTTACAAGATGTACGTGATGACACCGATGCTCCTAGAGGAGGAAGAGAGGCAGACAAAGATCAGAGTCTTGTGGCACCTGGTTTGTGCTGGCATGACCACAGGCGGTCCTTGACTAGGCACCAGCTCTGCTTAACACCCAACCAGGAAGTGCTCCTAGGTGGATCATGCCGAGGGAGGGTCCACCGACAGAGGAAGGGGCAGGGAGGAAGGGGGGCTTCCAACCTCTGGGGGCAGGGAGAGACGTCTCTCCTCACGGGTCAGAGGCCAGCCCAAGGCCCAACAGAGGGACAGCTGCAATGCACCACAGAGAAGGGGAAGAGAGAGGGGGGAGGGAGAGAGGTGGAGGGAGGGAGAGGGGGGAGAGAGAGAGGGGAGAGAGGGAGAGGGGGAGGGAGAGAGAGAGGGGGAGAGGGAGGGAGAGGGGGAGAGAGAGAGGGGGGAGAGGGAGGGGGAGAGAGGGGGGAGAGGGAGAGGGAGAGAGGGAGAAGGGGGAGGGAGAGGGAGGGAGAGGGAGGGAGGGGGAGCACACCTGGAGGTGACAGCCCCCTGGGTGGCCTGGCACTCTCCCCCCACCCGCCCAGGACCAGGCCGATGCTGACAGAGACACGACGCCAGCAAGGGCACCCCCTTACCACATGTCGGTTGCTGAGCTCAGAGCCTCGTAGTTGATCACCTCGGGAGCTGAGGAAGGAGGACATTGGGAAAGGGGACACACAGGGTGGGATCACTGGGATGTTCAGCGGCCTCATATGCCGTCAATGTCAGTATCTGCCAGGTTATTGTTTATATTATGCATGAGGTTCCAGGAAGTAAGAGGCTGCAACGCTCTTGCAATTTGTATTTACAGGTCAGGAAAGGAGGAACAGAAGGTGTGTGTGTGTTTGTGTGTGAGTGTGTGTGTGAATGCCTGAGTGCTGATTGGACGGTGGGGGGGGGGTGCTTGGATTGGCTGGCTGTGTGGGAATGGGAGGAGCTGGGGAAATGGAGCTCCTCCCTCCATGGAGTCTCAGCTGAAGTGGGTGAGTCTCTGAAGCGCGCCAGAGGCAGCGAGACACTGGGTGGGTAATAAAGATCCTTGGAGCATACAGAGAGTGGAATTCTACAGCGGGGCCTTTTAAGAAAGGACTTACAGAAACCAACAGGCGAAGAAGCCCTTGTAACCGTATGCGCTGAGGAAACTGAGGAAACCCTGGCGCTGGTTTATACTCAATTACTTCTGTTAATACATTCTAATTACTTTCAAACAGAGGGACTGAGGAGGGAACAGGTAACGGCGGCAGCGGAATGAGGGACGGAGGGCGGCAGCAGCAGCAGCGGCAGCAGCAGGCGCCCACGAGGAAACGCGCCCCCCGTTCTCTCCCAGCCCCACGCTTGGCGACTCCGCTGGGCCGGAGTCAGCCCCCGCTGCTGGGTCGCCAGGGGCCGGGCGCGTGTGCAGCTCCAGCGAAGGAGCCCGGCGCTTCCCGGGCACTCACCAATGTACTGCGGGGTCCCACACAGGCTTTTGAAGGCGGCGCCTTCCTCCAGCTTTTGCGCCAGGCCAAAGTCAATGATCTTGATGGTGGGGTTGGGGACGTCCTTCTGAAACAGCATGATGTTCTCCGGCTGCGGAAGACAGCAAGGACTCAAGCGGCCCCCGGCGCACACGCTGGGCCGAAAGAGGACTCCTGCGCAACTCACAAGCTTGCCTCCAGCATTTCAAGAAGCCGCTTCCCAGCTAGGAGCGCTGTGGGAGGCATCCGAGAGAAAAGCCTTCGTCTCTGGGACGTCCGCAGCCTGAGCACAGCAAGGCCGGAAGGCGGACAGAGAGTCTCCAAAACGGGAACGCAGGCCCACCTCCTGTGGGCCGTCAGGGGGCAAAGCAGGGGGCTCCATCCCCGGCAACGGCCCTGGCTCCACCTTGTCTGGCGCACACCCGGTTTCTCACAGTGGACTGGCCAGGTGCCACACGCCCCTGGTGAAGAAGCCGCCAAGTGGGGCCCGGAGGCATCTTCTGCCCCCTGCAGCTCCTCTCCAGGCGCTCCCTGGGCGCTCCCTTTCAACACAGAAAGGCCCAGGCTGCACCCGCCTCCCCGACCCATGGCTGGCCTCCTGCAGGAGACGGAGACTGAAACCGTCCCCCGAGGCGGCTCCTGGCTCACACACACACGGCAGCTAGGACTCTGCATGCGCTCTGGCGTCCGGGGGTCGGAGCTGACCCTGGCGGAGGAAAGGAAGCCCCCTCTTGCGTCCTGGGGGAAAGGCCTTCCTGTGGGGCAGCTTCTCCGAAGCCCCTGTTCAGGAAGAGCGGGGCCAGGAGTCGGAGCGGGTCACCAGGGCGAAGAGGGCTGCTGGGCCGGGACCCGGGAAGCCGGTACCTTGAGGTCGAAGTGTGTGACGTGGCGGGAGTGCATGTAGGCCACGCCCAGCAGGATCTGCTGCAAGAACGGGATGGCTTCGGCCTCCGTCAGCATCTCCTTCTCCGCAATGAAGTCAAAGAGCTCGCCCCCGTGGATGCTGAGGAGAGACCGGGGGGAGGGGTGGATTGGGGGCAGGTGAGGCAGCACAGCATCCGGGGGGGGCAAGGCCGTGGGAAACCCCCGGCCCCCCAATCCCAGCCCAGCCCTGCCCCACCATTTAGATTCTGAGCACTTTGGGGGCAGGGCACGAACAGAAGGCGAGATTTTCGGGGGGGGGGGGCATTTCATGCTGCCTGGCACTGCCTGAGCCCCCTTGGTTTCCCTCACCTGGGCCACAGCACTCAGGTGCCCTGAGGGGACACAGGGGCCCCCTGACCCTGACCCCCCCCCACTCCAAGGCAAGGCTGCAACTCCCCCTCCCCCCCCCCCACCCACTGGTTTCCCCTAAAATAACCTTTGGGCCCTTTTGCTTCCTGTCTTGGGAAGTGAACTGTGAATTTTTATGCTTTGTGTTTAAAGTGTTTCCAACTGGTTTTTATTTGTTTTTGGCCCTGGGGACTATTTTAAACGCTGAGCATAAATTCACCCTGGCAAGGCGGGGAGGGGGGGCTGCCTGACGCTCTCCCAGCCCCGTTGCCGTGACCCTCCTCCTCCTCCTCCTCTGAATCTCTTCCAGCGGGTGAACGACGAAGGGTCTTGGGGCACCTGAAAGGCCAGCAGACCCTCTGGGGCAGAACCTTCCGTGACCGCTCCGTCTGGGGCGCAGGGGGGGTGGGGGTGGGGGTCTCGGCCGCTCCTGCTCTTTCTGGAGCCCTGAGCCTCTGCGGGGCCAACCTGGCCGCATGAGGGCGAAGCAGGCGCTGGTTGCCAAAGGGGGTTCCGGGGCAGGGTAGGTCGCCCCCCTCCCACGGCCATCGCCCCCCCCCCCCACTGCTGGCTCACGGCACTCACAGCTCCAGGATCAAGACCGTCTCGGCCTTGCTGGCGAAGACGTCGTGCAGGTACATGACGTTGGGGTGGCGTAGCTGCTGCAGGATGCTGACCTCCCGCTCCACCTGCTCCCGGTCCAGGCCCAGCCGGCTGCCCCTGCGCTTCCGCACCTTCACGGACTTGGCAGCGTAGAAGGTGTCCGTGCTCCGCTCCCGGCAGCGTCGCACCACCCCAAAGTGTCCGCTGGACGGGAAGAGGGGGAGGCAAAGACGCGCCGTCGGGGCGGGGCAGAGGAGGGGAAACAGCCCCCAAACGCCCGGCCAGGCCGAAGCTGACAGCAGGATACCTGCTGTGAAGGAAGAGAGAGGCTCCTCCTCCCTTCCTCAGGCGGCGAGGAGGCGTGGGGCACTACCGGAAGAGGAGGCCTGCCCCCCCATCTTCCCTCCTCCAGGCAAGACCAAAGAGGCGTTAGGGAAATGTCTGGAACAAAAGAAGCGGCCTGATCCTGAGCCAGGCCCCCCTGGGTCTAAACTAGGGTGACCCCATGGAAAGGAGGACCGGGCTCCTGGATCTTTAACAGTGGTGTTGAAAAGGGAATTTCAGCAGGGGTCACTTGTATATATGGGGAACCTGGTGAAATGTACTCTTCATCACAACAGTTAAAGCTGCAGGAGCCCTGCCCTCTTTTAAATCTGCTCCCTCTAGTATAGCTCCTGCAGCTTTAACTGTGGTGATGAAGAGGGAATTTCACCAGGTGCGACATGCGTACAAAGGACCCCTACTGAAATCCCCTTTTCTATGCAACTGTGAAAGGACACAGGAGCCCTGTCCTCCTTTCCATAGGGTCACCCTAGTCCAAAGCAACCTAGCATTCCCCACCCAGACGGGCAGGAGCCGCGGGGGGCCCTCCCCCCTCCAGGACTTCTTCTGTGGTCTCTCCGGAGAGGCTGCTGGGAAGAGAACCCAGGGCCTTCTGCAGGCCAGGCAGGGCCTCTGCCGGCCACTGAGCCACAGCCCCTTCCACGGGACACTTCACAGGGGAAGAACGCAGGCCCAGCGAAGGCTACTGGCCATAGATTAATTAACTCTGTTGTTGCTGCTGCTGCTGTGGTTCGTGGCCGGCGGCTGGCTTCCTGGAGGCGTTTGGCCAGGCCCAGTGGGCAGCCAGGCAGGCAGGCAGGCGCTCCCTCCTGGCTTCATGGACATCCCCCGCTACCAGCGAGGCAAGACTCAGACGGGGTTCCAAACCAGGGAGAGGAGGAGGAGCCTCTCTGCTCCCTTGCCCCCCCCCCACCTCTGGGGTCCTCACCTGCCCAGCTTCTCCAGCAGCTCATACAGCTCCTCCACACTGCCGTGACGGAATGTGGCTGCCCTGGGGCTTGGCGCTTGGCCATCTGTCTTCACAAAAACTTCGTCGTCATCCTCCAGGCTACACGGCGTCTCCTGCTGAAGATAACGTGGGGGGGGGAGGGGGGAGGAGGCTGAAGCCAAAGACCTCCCCTGAGAGGGGGGATCTCCGCTTTCTGGGTGCTTTCCTTGCGACAGCCTGTGGGTGCCGCGGCCTGCATGGGACAGGCATCTCAGGTGCCCTTTTCCCCACGTATAGGAGGTGGGCCAGGAATTTGGCTGACGAAGGTGGGTGCCGCCTCTGTATCCCACGGCCAGCCCCACAAGAGAGAGCGCCCACGGAGACACACAGCGGGGCTCGCGGCATCCCTTTAAAGGCCGGCCAGCCGGCGCGTGCACCTGTTCCCTGGAGGGACCCGGAGGGAGCCTGACACACACGGCCTTCCTGCCTCACACGGGTGGCACTTGCGGGGGTGGGGGGTGGGCAGGTCGAAAGCAGCCTGAGAGAGAGGCCCTTCCCCCATCCCCCCCCTCACCTGCAGCCTCCACCTGCCCCTCTCACCTGGGCCTCTGCAGTTGGGTTCCCTGCCTGGCCGCCCGGCAGGAGCGTGGCTCCGCCGCCATCCTTGGCCATCAGCTGCACAAAGAAGGGGAGACGTCACTTCCGCTGCAGGGGGCCCCTGGAGAGTCCGACTCAGGGCTAGGCATCGCCCCCTTCTCCAGACACCCCCAAACTGACCAGCGCCTGCTCCTCCTGCCAGAACCGCCCTCCGGGGGAAGAGGTGACGGAGCAGAGGGGGAAAGGCCCGCTCACTGACACGCCCCCCGCCCCCTTCTCTCAAACCAGACCCCTGCCTCCCCACCCCCCTGCCTTGGGGGGGTCTGTTTTCCTCCCAGGGGCCGCCCAGAGGGGCCACCCAGCACAAGCTGCCAGAGAGAGAAACAACTTCCTCATTTGGGGTCTCTGTCAACCTGGTCAGGCGCACAGAATCTGCCCCCTCCCTCCGGAGGACGATCAAACACCAGGGCACACAACGGGAAGCCCCCCCCCGCCACAGCCCAGCCCCTCTGCACCCCCTCGCACTGCCTTGTCACCCTCCTCCTCCTCCTCCGAGCCCCACGCAGCTTTCTCCCTTGCTGCTCAGCTGATTGGGGCGGGGGGGGGGCTCCACTCTCCGGCAGCTCATGGGGGAGGATAAGATCAAGGGAGTCTCCCACACACCCCTCCCGGAGAACAGAAGGACTCCCCCTCCCCCCTCCCTGCCAGGCAGAGGGGCACCTGCTGCTGAGCTGGGGGGGGCAGCCCCCTCAGTACCATCTGTGCCTCATGGCCCGGGCGCTCACTTCCTCATGCCACCAGGAAGGAAGCCACCTCCTTCCCTCCCAAGGAGCCTCCCCAAAGCCTCACCCAGAGGGAGGAGGGGGAAGAGCAGCAGCAGCAGCAGCGCTGGAGAGGAGGCGAGAGGCTCCCCCCTGGCCACAGGGCGGCCGAGTCCCCAAAGAGCTGGAAGGGGCAGTCATGGACGTATGGAGCTTCTCAGTCCAGAGGCTCCAGCCTCCCCCCGGCAGGCAGAGAGAAGGGGGGAGAGAGAGAGGCGTGGAGAGAGGCGTGCACAGGAGGACGGAGAGAGCAACAGGAAAAGCTTGCCGGAGGCCGAAGGAAGAGCAGTACGCAACCCCCACACGCTCCTCGGTGGTGGCACCTGCGCCTAAACGTTCTCCCTTCCCCCTTCCAGTTCCCCAACCTCCATGGCCAGCCCCCCACAGAACCACTTCCCTAGCCCCCCTGCGGCCGGCCAGATATTGAGATGACTCGGATCGCCCTGGTGGGAGAAGAGAGACGTGGGGAGAGCAACAGGAAGAGCTTGCCGGAGGCCGAAGGAAGAGCAGTACGCAACCGCCACGCGCTCCTCGGTGGTGGCACCTGCAAGGCCCAGCAAACAAGCGAGCCTCGCGCGGCATGACCCTTGCTCTCCAGCCTTCACAGCAAGTGTGTGTGTGTGTGTAGGGGGGGGAAGCTGCTCAATGCAGCAAGTGTGACGCCACGAGCACAGCAGAGGAGGACAGTCATTGGCAGCCACAGGGCGGCTGCCTTCGTGAACGGGTTCAGCTCCTGCAGCTCATCTCTTGCAAGGCAAGAGTGTAAGAAGAGCCCTGAAGTTGGATCAGGCCCGGGAGGGTCCCTCTTGTCCAGCATCCCACAGTGGTCAAGCAGGTTACTTAAAGAGGACAGGCGCACAGCCCTCCACCGCCCCTGCAACGGGCGTTGTCAGGTATCTTGCCTCTGAGCATGGAGGCTCCATTTGCCTCTCATGGTTAATCAACCTTCTCCTCTAATGGTGATGTAGGTGATTTAAATTTACAAACCGCCTTTCATCCATAGGATCCCAGGACGGCATCCACAACATCAAAAGCAAACCCAATATAATAAAACCCATACAATTACACACTAAAAAGCAAATTAAATAGCAACACCTCTTCAACCAACAAACCGATCAATAACTTAAACACTTTAAATACCTGGCAAAAAGAAACTGATGGACTTCAGAGGAGGGCCTGCTGATGCCACAGGCCTCTTGCTCACTACCGCACGACGCCCCCTCCCACGAGACCCCGACCTCTTGTGGGGCCGGGACCGAGGGAGGATCTGGAAACTTGTCACTGTGCTGGGCTGGTGAGCCAATGCGCCACACGCAAGCCGTTGCCCTCTGCCAGGCGAGTCTTGGGCCCCCAAGTTTCCCTGTGCTAAAAAGCGGAACAGCTTCCATTGGCAAAGAGGAATATCTTGTCTGGAAACCAACAGGGCCAGGGTCTTGCGTGCTCTGGGAAGAGGGCAAGGCCTGATCCCATCCCTGGGGCCTTTTGGACACAGCCTGAATGCACATGGGGTGGGCAGCACCCCATGTGATCAGTGCTTGCAATGCGGTTGCCCAGGGGCACCTAACGGGCCCCAGCACCCACTGGGGGGAGAGAGGAGAAGAGCCGGAGAGCTGGGCGCCTCAGGCCTGGACCACAGCCAGCGTGGCCTCTGCGGGGCGGGGGGGGGGGGGCTGGAAAGAGAGAGGATCAAGGGGGGGCGGCAGGGCAGCCTGGCAAGGGGCAGAGTGCCCGACCATCTCCAGGGTGATTTGAGTGGGGAAATGCCACGCAGGCGCATGAGAAAAGCCATCTCCAAGGCAACAGAAACAGAAGCAGGCGGAGACCGGGAGGTGCAATGGACGAGGTGCAAGAAATGGTTTGGGGGGGGAGGGAGGGAGGAAGACGAAGGGCCTGCAGGAATGAAGACTGGCCTGGCTTCACGCCCCCCCCCCCCGGAAAAGCCCATGCGATAAGCAAAGTTTCCTGAAC
Organism: Elgaria multicarinata webbii; assembly: GCF_023053635.1. Classification (NCBI taxonomy): domain Eukaryota; kingdom Metazoa; phylum Chordata; class Lepidosauria; order Squamata; family Anguidae; genus Elgaria; species Elgaria multicarinata. Next base: position 16,773,988 of record NC_086191.1, on the reverse strand, counting down.
TGCTCTTTGATGTGCCGCTGGCCACAGTGGAAAGGCAGCGCCGTCCACAGCATCAGAGCTCAGGATTCAGCAAGGGAAAAGCATCTCTCCGAGATTATGGGAGAGACTCAAAGGGACTGACTTTGTTCAGCGCTGCAGCTGGACAAGGAAAAGTCAGCCTCTTGTGAGCGCACGCACGCACGCACACACACACTCACAGACAGGGGGGGGAGGAGGAGGAGGAGGGAGCCCACCACATGAATCATCGTGCCAAATCCGTGGCCTCATTCAGTCAGGCCTCAGTGGGCAAATCCCTTCCCAAACTGGAGCATCGCTCGCTTGCTTCAAGCACATGCTCTGGGGGCTCATTTATTATTTCCCAGTAGGACTTTTAAAGCCTAAACACAAAGAACAAATGCCTTATTAAATGCAGAAGGGAGGCAGAGGGAGATGATGCTTAAAGCGCTGCAAAAAAATATGTTGCAATGGCTGGATTCCTGGCATGGTTCGCGTTCCAGGCAGGCCAAGGCGCCATTGAGGGGGTTCAGGCACAAACAGGCGCGGCAGAAGCAGGACACGTAGAGATGCCCCACCCCACCCCCACCCCCACCCCCTCCCACGGAAAGGAGATATAAGCAGCACCATCATCAGCGCTGAGCAGTGGGCCTCTTGTCCCGGGGCAGGGGAGGACGGAGGGGCCCTCGCTCCACACTGGGCTCCCATCACCTGGGCGGATGCCAGGAAAACGCCCCCGCACCTCTTGAGTCTGGGCAGGACGAGATCTTGTCCTTTCCCAACACGTCCCACCCTCTGGCGCAGGGAGCCAAGCTCTGCCGATGGCTGGGAGATCTGCCACCGTGTTTGCAAGTTGAGTCATACTTGAACTCCCTCAAGGAGGGCTGCTTCCTTCGTCCTCCACACACACCGCACAAACCTCTCCAGATGTGGCCCCGAGCGTTTATCCCTCACCCCGGAGGCCCCCAGAGGCAGGCAGGGCCTTCCTGCAGTGGCACCAGAGATGGGGGGGCAACGTGGTGCCCACAGGGATTTTCCTTGGCACGCGAAAAGGTGCCCTGCGCCTCCCACATTTTGTAATGAACCCTTTGATTCTGTTGGTGCTGAAAAGTGTGGGGCTCAAAGGGTGCGACGGGGCTAGGCCCACCTTGGCCTTGTGATCTCAGCCTTTGGGGCAGGTGACGACGGCCCCTGGCCACGCCTCCCATGACAGCCATGTGGTGGTGGTGGTGCCCAGGACCTCAAAGAGCCAAACGTGCCCACAGGTCCCGAAACGGCCCCTCCCTTTCTCCGCAGGACCGATGGCCAGCACCCCCCCCCCATCGCGCCAGTCAGCCCGGATCAGACCCGCCGCGTGAGCCCCGCACTCCGCGGGGGGGGGGTGAGAGAGAGAAGCGGGGGTCCCTCTCCCCGCCCCCACCCCGCAGGCGACGCGTCCAGCTCTCCCCCCGCCCCAAGCCAAGCCGCCCGCAGCCCGCTCCCCACCGGACCCTGCCCTCGGCGCCGCCACCGCCACCGCCGGTCATGGCACGGGGCCACCCAACCCCCAAGCGGGCGGGGTCCGGGCCGCGAACACCCAGAGGCGGCGGCGGCGGCGGCGAGGGGCGCCGGGCCCTCCGGCTTCCTCCTCCTCCTCCTCGCTGCCTGGCGGGCTTCTCCCTCAGGCGCCCCGCGGGCAGCGCGCGCAAAGCAGCACGCGGCGCGCCCGGGCTCGGCCGCGGGTACCTGCAGCTCCTCGACGGCTGCGGTCCGCCTCAGAGGGGGCTCTCGGCGCCCGGCGCAGCCTCCTCCGCTTGGCGCGGCTCGCCTCCCTCGGCCAGAGGCTCCGCGCAGAGCAGCAGCAGCAGCAGGACGAGCAGGAGGAGGAGGAGGAGCCGCGCCGCGTCTGGGCCGGACGGCGGGGGCGCCTCCGGGGGACCCCGGGCGGGGCGGGGAGGCGCGCTCGCGCTCGCGCACGCACACGCCGCCGGCCACAGGGCGGGCGTCAGCAGCGCCGCCGGGGCTCGAGGCGCTGCTGGAAGGCGCGACCCCCGCGAGGCCTCGCTCAGACGGGGTGGGCTGCTGGCATCCCCTACCGCGCCCATCAGCCCCAGGCAGCGTAGCCAAAGGCAAGCCAGGAGGACAGCTGCAGTCCAGCCACCTCCGGAGGGACACAAGACCCCCACCCCCACCCCAGGGGCTCCGCCAGGCCCCTGCCACACCAGCAGGCCCACCTCGCCGGGCTCCGGCCAAGCGCCTTCCCACGAGCAGGGCAGGGGGCCGGTGTTCCCACAGGAGATGGATCCGAGGAGAGGCTTCTCTCCCGCTCAAGGGTGCAAAATGGCAGGGACAGTCAGCAGGGTGGGCGCCAAGAAGGACGGCCTTCACATCCTGCCAGGGTGTCCAGAGGCACGGGGCCTGCTGCTGCTGCTGCTGCTGCTGGAGAGAGGACACAGCCCTGAAGTCTGCAGAAATGAAGCCCACAAAGCTCACTACTCGATGCCATCCGCCTTCCACTTAGCCCAAAGGGTTTGCTCAGAGGCCGCGGCCATCAGCCATCTGGACCTGCCCATTCTAACATTCAGGCCCAGCAATCTCAAGCAGCAGCCTTTGAGAATATGGAACACACACGAGGGAGGCGACATTTTTCTGGGGCCAACGCCAAGCACCCTATTCTCCCTCCCACAACCATCTGTCAGGGATGCTTTAGGGTGGATTCCTGCACTGAGCAAGGGGTTGGACTGGATGGCCTTGTAGGCCCCTTCCAACTCCGCTATTCTATGATCTCCCAGCCCGTTAGAGGCAGATGAAGCAGGAGGGAGGTGCTAAAGGCCCTCCTTCCTTCTCTGCTCTGCTCTTGTCCTTGCTAAGCGGAGGGAGGGGAGGAGACACAGGCCAAGGCGGCTTCCCTCTCCCCCAGCCGTGGAGAGCACTCGCCCACAGGGCCTTCTTTCTCCAGAGCTCCAGCCCCGCACAGCATCAGGCTGGTCCGCCCCTCCCACTCCAGCAGGCAAAGAAGGAAAGTGCTGGGGGGAGGGGGGAGAGGCAGTCCCCCTCCCCCTCCCCCCCCCGCAGTGCTGTCACCTAGCGGCACTTTGGCCCCGTGCTGGAGAGGAGCTGTTTTCAGGCAGCCGGCCTGGGGCTGCCACACACCTCTGGCCCAGGCTCCTTATCTGAACAGGCAGGAAGAGCAGCAGCTCCCCAGGACATCTGTGGGCAAGGCGGAGGGCTGGTGATAACAGGAGCTTCCTCAGGCCCCGAGCGGGCGGGAGGAGAGAGCGAGCGACGGCCTCCCTCCAGCAGCCTTCCTTGGAGGAACCGTGGCTGCCCGGGCCAGAAGGCAGCCTTCTGCTCAGGCCGTTTCCAAAGGGCAGGGAGGATGTCAACTGAAACGAGAGGCGGACACACATTTGTTTTAGAGCAACCGAGCACAGGCCCACCCTCAGCATCGACCGGCCCCAGGACCTGCTAGACGGCCAGGCAGAAGGAGCAGCACTTTCTGGCACAGGAGGCCCACCGGAAATGAACCAGGCCAGGTCTCCCCAGAGCGGAGTCCTGAGGACACCTGCAGCCCAGTGTGGCTCTCGACCTCAAGGGCTTCTCTTTAGGCCCCCAACTCCCCCCTCGGGGGCAGTAGCAGCTGCCACGTGGCCCTTAGGGGCCTGGAGGCCAGAATGACAGAGGGTAGCCCTCTTCCATTTAAGCCCTGCTGGCTTCTGCCAAGGCATCGGCCCCTGGTCCCTCCCCCTGTAGCCGTGGCCTGTTAACAGAGAGGCAACCTGGTGCCAGCCTGAAGTTTTGGACTACAAGTCCCATCAGCCTCAGCCAGCGCGGCCAATGGCGAAGGATGCCGCCAACATTTGGAGGGCACCAGGTGCCCTGCCTCTAATCAACATTAACTCCACGCAGCCATTTCCCTCCTGTTGTTTAAGTCCCCCCTTCCCGGAAAGAAATGGAAGCCGGGGATCCAGTTTGTGCTACATTCAAGTCTCGACCATAAGTGACTGTAAGTGGCTGTCATAAGTGATGAGGCCCCAGGACACCCCCAGTCCCCCCCACACACCCCAGGCTTCATGCCTGTTGCGGGCAGCAGGGAAAGGCCCCGCTCCTGACTGCAAGCCTCCGAAGGCAGGATGGGGAAAGCTCCTACCTGTTCCAGGCCCCCAAGCCGCCTGGGAAAGAGCCATGGGGCTTTAGGGGAGGGGCCTCACCGCCCCCACCCCCGCCCCCATTCTTTGCACACCACACCCCATAACTAAAATGCTCTGAGAGAGAGGGGGAGGAGATGGGTGGTTACAAGTTCATTTAAAAGTTTTATTCCTTTATAAAATCTCGTTCCAGACAATTTCATAAAATGCGAATAAATTACTGAATGAGAGCTTTATTTTGGAATATTCCAAAGAAGAAGAGGAGGCTTTCCTAAGTACTAAAATATCCAGGGAAATAAACTAGATTTAGAAAAACAAAACAAAAAACCAACCCTAAATACAGACACAATTCACCCATCAACTTTGCAGCAAGGGTGGCATCCTCCAAAAAGAGACGGCTGCAATCTGAACCGTGGTGAGAACAGCAACCCAAGGGGGGGGGGGGGGGAACGGGACATGTGAGCAGGAGGGCAGGCCGAGGGGGCTTTCGGGGGGGGCACGGGAGGGTCCCCTAGCTCCAGCCTGTGCTTCCCTCGGGGAGGCCCCTCTCATACTGAATTGGAAGGGTGGGGGGAGCGGCTACAGAGGAAACACAACACAGTTACAAGGGGGGACGTCTCCCCCCCCTTTAGAGACACTCCAATTTGAGCCAAGAAAGGTAAATTCACAGGCGAGGCAACTTTTGCTTTTTGGTTGGAAGGGTAGAGCAAAGGGGCTGCCAAAGTTGGGCCAAGATCCGTTCGCCGTCAGCTGCAACAGCCTGCGCAGCAATGGGTCTCCTGGAAGCACATGGATTCCACAAGCGCTCAACCCAAGTCTTCTGAACAGTGCTGGGTCCTTATGGCTTCACGGGGGGCAGGGTGGGGGGCGGAGAGGGTGAGGGGGACACGTAGGTTAACTTCCAGTAGCATTTTGCACTGAAATCCTGAACACTGTTGTTTAGGAATGGAGACCAGGGATGCCGTCCAAACAGCTTTCAGACGAGAACGGAGCTGCCGCCGCCACTAATCCATGAAAACGAGAACTTTCCTCGATATGGGGCGTGGGGGGGCAGGGAGGAGAAGAGAGGCACGGGATGGAACACACAGAGACACAAATGCTTCAAAAGAACTGGGAACAGGGAGCAACTAGCCAGAGCACTCGGGGCAATGCCTGCCCCCACCCAAAGGAGAATTGCCACGACCAGGGAAGCTGGGGCTGCCTGGACTATCAAGCGGCGCCTCCCGCCCCAAACCAGACGGACAGTTCCAGGGGGGGCAGGAGGCAGGGAGCAACGCTGGCGTCCAGCCCGAGTCAGGCGTCATCCGGGTTCTGGTGGCTACCGGGAAGGGAAAGCGTCAGAGGAGAGCCAGGCCAGGCGGTGGGCCCACAGGGTGCCACGTTCACGGACTTGAGCAGGACGGGTCCCTCGGCCTCCTCCAGCTGCGCCCTGCCAAACACCCCTCGCCAAGCCAGCAGCGTTGGCTACGCCCAGACAGACCGCTCCGAGCTGAGTGTCAACACTGCCACTGCCGCCTCTCTGTGCCCCACAGGGGCTGGGGCCTTGCAGACTGCCTAGGCTGGCCAGCCACAGGGGCAGGAGGAGGGAGAGGAGGGGCCCTAAAAGCCATACTTTGCCTGCGTCTGACGCCTACTGAGCTTATTTTCAGCCCAGGTGTTCTTCAGCTCCAGCTCTCGTTCTTTCGCCTGCCCCAGGAAAGGAAAGGAAAAAGAAAAGGGTGGTTGGCAGGTGAGAGGCAGAATCATAGCTCTTTTAGCCTGTTCGTATAATGAACAAATGACGGTGGTTTTATAGTTTTAAATTAATGATTGTTGGGTCTGTGACCGCATAATAAAAATCTATCTATCTATCATACCTTCTCCAGCGTCCCACCCAAACACAGGACTCGGAGCGGAGGCCACCCCTGCCTCACCCCAGTGTGCCCACATGAAGGCCCGCTGCGGGGGCACCAGAGAGTCAAGAAGCCACCCCCCACCCGCCCTACTTCCCAAGAATGCCGTCAGCTGCACGGGCCTCAGAGCGGAGGAAGTGACCCACGCCACAGGGCAAGGCTGAGCACGAAGAGGGGCAAGATCCCGCCTTCCTCCTGGGACAGGACAGAGAAAGCCTGGACCAAGGCCGTCAGCTTGCCAACTGAGCCTCAGGCACCCAACCACGGCACTCAGCCTCCCGCGCCTTCCAGAACACCCACAGGCTTGTCCAGCCACAGAAACACTGTTTGGGGGTTTGAGTTCGGGCAGAAGAGGGCAGCAACCCTGAGCCCCAGGCAGAGACCCCTTGGGGGAGCTCCAAGGATGACAAAAGCCAGGAGCTTTTGACAGGGGAAGGCCGGCCAGCCAGGAGGCTACTGCGGAACAGCATTCACAGCAGTGGGGAAGAAGGGTGGGCACAGAAGTGCCTCTTTGTGACCAGCGGGAACAGAGACTGAGCAAGGCTGGACCAGGACAGACTAGGGGAGCGGGGTGGGTGGGGGAGATGCAGAAGCACGGCCAGGCAGAGAGCCTCCTCACCTGGTGAATCAGGTACGTGATCTGGTGTTTCCTCCGCTGCTGCCCTGTGGGCTGCTCCCCCTTTTTCTGGAGTAAAACAGAGGATCAGAAGCTCTTTCGGGCGCCCTCTGCGCAGACGGGAGCAGGCAACGCTTCCCTCCGAGGACATAGAGCGGCCCCCTCGCTCCAAGCCCACCCTCGGGACAACGTGCCTCTTGGCATTTCGTTTGTAGCCTTTTTGTCCAGCACCAGGCGTGGGGGCTCAAGCCTTGAGCAGGAGAGCTCCCACCCGCTAGAGGGATGGCGTGGGATGACGCCCTGCCCCGAGGCCGCTCACCTTGCTGAATGACTTCATGTTCTGCTCCTCCGTCAAGGACTTGGTCAGCCATTGCTGTGCGCCGCTTAGCTGGTCGTCCCCCTTGATCTCCACAAAGTTGATCTCCTCCCGCCCACGGTTCCGCTTGCCTTGGAGACGCTTGAACTAAGGAAGGGATTGAAGGAGAAAAATGGCTGTGGCGGCAGCGGCGACTGGGTCTCTCTCAGACCCTCAAGAGCCGACCGGGATCCAGCCACGGCAACCCTCGTGGCTCTTGGCCTTCTACCACGACGCACGGCGCGCAGCGCTGCACCCACCCCAAGGAAGGCCCCCGACTCAGCCAAAGCTGAGTGTTCTCCGCACAGCCTAAGAAATAGGAGCAGCAGAGGTTCCTGGATACGGTTGAGCCTGAGAAGAATGAGCAGAGCAGGCAAGCCAGCATGTGACACATGCGCACACAGACTTCTCCTGCACCACGGAGAGCCACTGCAACTTTCGGTGAAGTGCTCAGAGAGTTTGGGCTATCGGGTGGTACAAAAATGCAATAAACCTATAAGGTGTTCAGGGCTCTCTTGCCATTTTGTTTCTTGCTCCCACAGCTGCAGAGGAATCTGGAGCCCATCATGAAGGTTTAGAACCCGGGAGGCAAACAAGAATGAACCTTGGGCTCTCCGTGGCCAGTTGTCCATGTGCAAAACGAGAAGGGCAGCTAATGACTGCAGACCTAATAGCAAGGAGATGGCGGAAGAGGAGGCGCTTCTGAGGGGCCCCCACCCAGAGCCATGGGGAGATTTCAGCACCTCCACATTTCTCATTCCAATTCTCCACATTTGTCTTAAATGACTGACTGCAGAAAGCTAAGAGGGGAGGCTTTAGCTGCACACCCCATGACACCGCCCCCTCTGAGTTTCTGACAGGCCTGGCCCAAATCCAGCTGAGCTATACGAGCGATATCCGGCTTTTCTCGGCCCTGAGGCGGCCACAGTGAGCACCCCAGGAAGGCGCCGCCTTTTCCTCTCTGCCACCAGAATGCAACAACCCAGGGAATAATCCAGTTCCAGACTCAGCAGAAGTGAGGGAAGGCAAACAGCAGGGCGCTCAGTTCCCCCTAATTCCACTAATCCCAGGGCCTATTGAGGTTGAGCCCGAGCGGAAACATCCGGAAAGCACTCCAGCGTCAGGGCCGACACAACCATACGGGCTAGCAGAGGTATAGCCAACAGATCTTCTCAGGAACCCCCAGCGGCCGCAAAAGCATTCCTACTTCTCTCCTTTAACAGAAGAGCTGAGAAGGGAAGGAGGCAGCGGACGGAAGCCCCACCACGGAGGGCCCCATCCTGCCCACGGGCTCCGTGCAGAAGGTCCCTGCTCAGCTCACTCCCGAGTTAATGCAAGCTAAAAGCCAAGAGGCCCACCGCATTCTGCAAAGGCCACACCCCCTGCGTGGGGCCGCTCGAGCTCGTCCACCAGCCAGCGTGTAAGCCACGTTCTGGGGTCTGTCACGACGTGCCTCCACACAAGAAAGACCCCGCCACGTGTAGAAGACCGGCCTCCCAAGTGCTGGCGAGGCCCACCACCACCACCACCACCAGCCCCTGTGCCCCCAGGAGACTGCAGCCTCCGGCAACACGGCACTCAAGAGCAGCTGCTCACCGCTTCATCGTCCATGAAGGAGGCCGTGGCAGGGGCAGCGGCAGCATCGCTGCTCATCCCCTGGGGCGGCCCCAGTGCCAGGTCGCTTTCCTGGTAGTAGCCGCTACCGCCGCTGCCGTAGTATTCCTGCTGAAGAGACACAAAGCACAGGGACCCTCTCAACAGAAGAGGAAACGACCCCAAGGCCAAGCTTCCCTGCCTGCCCGCACTCCCACTCCCACTCCCACTCCCCTCACAGCGTTCCCCCACCAACCCCAGGCTCCCTCTAACCCGCACAGCCCCTTCCTTCCCCACATGCTCTGTCGGCCCCAGACGCTTACGGGGATTCCGAAATCAAAGCCACCAGCACGAGAAGGAGCGTCATCTCCAAGGCAAAGCCGAGGGCTCTGCTCTCACCTGGTAATAAGCACCGGTGCCGCCCGCGTTGCTGTAGCCAGGATACGGAGAGTAGGGCTGGCTTCCGTAGTCTTCCCCGGGCTTCGGTGCCCAGCCATGCGGAGCAGAGCTCGAACCTGGTGCCGTCTTGAATTCCAGCGGGGCATTGGCGGTGGCAGCGTCCTGGCCTTCGGGCTCAGGCCCCGGCTCTGTCCCGGGGGGCAGGTCGTCCAGCAGCACCGGGCCAGAGAACATGTAACCCTCGGGGCTCCGGGGGGGCGGCGGCGGCTCGCTCCGACTGGGCAAAGAGAAGTAGTTCTCGGGGGTCACCTCCTCGTCGCTGTCGTTCTCCTCCTGGGTGATCTGCTTAGTCACCTGCAGGGCGGCGCTCTTGGCCGCTGCCTTGATGGCGGATGGGGAAGGAGTGGTCGTCACGGCAGAGGCGGCCTTGAGCGCTGGCTTTGGCTTGGAGGCAGTCGCCGCAGCAGCTGCCGGGCCTTTGGCCTCCGGGGCGCTCTCAGCTGCTTTCCTGGAGAAAGCGTAGGGCAGGAGCCGCCGGTTTGTCTCTTTCACAGTCAAGTTTTTGGGCTGAGGAAGCAGAGCAGACAATCCAGACCCCTCGCTGTGGCCCTGTGACAAAGACAAAGTGGCAAGGTGAGAAGAGGGCGTGTGTGTCTTTCTTCACCTGGTCTTCCCTCCCTCCCTCCGGCTGGAGCTCGCCCCACACAGCTTGGGCCTGCCTGCCTGCCCTCCCTAAGGCTGCAGCCTATAAAAACGCCCGTCCACGTGAGGCCACGATGTTCCCTGGCTGACTGCAGCACTCCTGCTCAGAGCGGCTACATCACCAGGTTGCCTCCTTACGCTGGGCATTTCTGCTGCTATCTAATACTCTTTGAGCAATAAATGTTTATTTTGTGGTACCACATTGTGTTATGTGGCCTGTGAGAAGTTTCAGGGATCACAAGCCCTATATTAATTCTTGAAGCCCAAAAGACTTGGTAAAGTTTTGTAAATCTATCACTGAGTGGGGCCTGTCCTTAAAATCGTTGCATTCTGTCTCTTGTGCTGGTGAATCTCAGGTGCACCTGTTCATGTTTGGGAAGCAAGTCAGGCAGGTGGAGCGAGAAGTCAGTGGTCTCATCGTGGGGTTTTGTGAGCCCAACGTGGCCAATCAAACCACCGGACCAATCACCTAGAGGACCGGGATGTCGGTCTCTCCTGCAGACCCGTTGAGCTCAAGCATGCCCTGGCCAGGGCAGCCAGGCCTCCTCCTCCGAAACAAGGCGGCGACCTCCGTTCCTTACAGAGACGCCACCCAAACAGGTCCTCACCTGGAAGGCAAGCTGCTTCTTCGCCGGCTCATCTTCCTCCGAGTCCGACTGAGAGGGAGAGAGAAAAGAAAAGGCCTTTATTCACCTGACAGCTTTAAACAGAAGCCGTCTCTCTGTCAAGGTGGGTGTTGGGTTTCCTTTGCAAGCCCAGGTCAGTGACCTACAAGGCCAGACACTGAAACCAGGTGCTCGGGAACCCGTGCGACACCCCCTGGTCTTGGCCGCGCAGGAAGAACAAGTCAAGGAGCCTCCCGGGGCTACACAGGCCAAAAGTGCTCGTGTGCACCCAAGCAGGGCAGTGCACCTGAGGGGAAATGGCCAAAGGATCGCTTGGAATGACCTAAACACTCCCAAATTCTGCAAGCAGATTATGCACGTTAATACAAAACTATGAGGCGTTGTCTCACTGGTCTTTGCTCAAACAGTGGCTATGAAGCCAGAAGTGCTTGGAGCTCCTCCACTCCCTGCTGCTGCAACTCAGTGATAAGAACGCGCTGCAACTGCCTCTCTCGTGCGCAGCTGTCTTTGCGCTGTGCTTGGCAAGGGTGCTGAGGAGCCCAAGTGCCCCACCTCCAACTGGGGCTGGTGATCTGTTACATCACCACATTCCTCGTCTGCACAGCCCCACGCACAACTCCTGCAGTCCCAAAGGTTTCGGAACTAGGCCACGGAATGCAGGATTCCCGCCTCCAGTGGAGCAGAGCTCTGAGCGGTGTCGGGCTTCACTTCCAAAAGGAGAGGGCGCTCCACGTTGTCAGAAAAGCAAGAGACAAACTAAATACAGGTGGGCAGTTCCCAGGGAAGACTCAGAAAGCGGTGGGGGTGTCTGGAAGAGGCTCCAGTGGTTGGGTGTGTGATTTCATTCACTCTTCAGTCCTACTCCGTCTGCCCACACATGCATATCATGCCCCAAACACCACGTTGACGACATACTAGAACTTTTTCTACACAACTTCTTCTTCAACCCCGCACTCTGACCTTCAGGTCACCTCACAGTGTGTTATACATGGGCTGCTGCTGTAAGTATCAAAGCATCTTCCTCTACCTGGGAGTTTGGGGAGCTGCACAAGTCAACCACGTCTGGATAAGAACTTCCAAAGTCTGGAAAACACCAGGCAAAAACCTCAAGTTCACACACCCCTCGCGCTGCGTGTCGCTGGACCAGTTTTGAGTTCTAAAAACGACTGAATGGATTTTAAGTGCTTCCGGGCACGACCTTACTCTTATCTGGCAAGTCCGAGAGCACTCTTGACTTTTGCAGCAGTAGCCACCCCAAGCTGAAGGGAAAGTGACATAGGTAAACTATTTCTGTGGAGTTTGCTGGCTAGACGCTCACGTGGTACAGCCTCAAGACGCCAGCAATGGGGCCGGGTGCAAGCCCATCTCCCCTTCACAGAGGGGGAAAGTAATCCTCTCTCCAGCCGCTCATGGTGCAGCAGTAGCTGACTGGTGCGGTGCAATCCCACGTTATCTCTGGAGGAAGCAGAACTGGCAGTGAAGGCTAAACTCAATTCCTGAGGAGGCCTGATGGGAGCCCCTCCTTCTGTTTCTAGAGAGACAAACTCACTAGCCAGGCTTTCCATTCATTAGTGCAAATGCACGTTAAGGGCATGATGAATTCAGCGCCAGCCAGGGCCAAAAGTCTGGATGCTTCTGCTGTAGGTTGCACGTGCAAGATGGCCATCCGTTTCCTGCTAGCATTTTTAAAAATGGCTTTTGCACAGCTGATGCTTTAATTGCATAGACTTTGTATCCCTGTGCAATTCTCCTACGGCCTCTGATACAAGACAGCCCGTGTCCCTCACCCACAGGCAACCGCTCCGTCAGGCTTGCTCCCAAGTAGGCATAAATCGCTGGTAGGCAAAGGCATTTGGATCCAGCCAAGCCTTCGGCGTTTGTGTGTTTAATTAGCGTCTAATGTGTTAATTGCATTTCTGTTTTCTTGGGGTGGGGGTGGCGGTCTTGTATGCCGCCTTGAGGAAGCACCATTTTTGACAGAAAGGTGGGATCTGGGTTCGCGGGCGCAACCCTATGCATGTTTGGAGCCAGAAGCCCTGCAGTTGCCAGCAGGGCTGGCTGGAGGGGAGCAGGGGGTCGCGGGGCTCCTTCTGCCTGCCTGCCTGCCTGCCTCACCGGGCCCCAATAAACACAGGAGGCCGCGCTCAGAGCTGCCACCGCTCACGGACCCCCGCCGCCCACGGGCCCTTCTTTGCCCCTGCGGCCGAGGCCGCGGCCTATGGGGATGCAGGCGGGGTGGGGCGGCCGAGAAGCAGACCTGAAGACCCCCGGCTCCCCCACACCGCCCCAGACACTCACGTCCCCCGAGGGCAGCTGAGGCGCGGCGATCCGGACGGGCTGCGTCCTCTTCTTGGGCTTGGAGGGGAGGCCGGGCTCGGACGGGGTGGCGGCGGGAGGAGGCGGAGGCGGGAAGGCGGCGGCGTGCCGGTGGGCAGCAGAGGGAAGGGGAGCGAGGAGGGGAGGCGGCAGGAGGGCCCCGAGCCGAGAGGCCTCGCCGGGAGGCGGCGGCGGCGGCGACGGGGCCAGGGGGGGAGGAAAGCCCGCCTTGAGCGGCGGCAGGGCCGAGGCGAAGCCGGCCTTGGGCGGCGGCAGGGCGGAGAAGAGCCCTCGCCCCCCTCCTCCTCCTCCTCGCCTGCCCGACTCCCCTCCTGCGTCCTCGTCCGGCTCTTCTTCTTCTTCCTCCTCCTCCTCCTCCTCTTCTTCATCTTCTTCCTCGGCTGCGTCACTCGCCGCCTCCTCCTCCTCGCTACTGGCGTAGGCCACCAAAGACATGGCGCCGGGCCGAGGCTGGTGTTACGCGAGGCCGAGGCTGCGCCCGCCGCACTAGGCCGCGCTCCTTGAGCGTGAAGCCCGCTAGGCCGCAGCGGTCGTCATGGCAACGCCGCCGCCCGCCGGAAGGCAGGCCAAGGAGGCCCGAGCGGGACGGGCTCCCGCTGCCGCTCCCCGTCACAAGGCCGCTTACGCCCGCCCGCCCTCGGCCTCGGGTAATGGCGGCCACCGTGGAAGCAGAAGGGGGAACTTCTCCCTCCCCCTCCTTCCTCAGCGCAAAAGCACGGCAAGGAAACGACAACTCCCAGAAGCCGCCGCGCCGGAAGCTGCCATTGGCCGGCCGGCATCCTGCCGAGCGAAGGCTTCTGGGAAGCAGAGTTTTGGGCCGCTCCCGCCTTCTTCACCACCTCCGGGGAGGAAGTGCCACAACTCCCATCGGCCGTTTCGCGGGCTCGGCTCGTGTGCTCAGCGGGAGGGCCAGCCGGGGAGGCCGCAAGATGGCCGAGCGGGTGGGCGGGGCTTGGCCGTGGAAGTTGCCCCGAGGAGCATGCAGAGGGCGGCGAGAAACACAGAGCGCACACAGGCGCCGCTGAAGCCACGGGGGGCGGGCGGGGAGCCGCCTCTTGAACGGGCAGCCGCTCCAGCGCGGCGGCGCCCCCCTGCAATCCGCCGCCTCGGGTGCATTTCATACGGGAAGGCGGGCTGTGAACCGCGAGGCCCATCACCAAGCACGACACGTAGGCCCTCGGGCCGTCCCTCAGCACCCGTGTCCGGACAGCGCCGGCCTCAGCCGCCTCCGGGGCTCCCCCCCCCCGCTTGGCTCTGCCCCCGAACCCCTCTCCAGCCCCGCCTCTGGTGGCCCCGCAGCGCGGCTCCCCCCCTCCTCCTCCTCGGCGCGCTCCTGCTCGAGCGCCGGCCTCTCCAGGCGCCCCCGCCCGCGCCAGGGCCAGGGGTGGGGGGAGGCGTCTGCCACAGGAGGGAGCTCGGAGGAGGAGGAGGAGGAGGAAGGCGGGCAGGCGGGCGGAAGGGGAGGGCAGAGCGGGAGCGGAGGAGGGGGAGGGCCCAGCAGCCGCAGCAGCAGCCGCCGGAGCCGCCGCCGCCGCCTTCCGAACACAAACAAGCGCCCCCGGGAGCCTTTGGCGCGCCTGCCCGGACTGTTGCTCGGCGGCCCCGAGAGAGCGAAGGCAGCGGCGGCGGCGGCGGCGGCGAGGCGCGCTCCTGCCCGCTCGCTCGTGCAGGAGGAGGAGGAGGAGGAGGAGCGGCGGCGGCGCCAGGCAGCCATTCAGCCAGGCCCGGGCGCCTCTGCCGCCCGCGCCATGTCCCGCTCCAACCGGCAGCGCGAGTACAAGTGCGGCGACCTGGTCTTCGCCAAGATGAAGGGCTACCCGCACTGGCCCGCCCGGGTAAGAGCAGGAGCAGGAGCAGGAGGAGGAGGGGGCGCGCGGTGCGGCGTTGGGGGCGGGGGTCTCCGCCCGGCTGGCCCGCGAGGCGCGCGCGCTGGGAGGGCGGCTGCGAAGCGGAGGCGCAGGTGCCGCCTCGCCCCCCTGGCGCCGGTGCTGCGCCCAGCGCGCGCTTGGAGCCTCCGCGGAGGCGGGCCCGGGGCGCCGCAGCGGCGGCTCTGGCTCTGGGCCTTCGCGGGCCTCCGCGGGCGAGGCTGCAGGAAGCGCCGGGGCGAAGGCCGAGCCCGATTGCGCCCGGGGCCCGCTGCGCTCAAGACTGGCCGGCCCCTCCCGCGGCCCCGCGGGCCTTGCGGCCCGAGCGAGGCCGGCCTGTCGCGGGGAGGCCTCTTGCCTTGCCCCCGCCTCTCGGCGGGCCGCCCAGCCCCTGCTCGCGTTGCATTCGGCCCGGGGCGCAGGATGAGGCGGGCCCGGCGGCGGCGCGTTGCCTTGTGATTGTGTCGGTGTCTCTGGCGGGATCCGCTTGGATCGCTCGTGGCGGCGGCGGCGAAGTGGCCGCTTAGAACCGGGGTGCGCAGGCGGCCCTCTTGCAGCGCGCGGGGCCGAACCCAGACCCGAGCTGGGCCCGATCCCGAAAAAGGGTGCAACCCAATAGGTGCCTTTCGCACTGGAGAAGTGCGGGCTGCATGTGCGCCATTTCTTTTCTGATCAATGGCAATTTACAGTGCAGTCCTTTCCATGTTTACTCAGAAGTAAGTCCCATTTCGCTCGGTGGGACTTCTCCCTTGCTGTGTGGGTAGGGGACTGCAGCTTTAGGGCGCCATCCTATGCATGTTTACACAGGGAGGGGGGAAGCCTTACAACACCCAGCCAGCCATTGAGGTTGGGGGATGTTGGGAATTCCGTGCAACCATGCATAGGATTGCACCTTGAATGAATGCACTCCTGATCTGCTCGCAAGTGTTGGTGGGCATTGTGGCGCTGCCTGCATGTTAAGCTCAACACGTGCAGGTGTTTTGTAAGATGCGTCCCAAGAAGAACCCTTGAACACATGAGAAAGGAAGCTGGTGATGACGAGCATCTGTTTATTATGGTTTGTGAACCTCGCAGCGGCTCAGTCAGTGCCCTGCGTTCTTTGTAGGGCAAGAGACATCAACATCGCCCACTCCAGATCTTTGGAGAACTTAAGTGTGTGTGTGGGGGGGTGTTATGTGCCATTAAAATAATGTTGCTTGTAATCATAATAACTTAGTTACCATATTACTGAAGAATTGGTGGATTGGATCCACAAAACAGGCTACAGCCCTGCAGGACCTTACTGTGCAGACTTAGAAGTCTTAACGTATAAGTGTTTAGGGTGGTCCAGGGTGAGCGGACAAGTGAAAAGAGTCCAGTTCTGGGGTGGTGGTGGGGTGGAAATTGAGGGGCAAAGGGGCGGCTCCTGAAGAGCTCTGGGTGCTTCCTCCCACCCCATTAGCTAAAGGCATCTGAGTGGTTGTGCCCACATCCCATTGAAGATGGCCCTGAGGCCCTCTTCCAAACTCCCTCCTATAAGGAGCAGAGCCTTCTCTGTTGTGGCCCCGGTGCTCTGGAACTCTACCAAGAGAAGTCCCTACAGCTTCCTCCCTGCAAACTTTCCAAAAACTCATTTCTAGTTTGCACCAGCCTTCCCCATGTATTGGACTACATCTCCCATCATTCCCCGCCAGCAGGGTAAAAGGGTTGCTTGTCTGGAAGAAAGCTCCATTGAACACAGTGGGCGGCTCTTACTTCTGAGTAAACCTGCATAAGGACTGGGCTGCAAGTGTGATTGCCTAGTGAAAGAAGACGTCTGGCTCTATGAATTTCAGTTGCTTTGAGGAGTGAAATCTCCGAACTTTTGTACAAAAGTCAGTTCAGTTTATTGGTCAATCAAAAGGATTTTATCCACTTAACGAAAACCGTAAATAAATAAACAGCATAACACAAAATAAAGCATAGGACAGCCACAAAAATAAAAACCAATAGTTGTAAAGGGAGGGGGGAGGGGGTTTCCTGTGTTTTTAGAGCAGCCTTCCCCAACTTTGTGCCCTCCAGATCTGTTGGATTGCAACTATCTGTATTGTATTAAAAACATAAAAGCTTTAAGGGGATCTGCTGCCTGATTTAATTGGGGGCATCTTTTTAATTGATTTAAGCAAAGCTTTCCAGCCCTAAGAATGTTGTAACACACATAGGAAGGTAATAGGAGGGGCAGGTGACGTGCGGTGTGGGGGAGAGCGTGAGATGTATCTGCCTGAGGGTAGTGTGCTTGGGGTACTTAGGAGCTGGTGGTGACCTGATGGCGATAGCAGAGCACTTTCTGTTCAGGGTTTTAAAAACCTGAGCGTCTCGCGGGAGGCAGCTGGCCTCCAGCGGGTGCTCTTGCAGTTTGCCCATCGTGGGGCCCCTGTAGCCACAAGAGGAGAAGGGAACTCAGCCTGTCAAGTGGAGTGTGAGTCGCTTTCCTTCCAGATGTGTAAGTGGTCACTTGCCCCTCTCTTCTCCAGGGGGAACTGGAAGAAGAGTTTGAAATTTAGAATTCCTGTTCACATGGGCACTAAGCAAGATCACTTCCTTGAAAGCGAAGTGCCCAGAGCTTTCCAAAATTAAGGGATAGGGGTGGGAGTGTGTTTTGTTCCCTGATATGGATTCTAAATGCACGTGCCATCAATGGCTACCAGCCCTGACGGCTATGTGCCACCTCCAAGATCAGAGGCAGTAAGCCTATGTGCACCAGTGGCTGAGGAATATGGGTGGGAGGGTGCTGCTGCCCCATGTCCTGCTCTGTGGGTTCCTGGTCTACAGCTTGGTTGGCCGCGGCGTGAAGAGAGTGCTGGACTAGATGGACCCTCAGTCTAATCCAGCATCAAGGCCCTCCTCATGCCATTTGGTGGACAGGAGGCTATATTAACCATTTGCACAATAATACATTTAGTGTGACCTTTGTGTCATAATGATAATGCTTGACCGTAAGAACCACACGTCTGATTTGTCCTGATATCATAAAAGACTGGCAATGGGTTTGATGGCGCATCAGAGATTCCGTCATAAGAGCCTTCGTGAGTGTTCCCCCTGTGTTTGTGATACATGTGACATAAAGAATAAATAAGCATGGTGAAAATACAGAAAAGAGACATGAATGTAGAACAGTTTCCTTCACAGGTATTTTCAACAAGGTGGTTTACCCACTTACCTGGGAGTGAACCCCATCGAAGCCAAAGAAACTTACTTTTGAGTCGATACGTATAACATTGTGTTTTTTTAAAAGAAGTTTTAGAAATCCTGATCTTATTGAAAATATATCACTTACGTTTATCCGCCTTGGACAAAGGTAGCGGGGCCAAGTGGTCCTGAGCCCCCTCTGGGGAACTTGCTCCAGTATTTCATGATCCATTGGTTTCCCCCGCAGCATTCACGCGTTACGTGAACACTGGTTCCCCTCGTGGTGTAGTCACCCCACACGGGGCTCCTGAGCAGGTGGGAGTCACCCCAGGCGCAGCCCAGCCCCTGACCAGGAGGGAGGCCGTGAGGCGCCCCGCGACGCTGGCCCCTGCCAGGCCTGTTAATGTGCAAACAGGCCTTCACGGCGCTCTTGCTCGATTCGCTGTGACAGAGGTCAGGCGGGTGTAAAGCGGTCGACAGAAAAATTGATTCATACGTTGTCACGTCCCTGTTTTAAACTGCTGAAATCCGTGCCTGTGAGAATGAAAGGGGGGGTACGGCCGGGGAGGTGAGGAGGCTCGTGTTTTATAACACACACCCTGGACCTGCCGGCTTTATGAGGAGGCTAATCTGGGCTGTGACTACACAGGGCCAAGAGCTGGCTTTCCCCTTGCGAGGGCTGGCCCTTAAAAGGATGCCTCCTGAGAAGCCTACAGAAAGGGTTTTTTCCCCCTGGCTATCTCCAAGCGGAGTTTAATGTTTCCTTGAAGTATTCTTGGGTGGGTGGGTGGGTGGGTTGGGGGGCTTGCTCAGCCCTCTCTTTCGAAAGAAGCTTCTTTTGTCTCATGGAACAAGGCCTGGGCCTGCTGCCCTCTTTTTTCCTTGCCACCTCGTGGCGCCATTTTTGTCCGTGTCCCCAAGGCCTGCTGTGTGTGTGTGTGTGTGTGTGTGTGTGTGTGTGTGTGTGTGCCCCGTCCTTATTCCCAAAAGCCTGCCTGCCTAGCTGCGGCCTGACCGTTGGTGGGGCGGGGAGGGGAGAAGTGAGAAGGGGGGAAGGAGGCCTCCCTCCAGAGAGAGAGAAAGGGAAGGAAGGGATGAAGAAAAAGGAGCCGGCCTTGCGGTTTCCCCATAGCATAAAAGGGCCTGGATCTCGGTTACATGGAGGAGGCCCCCTTATGCCGCGGGGCTGAGATTATTATGGGTGTGCGGCGTCCATCTCGGGATACCAGATGGCCCCTTTATTCCAAGGGATGTCTCTTGTTTCAGCACATCAAAGCTCCTTCAGAGCCTCTGATGCAGCCGGGGTGGGTGAGTGGGGGGCCTCCGCCCCGCAGAACCGGCCTCCCCTCCCTCCCTCCCTCACAGGGCTGCTGCCACCTGGCCTCTTCTTGGGCCGGCTTGAATGCCCAGGCCCTGCTCACGTGTAGGGCTTCCGGCATGCGCTCCTCCTTGGTGTGTGGGATTGTGGCAGCTGCCATTCCCAGCACACACACGCGCAGTAGAGCTAAACTCTACAGGGGATTGCATAGCATCACACTTATTTATGTGGTTTTTTGTTTGTTGTTATTGTTATTCTACTTTGTTATTTCCACTATTTTGTTATTATTTTCATAGTTCAGCACTAGACAGGCTCTTAGCTTGCTGTCCAAAATAAAAGGTGGCAGAATGGGAGAGGGATGAGGGTAGTGAGGAATGCATGTGACATTATTATTATTATTATTATTATTATTATTATTATTATTATTATTTATTTATTTCCATTATTCTCCAAAAGTGCCTGGGAAGGTGTGGCAGATCGGGGCCCTAGGATTTTTCATATCTCCCTCTCTGAGGGTGAAGATGGAAGTAAGCCCTTGTAAGTCTCTTCCGTAAGGATGCAGAAAGATTCCTTTGGATCTGGAGAGAGAGGAATATGAGGTGTGCTTGCAGAGACTCTGGACTGGAAGGATCAAAAGATCTCCCATTCCTGGACAGGGGTGGGGGGAATGCACACACACAGGTTGTAATGCTGCCCAAAAAGGTGGAAAGATGCCACCGTTGCCACCTTCCACCCCAGGGCAAGGGAAAAGGTGGTCCCCCTGCCTTCAGTTCTCTCTCGCCCCATAAGATTGTTCTGCCCAGAAAGGAATCAACAAAACAGTTAAAATCAAGCAGAATTCATAAAAAAGCTAAAAACAGCAGAACTGAAATGACTATAGAAACAGCAGTCCATAAAAATCCTTAAAATGGTTGAACGTTTAAAGGTAGTTGAAATTAAATCTCAGTAGGCACCTTAAAAGAAAAAGGAGGAGCCCGGTGGGTCTGCGCAGGGAGTGCTGGGGCTACCTCTTGAAAGGCCCTGCTCCATGTACCTGCCCTTTGGGCTGCGGGTGGCTCCAGGGTAGGGGGCGGGACCTCAGAGGCTGCTCCTAAAAGCTCAGCCAGGCCCTTCTGAGAGGCGGTGGCCCTGGAGGTAGCCTAGTCCTAACAGGTTTCGCAGCCTTAAGCTTGGTTACAGGTGGGGATGAGGCACAAGGGATTGAGTCTGAAGTTTATTCCAGGTTAATCAGTCCAAGGAGTGAACGTAACACCCTGTCTCTTATTTTCTTTACTAGATAATAATAAATACTGGACGTATTTAAAGAAATCTCTTAATTGGTTCACAAAATACATTATGATATATATTAAAATAAGTTAAATGCATTAACATTGCTAAAAACATTTATTTAAAACATTAAAATTGATTAAAACACCCAAATTACAAACAGACTAAAGCGTGACAGAGTTAGCACCTCTTGCTGGTCATTAACATGGATTAGAGACATACAAACCTTCGTATTTAATTTAGGGATTAAAGATAATCTATGCTCAAGGCTTCCAGATCACTTTGGGACAGTTTTTACACTTGTTAACAGAAGTGCCATGGAGTCCGTCCCTGGTCATCGTCGTCGTCCCCCCCCCCAATTTTAATGTACCAGGGTGGGGGGTGGGGGTGGGGGTGGGTGTCTATTCCACTTCCCGTGGTTGGGAGCGTGGAACTGGAAGTGCTTGTGACTGACAGGCCTCCGGTCGCCCATCGAGCTTAAATACCTGCACGCGGTCATGATGGTGACAGGATGGATTTCTCCCTTCCTTGCAGCACAGGTGTGTCCTCTTCCCTGAAAAGATGGTCCCACGTCTGCGCTATTGACCTGTGAGAACAGGCGTCTCAGGATTTACGGCCTGCACATTTCAGAGTCAAGCTGCCACAGGCTCTTCCTCGCCTGATTCCAGGCTGGCTCCCAGTTGGTCTAGCAAGCAGGGTAGCGCTCCATTCTTTGCCTGGTGGGTCCCTGCCCCTTTGCAAGTGCGAACCTCTTTAGACCCGCCCTTTGCCCAGGGGCTGCTGCCTTCTTTAGGTGTGGCGTTCAATTGTGTATATTTTTGCATGCATACGGTGTGTCGTTCCACATTTGGTCTGCCCCACTCCTGGCCTCAGCAGGGACATGTGTGTGTGGGGTATGGCCCCGTGCTCTTTGTGCAAACCTCCCTGGGCTGCCCCACGCCCCTCTCCAGCAAGAAGGTTTCTACAATAGAGGCGGCTTCCTAACCCCACCTGTTCAAAGTCCTGGTGTGTTATTAAGCGAGGAGGACTGGAATGGTGGGGAGAATCATGGGTGGCTCATTCTTTGGAGGCTAGCAAAGGAGGCGGCGGCCAGCTTCTCTGGGCTTCTCCGTGACATGGCCTGTGAAGGGTGCACAGGTGTCCTGGTTCTGTGCCCTTCTACTCTCTATCCCCCCCACCGCAAAGACGGCCATCTGGGTGCATCTAGCTGCAGTGACACACAGCCATAAAGGCTCTTGTGGCACACTGAGGCATAGGGCACATTGGGTGTCCGCAAGGCTCAGTGGACAAGGCTGCCCCTGGGCCGAGGGAACCTGCTTCTGAGCCAGTTTTTCCAGTTTGCCCAGCTTCCCCCCATAGCAGGGTCCCCCTCGGCCAAGGATCCAGATGGAGGTTTTCTGGGTGGAGCTAGCTAGCAGGTGTTAATGCAGTGCCAGGGACGGTGCCAGGCTGGGGGCGGGCAGGGGGATGCCGGTGGGGTGGGGGGAGGCCAGCGGGTCCTCTTCGCTGCCTCCCCCTCTCCGTGGCCCACTGCCGCCCTCTGTGCCCAGCCTTGCTGGGGCGGTGTGTTGAGCCCTCCTGCCAAGCGAGGGAGGGAGGGAGGAGCCGGTGGGCAGTCTTGGCTCCGGCCCTCGGCCACACGGCCCTAGACGACATGGCCGCCCGCGAGCCGGCCTGCCTCAGCCGCCTGAGCAGTTGGGAAGCACTTTCTAATGTTTAACATGCCCCTGACCCGTCCCGGTGCTCTTTGTCCCGTGCTGGGTGTGCAGAGCGAGTAGTTGTTTATCCGCAGTGGGGGTTGGGGGTTTCCCAGATAAAATCCACTTGTGCTTCCCCTGCGCCCACCCACCCACCCACCCACCCACACACACACACACACACAGCAGCTGGACGAGAGCCGCCGCTGCCCTCCCGCGTGGCTTTTTATTTGTTGACATGTCGGCCTGCGTGTCCCAAGCTCCGGCTTTAATAGCTTGTGTGGCACTGGCCGCCTGCCTCCCTTTGAGAGGAAATCCGAGTGAGCGCGGGCAAGGGAGAGGCGTCGGATCCGGTGGCGGCAGCGATGACTAAGCAAAAGCAGCCCAGCTGGTGGGCGGCCAGAGGAGCCGCGGGCAGAGCAGGGCCCGGCCGGGTGGGGGGATCACCGGATCCGGTTTCCCCCTGTGGAGGCCACCTGAATATGGGGCAAGTCCGCTGGCCTCTGCTACTTCCAGGTGGCCTCCTCCAGGTAGCTGCTGTGCCTTTGTACCTGGCTAATAGTTTCTGACAGGTCCGTTGATCCGACCTGTGAATTGGCCGAAGCCTTTCTCTTTGTAAAAAGCCATCTCGCTTCGTGGTCGTCCACACATCTTGGGGTGGTGAGCAAAGAGTGAGAACAAATGAAGAGACGCAAATAAGATTTGCAGCGCTCAGGGACGCCCGTCACTTAGACACCCCTCCCCTTCCACTTTTAGGATATTCAGGAAGTGGGGAAAGAGAGGCTGCTTCTGCCGAAGGCTCCTGGAAATTAGGTCTCACTGTCAGGGTTGGGTTTGGTCCCCGTTCTGAGTTTTATTGGTTCGTGCTTCGTGTTCTTTCATATTAAGATTTTAATGCATTTTTTACTCCGCTTTGGGGACATGAGTGACAAAGCGGTGTGGGGACGCACAGGCGCTCTGCAGGTTGATCCACGTGTTGCAGGCGCAGGCCGCGCCATCTCCCTGGGATGCATCCAGGCCGAGGGGTGCACGCGGGGCCTTTGCCCTTCGTGGCTGTGGGTTCTGGGCAGCACTTCCAGGGGTACCAGTGGCAGCAGCAGAGGCTGACGGAAGGTCCTGCTTCTGGCGCGGGGCGGGGGTGGGTGGGCTGCTAGGGCTTTGCAGACGCGGCCCCCTCCTAGCCCCCCCTGGCCTTTGTTCTTTCTTGTGTCTCGGGACTATTGCATTACCCTCACCTCTCCTCCCTCCTGGGAGAGGCAACACCTGCCTTTCTTAGAGCGTTGGGAGACCTGGGAGGATGACGTGTCCGTGACTCCGGAGCTGTTTTAAACCACACCAGCTGGCCGGGGGGCTGGGGGGGTCTTCCGTGAGGAAGGTGCAGGTCGGGGGAGGCTGTCCCTTGAGGCTGGCTCCCGTGACATCCCTGCTGAGCCCCTTCCGTAGCTGGTGGCTGCTGGCTGGACATGGATTTTGAAGCTGGGCTGTATGGCTCCCAGGATTTCTCCGGAGCCTCCTCTCGGTTTACGTGGGTGCCCTCCGTTAGCAAGTTAGGTTTCTCCTGCTTTAACTGTTGCTCTCTCTCTACACACACACACACACACCCCTCCCCCTCCTCCAGCCAGTAAGACCGTAAGGGGCGCCCTGAGGCTGGACCTGGCCAAAGGCGCTCCGTCCGGTACAGCATGCTGCTTCCCACAAGGGCCGGTCAGATGCCCCACGGCGAAGCCCACCAGCAAATGGCGTAGCAATGCCAGGGCCCTCTAGGTAAGCTGTATTAGAGGGGTGGGACCAGATCCCCCTAAAATGCCCCAGCGAGCCCAGAGCTGCCCCCACCCCACTGACTCACTTGCATATTTATGGGGAGAGTGTATTACCGGGGAGGTGGGTGGGGTACAGAGTTATAACTCTGCCAGTTTCCAGCCTCTTGGCCACCCCCAACTCCCCTCGAGGTTTGTACACAGAATTTTGTCTTTGCTTGGCGAAGAAGACCAGGTGGGGCGAGACAGGATTAGTCAGAATCCATCCAGATCAGAATGAGGATGTGCCAGTTCAGTTCACACACACTGGGTTTCTTAACACAATCCACAGAGCAGGATTGTGGTTGTCACGCCTCATTCCTGTCCAAGCCGAAAGACGGGCCGGCAGGCCGTCGTATCCTGTGCAGCTGCAAGGGGTCCCTGGGCAAAGGCCACTGCTGAGGCCGAAGGCAAGAGCGTCTCCCTGCCTTCCCTGGCCAGAGATGGGAGCAGACGTTTGGCTCCCGCCCAACTGGCAGCGCTTGGCACAGGCCCTGGGCACAGCCTCGCAATACGTTGTGGGCTGGATCGGCCCTCTTGGGGAGGGGCGCTGGCCCGGGAGCAAAGCAGAGCTGGTGCCCTTTTGCCTGGCGGACAGGCAGGCCGGGGCCTGGGGAAGCCTGCCATTGCTGCACATTCACCTGTGGCACCCCTCACCTGTGGCCTCTGATGCACAGACGAAGTCCCTGGCGCAATCCTGTCACGTCAGCAGCACCTTCTCTTTCTGCCTTTGCTGGCAAAGTGGGGGCAGCTGGGGTGGGGGAGACAGGACAGTTTCCTACTGCAAGCGTTAGCAGCCCAGGGGCCCACGCGTGCCCTTTGGAAGCCAGCCACGGAGCCTCTCTGTGAGGGGGCTGCACTAGGGCAAGGAGGGAGAGAGCCGAGTACCTTTGTTAATGATTACAAGGCGGAGGAGAAAATGCAGCTGGAATTGGGGGGTGGGGAGGTTCCCTGGCCGCTGCTGCTGCTCTCTGCTCGGGCTGTTTGCAGCCTCCATTGTTCTGCCGCTCCCGGCCGGCCGGCCTTTCGCTCCCCAGCTGCAGGATTTGCTGAGCCAAAACTGCTTCAGCAGTCTAGACAGGAGCTTACAGCGGGCCAGGAGAGAGCTGCCCACGGGGCCCAACCGCCGCTCTCATTCAGCGGCCCACCGGGGGGAGAGAGAGGGGGGAGGCAGCAATGAGCAGGGGCCGGGAGCCTTGGGGGTGGGGTGGGGGTGGGGGTGGGCTGTTTAGCTGCTTAGGATGGAGCCCTTGGCCTTGGAGAGGCTTCTGGGGGAGCCACGGACTTCCCCCTTCTGGGACCGTTCTGGCCCTGTCTGGACATCCAGGCCCTCCTGGGCCAGACCCCGTGTCCTGTTCCCAACAGAGGCCAGTCATGCCTCTGGGAAGGCCACTAGCTGGCCATGGAATAAAGGCAACCAGCCCACTTCCGCCTTGCTGCTCAGAGGAGATACTACTACTAATAATAATGATGATGATGATGATAATAATAATAACGTCCATCAAGAAACTCCTCCCCCTTCATGAATTGGTCAGACATCCTTTCTGCAGCCCTTGCCACGTGCCATGGCAGGGATTTCTATAAATTGATGCCTTTCTCTTGCCTGCCCTGGATCTGTTGCCCGTCCATTTCGTGGAGCGGCTCTGAATTCTAGCCTCGTGGATTTGCCCTGGGCCCTGGCCGTTCTGCGACGGGAGGTAGGCTGCAATGGCTACAGCCCAAGGGAGCGGTGGGTCGCAGGCGTGCAGCCCAGGGAACTCCTGTTCTCGCCTGACGTGACCTCCCAGGCCTCCCAGCTCTGTGGGGGGGAGACAGTGCCCACTGGGACGGTGGGCCAGAATCCAGAAACGGGCCCTGGAGCTCCAGTCTCCTGTGACTCAGGCACTGAACAAGTCACGGGTGGTCATCTTTCTGCGCCTGCAGAAAAGAAACTCAGTGCAGGTGTAAAATTCCAAAAGGAGATCTTACTAAAAACAGCAGTAATAAGGAATTTCTTCTGGGCCAAAATGTATTGAACCAACACTTGCTCTTTTCGTACAGATCGACGAGATGCCGGAATCCGCCGTGAAATCATCCTCCAACAGATACCAAGTCTTTTTCTTTGGGACTCATGAAACGTGAGTACATAAGAATGCAAAGAGAGCCATGAATAGGCAGACCGATTGCCTGCTCATCCAGCATCCTGTTCCCCCCGGTGGCCAGCCAAAAGCCCCCAATGGGATGCCCAGGAGCAGGACAGGAGAGCAATAGCACCTTCCCGCCCATGTTCCCCAGCAACTGGTGTACATAGGTTGTCTCTGATCGTGGAGGTAGCGTATATCCGTCTGGACTGGGGGCCATGGCTAGCCTTCCCTTCCATGAGTTTGCCCACTCCAGATTGGTGCTCCTCACTCTGCCAATTCCATAGTTTGACTCTGCGCTGTGTGAAGAAGTCCTTCCTTTTACCTGTCCTGAATCTCCCACCGTTCAGCTTCATGGGATGTCACCCCACTGGGTCCTCCCTGCATAGTTTTATACACTGCCACCATGCCTCCGCTTGCAACCTTTCCTCACAAGGGCAGCTGCTCCGGCCCCTGGAAGATTTTGGTTGTCCTTTCCCAGCTCTTCCACACCATTTTGAGCCGCATGGAGAGTTCCCAGTGTGGTCGTACCATAGATTTGTACAAGGGCAGTGTGACGCTGGCATTTTATTCTCAGTTCCTTCCCCAGCGATCCCCAACATGGAATCCGCCTTTTTCACAGCAGCCACACAAGCGGGACCGGCCTTGTCCTTGAGCCGCCCTCCACCACAGCCCCAAGGGCCCTCTCCGGGTCCGGCACCGGCAGCAGCAGCAGATACGTGGAGTTGGCAAACGGCGCCTGCCATTTTGACGCCCACATTCCCACACTTCACAGCTCTTTTATTTTAACCACTCCAAAATAATTTGGTGCCGTCCGCAAACGGGACCTCCTCACCGCTCACCCCCTACCTCCAGATCATTTATGAGTGAGTGGAACGGAGTTGCAAACCTCTCCACACAGTCCGGCTTCTCCCGCGCATTCTGGGCTTGGGGTCCAATAGCTGGAGGCAAAGCGCACGTTGTCTGCCCTGGTGGTTGAGCATGTAAAAGCCAAGCTCCCCTCTCTCAAAATGCCCGCGTGGACGTCAGCCGCACCCCACCCCCCCGGCCTCACCCCTTGCTGGTGGGGCTTTTGAAGGGGAGCGCTGCAAAACGGCAGTGTTACGGCAGACCCTGGCCCTGCTCTGCTTGGTGACCCCCCCTTCCTTTCCCCCCTTCTGTGCTCAGGGCATTCCTGGGCCCCAAAGACCTCTTTCCGTACGAAGAGTGCAAGGCGAAATTCGGCAAGGCCAACAAGCGGAAAGGCTTCAGCGAAGGCCTCTGGGAGATCGAGAACAACCCGACTGTCAAGGCCTCGGGATACCAGGTGCGCCTGCCTGCCGGCCTGCCATGAGCCTGAGCGTCCGTCATGTCAGCTGCATGGAACAGGCTGACCCACTGTGATCTCGTCCTGCCCCACCCCACCCCACCCCCGTGCAAGAGGAGGAGAAGGCTGCGTCCCTTTTACGGGGGCGGGGGGGAATGGGGCCAGAGTGCGAGACACAACGCATCTCGGCTGACGTTTGAAGCCGGGGTCCTACTGGGGTCCTTGCCCACTCTCCTGTGGTTTCTGTATTGTTAAAAAAAAAAGCCTCTCCCCATTCCATGTGGACCGTGTGTAGAGCAGCCTTCTCTAAGATGCTGCCCTACAGAACCCATTATCCCCCAGTTGCTGTTGGGAGTTGTAGTCCAAAGCATCTAGAGGGCGTTCCCATTGGAGAAGCCTAATAGGGAGGCTTGACTGAGTGTGGGCCCCATGGAAAGAAGCAAAGCCCTCTTCCGAGTCCGCTGCCGGTGGGGGAACCGAGCTTGGGCCTGCCTTTGCTCCCTGCGTGCCCCCCCGCTCCCCCCCCCCGCCTGCCCGCTGCGCTGTCCGCTCCTCCTCACACGCCTGCCCCTCCTCCCCGCAGCCCACCCAGAAGAAGGGCTCCACGGAGGATGCGAAAGCCCAGCGGGAGCCGGAAGGCGAGAAGAAAGGCAGCCCTGAGGGGAGCAGCGATGACGAAGGCAACCTGGTGATTGACGAGCAGTCCAAGGAGAAGAACGAGAAGGCCGGGAACAAGAGGAAAGCGGAGGGCGGCCTGGAGGTAGGGGAGCCCGGCCCGGCCCCACCCACGCCCACTTGTCCCCACAGCCCTTGGGATGGACGGGGTTTTAGAAACCGGGCTGCCACTGCTTTTATTTATTTATCATAGCACTTCTATCCCGCCCTTTAGCCACAGAAGGCTCTCAAGGCGGCTTACAAAAATAATTCTTAGGACAGTCCCTGCCCCACAGGCTTATAATTGAGAGAACATCACACAAAAGGAAAGGGGATTGGGAGGGAGGAGGAGAAAAGCAGCAAATCCAGGCACTAGATTCTTAGTTGCAAAGTTCAGAAGGTGCAGGGCACAGTGGGTGGGACTCCCCCTCCTTGACCCCTCTAACAGCCCTCGTACAGATCCAGGCACGATGGGGGGCTGCCTGGCTGCTCCTTCCTTTCCCTTCTGCTTTTAGGTGGGTCAGATTTTCAGCTTCAGACTGAAGCCCAAATTTTGCCTTGCATGTTTAAACTTTAGAGTCTTGGGGGAAAACCCTTCTGCAACAACACACAGGAGAGCGCTCCTGTTTTGCTGCGTTTCCAGGCGCAAACGTTCAGCCGAAAGACCGGGCTTCGGAGCCTTTAGAAACTGGAAGTGCCAAAGTCTAGATGTTGAATATTTGGCTCATCCCCAGCTGACACAGTGTCCTCCACCCTCAGTGCTGCACGGAAGGCTTGTGGGGACTGCAGGAATCCTGCCTGCCTCCCCCCCCCCCCAGGAAATGACTTGGCGTGAAAAGGCGTTTGTCTCTTGCAGGCTGCCTTCGCCGTCTCCTTGGCATCGGCCCCGTTTCTGTCACCGTTCCCATGTTCCCCAGGCTACAGGCCTGCGTGCACCTGTGAAGCCTCCTGACCTGGCATCTCTCTCCTTGCAGGACTCTTCCCCCAAACGCATCAAGGAAGCGGAAGACCAGGAAGATGCCGGGGAGAAGCCGGGATGTGAAGATGCCCCCAAGGAGGCGGCAGAGAAGCAGAAGACCAGCCTCCCGGAGGCAGGGGCCAAGGCCAAGAACAGCAGCAGCACCACCAATCCCTCCGCCATGCCAGGAGCCGAGGACAAAGGGAAGGAGAAAGCCCCTACTGAGGAAGAGGAGGAGGAGGAGGAAGAAGAAGAGGAGGAGGAGGAAGAAGAGGAGGAGGAGGAGGAGGAGGAAAGCAGAGATCACAAGGAGAGGTAGGCACAGGCACAACGGAGCAACCAGAATCACTTGGGGGAGGCGATGCTCAGTGGAAGGAGGGGATGTGCCTCCTGCCTCCCCACTGCTCTCAGGATGCTACTCGAGGGCCGGGAGGTTCTGGAGCGGCCACAGAAGGGCAGAGTGCTTCACAGCGTGCTGCATTATGGGCTTGGCTGCCGCAAGATGGCGCGATGATGGCTTTGCATGGGGGGATGAGACCCTTTGGAGGGGGCGGGGAGAAATGCCTCCGGGGTCCTCGGACAGCCTAGCTGGACGGCACGTCTTCGTCAGAGGCCCTCTGCCTCGGCAGTGCCACTCGTCGGAGAACAGGCAGCGGGGCAGAGCTGTGGGGTTGCCCATCTCGGCCCCGCCTAGAGAGCTGGGTCCACAATCAGCTCTCCTGCCAGGGAGCTCAGTCCTGTTTGAAGAATGCTCCCGTCCTACCCCGAACTCCCTGGGGGGCGGCTGTTTGCACTCTGGGCCGGCCGGCCTGGGCCCTCCTCTCTGACACTGACAGCTGCCTTTCCCCCCTGTTTGCTCTCTCAGCCTGTAGCCGGCCGGCCCATTCTGCTCTTCCGGCCCGATCCCGACCTGCTGGTTTCCCTGGGTGCTAAGAACCGGATTTCGTCGTCCTTGGCTTGCCGCCTCCTCCGCCGCCTGCGGGGAACGGGGTCAAGATCCACCTTTCTACAGAAGCAAAAGGAAATTGTCCTGCCCGGCCAACCTGCATCTCTCCTGGCCAGCCGTTTTGCTGGCCCTGCGCTTTGAGTTAGTCATTTCTAGGGGGTTGGGAGCGCGCTGATCAGCCACTTTGAAATAAAAGCAGTGGAATGCCTTTTTAAAAAAAACAACACCCGGTTTCCGTTCTCTTCCTGCCGTGGTCCGTTCTTGTTTTGAACTCCTGCCCCCTCGAATGCGCTCCACAACGGGTCTCTTATGCGCATGTGAAGATGAGTGGTGCCCCGTTCAGAGAGCTGCTCAGAAGGAGCCCTGCTCACTGCCCAACACTTCTGACACACGGCTGAGGCTGCATCTGTGTGACAATTGGGTTTCAAACTGGCCATACAGCCAGGGGTCCCTTCCCCCCCCCACACGAGCCCCCCAAAAGAGAAGAACCTGGACATGGTGGCTTGTGATCCTCTCTGTGGTTCCCTCTGAAATTCCCAGGATTACTGAGGCAGGGTGTGTGTGCATGTGTGAGAGAGGGCATGTGTGAACTCCGTGTACAAATGTGTGCCTTAAACACAGATTCATAGGATAGCAGAGTTGGAAGGGGCCTACAAGGCCATCAAGTCCAATGCACCAAGCTCAATGCAGGAATCCACCCTAAAGCATCCCTGACAGATGCTTGTCCAGCTGCCTCCTGAAGGCCTCTAGTGTGGGAGAGCCCACCACCTCCCTAGGTCACTGGTTCCATTGTTGTACTGCTCTAACAGTCAGGAAGTTTTTCCAGGGTTCGCCCCTGCTTGAGCACTGGATCCCCTGTGTGTCACCTAGATGAACAGGTTTGACCCTGGACGATCCAGGGAGAAACCTTAGGTCTAGCTATGGCCCTGGAGGCTCTGACCTCACAACGGGCCACGGAATCCTGCGTTCCTGGTTCCCCGGAGACCCGTGAGGATTCTGCCGGAATCGGCTCGGTGGGTAGCGGAGTGACACCGGCCTCCTTGCAGGCAGAATGGGAGGCTTCTTCTCGTGTTTTCAGCACAGGTAAAGTCGGGGATGAGCCCAGGGTCGTGGCAGGCCTCCCAAGCCTGAGGGCTGCCTGTGGCTGGTCTCTGGTGACGCTCCTCCTCGGTGATCTCGCCTTGCCTGGGCAGAGGCGTCCCCTGCCCCCCCTCCCCGCCCCCCCTCCCGTGTTCACAGTCGTGTGCCGCCTTTGCTTTTCCTGAGTGTGTTTCCACACGAGTCTCTTCTTGCTGCGGTGCGTCCCCACCGTATGCAATTAGGGCCAAGTTCCCAGGAGTTCTCGCCTGGCCTCCCATCGCTTGACCCATGCAGACCTCAGAAGGCAGGCAGGCAAAGAGCCCTTGGCCAGCACAAGCACAGCGCGAGCTCTGAGCAGGGGAAGGAGCCACCAGGCCTGGCTGAGCAACGTCGGGAGCGGGGGCTGACAGGCGGCCGGCAAATAAGCTCCGTGCTGCTCTGAGCGGCCTCGTTCTCGGTGCCATGAATGGTCCTGGCCCAGACCTGCTGTGCTTGCTGAAGGGGGCCGGAGGCTCAGCTGGGTCATTCGGCAGGGTCCCCTCCACTCCCAGCTCTTACGTTCCCTTTGCAACTCAGAAGCGGATGCTGAGCCAGCCGGTGCCCTTCGTGAGAAGCAGGCCTCACTCTCCTCGCTGTTTCTTCCTCCAGTAGGTCCAGCCAGGCAGGCTGTATGAAGTCAGTGGCTCCCTTGAACCCTTGCATGCTCCTAAAGCTTTCCGTTCAGGAGCGGCTACTGCGGGGGGCATCCACACATACCCAAAAGGCAGGCGTTGCGCTGGAGATGCCCCGGCAGGCTGGCCCTGACCTCTGGGACGGACCAGCGAACAAAGCCCAGGGATGCTCATTCAGATGAACATTTGCCAGTTGTTTTTAAAGAGCCATTCCAGACAGGGGGGATGACGTGGAAGAGGCCACTGGCCATCGGTGGCTGTTTCCTGGGGCCAATTGAGTGGCTCTCCCTGAACTCGATCTTCCAGAGAAGCTGGGATTTCTGAGCAGACGCTGCAAGCTGTGGCCTGGACACACCCAGAGTTCGCAGGGCCGTTGGCATGGATTGGCAGCCTGTGTGTTTGGTGGCAGATGTGCCGGGGGGAGGGGGTGGGGTGGGCACAGTGCCTCTGGCAGGCCCACCACTTCCCCAGTTTGCTTCTGCTACCAAGAACATTTCTTGCTCACCTTTTCAGGCTGCCTGAGGTGAAGGAGGACGCAGAGGATGGTGAGTGGAGGGCTGGGCTGTGTGCTGAGTTTCAGGGCTATTAGCTGCCCCCCACACACACACACACAAGGTTTTTGCTCCCTGGGCACGGACAAGGGCACGGAGTGGGTGAAATGCGGGCAGAAGGCAGCTCTCTCTCAGCGTCCCCCGTGCTGGGGATCCGGGCCAACCTCCCTTTCCTGAGCCCTGCCTGTTTCTCGCCTCTTGCAGAAGCCGTGCCAGCCGCCCCCCAGCCCCTGGCCCTCCTCACCCCGCTGCCCTGCGCCCCGGAGGCTGAGCCTCCCCCGACGACTCCCCCGGCCCCCGCCCTCACCCTGGAGGGTCTGCAGGGGCAGCTGGAGGCCCTGAAGGAACTGCAGGGCCAGTACATTCAGGGGCGTAAGTATCCCTGCCCCTCCTGGCTCCTCTGCCCCCTGCCCCTTTGTCAAGCAGCCTGTGCACGGCTCGCCTTTGGCTCCCTCCCTCCCTCTCTCTCTCTCTCTCTCTCTCTCTCCCCACCCCTCGGCCCCGCTGCAGAACTGAAGGTCCGCCGCACCTGCCAGCACTTCCCGCGCTCCCTGCGGGCCCTGAGCCTGCAGATCTGCCGCACCCGGAGGAGGCTCATCCGCACCGAAGTCCGGCTCCAGCGCCGAGAGAAAGAAGGTGCTTGGAGCCGCTCCCTGCCCTTGGCTCTGGCCTCTGCCTCTCTGCCCCCCCCCCCCCATTCCCGGGCATCCCAATGAACCCTGAGGATCTGCATGGAACGTCCCTTTCTCTCCTTGGTCTTGCAGGTCACCTGCCCCGCCTGGTTGCCATCAAAGCACCTTGTAGTGGTAAGCCACCCAGGAGGGAGCAGCCGTGGTGGTGGGTGCCGTGGCCCGCCGGCCGCCGTGGCCCAATTTCCGCTTTCCCTCCTCTCCGGCAGGTGCTTCTGACGGCCTCCTTGCTGTGGCGGCCTCTCCTTCCAGGCCCCTTCTGCTTTCTGCCTCTGCCTCCGGGGAGGTGGCCCCCACGGCTCCGACCGCCTCCAGCCACTCCCTGCCGCTGCACCCTTTCCCCCCTCCGCCCCCCTCTCCCCCTCCTCTTCGGCCAGACCGAGGGGACCTGAGAGAAGCGCTGGAGACCTTCTTGGAGCTGCAGGCCCACCACCTCCAGGACCGTAAGTCTCAGGAAGGCCTCGCCCACCCCCCGCGTCCGTCCCCCCTCGGCCCCTTCCGGCACCCCTACTCAGCCGTTTCATGCCACGTGCAGCCGCCCACGTTCCCACATATTCTACCCAGAGCAGCACACTCATTCAGAGACCACGTTAGAATCCATTAACATCACAGGAAAACACCGTAAAAACAAAGACACAGGACTCCGTCTCTGGATGTACGCAATGAAAAGCAAGCTGGCGCTGCCTGGCTCAATGCGGAGAGGGGAGGGCCCAGCTGTGTCTCCCCGCACAACCTAGGCACACACCCATACCCGCCCCCCACCCCCAAGAGAAGGCCACCCTCTCCCTGATGCCCATGATGGGGGGATACGGTGAAAGGCCCCCGGCGTTGATCTCAGCACATGGGCAGGTCCACCCTGGCTGCTTCAAGGCAGATAATACCAGCATGTTGAATTGAGCCCAGAAACAAGCAGGCCGCCAATGACAGCGCTAATCTGCATACATGGGCAGTACGAACAAAGCGGCGTCTCTGCCCCAAGGAGCTCCCAATTTAAAGTTTGGCTTCTGGGAGAGAATAGAGGAAGGGGAAGGCCAGGAGAGGAAAAAGTAAGAAGGGAGGCAGGTGAGATCGCAGGCGCGGGCGGGCGTGTGCTGAGGGACAGCGGCAGGCAGTCAAGGTGGCATCAAAGGCGCTGCCAGGGGAAAAGGGTTTGCGTGGGTGTGGGCGGAACGGGTCCCACGGCCGAGGCCTCTTTGCTCCCTTCCAGGCAAGAGGGACTTCCGGAACTGCCAGGAGTGCCTCAAGTCCATCAAGGCGCTGCGGGGGCAGCTGCGGAAAGTCCGGCACAGGCTGTGGAGGGTGGAAGCTCAGCTGGGCATCCAGGTCCCTCCGCGAGAGCTGGACGTGAACGAGCAAGAAGAGGAGGAGGAGGAGGAGGAGGAGGAGGACCCTCGACTCCACCCACCCCACAAGCCTTCTTCAGAGAGAGAGGCGGAAGGAGAGGGAACACGCCAGCCACTTCCGACTTGAACAGGACAGGCATCGTGCCAGAGATGGACCTGAGGCCAAGGACATACGACTGTCCACAATAAAAGTTTCTTTCCCCCTTTTTCTTTTTTAAAAGAAAACTGCTCTGACTAGTCTTAGGGTGGGTATCTTTTTGCCGGGCTCATCCACAGAACGCCCCCCCCCCCAACTCAGCTGGCACATTTGGCTATGTATGGTGGGGGCTCCTAGGAAGCTTTTTGGCCCCAGAGTTTATGCTCAGAGGTCTGATGTATCAGGGAACCACGCTTGAAACAGAGTTGGGGGAAATATGGCACAGGCCGTTTTTACCTGCTTACAGGACAGTTGTCAAAAGCACAGGGTCCCGCCTTCCTCTGGCCATGCCTTTTAGGTGAATGCTCTCCCCCCGCGATCCAAAAAGCTCTGCTCCCTAACCCTTGCCTGGGCTTGTATTTCAGGAATTGGTCGCCTAAACTCCACTGTGTCTTTTCCACTGGTGGATGCCCTTGAATTGGGACCCTGCAGTTCTGAGTTAGCCTTAAGTCGCTCCGGAGAAGCAGAACCCACAGGTGGCTTTATTAGCGGCTAGCTTTGGTGTTGTGTCCACTAGAGGGAGCCATTGGCTAGCTTTTGGGGGAACAGTCCCAAAGCAAGCCTTGCCCAGAAGTAGCCTGGGGCAGGTGTTTAATGTGGAACCGCCCCCCCCCCCCACCGCACTTCATGCACACACCTTTTACGGGGATCCACATGCTGTTGCCGTGGTTGGGATCCTCCCTTGTTTTCCTTAGGACTCTCCCATCTTTTTCTTAACGGTCCGTCTCCGTCTCCCAGACGGAGGGCTCCTAGCGCTATCCATAAGAAGACACTGCGCAGTTATTCCGTCTTCCCTTGTAGACAGAAAACAGTCAGAAGAAGCTTCAGGAGGGCTACAAGGGGGAGACGCTGCTGTTTTGATCCCTCAGTAAAATTCCGAGAATGGGGCAGGTGGTTGCAGGAAGCAGCTGGCAAATCCAACTTTTGGCAAAGAACTATTTCTAGGGAGGAAGTTGCATTGCTGTAAAAACAAAGACGGCACTGGTGGCACGGTGACAGTCTAGCGTGCTTCTTGAGGTGGGCCTCCCTGCATTGAATCCCCTTCTGGCCTGGCTGCTTACAATCCACGCTGCGACCCTTGGTCATATGCCCTGCGCGTTAACCCTTCACGATGAAGTGGTCTGCAGGGCATGGAACTTACGCCAGAGCACATCCGTTCATCTAAGATGCCACAAGTTGGGTTGGCCACTAAGTGAACACAGTGTTGGGCCTTGATCTGATTCAGCCTCAGGCCTCCTCCGGCAGTCTTAAGACGCTTTGCTGTTTTTGAAAAGAACAGAATAGGAGCCACCGTTTCCCACAGGTGTGGATGGATGGCCCTCGTGGCCAGAAAAAAGGCGGCAGACCTGTCTTCCCCAAAGGTGGTTTAGCACTTTGGTTTGTCACTTCATGCTCCAAAGAGAAGAATTTCCCTCCAAATTTGCCCCAAAGCTCAAGGAGTTAAAATGTGCTCACTATGGAACTCTGCCACAGGATGTAGTGGTGGCCACCGACTTAGATGGTTTCAATTCATGGAGGAGGGGAATGGCTACCCAGAGCTACTAACGGTGCAAGTTCGATGGGACCTCGCTGCCCAGCTACTGGGAGGGGGGCTTCGCTCTCATGCCCTCCTTGCGGGCTTCCCACTGGGGCATCTGGGCTGGCCACTGGAGGACAGAGGATGTAGGGCTGGCGAGGGGCCCTTTTGACGTCCTCCTTGAGCCACTGCCTCTTCTCTCTGCCCCTCGTTCTTTTCTGACCCTCCGGTGCAGTCAGATGCCGCTTCCCGTGGCTTCCTCGCTGGGGGCAACTGGCCGCCTTTGCCAGGAGGAGGCTCCAGTCCCGTGGCTGCTGAGGGGGTGGGGTGGGGGCTCTGGGGGTGGGGGCTCTGCCTTGCTGGAGGTGGCCAAGCGGGTTCCCAGGCCAATGGCCATGCTGCCGCCGCCGCCGCCGCCGCCGCCGCCGCCGCCCGAGGGAGGGAGTGGAGGGAAGGGCCAAGGCCAGCCCCCCTCCCCTCGGTCCCGCAAGAGCCTCCCCCTCGGTATGAATAGCCGCGCAGGGCCGCCTGCCCGGCCGCTTGTGCCCTGGGCAGCAGGAGGCTGGCGGTGCGGACTCGCGCGCGCTCGCTCTTCGCCTGGGTCCGGGTCTGGGTCTTGTGCCTCGGAGCGCCGCCGCCGCCATGGAGAGCTTGCTGGGGTCGCGGCCCGCGGGGGGCGAGGAGCCGCTGCAGATGTGGCAGCTCAACCAGCGCCTGGAGGCGTACCTGGCCCGGGTGCAGCACCTGGAGGACGAGAACGAGCTGCTGCGGGCCGAGGCGCAGAGCCTGAGCGCCCGGCCGGCCGAGGGCTCGTGGCGCGGCCAGTGCGAGGCCGAGGTGGGCGCGCTGCGCGCCGCGCTGGCCCGGGCCGCGCGCGACCACGGCGCCGCCGAGCTGGCCCGCGACGGCCTCCGCCAGCAGGCGCAGCAGCTGGGCGCCCGCTGCCAGCGCGAGCGGGCGGCGCGCGACCAGGCGGCGGGGCTGCTGGCGCGCGGCGAGAAGCAGCTGCAGGACGAGCGGCGCGCCCAGCTGTGGCTGCGCCAGCAGGCCGGGCAGCTGCAGGCCGAGCTGGAGGCGCTGGCCCGCGCGCACCGCGACGAGCTGGCCGGGCTGCAGCGCCAGCAGCGGGACGCGCCCCCGCCGCCCGCCCGCGCCCTCGCCCGCGCCCGCGCCCCGCCGCTCGAGCTGGAGGACTACGCGCAGCGGCTGGCCAGCCTGTGCCAGGGCGCCGTGGACACCTACCAGGGCGAGCTGGCCCAGCTGGAGGCCGCCCTGCGCCAGGCCGGCGAGAGCCTCCGGAAGGCCGGCGAGGGCAACCGGCGCAGCCAGCGGCAGCTGCAGCAGCTGGAGAGCGAGCTGGCCGGGCTCCGCGGGCGCAAGGAGGCGCTGCAGGAGAGCCTCGCCCAGCAGGGGCAGCAGCAGCACGGCGAAGCCCAGAAGCTGCAGGTGGGTGCCCGGGGGCGGGCGCACGGGCGGAGGGAGGGAGGGAGGGAGGGCCACCGTCCTTTCAGTGCCCCTTTCGACCACTGTAGAGTTGCCCCCAATCCAGCCATCTCTGCTGATGCCATAAGGATTCTATAACTTTCACAAGGGGGTTGCGTTTTTCCTCCTCCCTCACCATCCCTTTTTCCTTTTGTGTCAGACCTTTTGGTGTTGCCCCTATGGGCGCAGGGCGTGTCTGGGGTTTTATCCGTCCGGAAGACAGTTAGGCTGACGGCCAACGTAAAAAAGAAAGAAAGAAAGAACAGAGTATCTGGGAGGGAGGGAGGGCGCCCCACCGCACTCCAAGCACATAGGCAAGCCTGTGGCTTGCACAGCATTTCTAAAGCTTTGGATCCATTGGGATTTTTGCGGAGTCTGAAATCTAGAGTGTTGGGATGGGCGCACAGGGCGTATGTGAAATCTGGGAACAGAGGCACTGGAGTTCCTCAGGAGCAGGAAAGGCACCAAAATTCCCCAGTCGCTTGGGGAGAGATTTTTGGGACTGTGTTTGGACTTTAGGGCAGGACCTCCCAACATCCCTCCAGTGTGGCACGTGGCAATGCCAAAGTCACCAAGGCCCTTGACAACCTTGGCAGAGACCGAGCCTGGAAAGGGCTGCACTGCCAGGCACACCTCTGGGGAGCCCCGAGTGGGGCTGAAGCACATCCAGGCCAAGCAAGGAGGGAGGGGGGTGATGGGCAGGGGAGGGGTGTGAAGCAGGCAGGTTTTCCTTCCATGTCTGCAATGTGTGTCTTAACGCCCCTTGAATACGAGGACTGCTCAGAGGCAGAAGAGAGCTGAACTGACCTTTGGAGGGGTTTGCTTTCTAGTGTGGATTTACATGCTAATTAAGGCTCTGTTGCCACAAGAGGCTGTTTCAGTCCTGGCCCCCACCAGCCCTCAGTTCCCTAGAAGATTGTGGGATCCTTCTGAAAGACAGCCTGGCAGCTTCCTTGCCGGCCACCCCACCGCAGAGCCCTCTGCCCACCCCCTG
Organism: Elgaria multicarinata webbii; assembly: GCF_023053635.1. Taxonomy (NCBI): domain Eukaryota; kingdom Metazoa; phylum Chordata; class Lepidosauria; order Squamata; family Anguidae; genus Elgaria; species Elgaria multicarinata. Next base: position 16,735,752 of record NC_086191.1, on the reverse strand, counting down.
GGCCTTCCGAGGTGCAGGGTAAGACGGAACAGCTGCACAAAGCCTTTAGCTTGGTAGTGTTAGGAGCCCCCTGTCTGGAATCGCCCTTAGTTCACTTTGCAAAGTAAGAGAGGCTGTTCTAAACCTGAGCTGCTCAACAGCTGAGGTCTAAAGTCTTCCTAGTAGGCCTTGCCGGAGAATGCCAGGATTACATGTCATAGTAAAGCAGAATGATAAAAGACATTTAGATCATGATTTGGGGCTCCCTTGGGCCTGCCAAAAACCCAGAGTGAAGAACTCTCTCTGCTGCCACTCCCACAATCATGGAAATATGGATGAAAAATGGAGGTATGTCCCGCAAGACCCAGGCAGGACACAGATATGCAGCGCTCGCCTGGCAATAGCTTCCCGCTCTGCCCCGCCCCTGTGCTTCATAGAGGGCTTCATTTCATCCCGTTTATCACATTTGCTGTGCTGCAGCTCTTTGGTGGAGAAGAGCAGCAGGCAAAGATCCGTTTCTCATGCTCTGTGTTGACAGCTGGCCATGGAGTCTCTGGAGGAGGAGAAGCAGTCCTTGAGGGTCCAGATCGCTCAAGTCCTGGAAGACCGGCAGCAGCTGATGCATCTAAAAATGTCCCTCAGCCTTGAAGTGGCCACATACAGGTGAGCGGCCACCTTGCATTGCAAACGAACCTCTGGAGGTGCAGCAGGTGAGGCAAGAAGGAGAGGAGCCACCGGTGACTGTCGGAGAGAGGGGAGCATCCCGCACTCCCAAACAAACGCACACGCAACAGAGAGAGGAGAGGACAGCGCCTTTCAAAAGGGAGGCGAGCAACTGTCCCTCCACCCCTCTCTGGAGCACCCTCTTTGCACCCATCAACTCCCTGAACAGCCCAAGCAAAGCCAATGGCCCCTTCCGCTCACCGTCCCAGCCAAGAGGCCTCCTGGCTATGGGAAATCGCCCCCCCCCCCCCCAAGAGGAGTTTGAAGGAAGCGGCTGCAGCCTGCAGCTGAAAGGCTGCGCACCAGTTCTTTCTCCTAAGCAAAATGGGAGGCATTGAATTCTTGAGCCATCTGCAAACATCCCTCCCTCCCTCCCTGGACTGTCTCTCTTCTCCCACCTACCTCAAAGGGCATCCCATGGGAACTGGGCTCTTGTTCCCACCTTCCTCCCTCCTTCCTCCTCCTCCGGCGCCTCCCTCCAGATGGCTCCCGGACAAAAGGGAGGCTGGAGAGAGGTCTGCAAGATTAGCATGAGAATGGAGCGGGGGCCCAGGCTGCAGGAAGAGGGGGGGAATGGGGGGGAGCCAAGGCTAGCCATGATGTCACCCAAGTGGCCCCAGTGCTGCTAATAATACCACCACTAGCACGTGGGGCTGGGGGCCATGCAGAGCCAGAGCACCCCCCTCACTGCTGGGCTGCCTGGCTCAGAAGGCAGTTGGTGGCAGCCGGAGGACGGGGCCTCGAGGCCTGCAGGGGTCTTCTTCCCAAATGCCACCCTCTCTGGCACGATGTCATTGCACACGCCTGGGAATGACTCTTTCACATGCCCAGGGAACTAGTTTCCTAAACTGACAAGGGGCTTCCTGCACTCTATGTGCACGGACTGTCTAGGTTTGTAGTTTTACCCCCAAATTGCTCCTCTGCACCGCTGGAAACAAGCTGCCGTTCCAGGAAGAGTTCTGTGTAACTCCAAAGTCTGCATTTGGTGAACCAAAAGGGTCTGATGACTTTGACTTATTCTGTATCCTATAGCACGCACAAAACCTGAACAATTAGCCCTCCTCAAATTTTGCATTTCAGGACACTTCTGGAGGCGGAGAGTACGAGGCTGCAGATGCCACTGACAGACTTCAAACTAACCAGTGGCTTCAGAGGTAGGTATAATGGAGAGAGAGAGAGAGAGAGAGAGAGAGAGAGAGACGGACGCGAACATGGAGTGAAGAAACCCTGAAGGAAGGGGTGCTTTAGATGGGGGCATTTTTTGTTTCTCAACTTGGAGAACTTCCAGATGAGGCTTATATTGTGACATCTCCCTGTTTCAGTCGTGGAATTTTATCGGGGTCTGGATGACGTTGCGCCCCATGGGAACCTCTCCTGTTCTTTCCCACCATGTCTTCCATCTCCCCCCCGCATTTATCCATGAATGGATGAATCCATTAACCATTAAGAAAGAAAAAGATAAAACAGCTGCACAGTGCGTTCTGATGGGTAGCGCTGGGAGCCTCCGTGTGGAAGCACCCTTGACTGCAAGCAGGAGGTGATAAGGCGCACCAATATCTTCAGGACTCAAAAGCCGTGGGTCTCGTCCTTGGAACGGGGGGGGGGGGATTAGGGCGTGCGACGTTTCATCCTGGGGATGCAGTCAGAGCCAGCCCATAGCCCAGGGACATCACGCAGGCACCACCCAGTTGCCGCATGCATGCCTGGTCTCTTCTTTGCAAGCCCGATATAGCAGGTGGCAGGTGTTGCATCGAGGTGATTGTCTGCACAGAAGTGGAGCCCAAATTGGTCCTTCTTTTTCAAACAGTTTTTTTAAAATTACTTTTAAGACAGATGGGAATGGCCAGCACTCTGTCCTGAGTGGAAGTGGAAACAAAATGCCTCTTCTAAAGTTATGCATTCTAGGACACAGGACTGCATAAAACAAAGAATATTTGTTTTTTAGAATATTGTTTTATCTTGCATGCAAAAATGAAGGAGATTTAATTGATTGATCAGCTGATTCATCCGGGGATGGGCAGGCTTCAGGGTCATCAGATCTAATTTGTTTTTTATTAGAATCCCTGAGCAATTTCTGAGCCTAGGAAATTGTTTTTAGTACCAGAACTAAACTGGGAACTAAACAGAGGGTGATCAAGGGTCTGGAAACAAAGCCCTATGAAGAGAGACTGAAAGAACTGGGCATGTTTAGCCTGGAGAAGAGAAGATTGAGGGGAGACATGATAGCACTCTTCAAATACTTAAAAGGTTGTCACACAGAGGAGGGCCAGGATCTCTTTTCGATCCTCCCAGAGTGCAGGACACGGAATAATGGGCTCAAGTTAAAGGAAGCCAGATTCCGGCTGGACATCAGGAAAAACTTCCTGATTGTTAGAGCAGTATGACAATGGAATCAGTTACCTAAGGAGGTTGTGGGCTCTCCCACACTAGAGTCATTCAAGATCTACCAATTGATCCCAGTCTACTTTGTACTTCTTTCTGGATGAATCTACTAAGTTCATACAATTAATAATCTAATGTTTCTTTAATTGCCGTGTGGTCCTAGTGAACAACTTCCTTGTTTTCTTTCTTTGTGCCACCTACAGATGCGAAATTGGAAGCAAGTAACAGTAAACTCCAAGCAGTTTCACTAGACAGAGGGTATTCGGGCTCCCGAGATCTCAGGCCAAGTCCTACTACCTTCTTGAAGGGAAATACAAAGTCTCGGTTACTCAAGAAAGAGGCGGAGTCCTACACGGCAAATCTTGCTTCCAAGAGCAGAAGCCCTGTGGCTAGAGAGTTCCAGAAAGCCAACACAGTCCTTCAGTCCCAATCGCCAAACATTTTTGATGTGGCGCTGCCTTGGAAGGATGTCCCAGCTTTTCTCAATGCAGATGCTTTTAAGGTGGACTCATCCCAGCAAAATAAGGTGATAGCGGCCACCAAAATAGAAACGGTTTCCCAGTCGTTCTTCCAGGAATCTCCCCCCAAGTTCAGCTCCATCAGTCCCATTGTTCCAGATGTCTCAGGCGAGTCTGACTCAAGCACCGAGCAAAAATGCCAGAAAGAAAGTGAAGGCAGAGGTGGAACTGCAACCAAAATGGAAACAGAGCAGACCGAGGAGAAGGGAGAATTGTATGAGGAAGTGGAGGAGGAGGAAGAGAAGCAGCCCATTGACGAACCACCAGGAAAGACCACAACCCACAATGTGCCTTATCCCACTCAGCTGGTCACAGAAGCTTTAGAAATTGCAATAAAAGAAGTTAACGGGAGAGATATTCACTTTGAATCCAGCTTGCTCAACATGACTGAAACCGAAAATGGCATTCCTTCTGACAACTCTTCATCCATGGAAGAGGAAAATGGAGACACTTCTTCGCCAAGCACTGGGGTGTTAGAAGGACCAACACAGAAGGTGCAGAAAGATCACATGGGAGACGGTCAACCAACAGATCAATTGGATGACATGAATGGTGACCATGAAGCCTGCGTTGAGCAGCCAGAACAAGAGGCAGAGGTTTGGGTGCACAAAGACCAAATAGAAGATGGTCAACCAACAGACCAACTGGAGGATATCAAAGGCTTTGAAGACTCTATTGAGGTTAATGGTGGCCATGAGGTTTATGCTAAGCAGCAAGAACTAGAGGCAGAGGTCTGGGTGTCTCTGGATGCAGCACCCCTAGAAACAGGATTGCCAGAGGAAGGAAGAAACAGGGAAGAAATTCCAGTTGATCATCCGGTCATTGGAGATATTGAGAGTTACAAAGAAACAACTTCTCTAGCAAACAATGAGGGTGATGATGACAAGCAGCCATCTGCATTACAGAGCACAGAGCAGAGTGACGACTCAGAAAATGTTTCCGAATTCACAGAATCAGTAAGTCAACTGGACAAAGCTGCAGCTGCCATTGTGAAGGGTGAAAAGGAGAGCTGGGAGCCTGGCACCAGCCGTTGTGATGATGACCATGCAGGTGCCACAGGAGGACACTTGGAGGAAATGGATGGAGGGATAGAGGACCTTGAGGTGATGAGCACAGAAGCGCTGCATTTGTCAGAGGATGAGGAGAGGAAAGAGCTCTGGAGTCCTTCCAGGGAGAATGAAGAGGATGATTTGCAGGCAGAGGTGCTGGAAAGTGAGCAACTGCAGGCAGAAAGAGGATTCACCATTGAAAATTTGTCACCGATTAGCCACACAACTTTGTCTGCAGAAAGTTGCCAAGAGCACCTCTTTCTTCAGATGGGGCAGGAGAAGCTTGAGGAACAAGAAACACTGCTTTGCAAGACAGATTCTGCCTTGCTAGAGGAAGACGGGAAACAGATGGTCTTGGAACCTGAGGTCTTCAGTGTGGAAGAGGCCATCTCATTAGATGAAAACTCTGCAAGGGAACAAGAAAATACCCTGGCAGATGAGCCATGGGCTATGGGAAGCAGGGGCGCTGAGGAAGAGGATGGGGGGAAGGGGAGAGAGGGCGTTTCCAGACACGAAGAAGAGAATATTATGGGAAATGAGGATACACTAGAGAATGGAGGTTTTCCGGACCTGGAGACAGTCAGCTCACACGATGATACCTGTGAGCCCAAAATCGTCTTGCAATGTGAGAATGTGGAGAATGTTCTGGGTCAAGAAATCTCTAAAGGAGAGCAAACACAAGGAACAGGAGAGCCATCTGAAGGACAGGTGCTGATGGAGCAAAGGATGGATGATGATGATGATGATGGTGGTCCTCCTGAGGCTGATGGTGATATCCCGAAAGGAGAAGATTTGCTCATAGGCACAGAAGCAACAGTGACTGAAGGTGAAGAGACAATGGGCACTCTGGAGATGGAAGAAATAGCAGGCCACATCAGCACTAATATCCTGCAGGATGAAGGTGAGCCACCCCAGTGTGCTGAAGACAAACAGTTCAGGACTGATGCACACCAGGCCGAAGAAGAGCAAGTTATTATTGCTGAAAAAGAAGAAGAACCCCTCCAAAGTCGACATACAACACACCTTGGACAAAGCCCTGTCCACGATATCAGCAAAGAATTAGAGGCTCTCTCAGAAGCATTGCACGACACTACCAATGAGGTTGACGTCAAGGACTACTCTGATATAAGCTACCATCAGACACACAGTGATAATTCTGGATCTGAGGATTCCCTCGAATCTTTAGATACTTCCCCAAATGCCACCTGTGAGACAGATGGAATTGAAAAGGTGCTAGAAAGCCGCAAGCACATTACACTTGAGGAAACGTTGCCCGATCACACACCCTTGCACATGTATGATGGGCAGATGGTGGCTGTGACAGGGAATTCCCAGCCACGTCAAGAGAGCCAAGAGGCTGCAGAGGTGGTTCTTTTAACCAAAGATAGCACTGTGTCATTAGAGGACACACAACAAGTGTTTGAGGAAGACAGTTCAAGCCATCCTCCAGCAAAAGAAAATGACAATGAACAGAAGGGGGCAAAAGCAGAAAGAGGTTGCAATGCAGAGGCTGCTCCCAGCCAAGACACCCCCAGCTCAGAAGAGCCTCCAACCTCAAAAGACTTAGAAGAAACTAAGACAGAAGCATCAGAACTCACCGGAGATCACGAAGAACTACACACCACACTACCTGAGAGCTCAAGCGAGGAAGAGGGTTCCACCCAGTATCCCGTGCAGTTGGATGTGGAAACCGACAAAGAGTCTGTGGAAACCTCCCAACAAGGAAATGGGGTGGAAAAAGAACCCAGCTTCATAGAACAGATCCAGGAAGAAGAAGGTGGCACTGATTCCGCTTGGGAGTCAGAGAAGGACAATGTTTTCCCAGCAGATCCGTTTGATCCCAGCAACACGGAGGAAGGTGTTCTTGTGGGAAACAATGGTCCAGTGGAATTTAGTGACCAAGGTCATATAGAAGCAGAAGGCTCTCACAAGGTTTCCCCTCTCACCAGTGTTGCCGACTTGGGAGAAATCATATTGGAAGAAGAAGTATCTCCGGGTGATGAAAGAGGTGTTGCAGGATCCGAAGTTTTGGCATCCTGTGAGGATGAGAGTTTGCCACATGTCCACGAATCCCAACAAACCTCTGACCTAGAAAGCTGTGGAATTGAAGATCACACTCAGCAAGAAGACCTGTCAGGCCCTGATTCAAGCAGCAAGGGTTTCCCAGATCCTTCGCCAGAGGCAGTTGTGCGTATTTCTGTAGATAGTATGAAAGACTCTGATATACTGGAAATTGTAGAACAAGCCCTAGAGTTTAACCAAGAGCTGATCAAGGCATCTGAGCAGCATGTTGAGGCTGAGATGACGCCAACAGGAGGAGATGTGCAACATTCTCCAGAAGACAAGAGTCATTATGCTTCTATTACATCACCGGACGTAGGTGAAACCCAGATTTTGACAGAGACTCCAGAGTCCTCTTCCCCCAGTGCTAAAGACCCAACAGGATCCAGTCATCTGGGGGTCGAAACTAATGCTAATGGGCTGCAGCAAGATCCTAGCTTAGCAGATTTCACTGAGGAGATACTGAATGGCATTGAACACCTCCATCCTAGCAACATGGAGCTTGACGTTGGTACTCCCAGAGAGGAATCAATCAAGAAGGTCACTGTCACTCAACAGTTCCACAAAGAGGAGACGGATGACCTCTCCATGGTGGAGACCGTAGGCCAGAGTCCATCTCAGACACCATCCACTGAAGAGGTGCCAAAACCTGGAGAAGTCATTTCTGAAATTCATGAGAAGCCTTTTCTGGACCAAAAAGAGCTGGAGTCCCTGGATGCGAATGAGAGCATATTTGCTGAGATAATGCAGACTGCTTGTGTGAAAGGAGGAAAAGGCACTGAGCTGGAGGCAATTCCTGTCTCACCACATTTTGGAGGCGAGGTACTTTGCCTGGAGACCAGCCAACACCTGAAGTTCCAGCAAGAAGCTGAAGAAGAACTGTGGTCTTCAGAAGACAACTGAAGCATTATTTCCCAACAGTTAACTCTTACCTGAGGCAAACAAGATCATTACTGGCAAATGGGGTCAATTTTTTCACCTCCACAATCTCCCTCCTCCTTTTCTAGCTGCCCTCCTCCCAAATGAAAATTTAAAGTAGGCAGTCAAATTGACAATCAAAAGGTTTGATTAGATAGCATATTTACCCCTTTAACACTTTGTGGTAGTGATATTTTTTTAACAAGTTTGTTTAAAAGAGCATTCAAGTCCAGTGCCTTGTAGGATGTAGTAAGATAGCATCAGGGTTGGGGCTTTAATTAGAGACGATCATATTCTCCTTAAGTGCAGCCAGTTATTTGGGAGAGTGGAGAGTAAAAGATCTTGCATTGCCTCTGCTGCTGGCTACGTCCACGGAGCAAATGGGTTGGTGAGACGCATCCAGGTCTCCTTCATGTTAGCATCCTAAATCCTTTTACACTGGCATCCTAAATCCTGGCTGTTGCCTGAAATATCAACAGAAGGCCATGTTTGGGAGGGCAAAAACAACAACCACGTACATATAATTTTTAGTATTTTGTGGCCAGCACAGCAACTCTTAAAACTGGGTTTTAGAAGATCATCCCATCACCATGGATCGAGGATTGCCTTGTCTTGATTGTGTAGCATCTTTCTCTTGCTTGTGGAGCCTGGAAAATACAGTTGTGCACGGAAGAATCTTTCTCTGAAGTTACAGGAACAAACCGCAGCACTTGCCAGAAATTTAATGCTGGGGGGGGGAGAGGTGGGGGGGAGGAAACCTTGTTTGCCCCATTTCCCTAATGGCAGTCAGTTCTCCCAAGTCTCTTAAAAGTCAACTGGGTTCAGAAATGGACTAGACCAGCTGACACAAAGCTTCTGATCTAGTCAATTTCGCTCCTAAAGAAGGCAAATGAAAAGCATAAGGAGACAGGTTTGGAACTGAAGACCGTTGGCAATTAAAACTGAGATTGACTCTAGAGCAGTCTGAAAGTTCCCAGTATCAATGTGAAATAATGAAGTTACCCGTCCCCATCTCTCTTTTAGCCTACTTTTGCTGAGATAATTTTTCAGACTTCCTAATCCACTTTCTGTTTTTGTGTGTGTGTGTGTGTGTGTGTGTGTGTGTGTGTGTGTGCCCGCCCCATGTGCAGCTTTCCACTTGTTTTTAAGAGCGACAATTTTAAGAACTCATAAAATTTGTCTCACTGCTCTTAAATATTTCTGTTGGTGTAAAATTGAGTCTCAAAGTCCATATGGGTGACTTTGGGCTGAGATCACATTTGGGACACCCACTCTAAATACTTGGAGGACAATCTGCTGCGAAGTTCCGCTCAGAGGAACCCTGAAGGGTACGTGCCCCATGGATCTCACTCCCTGACCACAAAGGCCAGGTGACTTATAGCACCGTACTTGCAATAATATCTCTCCCCCCGCCCCCCGCAATTAATTTCAGTGGAGGTGGCAACTATGCACAATTCATTTACTCTCTTCCGGAGACGGAGCCATCATCCGGCCACATCATGCTTGCCTAGATTTCCACCTTCCCAGTTATCCCAACGTTCTGCTGTTTCATTGGGGACCGATAGTGATGGGGTTGGGGTGGACCCCAGGACTCAGAGCAGAGGCTGGAACAGGATAGAAGAGAACAAGGCTTACTGCTGTATTACGTGATCTGAAAAATTGCACCCAGCATGCTCAGTGGCACTGCAAAGGATTCTGGGAAGCACTGGCAGATTACAGGCTGCAGTGGCTTCCTTGGTGCCACTCAGAATATCGGCACCACACGAGCCACTTGGTTTTGGCCCAGAACAGAAGCTTCAGGTGCAGGTCTGCTGAAATGCCTCAGTGCCACTAAACTCACTGAGGGGAGGGGGGCACTTGGTAGGGGCAATAAGTCCCATAGCAGGTCCTAACGGAAGTCCAAGGAGCACTTCAGCTGGATTTGCAGGCATGTGGCTGATGGGTTTCGCTGCTCCCTTGCTTGGAGTTGGGAAACTTTCCCATCCTTGAAGCACAGGGAGGAAAGCCAACGAGAACTTTGGCACACATTCAAACGCTGACGAATCTGTGTCAGGCTCTCTAACCCGTTGACGGCTGTGGACAGGCTCTAGATGGCCAGTTTTATCTTCTGAGTGCCAGATGCAAGTAGTGAAATCATGAAATGTGAGTTCTGAGGACCAACATCCAATCTGAGGACAAAACAAAAATCAACTGTGGGGCTTAGGCAGCAAAATGTTGGTTTTGCTGTGATAATATGGCAAATGTCTCTAAACTTTGAGATGCTGAATCCAGCTCTGATCCAGCCACGGCCCAGGAACAGAGATGTTTGCAGGAGGCCCTGGGCAGAGCCATCAAGATGGCAGACAACAGTTTGGGGAGGGGACCTTTGATGACCTTGAAAAGCTAAAAGGGCGAGGGTTTTATGGTTAACATACACTTGATGTGTGGTACTTTTAAATCTTAATTTTTTCAGCAGTGCCTTCTTCAACAGATCCAACATGACAAACCATCCGAAGCCTATGACTGTGCCTCCTTTATAAGCTAATAAAGCAATTTATTTCCCACTACTTACAAATTCTCAGTGTCTTGCTTTTAAAGTAACCCATTACCTTCAATGCTGATTTTCCTCCGGGTTTGCCCAGCCATGGCAAATCAGAACTTTAAAAGTGTGCGCGTGTGCATATGCGTGGAAAAGGAAACGACCCAGGTGGGTCTTTTGAGAGCTGACCTGCATTTTCAAAACTTACTTCTCCCCAAATGTTCCACTGCTGGTCTTTGCAGGGGCACAGTTCATATCTGCAAAGAATCCATCATCATGAACAAGTATTCCAGCCTGCTGCTGCACAAAACCTGCAGCGAAGGGCTGCAGGAGAACAGCTGCTTTCTGAGAACAGCTGGAGCCTTTCCTGCTGGTAGATCTATGGATAAGTTGCTTGTATTGCAAAGAGGGGGGCAGGATCTACACTACTGCTTTAAAGCGCTTTATAACAGTAGTGACAACTGTTGGGGCCCAGGACATGCTCCATACACAGTTTTCAAAACACTTTCAAAGTGCTTTAAAGCAGTAATGTAGAAAAGCCTTTCCCTCTGCAGTACTAAAGACGGAACACTAGATGGGAAAATGTGACTTGCAAGTCCTGAATGCTAGTAGAGAGAAGAGGTGTTTTGGCCTTTGAATAGCAGTGGCTAGAAGCCCCCCCTCCCCTGGGGGAGCACCCAGTGACAGCTTTTGTGCGAGAGAAGGGTGCTTTTTATAGTGAGGGCCAGAATGCACAACTGATGGAAGGGCTTAAATATGTGCCTGGCTGATGCAGCTGGTTCATCATCTCCCTTGAGGACAGGAATATTTTGAGCAGTAGGCAGAGAGTTAAATGTGTCCGATTTCCCTCCCCTGGGATAGAGATGAGAGAGAGAGGGATGAAAGCGGCATCTGTCTCAGGCCCCGTCAAGGCAGCGGTGGCCCTGGGCCCATCCTCGCCCTCTCCCACGAGCACCACCTCTACTGCTGTTGCCATTCCTATAGGCTGACCTTGTTCTCCGTGTATGGATTTACCAAACACTGCTTTGCAATGGAACCTCCCAAGGCAGACAACAGTCTCCATTAAAAAAATTCAGCCTTAAAATAACAATTACGGATATCATAAAACCAAAACCAAAAAAGGAAGGAAAACAAGCAGTGGTAATAATAACAAGTATATTTTAGAACAGCAGGCAACCAGCAATGCCACGGAAATGACTGAAAAGCACGTCTAAGCAGGTGACGTCTTCAGGTAGCACCTAAAGGCACGCGGAGAGATAGAATCACATAGAATCATAGAATAGCAGAGTGGGAAGGGGCCTACAAGGCCATCGAGTCCAACCCCCTGCTCAATGCAGGAATCCACCCTAAAGCATCCCTGACAGAGGGTTGTCCAGCTGCCTCTTGAAGGACTCGAGGGTGGGAGAGCCCACAACCTCCCTAGGTCACTGATTCCATTGTCGTGCTGCTCTAACAGTCAGGAAGTTTTTCTGACTGCTGGATTCCTAGCGGCAAGATGCACCATAGCCGGGCACCACAGGTGCTCCCAGTCTCTGCTCCCCCAACCATGTTTTGAGAAGTGAGTGTATTCAGAACAGGTTTCACGGGGACTTTTCATTGCCCTGGAACAGGTCTGGGAGGCAGGACTGCTTGGGCTTAACACGGATCCTATGCATGGATAGCAGAGAGACCTTTCGAGGCTTGGCATCTCAGCCCCCATGAATCAGCCCCCTCTATGCCAAATCGTGTCGACCGTAGTGGGCTTTTGCTGCATGTCATGTGCCCACCGCTGGCATTGCCACAGCATGGCGTTCCGAAGCGGGATGTAAGGCATGCCCCTCAATCAGGCTTTTTGCGATTATCTGGCTGAGTCACGGAAAGGCAGGCCTTTGTGTTTCTGAGAGTGGAGGCTGAGCCACCGCCGCTGGCCTTGTGGGGATGCCTGGCTGGCCAGAGGCATGACGGGGACAGGGCACTGGGTTTTCTTTGAATAGATGGGCTATATTTGGGTGGGTTGGTTTTTAGTTTAGTCAGCTAAGAGAGAACAGAAGTCAATAGAGACTGATCAAATATAGACAGCATGAATAGAGACAATTCCTTTTCTCTCTCAAAATACTAGAAAATGGGATCATCCAGTGAAACTGAATGAATAGAGAGACATTTCTCTCTCCCTCTTTCACAATACTAGACTTGCATGCTCACAGTGACTCACAATCACTTCCTTGCATGCTCTGGTCACCTCTTCATACCCAGGGCAAAGGCAGTGACTCTTCCCGTGCCTCATGCTTCTTTTCCAGGTGGCTGCCATCGCCTTTCCAAGGGGCCCGGTGCTTTCCTGGCCCTGGCAATGGCTTTGTCGTCAGTCACAGGCTGTCATTGCCTGCCACCCACATGTCTCAGCTGAAGGCAGCACACGAGGCCTAAACCAACAAGCACTCAGCCAGCTCTTCTATCGAGTGGAGAATACTGGAGCCAAGGTCTGATAAACCAATGTGCTCCAGACACAGAGACTCCATTTAAGGGCAAACTGCAGAGCTTTAAACACAGACACAGAAAGCCAAGACCTCATTCTTTAATCAAGAGCAAGCCCTGGTCTAAAGGCCGTGGCATCTGTGGGCCTGGATAAACCACATCTGCTCTCTCTCACCATCCAGACAACGTTTCCTTTGGCCTGGGGCCTTAACTTCATGGGGCACCATGGTCATTCAGCCTCTTCTGCCTGAAAGGTATATTTTGCTTCGTTAAGGATATCATGGGACATAACCTATGGAACACCCGAGCTCTAGCAAGGACATCTGCTTTGTCCAAGCAGCTTGTCTCTTGCACAGTGCATCTTCATTGCCAATAATGGCACCTTCAGACCTGGTTCAATGCTTTCACAGTAAGCCACTGGATTAAAGTAAATTAAAAAGGAAGTTATGTAGGTTGTTCCTGTAGGTTAGCCCTGGGCTTATCAGGAAAGTGCTATGGCTGAGGGGTACGTGCAAGCCATCGGGGTCTCCATGGGTGGTTGTGGCTGGATGTTAGCATGGGCTTCCTCCCCCTTGCTGCTGCTGCTGCTGCTGTGAGAAGAGATGGGCAAGAGAAGAGAGGCCCTAATTAACGAACATGGGGGAGTATTCAACACGATCTTGGTCTGGTGCCAAAGTGTGAGGCCTGTAAGAGGCCTTAGAGGATGCTGAGTGCATATTCCCCTCTTCCCCCATGAGAAGACGGCAGAGCCTGAAAAAAGAGCCATGGGGGATGCAGCAACTACAACATTCCTGATGAAATTAAGCACATACTTTGCCACTTTGAATGCTGACAAAAGAGGACCAGAAGTGGCCAGATGGTCATGTGTCAGACTCCTCTCCCCAGAGAAGGGGAGTTAAAGATCATCGTGGAAGCTGATGGATTGGGAAAACAGGGTTAAATGGATCCGGGGGTGGGGTGGGGGGAGGAAAGAAGGAGAAAAAGGAAGCCGGAAGCATGTTTGTTATGATAAATGGTGTTCTAGCAAGCAAGGGTGAACTAACAGCCACAAATTCACATGCACACAGAAAGCAAAGCTGATCTGGGAGCCCTCTTAACCAATGAGCTTGCCCCTTAACCAATGCCGGGCATGGCCTGTGTATGGAGAGAGGGGGTCCCAGGGTCTTCCCTTTGCATGGCTCGTAGCCCCAACAGTCCGCACCCGGTCCTCCATCCTCACACTTCCTCATGGCCTCGTGCTCATCGCAGAAGCCTCTGAGAGAATGCAATCTGCCTCCTTTCAAAGCGTCTGGCAAACCAGGCAAATATTTCATATTGCACCACCTTGCCCCCGCTGCCCAATTAGGAAATTCAATAATGAATTGCCCCAGTGAGATTCTTAGAAGCCTTGACTTAAGGTGGTGTTGAATGTATCAGGTGTTTGAACCGATGCCTGTATAAGTCTTGCATTTAGTATTGTTACACTAAGATTTTTATAGTAAAGAAACAAAAGACAAATCTTGTCCGAGGGAGCGATTTCTAGAAATAGGAACTCTGCATGTCCTATATCTAGAGTGAAGAATTTAATCTTACTCCCAGATGGCTGTCTTGTGCTGAGAGACCTGAAGATGCTGAGTGAACCAACCATCTTGGGTTGACTGCCTACCGACGACACATTTTGAGAGAACTTCTGAACAAGGGTGTCAGCCACAGGACCACCGGGGAAGATCGGATGCCCCTTCGGACACTCGTGAGCATCCGTTGCGGTGGGAGAAAAGCCTCCTGACGGCTTAAAGCCCTTCACAGGCTCTTCACCAAGCATGCTGACTGCAGGGCAAGCACAACATTAATGTTCTAGAATAAATATTTGCTCTCAATGTTAGAAGGAACATTTTTGTGAACCGCCCAGAGAGCTTCGGCTATTGGGCGGTATAGAAATGTAATAAATAAATAAATAAATATAAATAAATAAGGACATTAAGAGGAAAATCTATCTTACTATTTTGGGAGAAGCCTGGAAGGCAGAGCCAGATTTCTGCATTGGAATCCAAAATGCATCAAGGAAAGCCTAGAAATTATGATCTGAAACACACACACACACACCCCACGTGTGTGTGTGAGTGTGTGTGTGACAAGAAGCCAGCGGACCAAATCTAAGCCTCTTTATTGTCTCTATAAAAAAATATCTGCCAGAACGGACAGTTGGGGCTTGTTAAATGCAGCCACTGGAGCACACTTAATCTAATTTGTGAGTGTCAGTAGTGGTGGAGGGTGTGTGTGTGTGTGTGTGTAATGGGATTGTGGGGTTCTGAGGAGGTGGGCATGGCTATGGAAGCCGTAAGCAGTTGTGTAATTTTGTACTTGCCACAAGGGCACAAAAACAACACAGACACACAAATGCACACAGGCAAACCTGCCCTCACATTTGGCAATTCTACACGGATGGAGTCACATATAGAGCTGCATCCCATGTACCTGTTTCCCTCTGATTATCCCCTACAGTGTTAAGCTGTCGCCGTTGTTGTTGTTGCTACCGGGCAGTTAGATCCTTTGCATACCAGGAAATGGGCTTAAGGGGGAAATGTAAAAAAAAAAATCATAAAAAATCAACAAATGACCCAATCTGAATCAAATTTGGTATGCTTAAAGCTCTCCTTAATATCTATTACTGTGCCAGTTTTGATGTCTTTATCTTTAAAGCTTATGCAGATGTAAGCATTTGTTTATTTTTTCTTCAAATCCTGCTCCTGCACCCCAGTGGCCGCTCGGAAAACAACAAATGATACGCTCGAAAACTAGTAGCAAAATATTGCACTTCTTTTGGTTAAGAAGCCTTGTGTGGCGCAGAGTGGTAAGCGGCAGTTACTGCAGCCGAAACTCTCCCCTCGGCCTGTGTTCGATCCCAGCGGAAGCGGGTTCTGAGGCAGCCGGCTCAGGTCGACTCAGCCTTCCATCCTTCCGAGGTCGGTAAAATGAGTACCCAGCTAGCTGGGGGAAAGGGAACTGCGACTGGGGAAGGCAAAGGCAAACCACTCCGCTTTCAGCGAAAGCAGGCGTCCCTCTAGGAGTCAGCAATGGCTCAAGTGCTGGCACGAGAGGTTCCTTTCCTTTTTCCTTGGTGAAGAAGCGCAATTAAAGCAGGGTGCATGGGAGTACTTCACAATAAAAGCAGATTATAAGCTGGAAAACTTTGGAGTCCTTTGCACGCAATTCACAGTGATTGCGCAGTATAACGCTGGTGTGATAAAGCTCATGGAGTGAACAGGAAGTGCGCTAATTTAATTTAGAGTTCAAAACTGCACCAGTAACAGCAACAGCAGCACAACGTAGTGTAAACATTTCAACGAAAGGGAAAGGTGGAGGGGGGGTCATTCCATGATCCTGTAGTTCAATGTGCATGCTGGGTTTTGTTTTGATTTTAGTTTGGGTTTTCCACTTTGAGTGTCACAGAGAAACGTGAGCTTCGAAGCCTGAGCTCCTGAATCAGCTGTTGAACCTGAGTTTTAAGCACCAAATCCCATAGAACCTCTGGATAATATTCAGGCTTGACCTCTGTCGGAACCACCAGTCCTTGGCGGAATAAGGCTGGCATTTCTGAACCCAGTGAGCAGTCAGCATGTACACCTCCCCGTGTGCCTTTGTTGACCAGACTTGGTACATGGACAACACGGATCCCCTCTTCTCTCTCTCCACCCTTTCCCACCCAAGGGCATGATGTCCGCATCGCCACATCGCAACTGAAGCAGAGGGAAGCAGCTTTTCATGTTCCCAGTAGACGGATGCCTCCCTCTGTCTCTCTGCCGCTGCTTGGCCCAAGTCCAGACAATTAAGAGCTTTGTTTCCTTCTAGGCTGCCCTGTGATGGCTGTTTCAATGGAGGCCCGCACAAAGCAACTCTGCGGGGCGGAGGGAGGACGGGGAAGAGGATGACCTCAGTGCAATGACCTCATTCAGCACGATTTCCAAAATTTACAGGCCTTATAAGGCTAGATTGGGGAGGGGAGGGCGAGAAGAGAAGAGAAGAAGTGCACACACACACACACACACACACACACACCACAATCCCATCCCAGACTCCTCTGTGGGCTCTAAATATAAAAGACGAGAGTCTCTTTTCAGCTAAATGCATTTCACATCCTGCTGCATGCAATTTGTGTGTCTGTGTGAGATGTTCTGTTTATTAGCCTGATCTTTCTCCCAGCTCCCCCAAAAGCCCCCCCCCCACTTCATTCCCAAAGATGGAGAACAATGGAGGCCCCTTGACAGAAGGAGGGGGGGGCGTGAGGAACCATGGAATGTGCCTGGTGGATTCCCGCAACCCTGGAGGAATGTCAGGGAGGAGGAGAAAAATGAAGTGAAATGAAAAATGTAAATGACAACATTGTCTAGCGGATTTGTTTTCTCTCTCCTAAATTCCCCACCACTGCCGCCCCAATTCACTGTTTGCTGGCGGTTTGCTCCATTCTGGTGAATGGGAAGAGTTCGGAAATTAGGAGCTGACCTCATATCTGCAGGCTATGCATTAAGCACATGAGTTTTCAATGACTGCATCACTACAATTACTGGAGTAGCTTTAATGCAAGACTCCAAAGTGGGAGCAGAGGAGTCACTTGTGTGAGGCACGTCTCGGCTGTTCCTCAGCTCTAAATGAAGATTATGCTGGAATTAAAAAAATAAATCATAAAGCATTTGCGAATTCAAAGGTTTAAAAGACTGAGCAGGGGTTGTTGTGTCCCTGATTATGTCCCCATGGCAATGAATGCAGTTGCTGAGAAAAAAATATTGCCTTCTCTCAAGTGCTTTGTAAGTGCTTTGTCTGCTTTCAAAATGTGAGACCCCTGAGAAAACAGCAGAGTTACCTTGGGGAGACACACAGACCGTGCTGTACAAATTTAAAACACACACACACACACACACACACACACACTGATTTTAATGTGCAACAGTCTGAGTATAGCAGAAGGGACCTTAGTGATAGTAAATCTTCTCAGTAAAATATTTTACTGAAAATAAAACTGAAACTAAAATTCAGAAATCTGAGCCTATGCTTCATCCTGTTCCCTGATTCAGGGGAATCCTGCTTTAAAGATTTTAGAACATTTGAAAAGTGTCAGCTTGTCCTCTTATTTTCTCACATCCAGCTTTTCAAGCTGTCCTCCTGGGAGTTGATTCCTTCTGAACTGGTTTAGCATCGTTCCTGAACAGCCGCTTCTTTTGGGGCAAAAATGCAACTGAAAGTTGTACGAATCCATCCTTTTCTCACGAACCTCCCAGAGACGAAGATTCCCACCCTGTGTGCACTTTCCAGTACAACTGCCATGATCTTCCAGAAGGACCTAAGCAACGGTGGACTATAAATCAAGATGGAGAGATACCAATACACAGCAGAGCCAGAAAAGGAAGAGTCACTCGGCCTTTACTCTAAAATAAGGTCTCCCTCTAAGCCGAGGGGCATTCCCATTCTGCTGCAGTTGCTCCTACAATGCCTCTGTCAGGCAGAGACCTTCTCCATTTGCAGCTGTTGCCAGCCCAAGGCCCCAGAAAAGCACACGAGGTTTTTTCTTAAAGAGTCTAAACCCCAGAAAGCGAAGATCAGAAGAGGCCCCCTCACCTTTGACTGGACTCCATGGAGATGGATTAAAAATCCATCAGCTGTGGGGAGAGAGGGCAGCTCTCTGGAATGTACTTTTGGAGCTGTCCATCAGCGCCAAAGAAGGGGTCGAAGCAAGGGGAGCAAGTGAGCTGGCGAGGGCTTGGGTTTCATGGAAATTGGGGGAGCAGGCAACAGATGTTGCTCCTCCTCTGTTCTGAGACGACTCAGGACCCTGCTGCACTCCATATCAGATCCAAGGCAGAGGGAGGGGATTTGCAGCAGGGTGGCTGTTTCAATTACTCCAAGGGTCTCCGCTTCTGCCACAGGGAACAAAATGGCTCACAATTGCACACTGGACACACAGTAAGCCTGAATGCAGACTTTTAACATCAGAGCCATGCTGGAGAAGACCACAGTCCACCCAGCCAAGCATTCTGCTCATATTGTGGCCAACCACCCACGTGCAGCAGCCCCTTCCCACTTGTGTTCCTCATCAGCTGATGTACACAGGCACAGGGCCTCCGATGCTGGAGGTAGCATATAGCCAGCAGGTCTAGTAGTCATTGATCACCTCCTCCTCCACGAATTTGTCCAATCTTTTAAAGCCATCCAAATTGGTGGCCGTCAGTACATCTTGTGGTAGCAAATTCCGTAGTTCAACTACGCGCTGTGTAAAGAGGTCCTTCCTTTGATCTGTCCTGAATCTCCCACCTATCAGCTTCATGGGATGACCCCACTGGGTTCTAGTATTAGGAGAAAGGAAGAAAAATGTCTCCCTATCCAACTTCGGTTGTACATCTGTGAAGGAAGGCCTGTGAATGGGAGTTTGCAGGAATGGGAGCTTCCTGCTTGCGGTTCTTCCTCGCGAAACATGACCAACAATCATCTTTCCTGTTCCCAGGCCACCAAATGTTCAGCCCAGATGTGGTGCTCCCTTGATGGGTTTCCCACTGAGGCACCTAGCTGGCCACTGCAGGGAACAAGATGCAGGTCTACATGGACCTTGATGGGTGTGATCCCGGCTCAGGGCTCTTCTTATGGTCGTAGGGTCATTAGCCTGAGAGGGCACCAGCACTAGAACCGTGATGGCCATCTTTTCTTCAGCCCGACCAGAGAGACTAAACACAGGTCCCAGTTTATTCTAGATTGTCCTTTGCTTAACCACATTCCTTCACTCACTCAATCTCTAGAGAAGTGGTAGCCAGGCTGTCCTTTCGGATTTGAGGGGCCCGCATGGAAGTGAGCCCACAGAATTTGCTTTTGTTTTCTTTAAGCCACCTCCAGTTGTGCTGGAGTAAAAGGAAGAGCACTTACAATCTCTCTGGAAACCAGGGAGAGACTGGCTATTACAAAGAAATTGTCATGTTGACTGCTTTCAATGGGGTCTGTCCCATTGAAAGCTAGGAGGATCACATGGATTTCAGTAACCAATAAAGAACAATAAGACAGTGGACAAAAATAAAGATCTTTGTATGTGCCCAACAACCCCAAAAGGATCTTAGTTGGCGTCAGTAAACAGCAATTTCCAAAGCAGTAAACAGGATGATTTCTCTGTAATGGCTGAGCTCTGTAATTATAAGTCCTCTAGAGGAGAAGGTGATGAAGGAGTAGGATGTGAGGAGAGTGGAGGAAGTGGCCAGAGGACAGGCAGGCAGGCAGGGCTCTACCTGAGGCTGTGGCCTCAGCCCTAGAACCTGTTTCCAGCATGCTCAGGTGTCCATGTCGTCCAGAGGCTGAATCAACTGACACAAGAGAGAATCGCTGGCTTTGAAAGGCCGCTCCAGTGATGGGAGAGAGCCTGGGGCGATCCTTGCTTTGTCTTGTCATGCTCCTTCCACCCCCAACCCCAGTATCCCAAATGTCTATTTCTGTCCAAGGGTGAGATTGGAAAGGTGGGAGAGGGAGGGAGGTAGGGAGGGACAGACAGCTTTCAGGAGGTCAGAGAGCAGCTGGCTCTCCGTGGAGCAGAGATTAGACTGGAATGGAATCCCGCCCCAGAATGCCTGGACTCTGGGAGGGTCCGGGCTGCTCAGCTGCACCGCACATGCCCCAGGTCTGTGGGGAGCCTCGGCAGCAGGTGCCCAAAGCTTGCTGAGCATTTGCTAGTTGGGCCATAATGAGACACACGGGCCTGACCCTTGGCTACCACTTCTCAGCTGTTTCTCAACCAGCAGAGTCAGCCCCAACTGGGCAGCAGGAGCAGGACCCACACGGATCCGGGCAGATACCACAAGAGTCATTCAGGGGTTGGGAAGAGAAACCTAGGATTGCATCCCGGACTTAGTTGTACTTAGAGTAGGCTCACTGGCACCATCCGTGCCTACATTCAACGACTCGCTTAAGTCCCACTAGTTTCAATGGGCCTAAAAGTGCTTTCGGGTGGAGGGCTCCTGGCACTACCAGTCAGGAGGCCACGTTGTGCAGCAATTCTTTCTTCTTCTTTTTCCCTAACAGTTTTTCTGCAGTAAGAAAAAAGAAGGGACGTGTTGGGGGAAACATGGGATGATGGGTACGAGCGGAAGGTGTTGTCATCTGTACTCCCCAATTAAATTCTGCAAACGAGGCCGGGTAATGGTGCTAAGAAACCCGTAATTGGGAGCATCCATTCTGCAGCTATTCTGTCTTTCTCTCCCTAACAGATTTTCTGTGGTATGAAAAAGTCAGGAAAAGCAGTGGGAAAACACGGACGGGAGGCTGACCAGTGAAGAAGGGCTGTGCCGGATCAGGCCAAAGTGCTTATCTCATCCATTATCTGGCCTAGCTAGTCCATTACGCTGTTTGCAGTGGCCAAACCGTGGAAGATGAGGTTGTCTGGACCCCATAAAATTCTGTCAATGAGTCAGGGCAATTGCACAATGAAAGCCTCACCTGGGAGCACACAAAGTCGTGACCCAACCCCTGCATCACAAAAGCTTTGCTGCCCCTTCACCCCAAAGGAGAAGAGGGTCTTGTACACGTAGCTGCCCTGAGGACAGGCGATGGCTTTGCAATGTGTGGAATTGACTCCCCGGCTTTTTGCAGGGGAAGCAGCAACCCAGCAGCCCTCCCCCCCCCCCACACACACCTCTCTTCCTTCCTCATACTCAGCTGGACTCCAGCCATCCTATTCTCCAGCTTCACAGGTGGTGGTGACAAAACTGAGCCTCCCCTCTGGTTGCAATGGGTAGATATACTATAGATACAGCTAGCATAGTTGCCTTTTAAAAGCACAGAACATTAGTTTACTCCTCGGACAAAATCCCTGTTCTGCTCCACATATTAACATGAAACTTGGGTTTAGAAACCTTATATGGAGACATTTTCTGGGGCCAGCAACCCACCCCCAGCCAAGAATAACCCCAAAGCTTCTTGCTTCATGAGAATAACGAGTCCTCCTTTCCAGCCTTGGTACCAAGTCTGATCCTAGTAGCCCTTCTAGTTTGTCAGACACAAGGCCGGCTAGCTCAGCAGGAGATGAGCTAGCCGAATGGCCTTCTTCCAAAAGTATCACAAACCACCGAAGCACCCCTGAGGAATCCGAGTGAGGATTCCATCTGGCCACTTCCACTGAGGAGATGGGTTATTTTCACACCAGCTGGCTGCCAACTGTCTGGCTGGATAGGGTTTCAGTTCTGAAGTTGTCAGGAAACAGAGACTAACAATCTCCTTTTGAGCAAGGTGGAAGCAGCAGTCAGACTTAGAACAGTTGGGTTCCTTCCCCATGGGATTATTTTGCTCCATTCGAGTGCTTGAGGAGTCTTTCAGGTGAGGTGCAGGGGCTCAGACCCACCTGCTTTCCATGAACGGTATGGGGAAAGCACTCTGTACATGCATAGGAGTCTCTCCGGGAAGCCATTTATTTTCTTCTTCCAGAGCTAAATCCAATTCTATGTTACAGTGTATCCCTGCAGTGTGCAGGAGTTGGATGCTGGAAGAAAGTGGGTGGGAGGTCCCTGCCTATAGCAGTGACCCACCTTGTGCTGATGGGCACCTTCACCAATGCCATCTCATGGTGAGAAAGCTTTGATGATCCTTTTTTCTAAGAAACAGACAGAGCAACTGCTGCTTATACCATTCCGGTGGCTGTCAGTGCTCTCCATGTGGCTCCTAAAACTGGAGGGGGACTCTGGGGGCCCTTAACATCCTCAGTACTCCCAATGGCTAAACTGGATTCCAGTGGTCCTCCAGGTTTAATTCAGGGTACCGATTGTAATCTAATAAGCCCCATACAGTCAACGCTGCACAGTCGGATAACTAGTTTAGGGTTCAGTTTCAACAGAAGGCTAACAAAAATGAGAACAAAATGAAGGCACTCGAGTAAACCAGTGCAAAGCCGAAGGGCCTTCTCTTTCATTCTCAGCACCCTCCGCCTCCTCCCCTCCCTCGCAGGCCTTTGCAGATAATGGGATGACATCAGACCTCAAGCGCTGAGTAATGCCTCTCGGAAAGGGTCTGGAAATGCCGTTATTCTGAGTAGGAGAACAGAAAGAAAAGGCCACTGGTGATTTATTCAGAACCTTTCCTGTTCCCCCCCCCCTTCTTGCAGATGGAAACTATTCAATCCAAAATAATTTTTTTAAAACATGTTATATTTTAATTCTATTGTTAAGTTGCTCAGAATGGTACATGGAGGTTCCTGCCTAGGTTAAATCCAGACACCTACCCAGCTCCAGAGGTGGGGCGGCTTTTCTTTCTTCTCAGGGGGAAGTATGGGTCCTTCCCCCCACTTGTGCTGGGAGCAATTTATACTCAATTTCTGTCTAAATGGAGAGATCATAGACCTCAGCTTCCAACTTGCCCTGGCATTCTTGTCTAAGGGGAAGATTTACAGTGTGGTTCATGGGGTGAGACGTGGTTTCAGTTCTCCAACTCTTGTGCGGCGTTTGGCAAGTGACATGCTGTTTGCCACTGTTGAGACGCCTTTCTTTTCTTTGTTTTTAAAGGCAGGATTTTCCGAGGCCTCTGGGGGATCCAGGAGCCCTGATATTCGTGAGACCTCTGCTCCCCGTCAACTCCCAAACTACTGACATTCCGCCCCTTTTACTACAGTTCTGTACTATGTGGTCTCAGCTGGGGTCCAGCACAGCCCTAACAGGTTCTGCATTCTCTTCTTCCTACAGAGCAAATTTAAAAACCAAACAGGGGTGGCTGAAACTAGATTTAGCAGCAACCCCTTATCAGTCAGCAAAGTATTTTAAGAACCTCTGCAGATTTGACACAGCTGTGTAAGTGATGTAAATTTGACAGCTGCTTAGCGCTGAGGAAGAGAGGAAGCACAGTGCCACCTAGTGTCTCTAAAGAGTTAAACAGGAGAAATTTTGCATGGCTGGAAAATCGCAAGGCTTAAAATCTTCTTCTCCAGGACAGGTGTTCAGTGCAAAAATTAAATGACCCAGAATAAATGTTTTCTTGTCTGGAAATGGTTGCACCTACCCTCAGGATATTCTAAGAATAAAAGAGGTGGCCAGGGGGCGGGGAAGGAGTTGCAGTCTGGATGGAATCACATTTATATCTTCTCATCCAGCAATGCCTGGGGTTGGGAAATTGTCCCATTTTGACACTCTGTTGTCCAGGGAATATTCTCAGGCCTTGGTTAACAGCTGGTTTCAAGGCCTTCCATGGAGCCACGGCAAGGCAATCAAAAGTGCATCTTCTGCAGGAGACGTTTGCAAAATGACAGGCTTCACCTTTTTCTGCTTGGCTGGTGCCTGCCCCTGCAATGCCTGTTGCTGCGTTCCTATTCTTCACTTGGAGAGCAGCGGCTTCGTTTGTAACATGGGTACTCATCAAGTACGAGACAAGTTGGCATCTTGCTCCACCTCATCATTGGACCAGCAGAAACATTGTTCATGGGCAACATTTTCCCTTCAACTTGGTTACTGCTGTGTTCTGGGTAAACCCTGGTCTGTTTACTGTCTGCTATGAATTGGATTGCTTGAACAGTCAGACAGACCGCGCAGATCCAGTCTGGATTCCAGCGAAGGCCCTGAGGAAGGTGGGTGCTGCCATACAGTGGCCACAGTCAGAACAGTTCCTGAGGAAAAGTTCCCTAATTTAAATCCATTGTCATCATCATCATCATCATCGATTTGATTGATTTATTACATTTATATACCGCCCCATAGCTGAAGCTCTCTGGGTGGTTTACAAAAGTTAAAAACAGTGAACATTAAAAAGTCCAACTACCATGCTCACTCATCTCATAAGTCCAACTACCATGCTCACTCATGCTAAATAAAAGTAAAGTGCAAGTAAATATTGTCTGTCACACAACATTTAAATAATCAAGTATCCCAGTTGAAGAATTTCTTTCAAGTTAGTGATTCTTGCTTTGTCATGAGAAAAATTACTATGGAAGTATGGAAGATTGAGACATTTTGGGAGGTTGTAGAGGAACATCTAGACTTGCTCTTCCCCCATTTATATAGGCTTTTGCGGGATTGTGCATAAGACCACACACCTTCTCCCCTGTAAGCAGAGTAACTTCTGACACCATGTTTTACTGTATAGATGACGTACATTCAATAACAGCCCCTGAGGTCTTTCTTTCTTTTTGGGCCTTTCTTTATTCAAGATCTCAAATAAAATCTGGCCTCCTCCATTGCTAGCTCCTAAATTCTCAGGCTGTGAGCAGCGAGTCACTTCAGACATCACGTTATGTTATGTGGGTGACACACGACAACAGCTCTGAGGCAGAGATTCTCATTCAGCTCCTTGAAACTGGCAAAAGCCATTTTTAAAGCCCCCTCTGGAACGACAGTGATTGCAACCCATAGAATATACAATGGAGAAATCCGGGATTTTAGTGTAGCTGTGATTGGGCAATCAAAAACTTAAGTCTAATGCTAAACTCCTTCTTGGGCAACCTACATTTCCAGGACATGTGAAGATTACTAAACCCAAAGAAACTGGGGCAAGCACCAGGTGCCAGCAGGTACGGAATAGCACAAAGCCATGCGAGATATAAAATAAGTATTTGGTTTCTATTGCTCCCTATTAAATTAAGCAATAACCAGCTGCAGAATTAGCAGGAATTGTTGAATTTTAAGTGGCACAGACTTAAAGCAGTAGCATTAGAACATTAAAATAACAGATGGATGGGGGTTGTCTTTTCACAATTTAAACCAGAATTATGCAACTAACTGTATTAATTGGATCCCAGACTGGATTAACAACTCAAACTCTGATGATGGCAATCTGGGGACAGATTTAATCTAGTTAAATATTTATTTATTTATTACATTTATATACTGCCCCACAGCCGAAGCTCTCTGGGCGGTTCACAAAAGTTAACAGTAAACGTTAAAGAATATACAAAATTTTAAAACCTTCAGAAACGTAAAAACAACAGTGTCCATTTATAAAATAATAGTTCTGGGGTCCGTTAAAAAACAAACTCAGCATTGTTAAATGCTGTTAAATGCCTGGGAGAAGAGAAAAGTCTTGACCTGGCGCCTGAAAGATAAGTGTTGGTGCCAGGCGAGCCTCATCAGGGAGATCATTCCACAGTCGGGGGGCCACCACCAAAAAGGCCCTCTCCATCACTCGGCACTCGGAGGAGGACCTTAGATGTTGAGCGCAGTGTACGGCTAGGTTCATGTCGGGAGAGGCGTTCCATCAGGTATTGCAGTCCCAAACCATGTAGGGCTTTATAGGTTAAAACCAGCACCTTGAATTGGGCTCGGAAACATATAGGCAGCCAATGCAAGCGGGCTAGAATCCGTGTTATATGCTCAGACCTCCCTATCCCAGCTATCAATCTGGCTGCCGCATTTTGCACAAGCTGCAGCTTCCGAACCATCTTCAAAGGCTGCCCCATGTAGAGGGCATTGCAGTAATCTAATTTGGAGGTTAGCAAATAAATTAATAATAATAGGTTAATAATACATTTAAGCTCTGTTTAGCTGTTTGCATCTATTTGACAATATTGTCATGGGTTATATTTGGAGAGCAGACGAGTATGTATACATTTGAATTTTTGTATGATTTTAGTAAGACAATTTCCTACATTTTAATACACGCACACAAACCCTGAACTTTGCAATCCTCTTTGGATGGTGAGGGAGGGCTTGTCAACCTCTCTTTTCAGAAGCACACATGCAGCAAGGTGTACAAAATTATGCATGGAATTGAGAATGTGGATAGGGAGACATTTTTCTCCCTCTCTCAGAATACTAGAATCCATGAAGCTGATTGATGGGAGATCCAGGACAAATAAAAAGAAGTACTTCTTCAAACAGCACATAGTTAAATTATGTGAATGTTATTTTAATATTGTATTGGTTTTATATGCTCTTGTAACTAATTTTATGTATTACATTTTATTTAGTGTTGTTCCCTGCCTTGATTGAGAGGGAGAGACGGGTAATAAATAAATATTATTATTATTATTATGGAACTCACTACCACAAGATGTAGTGATGGCCACCAATTTGGATGGCTTTAAAAGGGGGTTGATAAATTCTTGGAGGCGAAGGCTGTCAATGGCTACCCGACCTGACATCCATGTTCAGAACCGAATGGAAACCTTTTATAGACTTTCTGCAGGATCTAGAAAATAATGATTTATCTGTGGATTCAATGAATAAACTTTAAGATAAAAGAGGGGAATTTTGTCTTTTGTAATGATAGAGCAAGAGAAAATATCATTACGTATTTTTGCTGTGGAGAGAATTGGACGCCTATCCTAATTTTGTATGTGGTTTATGGTTTGTGTTTTCTCTATTTGTCTCACTTTGCATACGTGTTTGTTAGACTATGTTTTGAAATAATAATAAAAGTATTACGAAAAATAAAGGAAGCTAGTTCCCAGTTGGTAAACTTAACAAAATGATGTTTAAGTGTCAATCAGAAATGGCAGCGGCGACGGCTGAGCCCAATCGCGAACGCCTGGAGGCGGGACCTTCTCCCCCCCCCCCCGTGCGAGGGGGAAGGGCGCGGCCTGAAGTGAGTGGGTGGGGCCTGCTCGGGAGCGCGGGAAGGGGGCCGGCCAATGGGCGGGCCCTGCTGGTGCAGGCGCTGGCCAATGGGGAGGGGAGGGGGCGTGGCGGCGATTCCAGAGAGTTCCTAGAAGTGAAGGAGGCAGGAAGGAGGCCGCAGCGCTGAAGGGTGAGTGGCTCCTCGGACGCCTGGGTCCCCTCCCTCTCCCCCCCCATGCAAGTAGCCTCTGCTCTGCCGTGCCTCGGACGCCTGGGTCCTTTCACCCCTCTCCGGAAGTTGGTGGGGGGAGGGGCGCCTCCCCTTGCCTCGGACGCCTGGGTCCCCCCCTTAAGCCCGACCCGGACACCTGGGTCCCCTCCGCCTCCTCCGCGCATGAAGGATGCGGCCCTCTTGCGCGCCTCCTGCCCTTGCGCGTGTGCTTGTTCCAGCCTTGCTTCTGCGGAGACCCCCCCTCTAGCTGCTGGGCATTCCCCCAGCCTGGAATCTGTCACGGGGAGACAGGGGGCAAAGCAGCGCAGCAAGGCTCCTCCTGGGTCGGCCTGCTTCTCCGCCCCCCCCCCCGGTGCTAGGTGGCTGACCCCCCTTTCCCTCGGACACCTGGGTCCTTTCTGCCCCCTGCGCCCTCCAGCCCTGCGCTTGGGCACCCTTGGGGGACGGGGGGGGGAGCGTTTAAGTCCATTGCTGCCAGTAAAGGCCAGTATCCCTCTAGTGGAGTTGCTGTGCGCGAGCCTCTCCCTAAGGGGTGGGGTGGGGGGCTTGTCTTGTCACTGGCTCCCCTGGCGCTGGAGAGGGCCGGATCCTTAGGTGGCCCCTTCCCCCTGTTACGGGAGTGGCAGCAGCCACCCCACCCCACCCCACACATGCACACACCCTTTCAGGCTGGCTTCTCTAAGGCCTCTTGGCTTCTGCCTCTTGCCAAGACCTTCCCATGGGAGGCGAAAGAGACTGACCCCGGATCGTCTGTCCACGGGGGTCCCGTTCCCTACCCCTCCACGCAGGCCAACCGTAGGATGGTAACTGAGCAAACAGAATGGAATCCGGACGGGTGAGGGAGGCTTGTTATGGGAGTAGCAGCCTTCTCTCTGTGTGTGTCTTTCTCTTTCTCTGCTTTCCTAATTCCCCTTGTCCTGAATTGATGCTGACTAGATTGGATTGCGGCAGCTAATTTCACTTCTGAGGAAAACTACAACCACTTCTGCTTTTTTTTTAAAAAAAGCTACCATTTTACATGCAAAGTAATATTGTGTAATGGAACAACACATACAGGTTGCACAACAGTTCCATGAATGGTCCAGCCCTCGAAGGAACTGTGTGTTATGACAATGACGCTACACCATCGAAGGCAGGCATGCAGCTCTGGTCGCCCGTGGGAGCTTGTTATGGCAGCGTTTGAAGGGCTGCAAGGCCCGGTTCAGCCAAGCCCGTGGCGGGACAAGGGGGAGGAAAATGGGAGTGCGATATTCCGTGGCCGTTCCACAAGACTGCCTCTAGGAAGCCTTTGTCTACACCCAGCCCCTAAGAGGTCCTCCGCTCTCTCCTTCCAGGATGGAGGGTCAGGACCCCTCTCCAGCAAGAGGGCGGATGAAGCCCCCCAAAGCAAATAGGATGTGGGGGGGACTCTAGGGTGAACTCAATGGAGGCGCCAGTCAGAGGCACGTTGGATAGGGAGAGTTGCTGCCATTTGTGTGTTGGGGCTCTTTAGAACCTGTTCCTCTTTGTGCCATTAATTTGAAAAGTTCAGTGAAACTGAGGACACCAAGTGCTGGTTGTTGTTTGTTAAAAAAAAAAGGGGTGGGGAAGCCCTGTCCTGCATTTTAGTAGCTTTGTTGTGGAACTTGATCAGCTCCTGAAATCTGCAGCGTCTCAGCTTTAATTTACAACATGCCCTGAAGATGCTGGCCTGCCCGCTGCCATGTATAGCACAACTTTTGGTGTGGGGCTGCATTCCTGGCGCCTGCCCATGGAGTGCCTCTGCTCTTCAGGAGAAAACCAACCAGGCTGGTCAGTGTCACGCCCTGCTTTGCCTGGGAGATCAAAGGCTCTTTCTGACCTCCTCGTGCAACTTACAAGCTTTTTTTTGCTGAGTTCAGTTTCTTGCTTATTCAGGATAATCTTGGAGTTATCCTGGGAAGTAGGTTTTTTCCCACCCCAGGTGTCTCCCACGAGTCTCCCCTTGCCTGGGGTGCCACATGGCTTCCTTGTTAGAGTTATGCCGCAATTCTGCAAGTCTGGACTTTGATGGACTCTTTTAACTTCTGGATTCTATGTGGAGTCACGTAGGATACTGCCTTAGACTGAGTCGGACCTTTTATCCGTCTGGCCTAGTATTGTTGGCTTTTGCTAGCTGCGGTGACTATCCAGGGTTTCAGACAATAATTTTTCCTCGAGCTGAGGATTGAACTTTGGGCCTTCTGCACGCGCACAGGGGCTTTACTACTGATGCACGGCCTCTCCCCAAAGACAAAGCAATGGAAAAATTAAAATACAGGTGTAGGGAGAAAGATGGGCTGACAAAAGTGAAAGCGGGAGGCTGACCGGAGTACTCTGGAGTACTTCAGATCCCTTGGGGGAAGTGACCGGCCTGCTCTTACCTCTGGCTTTGTAAATTGCAGCCTGCCTGGTCGCCTGTGTCAGGTAAGAATCCCCTCCAAGCAGGGCAGAAATTGTACATTCGTGGACTGGCTTCCTTTTCCCCTTGCAGGCCATGCGTGTGCCCTGAATGACTTGCGTGGCTGACGTGGCTGTCTGTTGGCTGGTGGCTCATGCTAAGCGGCCCCTGTTCTTGGGCCCATGGCTCTGTTCACCCAAAGGGTCTCTGCCTTGTCTCTAGCAGTAATTGTGGCAAGCCACGGGTGGGCACTGTCGTTGAAAGCCTCGCCAACGAAGCACCACGTGATGCCTCTGTGTGTGTCTGTCAGTCTTGGCTTTCTGAGACAGGGAGATGGGGGAGGCTGTCGTAATCGGCCCACACTAGCTTTTGATCTGGTGGTGGTGGGGCTGCTGAATGAGTCCCCCTCCTGCTTGCCATCAGGAATGAGCTGGGTTCTGTAGAACTCCTCCTCCTTGTATTGGCTGAGTTCCTGTTTGGCATCTTCCGCACCTTTCCTCAAAGAGCAGAAGGAAGATGCTAATATCTTGGCAACACATTAAACATCTCAAGATGGCTCTTCCACTTGTTGGCAACGCGCTTAAATCACATTCCAAGGGTTGAGGCCGCGTGGCGGGGTCCCACCAGGGCTTTCTGGGAGCTGCCAAGCTTCCTTGCGCGCCTCGGAGCCCAAGCGGCATCAAAGGGCCTCTGAGCTGCCTTGCAGGATCAGGCAGTTCTTGAGGTTTGCTTCCTGCAACCTGTTGCAGTTCCAGGCTGCTCTTGGGCAAGGCTGTTGCCTGGGAGTTTTCCCTGCTCAGCTGCCTGCCTGGGTCCTTGCAAAACAGCTGACGGGGCGGTTCCACGCTGCGATGCTTCTCCTCACTTGCTTCCCATTATTCATCCTGGATTTGTTACAGAGCTAAAGAGTTTGTTTAATGGCAGGAATTCACACAGAGTAGTAATGTAGGTTGGAGAGGCTGCTGTCCAGCTTAGCACTTCTAGTGGACGGTGTTTAAAGCCTCTGCTAAGGAGCAGAAGGGCTGTGGAGGTGCTGTGCTATAGTGACCACATCTGTGGCTCCATCGTGATGTGCAGTGGTCCAGGATAGGCAGAAGAGGGAGGTGCAGCATGACCGGTTAGCTTCACAGTATCACTTGGCTGGATGTGGCTCCTATGGGAGGTCTTCTAGAACATCGCCGATGCTTCAGGCCAGTTTCTTAAGCAAGCGCTCTTGGCAGGGGGGTCTGGGGAGAGGTCCTGCCCCACCAACCTCCTTCCGTTGCCGGCTTAGAGGTACAACCAGGGAGGTTACGAAGGCTTCTAGGAATCCGTGGGTCCCTCCAGACCATAGAATCATAGAATAGCAGAGTTGGAAGGGGCCTACAAGGCCATCGAGTCCAACCCCCTCCTCAATGCAGGAATCCACCCTAAAGCATCCCTGACAGATGGTTGTCCAGCTGCCTCTTGAAGGCCTCTACTGTGGGAGAGACCACAACCTCCCTAGGTCACTGGTTTCATTGTCGTACTGCTCTAACAGTCAGGAAGTTTTTCCTGATGTCCAGCCGGAATCTGGCTTCCTGTCACTTGAGCCCATTGTTCTGTGTCCTGCACTCTGGGATGATCGAGAAGAGATCCTGGCCCTCCTCTGTGTGACAACCTTTCAAGTATTTGAAGAGCACTGTCATGTCTCCTCTCAGCCTTCTCTTCTCCAGGCTAAACATGCCCAGTTCTTTCAGTCTCTCTTCATAGGGCTTTGTTTCCAGACCCCTGATCATCCTGGTTGCCCTCCAGTTCCCACCAGCTTCTGCCGCCACGGCCATTGGGGTTAGGGATGCTGGGAATTGTAGTCCAGAACATCTGGAGGGCAACAGGGGTTGTGGACACTGATGGTGGTGATGCCTTCAGGCAGAGGCCGTACCCAGGCCTACGTGGGGATTCCAGAAACTGGATCTGGGACCGTCTGGCTAAAGCGCCACAGCGCAGCTGCTGAACTTCGTCCCATCCCTGCAGTGAGGCTTCTAATGGGAGAGGGAGAGAATTGGGCATCATTCGGATGTGTTTCCCACGTCGTCTGTGGGAGAGGGTGAAACCAGTAGATTCCCAGGTCGAAGGGATGACCTGGATGAAGACTCCGTTCTCTGCAGGGCCCTTGGTGTGTGTGATGTTGGTGTTGGTGAGGCTGGTAAGCAAAAGGTTGCCCTGGACTGAGGGTCGGGCTAAAGCCCTCTCTGGCATTGGAGAAGGCCGCTGTGCCTCGTGAACTGGCTTGTGAGCAGCAGGGAACAATCAGAGTTTTAAGAGAAGGGAGGCAGCCACAGCGATGCAGAGGAGGAGGATCACAGAATCACAGAATCATTGAGAAACAGGCGGCAGCTAGAAAGGACAGACGTCGAAAGAGAGGGGAAAGTAGGGCAAGAGAGAAGGAGCCTGCCTGGCCTGTGCTTTGGCTGCTGCTGCTGCCACTTGTGCCGCCACCGCCTCCTCCTCCCCCTCCACGCCACGCCCTGCAGGGCTTACGAGGCGCACACGCTCATCCTGTGAGGCAGGCCGGGTAATAAGCACCTTGGGAGTGGGACGCGCCCCCACGCCCTCCTGCCGGCTTCCTTGCAGCTCAGCACAGGGCCAGGCACTCGGATGAGGTGGCCGCGGAGTCTGGGTCTCGGCCAAAAGCAGCTCCTGCCGGCAGTGTTTCCTGGGCAGGAGCTTGGTTGGATGCTTGTCTGGGCTTTCTGTGAGGAGGGGAGCGCCACATCGCGGTGAGCGTGGGTCTCCGGAAGGACACGGAGCAGGTCCAGACCAGCCGCTGCTGCTGCTACTTCGAGTGAGGCTTTAGACGGCAGTTTTCTTCGGGCGTCAGCTGACTTTTGCTCTTGGATGTTCATTTTCCTTTTCCAGAAGTAGCCGGCAGCTTTGGCTTTTAATGTGGTGGCTGTTCTTAACACGTGGGCTGCTTGGCTGTGTTTGTGAAGAGGGGTGGGGTGGGGTGAATCTCTCAGCTTTGACTGAGCCAGGGTTTGGCTCAGCCGCCTAAAGCTCCGGGACTCCGACCACTGAGCTGCCTTTCCCTTTCCCCACCCCAGTGCACCCACGAGGAAAGATGGTGAAAGAAACTGGGTACTACGACCTGCTGGGCGTCAAGCCCTGTGCCACGATGGAAGAGATCAAGCGCGCCTATCGACGGCTGGCCCTGAGGTATCACCCGGACAAGAACCCCAGCGAGGGGGACCGGGTAGGTGCCGAGGAGGAGGAGGAGGAGGAGGAGGAGGAGGAAGGACGATGACGTGTCAGCAGGCTGGGTGGGGGTGTGTGGCTGCTCAAGGTGCATTAATGCCTCCCTCTCCTCCGTCCCCCTGTCCAGTTCAAGCAGATCTCGCAGGCCTACGAAGTATTGTCGGATCAACACAAGCGGTCGCTGTATGATCGTGGCGGGGAGCGGGCCATGAAGGAAGGGGGCTTGGGGGGCAGAGGAGGTTTCGGGCCCCCCATGGACATCTTCGACCTGTTCTTTGGAGGAGGGGGCCGCGCTCACGGACCCCGGGTGGAGAGGAGAGGTACGTGGGTGCCGAGGAAGGGAAGGGGGCAGGCTGAGTGAAGTCAGCTCTGCGAGGGGGGTGGGGGTGGGGGGTGTCTTTCTGAGATTCTGGTGCTGCACTTGGCTAGCGGGGAGACGGCGTTTGGTCGACAGATCACAGAAGACTGCTGGCCTCCTTGACCCACTGGGGAGATGCGTGTCCTGTGCTGCTTGTGGGGTTCCTGTCGGCATCTGTGCGGCCACTGTGTGAACAGATCGCTGGGCTAGATGGACCTTTAGCCCAGACCCAGCTTCTGGGCTCTCTTGACGTGGTCTGTTTACCTGCTTGAGGAGTCGGCCTCTTGCTGAGAAGCTGTATTTAGAGGAAGGAGCTTTGGCTTCTCTCCTTGGCTTCCCTGCTTATTAAAGCGTCACACCCCATGTGATGACTGAGCAAGTCACGTGATGCCCCTGTTGTGGCTTTTGGCGTTGGGTGTGGGCAGCGGCCGTAAAAAGGTGGCGGGCGCTGCACACACCCCTAAAAGTGGCACAGTTCTCTTCGGAAGGTACAGAGTTAGGGTGGGGAATCTTTCAAAACAAAATCAGGCCACGAGGGTCGGTCCCGTGTGCCCTGGCACGCCTAGAAGTATCCTGCTTTCTCTCAGAGAGAATGCCTCAAAGAGGGGTGGAACAGGCCCCTTCTTGCTCCATCTCTCTGGCGCAGGAGGACCAGAAGAAGAAGAACACTGGGGCGGGGGGGGGGGGGAATCGAATTAATTTCAGCCCAATGAGGGAGCTCAGCTTCAGCTAGTGTGGCGGGCTGGTGTTCACCTTTGAACCGAGGGCGAGGTGGGGGGGAGTCAACCGTGTCGGTGCAGAGCTGGGGCGCGCGTGGTGTGGGCTGTGCTCTCTTTGGGGGGCTGGCTCTGAGGGAGGAGATCCTGTAGCACATGGGAGGGCGCTGTGTTTTCTCGTAGGCCTTCCAGAGTCAAGGCGTGGCCCTCCTTGCCTGCCCCAGATTCCAGCGGCTCCAATAATTGCAGCGTTCGCCGTGCCCCACCCACCCCAATCCCTTCTCTCGCTCCCCACATCCCAGTCAAAATGCTGCTGGCTCAGGCGCTTGGAATCCTTCGCCTGCTGCGTCACAGGCCTGAGTAACACCCCTAAAAATGAGCGTCTTCCTGCCTCTGGGGAGTTTGCAGTCTTGCCGTTCGCTTGAGCGGTTGATCTGGTCAGGCCTCTCAGGGCAGGCCTGGGTGGCCTGGGAGCCCCTCTCTGGCCCCAGCACACATTTCTGTCCTAGCGTTATTTGGAGCGTGGGAAATGCCTCTCCAGACGTTGTGTCTGGAGGGTTTTTTGCCATCCCTGTAGCAGCTGCTGCTGTTACTCTTTCCCAAAGGAGCGGTCAAGGGGTTCACCTGAGGATACTGCTGGGTGTGAGGCGGGGGGCTGAATGGACCTGGAACAGGGTCTCCTTTGCACAGGCCCCCTGCATGGCCACATCCTGTCTCTTGGTCTTGCTGACGGGACAGGATGTCAAGAACTGGCTTATGCAGAGAGGTTGACAGGCTGTTTATGCCGCAGAGGCGTTAGTTTTGCCTGCTAAGAAGGGATCCTGAGCTCCTCTTCCGTGGTACATTTAAAACCTGCCCAGCTGCCCCAGAGTAGCTTGTTCAGTCAGCAGCAGGAGGCATCTGCTGAGTCTTCCCTTTGGTCTCCCACTTTCAGGAAAGACGGCCGTCCACCAGTTGTCTGTGACCTTAGAGGACCTCTATAATGGCGCTACTCGAAAGCTCTCCTTGCAGAAGAACGTCATTTGCAGAAGCTGTGGGGGTAAGCGCAGAGGGGCCAGATATGGGGAGAAGTTCTCGCGTGTCTTTCTTTGCCTGGAGAGCAGCTGCCCGTCAGAGGCAGGAGAGACGAGCGTGGGCTAGAGGGGCCCTGATCTGACCTGGCAGGAGGCAGCTTGCAGGCGGCCTCCCCTTTGAGCCTGTCCTGTCCCTGGGCTCCTGGCGAGGCGTGTGTCTGTCCCTTTCCAGGCCGTGGAGGCAGAGAAGGCCTCGACACGAGGTGCTCCAAGTGCCACGGCTCTGGCGTGGAGGTCATCATGCACCAGCTGGGGCCAAACGTGGTCCACCACATCCAGACGATGTGCTCACAGTGCCAGGGGCAAGGGGAGTGGATGCGGCCCCTGGACCGTTGCCTCACCTGCAACGGCAGGAAAGTCACCCGCGAAAAGAAGGTCCTCAACGTTCACCTGGATAAAGGTGAGCTGAAGAGCCGGGGGGGGGGGGGGGAGGCGTGTCGGTGGGAGGGGACGCCCCCACCTCTGCATCCTCTTGCCAGGGACAGGGCTGGGGATGATGGGTGTGGGCCTGAGTGGCTCGCTTTGGGGATGGGCTTGCCTCCCCCCTGCCTCCCCCTCTCCGGCACACCTTCTGTGTAGTAACTCAGTTTTGGGTTTTTGCAGTTCTTTTCGTGCAGTGGGGGTGGGGTCACCACAAGCCAAACTGTACACAACACAAACTCTGAAAGCACAATGGAGCCACGTCATTTTGATCCCCCCCCCCCACGGGGCTTAATCAGACCTAATGCAAAGGGAGAGAGAAAGGCCAGTGCGTCCTTAGTGCCTGCAGGGAGTGGCCCCCGTTCGCTGCGCTTGACGCATCCAGGCAGGAAACGTATTGACTAGTGCAGGGTGTGGGCTGCCTTGAGGTGATGGATCCAAGCCTCCGCAGTCTTGCAGTACGCCCCTCAACAAGGGCCCTTCTCTCCCCATCTCCGCTGCACCCCCAAGACATCCCTGGACCACGGAGGACTGTGCTCCATGTAGGAGTTCTTTGCCTGCTTCATCCTGCTGTACGGGGGTGGGTGGGTGGGAATCCCGGGGCGTTTTGGCCACCCTCGGGCTGCTGTGAGGGGAGAGATGGTGCCAGTGGCCCTCTGGCTCCCCATTTCACCTGCCCCATGCTGATGAGAGCGGAGCAGGGAGGGAGCCCTCCGCCCAGAACCCTGCCGGAGGGCCGGCTTGCGTGGTGCCACAACCGGCCGCGGTGTTGGTCTCGCAGGCATGGCCGACAGGCAGAAGATCACCTTCCACCAGGAGGGCGACCAGGTCCCCGGCTTCGAGCCCGGAGACATCGTCATCGTCCTGGACCAGAAGCCGCACCCCGTCTTCCAGCGCCGGGGCAACGACCTCATCATCAAGAGGGAAGTGGCGCTGGTGGACGCCCTGTGCGGCTGCAAGCAGGTCGTTCAGACGCTCGACAACCGGAGGCTGCTGGTCTCCTCGCGGCCAGGTGAGGGAGCTGGGAGGGCAGCGGCAGGGGTCAGGGCCTGGGCCTGGGGAAAGAGCAGCCCCTCGTAGCCACTGGGCTCCTTCTCGGCAGAGGCGGCAATTAACTGGAGCCAACTCAGCAGAGCTGAAGGTGCTGCTGTGGGCGGTGTGTGTGTGGTGTGTGTGTCTTGCTTGACATCTGTCCGGCCCCGTCTCTTGTCTCTCGAGCTGGGTCTTCCGGGCTGTCTGACGCAGTGTGTGTGCTGAGAGGCAGAGCGTGCCCCGTGCGCTGCTGCGTTTGGGTCGTTGCTGCTCCTTCATTGCCGTCTCTGCTCTGCTCCTCAGGGACCATCATCAAACCAGGGGATGTGAGGTGCATCCCCAACGAAGGGATGCCTGTCTATCGGAGCTCGACCCAGAGGGGGAAGCTGATCATTCACTTCCAGGTACTGAAGCACACACACATACACACACACACACACACACAGCAGGACTGGAGCGCCAACCAGCGCAACACTCAACTAGAGAGGAGCCTTGGGAGGCCCGGCGGGGGTGGGGGCGCAGGGTCCCTGCTCCGCCTGTTCGTAACCCGCCTGGCCTCAGGTTTGAAGCAGCCCCTGTGTCGGCAGCCTTGGGATGCCAGGAATCACATCTTTCCTCCTCTTTCGCCGCTGTGTTTTCATATGATCGGGAAGCTGAAAAATAGGCATGCCGTGAACAAGCTGGCCTTCTCGGGTGTCGCAAGGGGCCTTGTTGTTTGGGCTTGAATGGGAGCCCGGGGGTGGGGTGGGGTGGGGGGCTGCTGGGGGTCTCGGCAGCTGCCCGTGGGGGACCTGGCATGTCGTGTGGTGAGACCGAGGGGCTTCCCTCACGGACAAGGAAGGTCTGGGCACCTGGCTGGCCAGGAAGTGGCGGAGATCCGCCTGCGCTCCGCGGTGCTTTTCGGGAGGGAGCCCTCCGGTCACGCGTCCCCCCTCGCTTTCCTGCCCCAGGTGAAGTTCCCAGAGCCCGGCTGGCTGCCCAACCACCAGCTCCGTCAGTTCCAAGCCTTCTTCCCCCACCGCGAAGAGGTCATGGCCACCGAAGACACGGAAGAGGTGGAGCTGAGGGAGTATTTCCCCCAGCCGGATTTTGGCGGGAGGCGCTTCCCTGGCGAGGTCTACCACGAGGATGACTTTGAAGACCCCATGCGGCACAACGTCCAGTGCCACACGTCGTAGCACCACAGGCTGAGCCCACGTGTGGCCTTCCGGGGGGGGGGGAGGGGAACTCGGCTGCCCGGAGGGAGCAAGTGCGCAGGACAGCCACTGCCTTGCTCTGAAGCCCTCTGCGAGAGCAGGGGCAGGGGGCGGGGAGGGTCTACGCCTTGGCAGCCACCACCCAAAGAGAGGCGCAGGGGGGTTCCTGGCCTCCAGTGCCGCCCCGGGCTCACCACCACTCCCACCTGCTTCCCCCCTCCCACCAAGGATACGTTGGGGTGCTCCGTGGAGCGGGTGCTGGACCTAGAGAAGCCACAGAGAGCTGTGTGTTCTGGAATGCTGCGCTAGAGATACCACACCCACACACCCAGGCCTGCTGGAGCCAGAAACGGCGGCAGAGACGTTTCCCTGGCATACCTCTCCGCTTCCGAAGGCAGAACAGGGTTGTTTCATGGGATCTCCGTTTCAGAATAAGAAAAGGAGGGTTCTGTGGCCAGCCAATTCCCACTCACTCCATGCTGGCTCTGCATCCATTCTCTCGCACTGCCTTTGCAGGGTTTGCTTCTTCGGGGTCTGCTGGGCCTTGCTGTGTAGAAGGTGGGGCAGGTCCTGGGTGGCTCTGGGAGAGGTGGGTGGTGGTGGTGGGGGGGGGGGGGCGGCAGCCCTCTCCTGCAGTTTCTGAAGCCTTTTGCAAAGGCCATCGGCCAAACCGCTCTGGAGAAGCTGTGAGGCCTGGAAGGACGGAGCTCGGCTTCTCCCAGGGCTGCAGGCCGCTCCGCTCGTAGCAGCCCTCCGTCGGCTGTGGCTCTTGAGCTGCAGAAGGGCGTGCTGGGGGCGGGCCTGCCGCCTTCCTGCTCTCATGGGCAGGGGCCAGCAAGGAAACCTCCCTGCTGTGCTGCAGAGGGCTCTAGGCTTCTGCCCACCCGCTGCCTGCTCGCCAAGCCAATGCCCCGCCCGGACGTGCTCTGGTGGGCGAAGGGGCTGGTGAGCCCAGCCCCCGGCCTCACCCCTTGTATTTCCTTCTGATTGTCGTGTGTGCACACATGGGCTGGTGGGAAGCTCTGAGCAGCTGGGTCCCTGATGCAGCCTATGGCAAGGACGGGGCTCTGTAAGGCACACGTGTGCACACACACACACACACACACACACACACACACACACACACACGGGGAATTGGACTGCCCTGCCCCGGAGAGTTTCCTGGGGTGGGTGGGTGAAACGTGACCAAAGTGTTTTGATGGAAGTGACTGTGTGGATAATTGCAGGCTTTTATTGCTCTAGATAATGTGTGCCTGTGATTTTAAGCATCCAGAGGGTTTTATAGTGAGGATTAACTTGTTTGCCCTCACTGTGATCCAGAGAGGCAGGTCGCTGCTGTTCCCATTTTACAGATGGGGAACTGAAAAATAGGGCTAGTGGAAGGTGGCCAGCTAGGTCTCCGTCGCAGAGGAAAGGGGACTTTGTCCCCCACAAGCCTGTGTGAGGTTAGGGTTGGGGGGTTGGGGACAAGGGCTCAGGATCTCTGCTTGTCATTAAAGGGTGGAGCATAGTAGGAAGGCGCTGAGGATTTAAACCCAGAGGCACGTTCTAGGCCAAAAGGCAGCTGTTAGTAAGCCAGAGTTACCGAGGGAAAGAAAAGGAGCTGTTTCTAGTTCTGGCCCCCGAAGGCAGCCTTCCCGTGCCCTGGGCTGGGAAAAAGATAGCAGAAATGGCAGAACGTAGAGAAATGTTTCAAATCTAGTTGGTTTGCAGAATTTATACCAACTGCGGAATCCCATTTTTCTTGGCTCAGGATTTAATTTTTAAAAGGTGGAATCAATATACACAGTCCAGGCTGCGTTGGCAAGAAACCCCCCCCCACACACACCTCAGGTGCAAAGAGCGCCATGCAGAGGACGCTGGGTTAACATCAGGGCTCCCCCCCCCCCACCGCCCCCTCTGGCCTCCGGAGCTACTAACATCATGCAAAATCAAATGCAGTTGTGTAAAAAGACAACCAAGCAACATGAAACATTATCTGGTAATAGAATAATGACAGTAAACTCATCCATAAATGTTCAGCTCCATGCCTAAGAAAACACCGTGGCGTGTGCCTGCCTGCCTACCTGCCTCTGGAGCTCAGCCTGTGGGGGACGGGGGCGTCTCTGGCCTGCATCCGGCGTGAGCGTGAGGCAAAATCCATTCCACACCTGGCCACGGAGCAGCCGGGCCCTCCTGAAATTGGGCTTTCAACTGGGGAGCCTGGCTTTGCAGTTCTTGGTTAAAAAGCCCCACCAGCCTGTTGCTCCGGAAGAGCACGGAGGGAGCAGGGCCCTCTTGCCTCTGCCGCGGCGTGGCTTGAGCCCTGCTCTGGGAAGGCTTTTGCGCGTTTCCTAGGGGTGGGGTGGCTGCAGTGGGAATGGATCAGGCCCATTTTGTCCTGAAAGGATTCGTTCTCTCTTGCCATGGACTTGCAGCCTAAATTAGGCTTTGTAAAGTTGGCAGCGTATGCTAATTTTTTACATGCAGAAAGGGGGGGGGAGAGGAATCCGCCCCCATTAATTTATTTTTTAAAGTGGTTTTGACTCAGCATCTCTTTTGGCAATGCTTTGTAGGTGGAATTAAAATTAACTGTCAACATCTGAGAGAGGCTCTTGTGACTGTCCGTTTATTGCAACCAAAATCTCACCGAAGGATCGACACTGAACGAAAGGATGGTGTGGGTGAGCGCGTTGTGGGTGGGGGTGACCCTGTTTTACTCCTGGTTTTTGCGCTGTCTCTGACTTGTGCCCGAGGGGTCTTTGGCTCTGGCCAGCCCAGGTGAGGGGCTCCTGCAGTTCTCCTTTGCAGACCCCTCCCAGCCACGCGTGGAAAACGTGAGGATCCTGCAGGTCTTTTGAGGGCTGCAGAGCAAGGTGCCGGGTGGTTTGAAGTAGATGGGCAAAGGGTTTCTGACTCCCCGCTGCAGCAGCGACCAAATGGCCTCCCCAGCTCTGAATGACCCTACTGGAAATAAAAAAGGCTGGCGTGGATTCCTGTGTGAGCACCATTCCGTTCCGGGGCTCAGAATTCTTCCATTCTACAGCTCCCGTCTTTTGCGCCAGGCTCTGGTTGGTGGATCTCAGGGTTCTAGTAAAAACGCCAAGTAGACCCCTGCAAGCCTGACACTTGCCCAGCCCTGCTCTAGAAAAAGCCGGGACCCAAGGCTCACCACGGCCCCTGCAAGTGCTGCCCGTGGCCTCCGGAGGGCAGTGTCCGCTCAGCAAAGGCACAACAGCCCTGCCGAGTAGGCGCCAGTGTTGGTGCAGAACTTCCACTTGCCTCGCTGGGGGAGGTGGGGTGAGTGGGTCCGGGCTTAGAAACAGGACTGGCTGCTGCCTGTCCAAGGAAGACCATCGCGCTCAGTGAGGTGGGTTTTTTCCTCATTGCCCTGGCAGGCCTCGGAAGGCCCAGCTTGAGCTCTGCTGCTTAGCTCTTTGGCACTGTATGGTTGGCAGGGCAGAGACCTTTTGAATGCTGAAAAGCCTCCTGGGTGCTCCGTTCCCCCACTGAATAACCATGGGGCGAGGTGGGGGGACGCCTCTCCTTTTCCACTGCCTGACTCTGTTTGCTCACATACCTCTCATCAAATTGTCATGGCTTTCCCTGGAGAAGGGATTATTCCAAGCCCCGTGAGAGAATCGCTTGGGATGTCCCTGAGGAGGAGGAAGAGGAGGAGGAAGCTGGTGCTGGCAAGCAGGGCTGGTGCAACCGGAGCCCTGCTGCTCTGAATGGCCCAGAATCCCTCGGGGAGGGTTAGGGTCCCCACCCGGCCCCCTCCACCCACCCCCTTGTGCCACGCTCCCTTCCGCCTTTCCCAACCCAAGCTCCCCTTCTGGCACAGGCAGGTCACCCAGGGAAGCTGTGGGTAGGACCGGCTGCTTCCCTCCCCTGCTCTTGGGCAACCTGAAACCCCAGACTTCCTGGTGATGCTCCAGCCGCCCGGTTGCTGCCTGCAGCCTGAGGCCCTTCTGGTCTGCCTGACAAGTTCTGTGCGATGCAAAGCTGTGACCTGGGCTGGGAGTGGAGCAGGGGAGCCTCCCTTGGCAGAGGCTGTGCAGGCACCTGAGACCCACCTGTCCCCGTCAAGTGTGCACCTCCGCCTACGGTGAGATCAGCGAGGAGGCGCCTCTGTCAGGAGGCCGCTCCCACCTGATCCCAGCTGGGTTTCTTCATCCGACTGCAGGTGGGAGGAGGGCAGGAGAGAGCGCCGGGGCAGGCTTGGGTTCGAACCCCAGCTCAGCCCAGTGGCCTAGGTTAACTCACTGAGAGGAGTGGTGGTGGGTGTCTTGACGTGGGCCTGCTTCTCCAGGCTGGCTGCGGCAGCTGGCGAGCAAAGCAGTTCCAAACACCCAGACTGCCACGTGGGCAGAGGGCTGCCCTGCCTGACGGAGGTGGAGTGCAGGGGCAGGAAGTGTCAGCCCATGAGCCTTTTTGCCCCCAGCACCCCCCTGGCCAGCTGCAGCTGATGGGAGCTGGTCCAAGCAAGGGGCTCTTGGGCTGCGTGGCCCCTGGGGTCGCCCAGGCGCTCCAGACAGCCCCTGCCCATGGGCACAGGACGGGCACAGCCTTCGGTGTAAGCAGAGGGGGGCGGGTCAGACCCTCCCAGGCCCATCGGCCACAAAGGCAGCCTGTCCCACAACTCCTGTCATTCTCAGCCAGGCTGCCTGGGGATGATGGGAGCAGCAGTCCCTCGCCTCTGGCTGGACTAAAGCATTGCCTGCCCCTGCCTGGAGGGATGATGGAAAGAGCGCGGACTGAATTGTCTCGGCCCTTCCATGAAGAACAGGCAGGCCGCCCCCCACTCTGGGGGGTGGGGAAGAAGAGTGACACAGTGACCCCGGGCTGCTTAGAAACTGCATGGCAGAGGGGGGGCACTAATGAATTTATACGGCCGTCTCCCCCTCCCTGGCAGGCCATTCATCAATTGCAGACATTAAGGGCTCAGAATGGAGGGGGGAGCAGCTGCTCTGCCTGGCGGCCCCCATGGCCCAGTCTGGGGGGTGGTTGGTTGGCTGCGGATTCATTAACCAGCGAGGGGAGCAGAAAGCCTGGCTTTGGTGGCCTCTGACCTGCCCAGGCGCCACCGCAAAGGGGCCCAATGGAAACCGTCCCCCTTGGAGAACGGGAGAGACAAAGGGGCCAGGGGGAGGGGGAGGTCTCGCTTTGTCTTGGGGGATGAAAGGTGCCCCTTTCAGGCGTGGAGGGAGGGAGGGGGGGAGATCGCTTTCCCTTTCTTGGCTCTTCTTCCTGGGAGCTGGGGGGGGGATGCTTTGGTCTCCTCCGGCCAGCACAGGGCTGGGGGTCATCGTGGGGAGGCCTGACACTGGGCGAAGCAAAGTGAAGGCGGGAGATGGCTGCCGGCAGCCTGGGAAATGCAGAGGTCTGCCAGGGCAGTGCTGGTGGCTGGGGTTGATGGGAGCTGTAGTCCAACACAGCCGGAGGCTCTTCTGGCGGGTGGCCATGTGCTCGCCATGGACAGAACCCCCCGCCTGCCTCTCTGGCCTTCCTGACGTGGGCGCGCATCCCCTCTCCTCTGCAAAGCATTGCGCCCCATAACCTCAGCTGGGAGCAGGGCCTGGGCTTCCCTTGCCGGCTGCTGGCAGCCAAGAGCAATGGCCCCGAGGCCCTTTGGGCTGTGCCTACTGCCCACGACTCTTGCTGGACGTCCTTTTCCCAGCCCGGCTGCTGCCACCTGATGCGCAGAGCTCTTGACTACAGGGGCGGGCGGGACGGGGTTGGGAGCCCTGCGCCATGGGGCTTCACTGCAGAGAGGACACGTGAAGCAGAGAGGTTTGGGGACGGAGTGACCCCATGGTCACTCAAGGCAGCAAGGGTTCAGACTTTGCCCTGAGCAGCAGCTTCTCTTCCTCCTCCGCAGTGACTTGGGAAGGGAGGCCGTGTGTGTGTGTGTGTGTGTGTGTGTGTGTCCCCGTCCCCCGCTTCTTTTCAAGCTAAATTAGCACATGTGGGTTAGGAAAAGGGGGTGGGTAGCCGGGCTCCCGCCAGGGGCAACAAGCACCACTAGGCGACTTCTTAAAGGGAGGGGGCTGCCTTCATCCACCTCCCAGTGACCTGGGAGAGGCTCTTGGGTCGGTACAATGCTGGCTTGCTAGGACTCGGGTGTTCATGGTGGAGGGACAAAGCCAGAGGTGGTGGTGGGGCACCGGGGCTCAGCCAGG
This sequence comes from Elgaria multicarinata webbii, assembly GCF_023053635.1. Taxonomy (NCBI): domain Eukaryota; kingdom Metazoa; phylum Chordata; class Lepidosauria; order Squamata; family Anguidae; genus Elgaria; species Elgaria multicarinata. The sequence continues at coordinate 16,691,886 of NC_086191.1, read as the reverse complement.
CCAGGCCTCACAGGGAAGGGGCCCCATCCCTGGCTTCATCTGCTGGGGTGGGGTGGCCCAATGTCCGCCTGCAGGTTGGGCTGTTAGGGAAATGCTCCAACCTTCCCCTACGAGAGGCAATTTTTTGGGGAGGGGGGCATTTGCCGAACTGCATTCCAGGCCTGCCTTGACTTTCCAAGGAGTGGTCCCAGGGATGACTTCACTCCCCTGGCGAGGTTAGCACAACAAACAACCCAGGAGGAGGAATTCCTCTTTTGTTTAATCAACCCCAGCGATTAAGTGCAGCGGCGGGCCGGGAGGAAAGGAGGGGGATTGCTGGGCACTGCTCAGCTGCAGAGGGGGCGGGGATGTTAACACGGGGGTGGGGGGAGCTCATCCAGGCAGGAGCAGCTGGGCTTGCGGGGGGCGGCTGGTCCCCAAGGCCTGGCCATCAAACAACAGCCCTGAGTGGGGCAGGGGAGAAGGGCCCCCGGTCTTGGACCTGTTGCTCATGCTTGGCTTTCAGCTCCAGCGCCCACCCACCCGCCGTGCCTCGATTACCCCCTGCGTTTGTGTCTCTCCGCGGCTTCGAGCTGGCTTCGAGTGAAAGGCAATTCTGGGCCACGCCAATCTTTCCAGGGCACTTACAAAAGTGGGTGCTCCTCCTTGCGCCCCCTCACCTGGTGGCCTGAACGGGGGGCTCGAGCTGCCGACCGGAGACTTCGCAGCCTTCGGAAGATTAGCACCCACCCACCCACCGCCCTGCAGCCAGTGAAGGAAGTTCCCAGGCAGAACAGCCACAAGGAAGGAGCCCCGACAAGGAATTAATAACTGGGTCATTGCTATTGAGGAGGTTAACGAGAGCGTTGAGATGTGGGTGTGGGTGTGATTTTGAAGCCGTCTCCACGTCTGTTGTTCTTAGCCGTGGTTGAGGGGTGGCCTCTGTGGTTGCAGGCGTGGTGCTGGGGTGCCTTTGGGAACGCATTGATGGGGGGGGGGGGAGAGGAAGATAAGAGGAAGACGAAAGCTCTCGCCGGATGGGTTTGCAATTCCACAAACCACAAGACACACAGAGCTCCAGGGATTCATTTTTAGAAGACATTTATTAGCAAGAAAGCCGAGGATCAAAGAGGTGGGTGGAATCTAAACAAAGGCACAGCTAGGTACCACAGGGTGGGTGGGTGGTCTGGGGGGGCACGAGAGAAGGTAATTATCATGTTTTTAACGCAAGGGGAGTAAATAAATACTTCAGAACTAATGGCAACTACTATGGCAGAAAGTCCCGGGGAAAGGAGGGATTCAGTTGGTGGAGGGGACCGGAAGGTATCTCGGCTACGTCACGTCTTTTGCGCTACAGGGAAAGATGGTTGCGCTGGGAGGGGAGGAGGACTGGGACATTCTGCATAACAGCAATAATTAAATTTTTAAAAAGAAACACCCTGTGGGGCTTCACGTTTTCATTCCCAAATGACCTTTCCAGACTACAAGACTTTCCAGTTTATTGTTGAGAGGACAGACACGAAGGCAGGGATTTCTGTGTGTGCCAGGAAGGAGCACGGACTCTTTGGGAACTGATGGGGTGAGGAAGCAGTTGCCCTCCCTCCCAGGACATCTCATGTGGGAGGGAGGGAAAGAGAGTCTAGCACCGGGGGCAGGGGGGGGAATCACTCCCTGACCCCCAGGTCTGATCCCAAATTCCACAATTAATCTCCCAAACAAGGGAGCCCTTGATGTGCCCTCTGGAGGGCAAATGGCCCAGTCAGGGACCCTTACAATGGAGAGGCAGGAACGGCTGGCCGGGGGGGGGGGGGGGGGCTGCAGGCATCAGAAGGTCAGAACTGGCTTTATCCATCCTGACCCCACCACTGCCCCACTTGGGCTGAGGGAATGTTATGAAGGGCCAGGAGGAGGCAAGGCGCTCCTCTGAAGTCTTGCAGTACACAGTGCCTCTGGGCATGAACAGAGCGACAGACGGTGGGGGCCGGACAGTTTATCAGGGGGCCAAGTGGCCTCGTTGGCTGCCAGTGTGACTCCCGGTGTGTTCGCTGTCCGGCTGAGAGCCGGCACGGGCTAGAGTGGGGCCCCCATGCCTGCGTCTCTCCAGCGCCCCCCTCCCGCCTGCACCCCCCACAAGCAGGCCTCTCACTCCCGGATGTAAATCCTCGTGCAGACGACGTCATCGGCCGTCATGGTCTGAAAAGGCAAGAGAGGGCATTCAGTGAGCCGCCAGAGCGTGGCCCGTGGCATAGAGCCGAAGGACCCCAGCTTCAGTAAAAGCCACGGGCTCAACAGCCCCACCCCCCTTGGAGAGAACAAAAAACCCACTGGAAAAGCCACGCCGTGCTTAAGGCCTGTAGGCAGCGTGTGCGTGGGTGCGTGGGTCCGTGCTGGTTGGGGTTCCCCTTCCGCCTCCTTGGCCTCTGCTGACTGTGACGAGGAAATGCCCGGCACTGCCAAGCCCAGGCCCTCCCCGTGCTCCTGCCCCAGGTGGGGCTGCCCCACGGCCCCCTTACCAAGATGAGCTCCCCGTCGTTGGTCAACTCCCTGGACCAGCCGGTCTTGGGTCCGTCCCCCTTCAGCAGCCTCTGCTCGCACACCATCTTGTTGCCGCTCTCCCACTTGGCCAGGCTCTGGCGATGAAAGGGAAGGGGGCCAAGGCCGCTCCTGAGAACGGGAGCCCAGAGCAGCCCGCAAAGGATCCCCTCCGCCCCGCCAAAGGGGCCCATTTGTCACTCGGCAGGCGGCTGGCAGGAAGACGGATGATGCTCGCAGCCGCCGTTTGTCGTCCCCCCCCCTCGCTGGCAGGCTCATCCATCAGCCCTTGAAGGGCTCCCGAGGGAGGGGAAGTGTGAATGAGGCGGCCGCGGGGAGAAGGGAGCGCTGCCCGGCTGCCCCCCTGCCTTTGGGACTTCAGGAGCTTCAATCGTTCTCCAGGGCGTCAATTACCCAGGAAGCGCTGAGCTGCTGCTGTTCGGGGGGGTGGGGTGGGGGCTCGTACTGGGGGGGTCCTGACACTGAGTGCTACTGAGATGACCCCCACAAAAAATGGGCCTGGTCCTCTCAGCCTATGGGAAAAGCAGCCATGGGGAAGTGGGGCAAAGCAAGGGTGTTTGGTCCAGAGGCAGTCAGGGAACCCTTATTCCTGCAAGCCATGGCCCCTCCGAGATCGCTGGCCCGGTCCGGAAAGAGGCCGACAGCCATCGCTGCTGCTGGACTCCAGGAGCTTTGGGCCCTGGTGAGAGGAGGGGGCTGCCCAGACCCCCGGCTCATGGCCCAGCCAGGTGGTTGATGGACCAGGCTCACCACCAGCCCAGCTCTGCCTCGCCCCCCCCCCTGCTCCCTTGGCCGAGAGGTTCCTCCCTGGGAGATGCAGGGCTCCCCGGAGCATGGCCATCTCCACAGCCCCCTCACCTTGCAGGGTCGCCCGTCCACCGTCTGCTCCTCAAACTCCTCCCCGATCTTGAAGTTGATCTCGGTGGTGCGCACCGTGGTCGAGGTCTTGATGTAGAAAGACTCGCCGTCCTGCTTGATCTCCACGGCCGGCTTGGAGGCGGCAGCCACGGCGATCTTGCGCAGCATCACGTTGACGCCTGCAACGACACGGCCACGGGGGCTGCTCAGTGCTGGGGCGGGGAAGACTGGCAGACCCCCCTCACACACACCCTCACCCCCCTCCACTCTGCACCAGGCGCCTCTCGTCCTTGACTGGTGAACCAAAGCATCCCTGGGCTTTGCACATCAACTGCCGTGCCTGGGAAGTGTGTGGCTCCACCAGCATGGGCTGCCACAGTCGTCGCTGCCACGCACTCTGCCCACAGGTGGTTTGGAGGTGTTCAGAAGTAGCAGCAGGTGCAGCCAGCAAGGAGGGAGGCAGAAGCCCTGCCTGGAAGGAGACTGCCCTGGGCCCAGCTGGCTTCCTGTCCCTGGGCCGCTCACTCCCCACCCCCTTTTTAACTGGGTGAGTGAAGAGCTGGGTGCCGCCCCCTCCCTGACACCTCTCGTCATTCGGCTTGTTATGTCGCCAGGCGAAACCTTTGTCACTCGGGAAAGCTGCTGAAAACCAAGCTGCCGACGTGCAGCAGCCTGCCTTTCCGACCCGCCTCTCTGAGCCGCTTGAAGTATGTCTACGCCGCCTCTCAGGGCCAAGCCCCCGCCAAGCTGCACCCGCAACAGGAAAAGATGCGTAGACATTCTGGACGCATTCCCATGGCGTCCTGCATCTTACCAGAAGGCTTTTAAGTCAATACATGAAAGCCGGAAGCGGAGAAAGCAGCCTAGAACGGATACATTTTAAAGGCTGCACTATGAGAGCCAAGCAGAATTCCTTTGGAAGGGAAGCTGCAGAACTGTGGGGCCACGAATGAGAAGGCCCCGTCTTGCCTGCCAGCCAACTTAATTGTTCTTCCTGGCGGGCAGACAAGCAGGAGCTCCAAAGCTGATTTTAATATACGTGCAGGATCGTTTGGGTGAAAGCGACCCTGAGATAGCCTGGCCCCAAACTGCAGAGGACTTTCAAGGTTAACTCAGAAACGTACTGGTAGAAAACCCAACTGCCTCAAAAAACGGTGCCACGTGTTCCAGCTTCTGAGTTGTTGATTTGAACTCTACCCGTGTTTTGTTTCTGCGCTTCAAGGTGGCATCGCATCTGCCCTCTGACGCCATCGACCCTGGGCAAACCAGGCTGCCTCCGTACGGGGGAGCGTAAATGGACGCATTAAACATGGCAACCCTCAGACACCATTGCGAGGCATTTCAAGGATCTCCCCGGACACGTTCTTAGTGTCCGCTTGGAAGCTTCTCTTTGAAACCTTTGTGATACATTTTGATGACTACAGCACAGGGAATTCCTTGGGCGAATTTGACAAGTCTCTGACTTGGGCTCAATCGAGACCGAGAACGACTCACTCGCTCCGTAATTGTCCCACAGTAGAGGCACGTACCTTATCCACCTCACTTTCCCAATCCACTACCAGGTGGGAGGGGGGTCAACAGCCACTCTGATGGGATCTTTTTTCCTGCTTTGAATGGATCTCATTTACATCTGGGCTTTGCCTTGTAATGTGACGCACCCATCGGTTTGGCTGGCTGCCCTTACTCTGTTATAACTCCTCCCTTCCCCTTCCCCCCCCCTCTGTGTGTGTGTGTGTTTAGGGAGGGGGCAGCAGTACAGAAGCTGATACCACAGTAAATCTGTGGTTCTTTAAGCTGCCACAGGACTCCCTCCTGTTTACGCTGAATGTCACTTTCAGTTTGTTTCTAAGAAAGAAGCGACACACATATTTGATAAACAAATCACTAGTCGGCATGAGTATCCTGCAGAGGAGATGGCCTCTTGCAAGGCTGTGCTGTTCAGCATAGCAGCTGAGCTCCAGCAAAGCTCACCTTGTCTTTCTTAATGCTCTTTGGAACCCTCAGCAGAAGAGCAAACACTCGGTCGTAAGTGAGCAGGAAGGAAAGCAAGCTGGTAGAAGCAGCAGGAAGGGAGCTCAGCCCCATGGCAATGGGGCAGGCTCTTCACGGGTGGCTTGAGTAGAAAGGAACAGCATCTCTGCAGCCCAAGATGGGAGACTTGGAAGCCCAAAGGCACAGCTGTTTCCAGCTGCTGCCCCTCCCTCCCCTGGGCATTGCAGGGCGCTGCTGACTCTGCAGCCTTGGGGGACCTTTGGGAACGATGTGGCCAGCAGGCTCTGGCTGAGGGTGAACTCGCAGGAGGCAAAGGGGCAGGCCCCGATGGGCGTATTTCTTTGCCTGCACCCCCTGGGTGACCAAGGCCACCACCATCTGAGAGTCTTGCACCAGAGTTGCACAATCGTGATGGCTTCCCATAGAGAGGCCGCGTCGGCACGGCTTTGCACAAATGTGCAATTATGCAACAGGCCCGCAAGAGAGGAAACAAACGGCAAAAGGTGCACCCAGAGGAACACCCAGGGCCGAACTCACTGGCGTAGCCCCACTGGAGCCCATGGGCTTGCTCCCACGGAGCAGGGCTGGGGGTTGCATGGAGGAGGAAAGAGGCTGGCTGGCCAGCTGCTCCTCTGGATCCAGGGCTCACACAGAGCCCTGCGTTGGTTTGTTCAAGACGCACTCCGTTTTCTTTGTGTGTGTGTGTGCCTGTGCATTGTTTTCTCTAACTCTCGCAATCCAACCGCTGAAGCCCTTGTCCTTGTTTTTTCTGGTCCTGCCCATGGACCGGAGTGCAGCAGGGGAGCCAGAGGGTGCCTCACCCTTTCGGAGGGAGCAATGGGAGCAACGCTTCCCTCTGGGAACAATTACTGTGACAGGAAATATGGCTGCACAGCCGGCAACCCTGCCAGGTCTCGGGTGTTGCCAAGTTTCCCTTTTTGAAGACTGATTATGAGATGTGAACAGAGATTGTCATTTTATTAGGGGAGTGGCGAGGTTAAGGCCCCTGTTAAAAAGAAGAAGAAAGAATAAAAGGAAAGGAAAGGAAAGGAAAAAACACCACGGCTGCCTCATGCTTTCAAAGAAAAGAAAAGAAGAAAGGAACCAGAGGGCCGCGGGTGTTTGCTCAGCCCCGTAGCTGTTTTGGGACCAGGGCAAAACAGCTGCTCCCCCTGCCGTCGTCCCACGAGGGTGAAGAGTGCAGACTGGGGAGGGAGGGAGGGAGGGAGGGGACCCCCCTCACCTGCAGCGCCTCCCATCCCTCCCCTCTTCAAAAGGGCCCCCCTCCACATGCCCCCCCCCAGTTGCCCTCTCACTTTGTTCCAGTATCTGGGGCGAAATGAAGAAAAGGCCGAGGCTTCGAAAGAGGGCTTCAAGGGCACCACCGTCCTTTTTGGGCAGAAGAACGTCAGAGGAGGAGCCCGGCTGGACTGGGCAACACCCCCCCCCACCATTCCGTGGCCCACAGAGGGAGGCTGCCCCTGCCCGTGGCCGGCAGCCGTGGACAGGCCAAGGGCAGCGCAAGGACACACGCGAGACTGGCTGGGCTTCCGAGCACGGCCGGCGTTGGGGTCAGGCTCACAGCCGGGACTTCCCTCTGCGCTGCTAAGAGGCAGCTCCGAGGGGGAGGATTTCGCCATGCTTGGCAAGTTTCCCCCCTCCCCGGTTTCTGCCCTCTCTCAACACTCGGCCCGGGACCTGCCATCTCCTGCGGCTTCCTGCTTCCCCGTCTGCATCTGCATCGGAGACTTTCTGCCTGAGTCATTCCGAGATGGGGAAAGGGGGCCGGGGGGGGGGAAGAGAGGAACAGGCTGAAATATAAGTATGTGATAATTACCCTGAAGTATGTTACACATCCCCCCCCAAAAAAACTGGAAAGTATTTGCTGTGACCACCTCACGCTTCATAGGGAGGGGAGGGGAGGGCGGGGGGCTTTTCCTGGCTGGAAAATGAGGAAGAGCGGGCCTCTCCTGAAGGGCGCACAGCCCTGGTGTGCGTAGGGGGAATCCTGGGATCCCAGAGTCCCCCTGCATTTTGAGGGGCTGCTGCAGACTGGGTGCCAAAGGGGGTGGGGGGTTCCTGGAGACTGCCAGACCAGAGGTGCTGGGCGGGAGAGGCAGGGGGGTTTCTCTCCTGTTGTTCCAGCAGAAAGCAAGAATTGTAGGGTAGCCCCCCGCCCGCCCCCCCACCCGTTGTCTGTCCTTGAACAACGAAATCCTGGCGAAGCCGGAGCAGGCCGCATGGGAGGGTCTCCCGCACTGCTCCAGGGCAGGTGCTGTGAAGCACACGCGTGCAAAAACACCCCCCCGCACACACACCCCGGTAGCCTTCCTGCCTCTTCTGGGGTCACCCGTCCTGTGGCCCAGCAGCGAGGTGAAGCTCATGGGGGCACGTGGGGGATGGAGGCCGTTTCAGGGAGGGTTTGTCCCCAGCATAGCTGGCACTAAGGGCCGGGACCCCCAAGCCCAGCCCAGGGGTGGGGTGGGGCTACATGGGGGTTCTGAGCCCTGGCAAGGTGTTGCCAGCTATGGCAAGCAAACGCCTTCCACTGGCCACTGCGCTGGCTTCTGGAGCCTGCCAGGAGGCAGAGGGAGTCTGGCCGGGGGGGGGGGGGCAAAGGGCAGCCTTCCAGGGCCTTCTGGGCACCCCTGGGAGACACTGCATTGGCTGGGAGGGGCTCTTGAAATGCTGCCCCCCCCAGGCACACACGGAGCCGGAGCACCCCAAAGAGCAGCCTCGAGGCCGAGGAGCATTTGGCCCCCTGCTGAAAGGGGGGCGGTGGCATGGCAGCACGAGGGCCGCTCTGCGTCGTCGCCCCCCCCCCCGCCGGCGGCTCCCCCCTGGGGGTTTCGAGAAGGCGAGAGACTCGGCCGCCAGCTCTGCCTCAGCCCCACGGACCCCTCGGAGGTGGCGCAGCGCAGAGACGAGGCGCGTCAAGAGTGCCGGCTCCCACGGGCGCAGATCCCCACCCCCCCTCCGCCAAAGTCAACGCGGCGAGACGGAGTTCTTGCATTTTTATACCGCCCAATAGCCAAAGCTCTCCGGGCGGTTTACAAAGAGCCCCGGACCGGGCCGGCTGGGGGGCGGGGGCACACCTGAGGCCGGCGGGGGGAGCAGCAGGCAACGGGTCCAGCCGGAGAGCCACCCTGATGGATTGGGGCCAACGCTCCCTCCCACCCATGCGCCCACCCCCAGCTCCACTGGCCCCGGTGCCCGTGGGAGGAGGGCCTCGGTCAGCCCCCGGACCCGGGGCCTCCGCTCCCGAGTGGCCGATGGGCCCCCACATGTATGTGCGTGTGTGCTGGGGGGTGTGTACAGCGGCCCGGCCCAAACTGCGGTCCTCCCAGTGCTTTGGACTTCAACTCCCATCTGCCCCAGCCAGCCAGTCCAGCTTCTTCGCCCAAAGAGCAGCCCCCGCGCCCCACCCCCGGGCGATCCTCAGCCTTCCCAAAGCCAACGGGGGGCCCGAGCCTCCCCCCCCGCCCCAATTCCAGAGCTTTCGCCCTGACGCGCCTGTCCCGGAGCCCTTGCAGAGACCCTCCCCGAGGGCAGCCGGGCCCCCGCCCCGCCCCGCCCCGCTATATTTAGCCGGGTCTCGGGGCCGCCGCCCCCGCCCGCCCCCGGAGGCGCTCCGGCCCGGGCTGAGTCACGGGCTATTTCTTGCCCCGCCGGGGCTCAGCCCTCCGCCGCCGCCGCCGCCGCCGCGCGGTCCCGGCTCACCCAGCGCCTTGAGCAGCTCCTCGAAGTTCTCCGAGCTCTTCATCTTCCAGCTGCCTGAGAAGTTGGGCATCGCGGCGCGCGGGCGGCAGGTGGCAGGGAGGCGGCAGGCGAGAGGCGAGCGGCCCGGCCCGGCCAGAGGCGCCGCCAGCCGCGAACCCGCCCTCGCCCCCGGCCGCGGCGGCCCCGAGCTCGCGGCGCTCGGCGCGACCCGCGGGACGGAACGAAGGAACGCGTGGGGAGGCGGAGAGGCGGCGGGTGGGTGCGGGCGGGCGTGGGGCCGCTGCTGCTGCTGCTGCTGCCGCTACTGGCGGCCTCGCTCTGCCGGGCTCCTTATGTGCCCTCCTCCTCCTCCCCCCCCCCGTCTGGTCCCTCCCCCTCCTCTGCCCCATGCCTTGGCTGGGCGGGGGGAGGAGAAAGCCAGAGCAACACGATCCACGCACATGCAGCCCCCCCCGCCCCCCGCCGCCCCTTCTTCCACCTGGAGTCCCTCCGCCCGACCCTTTCCCCGGGAATGATGCTGCCCCCCCCCACACGCACCCCCCCAAGTCATTGTGCTTTGCGTGCTCCTCACAACACTCTGCGGCTTTAGGGGGGCGCATCCCTAGGTTCGGCGCGACGCCCCTCTCCGGAGCTCCCCCTCGCCCCCCCGCTGAACTTTCCCCCCAGGCCTGCTCCCCAAAGCAGCCCGCGTCCGCTGCCGGGATGCGGACCTCTGCGCTCAGCTGCCGCGACCATCCCCGCGTGTGCGTAAAAGCAGAGCGGCAGCGAAGAGCGCGGACCAGCCTGGCCCATCAGCCCCTCTCGTCCGGCGCGGTGCTCGCCTCGCCCAGGGGCCGACCGGCTGCCCGCGGGGAGCCCACGAGCAGGACAGCAGGAGGGCGACAGCAGCCCCCCCCCCGGCCCTGTTCCCCTCTCCCCCAGGAACCCAGTTTGGGGGCAGCTCTTTGAGACGAGGGCCAGTCCGGAGGGAGGCATCCCGCGGGGTGAACAGCCCTGGCGAGTCTCCCCGGCTGCCGAAGCATCTGCCAGGGAACACGCGGCTTCCCTGAAGGTGCCACAAGACCCCGCGGCAGAACTCGGCCCTCTGAATGCGCAGCTGGGATTACGGGCATCCTTTCTCCCGAAGCCTGGCTCCGGATTCATTTCCCCTCTCCCTCCAGCGATGACTAACTGCAAAACTTGGGATCGATTCATTTTTGTGTCAGCACCAAGAAATTAAGGCATGGGCAATTAATTCAAACAATGCTTATTAAGCAACATTTGTGGTGATGGGGAATTCATCAAGAAGGCAATGAATCAGAGAACAGGTTTGCCACGGCGGCGGAGTCATGCGCGGCAAGGGATGTGCCAATTCCTGAGCTCCGCCCAGCGCCAAAGGGCCTGACGTTGGGGCCCCGAGGCCCGGCGAGCGCATGGCTGGCGCGCCTTGCCTCTGAGGATGGGGCGCTGGGCGCGGGCGGAGCAGGCCCGGAGCGTAGACGGTTTCAGCTTCATGTTTTGGCTCCTGTCAAGCCAAACGTCTGATGAACTCGCTGGGATAAGTTCAGACTCTGAGGAATCCAGCCTCAAAGACACGAACTAATTGGTCATGCAAGAATCACCGCAAACCTTCAGAGCAGCAGCGCTCATCCCTGGGTCGCACGGGGCGCTCGGCAACCTGCTCTCATGCCCACCCAGGAGTCCCAAGGGGGTCAAGAGCTGCACTCTTGGAGAAAGGAGGAGGCACGGATGGAACCTGCACTTCCTCCCTCCCGCGGTCTGGACCGAAGGGAGGGAGCCCTCAGATGCTGGCTCTGGTCTTGGCTGAAGCCCCTCCGAGGGTGCGTGACGAGAGAATGGATCTTCTTGACCAGAGAGTGGTGATTGCTAACCTCCTGCCTGGCAGGTGAGGGTTCTCCTCTGCTCCACAGGGGAACATCCCTGTCCTCTGTGCCGGTGGTCCTGGGGACAAACCAAGAACCCCTGGAGGTCTGACCTTGCCTGCGTGATGGCGCCCTGCTTTCCTCTGGAAACCGTCTGTGAAGGGTGTTCGTGGCTCCCCTCCTCCTGCTGCAATTGCCCGTTGCTTCCCCATTCCACGCCCCCCTCCTATTTGGGCTTTGCGTCCCTAAAGCTTGCTCCCAAGTCTGCAGCTGTCCTGGTTGGGCCAAACAGAGAGGCTTCTCCCTCCCTGGCCTTCTCTAAGGGACCGGCCGCCTTTGGCAGAACCTTCCAGGCCTGGCTCACAAAACACACGGGTGGGCAGCCACTGACCTGTCTCTAGGCCCGCACACACCCCTCCAACCTGACAGCACAGAAAGGGAGGGGGGTCTCACCTTGAGCACCCCTGGGGAGTCGGAAGCATTCAGGTTCCAGGCCGGATCATGCCTCACATGCGGAGGAACCAAGGGGACGTTGTTTTCCTGCACGAAGCGGCCCCAGAAGACGAGGCTGCCGTGGGGCTCTCCTTCCAGGGATGTGCAAACCTGAAATGTTGTTCTAAACAGGAAATTGGAAAGGCATCAGGGATCCATGTTCAAACCCACAGAGGGGCTGCGTTCCGCTCTCTGGAAAGGATCCAGCCCAGGGTTTAGTTTCAACCTGTTGTAAATCCTGGCTTGGATTTGGCTACCAAAACTCAGAGATGTTCCTATCTTAGCCAAGGCTCAAATTCCTCTGGAACGTCACGTGGTTCTGTTGAGCTCTCATGGCTCATATCTGTGGCTGGACTTCCCCTCTGCAAATTCATTGAATCCTTTTTAAAAAGCCATCTTGCAGCAGTGTGTTCCATACATTAAGGGCACATTGCGTCAATGAGGACCTTGCATTGAGCAGGGGGTTGGACTTGATGGCCTTATAGGCCCCTTCCAACTCTACTATTCTAGGATTCTATGGCCCCCTTGGCCTGCTCCTTCCTTTTGGGAGGGGGTGAGAGTAACTCTCCCCCCCTCCCCCGGGGTCAAGGGCAGCTTCCTCCTTTGACGACTGGGAGAGAACAGCCAAGGTGTCTGAGATCCCTCCAGAAAGGAGATGGCGCTTTTGCCAGGGGCAGGATACTGGGGTGGTGAAAGCAATGGGCTTGAAATCCTAGGCGGAAAGCCCTCTGGTATCCTCTGGCATTCTGGCTGGTTTCCCATAGTGTGAATACCTGTAATATTAGCCTGGGAGGACAAGGGCCCCGCAATGTTGGAGAAGGCGTGGGGGGGAGGGGAGGGGAGGGGAGGGAGGAGGAGTTTCCCAGCAACTCTCCGGTTACTGTAACCCAAAGTATCCAGTTCCTGCCATCCGTCTTTTGTTCCAAAGGGTTGGTGGAGTCACAAAATGATTTTATTGGAAGAAAATTTAAACTGCGCCCTCATCCCCCTCCTTATGGGGAAGACATGGGACCCCTCGCTCAGGAACTCAGCTCAAACATTCTGGTGCTGGGGGTGCGGGGAAGGTGCGTTTCTCCTCCGCAGACCTCGGCCTTCCCCAGAGTTAGTGCTTGCAATAAAAGCCGTGGAGTGAGAAAGCAACCTCAGGACGGAAACCCCACCACCACCAGCAAACCACACATGTCTTGGGAAGTTCCCTGGGAGACTAGAGTCCTGCCAACTCTGGACCATGGGAGGAGGGCAACTGCCCCCCTTTTGGGCAGCCCCCATCTTTCCTGCGCAGCCTTGCTTGCCTCTGTGCCGCTGTCCCTAGAGCAGGCCGGTAAGGGCTGGCATCATGCTTGCCGGGCATCCTCCAAGCCAGCTACGCTTCTTTCTGTACCCCCTCCACCCCACCCCACCATGGGGTGCTGTCCAACTTCACCAGGGCTGCCCAAGGGGGTCACAAGGAGACGGGACAAGGCTGCCCTGGCTGGAAGAGGGAGGGCTTTGCTAAGAATGCCCCCCCACCCCCATGAGGACCCTCCTCTTGCCCGGGGCAAGGCCAGGCGTGGGCAGGAGAGCCAGCGAAGGTGGGCAGCGGCTTCATGACGAAGCAGCCGTGCGGCCTCCTCAAGGGAGAAGCGGAGGATCACGTGAGCCCCTCCGAGGCCATGGGGAGCAGTCTGGGCCCAGCTGGGCCTTGGCTGCATGAGGAGGGCTGCTTCCGAAGGGCATGGGGCACACCAGCCCCTCCCCCCACCCTGCTCCTCTGGCCCCAATCCAGCAACAGACTCTTGGTCAACACGCAGAATGGAAGAGGCAGGGGGAGCCCTGCGGCAGGGCCTTTCTCCAAATTCCTAACTGCCCCATCCTTTCCCTTCCCTTTCTGCAAAAGTCAAGGGAGCGGTGACATTGACTACACCAGACTGCAAGGTCCCTCTGGCCTAGTTCATTTCGGAAGAAAGAGTGCACCTGCTCCACCCACTGGGCAAGATGGTCCATTGAGTCCCACCTAACCGGGAGAACTTCAAGGCATCCGCTTAGGGCTGGGATGCAGAAGCTGCACACAGCACCCCCCACCCCACCCCCCCGCCTGGATGCTTTGCAGCGGCTGGGCTGAATTTCTCAAGGCCTGACCCGGCTCCTTGCAACGAGGGAGAGAATGTGGCGCTTCACGCTGTCCTGGAAAAGCTTATTTTGGCTCCAGCCTTGGGGCAAAGTGAGAAGATTAACTGCTAATGCCGGAGCTCAGAGAAAGAGAGAGAAACGCGGGAGAATCAGCGTTCCCCCCCCTCCGCAAGGGCCATTATTATTGTTGCCTTTGGCCCCCTTCCAGCACTTGCCCGGCTGGAAGCGAAGGGGCCGAGTGGCCCCTCACCGGGCCTCCGAGTGGCCCCTCTTCCAGCCCCCCCCCCCAAACAGCGGAGAAAAGGCCACAAGGTGGGTGGGGGAGAAGCTGAAATCCTGGCCCAGGGAGGGGGGAGATCATGTCTCGGTCTCATGTTCCACCTCCACCACATGGAAGTTACCAAGCTGTGGGGGGGGGGGCAGGGAACCTGGGCTCCAGTCGAGGAGAACAAAGGATGCCCCCCCCCACTGAAGTCTAGACTTTCTGGGAGAGGGGATGGGGAAGGAGCCCCCCCCCCCGCTTCTGCCATCTTCAAGAAGCCCCTCTGCGATGTTTGCTTAAGTTTCTTCTCTCTCCCCCCTCCATAATAGGCCATGCATGATTGGGCAATTGGTGACACAGGAGCCTCCCTCTCTCGCGCACACACACACACACACACACACCCTGCGCAGGCCATGTGTAATCCCCTGGGTGGGTGGGGGGTTTCCAAGGGGCTCAGCAGCTGCCCTGGCTCCTGGGTCCGAGGCCTCTTGCACACCCACCCACCAGCCCTCGTGACGGGAGCTGCCCTGGGAGGACCCCTCACTCACGGGCCTTCCCAAGAGGATGGACCCCAAGCTTTGCCCACCAGGAGAAGGACGGCTCCCATCCGAAGTTTCCCTGCCAGGAATTCCCATGGGAACTCCCCGAAATGGCCCTGCCACCCTTGGGACGCTATGTGAGAGTCCAAACTGACGTGGGCCTTAGATGCAAGACACGGGGGGGGGCTCCCCCTTCTCATTGAGCTGTCCAGCCTTCCCCCCCACACACACACAGAGCAGTGCCCCCCAAGGGCAACCCCCAGAGCCCGAGATCTGCTGTCAGGATGGTTCTGTATGACCAGGCTCAGGCGAGCCCTGCTCCCACCAGGGCCCCCACCAGCTCCTTCGCATTCTCAAGTCCCCCTATTCCTATACTCAAGTACTCTGCTAAGGTAAACCACACAATGTGCTTCAACATATTTTCGTGCTGCCCAGTTAATGCCAACGCACTTTCTTCCCCCCTTCGCCCTTTTCGTCGGCCTGTTAAATTCATCATCCAACAGGACGTTAACTGGAGGCATTCCAGCGCTTTGCCTCTGCTGGCACCCAGAGGAGAGGGACCGCCAGCCTCGCACGCCGGGGTGCGTGTGTGTGTCGGGTGGCCTTTCTGTCTGGGCTGGGCTGCAACGGCGCCATCCCCTAAGCTACACAACACCTTCGCTTTGGCAGCATGAGCTCCGTGTGCACCGGAAGGGTGACGTTGCAGAGTTCTGGCACAGCCTTTCGCAACAACACACCTTAAACCCTGGGTCTAGACAGACCTCAATCCTGCACAGAGCCCGAAGATTTCCTGGCCTACCTGTTAGATAAATTACAAGCTTCTTTCCTTTTGCGAAGAGTGGAATCCAACCGGAAGCACCGTGGAAACTCTGCCGTGGAAACACTTCAGACAGAGACTAAACACATCCCCTTGGCAAAAAACCCAAATGGAGCCATCTTCCAAATCAAGGTCGTCTCAAACCCCGAACATTTCCTTTTCTGGACGGACGCTGCGCTGCGCTGCTGCCCTAGAGATCAGCCATGGGGGGGGGGTCCACATGCCAGAAGCGCCCAGCAAGAGCTGCGTTTGGCACTGGCTGGTGCTTTGTGGGCCGGCTTCTCAACATTCAGGGCTAGCAGCCCTGGGCCACCTTATAACCAGTGTGGTGTAGTGGCTACAGTGTTGGGCTGGGAGGTCCAGGTACTAGTCCCCACTCCGCCATGGAAGCCCACTGGGTGGCTTTGGGCCAGTCACAGACTCTCAGCCCAACCCACCTCACAGGGTTGTTGTTGTGAGGGTAACATGGAGAGGAGGAGGAGGATTATGTGCGCTGCCTTGGGTTCCTTGGAGGAAAAGGGCAGGATAGAAATGGGATGATGATGATGATGATGATGATGATGATGATGATGATGATGATGGGGTTGAATTTTGGGGGAGGAACCCCCCCCCCGTAAGGAAAAGTGCTGAGGAGGATAGCAGGCGGGAGAAGTCTGCTCCCTGTGCTGACTGCACTGGAGACCCGGAGTCTGAGCGTGTCTTTAACCAGGACAATAAAAGTAGTTATTTGTCAACTCTGAAGAATTATTCTTTGAAAGACTCCAGGCTAACGCTTGCATGCTTTGCAGTTCTTAATAACGTTCTGGGAGGGAATCAGGCTTAATTTTCCTTTCCCCATTATCCCTCCCCCCTTCTCTCCCCCCTCCCCCTCCCCCTCTCCCCATGTTTCTGGGCTGGGCTGTTTTGGAAGTCAGCATTTTTGGCCCGGAGAGGGTTTTAGGTTGTTTTAACCGTCCAGTTCTAATTCCCCCAGGAAAGGTGCTGACATAACCTTACCTACAGTGCTGTGCATTCAGCCATCGCTGTGGAAGGAGGAGGAGGAGGAGGAGGAGGACGGGGCACACAGTGTGGACGGGCAGCTGAGACGAGGATCACCAGCTGGGGGTGAGGCGGAGGGAGGCAGGCAGGCAGGCAGGCGTGTGTGTGTGTGTGTCTGCCGGTTGCCTGGGAAGGAGGCGGCATCGTGGCAGTGGGGCGGAAGGCCCTGCCGGCTGTGGGTCCGGCCCTCTTCAGCGCAAAGCTTTTCTTTGGGGGTGGGGAGCGGAAGTCGTGGGCTCCCCATAATACTTGGGCAGTGCTGGCTGGGAGTTTTGCCTGAGCTCCCGACGGCCAAGCAGGAGGGGTGGGTTACCCTGACCCTGCCTTGGGGCTCCCTCAGGGCACCAGGCCTGGTTCCGTCCCAACCCTGCAAGCACTTGAGCTGCCCTGGGGTGGGGTGGGGTGGGTCTCTGTCCGGTCACTCCCAAACAGCTGGACACTTCGGCACACTCCAGGGGCCAGCCCTGGAACACAGTGGCCCATGTTCCCCAACAGCTGCAGAAAAAGCTCTATTTAAATAATGAAAGCGGACAGTTTGGACAGAGAGAGAGAGAGAGAGAGAGAGAACAATCGCACCCCGCACCCGGCTCAGTCTCTCTTGCTTGCAACAGAGAAATGTTGCTCTTATAACCCAAGACGGCTCCCCAGACTCCGTGTAAACCCCAGGCAGATTCTTGGTTGTCTGAATCAAGTTACCCTAGTTGGAGCTTGGCCAAGGCACTGGCAGCCCCTCCGACGGGACCCTTAGGGCAAAACGATGCCAGTGCTGCTTCTGCCTGGAGGGTCACAGGTCAACTCCCCCCCGTCCTCCCCCCCCAGGAAATCCCATCCAAGGCTCCCGCTGCTCATGCCTGGGCTGCTGTGCTCTCCCCCCCCCCCCACCAGCAAGGAAGTCTGGGAGCGTTGCAGGAGGAGGGAGGCTGGCACATTGCCGCTCCTGGCCTTTGCCTGCCCCCCAAGCTGACTGTTGCAGGGCTTGGCCCCGGAGAAGGCTGCTGCAGGCCTGGACTCCCGGACGAGTGGGGAACGCATCCCAGCCGCCCTCCGCAATCCTCGGGCCTCCCCGTGACCGCAGGCGGAACGGAAAGAGGCAGCCTTGGGAAGGAGCGGTGGAAAGTCCGCCCTTGCAAGCACAGCCCCTCCGCCCAGCAGCACGTGTTTTCCTCCAGGCAGGCAGGCAGGCAGGGCTCATCAAATGCACGAAAGAGTGGCAAGGAGCACGTGCAGAGTGCATTGCCCTGCCCACCCAACTCACCACAGCCTCCTCATCTGGGGTGGGAGAGAGGTGCTCCGCACCAGCTTGAGTTGCCAGGTGCCTGGGAGTTTCACCCCCTGGGGCAGGGGGTGCTTCGAAGGAGCCATTTCTCTGGGGTGGGGGTGGGGTGGGAAGGCCTGAAACCCAGCCTGGGAATGTGTGTGTGTGTGCGCGCGCGCGTGTGACGCCCTTCTCGCTCTGCACATTCAAAGCTCCAGATCCTCAATGTGCAAATGATTACGCGTGCACTAACTGACTTCATCGCTCTAATCGGTTCCAGTCCGGAAGGCCAGCCTTCCACGCAGCCTTGGAGAGCTTCGGGTGGGAACGGAGGCCGCGGGGGAAGCCAGGAGGGGGGACGGGGGGCATGCAGAGCTCGCAGACAGGCAAGGCCTGGCCACTCTCAGGACCGTCCCTCCAGCCCCCAGGGAGCTCGGCCCCTGCCTGAACTGACCCTCTGAGAGATGGGAGACTCTCCTCCATCACCTCCCAGAGGAAAGGGCCCAGGGGCAGGAGCAGAAGGTCAGCGGACAGGTTCTCTGTGGAGGTCTAGGGCAGGAGGCCCAGCCAGCTCTGCCCCCTTGCCTCTGCCCGGCCACCCTCTGGGATCAAGGGCCCCGGCTCGCTTTCCCCACGGGAGGTGCCCTTGGACACGTGGCCTTCTGGGCCCAGGGACCGCAGGGCCGGCCTCGCTTGCCACCTGGGCTGAAAGGTAGCCAACCACCCTGCTCCGGCTCTGCCCTGGCCTTTGATCTCCTCCTTCCCAATTGGGCTCTGCTCAGCAGACAGGCAGGCAGGCAGGCAGGCAGGCAGGCAGGCGAGGGGGGCTCCTGGCTGCCAGGGTAGGAAACAAACCCGCACATATGGAAAAAATTCACATTTGGGTCCAAGAGAATGCTGCTTTGCAAAAAATCCCTTCCTTTCTCCCCCTGTTTTCCCACCCTCTTCCCCCCCCCCCGCAGACGTCATTCCCTCCTCGGGAAGTCGGGGGGGGGGGGCGCTCCACCGTCCCATGGCCACCGCTCCTCACATGCAACAAAGGGCTGTTCACATGGGGGGGGGGAAATCAAGGAGGCCAGAACGAGGCAGCACCTGGAACCCCCCCACCCCCGTGGGCTCGGAGGGCCTGTCCCCACCTCTTGTCCCCTCCAGGCAGAGGGCCGGGGCTGGCAGGAGTGAAACAGCTGGGGGGCCCCTCCAGAAACAGCTGCTTCTGCGGTGAAGCCGTGAGTGGCCAGGGAGGGGCCGCTCTGGCTCCCCACCTCTCTCTTCCCCTGCGAGCCTTCCTGGACTCTTCCACTTGCCCGTTGGCTGAAAGAGGATCCGGAAGGCAGATCCCAGGCATTCGGCTAGCTGGGAAGGTTTTCGCCCACAGGACATGGCCCAGCGCTGGGCACCGGCCTGGCCTGGCCGACGCAGGCGAGTGCCAGCTGGTCAGGGGTGGGGCCGAGGCAGCCTCCTGCTCTCCGGCTGCAGAGCAACGCAGCCCCTGGAAGGCCCATCGGAGCCTCGGAGGAAGGGCCCTGAGGCTGGATCAGGCAAGGGGCCCGTCTCGCCCCTTGGCGCCCTGCTCACACCGTGGCCAAGCAGCTGCCCACGGGCAACTCACAAGCAGGCCGTGAGCACAGCAGCCTCCTCCGCCTCCTCCCAGGTGTGTTCCCAGCCACTGGTGTACATCGGCTCTGATACCAGAGATGGCATAGAGCCATCGGCTCTAGTAGCCACGGCTAGCCTCCTCCTCCTCCTCCTCCTCCTCTTCCTCCAGGGATTTGTCCAGTCCCCTTTGGAAGCCATCACTGCGCCTTGTGGTTGCCTCCGTGCCTGCCTGGTGGCCTTCTGCAGGCATCGGGGGGTGTGTGTGTTGGTGAATGCTGGGCGAGACAGGCTCCCCTTCGCCTATTCCAGCCAGGCAGGTTGGGCCCGGCAGAGGAACCGCCAGGCCTCTCCTCTGCCAGGCCCAGCCTGGCTCCCGTTGGCCCAGAAAAGCCACCGCTTGGTCTCAGATCGCTCAGCCTCGGTGGCGGCCAGTGAAACACCACGCACCCCCTGAGGTTCTTCACGGAGGCCTGGGAAACGGGGCTGGAGCGGACAGCCGCCGCTCAGCACCTGCCCCCTTTGGCTGGATCAGCCCGCCTCAGGAACTCAGGGGTGCGGTGGCTCCCCCCCCCAGCCCCGCCTGGCCCGCCCAACATCTGCTTCTCCAGCTGAGGTTTGGGAATGTGCCGCATCATGTTTTCCTGGACGGCCATCAAGTGGTGCTCGGGCGGGCGGTGTGCTGTGAGCTCTTTGCTCCAGGAGGGGAAATGCCGGGCAGATGGAGGGAGGGAGGGAGGGAGGGAGGGGCCGCAACCAGCTCCCCATCACCGCACAGGCGGGACGCAGGGGAGCAGCGAGATCGGCACGAGGCGTGGGAAGGGGACCCTCCCAGCTGGGCCAGGTCCAGTGGTCAGCAAAGCCAAGCCAAGGTGCCAGGGCACGGGCAGCCACAAGTGGGGGGCAGCCAGCTGCCCAGGCCCGTGGGGGCCTCCAGGCCAGCCTCTCCTCCAAGTGCCCCCCTCCCTCCCTCCCTCCCTCCCTCCCTCCCTCCCTCCCTCCCTCCGGGTTTCAGCCACTTTGCTCCTTCCCACATTGGGAAGCTGCCCTTCCGCTGTCTCTGGCATTTGAGGGGCTCTCCTCTGACGCATGAAGAGAGCGATCCGGTGCACTGTCCTCAGGTCGCCTGGTCAGCTTCCAAGCCAAGCAGGGATCCCCCCCCCCCAGCCTGAGCTGTCCAGCCTAGCCAGGACCCCACAGATCGCAGCGGGTCTTTGAGCACCAGAATCCGCCCACCCAGGGAGACACGCGTTCGGGGGCCTCCAGCGAGAACCCCGGTGTGACGCTGGGCCAGGCACGTTCCCACACCTGTCGTGACACAGGCTGGCTTTTGCTCGCAGATTTGGGCCCACTTGGGCTGGTGCCCAGACTTGGTTCGATGTGCCAAGCGACCGTGCCAAACGTCCCCGTGTGGGATGTCACGGGTGCCGCCTCTCATCCTCACAAGGACGTGGCTCCAAACAGCCCGGCGCTGGAGGCAGTTTCAAAACCGGAGGTGCTGAGCCAAGGCGGCTCCCTGCTCTGTTCCGCACGGAGGGCCAGCCGGCCGGCCTCCATTGGGCCACAGCCGACCATGTCCGGAGCCACGGAGCAGCCCTTCCGGCTCGGATGAGCGCCACGCCACAAAGAGCAGCCGCGGGGGCGGGGGCGGAGGGGCCCATCTTTGGGTCCCTCAGGCTCGGTAGGAAGGGCTCTTTGACCATCTCCAACAAGATGGGGCCGGCTGGCCGGGCCTGGTTCCAATTTCCACAGACATAAAACCTTTTTAACGATTGGCCATTCATATAACCTGGATTGTAAACCTTCAGGTTTAATTGGCTCTAAATCGAGGCCAGACACAAAAGCTGAGCCCCCTCCCCTCCCCCGCCTCCCGCTGGCCCCTCAGCTCTGATGCCCCCTCAACCCCCCCCCGCCCCCTTGGGAAAGCGCTCACCCCCACCCACCCACCCACCCCCAGTTCCACCACCTCTCCCCTCCCTGGCCCTTGTTCCCCTTTGTAGTTTAATGAAGGTCTGCTTGTAAGACAACAAGAGAGGTTTTATGTTACACAAAGGAAAGACCCGGCTGCCCCCAAAGCTAGCCTCTCGTGCCTTCTGTGGGTCACATAGGCAGCTCCCCCATGGCCAGCCCCACTGTAGCCCTTCCCCTCCTGCCCCAGACAGGCATGGTGGATCCAGGGATGCCGAGGGAGGGAGGGAGGGAGGGAGAGGGGGCAAAAGCAAAGGAGGAGGTGGAGGCAGCCAGGGGCGTCAGGAGGGAGGTGGAGGAGTGACCCACACGCGACACGTGAGCAGGAGGGGTCCCCGTCCCATCCCGTCCCTTGCTGGGCCCTGGCTGCTGGCAGCAGGGGGACTGGAAGGGCCCCACGGGGAGGAGGGTGAAGTCCAGAGCAGCTTTGCTCCCCTCCCCATTTCCCGCTTGCAGCACCCACTCAGATCAGTGCAAGAGCTCGGCCGCTTGATCCTAGCCGGGGCCACAGCCATGCGCCAAACCATGGCCAGTAGGGTCCCAGCTGCTGGATCCCAGGAGGCGCCCCAGGCAAGGCCTCAGCCCTTGGTGGGTCCTTCACGTGGGACTGATCCCCTCCCGCTGGAGATGAGGCCCAGGCAACACCTGTCCCCTTCTCGCCCCATGTGGCCGGGCCACTGCACCCCTTCCTCTCCGGCCATCCAGCCACCCCTCTTGGGCCTGGGCTGCCACGGGACACAGTGGCGCTGCGGCCGCCAAACCTTCGCTCCTCTGCAGGCAAGCTGGGCGGGAAATGCGGAGAGGCTGGGATGGACCCACGGCGAGGAACCGGGAGGGCCGCCTCTCCAGGCAGGCACACCGGCGGAGTTCGGAGCTTAACGGGGGCAACGTTGCTCAGAACAGGGCTCCCTTCTCCCTGGCGTCCCGTGCGCGGCTGCAGCCACTTCAAACGCTGCGGGACGGTGGGGTGAAAGACACCCCCCCACTCCCCCACCCCCCGCTCAGAAATAAGTGAAGTCTTGGGAAGACTTCAAAAGGTCAGGCTAGGAAGAGAGCTTAAACGCGAGATCTCCAGCTGCTATTAATTTATACCATCAGGGGTTCCCAGCTTATCTCTGTCAACACGAGAGCGCCTCTCCCCCCCACCACCACCACTCTGCACCGCCTTAATTACAGGGGCCTCCGCAGCCTGGCCGAGGGAGTCAAGCCACAGTTGTCTGTGTGGTCCTTTCCCATCCAAGAGGAAGGGCAAGTCCTCACAGGCAGGCAGGCAGGCAGGCAGGCAGGCAGGCAGGCCACCTCCGTCAGGCCCAGGCGGCAGGGCTTCAGGTGTGCGGAGAGGCTGGGACAAAGCCCACAGCCGAGGGAGGTCCTGGCCCAGCCGAGGCCCCGTCCGCATAGGACGCCACTCGGGTGGAGGGGAGGATGGGGGCCTTCAGAGCAAGGCTGCCTCCCCTTCCCAGACCCACTCACCGGATGGCCTTTGGCCCTGGGCAACCACAAGTGTTAATTGATTGAGGGTGCGGGGAGGGGGGGAGAGATGGAGAAAGGCAGCCAGGCTGACAGCCGCTTCCGCCTCCCAAGTGGGATTAGCAGCCGAGGGGCCTTTTGCCTCCTGAGCTCGAAGGAGAGCAGGGGAAGCAGGGGGGAACCCAGGAAGGTGACAGAGCTAGAGTGGGGGAGGCAGGGGGAGAAGTGGGTCAGCCCCGCAGCAGCTCCGCACGGCCTCAGAGCGGAGTCCCAGCCTGGGACAAAGCTCCCTGGTGCCAAAGCGGCCCCTTGACTAGCCTGGACAGACCTGCTCCCAGCGAGAGCCTTGACCTGGAGGTCCTGAGGACACTGGTGGGGACTGGGCCATGCCCAGCCCAGCCTCCGTCACCGAGCCACGGCCCACGAGGCGTGAGGCCCACGTGGCGCTTAGGAAGGCAGTGCGTGAAAGTGGGGGAGCCTCCCCCAAGCGCCAGCCAGCCAGCCAGACTTACGAGCTGGTCCGGCCAGAGGGGCGAGAGACAGAGGGGAGGCCATTCAACGGCTGGGGAGCGTATTCTTATGCTTCCAATATCCTGGACTATTTTCCGGGCAGCTCTGTTGCACGTGCTTTAGCTCCACCTGTAGCAACCACCCTCAACCCCCTCCTCAGATTTTACAACAACAGACGGTGGGTTTTTAATAAGCAACCCAAAACCGAAGTGTGATGGGCAGCCCCACAGAAATGGCAACCCCACACCATAAGGCTGTAACAGGGGTGGCCCCCCAGAGCTCCCTCCCTCTGCAAACATTCATGGCGCTGGAGCCCAGGAGGTGAAGTAAGCCGAGTCCACCCCACCGGCCAGTCAAAGCCAGGTATTGTTGGGCGACCTGCAATTGACTACTATATGCGCAGGACATGTCAATTTCATTGGGCACTTACTGACAGCTGCAAAAGTATTAATCATCCCACCACAGCTAAAACCCGGCCAATGGCTGCAGAAAAGACAGCAGCCTGCAAAGCCCATCGTTCTCAGCCAGCAGGGCCAATGATGGGACTTGCAGTCCAACCCATCTGAGGGAGGAAGGCTGTGTTTAGAGAATGGATATTAACTCTTGGAATACTTCCCCCCCTCCAGCTACAGCCTCGCTTATTAGCTATGCAGCCCTATCTCCTCTCTTGAAAAAGTTCCTAGTTTGGTAGATCATGGGAGTGCTGCAGACATAGTATATCTTGATTTCAGCAAAACATTCGGAAAGGCTTCCCACGAGACCTGGCTTGGCAGCCGTACTTGCCAGGAGGACCCGGGAGGCTGAAGAGGAGCCAGCAGTCGAAGGTGGCAGCAAAGGAAGAGAGGAGGAAGGCAAAGATCCGGGGGTGCTCCCTGCAACAGCCTCAGACGCAGACAGACACAAGAGGACACAGGGCTCCCTGGGCCATCCTCCGTGTCCTCAGGGCAGTGCTCAGCAGCAGAGCGCCTGGCATGGGTGGGGAGAGGGCGCCAAGATGCTTTATGGCTTAAAGAAATGGCCAGAGGTCCCTGCCCCTAGGAGTCTGCAATCATCACGTCTTTGTCCACCCCCACCCTGCATCATGGCGGTCTCTGAATCTCTTTCTGCTCCCCACAAAATGGAGGGCAGAGAGGGAGAGAAGTGACGGAGAGCGTCTGGATTGCAGCAGCACATCTCCCGCTGAAAGGACGCCTCCTTCCGCCTCTGCTCTGGCAACGTAGAGATTTCGTGGATTTATGAGGTACCAGCGCTCAACCATGTCGTCCCCTTTATTGCTCTGGAACAGATGAGGTGCTGCCGAAAAGTGCTGAGTCAGCAAAGCGCCTCCCCTGCCCCTCCGCCTCCACAACAGGCCATCGGAAAGGCAGGCCTCTCCTAAACTAGGAACTGAGGTGGGGGAGGCCACACAGGCTCCCCGGAAGGAGAAAGGTGGGGCGGGGGAACCCAACATGGTGGGGGGGCTTGCAGAACTTGCAGCTGCCCCTGTTCAACCAGAGGGGGGGGTTGCTCGCACAGCTGGAGACAGAGCGTGCGCAGTCTGAGGCAGGGAGGAAGTCAGATCGTGGGGTCTCCCGAGGATGGTGAGGACGCCGGAAAGGGCCGGGGCTTCTCCGAGTCGGCTCGGTTGTGGACTCAGCGGCCTGCGAGGCCCTAGGGTGAGGCACCCCCCGCCAGGAAGCCCACCTGGGCTGGGGGGTACCTGGGCTCCGCAGTGAGGGTCATGGTCGAGGGGGGTGTCGTTGTCACAGCAGTGCTCCCGGCATCACGCCCCCCCAGGCCCCTAATTCATTCAGCACATCGTACGAATCCATTTCGCCTTGTTCCCGAGACCCCCGGAGCACAGCAGGCGGAGGGAGAAGCGCCCTCGGCACAACACGAGGCGGCTCTGGTGGCACGGAGAAATGGGGACCACGGCCGGGAACCCGGGTGGCCAGCCCTCCTGCGTTGCCCGGGCTCAGGCACCCCAGGCCGGCGCCCTTTAGTCGTGGAGAGGCCCAATGCGCTGGTGGCCCAGGTGGGCTCGGGCAGAGAAACTGCGCCCACCACCACCACCACCACGCAAGTCCCTGGCAGGGGAGAGGGCGGGGGCTGCTCAGGACGTGGCCACGTGGCGGAGCGTCTAAGGGAGGCAGCAGCTTTGTGCCACGGGACCCTGGGCAAAGATGCCCCCCTGCCTCCCCCCCCCCCAAGCAAATGAAGAACACGAGGCGTCACTCTGGCCCATGTTGGGCATCATCGTCTCTTCTGGCACCGCTGCTGACTTCTGCTGTTCCCTTTTGGGAGGTGCATTATGACAAGTAAGAGGTGCGTTAGACGGTGAGAAATGCACCCTTAAAAAGCGGGGGGGGGGAGACGGGCCACACACAGAGTGCCCGGGAGGCAGCCCCGAGTGGCGGATGCATCCCATCGCGGAGGCCTGTTGCTCCGGTCCCCAGACAAAGGCAACAATTCAGGCTTCGGTGCTTTTGCCTGGCAGCCGGAGGGGGCTGCAGCGCTTCCCCCTCCCCACGAGGGAGAGAGGCGTTTCTCAAGAGCCTGCGGCACCTCCGGGCACACATGGGATGCTCTTCTCCGCCCCCTGCCCCTCCCTCCCTTGGAGGCACCGCCTGGGACTGGGAGGGCATCCCCCAGCCTCTCTTTGCCCAAGCCCTGGACTTCCAGCGGCCTCTAGAGGCAGGGGAAGCGCCGGCACCTTCCCTCTGAAAGCCCCAGGAGCTGGACTCTCTGGAGACAGAATCATAGAACAGCAGAGTTGGAAGGGGCCCACAAGGCCATGGAGTCCAACCCCCTGCTCAATGCAGGAACCCACCCTAAGGCATCCCTGACAGAGGGTTGTCCAGCTGCCTCTTGAAGGCCTCTAGTGTGGGAATAGAGCCCACAACCTCCCTAGGTCACTGGTTCCATTGTCGTACTGCTCTAACAGTCAGGAAGTTTTTCCTGATGTCCAGCTGGAATCTGGCTTCCTTTAACTTGAGCCCGTTATTCCGTGTCCTGCACTCTGGGAGGATCGAGAAGAGATCCTGGCCCTCCTCTGTGTGACAACCTTTTAAGTATTTGAAGAGTGCTCTCATGTCTCCCCTCAATCTTCTCTTCTCCAGGCTAAACATGCCCAGTTCTTTCAGTCTCTCTTCACAGGGCTGTTTCCAGACCCGTGATCATCCTAGTTGCCCTCCTCTGAACACGCTCCAGCTTGTCTGCGTCCTTCTTGAATTGTGGAGCCCAGAACTGGACGCAATACTCTAGATGAGGCCTAACCAGGGCCGAATAGAGAGGAACCAGTACCCCACGCGATTTGGAAGCTATACTTCTATTAATGCAGCCCAAAATAGCATTTGCCTTTCTTGCAGCCATATCGCACTGTTGGCTCATATTCAGCTTGCGATCTACAAGAATTCCAAGATCCTTCTCGTTTGTAGATCCCCGTCCTTTGCAGGCCGAGGTGGCTGAACAGCTCCCAAGCCCACTTTGCTACAATGCAGGGGATCTGGTCGCTTCTTACACCCGCACGTGGCCCACGCTTCAGCCGGGTAGGCGAGAGCCCCAAGAGAAGAAATAATCTTGCCCCGGAGCCCAAGGCCAGCCCCACTGGGATCAACGTTAAGATTTATTAAAGCCACACAGCTCTGTCTGTGAAAGGCACATAAACATAACCACGATCGTCGCCATCCGCTCATCTGGGAAGCTGGACCTGGGTGTCCTCAATACATGGAGGACCGCTGCACCCCACCCCCACCCCTTTGCAGCCAATTCAGCAGAAGCGCTGGACGGATCTCTGGGGGAATCGTGGACGGGATCACGGTCAGCGGAGAAGAGAAATGCGTCAGCGGCAGCCAGTAAGTGAAATATTTTACTTCTTTAAAAAATGAACAATCCCCAGGACAGACAAAAGACAACGCCGTTCATGATTACCAGTCTTATAATGCACATGGAATAATGAAAAGGTCTTGTGGGGAAACCCACAGAGCGTCCGGAGCGGTGCACGAAATCCGTTTCCTGGGTGGGCGCAGAAGCGGCCGTTCTATTGCACCGCACATTCCGGACGTTGTTTTTCGTTTAAGACCAACG
This sequence comes from Elgaria multicarinata webbii, assembly GCF_023053635.1. Lineage (NCBI taxonomy): Eukaryota > Metazoa > Chordata > Lepidosauria > Squamata > Anguidae > Elgaria > Elgaria multicarinata. The sequence goes on along the minus strand of NC_086191.1, from coordinate 16,664,804 downwards.
TCCGGCACGGCTTGAGCCTTTGTTCAAGGGTCCCTGGGCTCACGAGACGAGGCCTCCTTAGCAATCTCTCGGCTGCTCCATGAGGCGCCATTAAAAATTTTAAAATGGAATTTAAAGAAGAAAAGGAGGGTCTGCCCGATGCTGCCAGGCCTGTCTTGGCTGGAGCCGGGGCTCACTGCATGAAAACGAGGAATTGGAGCTGGGTGGACGACTGGGGTGGGTGGGGGCAGGGGTTGAAAAAGCTCCCTAGGAAATATTCTCTTCCCGAACAACGGAAGGGGTGGTGTGAACAGCGCTTTTGGGATCTTCCCAGCGCGATTTGATTCCTTCGTAACAACCTTGAGCTCCTGGGGCTATTTCAGAGGCCCCCAAAGAGACCCCCCCTCCCTCCTTGCTTCCAGCTCACCTCCCCCACCTCCTGGCCCTTCCCTCCTTGCTCACCAGCCGGCTAACGGCCCTCCGTCAGGCCCAGCGCCTCCGGCGGCAACAGGGGCGATGCCTGGAGTCAGTGCATGAGTGAAGACTCCAAGGACACGGAGTCTGGGGAGCTCCCGGGGTGGGGTGGGGGGCGAGAGAGGGAGCGCGTCTCCATCAGCCTGCGGAGGCAGCCCAAGAGGGAAAGAGCGGGAGAACCGCGGGGTCAGGGGGATGTGCAGCCTTTGAACTATGGAGAGAGAGAGATTCATGGCGGCAACAGTGTGCTCCCAGAGCGCTTCACTGACCTGCCTGCCACAGTTCCTCCCCAGGAGCTGCCCCCCCTCCCGCCCTTGCCCCACGCATGGGCTCAGGCATCTCTCCTGCCCTGCGCTCTGCTCTCAGTCCAGCGGCCACAACGCGGAGGCCTCCAAGGGGAGAAAAGGGGGTGGCGGTGGCGTGGGGGAACGGGACGGACCTGCTGAGCCCCTTCTCGGGCTTGGACCTTCCTCAGTCTCTTTGCTCAAGGTTTCGTAAGGCAACGAGGCGCCCTGTTCCCGTGGGGCAGGGAAGGCTGAAACAGGGGCCAGACACATTCATGGAGGAGAAGGCTGCCAAGGGCCACCAGTCGTGGCGGCTACAGGCCACCACCAGCATCGGAGGCAGCCTGCCGGCACACACCAAGCCCTGGGGAACTCTCAGAGCACCAAACCGATAAGCTCCCCACCTTTTCTGCTGGGGAGGGGGGGCTCCTCGGCCAAGCCCCAAGGCCACCACTGGGAGGGAAGGGGTCTTGGAGGCCACGACACGTGGGCCGTGGGGCCCCCCTCTCCACCCGCCACAGAGTTCACGCTGGGCAGGGCTGGAAGAGGACACAGCAGTGGCAGCCAGCCCCAGCCCCAGCCCCGCCCCCAAGCCCCTGCCCGACTCGCCGGGTGTCCACCGCAGGCCCCGCCCCTGTGCCCAAGGGCTGCTCCGTGCCTGTGTGGGCTGGCGAGGCCAAAGGCCAGGTCAGGCTGAAGAGGCCCTGCGGCACAGGCAGAGGGAAGGAGGAACCGCGCCAGAGAAGCAACGAGCGTTTGGCAGAGGCCCCGGCCGAGCCCTGGGGTCACGCAGCTCTGCTCCCCCCGCCCTGGGAGAGAAGGAGGCTGAGCCCGGACAGGACCCAGGGCAGAAGGAGGCCAGCTGCTAGAGAGCTGATAGCACCATTGTCGCCCCTCCAGGGGCAGTGAAACTTCCAGCTGTGGGGGCGGGGAGTCTCCCCTGAGCCAGCCCAGCCTTAAGCCGAGAGGGAGGGGGCAGCACCAGGCTGGGGAGCCAGGAACACACCGACACGCGGGCCTCCGCTGGAAACGATGTAATGGACGCCGACCCCGCCCGTTCTTTTCCACGCACCTGCCCGCCCCCCGGCCCTCGTCCAAAGCGCTCCTGGGGGTCCCGGGCCCTCGCTCTAGCTCTCCCGGCCCAGTCGCTCCGTGGCCAAAGTCCGCCGGGGCGCCCGGAAGGGTCAGTCCTGAGCTGGGGAGGTGGCCAGGTGCCTCTCCCACTCCGCCTCGATCACCTTGTACAGCTCCATGGTGGCGCGGGCGTCTTCGACTGAGGAGTGGCCGTTCTGGCCCACCTGGAGGGAGGGAGGGAGGGAAGCGAGACGGGCTGAGGGTGGGGGCCCACCGCCCTGGCCCAAGGCTCTCCTAGGGCCCCCCGCCCCCCACCCCCGGAATTCTGAGCCACATTTTATAACATAACCATGCATGAACGGCAGAGAGGGAAGTTTTCCTCCTGTTCTCCCGACCTTAAAAGGAAGGGGCACCCAGGAAACGCAAGGGCAGAGCACGTTCAGCGCGGAGAAGGGAGTGTCCTGCTCCTTCACATGGGCACACAGTGAAGTTACGGCCGCTGGCTTAGGCATCAGACAAGCTCATAGAGGGGGGAAGAGGGGGAACCAGGAATGCCGCCCTCCCCCGTCCTGCTGGCTGGCGGCTGCTGCCCGGAGCCGTGAGGCACCAGACTGGGTGGCGCCCTTGGCCAGACCCGCAGGGCAGGGTTCTTCTGGGGCGCTGAGCCCCCGCGGGGAGGCCGCCCGGACACGCGTGTCTCCACACGCAGCGTTACCTGGATGTCTCTGTGGAGGAGCTGCTTGGTGAGGCGCTTCAGGGAGGCCGCCTCGTTCTCCGGGAAGCCGGCCTTGCGATTGAGCAGAGGGATCTTGGACGTGTCCCTGGTCAAGTACTTGGGGTGGAAGTACTTGAGGGCCTTGAAGTCGTTGTGGATGGCGTGGCCCACCACCACCTTCCCACAAAGGAGCTTCAGAATCTGAAAGGCACGTGGGGGAGGAAGGCAGAGATCCTCGGTCAAGACCGGTGGGGGGTGGAAGCAGCCCCAGACCCACCCCCGGCCCACCCCAGTAGCCAGCCAATCACAGGATGGAGATTCCATCCCCCCACCCCCCCTCCTGGCTGGGACGGAGAGAGAATTGTGTCCCAGTATCAAATGTTTGGGGGGGGGGGGGGACAGCTGTCTGAAGGCCTTCAGGCGTTGCAGGCGGCCACGGGTTCACGCTAACACCAAGAACATCTCTGCAGCCTCCAGCAGGGGAGGCCTCACAAGCGGACGCTGCTGTGTTGACAGGGTGGGTCTTGAGTGAGGGTCTAGGATCAGGGGAGCCCCTGGAAGGACCCCTGCCGCTGAGGAAGCCCACCGGGGCCCCCCCTCCGGAATCCAACCAACGCAGGGAAGGCTGCACCTACCCACAGGGCGCTTCTGGCAGGCAACGGGGCCCCCTCCCCGGCCCCCTCACCTCCTTCTGGGCCACCTTGAAGGGGACCGCGTTCTTCATATGATGCCTCCGGATGCCGCTCCACCGGGTCCGGTAATTGGTGATGGGGCTGAGGGGCCGGACGTATTTGTCGTAGACCACGTCGCCGTCATAGCTGACCACGCTGCACCGGGCCAGGTCGCTGGTCCGCCCGCCAGGCCCCGTGCCCACCATCTCACAGTCGATGGCCACCGCTTTGCTGCACTTGCCCGGGGCCGGGGCCGAGGGCAGGCCGCTCTCGTATTCACTCAGCAAGCTGACCCTGGGAACGTCCCTCCAGCTGCTGCAGTTTGCCAGGGTCCCGTTCCGCCCCGGCAAGCTGCTCCCCGTTTTACTCGATGCAGCAGGGGGGGCCCCAGCAGGGGGGGCAGCCTGGGAGCTTGAACCCCGGCTGGCGTTCTGCTTGGGCTGGGCTTCCGGCCGGTGGGCTGCCCCATCTTCCCGCGGAGGCGCGCCACCAGCCCGGCCACTGGCAGCCAGGGGCTTGCCCACCTTCGGCCTCTTCTTGCCCCCCTCCTCCTCCAGCCCTGGGCGCCCGCGGGAGGCATCCCGCTTGGGCAGGGACGGCTGCACCGGCAACTGCTTCTGCTTCAAGAAGCCTTTCCTCTCCAGGAAGTGGCGTCGCTGGACAAAGCGCTGGTGCCTCTTGCTGCCCTCGGAGCCCTTTTTGGCACAGGGCTGAAGGACTGCCGTCTCCAGGTTGATCATGAGATCCGACATGGTGCCCTCTGGACACCCCCCGTTACCATGAGGAGGCAACGGCATGCAGGCGGCTCTCTGAGGAGGCCAGACAGAAGCGCAGGTCAGCGGTCACGTTAAACTGGGAAAAGAAAACGTGCCTGTGTCAGGGGAGGGCTGGGGAAAACCTGCCCGTCTCCAAACAACCGCGACTCCGTTTCTAAGGAGGTTCTTTCTCGTGTGGACATCTCTTCCGGAGACTCGCTCCCGAGGCTGCTACTGGAAACCCAAGCGCCTGAGGAAGGAGGGCAGAAGCTCAGCGGCCGAGGCCCTGCTTCGGATGAAGGGCCCCTGCCCCAAACCCTAGAGCCCCTCTTCTGTCGGGGTCAGCAATACAGAGCTGGATTAAGCAGTGATCCGCCTCCAGGGAAGGTGCTGCTTCCTACGAGCTGAGACGCCAACAAAGCCCAGAATCCAACACCTTCCTAGGCAAAGGCCCCCTTCCTTCACCAGCGCAGCCTGGCCTGGCCTGTCGCAGTGAGCCATGGCCCGTGAGCCATTAAAGGCGAGGCCCCCTTTTCAATGGCGCGTTAAAGCAGGGGAGGCTCCCGGCTCACTTTCCTCCGTGTGCTAAAGCAGGAGGGGCTGAGAGGGTGCGTGGCTCCCCCGCTAAAGGGCACGTTTTGCTCCAGGGGAAACGAGGAAGTGGCGAGACGTGATGCACCGGGGGCCTGGCGTGGCGGCACCTGAGCTGGGGATTAATCCGTGCCGGCCGCACCACAGGATCAGGGATGGCACAATGCCCCTCCCTCCCTCCCTCCCGTCATTTCACACACTTACTGCAGAGACCCCCATTGCCAAACCACACACACACACACACCACCTGCAGGCCTTTGCAAGGTGGGATTGTGACAGGCGCTGAGCTCACGTGGTTCATCATCATCATCGCCATCATCACAAGTTCAGCAAAGCCCAGAGGAGGCAGATGGGGCCGGAGGGCTGACACCCTCCTGTCCGGCAGAACTCACACAACACCCACCCACACCCCTGCTGTGTCTTGGCCAAAAGGCCACCGTGACAGAAAGCACTGACCCAAACATGTCCCAGGGGGCCCTTTATTCCTAAGGGACCTTTGCCAGGGAAACCCAGAGCAAAAGGGGCTCCTTGGCCAGCCGAAACGCTCTTTATTCTGACTCCACCGGATGAAGAACCCTCGTAAGATAAAAAAGGGCCCAAAATGTGTTGAGTTAATGAGTATTTGCCCTTGTTGTGTTTCAACCCCTTGTGCCGGAGGGAGGAGGGGAAGGGAGGGGGGGTCAAGGCAAGGCAGATGCACATCCCGGGGAGGGGAGGGCCCCCCTCTCCCTCTCCTCCTGCCCCTTCTCCTCCTCCTGCCCCCTTCTCTTGCCCCCTCCTCCTCCTGCCCCTTCTCCTCTTGCCCCTTTCTTCTCCTGCTGCCTCCCTTCTCCTCCATGGGCTGTTTCTAAATGCCACTACTGTGGGTGGACTCGGGGGAGGGTGCCTGCGTGTCTCTGTGTGTGAGGGTGGGGGGGCGGACAGGCGCCCCCCTGAGACAGCCTCCGCCCTCGCGATCCTCCCTGTAGCCCATCAGCCCCAGCCGGCAGGGGATCATGGGAGGGGCGGGCCGGCCACGCTGCTGCGTCTCCAGGCGCGACAGCCCTGCGAGGTGGGACCCCTGCCCGGCCTCACCTGCGCCTGCGCCCCCGGCCGCCCTCCTCCGCCGACAGACAAAGAGACGCCGCCGCCGGAGAGAGCAGCCGCCGCCGCCGCGCCGCCGCCATCCCGGAAGCGGAAGCGCCCGCCCGCCCGCCACCGAGACAGGGGCCGCCTAGAGCGTCGCCCCCTCCGCTCGCAGCTTCCGGCCTGAAGCGGAAGTAGCCGGCGGCTGACGGCTGTTTGGGCCGCTGTGCGGGCGGAGCGCGCTGAGCGAGGCGGAGCCTTCGGGCCTCCTCTGCGGCTCTCACGAGCCAGGCGCGGCTGCGGGGAGGGGCCCGCGAGGCGGGGAGGGAGCCCATTGGCTGAGTGCCCCTGAAGTCCCGCCCCGGACGGACGGACGGACGGAGGGCCGCGGTTGTTGTCGTCATCACAGAGCGCCTGTCGGCAAACCGCACCCCCCCCCGGTCCTCTCTCCAGAACGCCTCATGGGCCTCCGCTGAGCCCCCGCAGGCTCCCTTCACCCCCCCCACTGCGAAGGCCCGAGGGGGAGGGGGAGGGGGAAGGCCCCCCCGGGCCCCCCTTCACACACACCCCGGGCAGGCGCCGTCCTCGTGGCCCCCCTGAGCCTGGCCCGGGGGGGGGGCGGCACTGCAGCGAAGCCAGACCCCGCAACACACTCGGGGGCTTCTGCCCCAGGACCCCCCCTTCCCCCCCCTTCGCCCTGGGTCCATCTCTGGCCCCGCCATCCCTGCCTGCCTTCTCCGGTGCACGAGGGACCCCGGCTCGCCTGTCTTCCTGCCCCATGGAGCAGCAGCAGCAGCAGCAGCCAAGGGCCTCCCCCGGGCCCCCTTGACCTGGAGCGCTGCCCCCCCCCTCCTCCTCCTCCACAGCCCGTAACACCGGGCGCCTGGGTGTTTTGCCTCGCCTCAGTTCCCCCACCTGGGCCCTCCTTGCCCACCCCTCTGCCATGGCCGGCTTTCCTCTGGAGGAGCAGAAACGCTGGGCGGCAAACATCACCCGCGTCCTCTCCCTGTACGGCTTCATCACGGACGCCTACATCATAGTAAGCCAGCCTCCGCCTTCTTCCCACCCCACACACACACCGGCCGTGTGTGTGGCCCAGTGGGGAGGGAGGGTGGGGGGCTTGCACTGAGGGCCACCCGTTCGCATGTCTTTAAAAGGGGGCTAGACGCATTCATCGAGGAACAGGCTACTAGCCCGGATGGCTATGCGCGACCTCCGGTGTCTGAGGCCGTGTGCCCACGTACACCAGTTGCTGGGGAACATGGGGTGGGGTGCACTCCTGCACCTGTGTCTTTTTGGTGGGCTCCTCCCCACAGACGGCCAGTTGCCCCTATGGGAAGAGAAGGCTGAACGAGATGGACGCTGGGTCTGACCCACCTTTGGGGCTCTTCTTGTGTTCTTTAAGGGCACCTGTCCTCAGATCGTGGTGATGAGGGGTGGGTACGGGCGGTCTGCTTTCAGCACCAGGGGTTGGGACTTGGGGCCTGGGTCTTTCCCCACTGCTACCTTCGTGACCTCCTTGTCATCCTTCCCTCCTGCTAGGAGTTTTTCACAGATAACCTGTGGGGCAGCCTTCCCCATTCCTGGCAAGCAGCCCTGGCTGACCTTTCGTCCCCACAGCTGGCTGCCCTCTTGCTGGAGAACGGAGGCTCCACGGAAGTCAGGTAGGGCAACGCCGGCTTCTCAGCATTGGGCCTTTGCAAGGCCACCCCCCTGCTCCTTGCACTGAAAACCATCGATTTGGAAGGCGCTGTTGATTGCAAAGCCCTCGCTGGGGGCTCGTCTCTTGCCCCATCCCTACATGGAACTCTCTGGGGCTGGCTCTTGAAGGCCTCTGGATTGGCCACACATGGCTTCCACAGCGAGGCGGTCTAGAACAGACACACACACACACACTGCCCTCCACATGTTTTAGGCTACAACTGCCGGGCTCCCTGCTGGCTAGTGGCTGATGGGAGCCAATGTCCAAAGCACCAGGCCTGTTCCACACGGCTGTTCCTGCGCCTCCCCTGAGCTGGCTGCAGCACTTGAGCGGGCGTCTCCGTGACTCCCGACTCTCCCCTCCCCTGTCTCGTTCAGTTACAGCTCCGTGTGGCCGCTCTCCCTCCTGGCCTTCAGGGCCACCGCTCACTCCTTGGCCTTCCCTAGAAGACCCAGCGGCCAGGCGGGGCCCTCGCGGGGGGACAGGAGGCCAGAGGAGTTCCGGGAGAACCCGTGGCAGAGCTCCCAACTTCACCCCGTCTTCCGGAAGCACGTCAAGCCCAAGAAGCAGCATGAAATCCAGAAGCTCGGGCAGGTGCGGCCTCCCCCCTGGGCCAGGGAGGGCGTCTGGGTGGCTCCGGCCGCACGACAGCCCAAGTGATCCCACCGCTGCTTTCTGGGTCCCTGGCCAAGACCACTGCTGCTGCTACGAGGTGGGCCGGGCTGACTGTTAGAGCAGTACGACAATGCAGTCAATTACCTAGGGAGGCTGTGGGCTCTCCCACCCTGGAGGCCTTCAAGAGGCAGCTGGACAACCATCTGTCAGGGATGCTTGAAGGTGGATTCCTGCATTGAGCAGGGGGTTGGACTCGATGCCCTTGTAGGCCCCTTCCAACTCTGCTATTCTATGATTCCATGAGGGAAGCCACCAGAGCCTCCAGCTGCCACACTCCCCCCCCCCCACCTGCTCCTGGCTGATGAGCTCCGTCAGTGTTGCTGGACTTTCCCCCCTCCCCTTTTTAACAGGTGGTGAAACAGCTGAGCGACATCACCGGGTGCCGCCATGTCATCGACGTGGGCTCTGGCCAGGTGAGTCTGCAGGGTCATGGGCATTTGCCAGAGGGCGACCGGCAGGATCCGGCCTTGTAGCAGTGGCCATGTTCCGTGGGCTGCCTCTACCCAACAAAATCCAAACGGGGCCCGTGGGAAGGGACTGCTTCTGCCTGGTCTCCCGGCACACAAAATGCTCCTAGCAAAGGAGCTGCCTCCGTAGAAAGCCAGGCAGGCCGGAGACACCTTGGCGACCCAGCTCTCTCCCCACCCAGGGCCACCTCTCCCGCTTCCTGGCCTTCGGCCTCCATTTGTCGGTCACGGCTGTGGAAGGAGACCGCCGCCTTGTCGGAGAGGCCACCAAATTCGACCTAGAGCTGCTTCAGGCCCTGGAGAAAGAGCGAGCCAAGCGGCCGCAGGTGAGTTGAAATCAGGCCTCTGGGGGAGTGGGGGGGGGGCGCTGACAGAGCGAGCCGTGGCAGCCAGGAGAGGGACGTCAGGGCCTGGCCGGTGAGGTTGGGTCACAGGCAAGGAGTTGACTAGCCCAAGGGGAACACTGGGATTTACAACCACAAGGTGTAGTGACTTGGATGATGTTCAAAGGGGACTCGACAAATTCACGGAGGAGGAGGCGGCGGCAGCGGCCGATGGCTACGAGTCCTGGCGGTTCTGTGCCGCCTCCACTGCCAGAGGCCGCGTGCATCGCTTGCTGGGGAACATGGGCGTCGGCCACCGTGTGAACGGAGTGCTGGACGAGATGGACCCTTGGCCTGATCCATTGTGGGGAGCAAAAGGAGGAGGAGGCCTTTCCCAGGCGTTTATGGTGTTGAGAACTATTTTTAACGGCTGTGAAAATGCTGCGCCAATCGTGGGTTAATAAGGTAGGCAGGTCCTTCTGCAGAAAGGGTCTCCGTCTGAGGGCCTGGCAGAGAAGCTGCTGAGGGGGACGGGGGACCAGAAGCAAAGGGGGGGGAGGTTGGTGTGTGTGTGTGTGCAGGGGGGGGGACAGGCTATTCCCCAGCAGGCCACTAGAGGGGGGGCCTGGGGGGCTGCGACAGGTACAGGCTTCGCTGCAGCTTATCCCAGCTTCCCTGCGTTTTCGGCTCCACACAGCCCTTCACCCTGTCTCCTTTTGTCTCCCTCTAGACCCCAAACGGCATCTCCCTCCAGGGGCCAAGCCATGTGGTGGGCTGGATCGACCCCAGGGCCCCGTGGCAAGACTTCCTGCGCGTGCTTCAGCCCGGGGAGGACGAGGAGGGTAGCCCCACGGTGGGCAGTGCTACACCGGAGCTCTCCGGGACAGGTGGAACCCTCCGCTCCGGCTTCCCTAGGGGGGATGGCGAGAAGGCCCACCTGCCCCGCCAGGGAGAAGAAGCCACGGCGAGAGAGCGGGACTCTGGGGCAGAGGAGATCCCAGCCCCCCTGGACCCCCCAGCTGGAAGGCGGCAGCGGCTGCTGCTCACAGGGCTGCACGCCTGCGGGGACCTGAGCGTGGCCCTCCTCCGGCAGTTTGTGCGCTGCCCCCACGTGGTGGGCCTCACTTCTGTGGCTTGCTGCTATATGAAGCTGACCACAGAGGAGGCCTCCACGCTGCCTGGCCCTGGCTCCCTCCCGCAGCGCCCTGCGGAGTACGGCTACCCCTTGAGCGCCTGGGTGTCCGGGCTGCCCGGCCACCGGCTCTCCTACAAGGCCCGGGAAGGGGCCTGCCACGCCCTCGAGGACTACGCCCTGCGGCTCCGGCACCAGAGCGCCACCTTGAGGACGCACGGCCTCCGTGCCGTGCTGGAGACGGCGATACGGGCCGCGGACCCAGCCAAGAAACGCCTCGGGGTGCAGACCGTCCACAAGGCCCACGAGCTGCCCTTTGAAGAGTGAGTGAGTGAGCGAGCGGTCAAGCGAGAGAGCCCAGCAGCTGCGGCGGCCTGGCCTGGCTCTGGGGGCCGCCCACCCTGGCAAGGGAGCGGCAGAGTGCTGCGGGAGCACCCACCCTCCCTCCCACCCACCCACCGGGTGGAGCCACTGCTGCTGGGGTGTCCTGTCCACTCCAGGGTGGGGGTTGGATGAGAACTCCGCCACCCCCCAGCCAGCCATGCTGGGAGTTGTTGTCCAACCCGCTCTGCACAGCGCCAGGCTGGGGCAGGCGGCCCTCGGTGTCTCAGCTGAGGATCCTGGCTCACAGCCCCAGGGGCACGTGGGCCACCCCCACGCATGCAGAGTGCAGCGGGCCTCTTGGAATTGGGGCAGAGAAGCCGAAGGCGCTCTCCCCAGCCCAGCCTGGGCCCCCTCCGGCCCCACCCACACAGGACTGGGACTCCCCAGTCCAGGGGCCGTTCTGGGCTCCTGCCCAGCCCCCGGCCGTTCTGAGGCCGGCCTGCCTTCCCCCGCCAGGTACGCCCGCCTGGGCCTGGAGCGTCTCGGGATGAGCCCCAAGGTGGCCCTGGACCCGGCTCGGCTGGAGGCCATGTTGGCCCGGCAGCACCAGGTGGTGGCCTTCTTCAGCCTGGCCCTGCTGCTGGCTCCCCTGGTGGAGACCCTCATCCTGCTCGACCGGATGATCTACCTGCAGGAGGAAGGTACAGCCTGGGGCCGGAAGGGAGGGGTTGAGCAGCCGGCCTGGCCCTCTGCTGAGGGGGGAACTCCACCCTGCGGCCACTTTGAGAAAGCCCCACGCGCCCCTTGACTTTGGTGGATGCAGTGGCATGGCAGAGGAAGAACTGATGGGCTGGAGAAGGGCCTCTGGCACACCTACCCCTGCAGTGAGCCGCGTTAGGACCCCGGGGGCGGGATGCCAGCCTGCCTTCCTCCTGGGCCCCCTCTGCTCTAAGGAGCAGCAGGCCTTCTGGTCACCGCTACACGGAGGCCGTTACTCTGAGGCCTCCTTCTTGCTGCTTCACATGGTCAGGGCTGTGCCCTCTCAGGAAGCTGCCATTTTCAGAGCAGGTTTAGCTGTGGTGGTAGAGTCCCGCACTCCCATGACTGTACCACCTCAGAATGGACCCCGGGGAGGTAGGGGGGGAGTCTGAAACAAGCTTTTGACGTGCAGGTGATGTTCGGAGGTGGAGAGGCTGTGGGCCCTGCAACGATCCCCTCTCCAGCTCCGTCCGTCCCCCTGGCAGAAGCTCCTGCTTCCCAGAGTCTGACGCTCGTGGTGCGGAGCCTGGCCACAAGCTCTCCAGGGGCCTCTCTCCGCAGGCCTCCAACTCTGGTCCGCTTCCCCCCCTCCCAACAGGTTTCCAGTGTGAGCTGCTCCCACTGTTCGACCCCACCTTCTCCCCCAGGAATCTTGTGCTGGTGGCGGCAAAGGCGGAGCTGAGCTCCGTGCTCTCAGGCTTGGCAGCGAGAAACCCCGAACAGGCGCTTTCCTGGCACCAAACCGACGATGCCCAGGTGAGGCCGGGGCCCTGCCTGTGCCCCTCCGCAGCTTCTGAAAGGGAGCCGGAGAGCAGCGACGCAGAGGGGGCAAAAGCCGTGGGACACGGGGCAGTCGGGCCCAGCAGGGCGGCCGCCGTAGACAGAGCCGCTCCTCAAAACGCAAGCGAGGCTAGGGGCGAAGTCGGGCCTTCGGGGTAAGGACCGCACGCGGGGTTTGGTGAAATACCCCCAGGTGTAAAAATCCTCCATAAGCGAGCCCCCAGCACGGAGAAAGAGGCTTCAAGATGCGGCAGGGGTGGAAACGTCACGGCACGAGAAAGAGCTATGAACCACACAAGAGAGAGGCTTCGAAGACCCTTTATAAATCAGTCAGTCCCGTCTGAAGCTGCAGCCCAAGGCCAGGCCAGGCCCGGGTCCTCAGGAGGGCAGGGAGTCATTGGCCGGCCGGAGGCATTCCGCGGACTACAGGCGTTAGTACCAGTAGGACTTCCTGAAGGTTCGCGTCTCTACAATTCCCTTCAGCTCCATGATTTCCTCTTGGAACGTCTTCAGAGAGGGGACATAGGTCTTCTCCAGGGCCTCCTCCACAGATGTGTCCTTGAGGCCATCTTGGTTGGTGCAGGGAGGGAGGCGAGGCAGAGGGAGAGAGAGCAAGGATGAGTTTGGTAAACCAGAAGACTGTATTTATGGTGTGGTGCGGATTTCGAGAGCGCCTCCCCAATCCCTTTATTTCTAAGGCAGAGGATAACGTGAGAAAAGGGCCCGATCCAGCTGAAGCCAGGGCCCCGCCGTCCACCAGGCCCTTTCCCCTTCTTCAGCCACGCAGCACACGCCCGCTCCTCCGCCCCACCAGGCTGAAGAGCCGCTCACCTATCCACTGTTCCGGAATAATGCCGTCCTCCCTCTGCTCAAGCGGCTTGGGGATGATCCTGCCGGTCCTGAGGGAGACGCGCACTCGCTCCCCCTCTTCCGTGTAGCGCCACTCCACCTCTGTGGGCTGCCTGAGGAGGCACAAAGCAAGCAGGTTGATGCAGCCGCAGGCAAGTTTTCCTAATTAATCAGTTAAAAAAGAAGCCTACCAATTCAAGGGGTGTCCCTAATCACTCAGCCTCCCCGCAAAGGCCAGCTACAAAGGAAAACCCCAGAGGGCAGAACCTACTCGACAGCAAAGCAAAATACTCTGCTTCCTCACCGTCCCGGAGGGGCTCTGCCCCCTTACTCACCTGTCGGTTGGGTCGATCAGGGCCACCTGCCCCACCAACAGCGGTGCTTCGCTGGGCACAAACGTCCCGCGGTAGGTGCTGGTTTTACCCACGTAGCGGTAATGCTGCAGGAGAAAAGAGCGCGGCTGAGGAGGCGAGGCCAGAATCCAGAGCATTTGGGCAACAGGCTCGAGGCAGAGGAGCGGAGCGGGCTCTGAGTTCGAGGGAGGCTTTTAGCCAGGGGGTCTCGCAGGCCTCGTCACGCACCCTCCTTCCTGACCGCCCAGCAGGCCAGGAGCTATTTCAGTCTTTCTGGACTACCGCCGCATGGCAAGCAGGACGGCTCCTCACCGTGGTTCTGCACCACCACCACCACTCACCACGTTCAGGCCTTCCAGGACAACCCAGTTCCGCTCCCTGATGACTTGAGACACCATCCCTTGTTTGCCGACGTCTTTCCTCCCCGATAGGATCTGGACCTGGAAGAAGAGCCAGACGTCGTGCTTGTGAGCAGGCGGGAGGAATCATAGAATAGCAGAGCCGGAAGGGGCCTACAAGGCCATCGAGTCCAACCCCCTGCTCAATGCAGGAATCTACCCTAAAGCAGCCCTGACAGAGGATTGCCCAGCTGCCTCTAGTGTGGGAGAGCCCACCGCCTCCCTAGGTCACTGGTTCCACTGTCGTACTGCTCTAACAGTCAGGAAGTTTTTCCTGCTGTCCAGCCGGAATCTGACTTCCTGTAACTTGAGCCCGTTATTCCATGTCCTGCACTTTGGGAGGATCAAGAAGAGATCCTGGCCCTCCTCTGTGTGACAACCTTTCAAGTATTTGAAGAGTGCTATCTTAAAAGGAGGGGAGACCCTCACCATCCTTGCCCATCTGGGCGGTCCTGAGTTCCAACCTTCAGCTGCGGGTGGAGGTGCTTGGGGGGGGGGTGTTAATGAAAACCATTTGCTAGCTGCCTTTCTGCCACTCAAGATGGTGGGCAGTCGCAACTGAAAACAGAATAAGACAAATTCGAGAAGCCAGCAGAAGTCCTGGAGGAAACAAACGTCCTCAGGCAGAGACGGCGGCAAGTCCTCAACACGTCCTGAAAACACTCCAGTTCTCTGGCGTGCGACAGACACTCTTCCCACCCTGTTCTCATTGTTAAAGTGCCATTACGATTTTAATGTTTTTATTATTTATTGTTGTATTTTAATGCGGACCACTGAGGGGTTTTAATACAGAACTGGTCTGAAAGAATAATAAACGAATTAAAACCAAGCAGAACGGGGCAATTGACTCAAAGGTCCAACGGGAGAGATGTGCTTTGCACCATCACCGCGGGAATCCCAAGAGGGAGGGAGGATTGCTGATCAGGGCAGTGGGGGGTGAGGGGAGCTCCTTCCACAACCACGGGGCAACTGCTGTGAAGGCCCTGCTCCTCATTCCGGCAGTATTCACCTCACGTGGAGATGGCACTCGAAGCAGAGCCTGAGCAGGCAGTATGGGGGGCGGGTGGGGGGAGAGCATGAGGCGACACCCCCTGGGCCAGCGCCTTGAATGGAACCTGGAACTTGTTGCAGCACCTGTGCCGCAGAACTGCATGGATGCTTTTGCCCTGCCCGAGGGGACGCCTGGAAGCCCTTGGAAAGAGCGGAGCTTCTGGGTTGTCTTCAAGGGCAGGTAAAGCATGATGCAGCAGTCAAGGCGGGGGGGGGGGGCGCAGTCACAAATACTGGGCAAGCACTGCTGCCTGTCCAAGGAAGGGGAGAGCAGAAGGGAGGCCCCACACTGGGGGCGGCAGCGGCTGAGAGGGCCACAGAGCCAGCACAAGACACAAGGAAGCCACAGCGGAGGGACTCACCGTGTCGCCCTGGAAGACCTTCCAGTCCTCTTCACGGATGGGCTCCACAACCACCCTCTTGCGCCGGATGCCGGGGTAGTTCTTGATCTTGTCGGCTACCGACCCGGGCTTGTTCATGCCGTAGCGGTAGCCCCGCGGGAGCGCGACTTTCTCCGCCATGGCGAGGAGGAGGGACAGCCTCATGGTCCCTGCCAGGCGGAATGGCAGGGGGAGGTCAGGATGGGGGGCAGAGGGAAGGGGCTGGCCCTCCGCACCCTGTGGTGGCAGGGTCCCTGCCAGCCCAAGGCCACAGCAATCGTGGGCTGCTGAGAGAGAAACGCAAAGGCCCACGGTTCGAAGGCCACCTTTGCCGGGAGCTCATTGGGAGCCCACGGGCGAGCCAGGCCCCCCCACCCCAGGCCCCCTCTCGACTTACCTTGCAGGGCCGCTTTAAGGCTGTCATCTCCCACCTGATGCCCTCCGGATGCGTGGGACAGCAAGTCCCATCATTCCCAGTCTGCGTGGCCAATGATGGGAGCTGCCGTCCACCCATCGGGAGGGCACCAGCTTCGAGAAGGCTGCTGTGTCCGAGGGCGCCCGCTGCTGGCGCAGACCAACGGGACGCCGGCCAGCAGTCCGTGCCATGGGGCGAGCCCCCCACCCCACCCCACCCCACGCCCGCCTCTCTCCGTCTTGGCCACGGCCCTTGCAGGATACGAGGTGGCAGCAGCCCTGCGCCTCCCTCCGCCTCCTGCCAGCTGCGAACCCCCGCTTGCAGCCGGTTCCGACGTGCACGGAGGCACGAGCCGGGCAGGGCGCGATGCGTGGCGCAGCGCTCAGGGCTGGCCACCGGAGGGCGCCCCAGGGCAACCCTCCCCCCGCTCCGAGCCCCGGGCAGCCCCCCCCCCACGCACCCCCCAGCTCACCCTCCTGCGCGCTGCAGCCCCTCCGCTTGCAGCCGGTTCCGACGCGGGCCGCGTGCAAGCAGGCAAGCACGGGGGGGGGGGGGGGCGCGAGGCACGCTGGGTGATGTAGTCCTGGGCCTGCTCTTCGTAGAGCTAGAAAGGGTGCAGAGGGGACCACTCTATGAATGTCAGGGGTTTGCTTCTGTTAGCGGCGTTCCCTGTTGCTGTTTCTCTCCCGGGGTGGGAGGCGAGGGGGAGAAACCCAGGATGTCTCCAGAGGGGCTGGACTACAACTCCCATCAGACCCACGCAGCATGGGCAATGGGAGTTGTAGTGCAGACTATCTGGCGGTCTACCCATTGACTCCCCCCGCACCCGCACCCCGTTCTTTCTCACCTGCTGTGAAGAACTGTGCGTTTTAATTCCGTTTGCTTTGGGAGCACGCAGAGTGAGGGGGGAGAGGAGAGGCGCAGCGGAGCCTTTCCGCCAGCCCTGCTGAAAGAGGCCGTCATTTTTTCCTCTTCCCTCCCCGGCATTTTTCCTTTGTGCGCCCCCTGTCCTGTCTTTCTAGATGGCAAGCCTGCCGGCTGCGGCTGCCTTGCTGCCCTTGTGTAAGCAGCTCCAGGAGCTGTTTCAGTTGAGGAGCACGATATATCTATCTATCTATCTATCTATCTATCTATCTTG
This sequence comes from Elgaria multicarinata webbii, assembly GCF_023053635.1. NCBI lineage: Eukaryota > Metazoa > Chordata > Lepidosauria > Squamata > Anguidae > Elgaria > Elgaria multicarinata. The sequence goes on along the minus strand of NC_086191.1, from coordinate 16,648,451 downwards.
AAATAAACAAGTCATTAAATACAGTCTTAAAGTACCACCTATGCACTGACAGGCAAGTCACTGGAGCACGAGCGGCTGCTTTTCCAGGCCTGGATTTAATCCTGGAAGGCCACCGAGGGGGGCAGGGTGAGGAGATGGGCTCCTGCTGCTGCCCTGAGGGGCTGGAGTGGGGTAGAACCCAAGCCAGCCTCAGTCCCAACTCTCCCACTTGCACCGGTCCTTACTGATGGGCTGTTGATAAGCTTCTCTTGCTGAGCCTCACCCACCCCACAACCTGCAATACGGGCAGGACAGCAGACTACATTGCAGGGCTGTTATGCACTATTCTCTCAGCCCGACTGTAACACTGAGACAGTACTGGGTTATACTGTTATTCTCCCAGACTCAACCCAACCCCCATTTTGCAATTGGCCTACATTGCAGGGTTGCTGTAATTCAGTTTCTCAGCCTGACCCCCCCACCCCTACGTGCAATATTCAGAGTGCACTACACTGCAGGGCCGTCGTATGCCAGCCTCTGCCTGCCAGGGTGGGCAGGTTTCAGACACTGGTTCATTCAGCTCTTTTGCGTGAAGGAATGAATGTTGCTGCGCTGCCAGGGTGGATCCCTTTTGTGCTGGGTTTGCATTTAGGGCTGAATTGTTTGGACTCTGGGCACGTTTTCGTTTTGTTTTATTGCAACGTCCCGGGTGTTGCGCAGAGGATGGATTCGATGAGGCCGAGCTTCGTTTATGGTTCACAGGCAAACGAACAAACTCCTTCCGGTGTGAGCTCCCTGAGAGCCAGTGGCCAGCCATCCCAGGGCTATTCCCTACAGGAACACCGCAGGGCTGTCGCGTTTTCAAGGAAGAAGCACTGAACTGTGGAAGAGCAGGGAGCGAAGAGGAGCCCGACGAAAGAGAACCACCGCCCTGCACGACATTGGCCTCCTGAGCACGCCTTTATTTGCACCACCGCTGGCTGCTTTTCTCCCCACCCGCACACCCCTCGCCCCGCTCTCCAGCTAACTGCCGCTCTCTGCTCGGTTCTGCTCTTCTGGGGCTTCTGTCCCGGACAGTGGGGCGAGGGAACCGGAGCTCTGGCTGCCCTCTCCTTCGTCGCCCGCCTCGTCGTCATCATCGTTCTCCTCCTCCTCCTGGTCCAGCTCCTGGGCAGGGACGCGGATGCCCAGCTTCGCCTCCACGCTCCAGAGCCGGCCCTTGACGGCCTGCAGGTGCTCCCTCAGGGCCTTGAGGGATCTCAGGCAGGCCTGGCAGCTACGGATATCCTTCTTGCCTGCAACGGGCAGAGAGGGCTGAGCGGCCGGCACGGAGCAAGGGCGGCCCGTCTGGGTCGCTCTCGTTCCGTCGGCATTCTCCCTCCTGCTGTTTTCGCTGCTTGCATGGATTTTATTCTGGCCTCGCTAAACGCAGGGTGTTGCACCATCCACCCAGCAAACCTTATTCATCCTGGCTTCTGATTGGGGCTGGAGCAGGCTTTGCCCAAGCGGACTTTCAAGCGGATATTGTAGCCTTCCTAAGGGCTAGGAGCTTGCTTCCATTTTAAAAGTGGTGGCACAGGCTTTTGGGGACTCCACACCCCAAGTGTTCTGCTCTGGGCCTTTTCTGTGTCCCACGAGCAGCCTCCCAGCCGTGATTGGGGGGGCTGTTTAACAGGGCTGTGGGGTGGCCCCCCACTTTCATACTTACGCTCCCGGCGGTGGCAAGACTGAAACTCCCTGACAGCCTCCAGCTCTTGAACAAGGGCTGTGATCTCTGGACAAGGAGCCGGCCGGGGAAGAGCAGGGGCGGGTCGCCGTCCGTCTGCCGGAGGGCCATCCTGGGAGGTAGGGGGCTCAGGGGACGCAAGAGCCGAGGCTTGGCCTTCGGGGCCACCTGCAAGAGGAGAGCAGAAGCAGGACTTGGGAAATGGGGCACCTGATCCGGAACCCGGGGGGGGGGGGGCTGGGGCGGCCTCCTCGTTCCGCTTACCGCTCTCAGCTGCTGTGCCCGGCTGGGACTCCGCTGGAGGCAGGGGCTGACGGGGCCCCCCTGGGAAAAGCAAAACGGAAGGGAGAGGGCAGCATCAGGCAACGTCAGCAACTCCACCAGGGCCACCAGCTCGTCCCCTCGGGGACTCCGGCTGCATCAGGGCCCAGCAGCCCTGGACGGGGGATGCCGAGAGAGCGCTGCCTCCTGCCCGCCATTTGTCCAGCCCTTGACCGTGCCAGATGGTTCCCCAGGGAGCAAACGCCTTGGAGCCCTGAACGCCGGCGTACACCCCGGTCCCACTCACCGTCCCCTACAGCTGCCTCTGCCTCCCCACCCTCCTTTTCCTCCGGTTCTCCACGAGCTCCTTCTCCTAATTGGCTGGAAGCAAGAGCACACACGCATTGACGGCATCACATGTGGCCAAAAGTGACCCTCTGGCCCAGCCGGGAAGCTCCCAGGGACCCCAGCTCAAGGCTTCTGCCTCGTACTCAGTGGGGATGACAGCCGCACCGCTGCCCCCCCCCCCCCGGTCTCTGCCTGGTCCACCTTCCCTCCCTGAGCCAAAGACGTTCCACAGCTGGGCTTCCGGAGGGCCAAATATTCACCTTGCGCCCTTCTCATAGCTGGATCTGGAACGGGAACAGGAAAAGGAGGCGGGTCAGGCAAGCCCCCTCTGGAGACACCTCTCCTCGCAGGCTCAACGCGGCAAAGCCCAAAGGGGCCATTTTGCTGCCATGGAGCCAAGTGACGCTCACCTACACGCACTCACGCAGGGACACACCCTGCGGCACCTCCAGTTTGCCCAGGCGCTACAGAGCCCAGTCAAAGGAGCACGTGTCCCACGAGGCGCAAAGGGAACTGTTTGCACACCGGCCACGTGTCTGGGCCAGAGAGGCCGGCTGCTCTGCCCCAGCAGGGACCACAGGGGAGACTCCCGTCCAGCTGCAGGAGGCCTCCGGCGGCCTCTGGCTCTTCTCCCCTGCTCTGGGTGTTACCTGCGCCGATGGCGCCGTTTACACGACAGCCAGCTCCTCATCGTGCAACCCACGAGGCTCGGCCTGGGCTCGCTGCAGGTAGAATCCTCGCCTGTCTCCAGGGATCCGAGAGCACAGGATTCCACCCCTGGCTGTGAGGTCACCGTGGCCAGTCCGTGGTGGGCCACGCAAGCTCCGGCTGGAATCCACACACGAAAGTGGGGTGGGTGGGGGATGCAGCTCCACGGAGGAAGACACCGGGGCAGTGGATCCGCACCTGTTTCTTACCCCCAGCGCACGCCCACCCACAGACCCAGCTCCCTCGATCTCTTCAGGTCAGCAACGAAGCAGCCTGTGCAAACCAGATCCTGGCCCCTGTTCATTCGTGGTGTCCCAGGGTGACCTGGAATGTGCCACCACTTCCCAGTGTTCCCTGTCATTGGATCTGCGGTATGTAAAAGTCAATGAAAGAGTATTTTGATGACCAGGCTTCTGAAATTCCTGAAGAGCCATTGAGTTCCTGAGCCTGCAGCTTCCTCTTTTCCCCACAGTGAGGAGCTGGAATCCCACAGCAGCTAGAAGAAGAAGAAGAAGAAGAAGGGTTCCTTCCCCAGCCAACCACACTGGGAGTGCTGGGAATTGTAGGAGGTTGTTTTCCCCCTGTCTAAACATGCATAGGATTGCAGCCTTAAAGTATTTTCATCCTACTCCTTGGCCAAAATGACTCCTGGGAGTGACTTACAAATAATCCATAAATCACACAGTCTTTGCCCACAAGCTTAAAATATAAAAAGACACAACACGAAAAGAAAAAAGGATTGGGAGGGAAGAGGAAAATAAGTCATCTTTCAGCAGGGTGGATGGGATGGCCCTGCTCACCACTCACTCCTGCCTGCTGGCAAGGCGCTGTAATATTTTCACTTGGACCGTGACAAAGCCTGAAATGGGCACCATGACAGGCAGAAATTGAACAGCTATAGCCCCATCACAGCTTTATATCCATGGTGGGGAGGCTCTATTTAATGCCATCAGTCACAAAGCTTTGAAGCCCTACACTATTTATTCTTTATCTGCTGCTTTTCAGGTGGACCTCACAAAGCAGGTTACATACAATTATAAAAACAATACGTAAGAACCACACTTAGGCGATAAAAGAGGAACAAAGGAACAACTTCCATGACAGCAGCTGTGTTAAGTCTGTTGCAACACAGGTCTGTCAGCAATGCCCTTGTGCGTCCTATGTAAGGCAAACAGGGCCTATCTTTATGGAAAAGAATAAAACAGACACAAATCTGTCATCAGAAATGGCAGAATTTTAAATCCGGCAAGAGAGAACTTCTCAGCCTGCCAGGACGTGGCTGCCACAGACCTTAAGCAGCCGTCGTGGCGCAAAGGAACTTCAAAGGGAGATTAGATCGAGAGGGCGCTGAGCTAGAATTTATCAACAGGTTCAATCCTATCAGCAGAGGTTTGAATCAGGATAAAGGCATTTTATCACCCTACATGTATGAATTGGCTTGCCTAGTGCCAGGATGTTTGTGTTCTTAACGGAAGCGGTTTGTGAACGGCTGCTGTTAATAATGTGATTCTCACTGTCTGTACTTTCTGTATTTAATTTCCCTCTGACCTCACGGTTTACAATCCCTTCCCTCACCCCACCAGCCATGTATGCATCACTGAAACTTTAGATAACGCTCCATGTATCTCCTGACGTGGGCTGCAGGCCCGTCGCGAAAGCTCGTGCCAAAACAAACAACAGGTGTTTGTTTTTTTCCAGAAGTTGCTTCAGTTTCATCCCCCCACCTCTCAGGGGAAAGTGGTTCTTTAGAAGCCCCTCTGAGGGCAGTTGGGGAAGGAAGAGAGACCGATACATCCTTCCTCACTCCCACCGTCCCAAAAATGCTCTTAGCCCTATGGAGTTTCTTTTGGGGGAGTTTTGGGGGGAGAGGACAGAACAGTTGCAAAGTATTGCAACTAAAAGGAACCTACACACACATACACACACTAGAACACAAGGAGAGCGAGCGAGCTGATAAACATAATAATGAAGTAAATAAATCATTGTACTCAAGGCACCACCTCTGGGAAGACCCAATTGTGGGTCCTCAGCTGCCTAACCCGTGGGGAGGGTGCTCTGGAAGAAGGGCTTTTGAGAAGCGCCTTCGCCAGTTCACGTGGGAGGAGGCAGTCCTGAAGGGAGAGCCAGTTTGCACTGGGAAGTGCTGGGCTGAATAACACCCTGATAATGGCAGCAGCAGCCTGGCACGTAGGGCAGCCTTGCAAAAGGCGCCTTCCTTATCGCCCTGAGAAGAGCAGCATCCCTTGCAGATTAGAGACTAGTGGAGAACCAACGTTTGGGCCAGAGACGCTTGTGCAATGTCAAAGATTCCTTTGGAGATAGAACTTCAAAGCTGCTTTGCCCGGCGTTTATTTGTGAGAAGTTCCTGATGGGCAGCAGGCTGGGACGCTGCAGAAGACCCAGAGTGAGGCTGGGAGGAAGCAGCGCAGGGCACAGTCCTCTGAGCATGTTCAGGCAGGGGAAAAGCCCCACAACGCCCAGCCTGCTCCAGGCCACCCCCACCCCCCACCCCTCTGTTTTGCCTAAACAGGCACGGGAGGGCTGGGCCTGGAGCGAAGCCGCCCGCCCTGACCAGCGGAAGAGGCCAATGCCAAGAATGTGGGTATAGAGTGCAAATGGACGCCTCAGCCACTTGCAAGCGGCCACCCAGACTGCTCTGCGGTGCCATGGAGATGGTGGTGATGTCGGCAAGGCAGCTGCTGGGCGCGTATTGCTTGTGTTTCTGAAAGGCAAACAAACAGACGGCAGTGTTTGAAAATGCAATGCAAAATGAGAGCATGGCCCCGTTTTATGTGCCTCTTCATTTGGCCTGTGGTTTGTTACCCCCCCTCCACTTGAGTTAATTGTGCCCTAGTGGTTAGAGCTGGACAGGGAGCCTGCAGGCCCCGCCAGGCGTGGCGGCACCACAGCTCCCATCGCCCCTCTCACCAGGGCTGCAGCTGATGGGAGCTGGAGTCCGAGAGCACCTGGAAGGCCGGCGGAGGCTCAGATTCCCGCCCAGCCCCCAGGATTAACCTTGGGCCGCTCTCGCGCCCTGCCTGGCCCACCTCGCAGGGTCGTTGTGAGAATAAAAGGGGAAAGAGCATAATAGACGGAAGCTTTTAGCAAAACCCCCGAAAAACTCGCGGGGATTTTCTCCTTAAGGGCCCCAAATGAGGGGCCACGTGCTACAACTCAGCCATGGGAACGATCATCCCAACAACAACAACGTCGCTGAAGTGGGATTCCTTTAAAACCTCCAACTGGATGGTTCCTAGGAGGGGGGTGGAAGGGAAACCAGAGAGAGGAGGGGAGAGAGCGGCTCCCGGCCTCCCTCCCGGCCTCCCTTCCGGTGTGTCTCGTCCTCTTCTGGAAGTGACGTCAAGCGTGGCTCGGCCTGCGCCGTCCTTGTAATGCGCGCATGCGCGTCCCCTCCCGGAAGTGACGCGCCCTCCGTGGGTCCGTGCGCGACTCAAATGCGCCCCCTCCGCCTCCTGCTGCCAGAAGTGACGCGAGAGAGGGCCAGTGGGCGGCCGACGAGGCGTTTCCGTTTCCGGTGGCTGGAGCTGGGGGTGGGAGAAGGGACTGAGGGGAGAGAGAGAAGAAGAGGCAGAGAGAAGAAGGAGGGGAGGAAGGAGGGGAGGAAGAGAGGAAGAGAGAGAGACGCCGAAGCCGCCTCCGCCGAGCCCAGCAGGCGGGAGGGACGGACGGACGGAGGGACGGAGGCCGCCAGCGGCTGAGGCTCAGGTGAGGCCGGGCCGGGCCAAGGCGTCGCTCGGGGCCTCCGTCGGGCAGGCGTCGGTGTAGCTGCAATACCGACACACACCTGAGGGGGGGGAGGCGCCCACGCCAACTACAGCGCCCATCATCCCCGGCCACTGGCCGCGATGGGCCTCAGCCCTAGAAGGCCCCGTGGGGGGCGGGGGCGGCCGTGAGGGGGTCCCCGTGGGCGTGGGGATGATGGGGGCTGGAGTTACCAAAGCGACCCATGGGTGGGGTGGGGTGGGGGGATTGGTGCAGGGCTTAGGCGACCCGGTGCCCTCCAGGTGGGGCTGGACTACAGCCCCCATCATCCCCAGCGACTGGCCACACTGGAGGTCTATGGCACCTGCAGGGTATCCTGTGATGGCCAGGGGGTGGGTGGGGGGGTGGCTGTGGCTGCTGGGCCTCTCTGCTTTCCGTTGTGGGGAGGGGAGGGGGCGCCCTTCCTCTGGCGTCACACTTGTGGGCTTCCCCATGGGGCCTCTGTGGGATCCCGGCTGCTGCTGGACGGGATGAGGCCCCCCACCCCTCCACCCCTCAGCCTCAGGGCTCTTCAGAGGCCCCTGTGCTTCTGGCTGCATGTCTTGCCTGTGGGGGGCATGCGTACATCCTGCCTGGCAACAGGCCTCTGGAGCACTAAGTGAGAATTAGGACTTAGCCATTCCAGCTGGGGGGCTTTTTCAAAGCAGTGCTGGCTTGCGAAGGTTCGGGCTGGGGCTGGGGCTGGGGGCTGGTGAGGAAGACGGTGGGAGACGCCCGTCCCCCGGGCTCGGAGGTCTGACTCTGCGTGTGGCTTAACAAGTTGTAACTCTCGCAACAACGACTCCATATGGCCGGCTGGCGTTGTTTCATCCCCCCCCCCCAGTATTGCAGGCGGGGAGGCCTGAGGTTCGGGTGGGGGGGGGTCCGTTGCTACATGGAGGAGGAGCAGGAGGAGCGCAGTCAGCTGGAGGCGGAGAGCTCTGCCAGTGGCAAGCAGTGGTGGAGGGAGGGGGGCTGTGGCCCTCACGTTCGGTTCTACTGGTGCCCTTCGCCCCGGAGGACCTGGCTGGCAGCGGCCACAAACAGGATGTTGGATTAGCAGACCTTTGACTTGGTCCAGCTGGGCTTTTCCCAGGAGAGCTGAAGGGAGGGAGGGAGGGTGGGTGGGCAAGCCCAGCCCTGCCTCCACCCCCCCACCCCCCATCTCTTGGCTCTCCTGGGCAGGAGGAGGGTGAGCAACAGGGCAGGAACAGCTGTCACAAGGCTCACTGGGTGACCCTCGATGCTGCGCACCAACTCTCGGCCTCCGTTGCTTCACACTGTGACTGGGAAGTCATGATTTGGGGCGAGTGAACCAGGTGCACCGTCTTGAGGTCTCTGGAGGGTAGTTGGGATAAACGCAATCTAATAATGGAAGGAAATGCCTGAGGATGGGGTTTGATGGCCAGGGGAAGGTGCGTGCGTGTTCGTGTGTGAGTGACGGACGGACTCCGTTGGTGATAAATCATTGAGAAGAACTCCTGGTGGTCGTTCTGGAGTCTCTCATGTAGCCCATCCTTGTCTGTGTGTCTCTCCCCTCCCCACACTCCTTTTCTTCTTCCCAAGAGCTCCGGGTGTGGCATATGTGGCGGTTTCTCCCGCACCCGACTCATGTTATTTATCCGTCAACCGCTGTGTGAGGTAGGTTAGGTTGAGAGGCAGCAGCTAGCCAGAGGCCACCTAGTCAACGTCATGGATGGGTGGGGACTTGAGCCTAGGCCTGAATCTGGTGCTGGTTCTCAGGCACGAGCCCCGCAGAGGTTTGCTCTGGGCTGGAGGGTGTTTTGCGGTGGAGCTGCTCTTGGGGGCGGCTCTGCCAGTAAGGGCTGGCTGGCTGGCTCTCGTTGCTATGAACAAAGCCGCCTTCCTTTCAGTGCCGGCAGGCAAAGAGTGTGCTCGGCGGGGAGTTGGGCTGTCCCAGGAGGGAGTGTCGGGTGCTGTGCGGAAAGGCTGAGGAGCATTGTGAGCGCAGGGCCAGGTAATCCCTTTATTGCCTCCTTTATCAGTTGCCTTCTCAGCAGGGCCGAGGAGCCTGCAGTGTGACTCCCGATTGTTGGGCTCTGGGGGTTTCTCTTGGCTTAAAATAGTCTCCTGGTGACTTCACTGTTTAAACACGGGTGTGGTGGAGGGGAAGGAAGCCGGCAAGAAAACTCTCTCCGCCTTTCGCGTCCTGGAGGGCTGGCGCTGGGAACTCTGCTCGACAGCTGGGTTTCCAGAGACAGGTGGGCTGTCCCGGGCGCACGGGATCGTGTGTGCTGGTAAGGGTGATGTCGCAGCACGCCCTCAGGCTCCTGCCACTCCAGCGGTGCTGCTGGAAGTGGTTCCCTTGACCCCCGCTGCTGTGGTTCTGGCGTGCTCCCCTCCCCCTCATTCCGCAGCAGCTTCGCCTCTTCAGAGCGGAGCCGCACAGAGGAAGCTTTGAGGGCGCAAACCTGGAAGCAGTTTTCCTCCCGGCGTCCTTCGAGCCCAGCTGAAGCGACGCTGTCCCTGCAGCCCCCCCCCCCCCGGCTGCTGTGGGAACACCCCTTTGCTGTCAGCTGTGTCCTTTCTGCAGCTGGGGCTCGCGTTGGTTCGTCTGCCGCGGTTCACAGAGGGCAGGGTGACCAGGGACTAAACTTCCTCCTCTGGCCACATGTGGGCCAGACGGCAGATGTGGGAGCGCTGAAAAAGTTCTCTTGCTGGCCTGACGTCATCAGGGGGATCATGTGCGTTTTATTTCTAAAAGCTCCCTAGGAACTTGAAAGGCGAAGCTCTTGTGCGCTGCGCTTAATCTGGGTTTCATCACTCTGAAATAATCGTCGTCAGATGTTCTTTCTTCTTCCTTTGCAAGTGGAAATTGGGATGGGTCCTCTGCCCTGGCTCTTGACTGCGAAGCCAGCTGGCAAGGGCAGCCCTGGTTGCCCAAGTGAGCTCTCCTGACCCACAGCCAGGAGGATCCTCCCCTCTCCCCCCCCCTTTGTGAGATCTGGCAATCGCCTCCTTGGCGTGAGTTCGAGAGTGTCGGATAAGACTGGATATGGAGCGGCGTGCTTGCAATCTGTGGCTAAAAGGCTGGGCGGTGGTGTGTGATTACAGCTTTTGATAAAGCAGCGAAACCCTGGCTGCGGACTTTGAGGGGAGCCGCCGGAGCGGTGGCTTCTGTAGGCAAAGGAGGGCGAGCGGCCGGAGCACCACCTGCAGTAATTGTATGCTGAGATCTAATTGTGGCTTCTCCCATCTTCTTCCCCCACCACGAACGGAACATCCAGCAGGAGCAGCAAAATGAAGGCCGGCTGCCCCGTCGTGGAGAAGCCGGAAGGAGGAGCAGGTGGAGGAGGAGGAGGAGGAGGTAAGGCCGCGCACCCTGCAGCCAGGCACCCCCCACCCCACCCCACCCCACCCCCCACGCTCGGGCTTGGCATGTGAGAAGCTAGGTGTCGTTGCCTTCTTTGTGTCAGAACAAACCTGTAACCATGTGAGGTCGACCGTCTGCTCGGTCCTTGGTATTACTTGGGCAGACGCATTCGCTCCAGCAGGGCCCTTGTCCCTCGCTGAGAGCTCGTCTTCAGACAGGGGCTGCAAAGCAGTGGAAAGGGAGGTTTTGGACACGCCCGTCCACCAGCCTTAAGACCCCTGGGACCCATCGCTCATGCCGAGGAAGCCGAAATGCACAAGTGGCGGGAGGGGTCGCCTGGGAGAGCGAGGGAGAGCGGCAGGACCCTTGGAGAGGAGCGCGGGAAAAGGCAGGCCGGGGTTCCAAAGGCCACCTGTGCTGTGCCTGTTCCCCGCCGTGGCGGGGATGGAGGCTGTCATTTCCCCAGCTTTATCATCTTTTCATTTATCTTCGCCACATCCCCGCTCAAGCCCAGCACCACACGAATTCTGCAGCCATTGGCCTTGAGCTCAGGGATAGTTTTTCACGGCTGGAGGTGAAGGGGGTGGGTCCTCAGCCAGGTTGTTTGCGCGGCTGTAGCTGAGAGGGTTCCCGCAAGTCCTGGTTTATGAACTTGAGTTGTTCTTCCATGAAAAGAGTTGTTCAAAGCAACGTAGAAATGGGTTTCCAGGCGAGGAGCAGGACTGGGTGACTCAGAGGTCCTGCCGTTTGGAGGCCAGCTGGCTTGTCAGCATGGGGGGGGCTGTGTCCAAAGGAAGTGTGTGTGTGTTGGGGGGGGGGTTTCTAGGCTTGGGATGAGCTTTTCACAGCTCCTTCTGTGATCCCTCTCCAGGTTACCACTTCCCAGACTGGGCCTACAAGACCGAATCCAGCCCGGGCTCCCGCCAGATCCAGCTGTGGCACTTCATCCTGGAGCTGCTGCAGAAGGAGGAGTTCCGGCACGTCATCGCGTGGCAGCAGGGCGAGTATGGGGAGTTCGTCATCAAGGACCCCGACGAGGTGGCTCGGCTGTGGGGCAGGAGGAAGTGCAAGCCCCAGATGAACTACGACAAGCTGAGCCGGGCCCTCAGGTCAGTAGGCTGGGAGAGGGAACTGACCGGCCTGCTTGCGTTGCCTGACCTGCAGATGGAAAGCAACCTCACGGGTTAGGCAGGTGCCCCAAATCCAGAGGCGCCTGCACCTTGTCCATTGGCAAAACCCTCCGTCCACTGAGGTTTTCACGGGCGAAGGAGGAGATCCCTCCTCCTGTCCCCAGAGGCCGAGGCAGAAGCCAGCTGCCTCTAGGTCGCTCCGGCAGTTCTGCTTTCTGTGGCTGGCCAGATTCCACAGTCGGAGCTACCTGGGCTGTGGCCCTGTTCAGGGGGCTGCATGGAACGCCCTGGGGCTGACGCCTGAGTCATCCTGCACAGACGGGGTCTCGTTGTCAGCCTTGTAGGAAGGGGTCTTCTCATTCTGGTCTCTCTCACTGAGCCCTGTTCTGAAAGAATAGGTCACTGGTAGGTTTTGTTTCCTCATGGGTTGTAAGGCAGGAAATGTGAACGTTGATGAAAGGCGGTGAAACGGAATGAGACCCCCAAATCAACTGGCTTTCTGCCATTTAATTCCCTGACCATCAAGGCAGTGTTAATAGTAATAATAATAATGATGATGGTTAGCATTCAGCCATACCTCGTGGGTCTCAATCATGGCCTGTTTGTGGCTGGTGCTGCAGGGTCATTTAGACACAGCCAGGGCCAGACTGCAGTGGGGGCGGCTGGCTGGGACTCAGCCACTGGTCCTGGGGTGGTGTAGCGTGGCCCAGGGTCAGCCCAGGAGCCTGGGCCGTTTCCCTCTGTGCTGCCACCACCAGGCAGCGACTGCTCCCCTTGGCAGGGCTGCTAGCATCCCTGGCCTGCCCTCACCTGGGCGCCCTCGCCCACGCGTCTCACGAAGCAACTGCAGCTGGGCAGCAGGCTGCGTGAGGGCACAGGCGGTGCGACGCCTTGACTTTCGCTCCGGGAAGCCGTGGCGTGGTGGAGTGGCCCTGGCTGCCGTGTGCCCTCTGATCCCTCTCTGGTGGCGTAGGCTAAATAAACAAGGAAGTGCAGGCAGCGTTTGCATAATGGATTGGGAAGGAAGTTGCCCATTGAAGAATGCCAGCGCGTCACTGATTGACGGGAGGGGGAGCAGGGGCCTCCCCTGGGATTCCTCCAGGACGCTCAAAATGGCACTGGGGAGGGAAACCAGTAGAGCCGGCTTGACGGGCTCCCAGAGGGGGGAGGAGGAGGAGCAGGGCATCGCTCGGGCCTTCCTCCGAGCTGCTTCTCCCTGGCCTCCAGCCGGCTGCCCTGGATCTTGTCCTCTCCGCCGGGTGGGCATCTCCTGCGTCAGAGGGGGGCGTCTTCGCTTACGCTTGTGTTTTTTGGCAGGTATTACTATAACAAGCGGATCCTTCACAAGACTAAAGGGAAGCGCTTCACCTACAAGTTCAACTTCAATAAGCTGGTGATGCCCAATTACCCCTTCATCAACATCCGGCCCGCTGGTGAGCAGGAGCCGCTCGCTCATCTCTCCAGGGGGGCGGGGGTGGGGGTGTCAGGACAGCGGCCCAAATTGCCAAAGGCCCCCCCCCCCCGGCCCCCAAAAGGTTGCCTGGTCCAGATTGTCTCACATACGAATCTTCAAGCCGCGCATGTTGAGCGGGCAAAGCCTTTGTCCAAAAGGAAAGAATGAATATATGTATTCATTCCATAGCAGTGTTTTTCCCTTCGAGTCCCTCTCTGTCTCCCTCTCCCTTCCCTGCTCCATTTTCGGAACACAGCAAAGTCCCCCTGATTTGAAGGGCTTGCTTGCTTGGCTCTGCCCGATAGCGTGGGGTGTTGGCTTTTATTGTGCCCGAACGGGGTGCGGGGTGGCAGCTTCTACGCCCGTTCCAGACAGCCACGGGCCGGCTGCGTTGTACAGAAATCCTGGGCTAAAGTCCGGGTGACACTCAGGCTCCTGCCGCGCTGAGGACTCTGGCAACAAGTCTAGGCAGCTGCTGCTGCTGCCTGGGTTCCTTTCTTCCTCCTCTGGGACACGCCCTGCGCTCCCTCGGGCCGGCATCCAGGAGAGAGGAGGTTGCCAGGGTCCTGGAATGCGTCTTGATTGCAGCTTGCTTGCTTTCGTCTTGCCCGGGGAGTAAAAGGGCCGATGTAGGCCTCAAACCTGTTTGGGTGGAGGCGCAGCAGAGGGCTGGAGCGGCGTTTCCTCTTGTGGTGCAAAGCGCTCGTGCCAGGCGAGGAGCGGTGGAGGCTGGAGAGCAGGGCGCCGGCCCTGGGTGGGGAAAGAGCGGCTGGGCCGGACGCGGAGGGCTGCTTCGCACAGTGTGTGTGTCTGTCATGGGGGGCAGGGGCAGGGGCGAGAGGAGAGGGTTGGGAGGGTCCCAGCAAGAGCAGTGGTGCTCAGGCAGGGTTCTGGCCCACCCTCAGACGCTTATTGAGAGGCTCCTCCGGATCAGTCAGGGTGGCGAAGGTTCCCAGAAGGGCCACCTGCTCCTCCGCGCAGACCTCCCCCTTGGCCAAAATGCTCAGAGGAGGAGGAGATGGGCTGGGCCTGTCAGTGGGCATGAGTCCTGATGATGGAAAGAGGAGTCCTGACCCCCGGGGGCTGGGGAGGGCAGGAAGGGGGTTCCAGCAGTTGCCTCCATCCCCTGTTTGGGAGTTTCCGGGGTCCCACGACGCCCCCCCCACGCCCCCCCCTGAGGCTGTGAACCTCTGTTGGCCCAGGTTTTCCGCTCCTAACGCCTCCTGTCTGCCTCTTCCTCCTCCTCAGGTGTCGTTCCCCAGAGCGCTCCCCCTGTCCCGACGGCCTCATCCCGGTTCCACTTCCCTCCGCTGGACGGCCACTCTCCCACCGAAGACGCCCAGCCCAGCCGCTTCTCTGGCAGGTCCCTGGCGCCGCCCGGCCAAGAGGCGCTGAACAACGGCAGCCTTGCGGAGAAGTCATCGCCAGTGCCAGAGCTGGAGGCGGGCTCCCCGGATTGGCGGCGTGGGGTCGACCTCCTGGCCTCCCGCCACTCGGCCACCGCCCCGGGCGGCGTCGGCGGCCCCCAGAAGCGCAAGCCGGACCTGGTGCTTCCTCTCTTTGGCCGGGCCGGGATGTACCCGGACCCTCACAGCCCGTTTGCCATCTCTCCGCTCCCGGGCCGCGGCGGGGTGCTGAACGTGCCGATCTCGCCGGCCTTGTCGCTGACACCCACCCTCTTTTCCTACAGCCCCTCCCCGGGCATGAGCCCTTTTGCGGCCGGGGGCAGCAGCTGCTTCTCCTTCAACCCGGAGGAGATGAAGCACTACCTCCACTCACAGGCCTGCTCCGTCTTCAACTACCACCTGAGCCCCAGGACTTTCCCTCGCTACCCGGGCCTGCTCATCCCCCACCTCCCGTGCCAGGCGCCTCCGGAGGACCAGCCCCAGTTCCCCATTAAGCTGCAGCCCCCGCCCGTGGGGCGCAAGAACCGCGAGCGCCTGGACAGCGGGGGAGGAGGAGGAGGGGGAGGAGGAGGAGGAGGAGGAGGAGGAGGGGGCCCTCCCGTGGCTTGTCAGCCCCCTCCGGCGTCCCCCCAGATCAAGACGGAGCCCATCTTTGACCAGGAGCCAGACAGCAGAGATTCCCCGGCCAGAGACCTGGCGGAAGGGGCGAGCGCGGCTGTGCCTCTCAAGAGCCCCGAGCGGGAGAAGCCTCTCTTTGCCAGGCCGGTGGCCCCATCGTGGACCTCAGCGTCGCCAGCAGCCGCCCAGGCCAGCTTCCCAGCGGTGGAAAGGCCCAAGCGAGAGGAAGGCGGAGCTGGTGAGAAGCCCCTCCAGGAGCCTGTGGGGGAGCCGGGGCCCCAGGAGAAGCGGGAGGATGCCGTGATGCCCCCCAAGCTGCGCCTCAAGCGCCGTTGGAACGGCGACCGGCAGGCAGAGACTGCCGAGGAGGGGGGCCAGGGCCGGAAGCCCTACTGGGCCAGCAGCCTGGACACCCCACACATCCTCCTGGCCCCCAAGGCTGCGGTGGATACTTAGAACGGCAGGGGCCCACAGTGGCCGGCTCCCTGGATTGTGGCGGAGGGGGCTAGAATGGTTTGGCTAATTCTAGAGGGGTTTGGGGGTGGGGGTGGGGGTCGCTTTGTGCGTGTGCGTGTGTTAATTGCAGGTGAAGCGCAGTTTGTCATGTTCTGAGAGGGGGCTGGGGGGCGGCTGGGGGGGGTCCCTGCTGGGGCACCGCTCGGCTCGTCTGCGCCTGGAGCCACTCGGGCCCTTTCGGCAGTGACGGCCGGTGCAAAGAGGCTCTGGCGGATCCCCCTCCCCCTCCTTTTTTCTATAGCATTTTATAGAAGCCAGAACCTTATCTGAATGTATATAGTTCCTTTCTAGGGAGGCAGAGGAGGACTTTCCTGTCTATATTAAGAACTGGAATGTGTCTTGTGTCAAAGGAGGAAGACACTTTATTGGGGGCGGGGGCGGGGGCCAGGAGCATTGCACTGTCTTTAAATTTTGAAAGCGCGAATTACAGGAAAACGAGGCAAAAATGGCGCAGCCGGCTGTGGGCCTGTGCTGCCTGCCTGGTGTTGATGGCGTCACGACCGGAAGCGTTGGTGTCAGAGTGGAGGTGGAGGTGGTGGTGGTGTCGTTGTTCACGTTTCAGATTTACCTTTTTGAAATATTGACGAAGCCATGATGAGCGGTTGTAAAATCTTTTCAGGGATGGGAAAGGGATGTGGATGTAAAACAAAAACAAAACCCAAATGCCTTTAATAAGATCCCTTCTTAATTTCCCTTCTTGGGTCTTGTGGCAGGGGAGGGGGCGTGTTTAGGCGCTCCGGACGGGGACCCCGGTGAGCTCCCAAAGAAGGGCCGAATGTCCGGATGTCTCCGGCTCCCTCCCGGCCTCCCCTGTCCTTTCTGTCTTGCCTTAACTCTGCACATTTTCGAGACCGGCGTCGAGGAAACAGAGAGGCTTGCGCTGGGCTGAAGTGGGGTGGGGGGTCTCCCCCTGCTCTTGGTGTGTCGGCCTTTGTGTCCCGATGTGCAAGACTCGGGGAGGGGGTGCATGCGAAGAGGCAAAGCGCTGCTCAGGGTATCAAAGTAGTGTCTGGGTCCTTGCGGTTGAAGTGTTTTGACGGCGCTGCTGCTGCAGAGCCGGAGGGAGGAGGGGATCGAAAGCCAGAGGCACAGAGGGTCAGTCACGCCTGGGTTCTTATCCCCCGGCTGTTTGCTGGGAGAATTTGGCTTTTCTGGGGTGGGGTGGGGGAACGCGGGGGTCTCCCAAGAGCATGTTCCTTTTCCTTCCACCTCAAGGATGACTTCTCTGTGGCTTCCTTGCAAATTGACCGAAGTGATGTCCGGGGGGGATTGTGGCCTTTCTCGTTTGCATGAGGAGATCAAGGGCTGGAGGTCCCTCGGACCCTTCTTGTCTCCGGGCAGGACGGGACGCCCAGCTCCGCTGCCGTCCCACGGGTAGGGACCACGGGAAGGGGCACCAGAGCCCTGTAGACTTGCCTGCTGCACCTTGTTGAATGTCTGCTTGTCTGCACCCCCTGCTCTCTTCTCCTCCCCCCCAGCCCCAATTCAGCCTGTTTCCTTCAGCTGACCAGGTTGAATGATTCCCCATTGGCCTCAGCCCTTGGTTGCTTGGAAAATGTTCTCTTGCGCGAGCAACGGCTGGTCTTCCGCTCGGCCAGCCGCCTCTGGGGGAGAAGAGGACATAAGGCCAGCTGTTGGGTCACCTGCTGGTAGACCAGGAAGCTGACGTTCCCCGGAGGCTTTGAACAATGGCACTCCTGGACATGCTCTTTGGGGTGGGGGTGTTTGGGTGATGTGGGCCGGGGTAGGGAGGCTGTGCCGCGTGTTGGTTGGCTCTGCGAGAGCTCAGCATGTACGGTATGCGCACCGCGCCGCCAGTCTTTGGCTTCAGCTGCCAAGTTGCACATTGCAGCCTTACGCCCCTCTTGGGGAGGGGGAGGGAGGGGAGGGGAGGGGAGGGGGGGAGGCCTTTCCCAAAGAGGAAGAGGGCTGGTGGAGGTGGGCTCTTAACTCAGGAACTGAAATCCGCGGCCTTCTCCAATCAGGACATGCAAACCTTTCAGTCCATTGAACCCAAGTGCCGGAATCGAGGTGGGGTGGGAGGTGGGGCAGGGGCGGGGCCGAGGAATCTTAAGATGGACATTTGCCGAGCCTTGCGTCTCTCTTTCCAGTCCTTGCAATGGGCTTCTGGCGGCTTCTCTTTCTCTCTGCTTCCTTCTGCCTGCCCCCCATCCTCCCTCCTCCCTTCCCTCGAGAGCCACTGCACTGCAAAGTGGCAACTCCTTGTTCAGGGATAACAGGGCTCAGGTTCTTGGGCAGTGGGCCGGGGGAGCAGAGCAGGCATCTGTGCTGGACGAGGTATTCTGCTCGGGGTGGGTGGGGAGGGCGGGCTATGGGGGGGAACCCAGCTCCGTTTGGACACGGCTCTCTCTTCCGCTCGGCTGGCTCAGGGAGCCGCGGCGGCAGCAGCAGCAGCTTGGCTGGCAGGCGATGCCCCTTCTCCGAGCTGTGTGCATTTGCAAGCGCTTCTTTTTGTTGGAGAAACGGCAGCGCACGTAAGCAGGAACACGGCTGTTCGTTGTGCCAAATATTTAAACTGGTGAGGTGTGGGTGGCTGGACCCCACCTGTGACTAATCAAGGATGCATTAACATTTTTAAACCCATTTTGATTTTCTAGCTGTAGAGAACATCATGGGGTGGGGAAACGAAGCTTTGAAGCTGACCCCCCCGCCCACCACGTTGCCCTCTTTCTCCCCACCCCCCACCCCCAGCAGGAGGCCACTTTGAGGGTTGGGGTGGATCTCGGCTTCTCTTCTACACTAACCTAACTTTTGAAGGTTATCCGATGGACCTGGCTCCATCCTGGCCATTCAGTTCATTTCCTGGTCTTCTCTGAAGGAGCAGGCAAGTAGCCTCTTGCGTAGCTGAGTTAATGCAGTGTGTGTGGGGTGGGGAGGGGGAGAGGGGGCCGTGGCCACATCTGCCTGATGTGCATAATGTTGGACACACCTTGGAAGGGAGTGAGTGAGTGAGGTGGAAACCACGTAGGTTTTTGCCGGGCTGCCTGAGTCAGTTCCGGCCGGCGTACAGGGACGGTGCGCTGCCTCCATCCTCCTCGGGCTGCCCCTGGATTGCCGTTTCCAGGGCAGCAACCCGCAAGAGTGGTACCCCACCCCGGTGATGCAAAAGTCTGTACTCTTTCCACGAAGTCTGCACTCTTTCTGACCTTCGGGAGAGGCTTAGGTCTGCGTGATTGTTACACCTTTAATTCCATCATTGTTTTGCTTTTAAACAATGTTAACATTTCCCCCCTTTTTCCTCTGGATCTTACGGATCCTGGTGGGTTTGAACAAGAGAGACTTCTTTGGTTTGAAATACTCTTCAATTAGCTTTTTTTTTAAGTGTTAAAGTGACAAAGTATTTACTGATAACCCTTTTAAAAATCCTTTTTCATGAGACATGGTCCTGTCTTTATGATGCTTTGACTCAGCAGGGACTAAACACGTATGAGCAGGCAGCTCTTAGCTTGAGGTATTTGTCCATGTAAAGCAGGATTAAAATTGTGTGTAAAAAAAAAATGTAAGTAGTCCTCTCATGCTTCTTTTGTGCAGTGCCTTTAGACGTTCCACTTTCTATAAAGTCTTCAAAAAAAAAAGTTTGCATATATATTATATATATGATGTAATGTTATAGAAATATATGTATAATATACATATTTTTTCCAGGGGTATCTGATAGCTCTGTATTTTGTTATGGAAGTTGATATGAAAAGTATTTTACCTCAAATTAAAAAAGTTAAATAAACCTTTTAAAGAAGCCTCCTGGAATTCCTTCTGCATCTTGCATGTGCGAGCCTTCCGGGGTCCCGATGGGATGGCGCCCAGTTTCAGCGCCCGTCCTTTGCGGGGAGGATCCGAGCAGGACTGAGCGGAGCACTGGGAGGAGTCGGCGTGCCGGCGAGGATCACGCCACGTCTCGTCACGGGGCAGGTGAGTCCATCGCTGCCGGGCGGAGGTCACGGATGCGGTGTGGGGGTGAGCCCAGGGAGTGAGCCCAGGGTCGCTCGGAGCCAGCCTTGCTGCCGCGGCAGGGAAGCCATGGGGGTCCAACTCCTCAGGTGTGTTCGGCAGAGGGCTCGTGTCCGCCTCCTTAACCGGTCCCAGGGCTTTGCCCGAAGGTGCAGGATACAGGGACTGTGCAAAGCAGGCCTGGGGCTGGTCACAGCCTCGATGGAAGGCTGCTCACCCACCCACCCCCGCCACCCTTGAATGGCGCTTTGAATTACACCGTAGAATAAAGTAGCTGGCAAGATGGGCCTAGTGCCTTGGGAATGCTTCAGCTCAGGTTGGGATTGCTTCCAGAAAAAGGCAGAGCACGCCCAGGCATGGAAGGTGGGCCCGGGCTGCAGGTGTGCTGTTCATTCACGAGGCCCGTTGCTGACTTCCCAAGCTCATGCAGCCGTGGTGGGCAGGAGCAGGGGCATTGACTTAACGCCCCCCCCCCCCCGTGCAGGTATCTCCGTACGTGTGTGCGATCCTCCTTTCACCTGTGCTGTTGAGCATGGCACTTCCCCAGAGTAAGGGGGAGGGGTGCCTGGCCGGTGATGTGCTTCCAGTCTACGGTTAGGGGTGTGTGGATGGCAAGGAGGGTGAAAGTGGGGGCTAACCGGGGAACAGGGTAGCAAGTGAGTGTGTGTGTGTTGTGTGTGTGTGTTTGTCAATGGCTTGGGCAGGTGATTTGTTTTTTGCATTGTGCTTCTGCTGCAGAAGAGCCCGCTGCCTCCCCCCCCCTCCGCCGCCGCCCCCTTCTCCACCCACAAGCCATCGTCCTCCCCTCTCTCTGGCTTTAACTGTCATGTTCTTGGAAGGAGCCCTATCTGGCGGAGAAGGGCGTGAAGGAGAGAGAGAGGATGACACTATTGATCTGTTAGATTACTCAATTTCGCTGGTATTGATCAGGTAATTGCTTCATCTCGGTTCTCATTTGGACACTGCATTACTTTTTCTCTTCGTCTCTCTCTCTCTCTCTCTCTCTCTCTCTCTCTCTCCACCCCCCTCATCCCCTTTGCACACTGGGTGGCCAAATTCCCTCTTCTTAAAGAAAGTAAAGTGTGGGGGAAGATAGGAGGTGGAGGAGGAGGAGGATGGGCTACGTCAAAGGACACGGCCCACCTCGGAGAGATGGTGAAGGGTTGCACCGCAGCGTGCAAAGGCCGGGAGAAGAGATTCCGGTCCAGCACCTGGCTTTCAGAAGCCGTGCCGTGGGCCCGTGACCCTCTCGGCTTAGGCAATCCAGTCTTTCAAAGAAGGTTTCCCACTCACCTGTCCTCCGTCTGGCGTCCTGCACTTCCTGCACTCACCTGTCCTCCGTCTGGCTTCAGCTCTCTTTCACTGAAGGACAGAAATCGCTCAACCAGGGAAGGGGGGTAGCTGGTCAGGTAGAGCCTGGAGTTGCTTTGCTTGTTTATCCAGGAGTGCCCGGTGCCCCCTGGCTTAATTCAGGAGCCAGGCCTGCCAGGCCTAGGACAGTCTCCCCAACTCGCAGAAAGGTGTGCTCACGTGCCAGGTGACTTCAGGTCACAGCAGAGCTTGCCAACCGAAGAAGGAAGATTTATTTCCTAATGGATTTTGTCATATGTTCCACAAGGGCAAATGATAGGGTGGAGGCCGTCCGCCTGTTTGTTGCATGGATAGATATGCCTACTTGTCCCGCTCTGCTGGGCCCCTGGCTGCCTCCACCCAGTTTCACAAGGGCCTCCCGGCTCTCGCTCGGCCCTCTGAATTACATCCCTGGAGGAGGCTGTGAGCTTTCCCCTCTGGCCCCAGTCTTTTGGGAGGGCAGGTCCAGGGGGAGGCGGCTGGCACACCTACCTCCAAAGCGCTCGCGAGGAAGGGCTGCTCCTTTTGTGGCTGAGCCGGAGTGGCTGGGTGGCAGCGAGGCCTCCAGATTCCCTCGAGGCATTGTGCCGGGTGACAAGCAGGTGAATCCCTTCGGCCACAGTCCCGAGAGTCCTGTGACGAGCAGGGAGAGTGGCGATGTCTTCCCTCAGCCCTCCTCCCTCTGTGGCTGGAGGGGGCCTCATCCGAGCCCCCAGCTCTGTGCACAGCTCTGGGACTACTGGGAGCAGGAGATGGGATTCCTTGGGCAGAACGCAGGACTTCTAGGGCTGTCTGCTGATTGGCTGAAAAGCCACCTCTAATGGACAGTCGCTTTAACGGACTAATTGGACTTGTCACTTCAGAGTTTCCATCACAAGGCCCAGGTGGACCCTTCCTGCTGCTGCCTCGCCCCTCGCTCTGTCGTTTCCCACATCAGAAAACGCCCCCCTGCAGTGGTGCTCCGAAGCGCATTTGGGCAGAAGCAAAGCGCCGCCGAAGTAAACCCCACCTCGCGGCTGCAACTCTGCCCGGAGGCTGCCTTGTCTCACCCACCGGCTGTTCGTTCGTTCGTTAGGCCCCGGTTTGTTCATTAACGAAACGTAATAGGTTGCTTGTCTCCCATTTAAGAGCGCAGAAGCTAGAAGGGAGGACTGTTTTTACAGTACAGGGATCATAGCTGGTGGCTTGGTAATGGCTCCCCAACACTGGTTCTAGGGGGGTTTAGAGATCACAGGGCCTGGCTGGGCCACGTTGTCTTTGAACTGAAATCCTGCTGGAAGCATGGATATATCATACGTTGAAAAGTGGATCCTGCACCTTCTGTTTTTCTCCTGGCCCATTTCCCCTTCCAGTGGAGTCTTACTGACTCAGAAACCACTTCAGTGCTACACCTCGTGCACAAAGAGGAAAGGGTTTGAAATCCCCCAGGACAACTGTTTCTTTTAAATTGTAGGACCTGGACGTTGACCCCCAGGCCTGCAGGCCCAATCCGGCGCCCCATTCCTGCCCTCCAGGGTTCCCCAGGGGGCCAGGCGGCCCTTTCCCCTGACTTCTGGGGGGATTCGGCCTTTTCCTGGGCTTTTGTGCTGTTCTCCCTGTTAGAACGCCTGGCCGGAGGCTTAAGCACGGGCAGTAAAAGCTGGAAGCCACCCTAGGCTGGTATTTTTGCCCTTGGCCTTTTGGGCTCCAGTCCTGCGCACCCCCAGAGGGGCTGTGGCTCAGTGGCAGATCCCCTGCTTTGCAGGCAGAAGGTCCCAGGTTCAAATCCCGGCATCTTTACATGTGGGGGGGGGGAGGGGGGAGCACCCTGCCTGACATCCCAGAGACCCATTGCTGCCAGTCAGCGTGGGCAACCCTGGCCTGGATGGGCATCAGGCAGCTTCCCACGTCCAGCCCCCGAGGATGTCTCTGGAACGGGTCCCGCCCTTCGGCTTGCAAGAGGGTCAACGTCCCCAGTGTAGGAGCATACTGTGAAGGGTGGGGGACTGAGACACACCACAAATCTTCAGTTGGAAATCAAAGCCTTTTATATAACTCCATCTTACACAAGGTAATTAAAAACACCTCCAGCCCGATTCTTGCTCCAAGGTTCCCTAATGCTTAATTGGCATTTGCACAGCACTTCAGGTATAACCTACAGATTTGTTCTGAAACAGCCGGTTCCTCCTGCTTGGTAGGAACAGCGACTGGATGAACAAGTTTATTTTTTAAAAAGACTCTCAGCTTGGAATATTGGAAATCCAGGAACGCACGTTTCTCGCTCCCTCCCTCCCTCCCTCTCCTCCCTCCTGCTGCACCTTCTTAAGCGTTTCTTGAGAGCAGATGTTGGCCGGGATGCGAAGAAACCTGTAATTCCGTGCTCAGGGACAGAGGCTTTGGGAGGCTTGTATTGGGGAGCTGCTGTTCAAACAGAGTTGAACAGCCAAGCCTTGAATCCCGGCTTTGGCTCAAAGCCACGCGGAGTGTGGAAAGGTTTCCGGGGCTTCTGAGGAAGGCCAGAACAGCATAGGAACTTCGCTGCCCTGAAAGCTTGCAATAAAAAAAGCTGCGTTCAGACCACCGTTCCTGGGGTGGTGCTTCTAGGCGAAGCCAGCTCAGGGGAAGGAAACGGAGGCTGTGGCAGAACAGGCCCTGGCTTCAGCTACTTGAACTTCGCCTTAGTGACAAGAGGGTGTAAGTTCCGAAGGAAAATGTGAAAGGCTTTCAGAGTTGGGTTTGAGAATAGGTTTGAAGGGAGTGAAAGAAGAGACGCGCTGGATCAGACCAAAGCATATCTGCTCCTGTCTTCTGTCCCGCAGTGGCAACTAGAAGCCCACAAGCACGACACGAGGGCCGCAGCGCCCTCCTCCTGCCCATGTGCAAAGGCTTTCTGCCTCCAACGCTGGAGGGAATCTCTGTAGCCATCATGGCTAATGACCAGCCCAGATGATGGCCTCAGGCTCGCCTTGGGGCATGTGGCAAGGGGGTGGCACCTCAACCCCCAGGCAGGCAAAGCCAGTGTGCGGCGGGTGGCTGAGCGAGGCCGGGTGGCCCCTGCCGCCTCAGGCAGCAGACTTCGGGCACCCTGAACAGGGCAGCAAACGGTTAGTGACTTAATCCGTTGTGTTTTTCCTGCCAGGGATGGGAGAGGCCCTGGGGGACTTCCCCGCCTCGTGTGCCCCCAAACCCTGCTTGGCAGTGGGTGCTGTGAGGGTGAGGGGCTGCCTGGTTCCCCCCCGCCCAGGCAGTGAAATGCCTTGGGCCACCCTGTGGCTGAGGGGATGCGTGAGGCCGGGTGGGGGCCCGGAGACACAGAAATGTGAGTGAAATGGGTTTATTACTCAGAGTCTGTTTGCCACGATTGTTATCGATCGGCTCCTGTCACCTTTCATTGCTGCTAATGGGGCGTGAGGCGGCCTCTGTAACCAGAGTGAGTCCTCTTCTCCTCCGGCCCTCTCCGCCCCCCACCGGCCCTCTTCCTCCCTCAGGTCGGTTGTCTCAGTGCTTCTTTCTCTCCCTCCTTCCAGCCCTCTTCAGGTTTATTTTTCTCGTTTCAGAGCCTGTTTTTTGTCCGTTCCCTTCTATCCGTATCCCGTGCAAAATCCTGTGTGTGAGGCTGTTGCTTGATAAAGCAAATCCTAAGTATGTGGGTTGGTGGTGAGGTGATTCCTTACACATTCACTTAAGGCAAAAAAACAACAACCCTTGGGGTAAAAAAATACTAAAAATTAAAATGCAATCTCTTTTATACACACACACACACACACACACACACACACACACACACACACACACACTTACTTCCCCCAAACGCTTGGAAAACAACAAAGGTTGCCTTTAAAGAAAACCCCATCCCACTTCCTGGCCTGCTCATTTTTTCCTGGTGTTTCTCCCGGCCTCAGGCTTTCATCTCTCTGGTGCCACAACAGGTGTAGATGTTGTTGCTGTGATCCCTGGGTTGTTGTTTTTTCCTTTTGACAAACCCCGTCTCCAGCCGGAACCTTGTTGATGTAACTTTGATATTTGCAGTGGGATAAGATTCCCCTGAGGTTTTTTTTCCTTAGATGAAGACTACTAGGGAAAAGGGATCCTTAAAGAAGAAGAAGAAGAAGAAGAAGAAGAAGAGACAGATAATTCTGAGCGGATTTCATCACTCCGTGAAAGGTTGGTTTACGCAACACCTTACAGATCTCGTTCCCCTGCCTGCATTTGCCTCATCTCCTCACTTTCTTCCCTTTTACGCTCCAGGCACTCAACTGGAGCGCTGGCTTTAATAGGGCCATTACGCGCTTGAGAACAGCTACTCCTATTCCTGCAGGATGTTGTACTGTTTCCTTGCAACACCTTCAATTAACCAAAGCCCATCTGTGTACCAAATTAGGGCAGTGATTCTGCGCAGCGGCACATATTTTGTGTTGCCCCCGCCCCCGTTCTCCTACCCGCAGTGATGGAGAGGGGAACACACGCACCCCCATGTCTAAACAGATCCACTCGGTGTTTCATTGTTGTGCTTTTGAGAGCACAAACTTCTGGGTTAACACAGACGTTTAAGCAGAGTACGCTAATAAGCCAGAGAGACGGAGGTGGCAATCTTCTGTCGGAGCCCGGGAACTCGCCATCTCTCTCCCAAGAGAGCAGGGCCTGGCTGGGGCCAAGCAATCAAGGCCTCGTCCTGCCTGGTCCCCTACAGATGTGCTGGATTGCGGCTGCCGGAATTCCTTTGGCTGTGCTGGCTGGGGGTTCTGGGAGTTGTAGTCCAACACAGCCCTAAGGCACCAGGTTTGGGAAGGGATGCCAGGGCCAAGGTTCTTGAGGAGGAGGGAGGGAGGGAGGGGTCTGAACGGAGATGGAGGGTGAGGGGCACCACATGGGGGTCCCGGGAGAAAAGGCACCAGGTTGAGCCGGAGCCCAGTGATCTGCTGAGGGAAGCGGCTCCAAAGGTCTCAGGCAGGGGGCACGGCCAAGGCGTCCCCCCCTCTAATGCCCTTCCAGCCAGATGTGAGGGCCTGGCCGGGGGTTTAGCGGGCTCCCCTGGGCCAGCCGCCCCCCCTTTCCCCTCCAGCGCACGGAGCACAACCAGCTTCCCAGCGGAGCAGGTGACTGCCTTAATAGTCCTCTGTCGGCGCTGCTTCTCCCCACGGCGGACCCCCTTGTTTGTCCTGCTCCCCCTCCCCAACCGTATCTTATTATTGTTTTAATTTAGGGTCTTGCCCGGCAACCGGCGGGGAAATTAACCAACGAGAAATGACATATTGATCCTGGGAGCTGCAGCAGGCGGTGGCGGAGTCCCTCCAAGCCTGGAGCGTCTTTGGGTGGGTGTGCAAAGCCGTTGCGGGGCTGTTCCCCGGCCCCCTACCCCCCAACACACCTTACAGACTTCGGGGCTTATGTGGGATTCCTTTCCTGCTAGCTGCCTGCGGAAGTCCGCTTGCGGGGCGTTGCTTGTTGTTGAGCTGCAATATTCTGGCCCAGGTGGGCCCCCGGCCAGCTTCCCTTGGAGAGCGATTTGGGCAACGTAAGAAATGTAGATTTATGGGATCTCAGTGGTTGTGTCCCACACACATTCATCCTGGGCTGATTTGCAAGGCAAGTCGCCTGCATTGCTGTCCTTATGTACAGGACATATCTCTGCAAGTGTGTACACACACCTAGCTCTTTTTGAGAATTGTGAGCCCCTACCTGTTCAGAGCAGCCACCTGTTTCTGCATCTGGGCTGGCCAGAGAGCCTCCTGTACAATGCACTTTGGCCCCTGTGTGCACCTGGCTGTCCTACCGCTGCCTGTGAGGTTTTGGCTGCCCCCTCGCTCCCCACCCCCACCATACAGCAGCTACTCTCAGAAGGGGGCACAGTTGCAGTGCCACTGACCACAGCCGGTCGTCCCCCGCCCCTGATTAGACAGGAGCTGCCCCCCACCCCCAGCTCCTCTCTCTGACCGGGACGGGAGGTGCGCGAGGCAGCCCTGAGCCGCCTTCAGCCCGTCCGGCGGAGGGACGTTCTCTCTGCGGAAGGACAAGGATGAGGGTCGGCAGCCTGAAGACTGGCAAGAGTTAACATGATTGTCTTCACAACCACAGCCGCTCTCCTGGGAACGCCGAGGAGGAGGAGGACGGGGCTTTCATTTTAAGTAACCCCAACACGACACACGATGGGAAGCGCAGCCCCTGCCTGACAGATGGAGAGGGAGGGAGGACGAGCGGCGGCCGGGCAGGATCCAGGTGCCTCCGGAAGGTAAGAGACCGGGCAGGCGCTTCAGCTCAGTGGAAACTCTTGCAGCCTCCCCCCCACCCACCATCCGAGGCTTTGCTTGCTCAGAAAGAAGCCCCACCTGGTTCGGTGGAACTTATTCCAAGTAGGTGCCCAAAGGGGGCATCTTGAGAGGAGGGTCCGGGAGGGTCTTCGTACCTCCTCCTGCTCTGGCGCTTCTCCCTCCCAGCGGCCTGATGCCCCATGGAGGCTGGCCTCAGCCAAAAGCTTTGGAATAGTCCGGGTCCTTCGTCGGCGCAGAAAAAGAGGCGCCCTCTTTTTATGTGCATTTCTCCGCTCTCGGAACGCCCATTCCCAGTTGGTTTCTGCTTTTGTGGCTCTGCTGTTTTTCTGGTAGGTTTTCTCTCCTCCTGGATCTTGTTAGGTTTTAAGGCAGAAGGGACCGGAGAGGTCGTGGGCCTTCCGGCAATTCTGCGTCGGTGCGGAGAGGAAGTTTTTTCCTTGTGAGCAGACGGTGCCAGGTGCGGCTGTGTGTGGTAGGAGGGGGCGAAATGGGTGGGTTTGCTGGCTCTTTAAAAATGGTGTCGATCTGCTGGGTGAACTCACTTCTGTTAAGTTCCGAGAAGACAGAAAGGCGGTGCAGCCTTCAGGGTTTTATGCTGGCCGTCCCGTGGGGGCAATGCAAGGCTAGACGGGCCAAGGGTCGGACTCTGCCTGAGGCAGCTTCCCAGGTTCTGAGCAGGAGGCGGAGGCGGAGGGCTGGTCCACGGGGGCAGCAGCTCACCCGCGTGCCTGGCAGGTGTGCCGAGGGCCAGCCCACCTCGAGGGACTGGACTGCAGCCCTCCTAGGCCCCCTCCTGGCAGGAGCCCCCGGGGCCCAGGAGCTCTTGGGCGAAAGCCACTCCCAGGCGCCGTGGTGGGCAGAAAAGGGTCGCGGCTTCCTGGTTTCCCAGGAGCAAGGGACAGAGCTGTCGCTCGCTCGCTCGCCTGGTGTCGTATTTGCTGCGTTTCCGCTCAGGGGTCTGCAACTCCTGCTTTCTCCACTTTCATCTTGTTAGTTGACGCGGGAGTTAACAGTGGCTGCTTCGCCTTTTGCTGTGGCAAACTCTCCAGGGAGATGTCTTGGAGCTCCAGCGGGCCTTTGCCTGGGTCAGGGCAGAGTTGCCTGCTTGGCTCCTTCTTTATTTCCTCCTGGTTCTTATTCCTCCCTGGTGGGCTGCAGAAACCGTGATTCAAATCGTGCAACCCAAGCAGCGGAGGAGGCGCCTGCTTGAAGGCTGGTAAAATGGGGTGGGGTGGGGCAGGGGGGAGAGGCGGTGGTAGTGGTGGTGGTGGAGACAAAGGAGCCCTATTGAGACCCTCCCCCCCCCCCAATAGCATGCAGTCCCTATGTCCAGCACTCCTTTACTTCAGACAGGGAAATGTATTTTACTTAGACGAACTTCAATCCGTAGGAAATCAGAGGTTTCCAGATCACTCCGCTCATGTGATGGTTGCGTTCTAAATTGCACCCGGGCGTTCTGTTGGTCTAACAATTTAAAAGAGATGTATGTGTACCCACACACACACACACACACACACACACACACATGTGTTAAGCATTGTCCAGCGCTGCCTGTTGGCATTTTGCCTGCTAGGCAGAGACAATTCCTGCATCGTCCTGGGGAGGCTGTTATGGACTAGCCCCTTGTTTCATATCATTCCAGCTAGGATTTTGAGACATTGGCAACTAGCTGGCCTCTTTACAGTCTGTGGAAAAGGCCGAAGTGGCAGAAGGAGCAGAGGGGCAAAGAGGTTGGATTATTAAGCATTTTGGGCACAGAGAAACTGGTTTGGGGGCAGAATAATTCTTGGATGGTGTTCTACTTTGTGTTTAAAAAAAACCCAAAGCCCACTCCCCTGCAACAAAACGACCTAAAATTCTGTGCCAAGAAAACCCCAAAAGTCTATATTAGCAAGATAACTTTATTCACAAACTCAAATTCACAAAGACACGTGTAGTCTTTTGAGATCTGCAGATCTCTTTGTGAGGCAGATGTAAGAGAAAGCAGACGGAGTGGGGAGAGAAGCAGAAGCAGAGGAGTCGGGGTGGGGGGGCCACGAAGTCTGCATGCGCCTCTACCAAAGCGCTGGAAGGTTCTCCGGATCTCCCTGGGACGGTGGGACTTGGCCGTCGGACTGCTGGGCAAAGAAACAGGAGGGAAAAATTTCTGAAAATACGAAAATCCAGCAGTTACTCAGAGCTACCTTCATCCTTCGGTGAAAGACACGCAATAGGCGGAAAATAAGAGAGGAACTAGGCAGCGTTTGCATTAACGAAGCTGGAGAAAATGTCAGATAGTGTACTTGGTTAAGAAAAAGAAAGGAAAAAGGACAGTTGAAGCTAAAATGGGTAACTTCACCTAGTAGTCGGAGAAGATGAGCCCGTAGGAAACCGAGGCCCAGTTTCCGGTGGTACAGCTTCCTGCAGCGTAGGGTCCCCATGGAGAAAAACTACATTTCACATCCTTTGTTTCACACGAAAAGCAATGGTAGCCGTGTTGGCCCAAAGAAAACCCTTTAGGGTCCAGGCCAGACTGGGCCAGCTGGATGATCCCTGCTGCCCTTTCTGACCTTCCAGCGTAACCTTCATTATTCTGTTCTCCCCACAGCGCGTGGACGCTCAGGAGTCGTTTAGAGTTTCTGTTTGCCAGTAGTACAGGAGCCTTTTAAATACCACATTCCCTGGAGGCCCAGAGGAGGGAATTGGAGGACTTTGTGGAGAAAGGGAAAGGGATGGAGGGTGTGGGGTGTGGGGAGGGGGGGGGAGAAGGAAGTGAGGCGACAGAAGAGGGAGCAGAGGGGGATATTTCCAGCCCGGTCCTCTTAATCTCCACGTTGCAAGGAGATGTGCTTCTCACTCCCTGAAGCAGGAATTCCAGGATCCTTGCAAGGGCCGTTCCTCTGGAGGGCGGAAGTAATGGGTGTGTTTGCAGGAGCTGTTCCCTTGACGAAGGTGCAGGTGCTGGTAGGTGGGGCACAAGCAGGCATTCACCCCAATGCAGCACCAGCAAACACCCCCCTTCACCCGCCAAGGCAGCCGCCTAAAACCATGTCCCCTTTTCTGCCGGGTTCTCAAGTGAGCCTTTTCCCACCCTCACATTGTGTTTTAGTCCTCCTACACGCACACTAGGCAAGGAGACTGGTTTCAGGGGGGTGCGACCCGCCCTTCCTAGCTGGCGTTGATTGTTCGTTATTTAGCATTCTCTAATTGATCAGCTCAAGCCAGAGTTAAGGATGGTCTAAACAGGGGGACATCCAGGCACCTCTTGGTTTATATGGAAACAGCTAACAGGTTTGTTTCCTTGCATGCCTTTGGAGGGGACCCTCCTTGCCTGGCCCGTTTCTCGGCTTGCTGCTTTCATCCCCTGCAGGATTGGTGCCTTTCCCCTGCCCTCCCTTGATCTCCTTCTCACCCCCCCTCCCCGCCCCCACCCTGCTGACTGTTGCGATGTCCTGTAATCCGCTTGCTGTAATAGCATTACGGGGTTTTAAACAAACAGGCCCTTGACCTCTTTGGCCAGTTGATGCTAAGCAGGAGAGCAGCTGAAATGGCCCGGCCCAGCTCCGTGGGGGCAGAGGAGCTAAGCAGATTGCAGCCTAGGATTTGGCAGAGATAAAGGAACAGCCAGGCCCCCCCAGCCCCCGGGGTGTGTGTGTTCCTCCCCAGCCTCTTGCAAACGCAAGGCTGGCTCCCCAAAGCCTCTCCGCCCTGCTTTGCTAGATAAATCAGAATTTCACGTCCAAGTGCAGGGGGGGGGGCTGTGCCGACAAAGCCCCCCCCTCACTTGGGGGTCCAAAGGGAGAGATCTGGAGAAAGTGTGAAGCCAGGATTTCGCTCCCCGTCTTCTAGGGCTTCCAGAACCAGCGGGCGTAATCCGCGTAATCCATCCCTGCAAGCGACAACCTTTGCGAATTGGCAAAACCGAAGCCTTGCCTTAATCCAGGCTTCTGCCGTGTACCGGTCTCCAGATGTGTTGTACTACCACTATCCCCATGCTGGATGGGGATGATGGGGGTTGTAATAACGTGGCTGTTAGGGAAGGCTGCAAAACCCGATTCTGTACGCAACGGCGTGTGCATTGGGGGGTTTTCTTCCATCATCATCAAATGTCCGTTTGTCGCTCTCCATCCGCCACAAATAAGACATCCGGGTCTGAAGTGTGCAAATCTGTTGTGCAAAGGCTGTGTGGAAGGGGGACCTTTCTCCCTTTGGGAGGGGGCTGTGCCCCCCCCTTTTATGCCATCAGTTCTTGAAAGTGGGTCCCAGTTGCAGGTGCTTTCGCTTGACTGATGGAG
Organism: Elgaria multicarinata webbii; assembly: GCF_023053635.1. Taxonomy (NCBI): domain Eukaryota; kingdom Metazoa; phylum Chordata; class Lepidosauria; order Squamata; family Anguidae; genus Elgaria; species Elgaria multicarinata. Next base: position 16,617,369 of record NC_086191.1, on the reverse strand, counting down.
AATTGACACCGCTGGCCAGTTCTGGCCTTTCCTCTCATCACATTTGCAAACGATCAGGGCTTTTTTTTAAAACAAAACAAAAACTTCTTGGTTTGCTAAGGAGGATGTGAAATAGCAGGTTCTTTCTTTCGCTGTCAGAATTTTAATTCCCTCCCTCTTCCCCACGCTCCCTGTCACCTGGAGGTGAATTCCCCCTTTTTAATAAGAAGGCAAGAAAATCCATTTAAGGCCTAACTGTGACCTTGGTCCTTGGCCATTTATTTATTAGGTCCTTCAAAGCCTAGCTAATTGATTCCCCCCCCCCTGAAAGCGATCCCCCACCCCAGGAGGAAAATCTCCCATCCTTGAGCCCTTCCCAAATGTGGGCCGGCTTTTTCTCTCGCTGTTTCCCTTCTTCTGGCAGGGAGAGGGGTAAGAAGATTTAAGATTAACCCTTTGCCATCCCTTTATATATGGAGATGGGTCATCCTAAAACCCTCAAACGCGGAGGAGCCTCCGTCCCCGGTCCGTCTGTCTGTCTCTCCCTCTCCTGCTCTTTGGGGCTCACGGAGGCTTCCTGTTTGGAAAGAACTTTCGGGATCTCACGACTTTGGCGACACGGTAAGTGAGCAGGAGCCCAGCCGGGCCAACCTGGACGGTGCCTTTCCACACGTGAAAAGTCACCTGTGCAGGCTGGCCAGGACTGCTCTGAGCTGCTCTGAGCCCCGTGGCAATGAGGGATTTCTGAAGCTGCTGTCTGAAAGAACCCCGAAAGAGGGGCAGAGAGAGAGCGCGAGACCAAGACGTCTTGCTCTGCCGTTCCTGCCCGCCCGTGTGCCTGTTGGTCGCTCACGTGTCCGTTTCTCTTCCTTTTATACGTTCGTTCTTTCCAAAGGAAACTGGAGTGTGGCGCAAGAACCAATGTTTCCTGAACCTCGTTCCGCACCAGGGCGAGATGTATTGTATTTCTATTTAAATGATAAGAACGATCTCTAAATTTCCAAAATTTAAGAAAACCTGCCCCCCTTTTTTATATCTTCCTAGCAGGAAGACATAAAAACAGTTCAAGCGCTGCCGAAATAATTCGCCAGTGAGAAAGCCTTAACGGGAAGGGAAGCCCTTGCCCAGTCTCCTCCGCACAGGGCCGGGAGGTGGCGGCGGGGCCTTCCCAATCCATCCCTCCTCTCTATCACCGCCGTCTCCGACAGCCAGGGCCAAATCTCTCCACGCCCAACGTTGCGATCGGAGCAAAGCCTCCAAATGAACGTCTCGGGGCCCTGCTCCGTCCTGACGCTGGGTCACGTTTTCCGCTTTGGCAGGTCTGTAAGATGCATTGCAGCTGTGTCCCCGAAGCGACGGCTGCTCTCTCAAGCTCCTACTGGATATCAGGTGAGCCGGGGGCCGGGGGCCAACTTCCCTCTCCTCGCTAGTCCTTAAGGGGCAGGCTTGGGGAATCCGAGGGCTGCGGGCCAGATGGCCCAGCGGGACGCAGGTTCCCCATACCTGGGCTAAAGCAACGGGAAGGCTCCTTCCTGGGAAGAGGGGGCAAGCAGAGAATGAGGAGACGTTGGAAGTGCCGGATCTGAGAACGGCCTCCCTCCCTCCCTCCCTCCTTGACGTGCAGGTGTGGCCTTCCCAGACTGGGCCTACAAGGCCGAATCCAGCCCGGGCTCCCGCCAGATCCAGCTGTGGCACTTCATCCTGGAGCTGCTGCAGAAGGAGGAGTTCCGGCACGTCATCGCGTGGCAGCAGGGCGAGTACGGGGAGTTCGTCATCAAGGACCCCGACGAGGTGGCTCGGCTGTGGGGCAGGAGGAAGTGCAAGCCCCAGATGAACTACGACAAGCTGAGCCGGGCCCTCAGGTCAGGGTGGCTGCCGGCGTGGGGCCCGAAGGAAATCTCAGCTACGCTCGTCTGTCTGAGTGCTTTATTTTATTTCAAATGTTTACCGGCTGCCCTCTGACCACAGGCTCAAGGCAGCTTCCAACAAGACAAAAGCAAATTAGAAGCAGTATTTGTGTGCAGTTGTAAAACTTACCAAAACCGTAGTCCAGATAAAACCGGTTGAAAGCAGGGATAGTCTCAAAGGGCTGAACAGATGGGAATGTCATCAAGGTCGGGTGGTGGCAGGCAAGCAAAGCCTCTCTGGAGCAGGGATTCCCTCGCTGCAGAGCCACCACTAGGAAGACCCTTCCTCCGGTAGCCACTCTCGCACCTGATCCAGGAAGGGCCCCGCAAGGTGGTCTCAAGGGCCAGGCAGCCACATGTGGAGAGGGGCTACCCTTCGGGCACTCTGGTCCCAAGTCATGAAAGATTTGAAAACCAGCACCCTTGAATTGGGGCCGGTAACGGACTGGGAGCCAGTGGAGATGGTGGAACACCGGTGTGATGAGCCCATCTTGCTCATCAGAACTGGCCAGTTTGGGGGCAGGGGGAGGTCTGAAGAGCAGGAGGGGGCCATCAGGGGCAAACTTTTGTTCTGGATTGGTGCCCTGCTCTCTTTGGGGGTGTTTGTCTTTTCCCCCGTCCCATGTTCCCCTTCTGCCTTGCAGGTATTATTACAACAAGCGCATCCTGCATAAAACCAAGGGGAAAAGGTTCACCTACAAGTTCAACTTCAGCAAACTGATCTTCATCAACTACCCGTTGTGGGGCGTCCCGTCCCCTGCCAGGCCACTGTTGATGGGAGCAGCTGGGATGTACCGGCCACACGGAGGCTCTGCCCACCGCCAGGCGGAGGTAATTGCAGGCGTGGGGCCCACCGTCTCTCGCAAGGACGAGGGGATGAATCACACTTGGTGGAGATGGAACCTGCAGGCTCAGGGTGCCGCCTGCCTCTGAATGCGGGAGGGAGCGGGGCCTTCCAGGGGGTTGGCCCCTGTGGGAAACGGCGCCTCTGGATCCCGTGCTGCTCTTACATCTTGGTGGAGGGGAAATCGGCGGCTGTTAACCAGGTCAGCTGAATGGAATCCCCGAGATACAGATGCCGCCTGTCTCTGAAAGCCACTTACTGGGAAGGGCAAATGTTGAGGCTCCTTGATAGGCCGTTGCCTCGTGGGCTTCCCAGAGGTGGGAAACAGGATTAGTTGGGCCCTCCGTCGTCTGATCCAGCAGGGCTCCTCTTGAGCCGTTGGGGGGCCTGGGTGGGGGCCCAGGGCACAAGCTGGCTCATTACCTGGTTTTTTGTGGGGGCAGACCAGAACCAGTGCCACGGGGCAGCCCTTAAAACCGCCCCGGGCCATGTCTCCCCTCCCTTTCCAGCTTCTCCAGAGCATGGTCTCAGCCAGACGGGCCCGCCCTGAGCACCTTGCTTTCCCCAGGGGCAACCAGGAGCTGAGCGACGTGGAGGAGGCTCGGGACAAGATAGGGGCAAGTGCCAGCAGCTGTAAGTGTGGTGGGGGCTCCCGGGGAGGGAGGGGAGGTCTGTGGGGACCCCCGGCAGGTTGGGTATCCAAATGAAAATGATGCTTGGTCAGCTGACCCACGGCTTTAAAAGTATTCGTTTAGGAAACCAAAGGCAGAGATGTTAATTCTTCGACAAGGTCAGCTTGAACAAATTGCTCATTTAAATATTTGAAAAGTGTGGATTTGGGACCAATTAAACATTCATTTCAAACCATTGCGGCAAAGTAGGACAAACCCATTTCAGCAATGTTAGTTGTGAATTAGATGTTGAAGGTGGTCAAGGTGGGCCTCCTGCTTCGCTTTCCTGCTGGACACCGAGACTCTGTGAAATGCAGATCAGCCAGGTGGCTGCATGCTTGAAGACGGGGCCCTCCAGAGGCCCTCCAGGTCTGCAGATATCAACGAAAGGGCCACGTCCTGTACATGTGAGGACAGATCTTGTGTCTGCTGGCAGGGGATGGGCAGCCCAACGCCTCCTGTTCTCCGGGCCCGAATTCTGGCTCAACTTACATTTGACCTATCCGTTCCACGGCCCATTTCCGTGGAGCATTTAAGTTCCAAGTACCGGAGGACGTGGGCTGCTTCCAGATGTATCATGGCTCCTAAGGGCTAATAAATCATGGCTCTTCTGTCTTGATTGTGGATGCAGACAAGATGGAGGGGGTTCAGAGGAGGGCAGCCAGGATGATCAGGGGTCTGGAAACAAAGCCCTATGAAGAGAGACTGAATCAACTGGGCCTGTTTAGCCTGGAGAAGAGAAGATGGAGGGGAGACATGATAGCACTCTTCAAATACTTAAAAGGTTGTCACACAGAGGAGGGCCAGGATCTCTTCTCGATCCTCCCAGAGTGCAGGACACGGAATAACGGGCTCAAGTTAAACGAAGCCAGATTCTGGCTGGACATCAGGAAAAACTTCCTGACTGTTAGAGCAGTACGACAATGGAACCAGTTACTTAGGGAGGTGGTGGGCTCTTCCACCCTAGAGGCAGCTGGGCAACCCTCTGTCAGGGATGCTTTAGGGTGGATTCCTGCGTTGAGCAGGGGGTTGGACTTGATGGCCTTGTGGGCCCCTTCCAACTCTGCTATTCTATGATTCTCCACTACTGGGGAGGGTTATGGGCCCCTTTCCCGGAGTGTTCATTCCACTACATTCCATGCATATGGTGCCCTTAGCATTACTCTTGTGTCATTCTTTAAAGGAGCATGATTTTGTTGTGGGCAATGACTTACAGAACTCTGAACTGATCATAGCTCAGCACTTCCCACTCTATCTGATGCTGTGGGTGCCATCGCTACCTCTGGTTCATTTGTTATCGTTCTTTTAAGTAGCACTAAACACTTTTCCAGTTACATTTCAAAAAGACACTAAAATAATAGCAAAATAACAGTTAAAAGAGCTATAATGTCACACCCCTGTAATGCTAATATACTTATTCATTAGAGTAGCATTATAGTATTGTTGGAATACAAACACAATGACATCTTAATGCTATAATGCTAATTAAAAAGAAGATCTTTTCAGCCACTATCATTAACCACCTTCCTAAATGGCCAGTGAACGGAGCGCTCATTAACCCTCAATTAATGTTTATTTCACAGTCGCAGACCTGTTCAAGGAACAAAGGCAGACCAAAGCCGGTCAAGTTCCACATGAGATAAAATACACTGTGTGGACTGAAATAAATAATAAAGTACTTTAAAATCACCAAGCTTAAAAGTGCAATATGCTAAATTAAAATATACGGACTATGATATATGACTCAATAGATGAAGATGTAAAAGTTTTTGTATATATTGAATATAATTGAATTTAAGCAGAGCGAACAGAGGAGAAAGGCCCGATGGAACTTGGTACTTAGTAAACAAGCTTGATTGAGTAATCAGTTAAATGTGTCTATGAGCAAAGGTTCTGAAGCAAGATCCCTATTCAGGGCATCATCTTCGACGTAGCGTTACCTCCTAGGTGACGGAAAGGGAATGCCGTTAAAGGTCATTCTTGCCACCTACAGTTTTTATAAACTATGCACTTGCCTTCATTTATAAACAAACTTGCTGACTGATTGTGTTACACCTTTTTAGTTCATCAGACAGATTAATTGATTAACAAACTTTTAATAATTCACATTTTGCTGCCCTGACAAGAATGCTGAAAAGCATCCTGGGCCCTTGCATTTGCTTCTCTCTCTCTTTCTCTCCAGGTCTTGGCTCCGTCCCCCCTTCCTGCCTCCTCAACCCCTGTTGCTGTTTAAGAGCCCCAGAGAGGTTCCACCCGATGGCCGCTTCCCCCTCAGCCCTTCCCCAGCCGGGTTTTGCCCCCCATTCCAGCCGGCAGCTCTGCTCGCTGCCCCAGGACCCCCTCTCCCGTTCGCCCTACTTCTCTGGCCATTTCTTCCACCGAGGCCAAGCTGTGATGACCGTGGGCGAAAGAGCCGTGCTCCAGAGCCAGCCGGGTCTCCCCAGATCTGAGCACCTCCTGATGGGCACGGTGGACCCTCTCCGTGGGAAGCACCGGGGAGCCTTCCTTGGGCACCCGTGGGTGTCTCAGGGCTACGCGAGTGCACCGAGGAGGCCGGAGTTCCTTCCTCGCTCGCCTCTGTCTCCTTGGGAAGAAGACGAGCTGAAGGAGGCTCGACAGGGTGCTAGTCCCTCTGGTGGGGCCAGGCTTGGGGGGAAACCTGAGCCGGTGCTGCAGGCCAGGTCCTGCAACACAGGCAAACGGTTGCTGGCCCCCCACGTAGCAGGAGAAGGTCTACGCTGCTCCCCACAACTGAGCAGCCTCAGCCAGCTGCCTCCCACGCTGTCCCCAGTCTTAGGCCAATGGCTGGCTTAAAACCCAATTGACCCATCCGCCCTACCTAAGCTGTCTTCTCGGTCTCTTGGTTGACACCCCCCCCACTCCTTCCTGCCATGCCAGTTCACCAAAGCACCTGAATCCCTGCTTAGGGGAGGCCCGGCCTCTCTGCTCAAAAGCCACCGCAGGCGTGGGTCTGCACGCATAACACCGTTGTCCTCTCAACACCTGTTTAGCCCAGGCGCCCCCCAACCCCATCAAAGAGAGGGCATCCGAGGGGGCTCAGATGGGCAAGCCCATTGCATAAAGCGGAGCCCTCCTTTGAGGGGTGGGGGGCAGCAGATGGTCCCCTGCCAGCCTCCAAACATGGACGCTGCTTGCTTTACACACCCTTTCGCTACGATGCTTGTATATGTGCCTGCGTACTCATAAAATATCTGTGAATACTCTCCTTACCAAGTTCCCGGCTTGATCCTGAGATAATGACATGGCTTCCATTAAAATGTGATGGCCACAAGGCACTTTCTGGGTTGCCACAAGGCACTTACTGTAGCTTCGGCACATGGCTACTTGTGTGTATGACATAAGACTAGTAAGAAGCCACGTGATCTTGGGTGTATTGAGGGTTGCCTCACGGGGTACGTTGTTTCCTGCATTTAGGGCGCTTTGCAAAATGCAACTTTGCTGCTGAGGAAGGTGGGAGACACAATTTTAAACCGGTCTTAGACTCTGTTTGTTCATTCGCTTCCTTATATATTCGCTTCCAAGTATATTGATATATTTAAGTACGTTTATGAGAGGGAAAGGGAGTTGTTACTGTGTCTGGGGCTTTGCACAATACCTTCTGATTAACAGCGCTAGGAAATCTCCATTTGGGTCCACCCTTAGTGCCGGTAGCCAGATGCAACCCTGCAATGAAGTCACACTGCCAGCAACCAGAAAACATTTTCCCCAAATGACCAAAGTGGCCAAAAGAAAAATGCTGGAATTAACGGCTTTAACATCAGCCACTCCCCCCCCCCCGCTTCTGCCTTCTTTGGGGGTTTTGTTTTTTGTGTGCTTTGGAGAACACAAGATTTTGTGACCTTTATGTGGGCATAATTCTTTTCGAATTGCCCTTCTCCCTTTGGAAACTCCTTGCTCAAGTTCTGCAATACTCTGAACCGTTTGTGTTTTTCAAGTTAAAGGTACCGTGAAACCAAGGACTCCCCCCCCCCCCGAGTAGTACAAAAGCCGGGGGCTTGTGGGAGGGAAGTGGAGGCACTCACGAAGAAAGATGGAAAGTGAGACAGAGTTTGGATCAAGAGCAGACCCAAAAGGAGGGCCATTGTCCTTCCGGTGGAAAAATCTGGGTTATCCTAAAAATGAGATGCCCCCTTCCATGGAGGCGGATCTCCCAAAGTTTCAAGCGTGAGCTACGGAGGTGATTCTGGTGAACCGGATTGCAAAACCACAGCTGTGATTTCGGTGGAAGGCGCTCCTGTACAGCATCAGCAGCCCCTGGTGACTGCCTGCCATCACTGCAGACATCGCTCCCGTGTGCCTTGCAGAGATGACATTTGCTCGTTGCAGACCCGAGAGGAGCCGTTCTCGTCCGGCAACCGTAGTCTGATTCATCCTCAACGTGCAATGCGGGACTGTCTCAAAGGAGCCTCTTACACAGACGGCATGTCCAAGAATTAATTGCCTTATACATGCATGTGGGCTGTCAACTGCTATTCCATGCCTGCTATCAATTAATAGACTGGATAGTAAATGACAAAGAAGTGTGTGATGTGTAACTTAAGGAGTAGCAAAGATGACTAAAAATCCATTATTATATCGTCTAGCTGAGCAGATACCAATAGCGAAATAACACCATCAACGATTGAGGTTTTTTTGTGTTATTGCAGTCTGTGCCTTGGGAATTGTTTGATGGAAAGGCAGGGTATAAATCTTCAAAATAAATTCTACATGGACTAGCAGCAGATTGCAGCAGGGGCCTCCCTGTCCAGGAAAACCATGGGATGAATTTTTCACCTGATACACAACAGCAGTGCAGGGGGTGGGGGACAGTGTTTTTTGAGAAGGAACTAGAACTGTGTGAAAAAAATAATTTGGAGTCTGGATCAACCAAGTGGGTGTCCAGTGGTCATAGGTCCAATTATTTCTAGAGAACTGGAGGCCCACAAGTGCCCCCTCCCCTCCCCAAAAACGTGTATTTATGTTTCCCTCGAGGCAAAACCTTGGGAGAAAAGAGTGCTGGGATTCCCTAAGGATAAGTTGGGGCCTGGCATAGGCCTCCTTCAGGACTCCTCTGAGGAGATGGGGGGGGGGGGGTTCCGCAGGAACCAGAGGTGAGCCCTGACTTTGAAAAGAGATTCCCAGATGGAGACCTGGAGGATATTCAGACTAGAATCAAGGCAGCCGCTGCTAACCTTCAGGAGAGGAACGGCAGGCGGCCTGAGGGCGAAGGTCCCACATCCAGAAGACTGGCACATCTGCTTTGGTTTTGCCTGTGAGATGCCATTTACAGTGGCAGCACGGTATAAATAACTGATGGAGACTATTTCTCCCCATAGGTCCCCTCAGATCCGTCCCTACCATTAGGCAGTTGCTCCGGGGCACCACGGAAGAGCAGCACGTGGTTAGCTATGTATAATCAACGGTTGTTACATTTTGACTCCCAGGGAGAGCGGCACTTTTGCTGCCTCAGGTGCCAAAATAACTTTGGGCAAGATGCACCTTAATTTGGGGGACTATTTGCTGCTCCACCTCGGGCAGGAAAACGCCTGCAGTTGGCAGCGCTCTCCTCACTGTCAAATATTAAAACTGTAAGCGCTTTAGGGCAGGGACCCTTTTTCTCTTGATTCATGTAACACTGTCAAGGAAGTGTGCATGGTAACTTCTACGACACGTCACAAATGTGATGAAGGAGCAGGCATTTTTGGTACTCTCCCATCTCTCTAATAGAGCACCTTTGTTATGTGAGCCAGCAAAGACCTGTTTATTCCCTCGGGCCTTTTAAATCCTGTTTTCTGCATAGTTTTATCCTCCTCTTTTTACAGGGGTTGAGTGTGCCGGTTCTCCTTAACCCAGATGCCCGTTTCAACCTCTACTGCTTTGAATGGGCTGCTGCTTTTAGTCGCTTGTTTCATTCGCCTCTGTCTTTGCAATGTGAATTTTATTTATGCTTTTATTGTATGTTGTCTTTAGAGCTTTGAGCTATAGGGCGACTAATGCATTTGAAAAACAGACATAAATAAATAAATAAATATAGCTCCCTGGATGTACACGGATGCTTTACAGAATAACATGAGCACAAAGGATGGTCCTTCCTCTGAGGAGACACACCTGTGACCAGGTGCCCACAGGTCTCGGTCTCTCTCTCTCTCTCTGTGTGTATATATCATAGTCAGGATGACGGTGATGGGGGATCTCTCCCTATATATGTGTGTGTGTGAGGGATATATGAATAGACACTTTTTAAAGCATCAAACCACACTTTAGACAAGTTTGTTCTTGATCCCAGAAGGAATAGAGAGTGACCAATGAATCAGAAAAATTTAAACCTTAAAGCAAAATGTTTCGGCTTCCACCTTCTTCACCTGCTTTGTTGTGAGTCGAAGTGTCCTGCAGCCAAGGCGGTTGAGGACGGTTCTGCGGTTCTGCCCTTCCTCAGTCGGCCACGGGACACTGGGCCACGATCTACACGACTGCTTTATACCGGCATTGAAGCGCACTGACAACGGTTGGGGCTTCATGCCATCTGCCATGTTCAAACCGCTTCCATCGTGTTATAGGCGGCTTGGTGTCGATCTGGGCTTGGACTCATAACAGAGCAGCTGAAGAATGCGGAAGCTGTAACGTCGTGCTTTTAAGATTCTTTTTCCTGCTTCGTTGGCCCCTTGTATATTTATACACACAAACACACGCCTTGATGTTGGATCTCTTCCTTTTACCTCTGTGTGTGTGTGAACATGTGTGTGTGTATTTATATATAATTATTTATTACCTGCCTCTCCCTCTGGATCGAGGCGGGGAAACACCACCAATGTAGAGGTCTCTCTGTGTGTGTGTGTGTGTGAAGTGCCACAATATCAAAGGCACCCGGAGGCTCTGTTTCCACTGTGGATGCAGCCAATCTTAAGGTGAAATGTATAAGGATGATTATATAGAATGGGCGGGTCCTTGTCTCTATCCATGAATAAATGACAGTCTTGATGATGTTGATGGTGGTGGTGGTGACGAGGATGATGATGATGATTGGTGGTGAGGATGATGATGGTAATGATGGTCGTGGTGATGATGATGATGGTGATGATGATGGTCGTGGTGGTGATGATGGGGATCCCTCCCTCCCCTCCCTTCCTCTTCCTCCTCCCTGCCTCCCTCCCACCTGCTGCAGAGGGAAAAGGCTCCTGCAGGAAGGAGCAAAGGGGAGGGACTAGATGGGAAGGAGAAGAGCAGAAGGGGAAAGGAGAGGCGGAGGAGAGGAGGAGGAGGAGGAGGAGGCCGAGCCCGTTTCCAGCCGCCTCCTGCTGCAGCCCGAGCAGTAGGGAGGCGCAGGCGAGGGACCGCGGGGCTCCTGCCATTGCCGCTCCTGCTCCTGCTCCTGCTTTGGCGTCGCCTCTCCCCAGCCTCCGCCTCCGCCTCCGCCTCTTCCTTCCCTCCTTCCCTGTTGTGGAGGAGAGGGGAGGGGAGGGGAGCGGGCAGGGCTGGCTCCCGCGAGGAGGCCGGGAAGGCGGGGGCGCTGGGCTGGGAAAGGCTGGGGCTCGAGGGCTGCGCCTAGGCCTCGCGGCGCTCGGGGGGCGCCCGGGAGGCGAGCGGGGGGCGCCGGGCCCACCCGGCCCACCCGGCCCACCCGGCCCCGAAGCCCTGCGCGGCCAGCGGGCGCCTGAAGCCGGGCGCGGGCGCCGTGCGAGAAAGCCGCCCCCGGGGCCAGGAGGAGCGGGAGGAGGAGCCGCCGCCGCCGCCGCCGCTGCTCCCTCCGGCGGGGGAGGCGATGCAGAGGCAGCCGCCGCAGCCGCAGCCGCAGCCGCAGCCGCCCCGGTGTGGAGGAGGAGGAGGAGGAGGAGGAGACGCCGCCTCTGCCGCCGCCGCCTCCGCGCTCCCGGCTCGCGGGGCTCCGCTTCCTCCAGCTCCCCGCCGCCGCCGCCGCCGGTGAGGCTTCCTTCGCGCCCTGCAACGACCCGGAGGACGGAGGAGGAAGAAGAGGAAGAGGAGGAGGAGGAGGAAGAAGAAGAGAGGGGGGGCGAGGACAGGGAGAGAAGGACCCCCCTCTCCTCCCCAGCCCCCTCCCTCGGGGCCCCCACCGACCCACCCTTCGCCCCCCTTTCATGGAGAGCCGCTTCCCGCATTCGCCCCCCGCCCCAAGCTGCCGCCCTCCCGGCCCCCCTCCCAAGGAAAACTGGAGGGAAACCCACAACTTCGGAGGACATTTTCCAGCCCTTCCCGTGGGGGGTGTCGGGCCCCCCCCCGCTCTCTGGGGCCGCTGCCCCCCACCCCAGGGGGTCTTGTGCGTGAGAAACGTTTAATGTATTCCCTCCCCCCTTGCAAAACAACGTTGTGTTAAGGGGTATTTCTTCCCCCCCTCCCCTTTTTGCTTCTGTGTTTACAAGACATTATTCCATTATTCTCCCTTTTTTTATTTAATGGTTAAACTGGATGTGGCCACTTTGCATTTTTTAATTTATTTATTAATGATTCTGAAGGGGGGGGACATTTAGGAGAAGTTGGGCATCTCTCGAGGGACTTCAACACACACACACACACACACACCCGTTAAGGGCCAGCTATTTTATTTAGTTTCCTCTCCTTTTCTCTCTGTGTCCCTTTGCCAACCAAAGAACAGCTGGTAAAACTGGATTATAAGGATGTTTTGATCTGTGTTTTGCAGTTAAGACTTTAATATTTGGATGGGAATCTGTCTTCATTCCAGTTGGCTCTTCCGATAGCATTTGTAACCTTGAAAAAAAGTTTACTTTTTGGGGAGAGAGTTATTTAAAAAAATGGAATTGTGAAGAAGAAGAAGAAGAAAAAGAAGGAAAAAAGGCAAAGAAAACCAGATCACAGGAGGCTGCGGGAAAATGTCTGGATATAAACTCAGGACGGACTTAAAGGTTCTGGACTCTTGAGTGCAGGAGAAAATCAATTTGTCGTCTTCTCTTTGTGGGAAAATAACTTGCAAGATTTGCAACTGAATTTATATTTAGAAACTTGCCACGCACAGCCAAAGACCCCGGGGTGACCACCCTGGCGTTCTGGACTTGAAGACATGAACATGAGACCCCCTCAGACTGCACTGGACAGGTAAGGATGGCGATTTCCCCCCTCTCTCCTTTTCCTTTTTTCTAAGTTGTCTTTCGTTGGGGTTGGGGTTTTTGTGACCGCCGGTTCATTTATGAATGGGTGAGTGTAAGTGTGTGCCGGGGGAGAAATTGGCCGAGTCCAGGTTTCTTTCTAGTGGGTTGGCCTCTCCTCAAGGCCCTGGTAATGGTCATGAGACTTGGCCCTGTGTGTCGGGGAATGCCCTGCGCTTTGTCTGTCTCTGTATGGGAAATACTTTCGGGTGTGATGACATCTCTTTTTTAAAAAACAGCAACACAAAATGCCTTTAAGAAACTGTGCAGCTTGTCATTTTTTCCTTTGCCTTCCAGTTTCCTTGGTTCAGTCTGTAGAGAGCAGCTCTGTCTAAGCTGGTGGCTTTCAAGCAGGCCCGGAGGAATCCTGGGAGATCCCTCAATGGGGAAGATGGTCATGGCGGATGGAGGGTAGCCTGCCCACTTGCCACCGGCTTTCCCATGTCAAGCGTGGGGTGTAGGCTAGGGTGCCCTGCCGATCCACGTGGGGCCACGCCAAGGTCCGGCTGGCCACTGCATGCCCCGTGGGGACGATTGTGTCCTGCTAGAACATTGCCCAGAATCCTTTGCGACATGCATGGATTCCATGACAGGGAGTCCAGATGGGGAAAACGTTCCTCTGAACATAGATGTTGGGCCTCTGCCTTCTCGTGAGTTACTCCTTGTCAGGTGCCTCCTGCCGGAGAGAGCCCTGTTCCGTGAAAAATCTACCATGGTTGCTGCCCGGATTCCCTAGGAATAATTTTGGGTGTTACACCAGTGAAAATACAACAACTGGCTACCACTATACATATTGCCGGTGGACTTGTATCCAGGCCTGAGCAGGCGTCATGGGAGCTATTACTAGTAGCCAGAATTGATTCTGGCCCAAATGAATAAGGCATTTTCATGAAGGAATGGCTGTGTGGAACTTCCATGTTCAGAAGCAGTAGAGCGCTGAATCCCTTGTGCTGGGGAGTTACTCTGGGAGGGGGCCGTTGCCTTCGTCTCCTGCGTCTGTGCTTCCTGGAGGCATCTACTTGGCCATGGTGGAAAGGAAGGAGGCAGGATGCTGGATGTGAGGGACCCCTCTTGGTCTGACCCAGGCGCGGGGCTCCTCTTACACTGTGTGACCCTTGGGGCAAGCTTTTCCAAGAACGCCCCACCACCAATATACTACTGGTGGTAAAGGAGCACAGAGGGTGTGTCCTTATGGGATGACCAATGCATTTTAGAAATGAATAATAATAGAAGAGGATCTGTGTCTGTCCGTCCATCGGCACCATCATCGCCAAGGCCGTGAAATCTAGACACCTGTAATTTGTCATGCATGCTAAAGGAACCCCAGGGCTTATTTAGTTTTTTAAAACACATTAATTAATGTTAATGTGTCTGTTGTTGCTGAAGGTTGTGGAAACATCTTTTCTCCGCATAGCTTTGCAGTCGATTCAGTTTGAAGCCAGAGAAATTAGTAGGCTGGGGGACATAATTATATGCCTGCCCCCTCCGGGAAATGGAATGGACAGACCCCTCCCTCAGTGCAACAGTTGCAGAGGCCGTGTCTAGGGGGTGCCACTGGGCTTGACTTCCTTCAGATGGGGGCAGGCACAGTGTGTAAGTTTGCTTGACGGCTTCGCTGTGTTAAGCTAAGGGATGTTCCAACCTGTTTGAAGCTGGGTCCGTTTGCTCGTAATAAATAAATAAATAAAGTGCCCAATATTGCACTTGGGCCTCTGATGCTAGTATTTCTGCTTGCTGTAGCTCGTTGGCCCTGTTCTAGGCCCCACCCCCCAAAATGACTTGATGTTGGTATGCGTTGGAAAATAGGTGAATAAAGTATTTGTAGATTCAGAGCTTGTATTTCGAATTTTCGTACTCCGCACGATCTAAAAGGCGCTTTAGGAAATATCAATGAAGCGCCTTGTGGCACCTTAAGGACCATCACATCTGGCTTGTGCCAGATGTGTTGGTCTTTGAGATGCCACAAGACGCTTCGTTGTTTTTGGCTGCCACGGACTAGCACAGCTGCCCTTCTAGAAAGAGGCTTCCAAAGGACGGTAAAGGAACATCCTCGTGGAGGAGACAGCGGACTGTTTGCAGTCCCAGATGACCCTCTGAAAGGTTCACGTGGTCTGAACCGCACTGATGCTGGGTTCGCCTCGACGCAGGCTTCCACGTAGTTGCCACCACCACTGAAAAGGCCCTGCACAATTCCTTCGGCGCTCCTTAGCAACGTCTTTGCCTGTGCTGTTTATTCCAGCCCGTGCGGTCCTCTGTGCAAGCTTACACTCCCAGTTGGGAAGCAGAGTTCTGGGCGGTGGGATGTGGAGGGACAGGAACCACCGATGGTGGCCCTGACTTGGCTGGTGCTGCGGGATTTACGTAGAGGAGTGATGTTGATGTTGGCGATTCATTGTGAGTGTGTGTAGGATTCAGGTAGTAATGATGCAAGCAGAAATATGTGAAAAGAAGGGTCAGTTGGCCCACGCCCCCCTTCACCGCACTTCTCAGGAGACCCCTGTTTTTCTCCCAACCCTTCTAGGTTGGACGGGTGCGACCTGTTAGTATCATCTCCTTTCTATTCCGTTCCCCACCTCTCCACTTTCAACCTATTTAGCTTCGCTCAGGGGATTTTGCCATTAGCGTTTGTAGATTTTTAAATTCTACCTGGCTAGAAGTTGATCTAGGCAGCTTAAAGGGCTGAGCCCTGTTTGCAGGGGAGGGGGAAGCCCCCCAAGTGGAAACGATGCCACGTTGTCATAGAATCATGGAGTTAGAAGGGGCTGTGGAGGTCATTTAGCCCAACCCCCTCCCACGGCAGGCCCTGCAAATGCAGCTACAGCACCCCGGTAGACGGCCCTGCAGCCTCTGCTGCAATCCCTCCAGCAAAGGAGAGCCCAGCTTCTCCCCAGGCAGCCTGATCCCCTGCTCAACAACCCTCGCTGTTAGGGGAGCTCTAATGTTTAGCCGAAATCTGCCTCGGATGGGCCATGCTGGCTGAGGTTTATGGGACCTGTAGTCCAAAACATCTGGAGGGCATCACGCTGCATTCTAATGTATAACAAGCAAGTGGCTTAGTCCATGTACTTTGGATGTTTCAAAAGGGGTAAACGTTCTACCAAACATGGGCATCCTTAATGCCTGCTGTGTGACTTTCAAGCAGCGTTTACTTGACTGTACGTCCCCCAGCCATGAATTAGGCAGGATTCGCTACCAACCCATTTTGCTTTAGATCACAACCGTTGAAGAACGCCCCTAGTAGATGGTCCTGCTGGCTAGTGGCTAAGTCCTACCGGCTAGCCTCTCAAAGCCTCCCGGGGCAAAGTG
Organism: Elgaria multicarinata webbii; assembly: GCF_023053635.1. Taxonomy (NCBI): domain Eukaryota; kingdom Metazoa; phylum Chordata; class Lepidosauria; order Squamata; family Anguidae; genus Elgaria; species Elgaria multicarinata. Next base: position 16,601,546 of record NC_086191.1, on the reverse strand, counting down.
AACCTAATTTGACCTCCCGGCAGTCCAAAGCGTGGCCACAGCCTCCAGCCTTTCCCTCCAGAGGTGTTGGACTGCAACTCCCATAATTCCCAGCCATCTCGGCCCAGTGAGAAGCCCGTGAGCCGGGCATGAGTGCGGCAGCCCCCTTCTGCTCAAATTAGAGAGGGGGCAGAGCACAGGCTTCGTGTGCCGAAGGTCCCCGGTTGCGTCTCCAGGTAGGGCGAGGAAAGATCCCGGCCTGAATTCCTGGCGAGACGCTGCTGCCAGTCAGCGTTGACAACACTGGGCTGGACGGACCAAGGGCCTCACTCCGTATGAGGCGGCTTCCCACGTTCCCCAGCCTCTGATACCGGAGGTAGCAGAGAGCCAGGAGGACTAGCTGCCATGGGTCGCTCTAGCCCCATTTAAAGCCATCCAGGTTGGTGGCCGTCGCTCGCTGTATTCACAGCCGCAGTGACTTGGCCCTGGGTCGGCCCACGCGGCGGTTCAGCAGTGGTGAAGCGCCTGGGAGCTGCGTGCGCCGATGGGCCCTTGATATTGACAGCTTGTCTGTGCACTTTGCCTTGCCGTGAGTTAAGCCTCACCAGGAAGCGGCAGCAGCAGCCCACGTCCATCCCGCACAGGAAATCAGATTAACTGTCTGGACAAGGCAGCCGCTGGAGGGGGCGGCTTTATCTTCTTGAATGTCAAGCAGCGTGGACAGAGGCCAGCCGGTTGGCCTGCGGGCAGCCTTGGCAGCCTGGAAGAAGCCCCCGGGCTCCCCGCAGCCCTCCTCAGGGGTGGCCAAGGCCTTCTGTGGAAAGTGAGAGCATTTATCTCTGCAACCCCGGCCTCGGAGCATGGCCTCCATCCGCGTAGGCTCCGAGGGTCCCCACCTGTATGTCTGGAGGCATTTTGAAAACGTCCGTCGCCGTGCCAAGCTTCTCCCTAGTAAACTGTTACACTACTTCGGTTGGGTTAGCCGGAAGGCCTGCGCCCAGGGGGTCTTCCTCAGCTGTTGCTCTCTTGACCTTATTGCCGGAAATGGAGACGGCGTTTGAGATCGGACGGACCCCCGGCGGTGCAGTGCAGAGCGCGCACGCGCATGCATGGTTGATTGCGCATTGTCCCAACTGCCTCCCAATGAATGAAGGGTCTGTTTGGGTGCGTTGGCGGAGGAGGGATCCCCTAACATTTAGTGCACGAGCAGAGGGGGGGGGCGGCCTCAACCCCAGGCTACTTTCATGGTGTGCTAGTGGGTGGTGTGTGGGTGTTTCCTTCCCTTTGCACTCACCTAATGGGGGAGCTGACACTCCCTGACCGGGGCTGGTGGGTGGGCTGGTGGGTGGCCACGCGTAAGTATGGCTGGTTTTGCAGTTGGTGGTCCTGGTGGTCTCAGTTCCCTCTGAACCCAAAGCTACACGACCCCTGGATTTGTTTTCCAGACTGGAATATTAGAAGCTCGCAGGGGTGTGTGTGTGTGTGTGTGTGTGTGTGTGTGTGTGTGTGTGAAAGCCCTATGAATAGCATTTCAAGACACACCTCTATCGTGGGAGATTGACGGGCTGGTCTATTTCTGCTGGCGAGGCAGCCCCCGGGGTGGTTGGTCTGTCAGCGCCCCTCCTGCCTGCCTCGTTTTCAGCATGAGTTCCATGTGGTGAGTGGGGAGCTTACTCTGAGCCACTTGCAAAGCTGAGTGACCCACTTTGAGGACTTGATCCTGTTTTTCCTCCACTCTTAATCTTATAATTGCGGCATTTTGTTCCACTCCGGCTCCTGAGATGGCCGTGTTTTATTATTAGCCTGGTTTAATTTTTTGTCGTCCTTTATTTTTTTTTAATATCAGTTGTGGTGGACAGATGGCTGCACCTCTGTGGCCTCTTAGGGGTTTTTCTCTAGCCATCATCACTGGTCTCCCCCGCCAAGCCCAGAGAGGAAATGTAGAAAAAGTGGCCAGACGTGAGAGAGACGTCCGCCCGGTTCCTTCAGGGTTACCGTTAGGAAGCCTCTAGGTTCCTGCTCCCTCCAAGGTGGCCCGTTCTTGTGGAACTTGGCACCTTCTCGAAGAGCAGGCGCAGATGTCGCTGGGAGCCAGGGCTGCACTGCAAACGAACAGGGAAACGGCAACTGCTTTGCATTGACAAGTCCTTAACTAGCTTTAACGCCTGTGTGGTTCAAATTGAGGCTTATAATCCCAGCTTGTTAGGAGAGTGACAAGCCAGGGATCCAGGTATGGAGGAAACGCTAAACAAACCATGGGTGGAGGTTTCTTGGTTTGCTTGGCTGCTAGCTGAACCAAGCGGGAATGATCCGGCAGCGTGCACCAGCCGTTTGCCAGTCAGACAGAATTCTGGGCTATTGTTATGTCTGAACTGGCCTGCAGTTTAAGCCTGTGTGAATGGTGTGTAAGTGAGGAACTTGGAGGATCCAGGATCAGAGTCACCCTTCTTGGCTTTCTGTAGCCGTTGAGCAACTAGCCAACCAGCACGGCTTCAAAACTCCGTCTGTGTTTGCCTTGGGTGGCAGGGGATTGCTGATTGCCTGGCATGACGGCACCCTGAGTCTGGGTTCCTTAAAGTGTTTGCTTGGCCTGGCAGCGGGCTCCGTCCCGGGTGATCGCTTGCCCTCGGTTTCAGCGGAGTGAGCGATGTTTTAAGGAGGTGAGGAGCAATTCTGTGTGCAAGCAGGGGAGCTCGCCAAAGACGCGTCTCTAGGGCAGCCTTCCCTATCCTGCGGTCACCCAGACGTGCCGGACTGCAACCCCCATAATTCCCAGCCAGCATGGGCATTTCGTTCAACCATTGAATGCACCACCTGAGGATGTAGCAATGGCCCCAAACATGGATGGCTTTAAAAGAGGATTAGGCCAATTCATGGAGGGTGGGGCGATCAGTTGCTACTACAGTATCTCCAGTATTACCTTTGGCACTGTTGTGGCCTCCGCCATGGCTGTATCTTGCCTGCAGAATCAGAGGCGGCCTGCCTCGTTTCGTTGGCCGCTGGGAGAGGCCTTCTTGGGTCTGATCCAGTGCTTGTCCAGTGTGTCTCTCACCCTTCTTCAGAGATGGTGGACCTCAAAACGGGAACGCAATTACAGGGCCAAAGTGGGGGACCGAGTGGCTGTCGCTTGTTTTTATTTCGCTTGAAATTTCTACCCTGCTTTCCTGCTCCCAACAGAGGTGTTCAGAGCGGCTAACAAGACCCAGCCAACCGCATCAAAGATAAAAGGAAAGGAACATCATTAGGATCATATTTATTTATTTATTGCATTTTTATACCGTCCAATAGCTGAAGCTGTCTGGGCGGTTTCCAGAAATTAAAACCATGAAGTCCGTTCAAAATTATTAAACAAACAGCATGAAAGCATAGTATAAAATGCAATATAAAAACACAACCAGGATAAAACCGAGCAGCAATGCAGAAATTAATACAGATTTAAAATACAAATTTAAAACAGCTAAGTTAAAATTAAGTTGACAGACTGTTAAAATACTGAGAGAATAAAAAGGTGTCTGAAAGAGTATAACGTAGGTGCGAGGCAAACCTCTCTAGAGAGCTCATTCCACAGCCGGGGTGCCACAGCAGAGAAGGCCCTGCTCCTGCTAGCCACCTGCCTCACTTCCTTTGGTAGGGGCTCGCGGAGAAGGACCCCTGAGGATGACCTTAGGGTCCGGGCAGGTACATATGGGAGGAGGCGTCCCTTCAGATAGCCTGGCCCCAAGCCATTTAGGGCTTTGAATGTCAATACCAGCACTTTGAATCGGGCCCAGACCTGGACTGGCAGCCAAAGAAATAAGTAACATGATATTTATCCACCTTAAGTGCCATTTTTTCTGGTGAAGGTGGGATTAAAAAAGAAAATACATAAAGAAATAATATCAACAAAGCAATAAATAATAATACAGTAACAATGATTGTTTATTTCATTTCTATGTCGCCCAATAGCTAAAGCTCTCGGGGCAGTTCACAACCATTCATGAAAATGCCCGGGAGTAGAGGGCCACCACTGAGCAGGACCTCTCCCTTGTTAGCACCCTTGGTGGAAGGCCGCAGGTGTTGAGCGTGGTTCCCGTCGAGGTTCGTGTCAGGAGAGGTGTTCCGTCAGGCTTTGTGGTCCTGAGCCGTGTAAGACTATATGGGTTCAAACCCAGCGCCTTGAATTGGGCTCAGAAACGGGCAGGCAGCCAACGTGACCAGGCCAGAATTGTTCTTAGACCTTCTGCTCCCTGTTATTAATCTGGATGCTGCATTTTGCACAAGCTGTAGCTTCTGTACAGACTTTTATTCATTTGACGGGGCTCCTTAATCCATTGGTTGAATTGTCGATGGCTTTAGCTATTTTATGGGATTGTGATAGTTTATTGCTAATTGCTTTTAGCTGTAGTAAATTGTTTTATGTTTGTAAGTCTTAATTTTGTTGTAAGTTGCACTGAGTCTTTGTGTGTGTGTAGAAAAGTGTCTAAGAAGCAACAACCACAATAACACCGGTCAGTTTCATTAGGTGAAATAGTATTAGCCTCATTGTGTATATAAATCTAGCCTGAGCGTTTGGGGAAAATAATTTTGCGTGCCAAAATACCTACGGTTCCAATGTGTCTTTGGGGTGTGTGACACAGACCAGGGCTTGCAGGCCCTCTTGGGATAGCCCTATGAAGAGAGGCTGAAACAATTGGGCATGTTTAGCCTGGAGAAGAGAAGATTGAGGGGAGACATGATAGCATGACTCTTCAAATACTTAAAAGGTTGTCACACACAGGAGGGCCAGGATCTCTTCTCGATCCTCCCAGAGTGCAGGACACGGAATAACGGGCTCAAGTTAAAGGAAGCCAGATTCCAGCTGGACATCAGGAAAAACTTCCTGACTGTTAGAGCAGTACGACACTGGAACCAGTTGCCTAGGGAGGTTGTGGGCTCTCCCACACGAGAGGCCTTGAAGAGGCAGCTGGACAACCATCTGTCAGGGATGCTTTAGGGTGGATTCCTGCGTTGAGCAGGGGGTTGGACTTGATGGCCTTGTGGGCCCCTTCCAACTCTGCTATTCTATGGGCAGGATTGGCAGCAAGTCTTGCTGGGCAGAAAGTTGATGGAAATTTCAATGACTTGGTGCCCGCTGCTCTTTGGCTTGGCAAAGGGAAGATTTATTTTTTTTGTAACAAAAACCCATAACGGGGTGGGTGGGGGGCCGAGGGAACGCTGATGATATGGAACGAGGATGTAATTACCTCCCTTTGCCTCCTCCGTGCCTCTAATTGTGGTTTCAGGGAGACATTCCGTCTTGGAAATCTGCTTGCTGCAGCAAAGCGCCGGGGCTGGGCTGTGCTGCTTTCCTTGGCAGGGGAAGCCGGAGTTCCTCTGAAATCCTCCCCCCCTCCATTATTACTACTGTTATTTTGCTTTGATTCTCTCCTCTGTCCTTGGTTGGCTCTGGGGAGATTCCCAATCTCTGCTAACTCCTTATTTTTTTTGGGTACGGAGATTGTACAAGACATGTTGCTGCGTTTGGTGGTGGCGTGTGTGGATTTCGCATTTGTCGGTGTTCCGCAGGGCTTCCCCACCAAGTGTTCTCCAAATTAGATCCTATTTGCTCTCATTTACATGTCTTGATTTTTGGGGGGTGTGGGGGTGTGGTAGGATGGGGAAGGCAGCGGGGAAATCGTGAAAGATCAAGACTGTTGTCTATGCCAGAGTTACTTCTCAACTGGACGTTTTGGTAGATCAGTCCAGAGGGCAAATGTTTCCGTGCGAGATCAGTGAACAACGTACACCTTTATCTTCGTTTTTAAGTAAGGGGAAGGGGCTCTTGGGCTCTGACAAAGTTATGAGCAAGGTTGTGTCTTTCCCCCTCCGAAGGCCACACAAGAAGTTGGGGTTAGGCCCACATTTAAAAAACCCACACACCTGGAATTCCTGGCCTCCAGACTGAAACCACAGTTAGGGGGGAAGGCTGAATCTCCTGCCATTGATTCTCTGGCCTTTTGCTGCAATTCTCGTGCTTCGTCGAGGCTTCTTCTGTCCCGAGGGCGAAGCCAACCCATGCGGGTGACACGCGCTTGAGTTTCCCTGGGCAGCTGCCCCCTTCCTGTGCCGTCACCTCTGCTCAGAAGCATTTCACCCAAAGAAGCCTCCGCCGCGTTCGGAACTGAGGCCCCGGACGTTGTGTTGGTCTTGGGTTTTCCACGCCTGCCTTTTCATGTCCTTGTCCTCCTTTCTCTCTTTGTTTTCCTCCACGCTCTCCTTTGCCCCGGCTTGGTCTCTGCTGACATCCTCCTCCTTGTCTTTGATGTCAATTTCTGCCTTTCCCTTCTTTGCAACAGACCAGCCAGTAAAAAGCACGCTCACCTGCCCAGGTAAGAGGGGAGCAGTGGGGTGAAGGGTTTGTGGCGTGAAGTTCCCAGGTTGGAATAGCGCTTTTTTGTTTTGAATCATTTGTGGGTGGCTTCATAATATTATTATTAGCCTTTTTCTGTGGCCGATGGAAAGATCTGTCTTGGCTTGACTTGAGAGGTGAGGCTCTCTCTTTCTTTCTCTCTCCCCCCCCCCCCCCAGTTCACCTTGAGGTAGGTTCTGTTTTCAAACCGAGGCAGCCTGACCTCTGACCTCTTGCAAATCACAGCCGGAACTTCGTTGGCGTAACTGAATACTGTTCCTGCGCTCAACAGAGCTGGAGCTGGAAGAGGGCGTCCAAATGTAGGCCATTGGGGGGACGGGACAGGACGGGACGGACAGTGTGGCAAGAGAACTGCAGGGCTTGAGATGCCTAGAACCCCCACTGCCGTTTTCTGTTAGAGCTTTGAGCGTAACGGCTTTTGAAGGCGATTGGAGCCGATGTGGCTGAGGTCCCGTTCCCCAACTTCTACTCCGCCGGCGGTGTCCTTCCGTCGTGATCGCAAATCCGCCGGCGTGTTGACGTTGGCAGAGGCCGGGCAATCTGGGCCAGGCTCTCCCAAAATATCAGTGGGGCTGAATCTTCCCGTACGGCAGCGCCAGCGTCTCTGGAGGAGGTAGCGTTTCCTTGAGCTCTGTGCTCCTTTGCCCGAGGAAAAGGAGCCGGTTCTGCCCAGCCAGGGACCGTCCCAGCTAGCTCGAGTTGTGCCTGTTCACACGCTTTTGCATGACTTCAGAACGTGGGATCACTATGGTGTGTTTTTATCTTTGGAAGTGCCCTGAAAGCTGGCTGGGGAGAGAGAGACGGTAGCCTACGGGAATCCCGTGGTCTCCTTATGTGTGTGTGTGTGTGTGTGTGTGGGGAGATGGGGCACTGTGAATACATCCCCCTTTGCTGCTTTGTGATCTGTTGCCCTGCGCTGCAGAAAGCTGGGACCTGCAGCCATCACCCCTCGGCCTCCCGCTCTGTGGGGCTGGAGCCTTTCTCGCTTTGAGTGCCGCTGGAAGCCCCCGGCACGAGATTCCCTGACTAAGCTTGCAGCGTCGACCTCCGTGGCTTTTGCACATGCATTTACGGCTTCTCCGTAGGTGCTTGTCCTGAGCCAAAGTGCTGCGTCTGCTCAGCTGAATGGACTTGCGGAAGGATGGTGCTGGTGGCCGCTCTGTGGCTCAGGGCCCCTTCGGCAGATTGCATGAAGTTGGTTTGTTCCAGAGTTCCCAAGGGAGATGGCTTTAGCCTTCACCGGCTTTGGCACTCCAGCGGCTTTCTGAGCCGCAAAGCTGAGATTCCTCCTAACAGAGGTGCCGGGTTTTGAACCCGGGACCTCCTGCAGGCAAAGCAAGTGCTCCCCTATGGCCTCAGGGGCCCACGTGTACAGAAGGGCAAGAGTCCAGCAGTCAGGCCAGCACCATTTGCTGAACAGGAGGTGCTGAGGTTTAATTCACCCTCTTCTTGGTCCAGAGATCTGGTCCTTTTCTGTCCTGCGAGGAACTGAATTTATTTATTGGTTTTGTATTAAAAGCCTTCATACTCTGCCTTCCCATTTAAAATGCTCCAGGTGGCTTGACAGCCACAATTAAAACACCCAACGTTAAGCCTTGTTTTTAAAAAGTCAGTTAAAAAGAGATGGTGGAGTGGAGAGGTGGGTGGGTGGGGGCCGCGTCTTCTTGGGCCCCACAGCGGCACCTAGGGCCCGTTGGCCCTGCAAGCGCAGGATGTAACGTTCCGCCCGTGTCTGTCTTTTGCATCCGTCGCCGCCGTGGGGTTGTGTTCCTCCGTCAGTCCCATTGCAGCCTGGTAAGACGGGGCGTTGCTCTGCCTTCTCTCTGCGCCCGGATGCTTGCTTGGCCCGTCCCTTTCCCTCCCTCTGACCGCGCCCCGCAGTGGTCACAGCTTCTGCCCCCCCCTCCAATGCCGCGGTACCCCGGGCCGTCCTGCGTGAAGGACTGGGCCGGCACCTATGGGGTAGCCCCTTCCGCTTTCTGGTGGAGTTTGGAGCCTGGCAGCTGCGCACCTCCCTCTCCGGGCTCAGGCTTTGAACACTGGGGCGGTCTGGGTGACTGGGGCCAGGCCTGGCTCCTGCCAAAATGGAGGCCAGGTCTGAGAGGGTGTGGGGCCAGGGGCTTCTCCTTCTCACCCCCCCCACACGTGACGGCTGGGGTCAGAGATGGCCGTTGTGACCCCACAGTTAGATGGTGCCTGTTCCTTCCCTTCCTCTCTTGTTGACCCCCCTCCCTCCCTCCCTCCCTCCCTCCCTCCCTCCCTCTCTCTGTGTGTCTCCCGTGCACAGGTTAAGCAGCCTGTCTTCTCTGGGCGACTCGGCTCCGGAGCGGCGATCCCCCGGCCACCACCGCCAGCCCTCCGACTCCAGCGAGACCACAGGTGAGTCCTTGGCTTCTGTGGGCTTCTCGGCTGGATGCCCTCGCTGCCTGCAGCTGGTTCCCTGAACGCTGCTGCCGAACGGTTGCCCTCAGCATGTGTGGCCCCTGCTGGCCAGCAGCCTGGCTCTTGCCAGGGCCAGCTTGGCGGTTGACCTCCAGGGACGCCCCACTTCATTCCAGCTCGCTCCCGGTCTTCTCCGGCTCTGCTGCCTTCTATGGGGCTCATTTGCCCCCTGCCTCTGGCGTGGAGGTGGGTGGGTGGGTGAGGAAGTGCAGATTTCCTTTTGATTGGCAGCACCAGGCTGTAGACCTGTAATGGCAGCCCACACAGGGGTTGCGGGCTGGCAGAGCACCGGCGTTGGGACTCCCGTCCTCTGGCTTCTCTTCATGAGATTGTGGGAGGCCCAGCATCACCTCGGACCTGGGAAAGGCCCCGGAGATCCCGTTGTGCCCTGACTCATTAAGAGCAGCTGGAATCCTGATTCCATCCCACCCACCCACCAATGTAGACTGAGGCTACATTTGGGGCAGATCAGGACCGCCGAATCGGATGCTCTTCCGAAGGAGCTGATTGGGATGGAGCTGTTGGTGGTGCTGAGCATGCGGGACAGGGACCCGGGAGACCCCGGTTCAGACTCCCGCTTGGCCATGAAGCTGGCTGCCTGTCGACCTCAGGCTGAGCGCTGTCGTTCAGCAAAACCAACCGCGCAGGGTTGTTGTGGGGATAAAGAGGCTGGTGGGCGCAGGGAGGCGGAAGAGGGGGACCGACGTGGACCCAGTCCTCCTGTTTGGTTTCTCCTTCCTCGAAGGTTTGGTTCAGCGCTGCGTCATCATCCAGAAAGACCAACATGGCTTCGGCTTCACCGTCAGCGGGGACAGGATTGTCTTGGTGCAGTCTGTCCGGCCAGGTGAGCAGCGGCCGGGGCAGGGGGAGGTGAGGGCCTCTGGGAGGCCGGGGCAGTCTCCGCGAGGGAGCTGGGAGCGGGGTCACTCCCACCAAGTATGTATTCATTTATTGTGCTTTTGAGTGTTTTTCTCAAGATGCCAGGATTGCCCCTGGAAATAAAAACGCCTGCAGTCATTTTATGGTAGAGCATTGAAGCAGGCCCACCTCCCTCCCTCCCTCCTTCCCTCCCTCCCTCCCTCTCTCTCTCTCTCTGTCTTCCCCACCTTCTGTGTTTGTGCATTTGCAGGAGGAGCCGCCATGAAGGCTGGCGTGCAGGAGGGCGATCGGATTGTCAAAGTGAGTATTGCATCAAGCCCAAGGACGGCAGTCGGGGGATTCTCGTTGAGACCCTCCCTCCAAAAAGGAATGTCGCAGATAACTGGGCCCAGGGTCCCCCCGGTGTGGCAGTGAAGCTCAGCGCCTCGGACCCTGCCTGGCATTCCCTGGTGCCCCTCTCCCCGCCCTCCTTCGTTCCAGGCGTCCGCCTTCCCTGCAGGGCCTGACGTCTCTCTCTCTCTTTCTCTGTGCTTGTGCCAGGTGAACGGGACGATGGTGACCAACAGCTCACATCTCGAAGTCGTGAAGCTCATCAAATGTGAGTGGGCCGCAGCAGAGGTGGGGGGTCTCAGGAGGTTCAGCCCTGCACCCTGCTTTAAGCGCTGGTTCCCAAACCTTCCTGGGGGCTCTTTGGGGCGGGGGGGGGGGGAGAAGGAGGAGGTGATCACTGAGCGAGAGGCCGGCTGCCGCTGTTCTCTGCCGGGCACGGTCTCGGGGAAGACAGGCTGGGTGCGTCTCCCTCTCTCGTCGCGGCTCCTGTTCTGATGCGTCCCGTGTCTCTTTTTCTTCCTCCCTCCCTTCGTTCCTTCCTCTCTTCGCCCACCAAAGCTGGTGCTTATGTTGCCCTCACTCTCCTGGGCTCCCCGCCTGCCTCGGTGGGCTTCTTGGGATCCCAGCAGGACGGACACCAGGCGGGGGCTCCTCAGGTCACGCCGGCATGCCCCCCGCCCCCGCCCCCCCCACCGCTGCCCCTGCCACAGCGCATCACTGGGCCAAAGCCGCTGCAGGTACTGGGCTGCGGGGCTGCGGGGCGCCTTGGGGTCTGCGGAGCCGGGCGTGTGGAGTTGGGAGCAGGCTGGAAGCCGCCTGCGGCCGTGACCGGGCTGCCACCCTTCCGCCTTTTAAAACCCCAGGACCCCGAAGTCCAGAAGCACGCGACGCAGATCCTCCGGAACATGCTGAGGCAGGAAGAGGCCGAACTCCAGGTGGGGGCCGTGCCGGGGGGCAGTGCTGATGACGACGGGGGTGGGGTGGGGGTGCAGCGCGCCCGGAGGGGCTCATCCAGGCCCTCCTTCCCTTGAAACCAGTTGGGATGAAACTGGAACAGAGACAACACGGGCGCGGTAAGCGTGGCCGCCGTGGCTGATGCTTGTCGGAGCTTACGTTCTCCTAAGCACTTTTAACGGATTTATGAGACGGTGGTTACCATAAAGATGTGGTTTTCAGTCTGTGTTTTATTATCAGTAGCCACCTTGAGGGCCATTTTTGGCCCAAGGGAGGGAATATCCGCTTAACAAAGGGTATGCCTGAATCGAGAGAAGGGCCGCAATAGCTGGAAACGCCCCTGGGGTCCGCACCAGTTGGGGGCCTCTGAAGCCGCCGGCCCATAACCCCTGGCCCCCTTCCCTCCCGCCCGGAGTAGCGGTGTTACGAGGTCTACAGCCGGAATCCTGCTTCCCTGCTCGAGGAGCAAATCGAAGGCGCTCGCCGGAGGGTCAGCCAGCTGCAGCTCAAGATCCGGCAGGAGACGGGCGGGTTGCTGGTGAGCGTGCGGCTGGGGCCGGCAGGGGCCGGGCGGGTTGGGGGAGCAGGGCGCCTCTGCTGCGGCCTGGGTCCCGCGCTTCGGGTGCGAAGCAGGAGGCGCTTCGGGAAGGCTGGACCCAGGGGCTTTAAATCGGCCCATCTGGGAGGGCGGCCAGAGTCCCCCGTGGAGCACTTTGAACAGGGAGAAACTGTGCGACTCTCCCTTGGGGAACTGCCCTGTACTGAGCCAGGCCCTTGCTCCACCGAGCCCAGTCTTGTCAACACTGGCTGGCAGCAGCTTCCCAGGGTTTCAGGCAGGGCGTTCCCCCCTGCCCTAACTGGAGACACCGAGGATCCGACCTGGGGCCTCCTGCACGCGAAGCAGGCGTTCCAGCGGAGAGCTCACGGCTCTTCCTCCGTGTGGCGGCCGGCTAGCCAGCCGAGGGTCTGCTTGCCCTGGCCTTTGGGAGGATGCCCTTCGGGTGGCCCTAGTTCCGTGCAGTGTCCCAGCTGCCTTGTGACCGCTTGGCAGAGAGAGGCGGGCGGGCGGGCTGAGCGATGCATGTTTATCATTAATACACTCATGTAAATACGCCGGGGAGGGAAAGGATGGAGGCGCTTTCAGCTCCTGCTCAAAGACTTTCCCTGCCAGGGCTCCTTCCTCCTCCTCCTCCTCCCTCAACCGTGGCCACCAGCAGCCAGTTTAGAGACCCCCCACCAGCCCCCCCCTTCTCCTTGGGTGTTGTGTCTCTTGTATTGTAAGCTTGTGGGGCAGGGACCTGCCTTGCTGGACGGCCTGACTGTGTGTAAGACGCTCCGAGCGCTTTTTTTAGCTGAGGAGGAGAAGGATAAAAATACTTTTAACTAAAAAAATAAACCAAAGGAGCCCTTTGGTCCTTACTTTGCCATCTACTTTGCCAACCGACTGGCCTCAGTCTCCCTGCCACCCCCCACGGCTCTCCGACTCCCCCGTTCTTCGCTGGAGGGCGAAGGCGGCCCTGAGCTCTCGGTCTCTTTCCCTTTCAGGATTCCACCCGGCCGTTCAGCGACTCCAGCTCCGTCACTTCCCGGGTGACCGACGGTGAGTGGCGCTGCCGTGGGGGTTTCCCGCATGCGAGGGGGCGTCAGGTGTAGTAGGCCAGACCGCCACGGCCGCCGCGCCCTCTCCCAGGCAGCCACGGAGCCCTGTGCTGGCTGGTGGAGGCCTGTGGCAGGGAGGCCTTCTCAGGCGCTGCGTCCTTCAGAGGCAGCAGAGGGGGGACATTTCCGCTTCGGCTCGTGCCGGGTCAGGCTTCCAGTGGGGCCCACGGGATGGAAGCGAGCTCCACGACTTGGTGGGGACTTCCTCCTCTTCCTTCACGGGCCATCCCCTCTTTATTGGAGGGCTGGAGGGAGGCATCCCTGTCAGGTTCTGGTGGAAGACCTCTAGCCCGTGTCTCTGGGTAGCTCTTTTCGGCTCTGGAAGTGGAGCCGCCCCGAAGAGTGTCCACGTGCTCCGTTCTGGCCCTGGGATGTAGAGGGCCTTGTGCCCTTTCTCTGCCTCGGAGATCTCTGGGAGTGGGAGAGGACCCCCCACCCCCAGTGGATCAGAGCCCCACAATGCAAAGAGCAGGGAGGAAGGGCCCCCTCCCTCCCTCCCTCCCTCCCTGTCAGCCCCGTGAGCCTAAAGGCGTGGCTTGGAGGGGCTCCATCCACGGAAGCCTTCCTGCCTGCTTGAGGGCGCTGAGCCGGGATCGTCCCTGCAGGCGCCGCCTCCCCGTCCGGCTCCCCCTCTGCTCCCTTGGCGGCTGGGGCTCTAACGGCGCCTCCTCTGCCCCCAGGGCGCCTCTCCTTGGACTCCCAGGATGGCGACAGCGGCCTGGACTCGGGCCCGGAGCGCTTCCCTTCCGTGAGTGAGGTGAGGGCTCCCCTCGTCGGGCATCTTCCCCTCCAGGATGGCCAGGGCGGGGGGCTGGCCGGCTGGCTGGCCGGGGGGTCGCCTGTGGGGTTGACCGGACCGCCTCGTTTCTCGTCGGAGCAGATCTCCCTGAACCGGAACTCTGTCCTCTCCGACCCCGGCCTGGACAGCCCCCACACCTCGCCCGTCATCACGGCCCGGCTGTTCCAGCACCATCGGCGCCAAGGCTCAGACACGCCTTTCCAACCCTCCACGGAGCAGGCGAGTGAGGAGGAGGAGGAGGAGGAAGGCCCTTCCCCATCCAAGCCACCTTGGCAAACGGTGCTGCCTCCTCCTCGTTCTCCGCCTCTTCTTTTGCTTTTACGTCTTCCGTCCCACCCCCTTTCTACAATCATAGGGGTTAAGGAACCCGGTTTTAAAGGGCTTTTGTGTCCCTGCGACGCCTTCCTGGGTTTCTCCTCCTCCTCCTCCATCCCTCTTTCTGTGCCAGGGGTATTTATTTATTTATTACATTTCTATACCGCCCAATAGCCGGAGTTCTCTGGGCGGTTCACAAAATCTCTGGGTAGTTTGTGGCTTTCCCTTCCGTTCTGATAACACTTCTTCTAACGGCCCCCCTTGGATCCCCCTTCTGCAGGGCTTGGACCGAACGCCGCGGCCACTCATCATTGGTCCTGAGGAAGACTACGATCCGGGGTGCTTTAACAACGAGGCAGGTGCCCCCCTCCCCGAGATGTGGGGAGATGCTTCCATGGTCCTGGGGGTGGGGCGGGGCAGTCCCCTCCTCTGGTTCTGACCTCTCTCTGCTGTCTCTTCCCTTCCCCCCTCCAGTGTGATGCCCTCTTCCAGGACTTGGGGAAGCTGAAGACGCGGCCGGCTCACCTGGGAGTTTTCTTGCGCTACATCTTCTCTCAGGCCGACCCGAGTCCTCTGGTACGTTCCAAGTGGCATTCATAGAATCATAGAAGAGTTGCGTTGGAAGGGGCCTCTAAGGGCATCCAGTCCAACCCCTGCTCAGATAATAGCTTTATAAGAAGGGTGGCCCAACCGCACACACCCACACCCGCCCCGCAACCAGGCAAGGTGCACGGCGATACTGGACTTGCCGTCCCAGGGCCCCCCCGGAACTCCCTGCCTCCGTGTCAAAGGCGAATCTCCCGGCCGACTTCCTCTTTCCCCCTGCCTGAGATCTCTTGTGGGCATTTCGTAATCGCCGTCGTCGTCTTTCCTCGCTGAGTGAAAGCGCTTTGCTCTGACTCTTCCTTCCTGCTGTCTCTCTCTCTCTTTGCAGCTGCTGTACTTGTGTGCAGATGTTTACCAGCAGATGAACTCCAAGGACGCCCGCGGCCTCGGGAAGGACATCTGGCACATCTTCCTGGAGAAATCCGCGGTGAGCCCTGGTGGTGATCGATGGCGTGGGGGTGGCGGCGGTGGCAGGGGGTAGTTACTCTCACCACCACCACCACCACCACCACATACCCGTTTGGAAAGCTTTTTTGTTTCCATGATGTGGGCGGAAGTCCGAGGGCAGCGGAGCACGCGAGTGAATCCCCTGCACGGGGCGTGCCGAGGAAGAGAGAGGCAGGCAGCCTGAGCACTTTGGGGGCCTGGGAGGCCAGTGCTGACGATGGGTCAACACGGTCTCCTTTTTCTCCCTCCCTCCCTCCCTCCTGCAGCCTCTGAGAGTCAAGGTCTCCGATCATTTATTGGCTGAGATAGGTGAGTCGATCCTTCTGCACGTCGATGCCTGAGCTGCCGTTCAGACTTCGCACTGCATCCACCTTGGAAAGGGAGGCAGGGTGGCCGGTAGCGTCCGAGAGGGTCCTTCTCCCCACCACACCCCTGTAAGTCCCTCCTGCAGGTCTTCCCTTTGCCCAGGCGTCTGGACCGGGAGTCCTGTCCCCCCTCTGCTCCGGTGGAGAAGGATTTTGCCACACGATGTGACGATGTGGCTTAGTTAGAAGGGGACTAGAGAGGTCTGTGGGCCGCTTCAATGACTAAACGAAGGCTCCAGTTAAATTGTTGTTACTATTTAAAATTATTTTTAGTCTGCCTGTAAGTGTGGAACCTGCTCAGGGCAGAGAGCAAGATAAAAAAAAAACCCTATAAAGTGGACCCAATAAAACCCGATAAATACACATTCAGTGTGAATCCATAGGAACAGGGAGTGCAGCAAGGGCCCCCGCTTGGGTCTCATCCGGCCTCCCCCACACAAAGCCCGCCCGCGGGCAGGAGGAGCGCCTCTCCTGCCCCTAGAAGGGTTGCGCTTTGGGGCGGAGGTGACCGTGGGGCCCCTCGTGGCCTTTCCAGAACTCGAACGTTGAGCTCTTAGGGCTGTCCGGTGTCGCTGCTTCCGAACCACGTCTGGATGGGGCTCCCAGAGCAGAGATTCTTCGTTCAATTCCGAAAGCGGCTGCATTGTGGGGCCGGGCATTTGTCAAGCAGAGGAGGGTCTGGTGTGCCGCAGGGTAGGGCAGCCGAGGGTGGTGGGTGTCACCTGCGTGGGGCTGGCCCACAGGGGCCTTTCCAGACCAGAGGGGTGCTCCAGGCAGCCCCTTGGGAGCTGCGACGGCTGCCACCGCCGTCCGTGGAGACCTCCCGGCGCCCCGTAACCCTCCTCTCCCCTCCCCTCCCCTCCCGCCGACGGCTCCTCCAGACTCCCGCCTGCGGAACGGGGAGGATGTCCGAAGCGCATTCTTGGAGGCGCAGGAGGCGGCCATGCCCGAGATCCAGGAGCAGATCCAGGACTACAGGTGAGCTCGGACAGTTGCCCGGGGGCGCGGTGGGGTCTCCCGATTTCCCCCCTGGGGGCCAGGGGGAAGCCAGAGCAGCGCTCTCCCCCCCCCCCAGCTGGCACCCTCCAGATGTTTGGCAGGTCGGGGCAAGGCTGGCTGGCCGGCCAGCTGGCTGGATCTCACTCAGTCCAAAGCAGCCTTCGAGGGAGAGGTTTTAAAGGCTCATTTGAAGGGTTGAGTCGCGTGGCCGTTCCGAAGCTGAGGAGCCACGTAGAGAAGGCCCTGTCCCGTGTGCTTGATGGCTTAAGGGATCTTACAGGTCTCAGCAGGCGAAGGCGGCCCTGGGTAGGACGTGGTCCCCAACTGTTTCAGGCAGACGAGGAGGTTGGGGCGGCATTGGCAGGATAGGCCCGGATCCCTGGGCGGTTGTCAAGGGGAAGGACGCGCGTAAAACGCATCGCCCTAGCCTGGCCGGGAGGTGGCTGGTGCCGGGGGCCGCTGAGGCTGGGTCAGGAGGGCCGTACGATCCAGGAACAAAGGAGGCCTGCCCTTTGCTTCCGGACTTCTCTGAGGCCCGCTTGCGTGCGGCTCGTCACCAGAGGAGCCCTGTTGAGTGGGCCCAGCGACCTGCCTGGCCCAGCCACGGTCTCGCCACACTGTTCTTCTCGTGGCTTTCCTGAGCCACCTTGAGCTCTGGGGCCGTGGGGGGGACGGGGCATGGAGAGCCCCCTCCTGTGGACACGGAGCCCCCCCTCACCTCGGACCCCTCCCTGTGCTTTGCAGGACGAAGCGCACCATGGGCCTCGGGAGCTTGTATGGGGAGAACGACTTGATAGACCTGGACGGAGACCCCCTGAAGGAGCGCGAAGTGGCCGAGAGACACATCGCCCAGCTCGGGGACATCCTGTGAGTGCCGGGAGTGCGTGTGGGGGGGAGGGGGGGAACGACGCACACTCAAGACAGGGCGAGGGAGGGCCATGCGCAGAGTGGGCCCTTGCCTGTCGCTTTGCTCATGGCCTCCTCTGGAGGCTGAGTGGGGGCTTTATCAAGGGAAGGCCAATAGACCGAGGAGAAGCAGGAGTGAATGGTCAGCCTCCTTCTTCTCTTCCTTCTCGCTTCAGGTCCAAATACGAAGAGGAGAGGAGGTGAGTGGTCCTCCCTTGAACTCGGCACCCAGGGCCGCCTTCAGCCCGGTAGGTGTCACCAGCCCAGGAGGCTCAGGGGAGGCCTCCACAGAGTGACTGGCAGCGGTCCAGCTTCTTCGTGCTCCTGGCTCGGGTTTATTTACGGGGAGCGTTTGGGGCCTGGGTTTCTGAGCTTGGGCGTTCGATCACGCAAAGGCTTTCGGGCCCTTTTTGTAATTGGGGGGTTCTAGTGGATCAGGAGATCCTGAGTACCGGCGGAGCGATTAGGAGCAGGGCGTCCCTTGGAGCTTCTGCTCAGTGATCCATTTATTCACAGCCGCTCTTTAGCGGTCCAGTTTATTTCACTGGTCTTGTGGCTGTGAGTTTACATTTACTCCCGGAATATATTTAGCATCCCTCCGAGGGGCGGCTGGAAAGAGCTGTGCGTCATGCGGAGACGTTTTCTCCTGTGGGGTAGCCAAGAGCAGGGCCAGGCCAGGCCAGGGCCGGTCAGGACCAAGGACAGCGGCTCAGGAGCGCAGGAGACATTGCTCCAGCGAGGGCTGAAGGGCCGGCCGAGCCCCCTTCAAGCCTTGGGGCACGCAGGACCAGTCCGCCAAGCACCCCCCCCCCCGGCCCAGAACAGAACGGGGCCACGCGGCAACGTGGGTGTTTTGCACCATGGCTGCACTTCGTGGCCTCTGGCTTGTGTTCCCTGCTTCTGAGTGGGGGGGGGGAGGGAGCCCCCCCCGGGTGGGCGGCGTGTGGAGGCCCAGCTTCTGTTCTTCCCCAAAGGCCCACCTGCAGCCTTCCATCTCCTCCCGGGGCACAA
The DNA here is from genome assembly GCF_023053635.1 of Elgaria multicarinata webbii. NCBI lineage: Eukaryota > Metazoa > Chordata > Lepidosauria > Squamata > Anguidae > Elgaria > Elgaria multicarinata. Next base: position 16,583,467 of record NC_086191.1, on the reverse strand, counting down.
AGGCTGAGGCGGGCCTGCTGGTTGGCAGACAGGTCCTTGTTGGGGGGCCTTTGGAGCTGCACGATGCGGAGGAAGAGGCCTTGGCTCCGTGCGCGTGGGGAGGGAGGGTGCAGCCCCTCCTTTGCCTCCAGGGCGTCCCGGGTGCGACCCCTGGGGCTGCCTCTCTAGTCGACCCTGTTGCCCCTCTGAACCGGCAGGCGTGGGCTCCGTTTGCCCCCCGCGCTAGAGTCACGTGCGGCGCAGAGCAGTTGGGGCCTGAGCCTTCACGGGCGCTCCCCCCCTTGTCTCGCCCGTGACCCCCTCCTCCGCTCCCCCCCTGCAGCTCCCCCATGAGCTTTGCCTTGAACACCTACATGAGCCACGCGGGGATCCGGCCCCGGGAGGCTCGGCCGGTCAGCGTCGTCGAGAAGTCGCAGGAGAAGGACAAGTGGCTGCCGTTCTTCCCCAAGGCCAAGAAGGTGGGCAGGGTGGGGTGGGGTGGGGGGCTGCTGCTGCGGTGACCCTGCAGGGGTGCCCCCCCTCCCCCCGGGAGCCCCCTCCTAACGCTCCCGCCTCCCCCTCTTCTCTCCTGGGTCAACAGAGCAGCAGCACCAAGAAGGAGAAGGAGGCTCTGGTGGAGGACAAGAGGCGGAACCCCATCCTCAAGTACATCGGGAAGCCCAAGAGCTCTTCCCAGAGCAGTGAGTGCCGGGGGGCGGAGGCTGACGGCGCTGACCCTTCACCCCCCCCACTCACACACCCCCGGGGGTCCCGTGCCCCCCTCCTGCCCTCCCCCCCAGGCAGGCTCCCTCCTCCTGCTCCTCCCCCCCCCTCCCCTGCCTCCTTCCGCATCACCTGTTTGTCTTCCATCTGTGCGGAGCACGCTTGATTTTGACATTTCCATTTTTGTTTTCCTTTTCAGCATTTCATGTCCCCTTGTCCCCCGTGGAAGGTAAAAACGGAACCTCGCCCTCCCCCCCCCCCCGTCTGCTTCCCTTTCCGAACCCCTGCCCCCAAATCTCCTGCCAGTTCTCTTTAAATGTGAGGATGCGCCTGGTTTCTTATCGCAGATTCTCTCCCTCCGTGCCCACGCCTGGGGGGACGCACCAAGGCCGGGGTTTCCCACCCTGAGCGTTGACTCGCCCTCGCCCCCTCTGTGGGCATCCGTCTGGCCGGCAGGGCGGGCGTTCCCTTCCCGTGGCCGTGCCTCTTGCCCCCGGAGCGCCTTCCGTCCCTCCGTGATGCGCAGCTCAGAGCGCAAGGGGGGGGGCCTGGGAGGAGGCCTGCGGCTTGCCCCTCCCCACCTCTGCTGTGGATGTTGGGGGCACGGGATTCGCTTCTAGGCCTCTTGGAGGAGGGCCGGGAGGGGGCATTTCTGCTGCGTCAGCTTTTCCCACCCGTGTGGGACAAGCGGCCCAGAGCCCTTGAAGCTACAGGCGTGCCTCTGGCCCCATGAGCCCCTGGGGTTGCGGAGCCCACGGCGGAGAGCGCGCAGGGGGCCCCCTCTGACAGCTGGGCTTTCCTCCCCTTCCTTTCCACCCGCTTCGGATCAGTTAAGCCCGGCAACGTGAGGAATATCATCCAGCACTTTGAGAACAACCAGCATCACGACGGCCCGGAGTCCGCCGGCATGCAGCGCCTCTCCACGGGGAGCTTCCCCGAAGACCTCCTGGATTTGGACAGGTAGGAGGCTGGAGGGGGCGGGGGAGGCCTCGGGGTGTCCCCTGAGGACGAGGCGGCGGAAAGGTCTGTTTCCCCTCCTTGACCTGTTCTGCCGGGAGAGGCTCTGGGGTGCCTCGAAGGAGCAGGTGAGGGTTAGGGTCCGGCGGAGGTGCTGAGCGCCCTTCTCCCCCGTGGCTCCACGGCTTCAGTTCCAGGTTGGAGGTGAAGCTTGGCCGGTCGGAGAGCCTGAAGGGCCGGGAGGAGCTCAAGAGGCTGCGGAAAGCGGAGAACGTGCCGCGCTCCCGGAGCGACGTGGACATGGACGCTGCCGCCGAAGCCACCCGGCTCCACCAGTCGGCCTCGTCTTCCGCCTCCAGCCTCTCCGCCAGGTAAGGCTCCACCGCAGTTCGGGGGGGGGCATGGGGGGGGTCCCTCTCGGCTGGCAGGATGGACCGGAGGGAGGCCGCGTTTGCCCAAGGCCCGGGGCATCTTCCGGTTGCGGTTTCACGGCCCGGCAGCTTTTGCAGGGAGAGGAACGGGCGGGAATGTATGAAATCCCAGAATGTACAGGAAAGCCAAAGGACTTCCTTGAAGTGTTGTGAAGAAAATAGTCCATAATAGACAAAACAGAAACGTTACGTTAGAAAACCACCTTAAGGAAGGCAGAGACGTTGTTGGTCTAAAGAAACCCTTTCTAAATAAGAAAGACGTCTGAGAAGTGCTTCACTGAGTACGTCGTTCTATTGGGTGAAGAAGGCGCATCGACAGCGGCACCACGTCCGCTAGTAACCCTCAATGTCCGGAAGGTATCAAATGGGTGAAAATACACGTACGGGCGAATTGCCAGGGTCACTCCAGTTTGGGGTTCCTTCTTTCTTTCTTTCTTTCTTTCTTTCTTTCTTTCTTTCTTTCTTTCTTTCTTTCTTTCTTTCTTTCTTTCTGCATTGTGCGTATTCCTCTCTAGCCTGCTTAAAACGTATGTCATCTTAGTCGTGAATAAAACGGCCTATTGCAAACTTGAGAGCAGAAAAGCCATGTCAGGGGGCGTTTACGAAATGCGCTGCTCCTTCTTTTCATTCGGTGCCCCTGGCCCTGCTGGGCTCTTTTTTCGTTTTTAGCTCTGGTTGCAATGGTGTGTGAGTGTGTGTGTGTGTGTGTGAGTGAGTGAGTGTGTCAGTTCTTAGCTGGGTGTTTCCCGGGTCGACCTCTCCTCTTGCAGCAGAGGTGGTGGGTTGACCTTGTCATTTCTTCCTTTCCCTCCAGGTCCCTGGAGAACCCTACGCCACCCTACACGCCCAAAATGGGGCGCAGGTGAGCTACGAAAAGGAGGCGCAATGGGTGGTGGGCGGAGGGGGCCTGAGGTGTTTTTGGTTAAAGCGATGGAGCCTCAACATATGAGGCCACAACTACCCTGTGTGTGTTTCGTGTGTGTGTGTGAGAGAGAGCGGGGTGTGTGTGGAGAAAGCCTTCGTGACCCCACTGCGCTATGGGAGGGTCGGGGGCCAGGAGGTTTGAGGGAGCGCCCTCTCCCTAACCAGCCTGCGCAGCTACTGAGGTCTTCAGCTGGGGGCACTCCTGGTGGTGCCGCATGGACCTTGGAGTCCCCCTTTCAGTGTCCCGGCTCCCTCTCTGTGGATCTCCTTGCTTGTTGATGTCAGGTGGGCTCCGGCGTTGCTAAAGACACGTTGCTTTAAATGAGTTCTCCTGAACGATAATCCACGGCTTTATTGGTATAACTTGTCTTTAAATAGTTGTATTCTTTTGGATTTTTATTCTACTGTTCAGATACAGAAGCGGTTTGTAATTTTTTCAAAGCACGGGTTTGTGTTTCAAGTGCTTCTCTTGGGTTTTCCCTCCTCTCTGTCCTCGGCGGCCTGTAAAACAACCCCGGTGGGGCTTCTGTCGATTTCTGTGGGGATGGCGGTAACACACTCGTGCCCCCCCTCCCCCAACACACACCTGTCTTCCCTGCAGGAGCATCGAGTCCCCGAACCTGGGCTTCAGCGCAGACGCCTTCCTGCCCCACCTCCTGGAGGACGAGCTGGGGCACCTCTCGGACCTGGAGCTGGAGATGGACTCCCAGAACTGGCAGCACACCGTGGGCCGCGACGTGGTGGCTTCTCTGCCCCAGCGGGAGATCGACCGCCAGGAAGTCATCAACGGTGAGGACGCTGCGGCGTGGGCTCCCGGGGGGGGGGGGCGGGAGTGGAGACTTTCTAGGGGCTGGTTCTGGGCTCCCCAGGTGCAGGCTGGGTCTTGAGTCCTCCGGACACGGTCCTTTGCGCGTTTCCCTGAAGGGGAGATGGAAAACAAGCTTGCCCAGTAGGCTTTCTCCCTTCCTTTCCGACGTGGAGCCAGGAAGATCTGTGGGGAAGATGAGAGAGAGGGGTGGGGGTGTGTGGGGGGGTGCGTGGTGTCCTGGTGAGCCCAAGGAAGTGTGTGTGGGGGGAACTCCCTCGACCAGCGAGGGGGCTGCCACCGCCCTGGTCACTGCTGCCCCATGGAGCCCCTGGCAGCATCTCCGGGTGGGTCTGGGGAAGGTTGTGGCGGGGCCAGTCAAGGAAGACTCGGCTAAACCGGCGAGGTGCCTGACTCGCTGGGAGGCGCCTTCCTCTGCTCCGCTGTCCCGGCTTGGGAAGAGAAGAGGGACCGAGATCCGTCCCTCCTCAAAGCGAAGCAGCGTCAGACCCTGCGTTTCGGCGTCTGCTGCTGCTTCCTTTCCGGCTGCCGCTGGGACTTGGGCTCTTACTCCCCCCTCGCTCCCGCCCCTCTCCTCGCGCAGAGCTGTTTGTGACGGAGGCCTCCCACCTGCGGATCCTGCGCGTCCTGGACGTCCTCTTCTACCAGCGCATGCGGAAGGAGAGCCTGTTGCCTCGGGAGCAGCTGGCCCTGCTCTTCCCCAACCTCCCGGAGCTGATCGAGATCCACAGTAAGCCCCGGCCTCCCTTTCTCTCGCCCCCCCTCCCCTGGGAACAAGCCCCTTTGGCTGCTCTCGTGAGTCCCCGTCCCCCCCCTCGGGCCCTCGCTTAGGGGACGGGTGGGAGCAGAATCCCTGCGGGTCGAGCGCTAGGCGGGCTTTTCAGCAAGGAGGCCTCTGCTCTCCGCCAACGGCCTGCTGCTCGCTCAGGCCCATCACAGAATCATAGAATAGCAGAGTTGGAAGGGGCCTACAAGGCCATCGAGTCCAACCCCCTGCTCAACGCAGGAATCCACCCTAAAGCATCCCTGACAGAGGGTTGTCCAGCTGTCTCTTGAAGGCCTCTAGTGTGGGAATAGAGCCCACAACCTCCCTAGGTCACTGATTCCATTGTCGTACTGCTCTAACAGTCGGGAAGTTTTTCCTGATGTCCAGCTGGAATCTGGCTTCCTGTCACTTGAGCCCGTTATTCCGTGTCCTGCACTCTGGGAGGATCGAGAAGAGATCCCGGCTGGGATGACTCCCCCCCCCCTCTGCCTCACCCCTGTTCTCTGTATCCCTTGTCCAGATTCCCTGTCGGAATCCATGAAGAAGATCCGAGAAGAAGGGCCGGTCGTCAAGGAGATCGGGGACCTCATGCTTTCGCGGGTAATGCTCCGGGAGCAGGTGGGGCTGGGAGCCTCCTTGTTGCAGCCCCTTGATTCCCCAGGCAGTCCGAGGCTGACCCGGCGGGTCTCTCCCTCTCTCCCCCCTCCCCCTCCGTCTCCTCCCCAGTTCGACGGGGCTGGGCGCGAGGAGATCCAGGAGGTGGCTGCCGACTTCTGTGCTTATCAGTCCACGGCCCTGGAGCTGATCAAGACCAAGAAGCGGAAGGAGACCCGTTTCCAGCTCTTCATGCAGGTGAGGAGGGGCTCCGGGGGGGGGGGGGGCTCTCCCGTGGGGCAGCATGTGGGGGTGTGAAATGGGGAGGGATCGAAATGGGCGGCCGTGCAGGCATTGGGGGCAGTGGGGGGGGCGTGAGGGAGGAGGACCGAGGAGGCTGCCTCTGTGTTTCTGTACCCGCTGCCCCATCTTCTACTGGGGGCGCTGAGAAGCCTCGTTCTCCCCAAAGCGCAAGACGAGGGGGTCTAGGAGGGGGGAAATGTGGGACCCACGGAGGAAGCCGTGCCCAGTCCCCCACGGCCTCTTCCCACTTCTTTTCCTTTCTCCTCCCCTCCTCGGTGTTTATGGGGACGAAACTGCTGCTGCCCCCCCTCCCCAATTGCCCCTGCTTTCCTTCCTTTCCTGGGGAGTGCTGTGCTGTTTTCCCCCCCCCCCCCCGGCCCCTAAGTCCCAAGACCCCCTCCTGAAAACTACCAAGACCACGTCCTCTCTGAGGACAACGTTCTTTCGGTTGTCCCCCGGACGTACAGGCCGTCTTGGCCCCCCGCCCTCTGCTTTTGCTCCTTCGTACTTTGCCAAAGCTGCCTGCTTGTCTTCTGTCTGTCTGTCTGTCTGGCTTCCTTTTCCTAGGAAGCCGAGAGCCACCCTCAGTGCCGCCGGCTGCAGCTGAAAGACCTCATCATCTCCGAGATGCAGCGCCTGACCAAGTACCCACTTCTGCTGGAGAACATCCTCAAACACACCCACGGTACGTGGCCTCGGGGGCCTCGTGGCCGCTGCAGCTGCCTGCCGCCTCTGGCGTCCCTCCTCCCCCCTTGGCGCCGAGACGAGTCACTTAGAATCATAGAATCGTTGAGCTGGAAGGGGGCCTCTAAAGGCCATGGGGTCCACCCCCCCCCCCCGCTCAATGCAGGAATCCCCCTTCAAGCCTCCCTGGAAGGTCTCTAGCCCTGCCTGGCTGGCTCGTTTCTCCTGCCTGAACGGGGGTGGGGGGGTGGGCGCCTGCGACTCACCTGACCAAGGGGGACTTCGGCCTCAGCAAGGACAGACCCCGCTCAGTGATGGATTTACGAATCCTCACTGAGCGTTTGGGGCTTCAGGAATTAAAGCCTGTGGGTCTCTGAAGCGTCCCTCCAGCCAGACAACATAAGTCTGGTATTAGGGAATATTTATGCTTATGGCACAAAAGCAGCCTCTGAGAAGAATGTTCCTGTGTGTTCAGAGGAGGGCAACCAGGATGATCAGGGGTCTGGAAACAAAGCCCTATGAAGAGAGACTGAAAGAACTGGGCATGTTTAGCCTGGAGAAGAGAAGATTGAGGGGAGGCATGAGAGCAGTCTTCAAAGACTTAAAAGGTTGTCACACAGAGGAGGGCCAGGATCTCTTCTCGATCCTCCCAGAGTGCAGGACACGGAATAATGGGCTCAAGTTAAAGGAAGCCAGATTCCGGCTGGACATCAGGAAAAACTTCCTGACTGTTAGAGCAGTACGACAGTGGAACCAGTGTCCTGGGGAGGTGGTGGGCTCTCCCACACTGGAGGCCTTCAAGAGGCAGCTGGACAGCCTTCTGTCAGGGATGCTTTAGGGTGAATTCCTGCAATGAGCAGGGGGTTGGACTCGATGGCCTTGTGGGCCCCTTCCAACTCTGCTATTCTATGATTCTATCATGAGACAGATCACAAATGCGCAAGTTATAATCACTAGAAGTATAATGGGAATAACAGCCAGCGTACAGTAAAAAGTTCCTCTCAATCTAACAGTTAATATCAGAACGCCGTATTTATCTCAAAAGGGAGGCACGGGGGGGGGGGGGGACAGAGCCAGCGAGAGCACGATGGGCGGATTCCCCGTTCTCCAAACGGGTCACGGCTTTGCCTTCTTTGTGACCCGTCTGCGGACGACCCTGGCTGCTCCTCGTCCCTCCCTCTCGGCCTTGCCGGGCTGCCTCTCCTCGCTTGGCACCGAAGCGTCCCTCCGGAGCCCAGCAGCCTTCCACTTCCAGGACTTAACCAGCCCCCTCGTGGCGAACCTTCTTTGCCCCATTTCCAAGAACGCTTCCCAGTACTCTCGGTTAATTCCCACCGAACGAATCACGCCTGCAAAACACCACGCCTTCTCATCAAGCGATGGCCCTCGCCGTGACGCGTCTTCCGCTCCAGCGGTGTCCGTGGGACGGGATGGGGTGGGTGGGAGCAGGCTTGCTTTGGCCGCCCAGGCTCTGAGCGCCCCCTCCCCCCCTCTCTGCACCCCCCATCAGGGGAGACCTTGGAATACCGGAAGCTCCACCGGGCCCAGGATCAGTGCCGGGAGATCCTCAGGTACGTGAACGAGGCGGTGAAGCGGGCGGAAAACCAGCACCGCCTGGAGGCCTATCAGAAGCGCCTGGATACGACCTCCCTGGAGCGGACCAGCAACCCCCTGGCAGCGGAGTTCAAGGTAGGCCCGGGGCTCGGTGGCTCCGCCCCTTCCCTCGGACCTGGGTTCCTGCCCGCTGCCGTCTTCTAAGCGCCGCCTTTCCTGCCTCCCTTGCCCAGAACCTGGACCTCCGAAGCCGGCGCATGATCCACGAGGGACTCTTGAGCTGGAGGATCAGCAAGGACAAGACCGTGGGTCCGTAGCTGATGCCCTTTGGGGCACACGGGGGGCAGGGGGAGGGCAGGGCAGGGGCAGGGGCTTCCTTCTTGGGTTTCCTTGCTGAGACAGAACGATGAGAAATAAAGCACTTAAGCCTCTACAGGTTAAACGTCAGGAGGCCCAGCAAGATTTAAAATGACAAAACGGGCCGCAGGTTTTATTTGTACGTTTTGATTATTTACGGTATTTTTATGCCACTCCTCAGCAGAAAAGGCTCTCGGAGCGGTTTACGTGTGTTCAGTAAAAGCCAGGCGGTCCCTGCCTCTGCTGCAGGTTTTCCATCTGGAAAGACACGACGGGCGGAAGAGGGGCAGAGGAGTGGGGCCGCCTTTCAGCGGGGCTGGCGGAGTGGGCCTGCCTCCCTTCCCGCCTCCCCCCCTGTTTCGGCCTGCTGGGAAGGGCTGCGGGTGGTTCTCCGAAGCCAGCGAGAGCGGGCAGGTCTCGACTGAGTGCCTGAAGACAGAAAGGGAGGGATCTTGGGGGATCTAGGGGATCCTGCTCAGATTAAAAGGGCTCGATTTGCGTGGTGCTCCTATCCCCCCTCCCCGTCTCCGTGGGCCAGAACGTGCAGCCCTCTGCGTCTGCACCGCCCGCTCGGAGACGGGAGGGTGCTGGGTGGGATGCTGAGCCCTGGTGCGTCTCTGCTTCTCCCTCTCTCCCCCCCCCCCCCCAGACCTGCACGTCTTGCTGCTGGAAGACCTCCTGGTACTGCTCCAACGGCAGGATGAGAAGCTGGTCCTGAAGTGCCACAGCAAGATGGCGCTGGGCTCCTCGGACATCAAGCAGACCTTCAGCCCAGTCCTCAAGCTCAACGCCGTCCTCATCCGCTCCGTGGCCACCGGTAAGAGGGGAGGCCTCAGCCTCAGCCGTGCAGCGGCAGGCCGGCGACGTCGCTGCTCTGAAACGGAAGGGCGTCCGGAGGCAGGCGGGGGCGATCTGCCCAGGGGGCTCGGGCTCTGCCTGGCGGGATGCGGCTGGGGCACCCCTGCGAGGGCGGCCTCCAGCTTCTGCTTCAGTCCCTCCCCCAGGCCCCAAGGCGAAATGCCCGCTCCCCTGCCCGCCCAGCCTGCCCACCTCCTGCTTGTCACAGCCGTGGGCCCCGAGGCCTCTTTCGCTGGCCGTGAGCTGTGAGCAGGAGTGGGCTGGCCAGCCTCCCGGTGGCCCCGTGCTCAGAGAGCTGCCGCCGCCGCTGCTTTGCCACGAGCCCACGCCTGGATCGGGCCACGGCAGCGGCGGGGAGAGAAGCCAAGCAGCCCCGGTGCCCTTCTCGGGCTTCACTCCGGGCCACTTCCCAGCCTCCTCCTCCCCCTGGGCCTTTCCTAAACCATGAAGATCCGAGAGGGCTGATGCCGGGGTGGGGTGGGGTGGGCTGGGGTGGGGGACAGGCCAGCCTCTCCCAATCTGCTTCCTTCGCATGTTTTGCACTACAACTCCCAGCATTCCTGGTTGGGAAAGGCGGGCCTAGGCCACGGCAGAGGAATCCCCAAGGCAGAACTCAGGAATGTTTCGAAGCCAGAGAAAGGTTGTTTAGGCGAAGAGAAGCCCCAGGATGCCAGTTCCTGGGGAGGAGAAATGCTACATCCCCTCCTGCGTTAGTGTGGGAAGCGAGCCGGGCCGGCCGTGGCGTGGGGCCCTTGCTCACCCTGCCTCTGTCCTCTGTTCAGATAAGCGAGCCCTCTTCATCATCTGCACGTCTGAACTGGGCCCCCAGATCTACGAGCTGGTGGCCTCGACCTCTTCGGAGAAGAACACGTAAGGATCTTTCCTTCTGCCTTGCTGGGGAAGGACAGGAGGCGCAGAAGGCAGCCAGTGCGTGTGTGTGAAGAGGAGTGCCGGGGTGGGCTGCTACGGAAAGGAATGAGCACGGGCAAGGAGAGGGAATCGTAGAATCGTAGAATAGCAGAGTTGGAAGGGGCCTACAAGGCCATCGAGTCCAACCCCCTGCTCAATGCAGGAATCCACCCTAAAGCATCCCTGACAGAGGGTTGTCCAGCTGCCTCTTGAAGGCCTCCAGTGTGGGAGAACAGCCCACAACCTCCCTAGGTAACTGATTCCATTGTCATACTGCTCTAACAGTCAGGAAGTTTTTCCTGATGTCCAGCTGGAATCCGTCTTCCTTTAACTTGAGCCCGTTATTCCGTGTCCTGCACTCTGGGAGGATCGAGCAGAGATCCTGGAACTTTGAGCCAGTAGCATGGCGCCACTGCAGAAAGGGCAAATACGGTTCCTATGTGTCTTTGGGGAGGGGGCGGAGGAGGAGGAGGAGGAGGCCGTTCCAGCAGGATAGAGGAGTGCTGGGACCTTTGGACAAGGCACCGCTTGAACGTGGAGTCCCAGTTCAGCCCTTGAAACGAGGGCAGAGGAAAAGCCCCCCCCCCCAATTCCCCCTCTTTGCCTGGCAGGTGGATGGAGCTTCTGGAGGAGGCGGTGAAGAGCGCCACCCGCAACGCCACCTTGCCCCCCAAGCGCCACTCCCAGGAGCTGCCTCTGCCCCGGCCAGCGCCTTCCAGGTGAGGAGGCCCCGTGCGGGCAAGGGGGGGGGTGAAGGGAAGCCGGGGGGGTGTCAGGAGATGCCCTTTGGCCCCCCGGGGCTGCCCTGAAGGGGGGACGTAGGGTAAATGCCTGGGAGTGCATGCTGTGCTGATGATTACTTCATAATACCGCCGTTATTTGCTAAAAAGCCATCAAGGCACCAGGTAACGATCTAAAACAATCAAAACAGCCCCATTAAAGACACCCACCCAGTCGAACATTTAAACAGCGCTGCCATTTAAAAGGCTAAAATGGAAAGATGCATCTTCAGGGGGGTGGGGGTGGGGGTGGGCTGCTTCCTCCTCTCCATTTTTGGACGTGTCTCTCCCTCCACCCCTCCACCCCTCTTCAGCTTGGTGCTGCAGGAGGCCAACCTGCCCTCAAGCCTGGCCCAAGGAGACGACGCTTCCAGGCAAGGTGCGGAAGAGGAGGAGGAGGAGCAGGAGGAGGAGGAGGGGGCTTCAGGTGAGTGCACCTGGCGGTCGACCCAGAGGGCCGGCAAGGCCGCAAAGCATTCTGGGAACGCCCTGCCCCTCCTGCCCAGCGACTGGCCTCGGGATGTGGTGTGAAAGGGACCCTGCGGCCACCACTGCCGCCATCCTGAGAGGTCCTGGGGCCGAGGGAAGGCCGCCTCCACTTGCTGCCAGCTCTCCCTCGGCCTCTCCTAGAACCCGCCGCTGCCCCTTCCTGTTTCGGACACTGCTGCTGCCGGGGGTTGGGGGGGGGCTGCTCTAGCCCTAAGACCCTCTCTAACCACTATCCCTCCCCCTCAATTATCCCCAACAGACGATACCCCAACGGAAGCCCTGGCTGAGGCGAGGCATCCGGTGCTGGCAGAAGGACCAGAGGTTGGCGGCAGTGAGGAGGAGGAAGAGGAAGGGCTGCCCTCTGCTGCGTTGCCTGCCCTGCCCTCCCTGGAGGCGGAGGAAGAGGAGGAGGAGGAGGGGGAAGAAGAGGCGGAGGAAAGGCCGGAGCCTGGGCCCCTGACAGAGCCGGCATCCTTTCTGGCTGAGTCAGCCCTGGAAGACGGTGAGGAGCCCACCACGTTCCTCTTTGCCTGGAACACCCCCGCCCCCCCACCCCCTCCTGGCCTTTCCAATTCCTCTGGTTCTGTTGGTGCTCCCGTTCTGTGCATATACGTGGAGGCCTCTCTGTGTCCCATTGTGTCACGGTGGCCAGGGAGGCTGCCCCGCCTGGCAGGGGCGTTGTGAGCGTGGCAGCAGCACCTCCTCGCCTGTTCTTGCAGTGCCCCATCCCGGCCCTTGGCCAAACCACCAGGTTCCCTCTCTCCTGGCATCGTCCGCACTAACCGGCAGCCAGGGGCCCTCCGGGGTCTCAGGTGGGGCCTGGGGCCTTGCAGCTGGGGATTGGGCCCGCGGCCTTCTGCGCACCCAGCCTGGGACCCAGCGCTGCCCTCCTGTGGCCCCTTCCCCTGCCTCTCCTTGGCCTTGGAGCGTGGCCCAGAGCAAGGCCAGGAAAGGGCTTCCTCCCTCCCTCCCTCCCTTCCGGAGGACCCGGTCCGGTCCTCACAAGGGGGCTGCATTTCTCCCTCCTCCTTCCTTGCAGTGGAGACCCTGCGCCATCTCCTCTTGCACAGCTTCCTTCCCTGCCGAGAGCCGGACCCCGAAGAGGACCTGACCCCCACCCCGTCTGTGGCCGGCGCCCACCCGCCCTGGGACCCTGCCCCGGCCACGCAGGACTCCGGAAGCCTGGAGGAGGAGCCGCCCGGGCCCTCAGGGGACTGTGATCCCTCGCAGCCCCCTGGGCGTTCAGAGGGCAGCGGGAACGGGGCAGAGGAGGGCGCGCGGCATGTGGAGGACCCCCCTGCTGCCCTGGCGGGGGCCGCTCAAGAGGCCGAGGGGCAGGGCGGCTACCAGGTGGTGCGGAAAGGTAAGGCTGACACTGCCGGGCCAGGCCCTTCTGGTGGGGAAAGGGGAAGGGGGCCGGAGGGGAGGGGGAGGGAAACGGATCTCCCCTGGGCAACGGGGAGGGGGGCAGAACGACGCCTGAGGCCACGATGACCCCTCGCAGGGTTTATTTGGGCAGCCGCTTGCCCCAAGGGGTCGGGAGCGTTTAGGCACTGTGCATTCAGAATCCGGCGGCATCTTTAAGACTGGGGGCTCACCCTTGCATGTGGGGCATGTCTGGGGGCTACAGGCTAGCGTGCTTCTCCCCCCCTCCCCTCCCCTCCGCATAGCATGGCAGTGCAATTAGATGGGGAAGGGAAATGGCTCTGCCAGGATTTGAACCCAGGCCTGTCGAGCCCCGCCGCCGCCTCTTCCTCTCCATCCTGCCCTTGCTGGGCCTGGATGTGCTGATCAGTCCTGAGCCTGGGAGGTTTTCCTTGCATGCCCCTTTGTCCCTCTGTCGCTCTGCCTTTTCCCTTCCTTCCTTCCTTCCTTCCTTCCTTCCTTCCTTCCTTCCTTCCTTCCTTCCTCTCTCCTTGTGCTGCTTTGAGTGCGCTCTGGGTGCCTTCAACACTTACGGGCTCCTGTGTGACGTGGGGTTTTGATCACGGTTCTTCCTCTCTCTCTCTCTCTCTCCTCTCCTCCGGTGACACGGGCCTCTCTCTTTCCTGGTGATTCTTGCACAGCCGAGGTGGAGGGAACTAGCGAGGCTCCTTCCTTGCCAGACGGCAGCCAGGCAGGAACCGGTGCCGGAGATGCAGATAATGTGGAGGGTAAACAATGACGGGCAAACTTCTTTTCCTACCCAGTTCCAGAAAGGGTTCCAAAGCAGGACGGGTCGTGGCGCTTCTGGGGCGACCGCCGGGGGATCTCTCCTCTCCCCCCCCCCCCATCGGAGGCTCCCGAGGACAGGGGAACGGCCGTCGGGGGGGGTGGGGTGGGGGTCAGGCAGAAAGCAACCTATAACAGCAAGTAGTCCTAAAACATGCCGATCCAAACCAAGAGGAAACGTTCCCAGTCCATAAATACATGTCGTGCAGTTACTCTGGCGGCTTTGCCTGTTTGCTAGCAAAATGCCTAGTGGAGGATATTTTAAATGTACCTATGATGATGATGATGATGATGAAGAAGAAGAAGGTGATATGTTTTAGGACTACTGGTTGTTTTTACTACTTGATTTAAAACCTCCTTTATCATTTTATGACTTGAATGAACTCTGGCAATGTATTTGCCACCTTAAACAAAGTTTGAGGCTTCCCCGGGCCCCTCACCCTAATTTCTCTGCCTTTGTGCTGCTTGTGGCGCTCAGCCGCCTGCCCACTGCCCCTCCCCCTTTGCAGCAGCGGAGGAGATCTGGGTTCCGATGCTGTGGTCCGATGGCCGGGTGAAAAGCAGGGCTGGGCAGGAAGCGATTGGGGGACCTTCTCCCCTCTCCCCCCCTTCTCCAAGTGGGGATGATACATCCCTGAGTCTGCTGTCAAATGTTCGTCCGGCCTGCCCCCTCCCCTCCTCCCCCCCCTCCTCCAGGGAACTACTTCTACGTCAGCCTCCCGGCTGGCGCTGGAGAATCCCGCACGGACGCCAGGAGCCCCAGCCCTCCCGGGCCAGCCGAGCCCTCCGGTCAGCCAAAGAGCCCGCCTCCTGCCAGGCCCCCGCACGGCTCCCGGGGGCGCCCGAAGGAGAACGCGGCCGGGTGCCCCAGCGCTCTCGAAGGCCCGGCCTCTCCGCAGCTCTCCCTCTCCGGCCACGCGATCCGGGACGTGGACGTGATCTTCCGGACGATAGACCAGCTCACCCTGAAGCTGACGAGGCTAAAGGTGAGGGCGGCGGGGCACAGGTACAGCCGCAGGCCTCGTTCCGGAGGCAAGAACCAAGTGAGCTTGCGCGGATTCGTATCGTTTAGCGGCAGCAAAACGTAAAATGCTTCCCCCCCACCCCGCTCTGCTTGCCTGGCACCTCTGGGTGGCGGGGGGAGCGACCGGCTGCAAGCCCAAGATGCAGGCCCAAGTCCGTTTGAAAGCAAGGAACGTCCCGGTGAGAGAGAGCGGGTCCTGGGCATCGCAGCAAAGGGGCCGGGGGAAGCGGTGGGCATTGAGCCTGGGCTGGCAACGTCGTGGAATGAACCCGTCTCTGGGGGCTGCCTCCTGGCCGCCTCCCTGGTAGGTGGGCGGGTGAGCGGGCATTCATGCGCAGACTTCTTCCCGCCAGGCCTCCAGCTCCCCGCTGCTTCAGGGCTCCCCTCGGAGGTCCAGGGCTTTGAGTCCGGGAGCTCCTTTCGCTGGCCGGGGGAGCCCACCCCCACCCCCCAATTCTCTGCTAGCGTCCTTGATAGTCTCCTCCTCCTCGGCTCCTTGTTCTGTAGGATCTCGAAACGGCCCACCAGCAGCTGCTGCGGTCGCTGCATGGGAGTTGCGCTGCGGATGCCACGCCGGTGGGGGACGTACCGCCAGAGCCCAGGTGGGCGTCGCCTGGCAGTCCTCCGACGTCCCACGCCAGCCACGGCCCTTTGCCCCCCTCGCAGCCCCTGGCTGCAGCCGAGCCAGGTAAGCAGCTAATGGAGCGTCTCCGTCCCCCCCCCCCCGGCAGTCCACACGCGTTTCCTCTGTGGTTGTAACGTGGCTCCGTTTCCCCCTTCCCTTCCAGGCCAAATCCCCCTCTCCCAAGAGAGCCCCCGAGAAGTGACCCTTTAGGGCAGGGGCGTTTTCGCCACGGAAGGAAACCTCGCCCGCGGAGTGCGGCTCCCCCCTTTGCCCGGTCCACCTGGGGGCCTCCTGCAGCCTGCTTGGGCCGGCCGGCCGGCCGCTTTGAACTTGAGCAAGGCCTGGGCCTGGCACGGGAGCCGCCGGCCTCGGAGATGGTGAAACCCGGGAGGAAGAGGAGCCGCCGGAACCCTCTTTTTGGGGAAAGCACGCGTTGGATTGATTTGAACTGTTTCGTCAGTAATATCTGGAGTTCTTCCCACCAGAGGCTTCCCGAGATGAAGTCCTGGTAACTCGTTCTTTTGTGCATTTGAGCGCAGAGAGACGCGCTCCCTGCCCGCACGTCTGCGCCACTGTGGGGCTTCCGCTGTCCTCGTGTGGCCCTGAGCAGCATCAGTCACACACACACACACACACACACGCGCGTTACATGAAAGCTGGAATATATTCTGTATAATAGCACTTTTTTTGTTGTTTTGGTTTTGTGCTCTCTCCGTGCCGAGGAAGGAACCCCCAGGCGGAGAAGGGCCCCCGGCTGCTTCCACACCTCCTCGTTGGATATAAATATGTATGTATGGATGTGCATCGAGTCCTTGTAAATACGATAAGGCAGTTGCTGGTGGTGTCGTGGCTGGTTTTATTTGCCTTCATACCCTGGGAACTAGAAAGTCACAACGGCCCACTGCCACCGTAGCCCTGGCATGACGGGGTGAGAGGCTGGCTCCCATCACGCAGCGGCAGCCAAAGGGACCGGGGAGGCAACGGCCAGCTCCCCCCACGCTCTCTCAGGACAGGGCGGCCCCACGTCTCCCGTTCCCACAGCTGCCCGGCAGAGGCCGTGGCGCTCACCGGGCTGCAGTGGTGCCGAGGCTGCTGCCGTAAGATAATCTGCCTCTCTGCAGTGGTCCGGCGGGCTGCCCACGGAGATCCCGCCTCAACTGGGGGCGTGGCGCCCTGGGCTCTCCCCAAGCAAGGCTGCCGGCATCTCCTGGCAAGAGGAGTGGGCGGACACACAGCTGAAGGCCCCGGTCGCCGGAGGCCGCACCGTCCCATCCTGCTCCGGCTGCTGCCCACCGGATCCCGGGGCGTGCCTGTGTGCATGTGTGGGGTGCAGACTCCTCGTGGGACACGCCGGCTCCATCTGCGATCCTGACCCCAGAAATCCCTCCCCCCCACACACACACATGCTGCACCAGGCGTATGATGCATATAAGATTATATATAGATATATATAGAAATATATATATATAAAAAGGATGCCAGACTCTGTGCTGTTCAATTCGCTAAAAGCCAATTTTATTTTCTTCCTTTCAATGGTAAAAGATTTTTTTTAAAGAAAAAAGTAAAAGTAAAATATTCCTCAGCCTCCTGCCTGCGTGCGCCTTTTCCTTTCTCTTCCGGCGAAGGACTGCGCTCGGCCAGGGGCCTTGGCTGAGCAGCGAAGCGGCGGCCGCCGCAAGGTGGGTGGCCGCCCCACTCCGTGCTGGGAGCGAGGGAGGAAGCCCCACTCCGTGCTGGGAGCGAGGGAGGAAGCCGACGCGGCAAGCCCACGGGCACGGGTGCGCTCTCTCTCTCTCTCTCTCTCTCTCTCTCTCTCGCCTGTGGGGGCCCAGAGGGGATCCTGCCGGTGCTCAGCTCATGGCGCCAGAGCAGCACAACCAGCCTGTTCAGGGCCAGAAGCGACGCTTTCCCCTCTGTGGCTTGCCACGGCTTCCCGCGGAAGCGAGCGGTCGGGGCTGGCAGGGAAAGGTATTGCTCTCTGCAGCACCCAGCCCAAGCTGCTGCCCTTGAGAGAGGTGTTGGACTACAACGCGCAGCATCCCCGACCATTGGTCATGCTGGCCGGGGCTGATGGGAGCTGAGGTCCAGAGCCTCTGCTCTGGACCCCCCCTGGCGGTGCTTGCGTTCAGAAGTGCGCTGTGGCCAGACCCAAGGGCGGCAGCGCCCCCCCACCCCCGCGCAAGAAGGGTCTGTGCGCTGAGCAGGTGGGGGAGAAAAGCCACGGGCCAGAGGGGGGCGGGGAGGGGATTCCCAGGGCAGGGGGCTATCGTCCTGCCTCGGGAGCAGCGCCTCTTGGGCACCCTGGGATAGTCGTGAGACGCTGCACGCGCGCAGAGTTCTTCCCAACGGCACGAGGTGCAGTTTGCACAAATATCAGCCAGAGAGGAATTTGAGGTGTCTAATTCCACAGCTTAGTGGGAGATGGATAGATGGACCGTTCTGCGTCTCTTTCCTGATTTGGAGGTGGGGGGGGGGCGGTCCTAGTGAGTCAAAGCCGGACCAGCTCTGCACGACAGCCCGCTTCTCCGCCCCACTGTCCACACAGCAGCCCCCCCCGAAGACCTCCCCCCACCGCTCTCCGGGAAGGTCCTGTTTCCCCTGCAGTCCCGTGGCTGGTTTAAGAGGGGCGGCTGCCTCTAGACCGCTGCGGCGAGCTCCTCGTCGGCCGCCCTGGCCGCTGCCCCGGCCTTGGGAAGAGGGTCCCGCGCAACCATCAGCTCTTGGATCCTGGCAAAGGTCTTGCTCTCTGCAGGGAAGTCGTTTTTCTGAAAGGGCCAAAAGCAAGAGTGAGGGGGGAAGGCCGGCATGCTGGGAGGGGGAGCCCCCGCCCCCCGCCCTAACTGAACTCACCCCCAGCGCCAGGCGCAGGAGGCCCATTGGCCCTTTGCCGCCAGGCGCCCCCCGACTGGCCTGCTGTTCCACCGTGGCCAGGAAGGCCTTCAAGCCGGCCTCTGTGACCTGGTTGCCTGCAGGGGCGTGGAGAGAAGAGGCTGGAGGCTTCCGTTCTGAGCTGGCCCAAGCCCGGTTCTGAGCGGGGTTACGCCCACCCCGGGCCTGTGGCCCGCCTCTGCCATTCAAAAGCAGCGGCGTACGATGGGCATGTCCACTTGGGCGTCAAGGCGCCACGGAGGAGGGCGTGGCGGCCCGGGCCTGCCCCCCCCCCCCCCGCTCCCAAACATACGCATGAGGTTGAGGTAGATGAGAACCCGATTGCCCGGCAGGAAGACTTTCCCCTCTCGGTGCTCTGCTTGCTCTAGCAGCGGGTTCACCATCTCGGTGGGCTCCGTCACCTGCCAAGGGAGACGGCGAAGGGGCGTCAAGATGGCCTTACGAGGAGGGGGGGAGTGGGAGTGGGCTTGGGGGGCCGTAGCGGGCCCGCCAGTCACCAGGGGGCCTTTTTGATGCAGGTGGGTGGCAGGTTGGCCCTAGTCTTTGTTTTTAAAGAGGGGAAGGGGGCTTTCAGTGAGCTGGACAAGGGGTGGGGGTGGGTTTCCTGGTCCTTGAAAGGGGCTTACATTGGCACAGCACGGGTGCTGCTCTGTCAAAGCTCTCTGGATGGGGGGGGGCGGATTGCGTTGCTCTCGACGTGGAGAAAAAAGGCCCCCAAGTCCCAGAGGGGGCAAAGGGCTGCAGGGCCAGGCCTCGCGCTGCTGCAGCCAGGGGAGGATTCAGGTGACGCACAGCCCTCAGCTGGCGGGCAACAGCCACCCCTGGGCTCAGAGGGCTGCTCGGCCTGGGGGGTTTCCTGGGTCCATGGGCTTTCTTGCTGTAAGCCACCCTGGGGGGGGGGGGGGGGCTTTGGCCCTGAAAGGCGGCCAAGAAATGGTTCTGATGGATAAACACCTTTGCTTCAGCTACCGGGAAAGCCAAGCGCCTGGTGCAACGGCCGCTGCAGTCGCCCACGGCCTGAGCCCAACTCTGAGCGGCCTGGCAGGGAGCTGGGGCGGGGGGGGGCAGGGGGGGCACCGGCTCACCTCCACTTCTTGCACTTGGGTCCGCTTGTCTTTGGTGCCGGATTTCATTCCTTTGCCGCGAACGGACTTCTGGTCGGCGGCGGGTACGGCTGCGGGGAGAAGGCAGCACAAGCGAGCGTCAAGCCGGCCCCGTGGTTGTCGCCCAGGAGCCTGCTGTTCCGGGCCGGGGGGGGAGGGGGGCTGGAAGCGGCTTTTGCAGGAACCTTTCTTGGCTTGCTTGGCATCTTCCTTCTTGGCCTGGGCTGCCGCCGCCGCCGCCGCTGCTGCCGCTTGCACAACCGCCGCTCCGCTCCCCTGGCCCTTCTCCTCCTTCTTCGCAGGTTCCTGAAAGGAGGAGATTTCTTTATTTCTAAACCTCTGAGCATCGTCGGCGTTTCATTCCGTCTCTCATTCCGGGTTCCAGTCGAGGGACTTCCCTGACCCTACCAGGAGACCCAGGGAATGACCCCGTGGGGTCTTTTGCAGGCCAGAAGCCGGGGCTGTGGGCGCCCTCCTTCCCTCCCGGGCTCCCCGGCTCCAAGCCCTTCGGTCCAGAGGCGCTGCAAAGCGCCCCTTTCCCCCCGCCTCTCCCGCCTCTCGCTCCACTGCTACCAACCCAGAGGCCCCCGCCCCGCCCCACCCCACCGCACCCCCCGGGCCCTCACTTTCTTCTTGGCGGTGGCTTTGGTGGCCTTGGCCGTTTGCAACTTGTCAATGGCCGTGTTGCTCACGTGGCTGGAGGGCCGCTCGTTCTTGGCCTCCGAGTGCCTCGCTGGCTGGAGAGGAAAGAAGGGAAGGAAGGAAGGAAGGAAAGGGAGGGAGGGCTGACCCCAGGGCCCCCACCCACACGGTGGCTGAGCTGGGTCGCAGGGGACAGAATGCTACTCAGCAGATGGAAGGGGGCTCTGGGGAGAGGAGGTGCACCCCCACCCCACGCCGCCTCCCCCCTCACCATACGGCATCGCTCCTGGCACTCCTTCTCTAGCAGCAGACGCCGACGCTCCACCACCTCCGTGTGGGTGAGGGCAAAGGGGCCCAGAACCTGCAGGCAGGCAAGCAGCCGGGCTCAGCCGGGCCAGGGCTGCCCTTCCCCGCCCTCCACGGGCCACACTGGGGGTGGGGGGGAGGGCAGAGGCAGCAGCCCCCCTCCGCCCCCCCCTTTGCACCCCACGCCCACCACGCAGCGGCCCAAAGGCCTCCCCCCACCCTCGCTCCGGAGCCTCCAGGGGAGGGGATCGGCCTCGCTGACCTCGGCCAGCTTCATGGCTCCCTCGTCTCCGATCTGGTTGTGGGCCAACGACAAGGAGAGCAGCGAACGGTTGAGCCGCAAGCCCTGCGCAGGGAGAGACGGCCGGCCTGAGCTGCTGGGGGAGCAGGGCTCCGTCCATGGAGAGGACGCCTGAGCCGCCCCCCCCCCTCTGCCCCCCAGCCGAGGGGAGGAAGCCGCCCTTCGGCTTCCAAGGAGCCCCACTGGCGTGCGGAGAGCAGAGGTGGCGGCCTTTGAGAGGGGGTGCGCGTGCGCGAATGCATGCATGCGCCCGTGCTCACCCAGGCCTCCCGCAAGCGCCCCCTCCCACACGCCGAGCCTCACGTTGGCCAGGTGGGTGGCCCCCACGTCCGTGAGGTGGTTGTAGCTGAGGTTGATGGAGACGAGGTTCTTGTTGGAGCCCTTGAGTGAGGAGAGCGCCTGGCCCATGAGGAAGGCCGTCTCGTCGTCAATGTCATTGTTCCGCAGGGAGAGGTGAGCCAAGCTGCGGGGCGGAGAGGCCGGGGTGGGCGGTGGGGCCCTTCCGCAGCCGGGCCCTGGGCACGGACCGGGCCTCGGCGCCCGGCCTCGCTGGGAGGGGATCGCCCTCTGGCCCGGCACGGGAGGCGCCTCTGGGGAGGGGGGCT
Organism: Elgaria multicarinata webbii; assembly: GCF_023053635.1. Classification (NCBI taxonomy): domain Eukaryota; kingdom Metazoa; phylum Chordata; class Lepidosauria; order Squamata; family Anguidae; genus Elgaria; species Elgaria multicarinata. The sequence continues at coordinate 16,562,628 of NC_086191.1, read as the reverse complement.
TGCCCTGGACCCCTCTCCGCCCCCGGCCCCCCCTGCTGCCAAGGCTCCAAAGCCCGGGGTGGGTGTGTCCGTGCCCTGGCCCAGGGCCCTTCCGTGGGCCAGACCCATTTCTGCCCTATCGTGACAGATCCAAAGGGAGGGTGGCAAAGAGGAGAAACAGGCCTGGCCGGCTGTGCCTCACCCTGGCCACAGGGGCAATGGGCAGCTGCCCCCGTCCTCAGCTGGGTCCCAGGTATCCTGGGAAGGAGCCGGCAGCCTTCACTTGGGCTGCACAGCCCCAGCGGGATCTTCTGGGGGGTGGGGCAGGACGCAAGGCCACTGCAACGGCACGCTCCGTGCCTGAGGGCCTCCGTCGCTGTCCTTGAGGCCAGGGCCCGCCCCCCACCCTGCTCTTCCTTCCGATCCCAGCACCCCCTTCTCCCCCCCCTCCACCCCGGCCTGCCTTGGCTCCTCACGTGGTCTCTTCGGCAACGAGCTTGTAGAACGACCGAAGGGGCAGCGGGTTGCCTTCCAAGGCCAGCGTCCTGCGGAGGATAGAAAATGGGAACAGAAGAGGCCGGCCGTCTTTCCTCAGCCCCCACAGCTGCCGTGGCCTGCAAGCCCTCAGGCCGGGTGCTGCAGGCGAAGGGCCAGGACCTTCCAGGGGGAGTGACCCACAGTGGACGCTCCCTCCCTGCCTCCCTGCCCTCCTGGCTCAGCCGCTCAAAGCCAGCCCAGGGCACCGTGTTCCTGCTACCCGTAGCAGAAGCGGCCAGCTCCCGGGATCCCAGACAGGGTGCACAGGGGACCTCCGGGGGTCCTGGCCCCCGGCAGAGGCCCCTTTGCCCGGCTTGCTCCAGCCTTGTCTCAGCACGGGCCCTGCGGAGGCCTGGCAAGCCCTGATCCCCCAAGCTCACTTGAGCGGGCTGCAGCTGGTCAAGATGGCGAGGAGCGAGAGGAAGGTGTCGTCCGTCAGACCAACCTTCCAGAGGCTGGAAGCAGAGGAGGGAGGAGGGAAAGGGCCGTGTGAGCCGGCAGCTCTGCCACCCCTCCGCAGCACACGCCAAGCACCGCAGAGCCCCGGGGGGGGGGGGGGCGCCCTGCCCTATGGCAGGCTCCGCCCGTTGCCAGCAAAGTCCCGCCCCCCTGCTGCCCGTCAGGCGGCGGATGCCGTGGCCTGGCCCTTCCCAAGGGGTGCCATATTGCTCTCCCCTTCACCCTGGAGGGGGCCCCACGCCAAGGGCGGGGTACGCTCTCCACAGGCCCATCCTGCACAAGAACCGAGCCCCCGCCACTGGCCCACTCACTGGACTGCCTGGAGGTGGGGGAGGGCCGGCAGGCACTTGGCAAAGATGGCCAGCATCTTCTCTTCGATCTTCCAGCCTGCAAAGCACAGAGGAGGAGAAGGAGGAAGGGGGCGCTTTGCCTTGGGGTCCCAGAAACACCCTCCCACACATGCTCATCCTAGCAGTGCTTGGGGAGGGGTTATTGCGCATGTGTGTGTGTGTGGGGGGGAGAAGGCTCTCGGGGTTTGGGCCCGTGGGGATCCGCGCACTCCCGAAGGCCGTGCCGCCTCACTCACTCCGGATGAAGATCTCCCGGGTGGACTTGGGGTCTTCGTGCTCCTGTTCCACCTGGATGGCGGGGCGGAAGTAGGCGTACTTCCACTGGATCTGCATGAGGGGGCTCTGCCCTTCCCTCTCGGCTTGCGGGTCGGGCTCCTCTGCGGACACAGGTGGCCCTGCTCAGCCTGGGTGCTTCCGCCCGACACCCGAGGGAATTGCCCGCCCAGCTGCCCGTCAGGTGCGGATGCCGTGGCCTGGCCCTTCCCAAGGGGCGCCATGTTGCTCTCCCCTCCACCCTGGAGCGTGCCTGGGGGCTACGGTCAAGCCCTGCCACCGTCCCACTGGCATGGGCGGGTGCCCACAGCGGCTGGCCTTGCCCGGGGCCTCCAGAGCGGAAAGGGCCACGTCCCTGGGCCAGGGCACTCAGGGTGGCTGGGCTGCAGGGAGGGTTTCCTGTGATCACATCCTATCGTAAACCCCATTCACCACCAGCTGGTTCAAAAGCGAAGGAGCGATCTTCAAATCAAACAAATAAGCAAGGTTTCCCAGAGACGAGAGTCTTTACTCGTCAGCAGGGATTTTGGGGACGGATCACACAGCTACTGAGGCAAGACACGGCGCCTGCGTTTGAGCCCTCTGCTCCTACCCTCGCCTTGGGCTCATCTTATGGCCCAGCCTCAGTTGCTCCACCTGTGAAATGGGAGCAACAGGCCTGAACCTCACAAGATAAGTCGTGAAGAGAAGCCGCGGTGGGGCTGCAAAGCCACCGAGGCCACTGAAAGTGGGGGGAGCACCTGCCCCCTCTATACACGCCCCCCCCCGGAGCCACTCACCTACGACAGTGAGAGAGTGGGGGTGGGGTCTTATCAGGACCTTGGGGATCTCTTGGAATCCCGCGCGGGTGCAGAGCTCCGTGAAGTCCTGCTCCAGGATCCCCGTGCACTGGTACTCCTCTGTGAACACAACACCGTCACGCCCTGCCCGGAAGGGGCCTCGGGGAGCCCAGGCCCACCCCGGGGTCCAGGCCCCGGCCTCAAGGGCCAAGAGGCGGAGGCCGGTTCGGGGAACGTGCGGCCCTCTGGATCTCGGCGGACTGCGATTCCCATCAGCCCGAGCCAGCATAGCTGAAGGGTGATAGGAGTTGCAGTCCAACGGCGCCCACGTTCCCCAACCCTGGACCTGAGTTCAAATCTGCCTTGCGCAGGACGCCCTCTCCTGCCCTCGCAGGGTCGTTGTGAGTCTGAAAGCGCCGCTGTTGTGTTCAGGGGGGAGAGGAGCCGGGTGCGAGTCCAGACGTGGGGGTGTGGGTGGGGGTGGGGGTGGGTGTCAGCCCCCCTTTTACCTTCCCCGTGCTCGGCCTTCTTGGCCGCATTCCTGGCCTCTTCCTCCAAGGCAGCCGCGGTCTTGTCTTTGGCGCCCCGCTCCCCCTTCTTCCCCATGACGCCGTTCCTGCGAGGACAAAGAGGGAGGCACACCGTGAGCGGCTGGGAAGGGGGGTAATGGGGTGGGGGGAGACATGCTGGGGTGGGGTGGGGGTCTGGGGGGAGAAGGAAATCTGGGAGCACTGGGGTGCAGGCGTGTGTGTGATGGCTCCTGAGATTAGGGCTCTTTGGGGGGTGGGCAGGAGGGGTTTTGGGGTTCCCCCACCCCACAGGGCCGCTAGAGGCAAAGCTCCCCCTCTCCTTGGCTGCAATGTCTGCAGCACGACCCCCCCTCCCTGGCCTGGAGAAGCCCCCCCCTTTTATGGAGGACGAGAGGGAGGGAGGGAGGGAGGAGGCGGTGGGGGGGTCCCCAGAGGGGGAGGGGGGGCTACTGTGGGACTATGGCCGTGGGGGGGGGGCTGCAAATGGGTCGGGACGGGGCAGGGACCTTGGGAATGGGGCGGGGCGGGGCGCAAAGTGGGTGCTGTAGGGGTGGGGGGGAGGGAGGGGGCCGTCCCCTGGGGCGGAAGTGGGGGCTGCGCCCAGCTTTCGGGCGCGGGTGGGAGGTGGGTCTGGGTGTGCCAGGCGCACCCCCGAACCCCGTCTCCGCAGCATCAATAGCGGGGTCCCCCCGTCTCCCCCCCCCAGCAACCGCGCTCAGGCCTCACTCGCCTGGGTAGGCCGCGGTCGCCTTGGCAACCAGGGACTCTCAGAACAGAGGGGAAGGGGCGGGGCCGAGGAGGCCCTCCTGGCTGCACCGAGCCCCGCGGGCCGCTAGAGGGCGCGAGAGCCCCACCTGGGGCTGCTGGTTGGTTGGTTGGTTGGACTCCCTGCCTTGCAGAGCGGCGCTTTGATTGTTATTTTGTTGTTGCTGTTGTTGTTGCAATGCTGCGTGGCCGCCCTCCACCCCTTCTCTGATGAACGCGCACTCGGGCCTCTGCTCCTTGCAGGGCCCCTGCACGAAGGGGGTGCGAGGAAGCTCATGCCCCCCCCCTAACAACGCCTAGAGATATATGGGGTAGCAAGGGAGGGAGGGGGGAGGCTGGGGCTTAGGGGGCTGAATTGCTGCATTGGAGCAGGGCAAAAGGGGGGCGGGAGAGAGAGGGGGGGGCTCGGCAGGGCCACCATGGCATCAGAGACCCCCGAAGTTGTTGGCTTCCTTCTTCAACGCCGCCCTGCTTCCCCCGGGGCCCGAAGGGGCATCGGGGGGGATGAGGACGATGCAGCCGCTTCTAAACCCCTTTGGCTCCCCCTTTTTCGTGGGGGGGGGTCCCCGGCTTCCACAAACCACAGCGGGCCAGGGGGGGGGTGGTGTCTTCCCACGTCCGGAAGCGAGAGGCGCTTCCGTGTTCCCACGTGCACTTTTCCCTGGACCCGCTTGTTTATTGCTCAAACCCCGTTTCAAAACACGCGTCTGCGGCGCGCGACCCTCCTCCTCGGGAGTAAGCCCGGGCCTCGATCCTGCCTCCCGGGCGCCGGCGGCGGAGGAGGAGCGGAGCGGAGAGGGAGGGCAGGAGGGAGGCTCCGCCTGCCGCCTTCCTGCCTGCCTGCCTTCCTTCCTTCCTGCCGGCCTCCCTGCCCGCCTCCCTCCGTCCTTGGCTGCCCCGAAATGGCGGCGCCCGCCCCTCCGCCGCCGCAAGAAGACGCCGAGCTGGAGCAGCTGCTGGACAGTAAGGCGCGATGGGGCCAGGAGGGCGCCCCCCCCCCAGGCCCGGCGGGGCCTCCTGCCCCGTTCACACGACCGAGGGGCGCGCACGCGTGTCTGGGGCAGGGGGCAGGCAGCTCCCCTCCGCCAAACACCCGCCCCCCTGAGTGGGAGGGCTGGGGCTGCGAGGCGGAGCCGCCCCCCTCCTGCCCTGGGGAAGGGGGCTTGGGGTCACTTCGGGGTGCGGGGCTGGCAGGATCGGGCCGCAGGGGTCGGGGTCGTGAGCCTGCATGAACATTGCAAGGCGCGTTTGCCCCCCACCCCTCCTGTCATGGGGGCGAAGCCGCCCCTGCCCTGCACTCCAGCCCCCCACCGACCGGGGGAGATAATAATGGGGGTCGGGGGGGGGCACACAATAGGCACAGGAGGTTCAGTTGCACCCGCGGGAACAGGTAGCGGGAGGGATCAAACCTGTGCACCTTTCACTCCCCCACCCCACACAGGCTTTGTGGCTCATGGGCCGTGCAAGCCAAGGTGTCCCCTACGTGGACCTGGGGGGCAGCTGGCACCCTGAACTTGGGGCTATGGGGCTGGGCCAAAGCAGCCCCTTGAACCTCCACGCTTGGGGCTGAACCTGTGGGCCTTGGGGGTGAAAGAGACCCCGGCCCAGCTTGGAGGCTCATGCCCACCATGTGTGGCAAGGTAGGAACTGGGAACTGAGCTTATTCGCCTGCTTCAGACGTTCCCCTCGCCATGGCGAGCGCAGGACACCCCCACCACCCCCACCAAGGCAGGCAGGTAGGTAGGTATCATCCTGGCAGTTGCATGGCCGTCCTCGAAAGGAAGGGGAGGCTACTTGGCAGCTGCTGCATGACCAAAACAGCTGGAGCACCCACACCGGCACGCTCCCACCCCCATAAGTCTTCCTTCGGGAAAGGCTACCGGCGTGGGGGGGAGGGTTGAGGGTTGCAGGACTCCCCCCCCCATATAAACAGGCATAGGATGGCACCTTTAATTAATGATATTCATGAATTGCGTACATTCCTACGTGATGTACATAAAGCACTTCGCTTCTTGGGAACGCCGGTGCAAAAAGGGACATTTTCAGTAGGTGCTGAACCCCCTAAATCAGCCTTTCTGAGCTGGATGTCCTTCCGCTACAGCTCCCTGGCTGGGGCAGTTGGGGGTTGAAGTCCAAAGCCTCCGGAGGGCTCCAGGTTGGGGAAGCCTGCCTCAACCGCTGAAGGTCAACATTTAAAACCGAGTCAACGTTGCAGCGCCAGGCTCCAGAATGGCAAAATCCAACCCCGGTGCAGCTGAGGGAAAACTTCACCTAGCCGGAGAGGGAGAGGGCCGACTCCGTGGGCGGCTCGTGGGCCCATCCCGGCTCCCGGTTGCTTCACAGGGCAGAGCTCCAACTTGCCCGTTTCATCATCGTGTGGGCGGGGGCGTTGCGGTTGTTCCTTTGGGAAGGGGCCTCTCCCGTCTCCATATCGGCCCTACCCCTAAGAAGAGCCCTGAGGCCGGATCAGGCCAAGATCCGCCTAGCCCGCCCTTCCGTTCACACAGTGGCCCACGGGAAACCCACGTGCAGGGCCAGAGTGCCCACGCAGCAGCCCCCCACCCGTGATGGGCCACGTGGGAGCTCGGTAGGGGCCATATAAATAAATACATAATAATAATAATAATAATAATATGTATCTGGTATTTCGTTGTTGCCCCATGACTAAAGTGGCCTGGCGTACGTGGTTCAAATGTATGTAGGCGCACGATAAAAATGCAGCTGGGACATGAAAGGTGCACAGCAGATATAAAAGAATACAATCAGAGGCGAGTCTTAAACTTCATCCAGCCCCCGCCCCAAGCGTTGCTTCCGCTCTGGTGTTGGGAGGTCTTGCCCGCCTTGTCCCCACGGGAGGAGCGGCCCGTGTTTTCTGAGGCCCCTGTGCAGTTTCCTTTCTGTGTCTCCTTAAGGTGCTCTTGATGACTTCGATAAGGCCAAGCCGGCTCCGGTGCCAGCCACGCCCCCGTCCACTGATGCCGTCGGGGACAGCAGCAGCTCCGAGAAATCGCCTGGGGATGCAGCCAAAGTAGGGGAGATGAGTGAGCGCCCACCTTGGAGTGGGGGTCAATCCCCTTTGCCGTGGGGGTGGGTGGGAGAGAGGATGAGGCTTCCAAGAACCCTTCCGTGCCTCTTGGTGTGGCTCTGGGCGCGGGCGGGAGGCTTTGCGCCTCGGCCTCTGCTCCAGAAGGGCTTTCTGCTGGGCGGGCCGCTGTCTCCGCTCTAAAAGGAGCATGTGAGGGTCACGCCTCAGGAGAACTGGGGATCGCCTCGTACGAACACGTGTGTGTCCCCCACGCCCCCGGCTGGTGAATGGCGGCCTGCTCCCTCCTGGGGACTGAGCGCTGGTGACGCACGCCCCTTCCCTTCCAGGACTCCCTCTTTGCCTCGCAGGAGAAGTTCTTCCAGGACCTCTTTGACAGTGAGCTGGCCTCGCAAGCCACCGCTGAGTTCGAGAAGGCCATGAAGGAGCTGGCCGAAGAGGAGCCACACCTGGTCGAGCAGTTCCAGAAGCTCTCGGAGGCAGCGGGACGAGTCGGTGAGGAGGAGGCGGAGGGGGGACAGGCTGGGTTTTCAAGGGCCGGGTGGGCGCTGGGGGGGGGGGGGCGGGCCTCCTGGCCCTCTCCTGGCTGGGAAGGCCCCGTGAGCCGGTGGCTGGCTTCTCTGCGTTTGGGGGAGCCTTCTGTCCACCCACCCCATTCCTGGCTTCGTTCTTGCCGGATTCCTTGCCTGCTTTCTCTAGAGAGGGAGAAAGGGGGTTTCTCTCTCCCATAATACTGCTGGGCCTTGAGGGGGGGGGGCAGAATCGAGCCTCCTTTGCAGGAGACGTATCTTTAGATAGTGTAAATGTTTGTTTGTTTATTTATTACATTTCTATACCGCCCAATAGCCGGAGCTCTCTGGACGGTTCACAAAAATTAAAGACATTCAAAGTATAAAACCAACAGCATAAAACCATATTGTAAAATACACTCAACTAGCTCAACCAGATAAAAACAGCAGCAATGCAAAATTACAAATTTAAAACACCGAGTTAAAATTTATTTATAGACTGTTAAAATGCTGGGAGAATAAAAAGGTCTTCACCTGGCGTCTAAAAGCATATAATGTAGGTGCCAAGCGAACCTCCTTAGGGAGCTCATTCCACAGCCGGGGTGCCACAGCAGAGAAGGCCCTCCTCCTGGTAGCCACCTGCCTCACTTCCTTTGGCAGGGGCTCTCGGAGAAGGACCCCTGAGGATGACCTTAGGGTCCGGGCAGGTACATACGGGAGGAGGCGCTCCTTCAGATAGCCTGGCCCCAAGCCGTTTAGGGCTTTAAATGTTAATATCAGCACTTTGAATCAGGCCCGGACCTGGACTGGCAGCCAATGAAATATTGCATCACTTCTTATTTTGTCTCCCCGCCCCCCCGCCCCCCCCCCCCAGAGCAAACACTTTGTTAACCACTTCAGGAACTGTTGGTATTTAAAGTTTAGAATAAATAAACAAACACATGTCATTTGCCGTTACGAGAGGAGGTGAGGGCCACTGGCTCAGGTGGATGACCAGGCCAGGGGGGGCTGGGGGAAGGAGCAGAATCCATGCAGGAGGACGGGGGGTCTTTGGGGGGGGGGGTCTTTGCCATGATAGTTCCATGGAACCTCCATATTCAGAGGCCCTATATCTGCCTAGCCACAGATAAAGGCTTTGCTGTGGTGTTGGGCTAGACGGAAACACACACACCCCCTCCAAGTCTGATCCAGGATTTGTGCTTCTGATTGCCACCCTGGGCAACCCTCTGTCAGGGATGCGTTAGGGCGGATTCCTGCATTGAGCAGGGGGTTGGACTGGATGGCCTTGTAGGCCCCTTCCAACTCTGCTATTCTATGATTCTATGTGGCTCTGGGCTGCTCTCTCTCGTGGCTGGTTTGATTCTTTGCGGGGTCAGCTTGTCTTCTGAGATTTACCTTTTAAAAAGCACCAGCAGAGTAACTTCCTTCTGTAAACCTAATTTTGCTTTGAGTTGGATGAAGCTGGCTGAGGTTGCCATTAGAAAAATGCATGAATTCATTCACAGTGTTAGGGTATTTTTGGATATGGCGTGGGAGTAGACCGGTGACTTCGTATGTTTCTTTAGAAAGAGGCTCCTTCAAAGTTTGTGAACCACCCAGAGAGCTTCGGCTATTGGGCGGTATAAAAATGTAATAAATAAATAAATAAATAAATAAATAAATAAATAAAGTGACAATAAATGCCTGTTCTGATACGTGCTGTTTCTTTACAGACAGTGGTAAGATCGGTCTCCCAACTAGGCAGTGATGAGGGCGGCGTGGAGGCTGATGGTGTTCAGAAAGTTTCTCTCATTTGACTAAACTCAGCTTTACGGCATTTTCGGAGGGTTAAACTTTTCTCAGTTTGGAATGTTTATACACCAGTTTGTAGTGACGATGTCTGAAAAGCCTCTTCTATTTAGTTAATATTTAAAATCTGGTTTAGGTATTCCCTAGACTTCTTTTCAAGTCAAGGGTCCTCCCAAGACATTTCACAATGAAAAGCGTAAGAACCCTATAAGTCATAAACGCGTAGCCGTCTCACATGATACGTAGATAGAATCGTGGCACTTAAAATTACACCTTGGCAGCCTTATTCAGTTTAGCGCTGATTGGAATAGCCAAATTGTTAAGGCCCGTTTAAAAACTGCCTGAGAGGGACCCAAAACCTAGACCCACAGTGACTCTCAGTGCTAAAAAAAATTAAAAAAATAAAATCCACTGACAACAGCAACACAGTGAAATAAACACAAGCTCAAATATGCTGCATAAAAGTGGAATGCCCCGTTTGTGCCGGGGGAGGCAGCAGAAGCCGAGCAGGCGGAGAGGAGCTCGTGGCCTTCACAAGACCCGTGAGGCCTCCCTCTATGGGACGGCCACGGTTTCGCCTCTCTGCATTTTATTTACTTGCTGTGTTTTTAGTCTCCTTTTCAGACCCTGGTTGTCTCCCAACGGGGCTCACATGCCCTAGAAAGAGGGACGTTCCCTGCCCTCGGCCTCACGCATGAAAATGACAGGAGACGCAGGAGGGAGAACCAGGCGTGGAGCTCCCATGGGGGCATTTGAATGCATTTGGGGCTGATCCCCCCAATGGGGCCCTTGGCTTGCGGCTCTGTCCCCAGCACGGGGAGAACCTGAGCGCCGTTTCTGCCAGGGACAGGGGAGCGAGCTCCCTGGCCGATGGGTGGTCTGGTCTGGTCTCCCTTTTTTGGCTTTGGGGGCAGCAACGAGAACAGCCCAACTCTGGGGGAGCCGCTTTGTCTGGTGCACCGGACCCGAGGGTTTCCCGGCCTACGTGCGGCAGCCTCTGAGGGGCCTTTGTGGGATTCCCCGGGCCTTCTCCTGAAGGGCGGCCTCCTTGGTGTAACGGGCCTCCCTCTCACCTTTGCAGGAAGCGACGCCGGGTCCCAGCAGGAGTTCACTTCCTGCTTGAAAGAGACGCTCAGCGGCTTGGCGAAGAACGCCGACGACTTGCAGGTAAAAGCCCGGTGGGGGGTGGGCGGGGCGGAGGGCGGCCTCTTTCCTGGGGCGCGGCAGGCAGGGGCATAGAGCCCCCGTCCAGTCCTCCCACGTCCCCCCAGATGAGGCCGGCTTCAGGCCGGGGGTCTCCCTTTGGGTCGGCCCCCTTGGCTCACGTACGGGGCGGTGGGCGCCTCTCTCCCTCCGCAGAACTCGAGCGTGCCTGAGGCAGAGCTGGCGAAAACCCTGGAAGGCCTGGGCCTGGAGGAGGGCGACGGAGAAGGCAACCTGCTGCCCATCATGCAAAGCATCATGCAAAACCTGCTCTCCAAGGACGTCCTCTACCCCTCCCTCAAGGAGATCATGGAGAAAGTACGGGCCTCCGACAGACCCACGCGTGGCGGGAGGGGGAGGCGGAGGCGGAGGAGGAGGAGGCAGGACCTGAGGGCTGCAGGCCTCTCCGGCTGTGGTTCCCAGCAGCCTGCCTCTGTTCCTGGAGGTAGCAGGCGGCCCTCACACTGAGCAGCCGTTCAAAGCCTCGTGGTTTTGAGCTGGTGGCAGGGACTTCCACAGGGCAGCTTTGGGCTGAGGGAAGGAGCCCTTCCTTTTGCCTGTCCCACTGTTCCATCTTCAGGGCATGACCCCTGTTGGGACCTAGTATTAGAGGAGAGAGGGAGAAAAGTGCCCCTCAATGAGCTGTGCCCCCACCAGGTGCCGTGTTGTATACTTCTGTCATGTACCCCTTTATTCATCTTTTTTTTTAAGTAGAAAACTCCACGTGTTGCAACTTTCCCTTGTAGAGCCGTTGTTCCAATGCCTTGATTATTTTAGTTGCTTTTTCGTGTCCATTTGGAGCTGGGAATGATGCAGATAAGCCCCCCCCCCCACTGATCAGGGGGTGGGGGCAACTGCCCTACGAGGGTCCCAGCAACCAAGGTGGTCTCCCAGGCGGCTTCCGGGGCCTGCTTCTCCCACTGCTGCAGCCACTCACCGGGTGGCCCTTCTGCGCACCCCCTCCCCTGTCTCCCCCCAGTATCCAGAGTGGCTGCACAGCCATCGGGACTCCTTGCCCAAGGAGCAGTACGAGAAGTACCAGGAGCAGCACAGCATCATGGGCAAAATCTGCGAGCAGTTTGAGGCGGAGCAGCCCACGGACGGCGACACGGAGCAGAAAGCCCGCTTCGAAGCAGTCCTGGACCTGATGCAGCAGGTGAGCCGGTGGGGAGGTGAGTGGCGCTTCTGTGCCTCTCCTTGTATGGACTTTGAATGTCTCTGTACCCACCTTGTCCTGTACGACAGACCCAGGCAGCGAACAGCCCTAACACCACCAAGCGCCGCGGCTTGCTTTGTTTTCACTAGGAGGTCTAACGCTATAACAAGTCAGTAGGCGGTAAACTAAGTTGATGGTGGGTCTGGGCTGATGCAGCCCTTGTTCTGACTGTCTTGCAGCTCCAGGACCTGGGACATCCTCCTAAGGAATTGGCCGGAGAATCGGTGAGTCAGGCAGTGGGTTCTCCACACGCACACATCCCGACTTTCCTCTGTGATGCAGGGTTGTTGGTTTTGAGGTTTTTCAAAAAAGGAACAACGTCCCTGCTGGCATCAGGGCGGCATCGGGCATTTCAAAGAGCCCCCCAAAGAGGCAAACCCCCACCAGATGCCGAAGCAAACAGTGCAGCGTATTTGCAAAAGCTCATCAGATGTTCTGTTTGAGTGATTCTCCTTCCATTGCCTTTGACAAGGAACGACAATTCTTTGCTGGAGAAAACGGAAGGAGGATGCAGGACGTCTTTGGGGTCTTGACCTGAGGTGCTCTGTGGCCAGACGCCTCCTGGGCTTTGGGGCTCCCGTGCAGCCGTAGAGGGGTGGCCCACGTGCCTTATCCCGCCTTGCTGCTCCGTTCGGCATCGAGCCCCCCAGGGTGGGATGTGGCTGCGTGTGTGCATGCGACGGGCTCTCTCATCCGGCTGGCTCATGTCCCTCCTCCTCCTCCTCCTCTCCCTTCCTCCTCATCCAGCCGCCCGGCCTGAACTTTGACCTGGAAGGACTGAATCTGCCAGAGGCTGCCAGCGCGGCTGGAGAGCAGTGCCGGATCATGTGACCCCTCCACCCACACCGAGCGGATGGAGAGGAACGCGGCGGCGGCGGCGGCGGCAGAGACCAGGAGGGGAGTTGCTGCCGGGTGGCTTTTTTGTTTTTTGGAATCACCAGGTGCCTAAGGGGGGGCGGGGGGCGGGTGGGGGCGGCCTGACTCTGTTCATGTACGATGTGCAGTTTTATACAAATCCAAACAGGAGGGGCTGAAATGTGCCTGAGGGCTGCCTGCCCTCCGGTCTCTGCCTCTGCTGCTGCCACCCGGCACCTCGAGAGGAGTCACTCAGCCTCATGGGCCTGGAGGCCACATTGGACTTATGGACAGATCCAGCTGGCGGGTTGGTGCTGCCCTGCCAGCCTTTGATGGGACACGCCAGATGAGAGAAGCCGTCCCTTGCAGGCAAAGGGAGGAGGAGGAGGAGGAGGAGGAGGGGGAAACGCCTGCAGAGCAAATGCCCCCTTGGGTGGTGGTGGTGGTGGTGGGGAAGTTGGGGTCGGGGGCGTTAGGGTTTGTGTGGCTCTGCTGCTCCCTTTCCGAAGCTGCTCCTCTTAGGCAAACTGGCTGCATCCGTTATTTTTGAGTCACACAACTCCGTACGCACTGGGCCAGCAGCTCCTCTGCACCGAGCACCCGGGAGACCCTTGAGCCATGGGGAAGGAGTCCGTTGCTGGTGGGTGCAGCACAGTCCCAGCAACACTCGTGGCTGGCAAACTCCGCCGGCCTGGGGCTGAGGCGATGGCGGCCCACGCTAACCTGCCCTCGGCCATTCCTGCTCAGTGCAGAACCAGCTGCCTTGGGTCCAGCTTTTCTCCTCCCTGCTGCTTTTAATTAATCTCCCCTCCCCTTCCTGCCCACCATGACTTTAACACTACTTCTTTCTTGGCCCCTGCCTACGCTGAGAGGCTGCTGGGGGCAGAATTGGCTGCTGCCCCTTAGGCAGAGCGGAGGGCCTTGGGAAATGGGCTTCGTGGTGGGAGGAAGGCCGGGTGGACAGGTTCTCTCTGCCAGGCCTGCGGAGCGGGGAAGCTGACTCCAGCGGCGGCGGATTTCTCACTCCTTCCCTGGTGGGGAAGAATTTTGTGGATTTTTTGGTAAGGCTACTTATTCAAATAAAGGTGGAAGTTGATCCTTTGACCTCTGTTGCATCTCTGCCTTTTCCTTGACTGAAACTGCACAATTGTCTTTGTGCCGTATTGCTGGTTTCAATCCTCAGCACGTAGGGGAGCAAGCAAGCAAATCAGTAGGCCCGAATGGGACTCGGTAGAGCTTGCTTCTGAGTAAACAGAACCAGGGGCATACTGTGGGTCTGCCTTGATCCTCCTCCTAACCACTGTCAGTTGGGTGGAGCATTGGCTCATGTATTTTCAAAGGTTGCCCAGAAGTCAAAGCAAGCCTGCAGTGCTGCCGCCTGCTCCCCTGTGCCTGACAGGTGTTTGATCTGGAGCCACGAGACAGGGAACAGCCACTCTTCCCTGTCCTGCAGTGGGTGGCTAAAATGTTGGCAGCTCCTGCTTCCGGTCTGATCACCACTTTTAGATGCCTTATAAATCAGGGGAGTTCATTTGCTCACTGATTGGGTTCTCTATAAGGTGCTGGTATCAGAGTACACAACAGGTGCACCTCTCAAAAGCTTTGGGGTAATAAAGGGTTTTAAACAAATGAATAGGGAGATGAAAGAGAGTCTGCAGTCGGTCTACTATGGTGAAAACTACAACACAGGCCCTGGTGGCACCTTTATTTATTTATTTATTACACTTATATACCGCCCCCATAGTCAGGGCTCTCTGGGCGGTTTACAGAAATTCTAAAATTAAGATAAAAACGAGTATACAAAATTTAAATTTCTAAAACACAGAACATATACATATAAAGCATTAAAAACCGTTAAAAAGCTAAACGTGGGTGATTAAGATGTGCCGCTATACGCCTGGGCAAAGAGGAAAGTCTTAACCTGGCGCTGGAAAGATAGCCGCGTTGGCACCAGGTGAGCCTCGTCAGGGAGATCGTTCCATAGTCTGGGGGCCACCACTGAAAAGGCCCTGTCCCTCGTTGCCACACTCCGAGCCTCTCTAGGAGTAGAACCTTAGATGTTGAACGTAGTGACCAGGTGTATTCCCATCGGGAGAGGTGTTCCGTCAGGTATGGTGGTCCCAAGCCATGTAAGTTTCACCTTAAAGGCGAACACCATTATTCTGACAGAAGCTTTTGTGCACATGGATCGAGTGTTTCGGGTGCTACAAGGCTCTTCATCATTTGTTGGCTGCACTAACCCAATATCTCTGGGCCAATAAACGTCTCTGGGCAAATAAATAACATCAGGCCATAAGATGTGTTGGAGATGTGTGTGTGTAGTTTTTATTATCTCAGTAATAATTGTTCATTTATTATTATTTATTACATTTATATATACTGCCCCGTAGCTGAAGCTCTCTGGGCGGTTTACAAAAGTTTGTTTATCTACCCATCTGCCTATATGGAGATTGATCTGTTACAAAATGAGTTTATAATAAGAGTTATAAAGCTTGAATTTGCTTCCCTTTCCTCCCCCTCCTCCTCCTCCTTCCCAATCCCCTTTCCTTTTGTGTCGTGTCTTTTACATGGTAAGCCTGTGGGCAGGGACTGCCAAGAAATACTTTCGTAACCCGCCGTGAGAGCCTTTTTGGGCTGAATGGCGGCATAAAAATGCTTTAAAAAATAAATAAATGATGGGGGAAGGTTGCTGGAGGTCTGGGGAGGGCGCCGCTCTGCGCGCACGTCTCTATGGCATGTTACTCCCCCCCCCCGCGCGGCCGGAAGTGGCTCTGTTTTCCTCTTCGTCCGTTCCCTGGGCGGAAGTGTCGCAAAGCGGCGGAGGCGCCCGTAAAGCTCGGCGAGGCCGCAAAGCGCGGCTGCCGGGAAGAGCGGCGGCGGCGGCGGCCGCAGGTGGCGACGGGCGGTTGGTCGGTCGGGCGATAAAATGGCAGCTCCGGGGCGTCCTGGAGGAGGCGACGCTGCCGGCAGAAGAAGCGGCGGGGGCGGCGGCGCCAACTCCAGAGGTAGCGGCGCCTGGAAGGGAGGCCGGACTCCGCGGGGCCTCGGGGTGGGTGGGGGCAGGGAGGCCGCTGCCACTGCCCCCCTCCCGACTGCAAGTCCCATCAGCCCCAGCTGAGTTAGTCCGCGGGGCGGGAGGCGCGGGCCCAGGCCCTCTGGCGCTGCCCCCCCCCCCCCCGGCTCGAAAAGATGTTTGGGGACTCCGACTCCCATCATCCCCGGCCCTTGTCCCTAGGATAGTGGAAACAAGCCCGGCGAGGAGGCGTCAGGAGGGGGGGGGAAAGGGGGAGGGGCACAACATTTCTCCTCCCCCCTTTGAGTGGGGGGGCAGAGATAGTGTCTCCCTCCCTCCCTCCCTCCCCCTCCCGGTGTGGGGGGGTTTGCAGGCGGCTCTACGAGGAGGCAGTCCCCGCATCGCATCCGCGTGTGTACCTGCACACACGCGATGAGCGCTTCAGGCCGTGTAGAAATACGTGTGTGCGGGTGTGCGCGTGTATTCATTGCACGTCACTTCACGGGCTGATTGGATGGAGGCGAAGCCCAGAACTACTCTAAACAAAGAGAGCCTGGAGGGGGGGGAGAGGGAGGGAGGGAAGGAAGGAGGAGATTCCCCCCCCCCCCGCCTGCTTTGCCCGGCATGTGTGTGTATATTTTATTTATTTATTTACTTATTACATTTATATACCGCCCCATGGCCGAAGCTCTCTGGGCGGTTTACGACAGTATATGGATAGTTTGTTGTTAAAGCACCAAACAGCACTTCAAGAGAGATTTGGGCTGGATCCCAAAAGGATGCAGTTGGAGAAATAAATAAAAACGTTTATTAGAGTGAATAACAAAATAGGGGCGTGGTGGGTGGGGAAATGAAACCTTAAAAGCAAAATGTTTTGGCTTGGCCTTGTTCCACTGCTCTGTTAGGAATGTAGCACTTGGAGAAGGCGGAAAAAACAAAAAATGTTTTGTTTTAAGATTTTGATATGTGTGTGTTTGTGAGAGAGGTATGTTTATACATATGCAAGATCTATACTCTGTACAGTTGCTAGTGCCTTTTTCTTGTTGTTTATGTTATGTTCTTCATTATACAGATAATCTCAAAGTGGTTTGCGTAATTAAGCCTGTTATTCTGTATACCAGTGGTTCCCAAACTTTTTCAGGACATCGCCCCCTTGGTTCCACAAACTCATGCCCCGTGCCCCCTATCCTACACTGTAAAAATCATTATTCAGAATAGCGGTTTTCAACGACCCACTAAGGAAGATAATAACAGTAAAATTCAAAACAGTAACAATTAATTGAATATTTTTTCAAAATCTAATTGCATTTTTTTAGTTTATTCAATTAAACATAATTGATGAACTTGATCCAGTGATATCATCTTTTCAAAGTTTGATAGTCATTTAGCAAGAATATTAGATATCACATTCAGTAACTGGGGTAGAGTACCTCACTATTCTTTACATTCTTCATATGATGGACGGGCTTGATGAAGTGATACCAGTTTCCCAATGTCTGGTTTAAAGTCACTTAACATGAGTCTTAAATCACCACATTTAGTAATCTGGAGTCGATTTCTTTGCTTGGAGAGAAGTAGGCAGACCAGACAAAAACCACATTCCACCAAATATGATGCTGGAAATGCAACCAGGAGCTTCTGAACCGCTCTCCATAGTGCAGGGTAGCGTGGCACGCCAAGCAGGGTATGTCTCTTCATTAGCGTTTTGGTGCTTTTGAAACATTTCAATTCACCATTAAAAGGACTCTTCTTAAACGGTATTAATACATGTGTGGATTCTTTCCCTATATGGCTTGGGACCAAACTACCTTCTCCCATAAAAGTATCCCTGGGTTTTAAGACCATCTGGAGAGGCGCTTCTCGGAAAAGACCACCTCGAGTGCCCCCCTGCCTCTTAATGCCCCCCCTATGTAATCCCCCCCCCAAAGGGGGCAGTACCGCCCACTTTGGGAACCACTGCTGTATACCCTTATCTGGGAGCAAGCGCCACTGAAAACACTGGAACTTACTTCTGAGTAGACCTGTGTAGGATTGCAGTGCAAAACAATAACACATCACCTATCATACAAAGATGTCTGATGCTAAATCACCTGTACGGCTATTTCAGCCGTCACTTTTGTTGGTTTTGGACTGTTTTGGACCGGCGTAGGAACTGTGCTAACGTAACTCCGTTTGTGGGCCATGGAAAAGAACCTCTAATGGTGAGGTGACCCCTTGCCCAGTTATTTGCCTGGACACCATTTTTGCTCACCAGCCACAAATAGATGAGCAGTTTTCTAGCCTGATCCATTTCCCCACCGACAATGAAACTAAAGATGCAAGTCTGGAGGGTGTTGGAGGAGCAGAATCGAATGTCTGCCGTGATTCGTCCATCTTAAATACTGTCTTTTGTTTCTCCTCTCAGTCTGACAGCAGTTCTACAGCGCCGATTCCTGGATACTTCTGGATCTACTCTGATAAAAGAAGAGGGGCGGGAAAGGTGAGTGACTCAAACATCACCATCACCATCACCTGCTTAAGATAGCGGAACAGCAAATAACCTTTGAGTGGATTGCGTAAGCCCCTTGGAGGGGGAAGGGTCCTCTGAAGGTTAGGGTGGGAAGTCCCACTGATCTTGGTAGAATTTCTTCCAAGTAAGCACTTCACAGATTTGGAGTGTTAGTCCCAGGACTAGATGTCTTGATCGTACATTCGCATGTCGTCTTGATATGTAAGTGTTGCCCTGGTGTGGCTTTGATCCAGGAGGCGCTAAACCACGAATATTGTGTGTGGGTGTGTCTGTGGGTGTGAGGCACAGGGAGGGGGGGCTGCGGAGGGTCTTTGCTCATCACTGCATGCCGCTCATTGCTGCTGTAAAAGTGTTCAGCTATTTGCTGGTTATTCTGCTCTGATAAAACCTTGCATGGGTGGCGATGATGCTACGTTGGTAGGGAAGTTCAGCCTCCGAAAGTCAGTGGTAGTTTATACTCTTGGTTGGGTAGCTCTTGCGTTTGCCTTTGGCCCCAGCGTTGACTTATGTTGTCTCCCATCTCTCCCGTGCACAAAAACGGCTCTCCTCTCACACCCTTTCCTTTCCTTTCCTTCCCTTATGAATCTAGAAATTGTGCCTTCCCAGACACAGCATCCTATGGATACTTCCTAGTGTGAGTATCCTGCACTATGTATTTAGGAGTCAGGGTTTTTTTTTAGGGTGGGGGGATCAGTCCTGGACTCTTCTGGCCGCCTCTGTATTTCCACACTGGATAAGAACAGATAGGAGGATGGTTGTGGGGAGAAGGAGAACACAGGTGTTAAAGGATGGTTCAACTCGGCATCGTGTCATCGAACATCTTTGGGCTACGTGTGTGTGTGTTTCCTGGGCCCAGGGTGGCGCTCTCCGCTGTGTGGCTGTGGATTTTCTTTCTCTCTCTCTCTCTCTCTGTTACATGCTCTGGGCCTGCAGGATGAGAGTGGCCTATAAATCAAACATGCTCCTCTTTCTCCTGGTTTTGAGCATCTCTCCCGCCGCGCCGCCCCCAGTGGCTCAGGCCAGGGCATGACGTTGACCCCGCCTGGGGCCTTAGCCCTGGAGTCCACCAGAGCTCTGTGTACTCCTGTTGCTGCAGCAGCTTCCGTTGCTCTGACTCTTGTGTAATACTTCCCCCTTCCCTCTTGTGAAGGCTGTGACGCTCCGCTCTCCTGGGTGCCTTTGTCTCTGGCTCGTTCAGCAGCCGAAAGCCCTTGCCATTGCTGGTGACCTTGCTTGGCCGGCCGGCCACCCTCCTCCTCCTCCTCCTCCTCTCCTCCCTTATCTGCTTATGACCAGCTCTGGGGCACGGCCAGGATGCCTCATCACCTTGGCTGGGCTGCCACAGAGCCCTCTAATCGCTTCCTGGCTGAGCTGCGGCTGTTTTCTCTCTCCCCCTGCCACCCATCGCCGCCCCCTTCCCAGCTCTTCCTCTGGGGTTTTGTGCATGTTTGCCCCTCCCGTCCCACCCCGCCCCTTGAGCGGCTTCCCCGCTGGCCAGGACCCAGATTCCCCAGGTAGTCTGCTGACAGTGTTGTCTGTCTGCTGATTCCATCGTCTCACGAACAGAAGAGGGAGGGATTGAAAATCTCCGTCTTCTGTGTGTGTTTTTCTTTACTTAGGATTTGCTTGGCCAAAACGAATGGCCCTGTCAGTTCTGCTGCTGAATGAATGCGCCCACGTGTGCGCTGGCCGCCTGCAAGGTCATCAAGGTTCAGGCTGCCCCACGCCAGTCTGCCTAGACCCCAATAAAGGGGGCGGAAGGGCTCTAATCTGTGAAGCCCTCCGCTGTGGGGCCCTGTGGTCTGCCTGGAACCGGCTGTGCTTTGGTTTTGAGGCCCAGTTCGAGGAGGAGCAGGCTTCAACCCTCAAGATCCCAAACTGGCCGAGGGCCCTGGTCTCTGGAGGGCCTCCGGCGCACCCCAGCAGAGTCGCTGCTCTCGGTGCTTCTGCCTCTTAAAGTCAGGGTTGTGGCCGGGGGGAGGGGGGGCATGGCTGGAGAGCGGTCTTCTCTTTGGTGGGGGTGGAGGTCCCTCCCCACCTCTCCCTTCTGCGCGCTGAGGCACCTGTTCCACTGGAGCCCTGCTGCTCACAAGCGTGGGAGGCTTGTAGGCGCTGTTTGTTTTGAATTCCAGGCGTTGTAAAGCCGTCTTGGGGACCATATGGCTAAATGCGGAGTGCAAATACCTTAAATAAGCAGAATGCTCAAGCAGAGAGGTGCAATGCCGAGCGCAGCCGTGCAGGCTTCCACGTGGGGGGACCGTGGGCCCAGCTGGCTCTGGTGGAAGCCGCCCTCCAAGCCTTCTGCCCCCCAGCGCCTGATCCTTTCGCTGGGGGTTGGGCCGGGGGTTTTCTGCCTGCAGAGCCCCGAGCGGCAGCCCTGACTGGAGCAGCTCCCCTCCTGCAAGCAGGGAGGCTTTGGCAACGTTGGCTCTCTTTTCTTGGGCCCCAAGTGGCCGTGTCGAGCAGCGGGCCACGGCAAACCTTTTGGTGGGCTGGTCACTCCTGGGCACACGTTAGTTGCAAGTCTGCAAAGCCAAGGGAGGGTGCTGGCGGTTGGGAGCACCCGAGCATGAGGGCACAACTGATGAGGGCGATGGGTTGCCCATGAAGGTGCGGAGGGCTGGGAACCACAGGCCTTCAGAGGGCCCCGTGGCTCACAGCAGCAGCAACAGCAACACTCCCCGCCCTCCCCCACGCACAAACGCACACGGTTCCCTGCAGCCAGTGAGATGGGGAAGGTGCCCTCTCCTCGGCCCACAGGTGTTATTTTACCCAACCCTGAAGCGCCACTGAGTGTGCCTCTGAAGTCCCGCAGGTATCGGCATCACCCCCATTAGGGGGGCCAAACCCAGCAAGCCCCTTCAGAATCCGTTTTGAAAGGCTCCGTGCCCGGCTCGCGAGGGCATCTTTTACCACACGGGAGGAAGTGAATCGCTGGAGAGGAGGAATCGCGAGCCCCGTGGCCAGCCCTGATGTGCGTTGGGCAACTTGCCAGGTGTGCTTCCGAGTCCTGGCCTCTCGGCTGCCCCAGCCCTGGGCTTTGCTTCTTGCACCCGTGGCCGCGTTGCTTGGGCCCCAGTGCCTTCCTCATCCTCGCTCGGTCTCTGCCCCAAGCGGCTCTCGTTCCCACGTTAAAACTGCTCCATACCGGGGAAGAACCAGCGAGTTCACAGCCGATTCTTTTTGGCAATTGGACTCGCGTGAGTCCTGCCGGAGCAGCAAATCTGGCCGCTGCCGCTGGTTCCTCGTCTTCTCCTCAGATCCAAATCGGTTCGCTCAGCCCTTGCTTTGAACTCCTACGGCGTGAGCAGAACGGCTCATGGCTCCGCTATTTCCCCCGTCTCCAGGGTGCCTAAGTTAATGGTGCCGGAGGAAGCGCTTGATGGCGAGGCGAGGCGGGAGTGGACCTGCCGGCGTCCACCCTGGATAGCCATCAGGCCTCGTTTGGGGCAGGAGGATGGGCGGGAGAAGAGCCCAAATGCTTATTTGCTCATTCTAATGGTTCTCTTATTTGGTTTGCAAGTTTATGAGCTGCTCTTGTTGTGGTTAGAAGGGTACAGCAGTAAAATGAAATCCAGCTGTAAAACAATCCAAGGGGCAGAGCCTGCCGCGGGAACCTTCCATGAGGCAGGCAAACAACGGAGCAGTTTAAGTCGCTCGGGGGGTAGGCAAGGGAGCCTTCCCCAGGCTCTGGGCGCCCAGTGAGCTTCCTTGGGGTGGGTGTTGCGGGGCACCGCCCCTGGGAAGCCCTCTATCCCACCTCTCCGTACGGTCTGACCTCAGGTGATGGTTGCAAGGTTCAGGCTGGTCCGTCTGGTGGAGGGAAGGTCCCAAGCCAGGAGGGGGCCGCCTGGGGCCTGGCGGCAGCGGAACACAGACGGCCACAAACCCCTCTGCTGGCCAGCCGGACTGGATCCCGGTTGCGGGGGCACAAAGAGTCGAGGAGGGTTGGTGCTTTCGGGGTGTGTACGGGTGTCCCCATTTGGGGGCTGGGTTGGACCAAGGACGCTTGACTAGGGAAACCTGCCTGAGTCCCTTCGTTCCTTCTTTTCGTGCAACCCAGAATCCGCCTGCCACGCGATGTGGTGGCAGCCACGGACTTAGAGGGCTTCAAAGAGGAGCGAGACAAACTCATGGAGGCTCTGGCCGTCGGTGGCCGCTCGTTCCCAACGGCCGGATGCTCCCTGTGCCAGGCGTCGAGGAGCGGGAGCGGGCCGTTGCACGCCTGTCCTGCTTCCGGGCTCCCCGGGAGGGCAGCTGGTTGGCCACGGTGCAAGCAGAAGGCTGCCTTGGGCCTGATCCAGCCTCAGGGCTCCTCTGATGTGCTTACAGCGTTTCATGTCAGCGTGTCAAATATTTCCTCCTCTTTGCCGGAACCAAGTGAGAAGTTTGGAGAGGATGGGGGGGAGGGAAGGTCTGTTTCCACTTGCGAAACCCCTGTGCCCCCTTGTCTGAAGAGGCCCCCGACAAGAAGGGAGGGGAGGGCCTCCCTTTTGCGAGAGGGCTGCATGCGTAAGTGGAGCGAGGGAGCGGCTGCATGAGCGGCAGCAAGAAAGGGCAGAACCTGAGCAGCAACACGCCTGAGTTTGTGGCACGGAGAGCAGCCGCTGCGTGACACTCTGGGAGCAGGCAGCCCTGGCGCGCTTTGCGGGGCATATTTTGCAGGGGAGTCGTCGTGGGCTGGGGAGGGGGCCGGAGAGGAGCAGAGCTGTGGTGACTCAGCTGATCTGCTGCTGCTGCTGCTTTGAAAGTGCCGGTTGTGGGACTGGGGAGCCCAGCGGGATGGCACAGGTCCCTCGCCTGCTGTACCGCTCCGGGCGCCTCCGAGCGATGTTCTTCCCTCCGGTGAGGTTTGAGCCAGGCACGCTGCTGGCTCCTGCCTGTAATCCCAGCTCCCTGGGAGACTGGCGCATCCCTTCCTCTTGAGAGTTCGATCTAGGCCGCCGTGGCCTGAGCTGAGCAGGTGTCTGTGCTAAGTCAGCATCAGCCTGGGGGTCCCCGGGGAATTGGACACCCACCCACCCACCCCGTTGCCTAAGGAGGGTGAAACATTGCTGTGCTGTTGGCTGTATCTTAATAGCTGCTATTCTAAGAGAACAGCCCTTTGCACTGGTACAGAAGGCGTGGCCTTCTTGGTGACTCTTGGAGAACAGGGAGGGTGTGGATGGCAGCAACTTTGCCATTGGCACTTGCTTTGCAGGTTGATGGGGAAGGCCGCCCTGGTCCTTGGTGCAAGGCCTGCCGGTGGGCACCAGGCTGGCCTCTGTGATGTTGGCTGCTCTGGAGACCTTTGCTTCCCTATTTGGCCGTGTCTGGAAATGCAGAAGGGCACTGGACCAGCTATAGGGATACTGGTGGAGGAAGAGGGCTTGTCTCCCGCTGCCTCTAAATGTTAAAAGCCCCAAACGCTTAAGTGAGAAGTAGAAGCTGCCCGTTGACTTCTGCCTTCTGCTTCCTCTTCGTTAGCCCTTTAAGAAGAGCCCTGCCAACTTAGCCCATGATAATTATGTTTTCTCCGCCCCTTGGGTGGGAGGCTTGGTCCAGGCTTTTTGGAATCCCAACTGTGTAATGTCTACCGGATTGCCCCGTTCAACAAATTCTAAAAGGTTGCTGAGGCCGGACTTCCCTGTGCAGAAGCCACGCTGGTTCTTCTTCTCAGCAAGGCTTGTTCTTCTATGTTAGGGGTGGGGAGCCTGTGGCCCTCCTAGCATGGTCAGTGGTCAGGGATCATGGGAGTTGTGGCCTAACATCTGGAGGGGACTAGGTTCCCCACCCCAATTCTAGCTGTGTCTGCTAGACCAGTTTCCCCAGACCAGATTTATTTATTTATTATTACATTTTTATGCTGCCCAGCCCAATAGCCAAAGCTCTCTGGGCGGTCCACAAAATTTGATATTTGTCAGCTGCAAAGGGGAGGGGACAGTGGTGACTCCTCTTGTTGCAGATCTGGGAGTAGAGGACCTTGCTGTGGCCCCACTCTTTGCACGGCTCGATTTGTGGTGCTGAGGCTGAGCCGGTGCGATGGCCAGCTTGCCTGTGTAGGGATGAGGGCCTGTGGGTGTCCAGCAGCCTGCCTGTGAGCAGCCCTTGTTCCAGCTAGAGTTCTTTAGCGGACTCGGCTCTCTCCTTCGTCCTGGGAGCACCTGCACCAGGTCCTGCGTGAACGTGAAGGCTTGCTTCCGCACAGGGCTCAGGCAGCATAAACAGCCTCTCCCTGGGAGCGTTACTGGGTGGGCAGGCAGGGACGATGGTGTGCATAGGAAGGCTTCCAGGCGCCAGAACGGAATGGCTTGTTCTTCTTTTCTTCAAGGAAACAGAGCCTGGATTGAGCCGCTGAGTCGGGGTTTCTCAGTCAGTCCGTTGCCTTTCCTCCACTGCCCGCTTGCTCCTCATCCGTGGCGGCGTCTGCGTGCCCCCTCCTCCCTCGGTGAGCCGTGGGCGCCTTTTCTCCGCACAATGGGCCCTGGCTTTGCAGGTTGTTCCTCAGGGGCTTACGTTCGTTCAGCCTTTTGAGAAAGTCACGGCCTCTTATTTAACAGGGTAGAAAAGCTGCAAGTGGTACAGAACATTCCCCTCCTGAAGCATCAAGGGCAGAGGAGCGCACGTGTCCATAGAAACCTGAAATGGGTTTGTTCAACGGCTGCTTACAGGCTTCTTCTTCTTTTCCCCCTTTTAAAAAAATCTCTCAGGGCGAATTCACAAGAAAACAAGATGTCAGACACGGGGAGTAGCACAGATGGGAAAACAGATATACCCAACGGTAAGAGGAGAGGAAGTAAAGGAGCAAACACACACCCCAAACCCACCCACCCTCTCTCTGAGATGTGCTGCTGCCGCTGCTGCCTGGTCTTTGAATGTTGCTTGGGCTCCCTGAATCAGAGCGAGGCCATTTGTGGTGGATTCAGAGCTCCCGGGGGTGGGGTGGGGGCTTTCTGGGGCAGCTTCCTGCCAAATCGGGCTGGATTCCGCCCTTCTAGTGCCCAGGCCTCCCCGGCGCTCCTCTCCCCCTGGGCCAGGCCAGGGGACTCAGGCAAGAGAAGGCCTCCCAGGGTTTTGAGGCCGCTCACATTGTTGAGTGAGCTCTTGGCTGTCACGACCTGCCCGGGGAGACGGAGAGCTTGTGTTTCACGCTGTTTAGGGCGCAGCGTCGCAGGGAGAAATCGGAGCTGCACAGCCTGGCCAGGACTTGGCACACCCACAGGGCGACGGCCGGAGTGGTGGTGGGGCCACCAAGGGGAGCGGCCACCGTGGCCTTTGTGCAGAGCCCGTGGGTCCGCTTTGCTTGCAGGCCCCGCCAGCAGATGGGGGGAACAATGGCACCGGCCTAGTCTGCTTGGAGCCGAAGGTCATGCCCACTGCCCTGCCTGCCGTGGGGCCTCCCCTGGGCCTCTCGCCTAGGGCTGGCTGGCAGCCTCCGTGCCGCCGAACTGCCTGTGCTGTCTCCCACTGTGGCGAGGTCAAGCCCTCGCCACGCTGGGCCTTCGGCCGGGGCCCTTCATCGAGCCCTGGGCCCCGCTGGCTTGTCCAGGGCCAGATGCTCTCCCCTCTGCCCAAAGTGCCAGCCAGGGCTCCCCAATGCCTTTCCCAGAAGTCCCGGAGGTGCGGCAGGCCCTTGGGCCGCTCTTCCCCCAGTCCTGTGGAGCTTCAGCCCAAGTGGAGCTCTCTTGGCCCCAGCTCTCATGCCGGGAAGACTGAGCCTGGCGCGGGGACAGACGCCGGAACGTGCACCGAGCGGCAGGGCGAGGCTAGCTTGTATGTGTGTGTGTGGGGGGTGAATCGCGGCAACAGCAGCGGCTCCGTGGGCCCGGTTGGGGAAGAGAACCGGGAGATGCCTGCCTGAGGGAACCTGTGTGGACACTCCTGCGGGGCTTGGGCAGCCCCTGGGCTGTCAGGCTGGCACCCCCCGCTGGGATCCCACCGGCCGCTGCTTGTCTCGCGCAGGGAGTTTGTCGAGCAGCCCGGAGGAGATGTCTGGCGCCACGGAGGGGCGGGAGACGTCTTCCGGGGTGGAGGTCGAAGCGTCGGACCTGAGCCTGAGCCTCACCGGGGACGAGGTGGGGCCCAACCGGACCTACACCGAGAGCTCTGCGGAAGAGAAGGACTCTGACAGCATGGACGACACGGGGCACTACTCCATCCACGAGCTGAACCGGACCTACGACCGCTCCCACTCGGAGGAGGAGGAGGAGGAAGAGGAGGAGGAGGAGGAGGAGGAAGAGGAGGAGGAGCTGGAAGCCGAGGCCCAGCGCTCCCGCCGGCGGGCCCAGCGCAAACGCCCCAACCGGGACCGGGACTCCTCCGACGACGAGCGGGCGCTGGAGGACTGGGTGGCCTCGGAGACGACGGCGTTGCCCCGGCCCCGCTGGCGAGCCCTGCAGGCCCTCCGGGAGAGGCAGCTGGGCTCCAGCGCCCGCTTCGTCCACGAGGCCTGCGGCGCCCGCGTCTTCGTGCAGCGCTTCTGCCTCCAGTACGGCCTGGAGGGCCACGGCGGCTGCGTCAACACCTTGCACTTTAACCAGCGCGGCACGTGGCTGGCCAGCGGCAGCGACGACCTCAAGGTGGTGGTGTGGGACTGGGTGCGCAGGCAGCCCGTGCTGGAGTTTGAGAGCGGCCACAAGAGCAACGTCTTCCAGGTCAGGAGGGCGTCCGCGGAGGCCTCCCTTGCCCCGGGGGCAGCTTCTTTTGCCTGCTCCCAGCCCCTCGGACGGGCCAGGCAGATGGTCCGTTGGAGTGGGGGGGGTGTTTGGGAGGGGGGGAGCAGGTCTTGCCTTGATGCCAAGGTGGGTGGGTGGGTGCAGGGTCCCCCCCTCTCCGCTTCCAACCCTGGGCTGCTCCTCTCCTGTCCTCGCAGGCCAAGTTCCTCCCAAACAGTGGCGACTCGACCCTCGCCATGTGCGCTCGGGATGGCCAGGTCCGCGTAGCTGAGCTCTCGGCCACCCAGTGCTGCAAGACCACCAAGCGGGTGGCCCAGCACAAGGGCGCCTCGCACAAGGTGAGCGTGTGTCGGGGAGGCGGCCGTGGCTGAGAGGAAGGGAAGACCTGGCTCTGGGCATGTGGCTTGGGGGGGCCGGGGGGAGGGGGCGGGGCTGAGAGGAAGGGAAGACCTGGCTCTGGGCATGGGGCAGGGGGGGCTCAGAGCAGGGACGGGGCAAAGACGCGCCCCATTTGAGCGGTCCGGATCCGCCAGGGCACGGACGGTTCTTCTTGGACCGAAGAGCAGCAGATGACGTTTTCGCAATGAGTTCATGGCTCCAACTTGGAGATTAACCCCCTGTGGGACCAATAGGGCTTCCTTCCAGGTAAATGTATTTGACACGCAACTCTTACCTGGAGGTTGCCCAGTCCGGGAGCTTGGAAGGGGGTCCCCAGGGCTAGGGAAGGATCCGGCCGCAGCCCTGGGGAGCCTCGGCTGCCCGTCCGTGGTGATGGTCCGCAGCGAGGGGGGCCTGGGGGGCCCTGAGGTGTCAGCCAAGCTCTCTGGACTGGCTGCCTGAGGGCGATGTCTGCCAGCCCCCGGCCAGAGGGCTTTTGCCCTTTTGCCACTCCTGGCCTCGGTCTGCGCCCTCTGAGCCTGCTTTAGGCTGGGGGCCCTGCTGGGCTCTGGGTTGGGAGGGCTGGCCGGGCAGTGGCTGCGGGGGCCATGGTGTGTCAGTGCTGGGGGGGGGGGGCGGCGCTCAGTGCAGTTCCCCCCATGACTCTGCGTGGTTTTCTCTCTCTCGCAGCTGGCCCTCGAGCCGGACTCTCCCTGCACTTTCCTCTCAGCCGGTGAAGACGCCGTTGTCTTCACCATCGACTTGAGACAAGACCGGCCGGCTTCGTAAGTGTGGCAGTTTGGAGGTGCCGGGAGGTTCTCCCTCCCTCCCTCCCTCCGTTGCTCCCCCCGGCCTGGTCCCGCTCTTGTAGGGTGACCCTACGGAAAGGAGGACAGGGCTCCTGTATCTTTAACAGTTGCATAGAAAAGGGGATTTCAGCAGGTGTCCTTTGTACGCATGTCGCACCTGGTGAAATTCCCTCTTCATCACAACAGTTAAAGCCGCAGGAGCTATACTAGAGTGAGCAGATTTAAAAGAGGGCAGGGCTCCTGCAGCTTTAACTGTGGTGATGAAGAGGGAATTTCACCAGGTTCCCCATATATACAAATGACACCTGCTGAAATTCCCTTTTCAGTACAACGGTTAAAGATGCAGGAGCCCGGTCCTCCTTTTCATAGGGTCACCCTATGCTCTTGTGCCCCCCCCCCCCCCCGGGGGAGGCTTCTATAGCTGCCACTGCCATGCCTGTTTCTCCTCTTGCTTGGGGTTGTGAGCATTTCGATCCTCTCCGGAGCAAGCTCACTTGCGGAGGAGGAAGAGGAGGCCACAGCTTTCGAATCTCTTCCGAATCGAGGCCAGGGCCCGCGTTTTTTTCCTCCTCTGTAGGAAAGATGGGAACTTGGCAGGTTTCTTTCCCCCAAATGGTCCCCCTAAGGGCTCTCTCTTCTTCCCTTTTTCTGGCCTTCCCGGAAGAGCTCGGATGGGAACTCTCCAGGGAGAAACCGAAGCCAAATCTTCCTGGCCAAATTCCTCCGGCATTCCCAGCGCCTTATCAAAGGCTGTAAGGTGCCCGGAGAGCCGCTCTTTCTTCCCGGCCAGAGTCAGGGGAGGCACTTTTCCACCTGGCTGCCGTGGGGAATTGGAAGTCTCCTCTTCACACTCTTCTGTTGCCCTTCTCTTTGCTTCGTCTTTCTAGGAAACTGGTTGTGACCAAGGAGAAGGAGAAGAAAGTGGGCCTCTACACCATCTACGTCAACCCGGCCAACACCCACCAGTTTGCTGTGGGGGGCAGAGATGAATACGTCAGGTGAGCTGCGGTGTCATCGCCCCCTTGGGACCCTTCACCTGGGACCTCTGGTGTGAGCCAAGTGGGCTGGCGGGGTGACGGGCGCTCTCTGGCCGCGGTGTCCCGGCTGGTTGGCACTGGGGGAGGCGGGGAGGCAGCTGCCTTCGGGGCTGGACGGGAGCTGCCTGTGCACTGCTAGAGGCCGGCGGCTGCTGGGCCCGGCGAAAGGCTCTCCCATGGCCGGGTGGCTCTCAGGTGGGATAGTTCGCTCAGCCTCCTGGAGCACCAACCGTCCCGCCCCCCTTCTTGACCTCTGCCAGGATCTACGATCAGCGGAAGATCGACGAGAACGAGAACAACGGGGTGCTGAAGAAGTTCTGCCCTCACCACCTGGTAGGGAGCGGCTGCCCTTCTGCCTGGGATCGGGTCCGGGAGGGGCGGGCATCAGCCAGGGGCTGCGCAAAGGAGAGTTCCGGCTCCCGCCTGGCCACTGGGACGCTCCCGCCTCGGCTCCCCCGTTGAGTGACCCTTGCCGTGTCCTTGGCTGGCGAAGGGGCCGGTGGTGCAATCTCAGGGGCTGCGGGGTGGGGGGAACTGCCCTGTGCCCAAGCGGGGAGGGGCAGAGGAGCGCTGCCGCCCCCTGCCTCCCCAGGTAGAGCCCGTGCCTCGGGGCCGTTCCCTGCTTGTAGTCCCGTGGCGTCTA
Organism: Elgaria multicarinata webbii; assembly: GCF_023053635.1. NCBI lineage: Eukaryota > Metazoa > Chordata > Lepidosauria > Squamata > Anguidae > Elgaria > Elgaria multicarinata. The sequence goes on along the minus strand of NC_086191.1, from coordinate 16,533,299 downwards.
GAAGCAGTTGACGGGAGATGCCCGGGGACGGCCGACGGCTGGAATGAGCGGGGCCCTGGTGAGCCCGCTCTGGCTTCTTTCGAGCCGGAGAGCCCCACTGGCTGCTGGCCTTCCCTTCCAGGGGCCTGGAGGGCTGGGAAGTTCTCCCTGAGGACGCGGCGGGCAGGGTGGGCTTGTGCAGGACCCTCTCCCGGCCACCGCCACGGACTTCTCTGGAAACGCTCCCTGCGGTGGCCGTCCGTGTCCTGCACGCGCCCAGCCTCTGTGCTGAGCCCCCGTGGCTGGTCCACGGAGTGGGCCGGGGGGGGGGGGCTTTTGAGGGGAGCCGGCCTGACGGGAGCTCTGTCCGCTGATTCCTCCTAGGTGAACAGCGAGTCGAAAGCCAACATCACTTGCCTGGTCTATAGCCACAACGGGTCAGGTGCGTGCCTTGGCTCTTTGGGGCGGAGCTGGCTTCCTTGCCTGGGCCCCTTCCCCCCCCCAGCCCGTAGAGGGAGAACGTGAGTGCGGGGGCGTTAAGGTCGGGGACGGGCCCCGGGTGATCCACGACGGAGGAGAGGGCTCCCTGGCGTGGGGGCCTCCTTCGCTCCCGGAGACCAGGGCCGTCTCCGGCGTGGCAAATGGCCCGGTCTTCCCGTGCGTAACGGGTTTGTGCTGCACTTTCCCAGCGTTCTTCTCCTCCCCGGCCAAAAGTTCTACGTTCTGCAACTGTTCGTTGGAATAAGCACAGAATTCTGTCAAGCTCTTCCAAGCGGTCAAGGCGCTCAGCCGCCAGCACCGCGAAGCATCTGTGCCTGTCTGCGCCCCCCCTCCCCCAGACCTTGAGGTCCCGCGTGTGTGTGTGGATGGACGCTGGCCTTCTCCAGCCTGGGGCCCTCCACGTGGCTTTGACTTCAACTCCCATCTGCCCCAGCCAGCATGGCCATAGGTCAGGGATGCTGGGAGTTGTAGTCCCCAGACCTCTGGAGGACCCCAGGATGTAGAGGGCCTGGCCGGCTGCGCCTCCTCAGTCCCTTGTGTCGGTCACTACTCCTGGAAGGGTTGTGCGTTCGCCCCCAAGAGCAGAGGACCCTTGACCCCGTGGAGCCTCTCCAGGGGCCGGCTGAGACGCAGGAGCTGCCCGTCTGCCTCCTGGCCGGCGTTAACACTCTTGCGTGCGTGTGTGCGTGTTGCAGAACTCTTGGCCAGCTACAACGATGAGGATATCTATCTCTTCAACTCCTCCCACAGCGACGGAGCGGAATACATCAAGCGCTACAAGGGGCATCGCAACAACGCCACAGGTGCCCACCCACCGGCCCCCTTGCCCCTTGCAGCACCTGGGGTGGCCTGGGTTCGCAGAATGCCGGGGGCGACGGAATGCCTGGTCCAGTGCCTGCCCCCCCCCCCCCCGGCCTCCTGGGAAGCAGGGGGCGGGGGCCTCTCTCCGGTGTTTCAAAGGCAGGGTGGGAAGCCTTGCTAGAGCCGCTGTTCTCGGCCCTTTGGTTGAAAGGGCTTTTGTAACGCTCCGGACCGTTTCTTCAGCCCGCAAAATATTGGGCGGCCCCGAGGTAGGCTGCAAGCGTGCAAGGGGCTTGCCTGACCTCTCCAGAGGATGTCCCCTCTTGGCACCCAGGCCCAGGGGTGTGTGTGTGTGTAGACATCCGTGCACGAATGCCGCTTCCGCCTCTGAAGCCGTTGCCCTTCGGGAGCCGAGGGGCCTTGCTGGGCGGGGAGCGGAGCCTCGGGCACTGGCCCGGCCCGGCCCGAACCTGCTGTGTTTGCTTCCAGTGAAGGGAGTCAACTTCTACGGCCCCAAGAGCGAGTTTGTGGTGAGCGGCAGCGACTGTGGGCACATCTTCCTGTGGGAGAAATCGTCCTGCCAAGTGGTGCAGTTCATGGACGGTGACAAAGGAGGCGTGGTGAGCGGGCGGGCGGGCAGGCAGGCGGGGGAGGCCCTGTCTAGAGCAAGCCGGCAGGTGCCACAGGAACCTTTCATGGTGGTGGTGGTGTGTGTGTGAGAGAGAGAGGATTGGGGGCTGTGAACGGGAAGACTTTGACCCCCAGAGGTGGGTTCAGCCCCCCCCCCTTCCCAGTACTGATGGCCTCTAATCAGATCTTCCCTTCTCCTTCGTCTTTGCGGGGTGGGGGGAGAAGGGGCCTATTTCCCTCAGGCCTATCTGGGCTTGGCAGCCCCTGAAATGCCAGTGGAGAGTCCTCGCCCTCGCTGTGCCCCTCTGGCTTCCTGCCTCGGCTGCAGCGTAGCAGGCAGGGCTCTGTGCTTCCCCTCTGCAAAGGGTCTCTGGTGTCTGTCTTGCTGCTGCTGCAGGTGAACTGCTTGGAGCCCCACCCTCACCTGCCTGTTCTGGCCACCAGCGGCTTGGACCACGACGTCAAGATCTGGGCCCCCACTGCGGAGACCCCCACCCAGCTGGCTGGCTTAAAGGAGGTGAGGAGGAGGAGCAGCAGGCTTCAGGGCACTGGGGCGTGGGGGGTAGGCCAAGCTCTCCCCCTGCACCTGTCTGCCATGTGTTGCGTGCACACATGCGTGGGGACACACACACCCCCTTTCAAATGTTGTGCGAAGCATCCCGCGTCATGGCTGCTGCTGCTGCTCTAAACTTCTGCCCAAGAGCCCTGGAAGGCCGCCTGGGGCTCCCGCCTGGGGCTGCCCGCTTGACCCTCTTGCCGCTCTCTTCTTCTTCCGCCGCCTCATCCAGGTGATCAAGAAGAACAAGCGGGAGCGGGACGAGGACAGCCTGCACCACACCGACATGTACGAGAGCCACCTGCTCTGGTTCTTGATGCACCACTTCCGACAGAGGCGGCGCCACCGGGTACGCCCTTCAGGGTGGCCCCCCGGGCCTGGCGAGGGAGCAGGGGGAGCGCGTGGCTTGGTAGCTCCAGAGCGGTGTTCCCCACGGGCAGGCGGGGGCACCTGGAGCGGGGCCCTCTGGCAGTGGGCGCAGCAAGACGCCCCCCCCACCCCCCCCAAGGTCCCTGCCTGCTTGCCGTGCTGGCTGGCGCTGAAGTCCAGCAATCTCTGGAGGGCCGCAGATTCCTCTGAGCCTGGTGTGGGAGTAGCCCAGCCTTCCTCCTCCTCCTCCTCCTCCTCCTCCTCCTGATGATGATGAAGAGCCCTGCTGCCTCACTAACAAGCCGAGCGTGAGGGTGCTGGCGACCCTGCCCCCCACGGAGGCCCCCGTGCACGCCCCCTCCTCCTCCTCCTCCTCCTCCTCCTGGCTGGTCTTCCAGTGCCATCGGGGCGCCCTGTGGAGGAGGCCGTCCCTCTTCCCACCCGTCAGCTCCTGGAGGGCTTTTGGGGTCTTTTTGGGTTTGGTTTTTTAATCCTGGCTGATCCCAGGTGCCTGCCCTCCCTCCCTCCCTCCCTCTCTGGCCTCCCTGCCCCCTCTTGGCTCTGATCCGTGGGGTCGCCGCTCTTTTCCCATAGCGCCGAAGAGATCCGGGCACAGGAGCGACGGACAGCGACTCGGACGACTCCCCAAGCTCCTCGGACACATCGGACGAAGACGAGGAAGGCCCAGACCGGGTGCAGTGCATGCCTTCTTGAGAGAGCCCCGCCAGGCCGGGGGAAAGGTGGTGGGGAGGAGGGTGGGTGGGTGGGTGGGGGAAGGGGAAGAAGGAGGGTGCAGACTTGAAGCAGCAGAGCCCACCACTTTTAATTAACACCCGTTTTCCCCTGCTTTTTATTGAACCGCCAAGGAAAATCCCCCCCTCGCCTCCCCCCTCCCAACCCTCATTAGCCGCCACTTGCCCGGGCCGACCAGCTTGGCGTCGTAATTGCACTTGGACTTTTCTGCTTTAGCAGCCAGCGGAGGAAGGGGGAGCCGGGGAGGGGGGGCGGGTGTGTGTGTGTATGTGTGGAGGGGAGAGAGCGCCTGAGCGCTGGGCCTCCTCTTGCCCCGTTCGTCTGCAGCCTACAGGCGGGGGGCAAAGAGGTGGAGTGGGGAGGAGGCCTGCTTTTTTCCCCTTCCGACGCCAGATTTCCTCAGGGGCGCAGGGGGCCCGTTCCCCGTGAACCTCCTTTTGAGTGGGTTGAGTTAGTTTTTTCTTCCTTCCCTTGAGATGTTGGTGTGAGCCCCCAAAAGGCATCTTGGAGGTTCTGTGCTTTCCTCCTCCGGAGACCCACCCCCACCCACCCCACCCCCTGTGCCCCAGGAGCACTGCTGCATGCTGCTTCCAGGACGAGCGAACTTGGGACTCTGCTGTTTTGATTAAGTTGGCGGGGGGGGGGGGGAGTATTTGTTCCCCCGCTGTTTTTACTTTCGTTTGTGCTTCTTTCTTCAGCAGCAGTTCTAGGCACAAAGAAACTCCCTTCGCCATCTAGAGCCTGCCTTTGCCGCCTAGAATGCCCCATTGCTGAGCTTCTTGGAGTGTAAAGTTTAAAGAGTTTAAATGCAAAGGTCTTGGACCTGGCAGCCTCTTCTGACCTCTGGCTAAAGTGGGGGGGGGGGGGCCTTGTTGGCAACCCGAGGGAGGGGCTGTCGGATCCCAGCCGCCTTTGCCAGAAGGTTCTTTGATTTTTTTCTTCCTCTTAAGAATAATCTATTGGTTTTGAAGACAACTTTTCCCCCCTGTTGCTGTTTAGAGGCCTAATTTTATATGTATTAAACCAGACAAGAACCAAATTAAACTTGGATGTTATCAAGTTAAAATTATTGTAAAAGTTTAAATATATATATTATATAAATGCAATAAAAGAATTGAGAGACAGAGAGACCCAGTGGTGGTGTGTGGAGCGCAAACCTCCCAGGGGAGCACATGCGCGAAACGCCCCACCGGCACCCTTTCCCCCAGCCCCCAGGAACGACATGGGGGGGGGGGGGGGGCGGGAAAAGAAGCTGCCGTCACTCACTGCATACACAAGACCTTCAGTTTTTATTTCCATTATTAGCACAATGACTTTCTTTTATATTCTGGAGAGAAAAGAGGGGAAAAGGGGATAAGCAAAGCAGGAGCTAACTTCAACTTTTTACTCTAAAAAAACAACCCCCCCAAAATATTTTCCAGCTATGACAAGTTTTGATTAAAGAAACGTCGGGTGTTTTAAAACAACTTGTAGGAAATCCACTACTTTTAAGGAGATAGTAGGAATGTTCAGACGGTAGAGTTACGAGGCGCATCTCACATTGCGTGGGGAGGGAGGTCCGCCAGGAGCAAGGTCCTGGTTGGTCTTGGCATTCAAGAGCTTGGAAACGGCCCCTGGCTGCTGTTGACGCGCGTTTGACTGTAGAGGTACAGAGGAAGGGCAGTGAGTGGCCGGTCCCAGGTAAAGAGGTGTCAAGGCCTACAGCGGTCACGTGATGCTTAAATACATCTTCCAGGGAGTAACTGGCATTCACTGAGGCTTGGATCCGCAGAACAGCCACAATCCGATAAAGTTGGACCATTCTAGGCTTTCCCTCCTGTTGCAAATCTGTGCTTTAAAGTTGGCAGTGTTTGGTCCATCTGGATGGCTGGGAAGATGGACAGTTTCATGGCAAGGTCAGTGTCGCCAGTGTAGCTCCGGTGGTGGGCGCAGTTGTCATCCAGGGCAGGTTTTGTTGAGGGCGAGCCAAGAAGGGCGAGCCAAGCCGTTGAGCCTGCCTGGCCGTAGAGCGCGGGAGGTGAGCCCTTCTCTTCTGAGATGTCTCAGGGCCATTCTGGTTCTCAGCTGCCGGATCTCGGCCAACTGCCCTCCGACAAACATGCTAGCTTTGTAACAAATACGTTCGTTTTCTTGGGGAGCAGTAAATATTTCCCGAGATTAGGAAGGTGCGTACAAGAGAGGTGGCTTTTTCATTCAGACTTCACAAAGAAAACACTTTTTATCAGTGCAGTTTCCCTTACAGCCTCACAACAACCCTGTGAGGTAGGTCCTGATCATTCTACTGCGCATGTGAGTGGAAGTGGTTAGCCTTATTAAGGAGGTGCAGGTAGCCCAGCTGTATAGCGCTAGCCAGTTCAGTAATCCCGCCCAGCTGTTGTGGTTTGAAGTTATACTATTTTTCTTTAAATACTTCTTTAATCAAAAAATGTGTTGAGTTAGAAACAAATACTGTTACAGTTCCTGTTCACCCCCATTTATTTTATTTTTTTGGTCCACTTAAAAAAAAAAGAATAAGTTAACACTAAACACATTATTATATTTAATTTATATTTTATAATATATATGTACACACAGTTAGCACGGTCTGAGCGTCGGGGTCAGGGAAAGCTGGGAGGCGAGCGGCAGAAGAAAGCAGAGAGCTGGCAGAAAACGCCCGGGGCTCTGGGGCCTTGATTTCCCCTTGCCTGGCTCCTCTGGCGGCCTTGGTCAACGGGCTGCAGCAGGCTGAACCTTATGCATTTGGACTTCACGGAGGGCGTTTGCCAAGAGGGCCGCGTGGTGTCGGCAAACCAGAGGAAGGAAATCGTCCGGGATCTTGCTTTCAAATACTTTGATAAGTTTCACGTCCTCCCTTCTCTGTTCATTGTAAGGCACGAAGGCCCAAGTATTTAACACGCCTCTCTTGCTAGCAGGGAGGGTGAAAAAGCAAAGTGGGACCATGAGCATTTTTTTTTAACCTGTAACACAACAAGGATTACAAGCAGGCTTCTTAAGAGCTCATCTCCTTATGCTGAACTTGGGCTGTGCCGTGATATATTTTTTATAGTCGTAAAGGCACCACACAGGTCTGTCTTGCTGCATCAGATGGAAGGCGGCCACCCCTTGGGGCATGGATTTAGCATGTGTGCAAAGCTGTTTTTAAATGTGGCTCATGAACGGAGTTCGGGTTCAAGCAGCATGGGAGTTCTGGCATTCATGTCATGCAGAGTGACCAGGCAGCCTAGGCTGGTCTAGCCTTCGGAGGGGAAGTCCTCCTTGACCGAGCTCTGGTACGTGTGAAGTCACAGAATGGGCAGAGCCATCGATTGTGGGGCTCAGCATAGACCAGCCCTCCAGTGCAAGCTATAGTGTATATGTGTGTATGCAGGCAGGCATACCATTGACCCACTGAGTGATTCAAGACGTGCCTCCTTCCAAGGGCAAGGAGGGTGCAGGTGTGCCCCTCCTGTACGCAGCTCGGTAGAGCACACACGTGTCACATGCCCCCCTCCCGGTACCTGTGACCTGTGTTGCTCCTAAGCAGTGGTCGCTACTGGACTTTAGACATGGGACACGTCCACATATTCAGCTAAGAACCACGGGTACCATGGCTACAAATCAAGCAGCCCTTGTGCAGCGATTCCACTTTTAATGGTTTTTTTCTGGTTGAAAAGGGGGGGGGGGAGAAGATGGTTGAAGCCATGAAGGAAAGCACAAGAAAAGTATGAGTGGAAGTGGAAGAGGCTGGCAGCTGGCAATTCCGTGGATGAGGCAGGGCGATAGCGCAACAACCGAAACTTCGTCTGGAAGTTCCCAAAGAGCTGCAATGAGTGACCATGGGCAGCGCGGTTGTGTGGTACATCGGCTCCAAGCAAGCGTTTTAAACGTAGGGTGATTTTAAGCTGCCCTCAAGCAGATGCTTCGTTCTTCATTTAGTTTCGAGCTGTTTGCTCACTTGGAATTCTACCCCCCCCCTTTCTTTTTTTTCCTTGTGACGCTATTTTTACCCAGTGCCAATTTGCTAATTTGCAGTGACATCAGCACCAACTGTTCAGCTGTAAACATCAGAAGAGAAAAAGAAATACTTATTTAAGGCCAGTTAAAGGCTCAATCAGCTTTCTGCCTCTGCTCTGGGCGACTGAGAACGTCCCCTGCCTGCCTGCCTGCCTGTGGGGGTTTTGTGCGGTTTCGGCCCCTGCAGCATGGAGCGAGGGCCCTCGCCACCCAGCGCCTGCCTTTCGGACAGCGCAAAGGCTTGCGGAGCTGGGAGAGGGACCCTTTCAACCATTCCAGCGCACAGCATTGGTTCACGGCTAGCGCTGTACTTGCCGGTCGGCTGAGAGCAAGGGCCCCCGTGGGTCTTGTTCTAGAGCAAGACTGCCCGGACGTTGTTTGCCGTCAGAGGTCGGGGGCTTCGTCCCTCGTCAGTTTGACTTGCATTGTCAAAAGGGGGGATTCAGCTCTTCTGCATTTGTTCCAGCTGGACCAGGTGTAACCGTCATGACCCCCCCCCCACACCAGAGCCTAACCCAGGGATGACTACGCCTCCTCCTCCTCTTCCACACCATCGTAAGATTCTGGCTACACAGACCACCTACGACTTCAGGTGTCTTCCTCCTTGGTCTTGCCTGATGAAGACAGCCAGAGCCCTTGAAAGCTTCCCCACACGTTGGTGCCTGTTTGGTTGGCCTCAAGAAAGGCCCAGACCTGCCGTGTCCATTTTGGAATCTTCACTTTTTGTGTACCTTGACTAGAAATCAGGTCGGACGATTGCGACGGGGCTCAAACTTTAGGCTCTGGCTCACAGCAGAACCGGGCTGGTCAGAAGCGCCCTTTACTGCCACTGGCCTCGTTTCCTCAGCAGGAGGTCCCACTGTGTTCGGTGGGCTTTCTCCCAGGGAGGTGGGCGGTGGGTCGCAGCCGGCTCTCGCCAGCTTTCGCTGCCCCCGCAGAGGCACCCCAGCCCTTTCTGTCGGCTCTCGGGACTTTCGAACCGTCGTGGCGCACCGGCACACACTGAGGGAGTTTGCGGGTCCTCGCTGCCCCGGGAACCAGTGCACCGAAGCATCCCCACAGCCACGTGGCCTGCCGGGCCCATTTCGATCCCGATTCAGGGCAAGGCCAGCATGCGCAGGCCAGGCCCTTGGCTCAGGCAGTGTTTGAGCTGCAGAGAAAATGGCTGTTGGGGCGGCAGAGAGGAGGACGAAGACATGGAGGGGAGGGCCTTGGCAAGACGCCTGGTTAGGAACACAGACCTAGCCCAGCGGTTGATACGTAACACAAAAGAACACAATAATACTGCGAGGAGGAGGAGGAGGAGGAGGAAGATGTCACAGCATGTGTTAAGGGGGGTGAGGCAAGGCAGGGATACCTGGCTAACAAACCAAGATGCACAGCACAGACTTCAGCATTAATTAAATAAAAATATATTAAACAGACATTCCTTTGCAGTCCAATGCAATGGAAATGAGTTCCATTGTTTTGTTTTACGCTAGAAGCTTTCTCTCTTCCCCTATTGCTCCCCCCGCCAAAAAAAACCAAAAAACACACCACCCAGGTGCAGTTACTCAAGTGACCGCGTGTCGTGGGAGACGTGTCAGAGACGGATCTGGCTGCCAGAACTGCAGCTTCACAGGCCCCCAAAGGGTCACATGCCTCTTCTCCCCCCCCCCTCCTCACAGCAGTCCTTTTGGGACGGCAAACATACTGACTCCTTCCGTACTACTTAGCATCAATGAACGTCACTGGGATGGAGGACAAATTGTGCCTCGCTACCTCCTCACTGGCTTCTCTTTATGAAAATAATTTCCAACTCAAGGTGGCTTCTTAGTACTGCCGGGCAGCAACAGGTAGCCCTCCAAATGTGTAAAGAGGGCAGGGGGCCACGCAGCAGACCCCTGACGTCTTAAAGCACGGAATCGTAGGGCTGCCATTTTTAGCATGTACAGAACGGCTGCGTGTCGCTTCACAGCCTCTGCTACCAAGATCCGGACTGCAAGGCCAAGCAGGGCTTTGCAGTCCAGGCCTTTGAGGCAGGCTAGTTTTTGCGTCCTGGATGTGACCACGGGGGATGGTTCCACTAGCGATGTCCCAATGCCCCCTCCCCCAAAGACAGAAGGCAGCCCACTTTGCAAATGCACAACACCGCCCTCCCCTCCCCTCAGTATTCCAGGTGGGTGTCAGGGGGCAGGTGTGGGGCCCGGTTTATCCCCCCAAGCAAGAGGAGAGGCAGAGGAGGATGAGAACAGAAAAGGAGGCTGCGAAGGAAGCAGAGGCACAAAGGACGACCAGCACTACCTAGGAAAGGTACAAAGTGGAGGGGGGGGAGGCAATTGCCTGGCAAACGCCCACACGTGCGCCTTGCTCCTTCCCCCGGGTGTTCAGGGGCACAAGCACAGGGCGGCAGGGAAGGAGGAGACCCCCAAATCCGGCGGCTGCTTTGACCGCTTTTGCTCCCAGACCATCTCTCTGCACTGCGTGTGCCTGATCCTTGCCCTCTGTTCGAGCCTCTCCAGCCTCAGTCGCTCTCGCCTGCTGCCATGTCGCTCCCCCGGCCCTCCATCTGCTCAAAGCACCCGGGGGGGGGGGGGAGGCGGAATGAAGCGACACCCTTGCTGTGCTCCATCCTGTCGGAAAAAGGGCTCCGTCTGATCCCTGCCTGTTCAGCCCGGCTGGTTCTGCTGCCCTTTGTAGGCGCTGCATGAAGAGGAGGGCTGACACCCCTTGTGTGAACACTCACAACCCGCCCCCACCCCAGCTGCCCTCATTATGAGCCTTGGGGAAAGTGCATAGCAATGGGCATCCCTGGCAGGGACAGCCGAGGCGCCTGGGCAGCTCCAGCAACACCCAGGAGGGGCGTCCGGAGCGGCCAGCTGCAGAGGGGGCGCTGCTCAGAGTGGGGCTGAGGGGCAGCAGAGCCCCGGGGTCTCCTCCTCCAGTCCCACACCGAGCAGCTCCTGTGCCCCCTCCCTCCTCCAAAAGGGTGTGGGATTCACAGAACGCCCCCCAGGCAGCGCCTCCCCCCCCCCACCACCGGCAACCTAGTAGTAGCAGCTACCCCCCCATCCCCCTAGCTCGCTCCAACACCGGGCTAAGAATGACAAAGTTTCTCTCTCTCTCTCTCTCCCCCCCGCCCCGCAGCACCCTTGTTTGCAGCAGGGGAGTGGGTGGGGTGGAACCCTCCCTCAGTCCCCCGAGGGCACGGCTGCCCCACCTCGCTCCCCTACAAACGGACACCTTCCTGCCGCTTCCAGGACTGGTTCCGTCCCATGTGGGGGTCTCCCGGGGGGGGGGCGTTTCCTGCCCATCCACCTGCTCTCCTCTCCTCTCCCTCTTTCCCACTTCCGCGGCCTTTCCTCCTCCCTCGCTTAACAGGTCCAGGCTCCTGATTCTGGGATGTTCCATTTGGGGGTCTGCCCCTTCCATGTGGGGCTTGGTGGGGCGGTGAGAGCCCTGCGTGCATTGCAACCGTCCTCTAGCTTCCAGGCAGGCAGGCAGGCGGGCGCTCCGCCATCTCTTACGGCTCGTGTATCGGTACCAGACAGTGGCCAAGGTGGGAAAAAGTGGGGAGGGGGAGACGGGGTGGTCGGGGGCTGGGATTAAGACCTGGTTAGTGGTCAGGGCTGCCCCCCACCCCCCCACCCCCACAAGACAGACAAAAGGAAGAGTGCAGTCAGAGGAGGAGAGAAGGGGCAGGTGGTGGTGGCCCTCAGAACTGTGCCCTTCCTCCTCCTCCTCCTCCTCCTCCTCACTTTAAGCTTTTTTGGGTGGCGGCGCCAGTTTGATGATCTCTTCTTCAGAGGGCTGCCGGATTATGTCTGTGGGCAGAAAGAGAAGGGAGAGAGAGCGTCAGGGTCACCTGGCTTCATCCGGCCAAGGGGGGCTCATCGTGTCCAGCGTCCGGCTTGCCAAAGTAGCCCACCCGGTACCCCAGTGGGAGGCCCACAAAGCAGCAGCACTCTCTGGAAGTGGCACTCTGGGGTAGGCTGCCTAGGATAATGGAGGTTCCATGGACCTATCACGGCTAAGGGCAATGAATAGGCCTCTGCCATTGGTCCCCCTTGCAAGCCACCTGAGCCAGGAGGCGGTTCATGCAGGTGGTGGTAGTGAGCCTGAGGTGTGGGCTTTGCATGGTGTGAAGGGGCCCTCCTTCCCTCCCTCCCTCCTCTCTGTCCTGTCCTGAATCTACTGCCCAAGTTCAGTGGGGGACCCCAACTTCTGCAAAGAAGAAATAACAACAACTCTCCTTCCTTCCTTTCCCATTTTCTCTATGCAGTGAAAAGAGTCACAAACCTCTACTGCTCTGGGGCCGCTTGATCAGGGAAGTGAAAGGTTTCCCCCCCCCCCCCAGTCCAGTCACCTTCTTCCACCCCAGGGGAGAAGGGGGGAGAGCAGAAGACACCCACAAGTGGCTCCTTCCACCGCAAAGCAATAGATTCCATCCTTTCTCCTCCCTCTGTTTCCTAATTGTGTGGGTCGGAGACGTTTGGGGTGGCCTTGCTGTTGAACAGTGGATGAATAAAGTGTATTTCTCCCCCTGGCCCCGTTTGCCAGGTACGGATACGCCCAGGGCCTTCAGACCCATTCAGGTTGTCAGAACTGTCCCTCTAAAAAGGGGGAGCACGTTCATCCTCAAGGATGGATGCAAAAGGGTGGGGTGGGGTGGGGTGGGGGCTCTCCTGCTGCAGCTGCAGCTGCGTCCAAATGCTCTTTGCTGACCAAGTCTCTTCAGGAGCTGCTCCTTGCTGCAGATAAGGGGGATATGGGCCCCACCAGGGAGCCATGACTAGTGCTCACTGCCAGCCCTCGCCGCTGCTCTGGGCCTCCAAACAGGTAAAGGCAGGTCGAGGTGGCACTGTGGTGCAGCTGTGGGGGGAAAGAGGGACGCAGCAGGGCCCGCGGGGTGGGGCGGGCCGGGCCGGGCCTCTGACCTTTGTATTTCTTGGCACTGGGGATACGGGTCAGCTTGGTGTCCACTTCGTCCTCCTCCGAGATCTTCAGGACTTGGGTGCGGTACTCCACCACCATGGTGAGCAAGTCAGGGCGACGCGAGATCTCAAAGATGTGCTCGATGTAGGAGAGGTTGTCTGCACGGGGGTGACACAAGGCGGGAGGTGAGAAGGTGTCAGTGCGCACAGAGAGAGAGAGACGCAGGGAAGCGGAGGCAAGTCCCGGGCTGAAACACCCCCCCCCCCCGCCTTCCCCGTCCTTGGAGGCAGAAAGAGTCTGAGCCCTCCGCTTCGTCCTGCTCTTTCCGCTGCCCAAATGCAGACAGGGGCCGGCCCCTCTCCATGCAGGGTGGCCTTCTGTCCAAAACAGCGCCAAGTTAAAAGGGGGTCACTGTTTCAGGCTGGTCATCGGCCTCTTCCACTCCGCATGTGTGAGATTAACCAAGCCTTTGTCCCTCTGTGCATGTCTGTAGCAGGCCGTGCGTGTGTGTGCGCACACACACGCGCATGTGATTCTGCTGCATACCTCAAGGTGTGACTGATGACTGTGAACCTCTCTGGAGGCATGTGACGGTCTTGTGTGGGTGTAGCGTGCCAATGTGAGTCTGTTCGTGATGATGCCGGCGCGTGGGTGGCAGAGCCGGTGCAGAGGTAGGGGTGTGTGTGAGTGTGTAGGTAGGAAGGAGATGAAGAGAATCAACCAACAGCAGGTTGCATTGCCCCGAGAAAACCACTTTCCTTTCAAAAAAACATGTTACATCATTCAACTCCACAGTACCATCTGCAGACTTCTCCTGATCTCCACGGAAAGAAGAGAAAGCCAAGGAAAGGCTCAGCTGTCTTGAGCTCCGTGGGGGTCGCAGCTCAAGACCCTGGAAGGCCACAGTGGGGGATCGCAGCAGATCCCCAGGGGGCTGGGATGGGGGCCCTTGCGCTGGCTCTGGGGGCGAGAGCATCTGAGGGGGCTGTGGAATGAGACGTAGGGGCTTCTTCACCTGCTGCGGGCCTTCAGTGCCTTCCTCTGCCACGCCTGGAGCAGCCTCCTCCTCCTCCTCTCTGACGGTCAAACTGCTTCCTACCCCCTTTCAGGCTCAGTACTGTCTCTTCTGAACCCCCAAACGTGCTTCCATAAGGGACACTGCAGAGTTGATTGAGCCCCCCCCCCCCCAAAAAAAGAAGAGATGTGGCCACGGAGGCAGAGGGAGCAGCGGCTCTCGGTCGGTTCCCCCGCACAGCTTACTTGGGGAACACAACTCCTGCACTTGCTCACCGCAAGATCCCCCACTCGTGCCCCACAAACTCTTTCCATCTGGCAGAGATGACCGTTGCCCCCTCCTCTCCCGCTGCCTGCCTCTTGAGGACGAGAAGGAGCGAGCGGAGCTGTCGATCTGGACGTGCCGAGCGCTGGAACAGAATCTGAATCCTGGGCAAAGCTGCCTTCGTGGTGTGTGTTTGCTGAGTCATTGCCTCTCCCAGGAGCCCGTCCGTCTGTTCCCCCTGCCTGGAGCTGTCACGGGCCGGCGGGCAGACGGCTCTCCCCGCAGTCCCTGGCCTGCCAGTTCTGAGTCACTCGACTGCTCTCACCTTCCTTCAGAAGGAAGGAAAAGAGGCTGAGGTGGGTCGAAGGCTTTGGCCCTGGGCTTATTTGTAGGCCTGCCTAGGTGCATCAGGTTCCACCACCACCACCACCACCACCGCGGCTTGGCAAGGGTGTCTTTTGTCCCACTGATTCCAAGAGAGAACATCTTGCCTTGGATCAAAGAACAGCAGGCGATCCACTCCGTCTCAAGCTAGCCATTCTACATTTGCACCTCCACACACGAAAAGGTATTGACTCCAGCAGTAAACGAATTCGCTTTGGTATGTAGCCGGTAACGCAGCCAAGACGGAAGTAAAGTCGTTTACTCCAGTGGCCCATGGCAGTGTGGAGCGCCTCGCCTTGAGTCAGTGCCGGCGTACAACCTCCCCCACCACAACGCCGCTACGTGAACGATTCTACGGCAGGACATCGTTCAAGAGGCATTTCTGGGGAAACCAAGCTGGCCGCTGCAACCCCCCCCCCTGCACCCCTCCTTGCTGCGTAGCCCATGTGTAGAAGGGGCCTTTCTCCTGTTTGCCCAGGGAGAGGCCCGGCAGGGGCAGTGATGGGCAGTGCAGCCCCACAGGAGTCGTGTCCCAGGAGGGCCCTTGACCCTGCCCTCACTGCCATGCAACCCTTCAAAGCGCAGGAGGGGTTTGGTTTGGGCAGGGAGGTGGGCTGCTGTGGAAGGGCGCAGAAGGGCCGGGCACAACCTCTCCCTACTTCTCACCTTTGTCTAGTTTCTTGTGCTTCTCGAGAAAGCTGAACCAGTCTTTACTGGTGGTGATTTCCTCGTGCTTCTCGCTGGGGATGTCCTCCTTGCAGGCTGTCTTCAGCTGGTCTAAGTCCTCGTTGGTGATGTTCTCAGCAAGTTCTTCCAGCAGGCTGCTGTACTCTGCCATCTCTGTGTGGGAGGGAGACGGGGTCGGTTAGGGACGCAGACTCAGCTGCCGTGAGGGAGCAAGGCTCCTGGGATGGCCAGCGGTGGAAGCATCCCCTACAGCGGCCGTGCCCAACCTGGCGCCCTCCAGGTGTGCTGGACTGCAATGCCCATCATTCCCAAGAGCCATGGGAGTTGCTGTCCAACACATCTGTAACCCGGGAACCGGCCTTCTAAGCATAAAATATTTCATTTCATTTATTATATTTCTACACTGTTCTCTGGGCAGTTCATAAAAATTACAAATGATTAAGACGCATTATACAAAGTACAAAAAGGAAGGCATGTACCTAAAACCATATAAACAGATAAGCGTACACAGAGACAACATATATCTAAAACAATTTGTTAAACCACCAGCCAAAGACTATTCAAGACCTAATTAAAGTCATTGTATGCTGCCTTCGCTCCAGACCTTTCAAGCAACTCCCCACAACTGCACCAGTTCTCCAGGATACTGTGTACCGGGTGCTGCTGTGGGCTTCGTACGTGAACCGCCCAGAGAGCTTCGGCTATTGGGCGGTATAAAAATGTAAATAAATAAATAAATGTTGTTAAAACAAGAAAAGAATCTTGTAGCATCTTAGAGATGAACACATTTTTTAATGGCATAAACTCATGTGGACTACCGGCTGGAATCTCCCCTCCCTCCCTCCCTCCCTCCCTCTCGGGATCTGATGTGAAGTACTGGATCACCTCTGACAAATATTGCAATGTGGTGCAAGGTTAATATAATAAGAACAACAAAAAAGCAACAATCCCACAACTCGATAGTTGGGATCCTAAAAAGTAACACATGCAGCCATTTTATGGATTGTAACCAGGTTCAGTGCAAGACATTGAAGCAAAGGACACGATGGTCCCCCACCCCACCCCACCCCACCCCACCCCACCCAATACACAACTGGGACTGGCAGATGAACCTTATTCCAACGGTGCTTGGGGTGGCATCGTCCACCAACCTGACGCCATTAAGTTAGCTTAGGGGAAGCAGCATCCCCTATTCCCGATGGCCTTGGGGATTTGCCCGTTCTATTTAAATGTATGGTGCCTGATGTGCCTTTGAGTGTTTTGTATTTAAGAAAATTACACCAACAAGAACAGCGTAGAGCTTAAATGCGTGTTGGGCGCATCGAGGCCTTCGTCTTTCTTCGCTCCACTAGAGAAAAACTCTTCTGCATTCATACAAAAGACAGAGCACGCACACACACACCGTGTGGCTTGTTCACATCCATCGCCTGGTAATGGGGATTAGCGTTTCCCCACTGGAAAATGAGGGCAGTGGGAAATGTAATTCCCAGGCAGAGATATCACCCAGCTTTGTAGGGCTTTCTAGAATCCCTGACATGACTGGGACATGGTGAAATTTGGCCTTGGATTGGAGAGGAGGCGGCTCATCTGTGGATAATGAGAACTTATTACAAAAAGAGGAGGGGGCCGGCGGGGCCAATGCTGTACTGACAGCTGGGTCTCTGCTTCTCTTCAGCAGGCAAAGCGGGAGGGGGGTTGTGCGAGAGAGGGAGGGAGGAGATTAACTTCTAGCGAGTGACACACTAGACCAGGTGTGCAGGCAAGCCTTCAACAGCAGTGTGCACCACGAACATGTTGAACATGTCATCAACAGGTATCATGAAATGTTTGACCCTGCATTTCAGGAGGAGGGAGGGGGTGGTGACCTCTTCCAGGCAGCTTCCTTCCTCCTTGGTTTGTGAGTTCCTAGTTTCATCGGTGCTAGACTGGTCCCAAAGGGAGCTAATAAAAGCCGAAGGGGACACGAAACCCACCCTCCCTAAACTGTGGCTGGTGTGGGTTTCCCCAAGCACCCCTTTCCCTGGTCAGCCCACAGACACGAGCAGGTATTCTGTATGATGGATGGTCAGGAGTCAAGTGTCGGAAGACAGGTGTGTAGTGCAGAAATGACATGGTTTGGGTGGGTGAGTGAGTGTTTCCAAGAGAAGAAGAAGAAGACAGAATCTTAGCATTTTGTGCTCTCATTTTTGGCTATCCAAACTTATTCTTATATGAAAGATTGGGCTGTAGGAGCTGGGGAGGACAATACACAAATGTGTTTATTTTTCTAGGAGGATAAACAGAAATACTCAGATACAAACATATCTTCACACAGACAGAGCCACCAAATTTGTTGCTTCCTTTCTCATTGCTGTTGTTAGTGCCAGTTAATTCTGCTCAAATCCAGTGATTAATTATCCAGGGATTTGGGAAATATAACAGCTGGATTTTCCAGACAGTGTTTGTCAGATTAAGGCAGAAGCTCTCAATCCATTGACCTCAATGCTTGTCTGCTGGTTATTAACGAACGTTTGAGGGTCCTTGTTGTTTTTAAACACTTGCTTAGAGACGCTCTTGTTTAGCAGGTGAAGAAAGATCTGGAGTGGGTGAGAAAATTGGATTCTCACACCTGAAGGGTATATTGCTCCTCCGTGCACGTCGCATCACAGGGAACGAACGCAACTCTGTGAGCTCTCGTACCCCTCACGGACAACCTCACAACCTCTCTCTCACACGACAAGCACAAGTTCTCACCTCCTAAAATGTCACCGCCATCACACTTGTGTGCACAACGAAACACAGGATGATACCATGCTGTGAAACACAACCATGCACGCAAGGGTCTATCCAGGCCAGCGCTCCGTTCACACAGTGGCCAACCAGCTGTCAACCAGGGACCGGCAAAGCAGGACACGGTGCACCATTAATCTCCTACATATCTTCAGAGCCAGAACCTATTCATTAATTAATTCTCTCCTGAGCAATTACACTCATACTAACGGGGAGCATTGCCAACTGGCCATAGAAAAACAAGACTGTCTCAGAATCACAGTTAGAGCTTCGCACACCAGAGAGGGATGTAAACACGGCTGCGAGCGAATTTCCTGCAGATCCAGCTGCTATTAACGGCACAGAGAAGAAGCAGAAGCAGTCAAGAACACGGGTGACCCTAGCGAGCGCGACATCTGACGGTCCTCTTTAGACTCCTGTTGCTCTCCTGCAATCTTTCTCCCCCCCCGCCCCGCCCCCCCCGTCCTGTTTTGGTATTCTCGCTGCTTCCCTAGGAAGAGGAAATTCCTGTTCTTTTCATTTAAGGCAAAACCCAGCCCAGATGGCTGCCCTTCCTGAAACAATGAATCACTGGAGGGGAGAGAAACGCTGGTTCCAGCCAGTTCAAATGATTTCCCCACTATTCCTGCCTCACTTGATGTTGCTTATTTATTCCCTCTCCTTATTGCACTCAGTATTCTGGGCAGCAAGCAGGGCGCCCTAGTGTGGAAACTCAACCCCCCACCCACCCCCACCTTCCTTTCTCTGCTTGTCTGCCCCGTTCATTCAGGCCTTCCCCTTTGGGACCCCTCCGCTCTTTCCAAGGGAGTTTGGGGTGAGTGGGTGGGTGGGGGAGGGTATCTGTTCTCATGCATTCACGCCTTTCACGCCAACTCCCCGGCCCCTTATTTTGTGTTTACTCCTTTTTCTCTTGCTTTCTGTGCCATGGGCATTCAAAACACTGCCCACGCTGGGCTGCTTGCCCGTTTCCCAGGCCTGCTGGGTGGCGCAGGAAGGAAAAGAGGAACAAGCAGCAGATAACGGCGCAAAGGAGTAAGGCCTGGTGTTGCCAACGTACGAGTCAACAAATTGCTGTGGACAGCTCCTGTGCCTTTAACTGGCTTCCAAAACCATCTTTTCATGGCCTAAAGACAGACCACGTCTAAAGGCATGGGAGCCGGGCTTAGGAAACGAACAGGGCAGCTCCAGTCTGGTTCCCGAAGCCACGAGGAAAGAGAATAAATGCGAGGTTTCGCTCATGTCCGTCAATATGCAGCCTCCCTGCGTCTGCTTATTTGACAGGGTGGTTAAGAATAGCTTCTTCCTGCTCCAGCAGTCCTTAAAGGTCTCACATGTGGCGTGGAGGGAGACAGAGAGTGATGTTGTACTTAGGGTTGGGATGAATGGGATCATTGCACACGTACAGCCTGACCTACCTCATAGGGTTGTTGTGAGGAGAAAAGGGCTGGGAACAGGCCATGCATACATGATTAAAATGGCCCAACTGGCCAAAATGTGGGACATTTCCAAGGGGCATTTGTTTGGGGCGGTGCGCCGGATTGGGTGCTCTGATACAGCGAGAACCTCTTGTCCTTATTTACGTCTGATACTTGACAGTTGTTTTTCTGCCCGAAGGCGCTCAGGGCAAGGTGCCACAATTAAAATTCAACACTATCCCACCGCATAATGTTCTTGGAGCGACGGCTGACGCGATGCCAGCTCTGTACCTCATACTGGCATAAAGTCTCCAAATCTCCCCTTTTGGCTCTTGGAATTCTCAATGACATAATTTGTGAGTCTATGAGGAGTTCAGAAATACTGAAGGATTTGTGGCCTAGATTTGTATGGCATATGAGAGAGAGAGAGAGAGAGAGAGAGAGATTTAAGATTTGTGATATTCCTGCGTTTTTTACAAATTAATTTTCTAGGTCAGGTAGTCTTCCGCCTTATGAGACCCACGCCCCACTTTTTAATGCCAACCTGGGGGCGTGGATGGGGGAAGGGGGCCTGTGGGTGGGTTGGGCTATTTGGTACATATGCCCACCTTTTGCTTTTATATATTGTTATTTATTTACAACATTTGCGTACATATCTAGACAGATTCCAGAGTGAACAATAAAATATACAAAACAGAAGTAAAAGACTAAAACACAGTGTTAAAGTAAGTTTCCCTCCAGAAGCATAAAAACATTTTTTCCTGGGACAGTTTCCCTCAGTTTAGGGAATTTTTATAACAAGCAGAAGAGGATGTTTCGTTTTTGAAAAGAGGGCAATTCTTCACACACAAAGAGGGAAGTGTGGAGAAGAGAGCTTCTCCTCCTGGCTCCAACATGGATCCCATCTCTTTTATGCACACAGAGAGAAAGAGATGCGAGGCACCTGAAGGAAATGTTTGCTAGAATGAGGGGGAAGAAAGGCAGATGGGATTTGTTTAAAAGCGGGCAAGTCCTCAGGAAAGCAAGAACCAGGGCCCAGCCGCGGCCCTTTTCAAGATGGCTTCATGCTCTGGTATCTAGAGAATAGTAACTCCAAAAGGAGACGCGGGAGGCTTTTCCCTTTTGAAAAAAGGGCCGGGCCGTTTCTTTGGAAAGGAGCAGCTGCCCGGCTGAAGTGAATTCGGGGTGATTGCTGGAAGGAGTCAGCTGGGCCTGGAGGCGGGGTGGCTGGGAGGGCGTTAGTTGGTTTAATTGGGTTGCAAGCCACCATTTAAAGCGTTGCCGTTTTCTTGGGGACCCAGAAGCGTCTTTGCGCGTCGCGTCGCCGAGTCTCCAACGCGCGTCCTGAGGGGAGGCTGCTTTTCCGCAGCTCGCAGGGCATGGAGCCCAGCCTCGCCGGTCTCTCTCGCCAGGGAAGGGAGCGGAGGGGGGGGTGTTAGAAGGGGGGGGATAAGCTGGGAATTTGCTCTTTCGCGAAGCGGGGGCCGCTTTCCGAGGCCGAGCGCCCGGGTTCTCTCTGCAGAAAGCGGCTCCCCAACGTCCTCTGGGAGACGTTTCCCAGTCCGGCTCCCCTCATGCGTTGCTCTTCGACTTCGCTACTTGTGGAGAGGCTTTTTCTGTCCTTTCTTTTTTTTACTAGGAGGGCGAGGGAAATCTCTCATACCTTGGCAGGAATGTAATATTAATAGGTTAAAATTTTGTTGGTGTTATCTAAGGATGTTTTTAAAACAACACCCAAAGCCTCGCCCGCCCTAAACTCTGAGGAGCAGCGACTCTCCGTAGGCGGAGGGCAAGTTCCCTCTGCTGAGGCTGCGGTGGGACAGCCGCGTGCCTGGGAGGAAGCCGCGTTTGCATTCGCTTCCGAGTAGGCATGTGCAGCAGGGTACATATTGGAGCCGTCTTGCAAGGAGAGGGGCCGGGACAAGCCCCTCGGAGAACCGCCTCTCCTCCTGCGGGAGCTCGTTGCGCGTGGTGGGAGGGGGCCTTGCGCCTTGCCCCCTTCCTCCGTCTTCCTCCTCATCAAGCCTTGAGGAGAGCTCTTGCAGGAGGCTGAGTTGGGCCCCAGGCCTTGAGGAGGGGATGCATTGGCAGGTTTGATCTTGGGGGCTTTTTCTTGCGTTTTCTGTACACGCTTGTTCCAATAGCCTCGTTGCAAGTCTGGATGGGAAGAATGTTCCACAAAAGGGTTTTGCTTTTTTAGTTCATTCACTCATTTTCTTATGCACGTGGAGTGGCGGGCTGTGCCCAATTGAACTGCTGGTGGAGCCTCCCCTGGGTGGAGGCAGAGAAACAGCCAAAGGGGCCGTGATCCTAGCAGCCCAAAGGGTCCTTCTCATTATGGCTTCTTCCTGACATGTTCTTAGGCTCAGAGATTGATCTATCGCTGCAGCCTACACAAAGCAAAGACTTGCAAGTGCGGTGGACTTGTACAAAACTGGCTTTCTCTCCTTTTCTCAAGCAGCAGTCCAGATCTTGTGTGTAGGACAGGGCCTTCTTGTAGAAATAAAACCCAGGCTTAGGTGTCTCCGCTTGCAGAAACTGTTATGATCCAGTTAATACATATTTGCCAATTACTGCATGCATGTTTAGACATGTGTTTTTAAACATTCTGGTATGTATTATCACAACACAGTTGAGGCACACACAGAACAAGCGACAACCTATGAGGTGTGGCGAAACGTTTGGCTCTTCACTGGCGATGCGATAGGTTGGCTCCTGTCCTTCCGCGGAATTCAAAAACTCGGATGAAGGCTGCACGGCCAACCTCCGTTGAACACGGGACGTTTGTTGCCAGAAATAACATGTGGGATATATGATTATGGATGTGGTACACAGAGGCGGTTCCTTGTAAAATGGATCTGCGTGCCAGTAACCATGTTTTAACGTAACGTATGGCAAACCACAACCCTATCTAGGTTTCCTGTTATGATAATAAGAATGATGCTCTTTATCAAATCAAATGGCAGAACTATATTGCCCTTTATCATTTGACTGATGAAGGAACATAGGAAGTGGCGTCGGACGCTTCGTCCATCAAGCCCAGTATTGCGGACACTGACTGGCAGCTGAGACTTTCCAGGGCTTCCAAACGACGATGTTTTTGAATATGAATATTCCACAGTATGGGTCTGGTCCTACATACTTACAAAGTTAATTTTTGTCTATCTGAATTTTTCTATAAATTGAAACAAATACAATGTCCAAAACTTGAGTTAAAAATAAAACGGCATCGGTTAAAACTCAAAATAGGAAGGCATTTAAAAATAGCAAACTTCTTGCATTAAAAATTAATCCCCAACATGGAATCTCCAGGTGTGTTGGGACAACAACTCCCAGTGTTCCCCAGACAGCACCGTCTCTACGCTTCTATTCCTGCTGTAGGCTTTCTAGATGGTGCTATGGGCAGCACTACTTGAATTACCTGGGGGGGGGGGTACTTAGGAAGCTATAGAGGGACCACAATTTGGCTAAATTTGGGTAGAGTCAGGGCAGGGGTGGGAAATGGAGGAGTCTGTTAAGGGCACCTCTACTTTCCCCCTAGAATTTGTGCACTGGTCTTTGGCCCTCATTTATTCCAGCCATCTGTGCCTTGCACCTCCCTTCATGGCAGTCACTGGAGGGAGAGGGCAACTGATTCACCTCCTCTGTAAGGGAAGGGGGGGCGGGCATATTTAGTCCTCCTTGGGGAAGGGGGCTCATTCTCATTGGCTACTCTGTTAATAATGGTTACTTCCAGCCCCTCTTCTTTCTCTTCCTCTTCTTCCTGCCTGAATTTTACACCTCTCCTTTCCCCCTGCCTTGTTTGTACCGAACTTTTCAGACACAAGTGATTTGGAATGGCAGAGTTTCTAAATGAATTGAAGCTGGCCTCCTTCACTCCATCACACTGGAAGGCCTTAATTCATGGCGATGCCATCCAACCCCCATGGGAAGGAAGACCAGTGGAGGAGACACCAGCACACAGTATAAACAGACATCACGGCTCACACTAGGGACGCTCTGTAATTGCTCTCAGGGGCTCAAAGCGAGTCACGGATCGGAAGTGGAACGGTACGCTCCAATGCAACTCCCTTAATTCTAGCAATGTTTCCCTAGTCATAAAGGGCTCTCTACATCCCTCTGGATTTGGAACAAATTCTTTCATTCCACCACATTCTCAGTTACTTGCATCTCTTTGGTTAACTTGGCCTCTAGCCAGACACGTTGTGGGTGGAGGAGCATCATGAGTCAATGGAAAACAGCAAACAGAATAGTCTAAATGATTGAATACACCGTTTTAATTGTAAATAACCTTATTTGATTTATTTGCAAAATGTAATTTATTGGTGGATTTTTACAGCAGTCCAGGCACAGAGTAAAGCGATAATCGCAGCAGGAAAATGAACACTCCCCAAGGATGAATCTTTTATCATTTCCCAGGCTCTTGCTGATGAATGGATTTACAACGGGGTTCTATTTTTTAAAAGGTTTTAACCCCTGGTAGAGCGCTTGCTAGTGGGATGAAAGATCATACGGTGTCCACATTCTACAGACAACGTGGTACCCAGAGGAAATCCACAAGCTTAATTTTTGCAAGGAATGGCAGCTAGTTTGGATGTAGCTCCCTGTGACGACCCATTTTCGACTCATTTTCAGATAGCGGAGATGAATAACACCAGGGCACATTCCAGAGGGATGGAGAGTAGACAGTCAAACCCTGTTCCCGCCCCCCTCCATTGTCCTAATAGGGCCAATTCAGCCTATTCAGTTACAAAATATGTGCCAACTGGCTTCCGAGTCTGGAGTTCTCCCATAATTTTTTGTTGTAGATTAGCCAATGAGGATTTGAAAGGCCTTGTTGTGGACACAATCTCTCTGTGCTGGCCTGCTGTAGCCAAAATGATGCCCTGGAAATATGGAGGGGTGGGGGGAGGAGAGAGAGAGGACATTCTACTTTTGTTTCATTTCTCAACAACTGGGAGTTCTTCAAAAAGGATGCAAAAGTAGCCTGCATGATTTTGGTGACATGTTTGATGCTTCAAAATTGCATCTTGTGTAGAATCATAGAAACATAGAATAGCAGAGTTGGAAGGGGCCCACAAGGCCATCAAGTCCAACTCCCTGGTCAGTGCAGGAATCCACCTGCAAGCATCCCTGACAGATGGTTGTCCTGCTGCCTCTTGAAGGCCTCTAGTGCGGGAGCGCCCACAACCTCCCTAGGTCACTAGTTCCATTGTCGCACTGCTCTAACAGTCAGGAAGTTTTTCCTGATGTCCAGCTGGAATCTGGCTGCCTTTAACTTGAGCCCGTTATTCTGTGTCCTGCACTCTGGGAGGATCGAGAAGAGATCCTGGCCCTCCTCTTTGTGACAACCTTTCAAGTCCTTGAAGAGTGCTCTCATGTCTCCCCTCAGTCTTCTCTTCTCCAGGCTCAACATGCCCAGTTCTTTCAGTCTCTCTTCATAGGGCTTTGTTTCCAGACCCCTGATCATCCTGGTTGCCCTCCTCTGAACACGCTCCAGCTTGTCTGCGTCCTTCTTGAATTGTGGAGCCCAGAACTGGATGCAATACTCTAGATGAGGCCTAACCAGGGCCGAAAAGAGAGGAACCAGTACAACACATGATTTGGAAGCTATACTTCTATTAATGCAGCCCAAAATAGCATTTGCCTTTCTTGCAGCCACATCGCACTGTTGGCTCATATTCAGCTTGTGATCTACAACAATTCCAAGATCCTTCTCATTTGTAGTTGGATTCCAGTCTACAAAAACGTTTCAGAAACAAACCTATTAAAGGTGCCCCAAGGCTCTTTCTGACTTTTTTTTTTTAAGTAAAGGTTTTGGTGGGTTTCTAAATTTGGAATTCCTTAAAGAAGGATGATTTCCCTTGCTATCACAGAGTTTGGTAAAATAACAGCTGTTTGCATGACTTGCAGTAGGAATGAGTGTAAACTTATTGCAACCACAAGCTATTAGGTCTCTCAAGTTCTCTCTCTGTGTGTGAAGCTTTTGTGGCCAATTTTTCAGGATCTACAGCTGTCACCACTTACAAGTCCATCCATATTACTGGCTACGCCTCTGAGTGATCAAGGAAACATGCTAACCACCAACCAGGATGTGACGGGCTGGTTGAAATGTGTTCTGTTTGAAAGCGTGGCAACTCAAGAAGCAGCCCTTGCTTCGTTGCATTGTCGAGAGGATGTTGGGGGGAGAACCCTGACCACATGCCCATTGTTATTATACTTTTAAGTTTCCAAAATGCTTCATAATCTGAAGGCAAGCAAAAGACACACACACCGCGCTCCTGTCAGGCAGTTTACAATTATAGCCATTGGCAGTTAGCAATCCGAGATGGTTTACAGAAGAACTGTGCAGTCAAGATTAAGTATTAGTTCAAATACTTGAAAGGTCACACAGAGGAAGGCCAGGATCTCTTCTTGATCATCCCAGAGTGCAGGACACGGAATAATGGGCTCAAGTGACAGGAAGCCAGATTCCGGCTGGACATCAGGAAAAACTTCCTGACTGTTAGAGCAGTGCGACAATGGAACTAGTGACCTAGGGAGGTTGTGGGCGCTCCCGCACTAGAGGCCTTCAAGAGGCAGCTGGACAAGCATCTGTCAGGGATGCTTTAAGGTGGATTCCTGCGTTGAGCAAGGGGTTGGACTCGATGGCCTTGTAGGCCCCTTCCAACTCTACTATTCTATGATTCTATGGTTATGAAAACACAGGTTCCAACAACCTATCAGGTCAAACCAGAAGTGGCTGTAGAATCATAGAATCATAGACTAGCAGAGTTGGAAGGGGCCTGCAAGGCCATCGAGTCCAACCCCCTGCTCAATGCAGGAATCCACCCTAAAGCATCCCCGACAGATGCTGTACTTCAGATGCTGTACTTCATCCCAAATCTGTGAATCCTGTATTTATTATGGGATGCGGGGAGGCAACCCTCTATTACCTCAACATCAAGACAATAGTAACATCAGTGCCAACAAACGGAGGATTCTGCCAGGCAAAAGGCCATTTTTTTTGTTTCACTCCATTCATGGTGCATATGCAAAGTGGCTCATCAATATGCATGATTGGGTTTCATTCATGAAAATAAGCAGTTTTCTATACACAGCAGCTGGGCGACGGTATGAGTGTGTGTGGAGGAATATGGGGAGGAAAGGAAATTGTGATGAGAGCAATTATTTTTCCCTGTATCCTGCCAAGAATATTTTCTCACAGCCTTCTGGGTGGGGAGGGGGGAAGAGAGAATTAAGCAGGAGTAGGGGTGTAAAAATAAGAGGAGGTTTATGATAAAATCTCCCTTCCTTCCTTCCTTCCTTCCTCAGATATTTGCCAACACCAATAATAATAATAATAATATTTATTTATTTATTTATTTCTTACCCGCCTCTCCCTTTGGATCAATAATTAAGATCTTATGACAGTAGCCAAGTGTTAAAAATTGTCATTTTCGGTGAACTGGATGTCTTTTGCTGGAGTTATGTTTTGAGTTTATCTTGGTCTTGTGATTAGAGCAGGCAAATGAGTAGGAACTGAGAAGTCAGCTCCCAAATCATGTGGTTTGTATGTGTGTGTGTGTGTGTGTGTGTGTGTGTGTGTGTGTGTGTGTGCAGGGGGAGGGGAACTGCTGGGAGTTGTGACACTGAGAGATTAGCACTGTGCCCCAGCAATGGAGGCTGGGGGGGGGGGGGGTCCAGAAAGTTGATCCTGATTTTCTTCCATGGAGGCCACTCATTCAAAGCCAGATAACACCAGAATCCCAAGTGGGAGAGGGCTGTAGCATTCATGTCCTATTTGTGGGCTTCCCAGAGGTATTTGGTTGGACATTCTGCTGGAAACAGGATATTGGGGTGCTCAACCAGCTGGACCTACCCTGGACCAGTTGATTTTAGGTGATTCAGCAAGGAGGCTCTTTCATTCTTCTGGTCTCACCTATTCATCACTGCTGGGTGCTACAGCCACGGGGATGGGGCAGAAGCAGTGCCAAGTGGGTGAGACCAGCAGAAGATATGCACGTTCCCAACTGTGTGAAAGAAGTGGAGCCCAGTGCAGGTGACGGGTCAGATTTTGGGGAGATGGAGCCAGGGGACTCTCCCCGCTAGTGTTTACATGGAGCACGGCTTACTTCGGTCTCTTCACAGCTTGAATTGTCAGTCCAGCTGTTCCCAGCACCCGAACAGCTCCTGACGAATTCCAGCTTGTGATCATCTTCCAATGGGTTAGAACTTGGTCCTTAAAAAAGGTCATAGGGCTGAGGATCAAGACGGTGCCCATTTTACAGGCAGGAATTCAAGACTGTGCCCAATGGGGGAAAAACATGCAAAAGAAAGGGAAGTTTGGAAACCAAGCACAAAGCAGATTTGTCTGTGGACATGTGAGCGGATGTGTAACTGAGTGGGGAAGAGAGAGAGAGAGAGAGAGAGAGAGAGAGATGGGGATTTTGCAAATGCAAGAGAAGATAATAAAGGAGATGGGTTGAAATGAGACTGAGGATTAAACCGGTGCATGAATACTGATGTGGGGACAAAGGAGAGGGGAGGGACGGAGGGGCGTTATGGGTACTGAGTGGAGCCAGTTGGAGGCAGGGAGACATCTGTGGAAAGGAGGCAGCCCCCCCCCCCCAGTTGCACCAATGTGCAGGCAGTGTGTCTGGGCACGCACATACTCTGACCGTGCCTTGGTCTGCTTTCCTCTTCTGGTCTCAGGGAATGGCAGTTAAAGAGTGTGGATTAAAATTGCCAGTCCCAAATTGCACATAGAAAGGATGGTGCATGCGCAGAAATTAGGAGTGTGTGTAACTTGGGGGCAGGGGGGGAGGGGAAACAGCCTAATCTCTGGGGGGGGGGAGGAGGAAACGAAAGCGATACGGCTTCGCGTTTATAGGAGCAAGAGAAATCACCATGGCAACTGCTAACTCTCTCACTTCACTTCTCCCTCTCCCCTCAAACACATCTCCTTTCAAATTTAATCTGAAATCCTGGGGCGGGGTGTGTGTGTGTGTCTCAGGCCAGCAAAATATTTCAACCAGCAGGTGTTCACGTTTAGCCTGGGTGATCCAAAGAGCAGGCTTGTGTTGGCAAAAGCCACGTTCCCCACGCTATCTGAACCCGGCTCAGGTGCGCGCCGTCTCCGTAGCGCAAGCGAGATTTCTGGTTGCACGGCAAGGGCAGTTTAAGAGCTGCAGAGGGAGACCTCGGCTTCAGAAAGCACCGAACAACCTGCTTATAATGGTTGGGGACTGTCCCCTCCCCTCTCCTTCACCCCACACTACTTGTTTGCTGAGAAGCGGCTGAGCAGAAATGGCAGCCCTCGGTTGCTGTAGCAGCGAATGAATGACTCCCTCGAGTCAAGGGACAAATTCCAGGTGCCTTCTCTTGTGTCAGCGGACTGAAGGACAACCCTCTCTGTACCATCTCTCTAAAACACCTGAAGCTGGAGGGGAGGGGGCTGGAGGAGGCAGGTAAAACCAACAAACCAAACAACACCTGACCTTGCCAGAGTGTTGACATTCAACCCACTTCGACCTCTGATTTATTCCATGAGTGCAGAAGCAAATCTGGTGTTTACGTGAGAGTTTCAGGTGCCCATGGAGGCCCTTGTCAGCAGAATTAATTGAGTGGAGGCGACCTCCCGCACCAAAGGTTTCTACCTTCTCTCCCATCAGCTCCTGGACGATCCAGTTTCAATACAATCAAATGATTTTAGAAAGTGGGTGCTGTTTCCTTCTGTACCAAAGTAATGGGTGGGGTGGGGGGGAGGAGGGCTTCTCTCCCACTGGCCCACCCCTGTGGATGAGTCCTTGGCCACCATCCCTGGGGAAGGGTCTCTCCTTGGCCTTATCTCGGAGGCTGTGACCCCTGACCCTTTGCTGCAAAGCAGTAATTTAATTTGAGGCACAATATGGCTGTTAAACAAGCTGGCCTTTAACCCCCACCGTCTCCCTCCAGGCCTTTCCAAACATTGGCCTGCCTCTCTCTCTCTCTAAACATGGTGGGTGGGTGGAGGTGTTCAATCCTTCGGGTGCCAGAGGCTTGCTTGAGCATCAGGTTATTGGAAGCAAGAACCTTTAAACGTGGTGCAAAAACCTTCCTAGGAACGGTGGAGCAATGGCACGGCGATGTGGAGCAAAGCTCTGAGAGGGTTGTGATGATGGGAAGCGCAAAGAGGAAATGGGCTGGATCACGGCCGAAAAGTCAGAGCTGACTGGCCTCCCTCCCTCCCTCCCTCCCTCGACCTTCAGCTCCAGTCCAGATTGCAAATTTGGTAGGGAGGGGCTCAGATTTGCTGCTCTTTAAACCTGGCAGAGGGAAGATCCTGCTTCTCCTGTTGCATTTTGAAGGCCAGATTTCCACCCTTGTAGTACCAAGAGCCTGAGAAGAGCCCTGAGGCTGGATCAGACCAAAGGGTCCATCTCATCCAGCACTCTGTTCACAAAGGGGCCAACCAGCTGTTGACCAGGGTCCCACAAGCCGGGCATGAATGCAACAGCACCCTCCCACCCATGCTCCCCAGCTACTGCTCTACATGGGCTTGTTGTTTCTGCTGCTGGAGGTGGCACAGAGCCGTCAGGACTGCTAGCCACTGATATCCCACTTGCTCCCTGCCACTTGAGCCATCCTCCATGCTGGCGCTGCCTGGAATCGAGAGCCAAGTCTCCGGTCGGTACCCACGTTCTGTGGCATGTTTGCGGGAGGGCTGCAGCTCCATGGCGGAGAGCGTGTCCAATGCACGCAAACTGTCCCGAGCTCAGTTCCTGGTACCTCTCCAGGGACGGCTGGAAAAGCCACGTGTCTGAAGCCTTCCACTCTACAAGCGTGGCCCCAGAAGCAGAAACCCTCCCCTCTTTCCCCCGCCAGCCATGCCTCACTCGTGCCCATCTCCTTAGCGCATGTTATGAGTGTTGCCAATCGTTTCCCAAGCTGCTGAGCCCATTTGGGCCAGACTGGTTGCACCTTAGGTTATCTTTGTGGGTGCCGTGGTGGAGTAGTGGCAGGGAAGGAGACCCAGTGCAATGGCAGGGCAGCCCCTTCCTTCACAGGGTGGGGTGGGGTGGGGTAGGGTGGGGTGCCGTGCCGCCCTCCCAATGTACTTCAGGGTGTCACAGTGCAGGAACTGGGACTCAGGAAACGGGCTCGTAGATGAGGAAAGCTAACCGGAGGCTTTGGTCTGGCTTCCTCCCTCTGGCCTCATCCTGCCTTTGTGCGCCTCTCCTGTTCTCCATCTCTGAGCCCACAGGTGTCAGGTGGGACAATAGCTAGAGAGGCTGGTGCAAGGGGACGGAGGGGAGGACCCCCTCCTCTGAAAAAATAACAACAGAGGGGCCCTAAGTGCAGCACAGACGTGGGAGAGAAGGCAACGTGGCTTAAGCATTGAATCTTGCTTTTCTAAATGAACCTAATGAATTTCCGAGGCCTCGTTTTATGGCTTTCCCACCCTTTTACGGCGCTTCTCCCTTCGACAGTCTGCCTGCCTCCATTTTTAGTACATTTCCCATCTTGCCTTTGCTCCAAGCGGCTCTCACTGACCTGTTCACAACGACCCTATGAGGTTGGCCAGGTCAAGAGAGACCGGACCAAGACCTCCCCCCGCCCCACTTGAGCCTTGTAGCTGGATTCCCCACATCCAGATCTAGCACTGTTGTTCCTGCAACCCACCCTGAACTCCACTCAACTAAGCTAGAGAAGGTTTGACAGGCAGGACTGCTGGAGTCCGGGATTTGGGGCGCTGGCCTAGCCCAGAGTGTGGTCAACAGCCTCCCAAATCCCCTGCCTTGGCCACCATCTCAGCCTAGGACCAGAACTTGCCTTACTCTTTGAAGCCGACGTTCGTTTCCTTACATTCGCCTCACCCCATTTGCAACCAACCCATTATTTCACTTAATAACCCCCAAGCTTCCTTTTTATTATTAAAATTAGAGGTTGGGAAGGTGCTGTGTGTTTTAAAAGACACCGAACCGGAGTGGATCTAGCTGCTCCGGTCCCCTCAAGCCGTGGATGTTTATGGAAGTGGGGCTGTGGGGGGCCCTGGGATGACAGTGGGGTGGTGGTGTCCATGCGTGTCTCCCTCCCTTTGCCAGGCGGAGAGAGCAGGCGCACCGAACAATGTAATTCGTCCACTTGCCCCTTTGCAGTTCCACATTTATGTGTGCATCAAGCGCTGCGTTTCTGTCAAAAGAAGAGGAAGGCCTTCCTCTGGGCCTGTCCTCTATCGAGCCACGGCTCCAAGCCCTCTAGTCACAGCTGGGCAAAGCGATCCAGAGAGACACGGTGCCCACTGAGCGCCATGCTGCCTCCTGTTCGGGCTGGCTGAGTGCCAGGCAGGCGGCGTTTTTTAGCTCCGTACAGCTGGGCTGTGGAGAGATGGGCTCCTTCCAGAACAGAAAACGCTTCTCTCCCTCCCTCTCTCTCTCCACTCAGAATTCCTCTCCTCACAGATGTGGAATGTCTTATCCCGGCCCCAGTGTGGGATTCCAGCATTCCGCCGAGAGCGAAAGCGCCTGGCGAGTTCACAGCTGAGAATCGCATCAGGGGCTTAAGCAAAGCAACGGAGGCCGTTCTGCCCGGCTTCCTTTCTTCAGCGTTCCTTTCACTCCTCCTATTTGTTAATTTTAGTTTTACTTTTGCATCTGTTATGCTCCCCGTTTTTAAAACGGCAGGTCTGTTTCTGGAATCCTAGACACATGCGCCGTAGCAGAAAGATACAGATACAGTTTCCTCCTGTCCTCTTGCAACCCCCTCTCCCCCCCCCCCCGGAAATGGAATGGAATGTCCGGTTGGCGGCTGTAGCCCTGGGTTGGGGGGTGGGTGGGGGAGAGACGAATATTCAGGGCCACGAAACAAAGGAGAGGCAGGACAGGAGGATACCAATGTAAGTGCCCAAACAATGGCTCTTTTGTTCATTTTGCCCAAGCGCCCAAATCCTGAGACAATGGCAAGCGAGGGCTAACAGAAGGAGTGGTGCTGACACCCAGAGACAGATGCAATTCAGAAGGGATCCTGAATGGCCCAGCTGTTTTCCACACTGGCTGCGGGGCCGAGAGGCGAGGGGAGAGCCTGTCTGTGTACAGGCTGGCTGAGGAACGGGATATGCAGCACAAGTCAGATGATGACCCAGGGTATCATAGAGGGTATCATAAAGGGGCAGGGGGGGTCACCTTGAAAAGCAGGTCACGATCTGCGGAGTTCCTGGATGGAACAGGCAAAATGGCACTCTCCATCCTTGGGTCTGCCCCACTTTGCTTATTTCCTTCAAATCTCTCGTCAGGCCCTCCTTTTCCACAAAGCCTTTTGGCACAACCTTTTCGACTGCATTGGCCCTACTGCAACTAAGCCCAAGTAGATGTAACTGAAATAAATGTATATTACCCCTTTTGTGATCAGTTCCAGATTGAAAGCTCCTTGGGAGCAGGGACCTGTTTTTGTGCACATTGTAAAGTGCCAGGCACAGTGGTGGCATCATATATAACAGGGGTGTTGAACCCCAGGGCGATGAGCCAGTTCTGGCCCGGCTGGGGACCCCATCCAGTCCTCTGGGATTTGACACCAGGACCTCATCACTTTCCCCTGATCTTTTGGTGGTTTTCAGCTTTTGCCAGAGTTTTCCCCCTCCCCACTCTGAAAGGTAGAAATGGTTTTCCGGGGGCTTCATTACTGAGCAGTAAGGACTTCCAAGCTACCCTGAGCTGGCATTCTGGCCCTGTGCCTACTCCTGGAATGCAGACACACCCCCTGCAAAGCTTCTCCAAAATGGGAATTTGCTCTCGGGTTGATTGAAGGAGGAGGCTCAACACACCTCTGGGGTAAAGCCACATTCATAACATACGCACAACACGGGCAAAGCACCCAGGGCCCCAGGGAGTGAGCTGTTCATGGCATGAACAGTGTGGCTACGAAAGGGCTCCAAATTTCTCACCCTGATCCTGCCCTTCTGTGGCTGTCTTTTGCCTGCAGCGCCGCTCGGACAATGGCGTAACTTGCCTGCTCTTCCGCCTTTTCCCATAGAAGTGTCAGGGCGGAGTAATCTCCCACCCACCCTGCGGAGCCTCACAAAACAACTCCAGCCTAAATGTCTTCGGCTGACATTTTAAGTTCAGCACAAGAACAGGAGGAGCCATTTTCAACATTGGGTGGTCACTGGAGACGCTTCACCTGACAACCCAGAGGGGGGAGAGAATACTGCAAAATCTGTTGTTGTCCAAAAAGATGTCCTTCCTTTTCAAGACTTTAGCACAAGAAGCTAAATCATATCATCCAGGTCCAAGTGTGGTGCAATGGACTGAACTTTGGGATTAGGAAGACCGGAGTTCACATCCCCTGCTGCTAAGCATGAAGCTTGCAGGGTAGCCACGATCTTCCCTCTCTGAACCAACCTACAACATTGGAGGGCCAACGTTGGAAATGGAGCAAAAATGTCATCTTGAAAGGAAAATGATGTACCCAAGAACCTGACCCATCTGTCAGGGATGTTTTAGGGTGGATTCCTGCATTCAACGGGGGTTGGACTCGATGGCCTTGTAGGCCCCTTCCAACTCTGCTATTCTATGATTCTATGAGAGAGGCAGATTCTATAAACTCATAGAAAAGGAGCCTGTTTTGGGTGGACTGAAATCCACCACGGCATGCACTAAATAAAAAGGTAGTTGCAGGCAGCTGTGATGGCAAAACAGCCTTTGCCAGCACCAATCCCAGCAGTCAGGCACTGTTTGCAGGATCCAGAACAGCCCCTGGGATGACAGACAGCCCCGCTAAGGCTCACGGACGGGCAGATCTCCTAGGCAGGGAGATGAGTAAACAGATGGGGAAAGGAGAGAGCCGCTCCAGAGCGGTCGGAAGGAAAGGAAGTCGGAGGGGACTCGTGCAGTCAGCAAAATGACACCTGGAAGCCAAGAGTCGCTGACGAGGAATGACACCAGCTGCAAGCAGAGGAGCGGAGGGAGAGAGAGCGCGCGCCTGAGCAGGGTGGCACGGGGGAAGAGCGGAACCCACTGCTGTGCCTTCTTTCCCTGGAAGCGGGGGTCTTCTATCAAAACCCACCCCGTGACATCAAAAGGCAGGTTTGGGAAGCGGGCGGGGGAGCTGTGTGTCACAGACACTGCACTGATAACACACGCACACACCCCGCGCGTTCCGCCCCAACCCACACACGGATTCTGCAAAAGTGTTGTGTGGCTCTGCTTCTATTGTAGAACTCCTGCTTATGTTTTGAAGATCTGGGTTAACATATACAACCATAAGTAAGAAAGGATGCCACGCTTCGGCCACCACAGCCTCTCAACGTTTCTTCCGAGACCGTCAGGCTCATAGTAATCTCTGCGGCCGCAAGAGCTAGAAACTTGTGTAGGCCACTGATTGATGCCGGATACAACCTATCCATGGAATTCACGCGAGTCTTTGATACCAGGCATGTGGGTGGTAATTGGAGTAGCAGAGTGGCAAAGAGCAGGAGCCCTAAGTAATACAGTCCTGGATTCGAATGTCAGGTCAGCTCTGAACTTCTGGGGTGGTCTTAGATAAGCCCCAAACCCAACCCCCCCCACCTGCAATGCAGGGCCTGCTTCAGAGTGTCGTAATGTGTATGTATGTCAAGGACTTTTGAGCTCATCTAAAGGCTCAGCGTTATTAACTGGAGTTAGATAAGCAATTGCCTTTTAAACAGAAGAATGAAATTCAGCCTAGACTACATGTTTCCAGTTCTTTTCTTTAAAACCTTCCCACCACTCCTATATTAATGGAACTTGTGCACCAAGAGCTCCAGCAGTACAAGGACACATTGGCCCAGAACAATTCCGCCACGACCCTGTCAACCGGCTTCAGCAGCAGAGCAAAATCAGGCCATGGAAGCCAAACTTTCATTCTTCACATCACCAAACAGGCTCATCAGACTCCATGGAAAATCAAACAAACACCTCCTGGACTTTAAACCCCTAAAGCCACCTCCAAAGAAAAGAGAGGAACAATTTAGTCCTACTTTTATCTATAACTGCATGGGCACCATACAACCGACAAAAACAACAATAGAAAATTACACTTCTGTGGCCTTTATATATCCTGCAAACGTGCACAATTTCTCTCCTTTTGCATGACGTCTGGTTTTGTTAGGCCAGGGAAGGTGCAAGGATGATGAAGACCCTTCTACAAACGCAGACACTTGTATTCAACGGCTTCCGAAATCTCTGCAGGCCTTTGGTCACACGCTCTTGAGCGTCCCTCGCTATCCTAATGCCTCAGAACTTTATAAAAATTAAAAATGGAATTCACAGGAAGACGAATGTCTTGCAAACTTAAAGACGAGGAATGTTTCTTTCTTTTTTAATGAATGCTAAGATTCGCAGGACGCTGAGTTCTGTGCCCACTGCTGTGGGCCGTGCTTTTTCTGTGATCCTGTAGAATTGTGAGATACACACTGGCTATCTTTACCCGGTTGCCATTTCTTCCAGGTTCCTGCCCCCCCCCCCCTGTGCGCGATGGTGGAGCAACCAGGATAAGAATTACAAACTCACAGCCTTTCAGAAAATTGGAGATGCCCAACAGGGAAAAGTGGCCACATTCTCCTCCACATTTTGTCAGGACAGTGCAGACAGACAGCTTACAGAGAAGACATCAACACACATTTTGTAAAGGGGAATTGTGCCTTGTGAAATGTACTGGAACCTTTTTTTAAGGTTTCTCCAAATGAAACAGTAACTGTGGACCCACACTTTTTTGCTGGGGCCCAATCCAGAGTCAGTTGCACACAGATTTAAATGAGCTTCTCAGCATTTCCCCCCCCCCTTTAAACTGAAGCTGGTCTGCCCTGCATCATAAGCCACAACCTAATTCTTGAATTCCAAACAGGTGAGAGGGTTCTCTAGCGGGCTTGCACACCTGCACGCAAGGAGAAGGACCCGTAAGGGGCTTGGAATTAGCTAGCCTGGCCCCTTCCAAGGCACACGGGTACCTTTGAAAGCCAAGCAGTCACAGTGCAAGGGAGAAACGTCTTGTCCACTACCGTCAGCTCAAAAGATGGACGGTGACGCCTTCTATTGGACCAACCTCTGTTTGCGTGTAGGAGCCCTGGATACTCTCAAATTAGCAGAGAGCTCTTTACCAGGCCAAAAAACAAAAGAGGAAGAGGAGGCAAACATGGAGGGTCAACTGTGTCTTCTGTCCGGAGGGCGTCCAGTAGCCATGGACCACACCACAGCTCAGCTACATATTCGCGAATGACCCAAAGGATGAAAAGCAACAGAAATGCCCTGCCATGAGGTGCAAAATTACGCAAGTCTAAAGCGAGGTGCTGAGAGTTTCAAAAGTATCATAGTGAGGATGCCGGTAAAATTCAAGAGAGCGATAATTGCCAAGTGACACACACAGGGAGGGGGAAATAAGCCATTCTTTCTTTACACCGTATCCATTGGGTTCGGAGTTGGCCACTGTCCATCAAGTCAAGAGATCTCAGTTATTTTTTCTGAACAATTTCCTGAAAGCAACAACTCAAGATGCTAGAAATGTTGAGCAAGGCAAACCTTGTGGAGGAGGAGGAAGAAGAGGAGGAGGGACGCACCCTTCTGCCTTTACAAGTCAAAGGTGTGTCTGTGTGCCCATCCATGCATTTTGGTTGCGCCAAGAAGAAGAGATCATAGAATCATAGAATAGCAGAGTTGGAAGGGGCCTACAAGGCCATCGAGTACAACCCCCTGCTCAATGAGGAATCCACCCTAAAGCATCCCTGACAGAGGGTCTAAAACACTCATTCCAAAATTGCAAGAAAACTTGAACGATTTGGCTTACAATACCCAGGGAAAATGTAACAACAAGCTTTAAATACAAGAAATCATTTGGGAAAGGGCAGTTAACAGCAGGAGTGCTGAGCCAGGACATTCCTAGTTCAAATCTCAGCTCAGCCACTTAGGTGGCCTTCAGCAAACCTGCCTCTTTCATCCTGCCCCCATACCTGTAATATGGGAATGATAGCTTTGCTCTGCTGTAGGGGGTTGTTGCAGAAGTTAATTGGTCAGTTTTTGAAGGAGCATCAATTGGAAGAAATGTTGTGTATGTGAAGCACTTTAAACAAACCGTAAAAGTGTTTTAAGGACGTACCAGGACCCCTATAAGCACCCTTCCCCAATCTGGTACCCTTTGGACGTGTTGCATTACAAGTCCCAGAATCCCTCAGCCTGCACATATCTGGAGGGCAAAACGTTGAAGAAGGAAGATCTCCTACAGGATCATATCAAAGGTCCACCTTGCCTAGTATTCTGCTTCCAACAGGGGACAGTCAGATCCCTGAATAGGAAGCCATAGCAGGGCATGAAGGCAGAAGCCTGCCTGCTCACCCCCACCCGACAAATGATACTTAGAGAGATCCTGCCTGTGAATCAACCCAAGCGCCCAGTGTTATATGACAGTAAAGCCAAGCCTGTCTTCTGCAAGAAGGCAGAAGATGCAAAGGTCTGAGAGACCTGCAGCGATAACTCCTAGTCAGTTTATTAAGGTGATCCCAGATGGCAACCGAGACAAACCAGGCCACGCTCTGGAGGGTCCGGATGACCGCGGATCACAGCCCGCCCCGCTCTCGGCCATGACTCTGCAGATCAGGCTTCTGGTGGGGTGGGATTGTGTGAAGCGACTCATTGTCTGCTCGACTCCAACGCCGCTGTCCGAAGCGTGATGGTATCTGAACCCAGAGCACAATGGCCTCCTTCACTCCAGCAGCCCAACTCAGCGGGGATCTCAGTGCATGGCCGGTGCAAAAGTCACCAGGGGGAAGCATGGCGAGACCAGCCTGACTCCACGAACAGCCCATGTCAGGGGAGAGTCCTCGGGGGATCCCTTGCAACGTCCCGGGACCACAGCCCCTCGTTTGCCTGCCTGGCTACCCATTGAACCCCCATGCAGAGGGGCAGTCTACCACCAAATCTGAGACAGGGAAGCCTCCACTGGCCTCCAGACTACCCCTGACTGTGAACTGCTGGAAGCAACTGGTTGGCTGGCCGGCTTTGGGTACAGGGTGCTGGGTTAGACGCAGCTTTGGGTCAGATCCAGGAAGGTTCCGACATCCGGCTGAGCACAAGAGGAGCACATTTCAGCCAGCGTGAGCCTCTGTGCAGTCATGTGCTTTGTTTACCTAGAGACGGACTTGTTCCGCCTTGCTGCCTCCAAACTACAGGCGTCCCAGAGTGGCTCCCATATTGGCCATAAAACACCATAAAGCAACAATATCCGCACCAGTCAATCAATAGGAGATAACAATTCAGCGAAATGCAAAAGCAGCAGTAAAACTGGAACACTGTGGGGATCGGGGGAGGCGAGGACTGAGAACCACTAAAACCACAGCAAGGACTAGAAGAAGAGCAAAGAAGCAGAGGGTGACCTCGAAGCCAGGAGGAAAGGGACAGCGATGGAGCTCCGGCAGGCTCTGAGACACCCAAGCCTCTCAGGGCGGCAGGCAGGCAGGGCTCCCACAAACTGGGTGCCACGCCAGGACCCCCCCCCCATCTCGCCCACTGTGGCTCCAAAGGCAGCGAGCACAGAGGGAGGGCATCTTCTTCCAGGGCGAGGCAGTCCAGACCCCTAAGCTGCTCAAGGCGAGAAGCAACGCCAGGAATTGGAGCCATTTGCTCTGCAAAACGTCCCGGGACAACTTTTCGGAAAGGTCCAAAGCTTGGAGCGGCCAGAAGACAAAAGCTCTGCTTGGGCGGGGCGGCGCCTGAATGGCTCAGGAACCCGGGAGTGGCTTTGTGGTGGCCGCGAGTTCCCCTGGGTCTGGGCCGTCCCTGCCAGGAGAGCGGCAGCTCCACTCTGGGCTTCCCGGCGGGCGGCTCCAGCTGGACCCTGCCATGGGGCGACAGCGAGCCAAGGGCCCCCTCGCGCGGCAGGCGGCCCCTCGGCCCCTCTGCCTCGCAAGCATATCGGAGCAGGGCGCTGCTCCCGGAGGCCGGCTGGGTGATCCTGTAGAGACCCACCCGCCGCTGCCCTCGAAGTTGGCCTGGCCCTGGCATCCCTCGGAGAAGGTCGAGGGACAGAGCTGCGGGAGGGGGCCCACCAGGGGCTGAGACGGCACGACGGGCAGGGGGCTCGCGGGGGCCCGGGCCACTTCGGCCTGCAAGGAGCCCGGGAGCGTCTGCGCCGGGGGGGGGGGGCTGGGACGGGGCTGGTGGCCGGGGCATCGGGAAAGA
Source organism: Elgaria multicarinata webbii (assembly GCF_023053635.1). NCBI lineage: Eukaryota > Metazoa > Chordata > Lepidosauria > Squamata > Anguidae > Elgaria > Elgaria multicarinata. The sequence goes on along the minus strand of NC_086191.1, from coordinate 16,494,125 downwards.
ACGGAAGGCGCCGGGCAGGAGCGGGGGCGACTCCCAGCCGCCTGCCAGGGCCAGTGGCCAAAGAGGAAGCCGCCGCCGGAGCAATGATTCAGCTCGGGCTCTGCGTTTGAGTCACCCCCGCAGCAGCCGGAGCCGGGAGTGTCCCACCCGCCTCCCCCAGCCCGGCGAGACGAAGGAAAGATCCCGGTCCGCCGCCCAGTTCGACGGGACGCGCCTCGGGCAGAGGGGAGCCGCCCAGCCCTCCCGCAAGCGGCGGCCCCCAGCCCGCCGGCATCTCTGCGCGCCCCCTCCGTGCTAGGCGGCCTGGAACCGTCGATCGTGCCCCTGCCCATGTGCCGAGCTCTCTCCCGGGCAAAGGAAGCCTAGCCTCTCGCCTGCTGGACGGGGCGCCCTCTCTTTCCCTCCAGGCCACCCAAGGAAGGAAGGAAGGAAGGAAGGAAGGAGGGAGGGAGGGAGGGAGGGAGGGAGGGTGAGACAGACAGACAGAGAGAAAGACAGAGAGCGAAGGAGGAGGACCGACGGGGCGGCCGCGGCGCTGCCGGACTTACCCGCGGCGAGGGCTGGCGAGCGCACGGGCAGCAGGACGGGCCCCCTGGCGCACGGCCGGCCGGCGTGGCGAGCGAGCGAGCGAGCGGCGTCCTCTCCTGGACGGGACGCGCCCTCGAGCCGGGCGTCGCGGCGGGCGGGCGGGCAGGCGGGCGGGCGGGCGGCGGCTTTTGCGCTCGCGGCTGCTCTCGCTCTCGCTGGCTCGCTCTGTGTGTCGCCCCGCCCCGCCCCGCCGCCGCCACCCTCCTCCGCCTCCTCCTCCGCCTCCTCCTCCTCCTCCCGTCTCGTCTCCTCCGCGCCGAGTGATGTCAGCGGGAGCGGGGAGGCGGGAGAGCCCGAGAGCCTGGCTGGCTTGCTGTGCCGCTGGGCACGGCTCGGAGCGCCTCGGAGAAGCAGGAACCCGAAACAGCGAGAGAGACACAGCGAGCGAGCGAGCGAGAGAGAGAGAGAGAGAGAGAGAAAGAGCGGGGGGGGGGAGGGTGCTCGCGTTCACACGTGACGCAGCTCCGGAAAGAAGACGGCCAACACGCCTCGCCGGGCCGGGGAGCCAAACTCTGGCGCGCGCGCGCGCTCGGGGACCGAAAGTGCCCCCTGGCGAGCCGCGCGGGCGAGGGAAGCGCGCCTAGCCGGGCCGGGGGGGGGGGCGGCCTTCCGTCAGCATCAGCACCGCCGCCCCTGGAGAGGGGCCGGGGGGGAGGCGGCGGCCGGGCAACCCTCCCCGCCCCACCCATGTAGGGTGCCACCCCGGAGGAGGGCACTTTCGTACGGGCCCGTCACGGGACCAGACCCGGTTGCTAAGGCACTGCCTGCCCCCGTGCGAACCTGCCCGTAACCTACAATCATCACTGGAGGCTTCCGCTTGCGATGCTGGGGCCTGGGGGGAGCCCAGAGCCGTCAGGACTAGCAGCCTGCTCGCCCTCCTCCAGCCCCCCTTTAAAGCCATCCAAACGGGTGGCCCTCGCTTTGTGAATTTGCCTCTGCGCGTTGTGAATGGCCAGCTAAGATCCCAGAGAGTCTGTAGCGGATTCTGGCGTGTCTATTTATGCACAGTCCCTATACCTCTAAAGCAGGAGCACAGAGAGGCGTACACCTATCGATAATACAATCCATCAATAAAATCCTCCTCTTAAAATGAAAAGTTTAAACATGGCCATAATAATCTATCAGAAAGACCTAGAAATAAGCCAGTCAGGAGTCAAATGCCTGGGTAAACGAACTTAGGTTTAAAAACATTCTCCCTGAGGCTGATCCCAGCTCTCCAAGGAGGGGGCCATTGACAATGCCCTATGAGGTCACCTTCCCCACCTCATTTATTGGGGTGGGGGTGGGGTCAATGACACTAAACATGTACATTAGAGACTTTCTGGGTGCAAATTCTGTGCTGCGCTTGCAAAGGAGCACCCAGCTGGGCGCTTGGGGGAAACCATGACAAAATTAAACCGGACTCAGATTTGCCCTCCCAGCCTGGGCTGCCAGGTGGTCATGGCTGACGCCACTTCTTAGTTTGGTCTCCTAGCCCAAAGGTAAGCTGGGATGGACGGATGGGTTGGTGGACCACATTCTGGCCTCTGAATACAACTGGGTCCGTTCCGGTCCGTTCCGGTCCATTGGCTTGTTTTAAAGAATTTATATCCCACAACATCATCCCAAAGGGATCGCAGAATGACTTATAAATAGGTTTAAACACTGAAATGTAAACACCAATATGAAACACAACAGAGCAATAGCAGCTAAAAAAGGTTAAAAGCTCCCAGAGTGCAGGACATGGAATAACGGGCTCAAGTGACAGGAAGCCAGATTCCGGCTGGACATCAGGAAAAACTTCCTGACTGTTAGAGCAGTACGAAAATGAAACCAGTGACCTAGGGAGGTTGTGGGCTCTCCCACACTAGAGGCATTCGAGAGGCAGCTGGACAGGCTTTAGGGTGGATTCCTGCACTGAGCAGGGGGTTGGACTCGATGGCCTTGTAGGCCCCTTCCAACTCTGCTATTCTAGAAACATAGAAGGATTGAAATGACGATGACCAACACTTCATTTCCTTTTGGTCTTGAGGCTGTGAGTCTCGGAGGCTACTTCCCTCTTCCTCATCCGCTGAGGCTGCTACATGCAAGGATGGGGCAGGGAGGGGAGTTTGCCTAGTTCCCATATAGCGCTGCTGCTCCTGCCCCGCTCCTGTCCCCAGCAATGCTAGAAATGCAGCATCGAGAATAAAAGAGGGAACTGAGAAAGTCCTGCGTGGGCTTTTGCAGCTCCCCTGCTCCCTTCCCACCCCCCAGCTGCGTGGCTGAACGTGAAACCAAGACGGGCCCAGTCCTTTCGTTTGCCAAGAGCAAAGGCGGAAGCAAGGAGGAAGCGGAGGCGGAGGCCAAGGGCTCCTGGGGGCTGCTGCTGTTTTGCCCCATGGGGAGATGGGGGCACCTTGGACAATGAGGAAGGGGAGATGGGGGGCACCACCTGCCCTGCAGCAATGGCTGGCCAGGCCCCTGTGGTGGCTCTGAAGGCAGGAGCTGCCTCGGTGGGCCCTGGGTACATCTCCGCCCCCTTTGACTGGCCCAGAGCACCCCAGGCGGCTCCGTGGCTGAGGCCCCGGGGATTTGAGCCGGGGGGATCTCCTGGGCGGCCTCGCTGTCATTGCAGACTTTCAGCAGGCGTTCAATCTGTTGCGTGATCATTCATTTTACTGCGGTCTCCTCAGGGTTTTCAACGGTTTCGATAGCTTCAAATGTTTTTAATATTGTGTTACTGTTGTTCATGACTCTGTTGTTGTTTCGGTTTCATGATTGCAAACCGCTCCGAGAGCATTTGCCACTTGGGCAGGGGGCACGCACCTAATCAACTAACCAGCCAGGTTCTGGCACCGTCTGGAGTGGGCCTCTGAACCTACCTGGAATCATGCCTTCATCCAAACCCCTGGGAGCCTTTTGTTAGCTCCCAGTTTTCCGGATGTGATGGACAGGGCCTCTTCCAGCAACCCTGAGCTGTTCCTCCGCTGCTCTTCTGCAACTCCCAGCTCCTTCTTTCAAACCAGTTTTCCTAGCAGCCTTATAGGGCACTGGGCTGCACCGAGAAGATGGACGATGGTGCTGGGAGCTTCCCTTCCTTCTCCTGCCCACCCTGGGGGACATCAGCGTTAAATGCTGCTGCTCAGATACTCCACTGTGGAGTAGAAATCTTTCTGCAAAGGAATGAAAGGGAGCCTGACCTGATCGGGGGCAGGGGCAGAGTGGAGCGGGCTGTGAGCGTCCCCTGTCAGGCCCTGCTTGTGCAGAGGCTGGTGCTCCTCAGGAGCAAGAGAGGAGCTGGTTGTGTGCTCAGCTGCGTCCCTCTGTCAGTAGCTCAGGCAGGCGGTGAGCGGACGTGTGTGCCATGCAGGGCGCCACCGTCAGAGGAAGGCTGGCGATTCCCATTGGCCTTGCGTGGTGGAAAGGAGGCAGCAGGGAGTCTGTTCCATCCTCTGGCGGTCTGCTTCCCACGGTCCCCCCCCCCCTTGTTCCATACAAAGGCCTCACTCTCAGTCCGCGTGTGCCCAGGTCTGGCCTGGTTGTACGGAGGAGGATGAGAGCCGCAGAAATGCAGCCCCCGCCCCCCCCCCCGGCTGTAGTACCAGCAACGCTCCCTCTCTCATCTCTTCCCCCAGGACTGAATGTTTTATTGTATAAACTCCTTGGGGAGGTGGGGTGGCAGGAAAAACTGCCTTGTTTTTCTCATGACAGGATATGTGCTGTATATAACAGAAAGCTGTAGCCCTTCACAAAGACACACATCTGTGTTCTTATTAAAAGTTAGGGGGGAACCAATGCTTTGTTTCAGGGCTGTAGCCCCCAGCCACTGCCCCCCAGCAGAGCATAGGATCATAGAATCATAGAATTATAGAGGCGGAAGGGGCCTACGAGGCCATCAAGTCCAACCCCCTGCTCAACGCAGGAATCCACCCTAAAGCATCCCCGACAGATGGTTGTCCAGCTGCCTCTTGAAGGCCTCTAGTGTGGGAGAAGCCACAACCTCACCAGGCAACTGATTCCATTGTCGTACTGCTCTAACTGTCAGGAAGTTTTTCCTGATGTCCAGCTGGAATCTGGCTTCCTTTAACTTGAGCCCGTTATTCCGTGTCCTGCACTCTGGGAGGATCGAGAAGAGATCCTGGCCCTCCCCTGTGTGACAACCTTTGAAGTATTTGAAGAGTGCTATCCTGTCTCCCCTCAATCTTATCATCTCCATTACACACACACACACACACACACTGTTTCCATCCCCCCCCCACTGCCACCCCCCCCCCCCCAAATTGACAGTCAAAATTCTCCGGCTACTAAACATATTCCACCCTCTCTGGCCTGCTTCTTTTTGTGAGGAGGTGGGTAGGGTTTGCTCTCCTAGTTTTCTTTTTAATTGCTCTTCTGCCACTCCCAGAGTTCCCCAGGGATGGTGATCTCCCAGGTTCTCAGCGTCCTCCGTTTTATGCTTGTTGGCACTCACCACCCAGCCTCGTTATTAGAAGGACTAATCACACCGCTTTTATTTATTTGCTTGTTTGTTTTACATGGTGACATCGTAGACCAATAACGGGGCATTAGATGAGCAGCAATCATATTATTATTATTATTATTATTATTATTATTATTATTATTATTATTTGCATTTCTATACCGCCCCATAGCCAAAGCTCTCTGGGCGGCTGCCCAGACACTTATGGCCCCTGACTATGGAGGCTGTGCTCCAAGTCTCCTCCACCTGCCCGCCATAGGGTAGCTGGAGGGAGGGATATAGTGCAGGGCCTCTTCAGCAGTGGCACTGAGGTTATGGAGGTTGCTGCTAGGGAGGTGGGTCCGGGTCCTTCGTACATCTTCAGCCTTCGCATGGAAGTGGTGTCACTGTTTCAGAGGTCATCTGGGATCAAATGAGTATAAAATTGTGTTAAATTGCTGCTGGGGGTTCCTTTTTGTGTGTGTGTTTTGGCTTCCTGAATTAGATAAGTCTTCCCCCCCCCCCCCGTTTTTGCCAGTTTGGCACTTTATGGTGCGGAGAGAGCGAGAGCCTCTTCTAGCCGTTAAAAGAAGTACCTTGGAGCAATTTGAATTCCTTTGTGGAATCATCCTCTGGTGTGCCAGTGTTGTTTTGTCATTCAAAGAGAAACAAACGCCTTTTTGTGACCTTCAGGGCTGCCGGTGGTGGTCTACTCATGGGTAATCACCCACAGCAAGAAACCGTTTGTTCCCAATCCCTGAAAGGCCTACCTTGCGTCACCCTTCACCTGCTGCCAACCTCTGCATCACGGCTGTGCTGGCAAGGGGCTGTTCTTTCCGCCTCACAGCGCATGGCAAGTTTAGCTCCAGGGTGCCGTCCGCGGCGCATCCCTCTCGTGCGGGAACAGATCTCGGGCACCGTTCGGCGACTCGTGCCCTCGCCGTCATCTGCAAGGCGAGTGTGTAAAAAGCTTTTACAAGGCCTGATATTAATAGACTCAAAATGCCTCCCATGCATTTTTAATGCAAAGCAGCGGATGGGGGCAGGGAGAAAGAGAAACGCCTGTGACACAGGGAGGAAGGAAGGAACGAAGGGCTGCTTTTGAAAATGCAGCCCTCCTCCTGCACCTCTGCGCCCGGGACAGGTAGTGCCGGAGCAAAACTGTAGTCCTGCCTTTCCCCAACCTGGTGTCCTCCAGCTGTGTTGGGCTGCAATTCCCATCGTGCTGTCTGAGAATGATGGGAGTTGTAGTCCAACACATCTGGTTGGGGAAGGCTGCTCTAGTGGTGAGGCGTGTTGACCGCATTTGTAGATACAGTGGGCAAAGAGAAGTCCCCCCTCCAAAACAAAAGTGGCACTGGCCACGGGGGTGGGTGGGGGGAAAGTGTCTGTCTACTGCCACGTGGTTCTGCCATTCAGCACCAGAGCACATGACCTCCGGCAAGGAAGCGAAACCAGCTTGGGCCGCAGAGCTGCCTCCACCCCTGGAAGCATCAGCCGCAAAGCTATGCAAATTCCAGAAATCACGGGCTATGCTTGCGTGGGCCCTTCATGATGGAGGAAGGGGGCGGCCCCACAACTAGCTCCACATCCTGACTCCAATGTGGGCTGGCTGGATGCCCACAAGCATGACAGCAATGCCCCTTCCTCAATATTTGCCCCCAGCATAACTGACGTTCAGAAGTAGCCGTCCTCTGAGCATATGGGGGTTCTACTTAGCTGCCCTGGATAGCAGTGGGGTAGTGGAGGCAGGACGCACAGCGACGCAACACCAAAACTTCTTGATGAGCAGGGACCCTGACCTCAGCTGCACCCCACCCCAGACTTCCTTATTTCCCCTGAACTTAGCTGCAATTCCCACATTATATTTTCCAGCAACAATATATTGATCTCTGTCTTGAATGAGCAATTAAGACCCATTGCTTTGACTGAAGAAGTGCTCCTGGTGGAAATGAAAACTGTTAGAAATGCCTCCTTTTTTGCGCTTGGGGGCGGGGAGCTTTCATGATGAGACACTGCCCTTCAAAATCTACCTCTGCAACACCGACCGATCACCCCCCCCTCTTCCTGGGATCTTTCTCAACTCCTTTTAAAGTCATAGAATCATAGAACAGCAGAGTTGGAAGGGGCCTACAAGGCCTACAAGGCCATTGAGTCCAACCCCCTGCTCAATGCAGGAATCCACCCTAAAGCATCCCTGACAGATGGTTGTCCAGCTTCCTCTTGAAGGCCTCTAGAGTGGGAGAGCCCACAACCTCCCTAGGTCACTGGTTCCATTGTCATGCTGCTCTAACCGTCAGGAAGTTTTTCTTGATCTCCAGCCGGAATCTGGCTTCCTTTAACTTGAGCCCGTTATTCCGTGTCCTGCACTCTGGGAGGATCGAGAAGAGATCCAGTGTGGCCATCACCACATGCCATGGCAGCGGATCCTGTAAATTAACTTTGTACTGTGTGAAGAAGTACATCTTTTTCTGTGTATGTCCTCTGATTAACTCCTGATTAGCTTCGTTGGATGCCTCCAACGTTATGAGGTTAGAGAAGAGGGGGAAATCTCCCTCGGCCTTCTCCATGGACCCACATCAACGCCTTGTGTGAGGCATGCCACAAATGATCAGTAGTTGGGCCAGGTGAGTTACAGTCCCCTCCAGGGAATCATGGCTACATTGGATTCTCTGCCCCGCCCCCCCTGCCCCCCCCCCCCCCCGGCCAACTTTTTAGGCTGCCTCTCATGGCTTTCAATATCTCTGGGCAAACTGGCTACTGGGAAATTGGTGCTCGTAACTTTGGACCCTGTACTCTTTTACGTGTGCTATTTTTGCAGACGAGGCAGTGCCCTCACTGACTGTATCCAATAACAAAGGGTCAGCTAAGAAGCGGCCTTTCGTGCCCATGGCGGCATTCGTGGTTGGAGAGATGAGCAATAGTTTGTGCTGATGTTGTGGGAACGCCTGTAGCCAGAAAAGTTTTATTGTTGACAAAGCCTAACGGGAGGAACATAGGAAGTCACCTTAAACCAGGTCAGATGCTTTGTCCATCTGGAACAGTGCCGTTTGCTCTGACTGGTAGCTGCTCTCTGCTATGTGTTGTGTGACGAAATACTTCCTTGTCTGTCCTAAAGCTCCCAGGATTCACCTTCAATGGATGATTCCTCTGGGGGCTACTTTTATGAGACAGGGAGGGAAAACATCTCCCTGTCCACTCCCTCCACCCCAGGCATAACTTTTTCCTCTTTTATCATGCCCCACCTTTTACTCACCGCCGTTTCTCTAAATGAAAAAGCCCCCGACTTGGTAACCTTTCCCCCCTGGGGAGCTGCTCCATCCCCTTGATCATGGAAGTTTCTCTTTTCTGCACCTGTGCAATCTTATAACAATTGCACAGCACTTTGGAAAAAGAGCGAGTGAGTGAATTTCTTAAGTGCTGCAGAAACGATCGATAGCCTTAGCATTTCCAGGGTGCGTGTGATGCAAACTTGGACTCCAGTCTGAATATTGTGTTTTATTAGCATATATTATTCATACAGACCCATCAAATGTGCACATAGGACTGTAAGCTGGGCCTTGCTGAGGCTGGATAAAGGTTTGCTTTTCCATCTTGGACATTTCATCTGGTGCAGAATGCAAGCTATGCGCCGGATGTGCCGTTGCTTCTGGAGCACAATTCCAGGCACTGGGTTGAACCTACAGCCTGAACCAGTGTGGATCCTGAGTGCAACGAAGGCTGAAATCCTGAGTTCTCCAGGCTGCTGATTATATGCACTGTCATATATAGGAAGTTACAACAGGAGGCTCTCTAGACGGCAAGGGAGGGCACATTTTGGAACACAAACTGTGCTCTTCCTTGCCATCTGAATGCTTTCCCTGGTCATGGCATCTCATAGACATGTTCTGTGCACATGCTCTCCCTTTGCAATGCTATGACCGAACGTTGCTCACATGAGGCTTTCACTAAGCTTCATAGAATCATAGAATAGCAGAGTTGGAAGGGGCCTCTAAGGCCATCGAGTCCAACCCCCTGCTCAATGCAGGAATCCCCCCTACAGCATCCCTGACAGATGGTTGTCCAGCTGCCTCTTGAATGCCTCTAGTGTGGGAGAGCCCACCACCTCCCTAGGTCACTGATTCCATTGTCGTACTGCTCTAACTGTCAGGAAGTTTTTCCTGATGTCCAGCCGGAATCTGGCTTCCTGTCACTTGAGCCCGTTATTCCGTGTCCTCTGGGAGGATCGAGAAGAGATCTTGGCCCTCCTCTGTGTGACAACCTTTTAAGTCTTTGAAGATCCCACATACCTGCTTCCCTCGGATTATCCCCGTAGCGCTAAGCTTTCGAGGTTGTTTTTGTTTTTGCTACCAGGCGACAGCGATCCTTTGCATACCAGGAAGTGAGTTTAAAGGGGGAAATGTAAAAAATCATTTAAAAAATCAATGGATGTTCCAATGCAATTCACATTTGGTATGCTTAAAGCTCTCCCTAATATCTATTACTGTCCCAGTTTTGGTGGCTTTATCTTTAAAGCTTACGCAGATGTAAGCCTTTCTTTAAAATCCTGCTCCTGCGCCCCAGCGGCGGCTTGGAAGATATGCTCAAAAAGTAGCGGCTAAATATGGCAAATCTTTTGGCTTTATTGCATAATTAAGGCAGGATGCAGGGGAGGACTTCACAATCAAAGCAGATTATAAGGTGGAAAACTTCGGAGTCCTTTGCATGCAATTCGCAGTGATTGCACAGTATAACGCTGGTGTGATAAAGCTCTAAGTGTGCTCATCCTGGGGTTTTGGCTGCGTTTTCATGCAAGCCCTGAGAGGTGCCCCTTCATAGCCCAGGCTGACTTGCGTCTTGGGGCGTCTGGCTGCCCAGACGCTCCAGCCGTGCCGTTTCTATGGCAGAGTTACCGTCTCCTTGGCAACCCTGAGCACAAAGGAGCAAGGAGAAAGTGCCTTGGTGGGGATCAGGTTCCCTCCAACCTGAACATCTCTCCTCCCCCCCACCCCCAATACCACCCACAATGTCCCATGAGGCACCTGCTCAGCGCCTGGCCTCATTGGACCAAAAGGCATGGGCAGCGTTTTGCTTCTCCCAATTAAATAGTCATAGAAGCTAAATCAAAAAATGTTTCCTTTCGATCCAAAGGAATGTAATCTAGAAATAACCCCCCCCCCGATTCTTTTTGCTTCCCAAACTTCATATTCACACAACTAATTGGTGGCTGCAATATTCCATCCTTATGATAATTTTTGCAAAAAGAGGGGAAAATACCTCGCCAATCTCGTTTATTGTTGTTTGAATTGTTTTTAATTGCTTTGGTTGATCTGTACAAAGTTGTTGAAAAATATACAAATTGTACATTGTCCCCCCACCGGGTGCTGAGCTGGTTCACCCTCCCCCCCACCCCCAATGTAACAGACAGTTTTAGCCTGAATATCTTTCCCCCAAAGATAAATTTGCATCATATTATTATTATTATTATATTATTATTGGCACATCTCTTGCCCCTTCAGTTAAGTTGAGAAAATGATTCAGGGAGCAGTTCTCTAATAAAAGCAAAAAGAATTGAGTTTGTGATAGGTTAATGAAGTCCAAGACAGATGTTAGGAAAAGCCTTTGGGGATCTTCTTTTCGTGTGTGTGTGTGTGTGTGTGTGTGTGTGTGTGTGTGTGTGTGTGTTGATGGGAAAGAGGAAATCGTTTGGGACTTTGTTTGAACAGAGTTTTTAAAACAATAACTAGTCAGCCTGTTTTCCTGTTTTGCTGCTGTTTCCGTATGACCAAACAGCTGGACCACACATCTGCATGGATTATATTGCTGCCCTCTAGTGATTCGGATGTGGGGCTACTCAAGTGGGGTGGGGGGAACTGGATGAGATGCCCACTTGCCCACTCCTCATTTTGGAAAGCCACCGCCTCATGTAATATGGAAAAACTTTCCTGCCTAATTTTGTTTTGAAATGTTTACATGGTGACCCAAGTGTCTCGTCATCCTCACTTTGTGGGATGGGGATTTGGGACAAGTACCAGTGGCCAACTGGCAGGGGACAATCTGAGCTCCCTCCCTTATTCATAAGCCATTGAGGTTAGGAGCTCTCACCTGCCAGAACACCTGATACCCCTGCTCAGGACTTAATTAGAAACCACGACTGTGTAGTTAAGAGGCTGAGAAGACCCACCATGTGGGAAACTGGCTAAGTTCTCAAGGGCCACTGGACAGAGGTGCACGATGGGAAATTCACCTGGCCAGCATCACTTAAGGGTAATGGCATCTCTGGCGGTGCCGAGCTGAAATCCATCACGCACCTCCTGCTCCCTGATGTGCCAATTCACTGCCCCTCGGGACAGAGCAAAGAGATGCCAGTGGCCAAAAGGAGGCTTGGCTGTTGATGTGTTCCATCCTAGAAAATTTGGGTTGGTTCCCCTCATTTATGGAGCTGGGATTGTATCCCCCAGACCAGAGTTCAAAGAACATCTAGCCACAGAAGGGATGGGATGGGATGGGAGCAGGTGATCCTTGGCAAAACCCAATACCTCCTCTGCACTGGAAGAGGGGCAGACTGGGGTCTCCAGAGGGTTGTGTGTTTGTTGGGGGGGAGGGAAGTAAGCACAAGATGGGGGGGAGGCTTTGACTTAAATAGGATCAATATAAAAAGACGTTCTTGTCAGGGTTCTGATGGCACCGCTTTCGTGCAGGCCAAACGCACTGCTGTCGTGGTCGCCTGTGTGGCACTCTGGGAAAAGAGGCAACACAGGCCAACCCCCAGGCAGGGCCCGCCTTTTACGAAAATGGGAGGCGCCAATCTCTAGTCGTCATCGTCATCGTCGTCGTCATCGTCGTCGTCATCATCATCGTCCTCTGTGTTTATCTCTCCTTCCAGCACGTCCTCAATCCAGTCTTCCAACTCGTCCGCAGACGGAAGGTCATCCTCATCGTCCATTTCCAGCCAAATGCTATCCGCCTGTGGGGAGAATGTCCGGAGAGTGAGGGGGTTGGTGGGAAAGGCCTGAGGGAGCCCAGAAATTGCGGGACACCTTGGAACAATGGCAGACTCCCTGTCCTGGGTGGAGGACAACCTTGGGTGAGCCTGAAGCAGTCCGGCCTTCGCTGGCCCTTGCCAACAGAGGCAGGAGGGATGTCACAGGGGACCAACGAGACATGATGGTTGAAGCTGCTTCAGATCCGCTTTGTCTTCACTGCCTGCTTTGCCCTGTACAAAGCTGGCTTCAGAACAGGCCAAAAGGTTTGTCTCATCCAACGTCCTTTCTGTTTCCAGTCACGGCCACCCAGATGCCTCCAGGAAGCCCATAAGTAGGCGTGGAGGCCAGGAGACCTTTTAATGTCAATGAGCCCTCCCTGATTATCCAGCCACAGTTTCCATTGGTATTCTCCATTTTTTTCTTTAAAAAAAGTGTAATATTGTTTTATTCAGAACCTCGCTGCATCTAGCCCAATATTGCTGACACTGACTGGCAGCAGCAGCTCGCCAGGGTTTCAGGTAGGACTTTTTTCAGCCCAACCTGGAGACAGTGCTGCGGATTGAACCCGGGACTTTTTACTTGCAGAGCAGGGCCTCCGCCAATGAGCTACACCCCCCGCCCTGCCCCACAACTCAGCTCAATGGGGTCATAGCTCTGGTATTTGCATGTACTCACATCTGTTACATTGACAACTCCAATCTGAGGCCGGGACAAGTCGATGTCAAAAGTCCTCTCCCAGTATGGGATCAGCTGAGAAAGAGAAGAGGAGGAGGAGGAGGAGGAGGAGGAGGAAGAGGAGGAAGTTAGATTTACAAGCCCACCCTTGCCCACCCACTGCTTCTCTGATTTTGTTGGGGATGGGTTGAAAGAGGGGTGGGGGAAGGGAGAACTCTGGGATATAACTAGTCTTCTTCTAACCCCACATTTGGTTTACAAGGGGGAAATTGAACGACCGCGGTTTCAGCAGAAAGGAGCTGCCACTCAAATTGACGATTGCTGATTGTTTTGTTTTTATCTTATTGTGATGGGGTGAGCTGATGCATGCAGCCTTGAACGCTGGGAAGCAGTCACGACAGAAAGAGTGAAAAAGACAGACAGGGAGAGTCTGGCAGCAAAAGAGAGCCCCTCCCCACTGCCCTTCCCTTTGAGGTGAACCTACTTCACGGTTCATTTCATATTCTGTTTTATTAATTTGTACCTTCCTTTTCTACCCAGGTTTTTCTGCTTTTATGATCCTGCCATATATTATGCCCCAACCAATTAACTGAATACCTCCCTGTTGTGTCTCAACAACTGCCTAGACTAGAATCACCCCCAATACAGCCATCGAAAGAGCACAGTTGCCTGTTCACCATTGGGAAGTCCTCGGGATCAATCCAGATGATGCTCAGGTCTGGGTTGTCTGTGTTGTCTTGGGCAACATCCTTCAGGATCTCCAGGAACTCATAACCATCTGTGGCCAGAAAGGGAAAGCAGAAGGGGGCAGGCAAGTGAGAGCCTCCTTACTTGGCTTTGGTTTCACCCTTGCGGTGCCCAGTCGCCTCTCTTGCGCAATAACCGCTGAATCAAAGGCCGCCCCCGTCTGCCCGCCCACCCGCCTCCTGTCCTCCTAAACTAGAGGTGTGAAAGACATGGTCTATATTGGGTTGGGCAACCTTTTGGGGCCAATGGCACATTTGGCAATTTGGGAAACTGCCCTGGGCACCACCACAAAATGGCTGCCATGGGAGGCGTGGCAAAGGGCAAGTCACCTGGCCCCAAAGACCAAATGGAAGCCTGAGGCAGGGTCAACTCCTCTGAATGCAGAGCTTTTGACACCCACAGGACCCTCTTTCTCAGCAACCCCAGCTGCCGGTAGGAAAATGTGTTAATTTTAAAAAAGTAAGTGGAGAGAATAGGGCACCAAGAGTGCTGTTGACTGCTTTTGCTCTATTTGTGCTGGCAGCTTTGGGAAACTGCTGGGAATATGTGTGGATTGTAAGATAGATAATTGACCTTTCTGCTATTTTCTTCTGTTTTACTCAGTGTAGTGGACTGTGAACTCTCTTGTTGTTTTATCAGTTCTATTTTAGTTTGTATCATTTTGTTATTTTGGACAGCCGATGACTAAAGTAGGGTGACCCTATGGAAAGGAGGACAGGGCTCTTGTATCCTTAACAGTTGCATAGAAAAGGGACATTCAGCAGGTGTCATTTGTATGCATGCCGCACCTGGTGAAATTCCCTCTTCATCACAACAGTTAAAGCTCCGGGAGCTCTACTGCAGCTCTACTGTGACCAGATTTAAAAGAGGGCAGGGCACCTGCAGCTTTAACTGTTGTGAGGAAGAGGGAATTTCACCAGGTTCTCCATATATACAAATGACACCTGCTGAAATCCCCTTTTCAATACAACTGTTAAAGTTACAGGAGCCCTGTCCTCCTTTTCATAGGGTCACCGTATAGACTAAACACATGTGTTCTGATCAATTTGTGGATGCCTTCTTCTGATGTGGCTTTTATCACGTCGTTCCATTTCATTGCGCCCTGGTTTTAGGTTATGGATTTTTCAGAGACAGCTGGTCGGGCATTGTGCGAACAAACTGTTGGACTGTATGGACCCTTGGTCTGATCCAGCATCAGGGCTCTTCTTTCATTCCATTGCCAATTGGAAGCACAAAAAAACATAACTGGGGAATGGAATTCATTAGGTGCTGCAGCCAAAAGCTGGCACACTTCTAGGGGGACGGAAAACGCCCCCTCGTTTCTCTACGGCGGTGACTTACCAGGGTCATCCTCCTCTGCGAAGGCAACAATGTGGATGCCGTCAATATCATCCTCCTGTAGGCAGAAGCAGAGAAAGAGAGAGACTCAGAGAGAGGATTCACTATTGGCCAGTGGGAAATTCTACCTTGCAAGTCCCACAGAAATGAGCCGGATCTGCACAACAGCATTGTAGGTGCTAGCCAGCTGGTAGCGACCTTTGCTTTTAGTTCAGCTCCCGTGTGTATCTAAGGGGCGTGTGCAGGAGAAACCCCGGTGGCTTGTACTTCCCTCACTTGCAGCTGGAACAAGGTGGGGAGCTTTTTGCAACACACAGCTCTGGAATCTGGAGATGGTCTTTTTGGAAGGGTTCATACTTGGAGGAGGGCGAGGGGAGAGAGGGCAAATGGAATCCGCCTTGATGCCCAGCAGATCAAGGCAAAACATGGGAAGGTGAATTTATAATTTATCACACTGCCCAGTGCAAAGTATCGGTTTGCGCCAGAAATGCTGCCTTTGTGTGGTTTGCACTGTGCTGCATTATTCATGGGAAGTCACATTGTGTCTTTGTGAGAAGGGCTCAGGCATGGGGGCATGTGTGTGGGGAAGGAAGGAATGAGAGCAAGGACCCAGGGACTTTGGGTCCAAATTTCTGCTCAGCCACGAAACTCGCTGGGCTTGCGTGGGTTCTATTTCAGAAACCTGATCAAGGTTTGCCTCGGCACAAGACTTTCTCTTTGGAATGCTCTCCCTTTGCAGAGCGCTGCTTGGATCACACTGTTCCCAGATCATTGACTTCCAGTGTTTTCTGCACTCTCCCCCTGTGGTTCGTTGCCCAGCCACCCGCCTACCCCTGGTCCGATTTGCAGTGATCTGTTGTTGCTGTTGCAATGACATGCAATTGCATGCCCAGTGTGGACAGATCAAGTGCTGTCAAAGCTTTCCACGGCCTCTCCGCCTCTCCGCGAAACGCTTCGTCTTTATGGGTTCCACCTGTTTTATTGCTTTTGATCCTGGCTTTGGGTTTAGCAAGTAATTTCCCCCTTGAACAGACTTTTCTCTGAGTTGCCACGTGTCAGTTGCTTTTTTCCCAGGGTGGAGGTGGCCTTTTCTTTCTCATTATATTTTTTCTTAACAGCAGGACGCGGCTGCTTAGACTTGTGAGTTGATATTACAGTACGATCTTGTTCATCGGGCTAGTTCAGAGAGTGCTCTATGAAATGCTTTGGGAACCCCCCCCCACCCACAGAAGCCCTTTTAATTGTGGAAAAGCAACACTTCTCCACCCACCCCCTCAGACAAAAAAATCTCAGCAGGGTCTCCCCCTGTTCCTTTGCCCACCACCTCTCCTGGGACATACCCAGGTTTCATACATGCTGTCCGGCTGGAGTTTTCTCAGCGTTGGCCTGTAAGAAATAGACAGAGAAAGGAGTTTGAAGAATGGGAAGGAACAGACAACGAGGGTTCTTCGTAGGCAGGGCGGAGCCGCGTGTGCAAACAATCCGCAACGTATTTTTCTCTTAGAGGACTCAAATACTAAGGTTGCAAAATCCTGCGATCCTAAGGAGGGAGCCCTGAATTCCCAACTTCCAGTTAGCTGGACCTGCAGATGGCAAAAATCTTGAGTCAAGGTGGAGGGGAGGACTCCATAGTGGTTTGCACTGAAACACAGTTTGGTTGTGTTGCACTGAAACACTCTTCAAATACTTAAAAGGTTCTCACACAGAGGAGGGCCAGGATCTCTTCTCCATCCTCCCAGAGTGCAGGACACAGAATAATGGGCTCAAGTTACAGGAAGCCAGATTCCAGCTGGACATCAGGAAAAACTTCCTGACTATTAGAGCAGTATGACAATGACCTAGGGAGGTTGTGGGCTCTCCCACACTAGAGGCATTCAAGAGGCAGCTGGACGACCTTCTATCAGGGATGCTTTAGGGTGGATTCCTGCATTGAGCAGGGGGTTGGACTTGATGGCCTTGTACGCCCCTTCCAACTCTGCTATTCTATGATTCTATGGTAAGGCTATGCAGGCCAGCTTGGAAAAGACCCCACACTAGACTTTTGGAAAAGGGAAGGTAGCTCACTGGTAGAGCCCCCTGCGTTGCAGGCAAGAGGTCTCAGGTTCAATCCACGGCAGCGTCTCCAGGCAAGGCATGAAAAACTCATGCCTGTTACCCCGGAGAGCTGTTGCTGCCAGCCAGTGTCATCTGTACTGAGCTTGATGGACCCATCTAAGTCCACTTCCCATGTTCGTAACACTCTGCAGAGTCAGTTGTGAGCTCGGTGGACCACTGGTCTGACCCTGTATAAGACCGGTTCCTGTGTTTCTATCCCCCAGCTCTGCATTGCAGAAAAGAAAGCAGAAGCTAAGAGAGAGATGCTTGGGAGGATCTCATACTATCTCTGATTGCACAGAAGACTGGGGGGGGGAAACCCAGTTTGGTGGGGCAGGTGACGGGTCTTCCTCAGCCTGCCTATCACAGGGCCTGGCTGGGAACAATTAAGCAAGCCAGTATCTCAGGGAAAGCAGGTTGCCCGCGATGTTTCAGGAAGCCGATTCTCTTCCCCTGGAGCAACACCAGAACTCTGGTTTAATTTACAGGTGTGGCACACCTGCTGTCATTTTAAGCCAGGCTTCCCCAACCTGGTGCCCTCCAGATCTGTCAGACTTCAACTTCCATAACCTTCAGCCAGTATGTCCAACACCAGGTTGTGGGGTGGTGGTATACCTAATTAAGCATGTCTGTATGTGTCAACCGTTTGGGCATTCTAGCAGAAATGGAACAACAGGACATCTATCTATCTATCTAGAATTGTGTGTGTGTGTGTTGTGTGTAAATATTAAGTAATAAAGACTCAAATCTCTTTGTTTATAAAATGTGTGTGTGTGTGTGTGTGTGCCGGGGTGGGTGGGTAGTGAGAATGGTGGAGAAAGCCCCAGTTTGGCCCGTGTTGAAATGTCACTGCGGTTATTTATGGTCTCTTAAATGGCAGGGCTTTAAAACCATGTCACTTTGAACATGCGTGTCCAAGAGCTTTGGGTCCCCTGCTGAAAGATGGATGTAGCCCCTAGAGGGAAGGAAGGGCTGGAAACTGGGGGGTGGGTGGGTTTCTGTGCCCAAATCTGTTGTGGACTTGGAGATCAGAGCCGAAGGGGGGGGGGGGAGAGGAGAGAGAGAGAGGGTGTGTGTGTAAAATCGTGGCCCAGGAATAATGCCACAGGCGAGGAGGGAAGCATCGCTGGGCAAAACAGACCCTAATCCCATCCTGTACGCAAATCGCAAGGAGAGATGGAGGCAGTCAAGGGCAGCTGCCATAGCAACCGTAGCCCCCTGATCTGCCAACTGTTAGAAGAGGCTGGGTGGGAGGTGCAGAGCTTTGAGAAACAGGGCCATGAAATACATCAAAACAATAACCGTCATCTCTCCCCCTTTTAACATGGAGGAAAGGAAAGGGATGGCCCTGTGTCCAAAATTCAGCATGGGATTCCCCCATCCCCTCCGCGCCTCCCCAGGCTGGGAAGGAGGCAGAGTTCCCCAGTGCTTTGCTTTCCCCAGTGGGCCCTGTTTGTGCTAGACTGAGGTTCCCTGGAGAGAGAGAGAGAGAGGAATTGGGGTTAGGAAGCCTTCCGGTTAATCCCTGGGGATTAGAGGAGGGATGCAGCAAAGGAAATTTATCCCTGCAACATCCGCAGGAGGAGGGGGCCTATGGGTCCCCGACAGGGAGGCTGGCGCTGCCTTCCTTCCTCTCCCTTTATTAGGAGAGAGATTAACCCTTGGATTCCGGGAAGCGCATCCTTTCTGGGGCATGTAGGGCAAGGCAGGCCCAGTGGCAATGAAAGCACCCCCTCGTCTCCCCACGCTGGGCATCTGGGTCCGTTTCTCTGTTGCCCCTGTAACCTGCTGGGCACAGAGGCACAGATGCCATTTAGCGTGCCCCACTGCTGCTATGGCTGGATTATTTTAATGGGCCTGGATGGACAGTTGTTTTGACAGCGAGCGTCAGATGCTTGATTAATGGCCTTTGAAGGCTGGTGGGCACTAGCTACTGTGCATGTTGCTTTGGGGTGCGGGGAGGTGGAAGGAGAAGGACTCTGAGGACTGCAAAGCTCCCTCCAAACCCCCCAGATACTTTGCATGCTAAAACCTTCTCTGTATCAAATTCCTGCCTTCCCAAGTTTAATGATCGGCGTGGCTTGCCAGCCGCAAAGCCGGTGACACGGCCGCAGACCCATCTGATGACTGACACCGGATGAGGGGTGGGGAGCGGGTGGGTTTTGGCCCAAGGGCCTGAGTGCCTGGCCAGTGCAGCAGCTTTGGCAAGGGAAAGGCTCTACCGAGTGAGGAGGGGAGGGGCATCCGCCGGGACGAGGAATCTTGGCCAATAGACGTGCCGTTTCTATGGCAGCAGGAAAGAAGGGGCTTTGCTGCGCCTGCCGCTGCCATGGAAACAGGATCCTCTCCACCCCATCTGTAGCAGCTGCTCCCCCCCCCCACCACAGCCTGGCGCATTCCAGATCATTGGGATTGCAACCCCATCAGCTCTGACCACTGGCTATGTTGCATGGGGCTGATGGGCACTGAAGTCCCAAAATGTCTGGAGGGCAACAGTTGGAGGAGGCAGCTGTACAGCAAAAGGCCCGTCTGGAGTTCCTCGTGCAAGGAAGCCCACTTTGCTGGGAGAGAGAGGGGGGGTGTATGTGGTGACCGTTGTGGCTCCTCCTCCTCCTCCTCCTCCTCCTCCTCCTCCTCCTCCTCCTCCTCCTCCTCCTCCTCCTCAATCCCCCCACCCCGCCCGCTCACCTCTTGTGCTCCTCCATGAACTGCACAATTTCTTCCTCGCTGTTGGGTTTGTCTGGGATGGTGACCGGCTCCTCCATAAAAGGCTCATAATAGTCAATCTCATTCAATTTCATGGACAGTTTCTTTGCAACCTGGAGTGACAAAGGAAAAGGAGCATCAAAAGGGCTGAACTTTGGGAGGGGGGGAGGGATAAACTGGAGGATTTTGCAGCTGAAACACCCCCCCTCCTTAGAGGCTCCAAAGCGCCGGCTCTGTATTGTTTAGTTTTTTTTAAAAATGCAACAGCAGGTGCACACCTACTTCCATATGGTCCTTTCGTACCGTTTCATATGGGCCAACTAAAGCCTCTCAAAGCAGCAGGCAAACTTTAGAGTTCCACAGAACTCTTCTTCAGCCAGGCACAAAGAAGTCCTCAGCTGACACCAAAGGAAGGAAGAAACGAGAGGATTTTCCTCCCTCTGGAAGGGTGGAAGTCAGACGTTTGGTGCCACCTGAGATGGGTGTGTTGCCCTCCACTCCGTCTAAGCCTGATGCCCTCCAGGTTTGTTGGACCACAACTCCCATCATGCTGGCTTGGGGTAATGGGAGTTGTATTCAAGCACATCTAGAGGATCCCAGGTTGGGGAAGGCTGAACTGAGCTAAGCAGGGGTGCAGCCCTCAACGTAGTTACTAGGGAGGGAGTCCCATGGAATTCAGTGGAAATGGGCTTTCTTTGCTCAACACTTTGCCCATCAAACAATTCTGTTGCGCTCAAAGGCTTGCTCCCTATTTTGTGACCCTTTTAGTTGGTCCTAATCAAGGCACAGCTGTTTCCCTCTAATGGACCAACACAGTTTTGCTGTTGTTTTTACAAAAGCTCACTGCCTTTTCACTTAAGGAGCATGAAATTAAATAGTTTTAACTACATCTAGTGATGGGGGACTTTTAGGATGGTTGCTGTTCTTAACTTCCAATCCCCCCATATCCCCCCCTCTTAAGCTTCCTCCCCCACCCCCCACCCCTACTTCTCCCATCCAGGACTTTCTGGCAATTTCCCCCAACAGAGTTTCTTCCTTTTGCTTCCTCCTGCCTCCATTGCTTCCATTTTTTGCCCCTGCGGCTGCTGGAGAGGGCGTCCCCCCCACGCCCTTGTCCTCACTTGCAGTATAAGCCCCGTTGGCCACACACCTTGCTGTCAAAAGTTGCAAAGAAGGGGATGTAGGGGTGAAACTCCTCGGCAGCATCTATGAAGGCCTTGAAATCTGAAAGGCACAAACGGCGTGTCAGACCCTCGCTCAGGTCGCCTGGAAGCCCTGCAGGTGCCTGTCTTTGGCTGGGCTGTGGAAACAGCCCCACCAGGCTCATTGGACAGAGGCATTTTGCAGCCTTCAGACCCACGAGGTGACACCCTCCCGCCGACGTCACGGTGGCTTCTAATGCCGCATTTTGAAAGCACGCAGAGTGTGTGCAGTTGCCAAGAAATGGCACGCGTCTTGCCAAAGGGCACAGGACCTTTTTAGGGTAGAACCCTAGACTTCTTAGAACGCTGGAGCAGGGCAAGTGCCAGTGCCAGGATTCCAGCAGCTGTGGCCCACTAAAAGCCTCAAGAGGAAGCCCACGAGTAGGCAAACGCCCTCCCCCCCCAAATGCCCTCAGCTTTCAGAAAGGGGTTAAGAAGAATTGTTTTTAGGGTGCTACATTGCCTTCCTGCTTTGGGTTGGTTGGTTTTGATCGGTCGTGCCTTGCCTTGGAGGCCTTTTGGCAAAGAAGGATGCCATGGGAATGTGAATAACGAATAACCGAATGACTCCGCCGATGCCCGCCTCTCGCCATCTCATGCTTCTGTGCTTTCTGGGAGAGGAACGGTCTCCACGAAGGCCCAAACATGGCGGCAGCGCCACGGCTGCTGCCAATTCCTCGCTGCGCTTGGCCCAGCGGAGCCAGGAGGACGGGTGACTGGGCTGACATGTTAAGCTGGTTTAATGCCAATGTTGGCTGGTTGAAACAGCCGGCCCCAGAACAGGGGCGGACGAGGGAGACCTCTGGGCAGCCTGACCACACGGCAACGCTGCAAATTCACGCTGGCCCCGAAAGGAAAACCTTTCACTCCCAGCTGCTGGGTGCTTTGCCTTAAAGACATGCAACACAGCAGATGATGCCTAGCGCAGAAGTGCTGCTTGGCTGTGGATGTCTTCCCAGGGCCTCCCTGGACCTTTCCAAAATCTTTCTTTCTTTCTTTCTTTCTTTCTTTCTTTCTTTCTTTCTTTCTTTCTTTCTTTCTTTCTTTCTTCCTTCCTTCCTTCCTTCCTTCCTTCCTTCCTTCCTTTCCAATTGTCAGGACCAAAATAGCCGTGACAGAAATGGAGCTGGCTGTGTATCAAGCCCTGCTCTGCCACAGACATGTGGGAAAGTAGCAGAAGCCATGGCGGTCTCGATGAAGGAGCAGGTGGGAAAGAGGAGCTGATTCCTCCCCCACCACACAGACACACCTGCACAGGTGGGTTCCCTGTCCCTCCTCCCTTCCCCAAATGTTTTCCTCTCTGCCAAATTGTTCATGGGCCCCCCAGCAGTGCTCGAGGGTCCCCCGATGCTAGTGGTGCATTTCACACGCCGCTAGCAAGGACCCGTGGCTCCCCCCGACCCCTCTTCTCCCAAACCGGCACGTACGTTCGGAGTCTTCGTTCTTGAAGTATCCAATGAGTTTGGGCTCATCCTCAATATTCTCAAATGCTTGGAGCTCGTGTTCTCCTTCGATAAACTCCACCGGGTCCTCCAGCACCTGCAGGGAAAGCGGAGAGCAAAAACTCAGCTGAGGCTCTGCTCTTGGTGGCCACATCTGGGGGGACGTGAGCTGATATTTCAAAGGATCCTTGATTCTGGTGGACGCCATTGGAAGGGCGCTCCACAAACCTTGGGGCCACAACAGAAAAGGCCCTGACCCTCCTGGGTGACGGCCTCCAGAGGCCCTGACCCTCCAGAGGTGACGGCCTCTGATGCCAATTTGGATAGGTCCATATGGGAGAATGGGAGAATGTGGCCCTTTGGATTCCCCTGGCCGTTTAGGTTTCTACAGGTCCAAGCCAAATTTCTGGGTTGAGCCTGGAAACAGATGGGGCAATCGGCAAACATGAAATCACACAGACGAGTTGAGCTCCAGCCATGAGCTCCAGTGAGCAATTTGGTAGCTGGTGCATGTTCAGAGGAGGGCAACCAGGATGATCAGGGGTCTAAAAACAAAGCCCTATGAAGAGAGAATGAAAGAACTGGGCAGGTTTAGCTTGGAGAAGAGACTCAATCCAGACAAGATGGAGGTACTGTTAGTGGGTGGTTCATCTGTCCGGCGAGGTGATGTTTGCTCTGTCCTGGACGGGGTCGCACTCTCCCTAAAGGATCGGGTCCGTAGTTTGGGGGTGCTCTCGGATCCAGAACTGTCACTTGAGGCACAGGTGAACTCAGTGGCAAAGAGCACCTTTTATCAGCTTAGGCTGATATACCAACTGCGCCCTTATCTGAACAGAGATAGCCTAGCTACAGTTATCCATGCTCTGATAACCTATCGTTTGGATTACTGCAATGAGTTATATATGGGGCTGCCTTTGAAAACGGTCCAGAAACTTCAGCTGGTACAAAACAGGGCAGCCCGTTTACTAACAGGGACTGGCTGACGAGACCACATCACGCCAGTCCTTTTCCAACTTCATTGGCTGCCAGTCCAGGTCCGGGCCTGATTCAAAGTGCTGGTATTGACATTCAAAGCCCTAAACAGCTTGGGGCCAAGCTATCTGAAGGAACGCCTCCTCCCATATGTACCTGCCCAGACACTAAGGTCATCCTCAGGGGGCCTTCTCCGCGAGCCCCTGCCAAAGGAAGTGAGGCAGGGGGCTACCAGGAGGAGGGCCTTCTCTGCTGTGGCACCCCGGCTGTGGAATGAGCTCCCTAAGGAGGTTCGCTTGGCACCTACATTATATGCCTTTAGATGCCTGGTGAAGACCTTTTTATTCTCTCAGTATTTTAACACTTAATTTTAACTTAAATTTAAATTATACTGTTCTAACTCTGTATTTTAATCTTATATCAATTTTGCTGCGTGGTTTTATCCTGGTTGTGCTTTTTATACTGTATTTTGTATTTGTGTTTTTAACCTATTGGTTTTTTATTATGGTTTAAATTTTGGTGAACCGTCCAGAGAGCTTCAGCTATTGGGTGGTATAAAAAATGTAATAAATAAATAAATAAATAAAGATCGAGGGGAGACATGATAGCCCTCTTCAAATACTTAAAAGGTTGTCATACAGAGGAGGGCCAGGATCTCTTCTCTATCATCTCAGAGGGCAGAACACGGAATAACAGGCTCAAGTTATAGGAAGCCAGATTACAGCTGGACATCAGGAAAAACTTCCTGACTGTTAGAGCAGTACGACAATGGAACCAGTGACCTAGGGAGGTGGTGGCCTCTCCCACACTGGAGGCCTTGAAGAGGCAGCTGGGCAACCCTCTGTCAGGGATGCTTTAGGGTGGATTCTGCATTGAGCAGGGGGTTGGACTCGATGGCCTTATAGGCCCCTTCCAACCCTACTATTCTATGATTCTATGATTTTGAACCAACTGTTGCTTGTGAGCTGCCTCCAAGGACCTCCCCAGTTTTGGCCTCAACTCAGGTTGGAGCTCTCACCAGACCGGTACTCAGGGCAAGTTGTTTTCCTTTCAAGGCAAAGAGATTCTTTCTTTGGATCCTGGATTGCACACACACACACACTTGCGAATAACGTCCTCTTCTACAGAAGAGCTCTCAGGGCATGCTGGGGGCAAAGGGAGAGGTGAGGGAGCTCACAGCCGATGGCACTTACATCGAGGAGGAACTCCACCAAGGTGTCAGCAGAAAACTCGCCATCGTACTCGATGACTTCGTCGTCTTTGAACACGTACACGCTGTCTTCCTCGATCAGCCCTACACAGGGGAGAGAGATGGCATCACTTGGCCCCGGCATTTCGGCCTGTTGGTCTCAGGGCCAGGCGCAAGGACCGCCAAAAGAGGAGGCCACACCCTTTATTTGCCTGGACACCCCCACTGGCACCAGGGTGAGTCTCTGCCCAAAGCTTCCAGTGGGATCCGTAAAAGGGCAGCGCGTCCAAATGGAGCAAGTTTTATCCTGGTGGTTTGCAGAAGAGTAGGGAAGATGGGAGGGTGACATGGCAAAGGATCTGGCCACTAAAACAAATGGCTTGGTTTGCAACCCCCTTGGGGCAGGGGTCCTAAAGCACCATGTGCACAGGGATGGGATAATGTCACAGGATTATTATTTTTTTGCACTTCAAAGGGATTCTGAAGAGATCTGTGCGTTTCCACTGCCCTCTGGTGGTTCATGCCACAGAACATTCAGTCCTGCTCTTCTGGTGCCCCGGAGGGAGTGAAAGGGGCACAGATTTTCACCTCCACTGGAGAAAAAAGCAGCCTGCCCCCCACCCAGGGGGTCAGCATGCTCAGCTCACTTCTTCACCCAGATCTAGTGTCCAGGTGGGAGGGCCTGCCGCCCCCCCAGGTTTCAGCCCCCCCGCCCCTTGGGTCTCCAGAACGCAAGCCAGCCCCCACGCAGGCCACAGAAGGGGGGCTGCCTTACCTAGTTTTTTGGCCACTGCAGCGTCCTTCTCCGAGTCCACCAGGCCAATCCCGACCCCTTTATCCTCCAGGACTTGGGCTGCTAACTAGGAAAAAGAGGCAACACGAGGGCAGACAGACAAGAGGGAGAGAAAGAGAGAGGAAGAGGAAGGGAATGAACAAGTTTCGGGGAGGATCTCTGCTTGGAGCACGGGAAAAGGGATCCCGGAGCGCTCGAGGTGGCCAGCTCTCCCACCACTCCCTGCTCCTGCGCTGCAAAGAGCAGCTTGGTCTGACTAGCAGGGGGTCTTCATGACAGGGCGAGCTTTTATCCCCAGAAGGCTCCTCAGAGCATCCTGCTGCCATTCGTGGCTCCAGAGCAGGCCGGCCATGAGCCTGTGGGAGCTGCCTCCGGGATCTGGTGGCCAAGAGGGCCGTGATGCACCTCTCAGTCCCAGGGTCTCTTAGAGAAGTAGCTGAGGTGGCAGCTCCGGGCTGGGCGAGCGGCAGAGCTGGGGGCCTGGCTCTGAAAACCACGTTGGGGTACTGTTCCTCTCGAGGTTTTCATGCAGGGATGGCAGAAGGTGTGCCAGGAGCTGCAGGCTGCAGTGTGGGGGGAGGTGGTGGGCGGGGAGAGAGAACTAAGGTCTTTCTTTTTTTAAAAAAAAAAGTTTGATTTTTTCTAACGTCAGTAATTTGGCCTCCATTCAGAATTTAAGGGGATATTTCCTTTCAAACGTCATCAGGTGCCAAATGTCTGGTGCCAGATATCAAACGGCAAAAGGAATCCGTCATCAAAACCTCTCGGAGTTTCAATAGCTGTCGAATACTAAATTCCATGGGAAGCCAGCTGTGAAATGTACATGCAATCATAAACAGGAGGAGGAGAAGGAGAAGAAGGAGGAGGAGGAGGAGGAGGAGGAGGAGGAGGAGGAGGAGGAGAAGGAGAAGGAGAAGGAGAAGGAGAAGGAGAAGGAGAAGGAGAAGGAGAAGGAGAAGGAGAAGGAGAAGAAGAAGAAGAAGAAGAAGAAGAAGAAGAAGAAGAAGAAGAAGAAGAAGAAGAAGAAGAAGAAGAAGAAGAAGAAGAAGAGAGCCATCACAAGGCATCAAATCCCGTTGAATACCAGCTCTTGAAATGTTGTCAAATACTAAGGAAGCCGGATATTACAGGACTGCAAGTACCAACACCCAAACGTAGCATGTTTTGCAAACACCTGTCTATTCCGCCTGCAAACCTGCAAGGGAGGACGGAGGAGACGCCTTTGTTCAGGTTCTGCTATCCACGGCCTTAGAGGACTGGTGTTTGAGGGGCCTCAGGGGACACCTGCATCCCTCACCCACCCTCCACTTCCCAAGACACGCAAGGAGGGAAGCGTCCATGGAACTGGGATGTCCTTGGGCAGGGATGGGGAACGTGCCACCCTCCAGATGTCGTGGGACTGTGATTCCCGTGGCCGGAGAGAGCCTCGCTGGCGGCGCCGGGGCAGCCCCAACTGGGCCATCCCAACTGGGCCACCCCTGTGCTTGGGTTTATGGCGGTGCTCTCTCCTCTTTTGTAAGCACGAGGCAGGAAAGTGCCTCAATCCATTGAGCCCCCGTCCCAAGACGAACACTTATTGATGGGCTGATTTGTTTCTTACATGTCTGCACCGCCCCCGTATATTTGAAGCA
Organism: Elgaria multicarinata webbii; assembly: GCF_023053635.1. Lineage (NCBI taxonomy): Eukaryota > Metazoa > Chordata > Lepidosauria > Squamata > Anguidae > Elgaria > Elgaria multicarinata. Next base: position 16,467,363 of record NC_086191.1, on the reverse strand, counting down.
AAGGGGGGCTGGAACAGACCCCGAGGTGAGGCGCCCCTCCCTGCCTTCGTGCTGGGTGCCGCAGCTGCAGCTTTTAAAGGTGACGCCAAGAAGCGGGTGGGTGTTATAAATAGCCTTCTGGCGCTTTGGAGGTGAGCGTCAACCCGGCGGGAACGGCAAGGGAGGCCGGGATATTTAAGGACGGAAGAGATGATGACCCTCCAAAGCCATCTTGGAATTTCGCTCCGAGGAGTGGCGATGGAGGGGCCCCCCCCGCCATTTTCCAGGGTTTTGAAATACCCAAGGGCCCAACTCTCTCCCTAGCGAGAGGGCGACAGCGTGCCAAAAGTTTCTAGTAACAGTGAGGTGGGCACGCTTGATGGCATTGGGATGGCACAGTGTCACAATGGTGCCAATCAGTTGACATTAAGCATCAAATCTGGCCTCTTACAGGCAAATCAGGCACTTGTAGGCTAATCTTGCCTAACTAAATTGAGGATACCACTACCCTCAAAGTCCTTGAGAAGGCAGAGATGTTGATCAGAGGAAGCCCTGGGCCACAGGCAGTATGTCCATGACCCATGGAAGACCCGTGTAGCCTCTCTGTTTGTTTCCCAACCCTTCGGTAGAAGGCCCACATCTTCACACACTTTGTTGCAATAATGAGGACTAGCAACATGCACGATCTTCCTCTTTGCATTTGAGCTTGCCCTGATATCGCTCAGCACCTACTGGGAGTCTCTTCCTTCCTTCTTTGGCAATGAATTCCAACCCTCAATGGCACAATTAGGTGCTAATATTCTCCTGGACAACCCAAACCCCATTAAAATGAGTGGGCAGAAGTACCTTGGAGAGCGCCTGTAGAATTCTGACTGAAACCTGGAGCCAATTCACCCCCCCCACGGACATGGAGTCCCCAGCCTCCACTGCTCAGCAGAACCAGCAGGACCTCCCCCACCCCCAAATGCAGCAGGAAGGCTGGCTGAGCCCATTTCGAAATAAGCGAAGAAATACCTATTGCCCTCTAAAGAGCCCAAACCCATCGGATCATGGAGCCCAGAATAATAATAATAATAATAAAAAAGACCAGATTGCACAATTGGATTCTGAAACCCACACACAATCTATTTGACCTCAGATTAAAGTGAGACAAAAAACAAAGCTCAGTAAATGGTACCTCAGCCTCCCACAACCTGGCACCCTCCATATGTCTTGGACTACGGATCCCAGCATCCTCCAGCCAGCCATACTGGTGTGGAGAATGCAGGAGCCCCCCCCCCCCGTACTGGGCCACCGTTGGCTTTTCTGACCTGGATGTCAGAGAAAGCCGTAACGGATTCCAATGAGTTTGGATTCCGCAGTAGCGTTGCGCAGATTCCGCCGATTTGCGCAAATTCACACATGCGCGAATGTGGATTAATGCGCACGTCCCCACAATGCACCCTGGAAAAAACAGCCACTGCCATCGGGGGCTAAGCCAAGCACCCACATGGCCAGGGCAGCGGGCCTTTTGTGTGCCCAGAGTGGCGCATGCCGGCCTCTCTGGACCCCTCCCAGCCAGGTGGCAGTAGGATAGAGATCCCTCCCCCTGGTCAACCCGCTTTCCTGCGCCTGCCCCTCCGTGGGCCATCTGATCCCCTCCTTACTTGGCGGTCCAAGGAATGTCAAGAGCGAGAGCGAGAGAGAGCGCTCCCCTAAGGGAGACCGTCTCCGACATGCGTCCCGCTCCCTTGGGTCAGTTTTCAGGACGTTCCACTGACCTGCGCTCGCGGTCCCTGCCCATCCTTGCGGCCCTAGCGCCAGCAGCACACGCCTGCTTCCCTCCCCCGCCCTCCCTCCCTCCCTCCTGTGCGAGATTCTTAAGGAAACTATTCCAAGCCTTCCAGGACAGGACGAGGGCGAGAGGGGTTCCCATCCTGTCAAGGGCTCCAATTATGGAGATCGCCGATTTAGCCCATCGGCTGCCCTGGTCTCTGGGGAACGGCCCTTCGCTCTCTCCGTCTGTGGGGCAGGTTTTGAGGATTTAGCCAGAACCACCCGTTTCCCACCCAGGAAGCGACGGTGAGCCTTTCCCCGCCACGGATGGGGGTCTCAGTGCAACCGTGCAAACACGGCAACTCCGCAGGGAGGTTGGAGAGCTGCTGGATCTGGCCTTCTCCTCCCGCTGCAGCCACAACCTCCGGGCACCAGTGAGACACCAGCACACAACGTGGCCAGGTACACGTTGGAGTGCACGCCTGCGTTTAACCCCAGCTGCCCTCTCCTGCCCCCCTCACCCTCCGCCCTTCTGCATGCAACGAGGGAGACCTTGAATCCTAGAGCTGGAAGGGGCGTCAGAGATCATCTGGCCCAACCCCCACGAAACGACGAAAGACGTTCTAGCCAAACGCCCATCCGGGTCCATCAGTTCCTCCAGCCCTGCCCCACGTGGGGCTCTTTCCACACGTCCATGCCCCTCCCCGGTGGTGGATGTATTGCAAGGAGTCGTGGAGCAGGCCTGGGATCTGATGTCAGCGGGGTGAGGAATCAGCCCCCTGAAGCGGATCCAGCAATCCGATGAGCTGCTGGGGTGTACAGGGGATGGGAGAGCCCCTTCCCCAGGGACTCTCCCCAAACGCTCACACGCTTGGGCGTCCAGGGGGCCTTGGTCCCTACGGTGTGGCAAGGAGGGCAGGCCATGCGCCCCGCCTGCCCCACACTGCCTCCGTCTTGCCGTGGGCGTTCATGGGAGCCCGGTCCACCGTCTAGACCCTCCCTGGGCGTTACCTCCAGAATCAGCTCCTCCAGCTCAAACTGCTTCTGCGAAGCCTTGTCGTCCCCCACCGGCTCGTGGTAGAGCAGTGCCAGGACCTCGTACTTCTTCAGGACGGCCTTGTAGTTCTTGGCGTTGATGTCCACCACCCGGTCGATGCCGTCGTACTCGGGGAAATCCAGCCCTTCCTCACCCCGGGCCACGGGGCCGACCGTGGCCAGCAGCAGCCCCGCCAGCAGCAGCCCGCACCACTTCATCTTGGTCCGGTGGGTGCCTCTCGAGGAGACGACGCCCGGAACCGCAGGAGAGGGAGAAGCCCCGGTGGCACTTGGGCAGCGGTCCTGAGTCCTTCCCCCTTCCCTGGCACAGGCGGGAAGGTGACCTGGCCGCTAGAGGTGGATGGAGAGGTGCCCCTCCTTGCTCCTGCTTGCCTGCCTGCCTGCCTGGCCTCCTGCCTCCGCTGCGCCCTGCCTCCCTTTAAGGTGGCTGGCAGGACAGGGGCCGCGAGTGGGCGCCTGGCTCTTTGCTGACACAGGGAGGCGGCCCGGGCACTCTGCTGAGGGGGGCCCTGCGGCAGGGTGGTGACAGCCTCTCGGAGGGGTGCGCAGCTTCAAAAGCAAAGGCGCCAAGTGACGGGCAGCCCATAAAAGCGCCTCGAGGGGGAGGGCGCTGCGGCCGGAGGGCCGTCTTATCCCGAGGCATGTGGCAGTGCCCCCCCCGCCCCCACCCCCCTCCGCTCCCTGCCTATATATGTATATGGGAGATGTATGGCCCACATGCCAGCCGGCTCCTGGCCTTGGGCACGGGCCGTTCCGACACTCTGGAAGAGCCGCCTCGGGCAGCGGGGAAGGGGTCCCTGGGGTGCGGCTCCCCCTTCCCCCATTGTCTCCTCCTGGGCCGTGTCCCTGTCCGCCCCCCCCCCCACCGTCCTCCCAGGCAAATGCGATGGCATTTTCTTATTGCCATATTAAGGAGGGGCGGGGAGGCGAAGGCGGTATGTGAGGCCAGAGGAAAGGAGGCAGGCTAAAAATAAGGCGAGAGGTAAATCAAGACGGACTTCTGCGGAGGGCAGGGTAATTAGAGAGCGGCTGGAAGGGGCGGCGGTGGGGGGGGAGATACTGTACAGCTCAGTCGGGAGATTCTTTGGGAGCTCTTGAGTTACACAGGGGTGGTTAGGTAAGTGTGTGTGTGTGTGTGTGTGCGTGTGTGTCAGGCTGGGAGAATTGTCTCCTTGGGCCGCTCAGTGCCTCAAGCATCCTCCCCCTGGCTCTGCTCTTGCCAGCCAGTGTCATGGAGACGTCAGCATGGCGGTTCGCTGCCAGTCGTCTTACAACCAGAGCGTCTCAGCCAGCGGCGGAAAGGTATCCGGCCCCTCGGTGAGCCCCCGTGGGCCCCCTCACTTGCGTCAGGGGCTGCTATCCAAGAGCAGGGCCGGCGAACTTGCCACCTCCTAGATGTTGCCGGACCTCAAATCCCTAAGTCCAGCCGGGGCTGATGGGAGTTGCAGTTACGAATCGCCACAGAAGAGGAAAAGCATCACCGGAAAAGAGGGCAGCAATTTGCAGACACTTTGCCAGTGCTGATTTATGCGCCTAGGTGCAAAGGGAGGAATCAGGATAAGACTTTAAATAGAAATGCTGTACTTCTCACCCTAGGGCGGAAGGCGGGGACCTGGCGAGCCGTGGGCCTGCGGGTTCAGCCTGGTGCCCAGGTGCCACGGGGGACGGTTCTTTATCCTTATAATGGACCACGGGCCGAGCTGCCCTTCAAACAGAGGAGAGGCCCCTGTAAAAGAGGCCACATGGCCACCCTATTTGCAGTCCAGCAACAGCCGGAGGGCCATAAGTTCCCCTTCCTGGATGGTGACCCTGGGCGAACCCTGAGCTGCCTTGGAGCAAGCCATGTTTTGCTCGTATGAGAAAGAGACCCAGGCCTTCATGAGGTCTAGCCACTTGGCTCAGAGTCTCACGGTTTCTACGGTGCATCGTAAGGGGTGAGCCACCTGCGCCAACCTCTGAGGAGAAGGAATGGCTACCGGCTTGAATCCCCTAGCTTAGGGTGACCCTATGGAAAGTAGGACCAGGCTCCTGTATCTTTAACAGTTGCATAGAAAAGGGAATTTCAGCAGGTGTCATTTGTATGCATGCCGCACCTGGTGAAATTCCCTCTTCATCACAACAGTTAAAGCTCCAGGAGCTCTACTGCAGCTCTACTGTGACCAGATTTAAAAGAGGGCAGGGCACCTGCAGCTTTAACTGCTGTGAGGAAGAGGGAATTTCACCAGGCTCTCCATAAATACAAATGACACCTGCTGAAATTCCCTTTTCAGTACAACTGTTAAAGATACAGGAGCCCGGTCCTCCTTTTCACAGGGTCACCCTACCCTAGCTGGTCCCGCCTGCACTGTCCTTCAGGCAGAAACCCTGCAGTGGGCCTGGAAGGGAAACAGGATCCCATCAACACATTTCAGAACAATATTTTTTCTTTGCCTGGTTTTTAGTTTGGGATTATTTATTTATTTATTTATTTATTTATTTATTTATTTATTTATTACATTTCTATACCGCCCAATAGCCGGAGCTCTCTGGGCGGTTCACAAAAATTAAATTTATCTCTTGCTTTCCAGACAAGATCTACACCAAGCAGGACATGGCACTTTGGAAATGGTTTGAGACGATTTTCTGCTTCAGGGACCCAAGAGTCAGGCTTGAACCATTTCTGGATGTACTTTTATTTCTAGAGGTTCGGTGCTGAGCGTCTTGACTGCTGGGCATTGAGTCTGAAATGGGCAGAGGTGAATATTGGGGTGGGTGCCACCATGTAGGGTCAGGTGGTTTGGCTGCCTGAAATTTAGGGAGTGGGGGGGCACTAAATTTCCATGGAAACTGTTCATTCCCGTGGCCGGCTTCTCCCCTCTCCCGTAAGTTAAAAATGTCCACACGCTGCACGCAAAAATGCTGCCCATTCCTCCCACTTCAATAGGGGATGATGGGAAGGGTGGGGAATGAACCTCGCTCTGCCCTGGGCTGCCTGTCGCCTCTTCCACCCTGGCCCTCTGCCCCCCATCCAGTCTCTGGGGCCGAAGCAGGGGTGTCAGCAGATGCCGAAGTAACTAGATCTCCCTCTGCCTGCAGATTACGGAGCGAAGATTTGGCCTCCTCTGTCTCCTCCCAAGGAATTCCAGTCCGAATGAAAGAGGGAAGGGACGGGCGCCTGCCATGGAGATGAGGTAGCAGAGGAGACGCATGGAGGAACACCAACTCACACCACACAAACCACACACCACACACCACACACACACACACACACACACACACACACACACACAGAGGTTTCGCAGCTGTGGGGTCGACTTCACCAGCTGAGAACCGTGCAATAGTCAGTCCTTAAACCCCAACGTGATGTTCTGTTTTTGCAAAACAGGCTAATATACGAGGCAGCTTTCGGGTACTGAGTTTCAAACAGACCCCCCCATGACATTCCTGAAATCCAGAGGTGCAAAATGACCACCTGGCTTTTCTGGGATCTGTTTGCTCCCCTGCAAAGGGAGGACTTGACATCCTGTCGCGAGGCCTGGTGGCCAGAGCCCGGCTTTGGTTTCTGATGGCCTCCCAGCTACGTGTGTTTGACACAGGGCGGGTGCTGGCGTGACGTCAAGGCTCTGCGGGCGGCAGCACCCTGTCTGGCAGAAGGTGCAGCGGCGTGGTGCAAAGACCCGGGCGAGGCCCGGGCATCCAGAGCCCCCATCACCAACCACAGGTGAACGTGCAGGGCGTGAGGGTCGTCTCGCTCCCTCTTGCTCTTTGCGGTGATGAGGGGTCCTTGGCCAGTTGAAGGTCTGGAGGTGCTGAGCCATGCTTTGATGGTGCAAAAGGCTGCCCAGAGGGATCACCCACCGGAAGGCCCCCCACCCCCCCACCCCCCCATGGGTGTCGCTTTTGTTGAAATGGTCAGTCATCACCACCTTCCGTGGCTGCCTCACAATGCGACTTGCACGGAGGTTTGCGCCACGCACACGGGTGTTTTAAGGCACGGGTGATTAACCATTGAACGCAGCATCGTTTCCTTGGCGTGACAACCCAGGTCTGGAAGCCGGCATGGCACACGGACAAGGTGCAATGGAGGGAAACCCCAAATGATGCAAGGCCTGGAGCTTCTCCCCAACGAGGAAAGAAAGGCCACAACCGTTTGGGGCTTAGAGAAAAGGCGAGAAAGGGGGGGGAACGTGGTAGAAGAGCATCCAGTGGGGAGAAAGGGGGCCGGGAGACGTTTTTGCCCCTCTCTCACAACGCCAGCACCAGGGCCGTCCTGTGAAGCGAAAGGGTGGGGGATCCAGCATATAGCTACACTGTGACATTTGCTAGCCCAGGATGTAGCGGCGGCCACCAAGCCCTCTGGAAGGCACCGGGGGCAGGAAGGCAGAAAAAGGCACATCAACTGAGGTGGATGAAGCAATGGCCTTGTGGGCCCTTCCAACTCTGCTATTCTATGATTCTATGCTGGGTGTGGAGTAAGTGGGTCAGACGAACCTGTTCTCCTGCTGTTGTCACACGAGGACTTGGGGGTCACCCAGTGAAACGGACGGGCCGTGGATTTACGGCAGATGAACGGAGTCGCTCTTCTTCACACAATACGGAGCTGCGACCGAGGGAGGCAGTCACGGGTTTGAATCCAGCCCTCAAAGCAAGCTGCCCCTCTCAGCCTCAGTACCCCCTTTGCATCGGCCATATGGGGAGGAGGGGATCATAACACCAACTTACAGGGCTGTTGTAAGGAGGACCATGCGCAAAACACCTCGAAAGCACAGTACGAAATGTTCAGCATTGTTTATGGGTTTGGCTGCCAGCAGATGCTGCCGGCTCTGATGGGTTTAAAGGGGATTAGAGAAACCCATGGAGAGCTCTATTGTCAGCGATCAGCCATGACACTTCTATAAAGAACCTCCATGAACAGAGGCAGCCTACCACAACGGATTTAAATCCTGTGTTTTCAGACCATTCTTGCCTCTGATGTTGTGGGCAAATTGTGGGCAGGGAGGGGCTGTGGCCCGGGGGCCCACTGTGTCCTGAAAGCCTCGCTGGGACTGCTTTGGCCCGATCCATCATGGGGCTCCTCTCCTGCTAGGATGCGTGCGTCACCTCGCCAGTTCAGAGAAGGAAATGCCCGGGGGGGGGGGGAGAGTGGGATGTTCTCGCCTCCGGCTCCTGGGAGAAAAAGTGGGAGATGGAACAGGGGCTTAGCTTTGTCCACCCACCCTGGAGGCCCCTCTTAAGTGCTGCCCCCCTCCACCAACACCCCCCCCTCACTGGAAGGGCCAGGGATGGTTTCAAATGACCTCCAGGTTTTGCATCCTTATTTTTAACCCCAGGTGGATATTTAAGCCCCCCTGGAGCCAACGAAACTCGAGCAAGCCCCCTGTCCATCCGCCTCGCCTCGCCTCGCTCTCCGCAGCTCCCCCTCGCGCTCTATTTTGGGTTTGCTCGAGTCAGCACCTCACCTCCCGGGCTCCTGGCAGGCCAGGCCAGGCCAGACCCCCTCTGCCTCGTCTACTATAGCACATGTTGTACCCAAAGTGCGGGTGTGTGGGGTGTGTGTGTGTGTGTTATGGGGATGGGATGTGGGGCTCCCCTCAGTGTGTGTGGGGATTTTCCCTTCTCAGTTTGGCTACGTGGACATGCCAGAAGGTGAGAAAGGGAAGAAATCCGGGGGGGGGGGGCGTTCCTGCTTCCTGAGCTCAGCCTCAATCCAACAAAGTGAGATACACCTCCAAAGGATGCTAAGGAGCTGAAGTGAGAGTAGGGCCGTCCCAAGGCATTTGGCCGCCTGAAGCAAAGACCAAGATGGCACCCCTCCCATTCCATGGACAAAATTCAACTTGTCTTCAGCACTGGTGATGAGACAGTGTCTTCCACAGAGGGGGCACAGAGTAGGCAGCGTGGCACACATTGCTCTCTCCTCCAGCACCTTGCTGCCACCCCCCCAGCATCTGCCGCCTGAGGCAACTGCTTCACTCTGCCTCGGGGTGGCTGAGCGAGAGGAAAGAAAGAAAGGAATCAAGAAGCCTTTCCACAACCCCAAGACCCTGAGATGAACCTCGCTTTCTGCTTGACTTCTCCCGGAAGCAGCTTTTCCTTTACAAATGGACGCACACGAGATGTTTTGGGCGAACCCTTAAAATGATAAAGTAACAAAGACACGCTTGCAAACACACATCCCTGGGGGCGAGACAAGAAAGGGACAGCTGGTCACCTTTGTGCCTTATTTATTTATTTATTGCATTTCTATACTGCTCAATAGTCGAAGTTCTCTGGGCCTTCCCTGTGTGAAGCACCCGGCTGGCTGGCTGGCTGGCCACTGCTGGAAGCTGAACGCTGGGCTAGGTAGACCTTCTTGCTCCAATCCCAGTTCTTGCATGTGTCGTACCCGTTTCCCACAATGCCAAGCTGAAAATGCCACCCCGTTTCCATGCCAGAAAAGCGGGCTGTGTTTCGACAATTGCTCTGTGGTGTGTGAGAGAGAAATTTTGAAAACAGCGAACTGCACGGCTGGAGGACTTATTCGGAGAAATGGAGTGTGTGTGCGTGCGGGTGTGTGCGTGCGCCGTGAATGGGTAGAAGGGTCCTCCTATGTGACGTCACCGGCCCCTACACTCGGCCCGTTGCATAGACCCTTCTCAGGCTAAGCACTGCTACTTGAAAACCTGAGGGAAGGTGAATTACAACTTTTCTTCTAGCTCTGGGGAAACAGGTTTAATTCAGGATCTGCTGTAAATATACTGTGGGTATAATCTGGTGTGGGTGTTTAATAACTGTAAGGCAGGTAAATAATGCCAAGCCGACACGTGGTATTTGGTAGCTAACAAAATAATAGTAAGTTTATTGTTATTTAAAAGCTTCAAATAAAAATACAATACTTTCCATCCTGCCTAATCTGAACTCTCCACACCCAGCCACCTCACTCCCTTCACACCAAACCTCAGTCCCTAGAATCCAAACTCTTCTTACTCTACAAATAAACAATTCAGGAATTGGCTTCATGTAGGCTATTGTGGTTGGCCAGGACATGCGTGGCTGGCTGTGGACTGGTGGGAGTTGGAGGTGGGAGCTGCAGGCCCACACATCTGGAGGGCACCGGCTCTGTGTGTGTGTGTGTGTAGGCTGTGTTTCAAGGTAGGCGTTGGTGGAACGCCAAAGCTGCAGGGATCTGCTATCTTCTGCCTTTGATGTAAGATGTTTGGTGGCTGTTCTGTTGCCACTCTCTCCACGTTTGCTCCTGAACACATTGACCGGCTGCTCCTAGCCACACCAGCTTCTGAACTAGCCATCCCTGGGCCCGCCAGGCTTGTGATGAGCCTGGAGAGTGAAGCCACCCACCATGTGTTAGCGAGGCGAAGCATTTGCGCTCTCGCGGTGTGTACAACTATATGCCTGTCATTCTTGATTTATAACCTCTTTTGCGAGGTGCACTCAGCGCGCAAGGAATAAAAGTTGCTCTGAATTGCAGCCTCTCCACATTTCTCGCTGGGTGCTGCTGGATTCTACGTTTCCTTTTTCCATCGCGTGGCTCAGCAGGTGATGCGCTTTGCCCGGGAGTAGGTGTGGTTCAGCTGGGCAGAAACCAAGGCTGGGGTCCGGGTGAAGCTCCTTGCAGGCTGACGGCGCTGCGTGTACAGCAAATCCTATAGGCAGGGCGACACGCCGTGCAGACCCTAATCCACCGGACATGTCCCTAGCCCTCATTGTGGTGGGTGATTTCTTGGCAAGGGCGGTGGTCGGGTCCCCTGCGTGCTCGGGATAGCTTAGCTGGACTCGCACGGTTCCTTCAGGGCGCCCTCGTGCTGGACAGCTCCCCGGCCTCCTCTGGCTGCTGCCTGAAGCCTACGCTAGCTCCATCTCTGTTCTCTCTTGATCGCCCCAATGGCAAAAGATTTGCCTCCGTGTTGCTTTGGGGGGCCAACTGGAGTTGCATTGGGGAGGGGGAGGCGCAGCTGAAGCCTGGACCCCTTGCTTGGCGTTGCTTGCAGTAGCCTTTAAGGCAAGCTATGCCCCGGGAGGCTATTTTTAGCCCCCGCTGTAGCCCTGGCCGGGACAGCAGCTGCTGTTATTTTAATCAGTGCAAAATGCCGACTCGGGCCTGACAGCTTAAGTGAGCTCTGGCACTATTTCGGCGCTTTCTGCTGATCCGGGGCCTTATTTTTAAACAGGCTGCCCAGCTCCTCTTACTGTCGTTAGCAGCGGGGGGCCTTGAAAGTGAGTCCGGGGCGAGGGACGGAGCGCACGCCGGCCCCTGCTGCTGGCCGGCGGTGGAACGGAGGGTCTCTGCGCCCACCTGGGGCCGGACAGAGGGGCCCTGGGAGCGGGAGCCAGCCTGGCGGCACCCAGGGCTGCAAAAACTCACCGGGGGAGTGAAAGGGAAGGGGCGGGAAGGGCAGGCCCAGGGGGGTCCCTGGGCCAAGGTGGCCTCTGGCTCCTGCTGCCTCCTCTCCAGGCTGCAGCCCCAGCCTGACCAGGCCTTGCATTCACACACACACACACACACACACACACACACACACACACACACACAGAGGCAAGACTTCCATTCCCCTAGGAATATCGGCTGGATCTTTTGAGCTGTGTGCTAAAGCAGCAGGAAGCAGTGACAAATTTCCGGTGTCCGCTTTGCAGGGCGCCTGGGGTCTCAGGGCCTGCTCAGCCACCCTCCCCGCCTCTGCCCCGGCCACCTTCATGGAGACCCATCTTTGCTTCTTCCCTATGGGGCGAATGCCCCCGTCCCTATTGTGCCCCACACGAGAGACAACCAGAAGCACACCGTTCTCCTCCCCACACTGCTCAGGTTTGCTGCAGCCACCCCCCCATCGTACTCGTGACCCACCCCTTCAGCCGGCATAGAGGACCCTTCCTTTTCCAGGCGCGCTGTTCCCCCCACCCCCATCCCTGCAGTTTGATTGGCTTCCGCTCCGGTCCCGGCTGCGTCCTTCCTCCAGTTTGCAAGAGAGGGTGTGTGTGTCTCCAACCATCTTCCAGGCATCAGGGGAGGTGGGGTGGGGTGGGGGGCTCTGCTTACGAACCAAGAGCCAGGGAGGCGGCGAGAACAGGGTTAAAGGTCATTTATTGCATCTGTCCAACTACAGAGTGTGGCTACAGGTTGTCCGGGCTGGCTCCAGTGGGGAGCTCTGGCTTGCTTTGCTGGCTTAGTAATAGGTCTCCTTCTCCACCCAGCCTGGCAAAGGGAAGAAGACGAGAGAGACGGGTGAGGGGGTGGGGGTGGGGGTGGCACAAAAGCAGCAGCAGCTGGGGGGGGGGCTGGAGAGGGCGGGAAGAGCTTTTTGCCAGCCACCCAGAGAACTTTAAGCTACGGCACAGCGTGCAAAGGTGGGACAGGCATCCATATGGAAAAGGTGTCCGGCAGCCCACAAAGCAGCCAGCCTCAGGATTAAGCAACGGTTACAATTTAAAAAGAAAAAGAAAAAGAAAAAGAAAACCTGGTCTAGCTTTTAAAAAAGCTAAACTACATCACAGGAGCAGGCAACTTGGGCCCGGGGGCGGCTGCCCTCCTGCCCTGCTTGTACGCTCTCCCGGTGGGAGACGAAAGGCATGAATGAAGTCTGGCCAGACACCACGGCACGGCCTGATGCAGCCCCAGAGCTCTGTTGAGGTCACAGCGAGGGCCATGATGAAGCCTCAGCCCCAGGATGGGGCTCTGGCCGCCCAGCCCTGCCTTGCCAAACGGAGGCTGTGCCCCCTTGCTTCTGGGCTGCCCCCCTCTTTGCTCCTCCCGCCTTCTTGGAGAGAAGCTTCAGCCTCCCGCTTGAGAGTCTGGTCCGGGCCTGAGCTCTGGCCCTGTGGGGCCCAGCTCCGGTCCTCCAGCTTGCTCTGCTTCTGGAAGGCCCAGCTGGGACGGTGCCCAAGGAGGCCGCAGCCCCACTGCAGTGGTGTGAGGGGGGGGAGGGATACTCACCACCAGGGTAGCGGCGTAGGAGGAGCTTCCTGACTTCGTCATAGGCGAAGATCAGCAGGCTGTACGGGAAGGCGCAGAACCACCAAGTGACCCTGCGAAGGAGAGAGAGGGAGGGAGGGAGGGAGAGGGGGGCTTGAGAGAGGCCGGGCGTCCCGGGAAGAGCATCCCTCGTGGGCGGTGGGGAAATGGGCCCATCCGAGGAGTGCCTCCTGGGCAGGGCGTTTGCCTAGGCAGGGAACCACGGGGGGGGGGGGCAGAGAGTGTGTGAGTGGAGCGACAGGCTGTGTGAGAAGTGCCAGAGCTGGGGAGGGGAGGGGAGGCTGCCTCAAGGTCTTGGCATGTGAAGGGAGGGGGCAAATGAGGCCCACCAGCACTCTGGCTGGAGACCCAAGGATGCCAGGGGCAGGGCCCCATCCCTGGTGTTGCAGGGACTGCCCCTGATGTCAGCCAGCTGGGGGTGGGGGTGGTTCAGGGGCAGCTATCCAGCCCCTGGGCCAAAAAAGACCCAACCCCCCCCCGATTTGGGGTCTCAGTGTGGAGGGAAGCAGGCTTTTGAGCAGCGCACGGGAAGGGCAAGGACAGGGTACCACCAGGGGCCACGTGAGCACTGACGCGTAAAGGTGCTGCGTGGCCAGTCCCTGCGTGTCCCTTCTACGTGTCTGGGAAGCCACTCACTTGAGCGGGTACATGCGCAGCGCCACGCCCATCCCGGGGCAGTAGGACAGGAAGGCGGCCAAGGCGGTTTCCTCAAGGAGGCCGAAGATCAGGATTTTGTTCCTGCGGGAGAAAACGGAAAGGGAAGGAGCTCGGAGCAGAGGCCAGGGTGGGGCACGGAGCAGCTTCCGGCCGCCCTCCTCCGGCTTGGTCCTGCCCACGCTAGTCCCAGCGTGCGACACCCAGGGTGCGTCGAGGCAGCTGGGCAAGCTTCTCAGCACCCTGGGGAGAAGGGTGGTTGAGCCAAGTGCCAGTGCCACTGACATCCTCCGAGCTGCACAGCTGGACCGAGGCTCCAACATTGGTCAAAGCGGGTCCTGGCTGCACCCCACCAGGGAAGACAAAGATCCCCCTGAAATGGTGACGGACCCCCTCGCAACTCCTCGGCAGGCCGGCTGCTCTCTTCTTCAGCCCAGGGACAAGCCGGTCAGAGCAAGGGGGCAGGTGAGGGCTACCCACAGGCCACAGACGTGGCCGTCCAAGGGCCACCGTCCTTGGAACGTAGGTAAAAGGCTCTACGGCGGCAGCGACTGATGGAAGGCGCAGGGGGAGGAAAGGATCGCCTGGTCTCCTGCGGCCTTGTCTCCTTGACTCACTTCATGCCCTGCTGGAAGACGGAGTTCCTCCTGGTCTTGCAGATGATGAGATCAGCCCACTGCACCACCACGATGCTGGCGAAGAAGGCCGTGTGGCAGGTGAACTCCACCACCTTCCGCTGCTCGTACGTCTGCAGGAAGGGAAAGCAAGCACAGGCTGGCGGGAGGCGTGCCCTGGGAGCCGCGCCAAACTCTCGCCTCTTCCTGTCGGGGTGCGGAGTGGAAGCCCCGGAGTATGTGCCCCAAGTCCTGCCGAGTCCAAGCTCCTGTGTCCCGCCCTGGCCCTCCGGGTGGTTTCGGAAGCCGCGCGCCGGCCCCGGACACAACTCACCCATTCCTGGCCATAGCTGTCCTCCAAGTCATTTTTGGAGCGGTCATCCCAGTCCAAACGGATCCCCAGCAAGGTGGTGGGAAGGAAGCCGTTTTCAGCCAGGATCACAAAATAGGTGAAAAAGCCGCCGAGGGCCTGGATCATGCCTGGGGAAAGATGCGCAGAGGATCAGGCCCTCCAGGGCTGACCCAACCGTTGCTTGGTCAGGACCGAGCACAGGAGAACCTTCGTCGCACCTCAGTGGCTTGGGCGCGCTGGGAAAACGCCCACCCACCCAGGACCAACACATTTGGGGGAGCGGAACGGACTTCACAGGGGGCTACGAACTGGGTCTTTTTTAAAAAAGATTTCTGCGGCTTAAACGAAAACATTTTGAGACGTTTTATCATTGGTTTTGTTGCAATTTGTGGATCTAACCCATTGTTTAGCCCTTAAGTCCTGCCCACCCGGCAGTCTGGGTTCAAACGTCGCACGCCGCTACCTATGAAAGGGCTGGTCGTGGGCTGTAGCATAAAAGGGGAAGAGGCTTTTAAACTGGAAGGTTGTTGTTAGGGGGGAACGGGCCCTTGTGACGCGCAGGTCAGCCTGAGGATGTCGGCTAAAGGGTGAGTCAAAAACCAAAGCAGCAACAACGGCAGTCCTAATAAGTGGCCCCCTTGCTTGGCGGAAGCAGGGCTTGGCTTACTCACCGATCTGCCCGTAGGCCATGCTGATGAGGCGCTCGTTCACGAGTTTGTCCGTCTTGGGGTTCCGAGGCTGCCTCTTCATGATGTCGCTCTCCGCGGCCTCGTAGGCCAGGGAGATGGCCGGGACCTAGAGCAGCAGGAGCAAGAGGGGGTGAGGAAGGGTTGCGAGGGGAGTGGCCGGATTTTTACCTCCTACAGGGGAAATGAACCCCACTCTTCTGGTCTTGTGGCCATAATGAGTTCTCCATCTTCTTCACCCCACTCTAAGGCCAGCTCCATTTGTCTGTATTTTGATAGCGATGCCCAGGGAGGCACGTCCGGGGGTGGGGGTGGGGGGATGGACCCCATATCAACCAAAGATCCAGGTGGGGTTTCCAGGAAAGGCCTTTGAGCCAGAACTCCGCACCCCCTGTGAACTTGCTTGAGTGCTAAGCCCAGTGTCAGAGGCTCCGGCTTTCTGCCCCACCACCATGAAAGGTGCGGAGGGGCGCAAGAGGCGAGGCCTTTTTCGTGGGGGCCCTGCGTGGGTGGGGCCATTCTGCCCATGCTCAGATGGTCTTTGAAACACCTGCCTCCTGGAACAGGTTTAGTGAATGTTTAATTACCGGCTGCTCGTCTTTTTCATAGTTGTGGGTTTATTGTGTGCTCAGTCGTTGAATTGACCCATGCTATTTTATCTACTTCGTTACCAGTTTTGATTATAAAGAAAGGGCCTCTTAACTGACTCATCAAGCAGAGGCAGGTGGATCGTGGCCCTCCCTCCCTCCCACCCTCCCTCCCTCCAGCCACAGGGCCTGGCGGCACTCACCATGTCGGTGCCCAGGTCAATGCACAAGATGGTGACGGTGCCCAGGGGCAGAGGGATGTTGGCAATGATGAACAGCAGGAAAGGCGTGATTTCTGGGATGTTGCTGGTCAGGGTGTACGCAATGGACTTCTTCAGGTTGTCAAAGATCAGGCGCCCTGTCAGGCGAAGGCCAGAGGAAGTGAAGAGGAGCAAACCTCGCCCAACGGTGGGCGGGGGGGGGGGGAGGTGCCCATGGATCGTGGGCTCAGGGCCCTTTCCCTCTGCCCCCTCCCCCGGGGACACCCACCTTCCTCCACCCCCGTCACAATGGAAGCAAAGTTGTCATCGAGGAGGATCATGTCCGCGGCCTGTTTGGAGACGTCGGAGCCGGCGATGCCCATGGCGATGCCAATGTCGGCCTTCTTGAGCGCGGGCGAGTCGTTCACCCCGTCTCCTGTCACAGCCACGATGGCCCCCTAGGCGGCAGGAAAAGCCAGTCCTATAGAGCAGGGGTGGGTGGTACGCAGCCCCCCGTGGCCAACCTACCACGCTCTGGTCCCTTTTTTGGTGGCAGCAGGAATGGCCAACTTCACCTTTCCAAAAGAATTCCAGTGGCAAGTTTGGCAAGGGTAGCAAGACCTGGTGGGTTCTGTGTGTGTGTGTGTGTGTGGGGGGGAACTGGCTCTTGGATCCCCAGATGTTTCCCACCCCAATATAGAGGGTGGGTGAAGAATCCCCGTCCTCCGCTAGTCATAAGAATGCCTCTGTCCTTTGGGATGCCTTTAAGCACAGGGCGCTGGATCAGGCCGACCGGTCCCTTCTATGTCTGGGACGAGGGAAGGTGCTCCCTACCTGCCTCTGACAGCCTTCCACGATGATCAGCTTCTGCTGTGGGGAGGTGCGTGCAAAGACGATCTCCGTGTGGTTCTTGAGGATCTCGTCCAGGTGCTCGGCCGTCATGTCCTTGAGGTCGGAACCGTGCACCACGCACGCCTTGGCTTCCCTGGGGCGGAAGAAGCCACGTTGATGCAAGGCCCCCACACCAGAGGTGGTGCGGGCTGGGCGTGGAGAGGGCTGGCCTACCTGGGGTTGACTTGGTTTACGGGGATGTTGAGGCGGTCCGCGATGTCCTCCACGGTCTCGTTCCCCTCGGAGATGATGCCCACCCCCTTGGCAATGGCCTTGGCCGTGATTGGGTGGTCGCCGGTCACCATGATTACCTGCGGGGGAAAGGGAGAGGAAGTGGCGGACGGGGCGAGGCAGGCGCCAATGGGCAGCGGGAAAATGGAGTGGTCTGGAAATGTCTTCCTTGGGTGACGTTGCGAGTGCTGACCACAGGAGCTGGGGAGGGCAGTAGGGAAGCCCCCCACCCCCCGCGGTCAGCGTCCACCGGCGTTACCTTAATCCCAGCGCTTCGGCATTTCCCCACGGCGTCCGGCACGGCGGCCCGAGGCGGGTCGATCATGGACATGAGTCCCACGAAGCAGAGGTTGGTGATGGGGAAGTTGACCTCGTCCACGTCGAACTTGAAGCCCCGGGGAAATTGGTCTTCGGGGAAGTAGTAGTGGCAGAAGCCTAGGGGTGGAGGAGGCAGGCCAGGTGAGGGCGGGGGGGGCTGCCCAGGGGGAACCTCTTGCAATGCAGCCGGGGGCCCCATCGCCAGCCGCCCACTGCTGCTCCACCTGCTCCCCTTATGCCCGTCCCATCCTGCGTCTCTGGATGCTGTTGATTTGATGTCGCTGAGTCCTAAATCCTGCGAGCACCGATCCTCACGCGGCCAAAGCAGCATGAGACAAGAGGGGAGGTGTCGGAGGACCCCCAGAGGACAACCACCACTTTAGGAAAAGAACCATCGAGGGAGGGAGGGAGGGAGGGAGGGAGGGAGGGAGGGAGGGGTGGGGCAGGACGGGACCCCAAGTAGCCCAAAGACAGCCGAGCACCTTGACCGGCCTTGGAAATGCAAAGCCACCCCCCACTCCAAGATCTTTAAGTGAGGAAGCTCATGCAGCTCTCTGCATGAGGAGCCACCTGGACCCACACTTTGGAAATGTGGGGCAGCACGGCAAGAGAGATCACACCAGGGCCATCCGTGGGAGCCAGAGCACTTGCTCCATGGGGCTCTTTGGGACCCAGGGGTGTCCGTGCCCTGGGGCTAGCAGGACTGAGAAGGAGCCCCATCTCTTGACGCCCACCTGGCTACCTGCATCTGCCCACTCCGGATCCCCTCTCAACGCTCCTCTCGTGCATCCCCAGGCCATCCCGATGCCCCGCCCTGCCCCGTGTCCCCGGCCTCCTCACCCAGCACTCTCTCCCCCAGCCCGCCCAGCTCCAGGTAGGCGTTCTGGAAGGCGTCCCGCAACTCCTCGTCCAGGGGCACCTCCTGGCCTTGGAGGAGGATGGTGGCACAGCGGTCCAGGATCCGCTCAGGAGCCCCCTTCATCACCAGGACGTAGCCGTTGGCCTTGTCTTCTGGCTCGTGGATGGAGAGCTGTGGGAGAGAAGGACCCCTGAGCGCAGGGCTCCATGGGGGAGCACAGGCAGCACTCGGGGTGGGTCTCAGCACCCCACAGGGAGAGCTGGGTCTCCTCCGGGCTTCGGAAACGAACCAGTACCTCACGCGATTTGGAAGCTATGCTTCTATTAATGCAGCCCCAAATAGCATTGGCCTTTCTTGCAGCCACATCACACTGTTGGCTCATATTGAGCTTGTGATCTACAACAATTCCAAGATCCAAGAAGAGGACATTGATTCAGGAAAACCCTGATGGGAGCAGTGAAGCAATTCATAGGATGCTCTTGGAAGACTGATGTTTGGAAGGTTGCATGACTCTGAGCTTCAGACAGACAAATAGAGGATTACAATGTAAATCAAAGGGGGACCACTGTATTGATGGCTATTTATTTGTATGCATCTTTCTCTTCCTGGCCCAGACGCTCTCTCTCTCTCTCTCTCTCTCTCTCTCTCTCCCTTTTTTTTTTTAAAAAAATGCATGGACCTTTGGATTCTCAGTTGTGGCTTTAATTATTGTTACCTTTTTAAAATGCAACAAATAATAGTGATCTTTAACTCATTTGTCTTGCTTTGCTTTCATCTGCAATTGCTGACTCCTTTTGCTTATAGATATTCTGTTTGTTCCTATTTATAGATTATTGTTGTTATTATTCTTGCAATGCATCATGGGTAATGGGGAGTGGGTGGGGGGAAGATAAAGACGGCAGCAACTCCCATTCTTGTTGCGGAGAAATCTGCCCACCCACCCCCTGGCCAGGCTGCCAAGAGCGCCTTGTGTCGGGGTGGGCATAGAACACGTCATGACTCCAGAGGAGCACAGGAAACAGGCTTTCTGACCGTCCCAGCTTTCACTGCGCACTGAAGACATCACAAGTTTCCTGCCATGAAAGCGGTTGCAAGATACTTGAGCGTGGAAGCACAGAGGCCGGAGAAGAGGCTGGAGGACTGGAGACCAAGGGCCCCCCATCGCCCCCGGCATCCTGCTCCCCCGCCAGGGGGGCAAACTGAAGCCCACCGAGGTCCCCTCCGAGGGCGCTTGTCCCCAGCCCCAGCCCCCCCCCCCCCACCTGGTACTTGTTGGTGGAGTTGAAGGGGATCTCGTTCACTTTGGGGTTCTTCTCCCGCATCTTCTTGACGGAGCCACAGGACAGCTGGATGCATTTCAGGAGCGCCGATTCAGAGGCGTCGCCGGCCGTGTCCCTCTGGCAAGGAGAGGAGGAGATGGAGGAGGATGGAGGAAGAGTCGTCAGACCCTGGCCTGGTTGGAAAGGGCTCCCTCCGCCCACCCCGCAGCAGCTGCCCCATTTAAAACGTCATTGGGGAAAGGTGAGGGGCAGAGGGGGGACAGCATGAGGCACCACCAGGGCAGGGGTGGGGTGGAGTCTGAGCTCCCAGAGACACAAGTTCCTTGGAGGCTGTCCTGGATAGGAGGCCTTGGCGGGTGTTTTGGGGAGAGCCCTGGGAGGACTGAGCCCCAGCGCTCTTTACAGGTTCACCCAAAGCGCGCCCTCCTTGTACCTTAGAGATGGGGACCTTCTCTTGTCCGGCCTTGAAGACAGCCCTGTTGCACAGCCCTGCGATGTGGGCCAGGGCTGTCCAGGTGGGGGAGCGCTTGTCAAACGTGGCTCCTGGTGGTGGTGGTGGGAGAGAGAGAGAGAGAGAGAGAGAGAGAGAGAGAGAGAGAGAGAGAGAGAGAGAGAGAGAATCGGGGCCATTCAGAGAAAGAGAGAGAGAGAATCGGGGGGGGGGGGGGGCTGGCAGTGCTGGCTTCCCTTCCCTGGGGGCAAATGGAGCAGACCCGCCCCACCACAGCTAAGCCTATGGTGGGTGGAGAAGCCAGGAGCCCAGGAGGAAAGGTTCAGCCTTCGTCCATCACTATTTATCCCCCGGCGCACATCCTGGGGATGGAAATCCCAGCTCACCCTTACAGGAGCTTGTGGTAGGATTACAGGGATAATGTACAGTAAGGGAAGTTCTGAGGCCGTGGAAGAAACGGCGTTGCGTAACCATTGAATTGTTCCGTCTTTCTAATAAAGGAAGTGCTGCACCTCCAGTCTGTCTGGTGTGCTCTGTTTACTTCACATGCCCAGGTGGCCTCCTGGCACAGAGGACATTTCCTGAGTTTGGGTTCAAGCGAAAGCTAAACAAAGCGCCCCGTCGGCCCGCAAGGCTTCCCCAGCACAGCTCAGTCCATCTCCCACGCGGCAGAGGAGTGGAGCGAGCCGTCCCCCCTCACCGGATTGGTCCTCGGTGGTGTCTGCCTCGTGGATCTGGTTGTCGAACCACATGTGGGCGACGGTCATGCGGTTCTGCGTCAGGGTGCCGGTCTTGTCCGAGCAGATGGTGGAGGTGGAGCCCAGCGTCTCCACGGCCTCCAGGTTCTTCACCAGGCAGTTCTTGCGCGCCATGCGCTTGGCCGTCAGGGTCAAGCACACCTGCAGGACAGCGGGGAGGAATAAAACGTGAAAGCCAGTGAAGGGGATGCCTTGGGGGCCTTCCTGGCCTTCCTACAGAAAACCAACTTCGCCATTCTCGTCCCCTCACCCTTTCTAAGAGAGAACGGACTGGGCACCCTTTTGAGGTCACATCCTGTGTTCTACCCAGAGAAGAAGAAGAAGAAGAAGAAGGAGGAGGAGGAGGAGGAGGAGGAGGAGGAGGAGAAGGAGGAGAAGGAGAAGGAGAAGGAGAAGGAGAAGGAGAAGGAGAAGAAGGAGAGATGCCTCTTGCAGCCACCCCGCCAAGCCTTTGGAATCCGCTCTGGCTGGGCCGTTCCCACTGTACCAGGCAGCTGCTGGTGGGGCAGAGCCCGTTGCTGGACTCAAACCAGGGAAACCCTGGTTCAAATCCCCGTGAAACCTCCCCTCCCCTTCTTCACAGGGTGGTGAGGGTGAAGCGGAGCAACCCCGTTCCTGGGAGTGCTCCTGCATTGTGGACTCCGGCTCTGCCTCCCTCGTCCCCTCCCCCACATTGGTGTGCACTGATCTGGCCAGCCTGGAGCCGCTTACCGTGACCGTGGCCAGGAGGCCTTCCGGCACGTTGGCCACGATGATGCCGATGAGGAAGATGACGGCCTCCAGCCAGGTGTAGCCGAGGATGAGGGAGAGGATGAAGAAGGACATGCCCAGGAAGACAGCCACGCCGGTGATGATGCGGATGAAGTGCTCGATCTCCATGGCGATGGGGGTGCGGCCCACTTCCAGGCCGGAAGCCAGCGAGGCGATGCGTCCCATCACTGTCCGGTCCCCGGTGGAGATGACGATGCCCCGCGCGGTCCCTGTGCAGGTGGGAGAGGGCAGCTGTGGACCCCTCTCTCCAAGCGCTGCCGGAGCCAGGGCTGGGGAAAGGGTGCTAATAGCCGGGCAGCTCCTGGCCTGTGTCTCCCCTAGGCAAACCCAAGAGGACCTGGTGCTCCTGCAATCTGCCCAGGAGTCATGGAGACCTGTGGGCCATCACGCAACCATGGCGGGAAATGGCGCAAGGCGGCCAGGCCACACGACGCGCCTGCCTGCTACACCTGTGCTCCTGGTTCTGCGCTGCTAAAAACCCCAAACGCAGAGGGCAGGGGTCATTTCCCTGCGCCATCCCTTTCTATCTGGGAGCGGCTGTAGCTCAGTGGTAGAGACTGCTTTCTCCAGGTAGGGCTGGGGAAACTCCTGCCTGGAACCCAGAAGAGGTGCTGCTGCTGCTGCCGGTCCGTGTGGACAATACTGGGCTAGATCCCGATGTTCCTAATTTCAGACTCCGGTGAAAAGAGGATCACAGAGCCTGGCTCCAAACACACCTGGAGTTTGAAGGGAAGCCTGGTGCTCTCCAGACGGACTGGACGGCCACTCCCACCCTTCCCAGTCAGAATAATGGGAGTTGCAGTCCAACCCGTCAGGAGGGCACAGCTCGTAGGGAATATCAGGCAAGGTGTATGTGTGTCTGCCTCATCACCACACTATTCCCGAAAGGAGGGATCAAAAGAGCCATCAGACAAACAAGCAGACACACGAGAGGGCCTCTGAAGAGCAGTAGGCCAGAGCAGATCATTGATTGGGTCGGACCCCTATAAACATTTCTCGGTTGGAGTCGCTCTTGGGTCTGAGCATCAAGGGTCCCCTGTGGCTCTTTCACATCCACAGACCTTCTCCCTCTGCGCCATTTCTTTCCCCCTGTTCTCCGCTTTCGGGTGGCTCATGGCACCCTGCTTTGCCTGACCCCCAAGAGTTTTGCTGGGTCTTGCTCAGTGTCAGGGGACAACCATCCCGGCAGCACTGACATCAAGGCGTTAAGTAGTGGAAGACCGTTCTCTGCATTTGTTCCCGTCCTTCCAGATGTTTCAACAGCCCCCCTCATCCTGCTTTGCCCTTTCACCTTCCACGCAGTTGGTGGAGAAGAAACAGATGTTGCGTGTCTCCAGTGGGTTCTCGTGCGTGAACTCCGGGGACCGGGTCTGCGGCTCCGACTCGCCCGTCAGCGAGGAGTTATCCACCTGCCCAAGACATGAGAGCACTCTTCAAATACTGGAAAGGTGGTCACACAGAGGAAGGCCAGGATGTCTTCTCGATCCTCCCAGAGTGCAGGACACAGAATAATGGGCTGAAGTTACAGGAAGCCAGATTCCGGCTGGGCATCAGGAAAAACTTCCTGACTGTTAGAGCAGTACGACAATGGAACTAGTGACATAGGGAGGTTGTGGGCTCTCCCATCCTAGAGGCCTTCAAGAGGCAGGTGGACAGCCACCTGTCAGGGATGCTTTAGAGTGGATTCCTGCATTGAGCAGGGGGTTGGACTCGATGGCCTTGTAGGTCCCTTCCAACTCTACTATTCTATGATTCTATGATAAGTCAAAGGAAGAAGCTGCACAAAATGCGCTCCAAATGGGAGGGATTTCCCAGGAAGGGGCAGAAAGAAAGACGCCAGCATCCCAGCAGGCCAAGGCAGCTCTGCAGCAGAGAGGCCCACCAGCCTCACTGCCTGTTTGTTTGCGGAGTTAAGACGATGGAAAAATAGGGAAATTAGCTGGCAGAAGAAGAATGTCCTGATTCGGACAACGTGAACCCCAAAGGCCATGCCTTCTCAAGCCTGCGAGTTTAGTTTTGCAGACACCAAGACGGAAAGAAGCAATTTCCTCCCAGTCAGGGCACTTAAACGAAATTATTTTAATTTTTAAATACAGAGCCCTGGGGGTCATTTTAGAGCCTCTTCTTCTCCTACAGAGCTAGTTTGCAAACACAGCAAAACACCCCCAGACCATCTATTTTTACCAAAGAACTCTCCTTATGCATCTGTTTGGAAGCAAACATGCTGTTGCATTTGGATCTGTTGAAAGCAGAACTACAATCAAGTGCGGGCGATTTATCAGAAGGAGGCAGGCAGGGGGCACCCACCCACCTACGCAGCAATGAATTGATTAAATTAACTGATTAAAACTTTTTTTTTTACTTGACTAAAAGCAAATCTCAGATTAACCAGACGAGACTTTAAAAACAAAACAGTGAATTATTATTTTTAATTCCTGTACTTCCAAAACCCGCAGACGGCTGGCGCCATGTGAGAAGAGGTTGTCCTCCATCAGTCACACGGAGATGGGATGGGCTTTTCCAAAGCCATGGCGCTTGCTGTGGCTGAGACATGCACCATTCATTCGCAAGAAACTAGAGCCTTCTTTGAGGAGGGGTTGCACTAGAAGATCTCTGATGTCCCTTCTGACTCTATCATTCTATGATTCAAAACCATTGCTTTTGTCAAGACGTAGATTTAACCTATTGATTTAAACATTACTCGACTAACATTTTTTTAATCATGTGATTGAGCGACCTAAAGCGCTTTCTCCTGGCCACCTGTATCCGTTTTGGGTGTCAACAGGGGACTGGCCGCTGGCACGCCGGCCCCCTCCTTGGTCAGCCTCACCTTACAGCCATGGGAGGAGATGATCCTGAGGTCCGCTGGCACTCTGTCCCCGCCTTTGATCTCCACCAGATCCCCCACCACCACGTTCTCAGCGTTGATCTGGATCTTCTCGCCTTCCCGGATCACCAGAGCTTGCTGCGGATGAAAGATGTTCAGGCTGGGGCATGAAGGCCTTTGTGGGGCACTGCCATTCTCCCCCACCCTTGCCGGACCTCCTGGGAGTAATTGTCACTGAACTCAATCGGACTGAGTTCTGAGTATGCATGAATATAGGATTGCCTTGCTGATTCTGCAGAGATCTTGGATGGAGCCCATGTCAGCCTCCTGTCTCAGCCACAAGAGGGCGATGGAGCATGCCTGGCCGTCCTGCAGCTTCACACACACACACGCACGCACGCACGCACGCACACACGCACTCCAGAGGCGAATATTTTATTTCCCCCCTTTTTGGTTTCGTGGTTCCACTGGCCGAATTAATTTCCTGTGGCAACCTCTCCAACATTTGACACATGAGAGGAAGGGACGCCCGTGGGTATGTGGGTGGGTGGGTGGTGTAACACCCCTTATTCTAACTACACGGAGCGGTGCCTGAGCACGCCTTACACACTTCTGTAGGCTTTCCCCTGCCTGGCGTGTGCCACGTTGACCACAACACAAAATAAAAACTTAAGTATCTTTTAATGAGGCTGTTTCATCTCACAAAGGAGCTCGTTCCGATTATAGAACAGCAGTGGCTCAGCCGCATCCTGCAACATCTACTAGCGGGCAAGGAGCAGGGCAGGCACCAATGGTAGGTGGGGTTGGCCCTGGCCAAGGGACCCCCTTGCAGCAGGGGCTCAATGGCCACAGCCACCTGGAGTAGCTCCTCCTCCTTGTCCCCATTGCAACCTGCTTGTTCACTGTGACCCAGACAACAGAGGGGGTGAGGAAGAAGAGCAGAAGATGCCCACGGTGTATTTGGTCCCTGGCTCCCCTGCCTGCTGAGTAAGCAAGTGGGAGCCTTGATAAGGAAGAGGAGGAGCAGCAGCGGTTAGAATAATAGCACTCTTCAGATACTTGAAAGGTTGTCACCCAGAGGAGGACCAGAATCTCTTCTCGATCCTCCCAGAGTGCAGGACACGGAATAACGGGCTCAAGTCAAAGGAAGCCAGATTCCAACTGGACATCAGGAAAAACTTCCTGACTGTTAGAGCAGTACGACAATGGAACCAGTGACCTAGGGAGGTTGTGGGCTCTCCCACACTAGAGGCCTTCAAGAAGCAGCTGGACAACCATCTGTCAGGGATGCTTTAGGGTGGATTCCTGCACTGACCAGGGAGTTGGACTCGATGGCCTTGTAGGCCTCTTCCAACTCTGCTATTCTATGATTCTATGAAGAAGGTAGGAAGCTCAGGAGATGCGTTCGATCCTCCCGTTGATCCTGCCATCCAGATTTTTACAGCCTGACAGCCAGGCAGTGTGGACCCAATTTTGCCACCAAACAGCATGATCTCATGATTTAGGAGGTGTATCTCAGAATCCTGAGCGCTTCCCATCTTACGTCATGAGACGGGGTGGAGCTGGAAGAACAGAGCCTTACCTGAGGCACCATGTTTTTGAAGGAGTCCATAATTTTGGAGCTCTTGGCCTCCTGGTAGTAGGAGAAGCAGCCGGTGACTATGACGACGGCTGCCAGCACCACTCCCAGGTAGAGCTGGGGAGAAAAGAAAAAGGTGTACTGTGGAGAGCAAAACCCATGTACACACGCCTACGTCCCCAAAGCCTCTCTGCCAGGTACCAGGTCGTCAGCGTCACAGTTTGGGGCAGGTCTTTGAACCGGAGGGTGCTGTTTCAGACCACACACTATGGCACCCCACCCCACAAGCACTGCCCAATACAGAGAGCTGCAAACTAACCAGCCAGACCAATAACATAAATTAAAAATGCTTCCTGCTAAGGGCTGCTTAAAGGGTAATAGCTCAAAGTTGAAAACTTGCAGAAATTCTAACACTGAAGTCTTGGTACATGGAGCTGTGGCAAATAGCCATGGCAGAAAAATTGACATTATTATTATTATTATTATTATTATTATTATTATTATTTATTACATTTATATACTTCCCCATAGCTGAAGCTCTCTGGGCGGTTTACAAATTGAGATTGCCGAAGTCAAAATACCAGATTTTTAAAACAAAACATGGTATGATTTTTAATGTATATAAAAATCAGGGACAAAGACAGCAATATTTGTTAAAACCTTTCCTCCGTTTATACAAAAGAGACTAAATAGAACGGATTCCCACCTATATTTTTGTTTGTAATGGGGGAAAATATTAAATGTACTACCCAGTGTCAATAACAAGATTTTAAATTAGATGTGTTTGGTATTGCATGTTTTTTAAAAAAACCATTAAAAGCAAAAGAAAGGTGCTTAGCAACCCCCTTTTCAGTCTCACAGGCTTTTTTAAGCGATGGCTTTTAGATGCTGCTTTTATTTTTATTTCTGTTGTGCTTTATTGCTACATAAACTGCCTTGCATATAAAAGAAGCAAGCACACTGCAGTCCGTGCGTAACAGAGGTTTACAGAGGTTTACAGAGGTTGATGGACTAATACTGCCACCACATCTCCAATATTAGGAAAGGATGCTTAAAAGGTTGTCACACAGAGGAGGGCCAGGATCTCTTCTCGATACTCCCAGAGTGCAGGACACGGAATAACGGGCTCAAGTTAAAGGAAGCCAGATTCCAGCTGGACATCAGGAAAAACTTCCTGACTGCTAGAGCAGTACGACAGTGGAATCAGTTACCTTGGGAAGTTGTGGGTTCTCCCACACTAGAGGCCTTCAAGAGGCAGCTGGGCAACCATCTGTCAGGGATGCTTGAAGGTGGATTCCTGCATTGAGCAAGGGGTTGGACTTGATGGCCTTGTAGGTCCCTTCCAACTCTGCTATTCTATGATTCTAGGATTCTACCTGCGGGATCACCTTCTCCTGTATAATCCGGCCCCGCACACTCAGGTCCTCTGGGAAGAACTTCCTTCAGCCAGCCAAAACTAAGCTGACAGGTATTACCCAGAGGACCTTCTCTTCTGCTGCTCCCAGACTGTGGAATGGCCTGCCGGAGGAGACTCGTCGACTTAACAGTCTATCAGCATTTAAGAGAGCTATAAAGACTGATCTCTTCCGGCAGGCCTATCCAGTGGAATTTTAGTATATTTTTAGGAAGTTTTAATAATGTATACTGTGTTTTGATTAATATTTTATGTATTTTATACTTGCTGTTGTTCCCCGCCTCGATCAGAATGGAGAGGCGGGTTAGAAATAAATTTATTATTATTATTAAGAGTCAAGAGGTAGCGATTTTTGTGGGAGGTGGGGGAAGAATTACTTTTTGTCCATCTTAATAAGTGTGAGGCACAATGGAGCGGCTGTTTTTGCCAAATGTGAGGTGTCTTCTTGGAGCCTGGGTGGGTGTCCGTGCTCTGTCCACCATGTCCAATCCCACAGAGGCCCCTTCTGCTTGGTTATGGGACTTACGTTGTCGTTGGCTGGTTCATCTTCCATTGCCGCTTGGATGCTGTAGGCCAGGAAGCAGAGGATGGCCCCAATCCATAAGAGGATGGAGAACCCACCAAAGAGCTGCCGGCAGAACTTAACCCACTCCGGTATGGTTGGCGGAGGGGTCAAGGCGTTGGGGCCATCTTGGGCCAGGATCTCAGCCGCCCGAGTGTTGGTCAGACCCTGCCGTTGGGAGAGACAAAGGGAGCAGAAGGGATACAGGGTTGGGAAGAAGGACACGTTGACCCAATTTGATAAAAGGCATGAATGGAAAGAGAGAAAGAGGGAGCAAGCACTGAACAGTGCCGAGATGGACACGTCACGGCGTGGAGGTGGAGGAGTTCAGTGTTGCCCCTCTCCTCCCCTTGCCTTGGGAGACCACAGGTGATAGATGATGCACCCACATTGATCAACAAAGAGCCAGGGTCTTGGGAACAGCTAATGAACTCTAGGGGAACCCCTTCCCTGAAGGAAGCAAGGGGTCATGGGGTGGGTGGGGAAGGGTCCGTGGTGGTGGGAAGCCCCTGGCAAGGGAAGCTGCCGGCAGACTCACCCGGGACAGATCCACTTGATACTTCCGACTGATTTCATCCAGAGACAGCCTGTGGTCATCCTAGGAAGAGGGAAGCAAGGGGGAGGGGCAGGAAGAGAGGCCGTGAGTCACTGCGCCGCGAGAGCTGAATGTCCTTGGAGAGGAATCGGATCCAAAGGTTATCTCTGGCAAACTGAGGAGGTGCATTCCTTCCAGCTGTCAACCTCCCCCCTCTCCCTGCCCCCAAGCGTCTTTCCCTCCTGGGCACCCTTGCACAGAGGAGGCAGCGGCAGGGGTCCTCTCTGTATCCCAGAGAGGACCATGTTGTTCAGGCCCAGTTGATCTGGTGCTGGAGTGGCAGGGGGCAGCTTGCCTCGGATCCCTGGGTATGGGAGCTCACCGACCCACCCAGGACCCGTCTTACCAGGTTCACTTCCTTCTTCAGCTCGTCCAGCTCTTTCTCCTTTTGCTTCTTCTTCCCGCCTCCATTCTCAGCGGTGGCCCCTGGGGGTGCAGACTCCCGTCCTGTCTGAGAGGGGAAAGATCCAGGGAGTTAGCCCAGGTGAGCCAGAGGGAGAGAGGAGAGGCACGGCAGGCGGAGACGGCAAGCCCAGGGCGTCCTCGACCAGCACCAGTGACAGGCCCACCACTTCCCTGAACTTCCCACACCCCTGCAACTGCAACTGAAAGCACGTACGTTGCTCTCCAGTCCAGGTGACCCACCTTCAGATTTAGAGGGGCGAAAATCCCACATCATTCATTCACAGAAACAATAAAGCCAACACAACAGCAATCCAATCACTTTTAGCAAATTCAGTCCAATGTCAGACCGTTCTCTAGCAAATGTTCTGAGATCTGGGGCACACTGTGCTTTTGGGGGGGCAAAAAAAGGCAGAATTGCCAGGCAAATGTCAGTGGGTTGGTGAACCTGCTCTGGGTGTCGTTCAGAACCATTGAGGCGTCACTCCTTTCTGAAGAGTGGGAAGAGCGCCCTCCTCAATGCTTCTGTGCAGGCAGATTGGGTCCAGCATTGGCAACTCGATAACTGGGCGGAAGGCGGTCTTAATCAAATTACTGCTTTCCCCCCTAGTCTTGTACAAGTCAATGACAGGGTGAAATTGACTAGACCAGAGAAGGCTTGCCTTCAGTTACACCCCTAAGGAAAACCTTAAGAAGAAAACCTTCTTGAATAGTGGGCATAGCTGAGAGGGGGAGAATCAGAGCTGGTCCAGCCATTACTGGGGTGACATTGACATTCATTTTGGGAATAATACATCCAAACTGGTGAAGAGAAGATTGAGGGGAGACATGAGAGCACTCTTCAAATACTTAAAAGGTTGTCACACAGAGGAGGGCCAGGATCTCTTCTCGATCCTCCCAGAGTGCAGGACACGGAATAACGGGCTCAAGTTAAAGGAAGCCAGATTCCAGCTGGACATCAGGAAAAACTTCCCGGCTGTTAGAGCAGTACGACAATGGAATCAGTTACCTAGGGAGGTGGTGGGCTCTCCCACAATCGAGGCCTTCAAGAGGCAGCTGGACAAGCATCTGTCAGGGATGCTTTAGGGTGGGTTCCTGCATTGAGCCGGGGGTTGGACTCGATGGCCTTAGAAGCCCCTTCCAACTCTACGATTCTGACTCCATGAAGGGAGATGGTGAGTATTATAGATTATAAAATCACCTCCTTTCAAGCCAGGAGGCTGTCCCTGACGCTCGTGTGTGGGATCCTGGACATTCACTTCAGTCTCTGGCTTGGGATTGGGCTGGCTGTCCCTACTTCCTTTGGACTGAAGCCGGTTGGCTGAGAAGAAACAACTGAAGCTTTTTGTAACAGAAAACCTTCAATGACCCCACAGTTGCTTTATGCAACTTTCCTTGAAAAGTTTAAAAAACACACATCAACACTTAGGAGCAAGACCTGGATTTTAGAAACTGAGCTTTGATGTCATATATTGCATCAAATGTTGGATAGAGAAATATGGGGAGAAGGTTTCCTCAAAAATAGATCTTGGTATTTCAGACATCTTCCTTCAATATTCAGCATTAAAAAAAAGGTGATTTTTTTTCTGGCTTGAGAAGAAAATATTGGGCAATTATTCAATTTGAATCGCTTGGAAACTTGTTGGTCTATTCATACAAATTTGCAGATTTACAAATTTTCATACAGATTCTTGCTGCACCCCACTTGACGGAGCTTTCAACCACCCCAGATATCGTTTGGACCATTGCAAATTTCTACCTACCCTAAATGTGCATTTAGTTCTCCCCAACTCTGAAAGTTCTACAACACCCTGAACAGAGTTCTTTCTTTAGGCCTGCCTCTGATAGATCGGAAGGAGCAGCTTTCATGTCGTCCCCCCATCCCCACCCCCCCGGCCAGCATCTCCGCTCTTATTGATGAGCTGTTGATCGACTTTCACAGGGAACTCTTGACACCAGGTCAGACTATTCTTAACAAGGCATTTCTGGACTGAGAGGGCGCAGGAAGTCCTGGGAGTTGCATCAGAAGGCTGGAAATATTTCTCTCAGCCATCACAGCTGTTGCATGTTTGCATGTACACGGTTGGAGGAGTGATGGTGGGTGGCAGCTAAATCGTTGTGCGATAGGTAGAAATCCAGCACGGATCCTTTTCGCATGGAGGTGCAGGGATACAGGAAAGCAACTGGCACGCAGCTATTGTCGGCACTGGGGGGGGAAGTGGTTATGGACGAGGCTAGATCTTTTTGCTGGCTCTGTGACTGGCAGGGTCACACCCAGCAGCTCTAAGGACGATTTGGAGGAGCCATAGAGGATGCAGCTCAGTGGACCAGTTTCTCTCTCGCAAAGGGTCTGGGCTTCGCTTCCCATCCCGCTCTGCCAGGCTGTGCTCAGGCCTGCCTTGCAAGGGGACGCACAGCCACAGTGGAACGCTGGCCGTCCTTTGCTGTTGGCGGGCAGCAAGCCCAAACGCAGCGACACGGTTGGCAAGCTGGGCAAAGTCTCGCGCTGCGGCAGTGAAGGACCCCAAAGAGCGTCGGCCAAGGCTGGCAGCGCTGCGAGAGCAAATGCCGTCCCGGGGTCTCGTCCATTCAGGCCCCGCTGCCTTTTCAGCCGGGGAGAAAGAGGCCTCTCTTCTCCTTTCTCTCCTTCATTTCAGGGCACAGGGAGGCGTCTTCGCTCCCTCTCCTGGGCCGGGATCTTGGCTTGGCACAGGCCTGCTTCTGGCCTCCAGGGACGGTAGGAAGTGTTCCCTGAGAAGGCTACAAAAAGAACGGGCGAGCCTTTCGTCCTTGAGAGCAGGATGCATCCTTTGGGCTGCGTGACGGGGGGATGTGGCTGAGTTGCCAGCACAACGCAGTGGGGAGCCAGGCTTTTGGGGATAGGGGCATTGGGCCAGCGCCCCCTCCTCCAGGGAGTCTACCTTCTCCCTGTCTCCAGGACAAAGCGCGTGGATCCCTGGGCTGATGATTTCGTATGGGGTAGATCCGTAGGCTGTGCAAGACAGATTCCTCACCCTGCCCCCATTTTTGCAAAGACTTAGGAAGGAAAAGGCTGGCAATAAACAGAGGGCAGCAGAAATCCCCCCGTAGCCATGCCAGCCTCACAACGCTGAAGCCTCTGTTATTTTGTCTATTTATAAATGAGGGCTAACGCAGAATGGCCTGGTTGATTCCTGTTGGGAGGTGAACAGAGGTTAAGGCAGCGATCCCTTCTGCAGGGGCAAGAGCTTGGGTACCCAGGGGGGAGGACCTACAGGGAAGGGCTTGCGGTGGCTGTCCTGGGCCGGCCTCCTCTCTCTGCCTCCCCATGTCCCCCCCCCGAGTCTCTCCATAAGGCGCCCCCTCGCAAGCAGTGTTGTTCTTGGCAGGAGCAGGACTTTTCCGTGACTGCCAGGGATGCGGCCCTCTTTTTATTTTCTGCCACTGAATAAACATCTGCATCTCCTTGGCCAGCTCCAGTGATCCCTGCGGCCATCCCTGAGTGGCCCACGGAGGGGCAGAGCCCAGCCCAGCCACAGCAGCTCCATCCGCCCCTGAAGAGCACTGCAGGATGAAGCTGGGTGGCTGTGCAGAGATGATTAGCTCAGGAGCCTGAACCAACACGTTCTGGCATGACTCTTTCCCTGCTCCCAGCCCCACCGTTCCATCTAGGGGTTGGTGCCAGGAAGGCCTCGTGCAATCAACTAGGGATGCCCCCTTCCCTGTGTGTGTGTGTGTGGGTATGTGGATGCTGGGGAGGCATGTTGACCGATGCAGGGACCTGTCTTGAGATGGGGCAGCCTGACCCTTTGCAGTGGCAGAAGCGGTGGAGGGTGCAGAGCCTCTGGTAGGGGTTGAGCACCACCCCCCACCCTGGCCATGGGGCAGCCTGTGAATGGGCCGGGATCCTCCTCCAGCAATGTCCCAGGAGCACAAGCTGAAGAGTCTAGCAAGAGCGGCTGGCTTTGCACACGCCTGCACCGCGTTGGTGGCAAGTCGGCTGAATCGTCGTGGGGCCCGTGGGTGGTTCTCATGTCCTCACGCTACATTGCATCCGTCTGTGTGGCAAAGCGAGGCGGACTCTCTGTGCGTTTGTATCGTAGAATCATAGAACAGCAGAGTTGGAAGGGGCCTATAAGGCCATCGAGTCCAACCCCCTGCTCAATGTAGACATTCCATTCCAATGTGCATGTTCCATTCTGGAACGGCTTGCTGGATGTCTAGTGGATAACCACGGCTTCATGGCCTCTCTTTCCAGTGACAGGTGTTGGCTTTGTAGAGCAAAGCTCCCCAAATCCATGCCCTGGGAGGGCTCCTGTCCCTCTTCAGAGTGGCTGCTGGTGGTGGTGGGGGAGTTGGGGATCTTCCAGGCAGCACCTGAAACTGGGAAAGTTCACCGGATGGAGCTCTGCCATCTGTGCGTCTCCCAAAGACACAGGAAATTTCTTGTGATCTGGACTCGGAGAGAAACTAGAAAAAGAGCCCCTTGGGTGCTCCTCCTCCTTTATAAACCACATCTGTTTTGTGGGAGATGTGTATGTCTGCCTGTCTTCTGCTGCGTTAAGGTTTGGGGTAAAAACAGCCCAGACCCCTGCCTCTTCCAATTCCCTCTGCGTCTTTAACCCTAGACCACGAAACAGCAGGTAGCTCCTGCCCCGTTCTAAAACGGCTTGCTGGATGTCGAGTGGATCACAGTGGCTTCAGGTCCTCTCCTTCCAGGGACAGGTGCTGGCTTCTATTCACCCCTCTCAACTTTGGTAACTTTTCTTTAGGTGCCCGGAGGTGATAGTTCACCTCAGCAGAATGTGGGAGCCTTTCATTCATTACTTTTAAAGTTCTGGAGAAAACCTTTCCTGAAAACCTTTCAGCATGGCCCAATGAAACCTACTTCCAAACATGTTACTTCTTCCCAGTCATGATTCTCAAAAATCCGTGTGCATCTGTCTGTCCCGCATCATTTGGTGTGAAAGAAAGAGGTTCACCTGGATCCAGATTAAGTACTGCATTTAACATGTGCCTTGGACACAGACACGGATTTGGATTCGCCTTACATAGCCCAAACAGGAGCAGGTTAAAAGTAAATAAAAACAAGCCCTTCTGAAACCTGAAGGGTACATTGATGTGGTTATTTTCACAACCTGCCCTTTTCTGCAAAGAACCTGCTGGAGCGGATTGGGTTCACCTGCCTTGAATACCCCAGGAGTCTTAGCTGGACCCTAACAGCGGAGTAGCAAAGACGTGGTTTGGGTGTGTTGCACCCGCTTTGCACAAGTTCCAGGGGTCTTTGGTGCCTGCGGTTCCTACCAAAGCATAAGTGATACAGGAGGGGATGATGGTTGCCTTCCCTCTTACCTCTTTTGTGAGGGAGAGGATGGTGCACTTTTTCAAGTTGCACAACACTTTGCATCAGAGAGAAATGTCTGAGAAGAATTTCTGTGAAAGTTGGAAGGATGTTCTTCCAGCTTAGTTACCACCTCCTTTAAGAGATCTAATGCAGGTTGTTTAATTGACTTGTTTGCCTGTTACATTTGTATCCTGCCTTTCCAACCAAATGCGAGAAAGCCGCACTGTG
Source organism: Elgaria multicarinata webbii (assembly GCF_023053635.1). Taxonomy (NCBI): domain Eukaryota; kingdom Metazoa; phylum Chordata; class Lepidosauria; order Squamata; family Anguidae; genus Elgaria; species Elgaria multicarinata. Next base: position 16,433,051 of record NC_086191.1, on the reverse strand, counting down.
AAACCAAGAATGCCATTGAATGGGTGCCCGTAATAAGCCCCATTTTGCACACCGCTACACACCCTGAGCTGCCCTGCAAAACCCGACAGCCAAATGCTTTCCTAACAGCTGAGACGGCAGATTTTGCCAGCTGCTGCCGTGAAGTCATCGCCTGGATGATCAAAGCCAAGGCCATGGTTTGGGGCGCAAGATAATAACGACGGACCTTGGCAGAGCCACGCCAGTGAGCGTGCTTCCTGGCAGAGAGAGTCCATGGCGCTTGCAATCAGAAGGCATATCGTGCCACAGTTCTGCCCTTTTAATGGGTTTTCTGGGGCAAGGAAAAGGATGGACCAAGCAGTGGAAAAGAGTAGAAAACAACATCAACTTGGCACCCACCCTGGGTAAAATCCCGCAGAGGAGGCAGGGTGATCGCCCCGTGAAAGCCTCATCTGGAAGCACCCGGAGTGTCCCTGGGCAGGCAGGCGGAAGCTGACCTGGACTGAAAGCAGCAGCAGAAATGCCCCTTGCACTTGTCCCCACTGAAAGAATGGTGGAGGGCTACCTGACGAGTCAGCATCATAAAGGTGAGCCCATTCCTGCACGCATCACCAGAAGAACCGTGAAACCCGTTTGCACAGCGCAGGATGTGGACGTCATCCAATCCATCGAGGGCATGAGCATGACAGCTGACTTCCAAATGCCTCCCCACCGGCCACGCTGCGAGAGGGCTGGTCTACCTCGCCCAACAGCGACCTTTGGGTGCCAGTCTCTCTTGGGCTGTGGGGTTCTTTGGTTTTGTTTGAAGGAGGGGAGCTTTAGAAATGACTATTTGGAAAGAAATTCACTGTGATCTTCCCAAGAAGAAAAGTCTCCGCGGGGGGATGACCCCGCCAGGGCACCCAGCTGCACAAACAAGCTCAGATCTGAACTTCTTGTTTCTCTCCCTTCCTTCTGGGCCCCCCTCTTTTTCCGTGCACCCCTGAAGCAGGCAACAAGCGAGGCACCCACATTTCCCTGGCATTTCCAGGTCTCCCGGGTCAACCTCCCGCACAGGTTTCCTGGCATTTTCGTAGCACTTTCTCAGCCCACCCGCAATCCTGCAATAACTTTTCCTTTTCAGAAATGGCATTTCAGATGCATCAGGACTTACCCCTTTCCCCATCTTCGCTGGAGCAGGAGATGGAGCAAGACAGGATCCGGAGGATGCAGAAGGGGGGAAGGGGGGCTGGGTGGGGTGGGGGGTAAGGCGATGACAACAACAACAGCAGCAACACCAGCCCTACAAGAAGCACATGTACAACATATACATTCAAAGGGCTGCGTGCCCCCTTCTTTCTTTAAATAGATCGCTTGTTCACTCCGCTCCTTCTCTGGACAGAAGCACTTGTTGAAACTGGATCTTGAGTGGAGGGAGGCTCCTCCCCCTCCCTCTCCTCCCCCTCCATGCTTTCTCAGCCTCTCCCCTTCCCAGGGCAGCCCCCTCCCTCCCTCTGTCCCCAGGCGCTGTTCAAGGGATGGCACGGCTCTGCCCACCGAGGCTTGGCGTGCCGTGCCCTCCAGCAGCTGCCCGCTCCCACCCTGGTTGCTTGGCTGCGAAGCACTCCGCCAGGCCAGGGCTGCCTCAGCGGCATCAAAGCCCCTTTTCTGTCCCGCTGGACTGTGGGAGATGAACGGCCTCCGCCTCGGCCAAGCTGTGCTTCCCAGGAAGACGGAGGAGCCCCCCCCTCCGTGCCCACTTTCTTTGCCACTTTGGAGCCATAAATCTCCGTCGCCAAGAGTCCTGGCTTGGCGCTGACTCTTGACAGGAGCCCTTCTGTTCTTTCCCCAGCGACAGGCATCTCTGCCCGCCATGGAAGCCCACCAAGCCAGCAAGGCCATGGTGGGGGGCTGCATCCGAAGCGGCGCCCAGTCCCTGGTCCTGCTGGAAGACCCGACTGGGTCGACACGCCAAGCAAGCCTTCTGCCCCTGAGCTCTTTTTCCGGCCTGTACCCAGTTCAAGAACACCGGCATTTCTGCAGACCTTGTACACGTGCTTTCCAAGCTATATATATTTGCCACCATGAGGACTAGTAGCTCACTTGCTCTTTTGAAAACGGGAGCTGCGGTTCTCCGTGCCACATTCTGCAAGAGCTCTGCCCTCCTGCACTCTCCCGACATTCCAAGTGTGCCACTGGGGTAAGGGTGCAGCCCGGTGGCCCGTGGCTTTTGAGATGAGCCCAGGATGACTCCCATTGAACTGGACAAGTTGGCTCTAGCCTTGGACATGCATCGCTGTCTCTACATGTTGATCTGCTGCTTATGTCAAAGAAAGAGGAACTAGCATTTGCAGTGACCTTACCTACAAGGCAAAATGAGAGTTGTGTGGATCTTTGCACGCGGCCCGGATCCTCAGTGCCATTCAAAGGGGATTTGCTTAGTGCTGCAACTTAACCGGGGTCAGGAGTCAGGCGGCAAACACGCCATCCGAACGATAAGAAAGGAGAGTGACAGATAAGAGGCCCCAAGGTGGCAGGATCTTGCGAGAGGCCCAGGGGGGCGGTTATCTCTCCAGGCGGGCGGGCAGGCGGGCGGGCGGGCGCTTCTTCACGCTCCCTGGAGGAAGCTGTTATCAATGGCGCAGAGAGGAGAAGGCCCCTCCGAGATACTTTCCCAGAGACCAAGCAAACTGCTAAAAGGTGGAAGCACCAAACTGACCCCCAGAAAAGCCTGGTCCTCATGTTGACCCCGAGCCAGTGCAGCCCCATTGAATTCAGCAGAGCTCAGTCCCAGGCACGCCTGTTTCGGATTAGGGCTCCTTCCCCAGGTTCCCTCCAGAAGTGATGGACTGCAACTCCCATCTTTTACCGCTTTTCCAGTTCCACCAGCCCCTGCTGTCCTCCCTCTTCCTTAGCCTTCCTACACTGCAGAGTGCCAGGGGGACAGACAAAGGTCTGAACTGATCGCGTACAGAGGGCGCTTGAAATAATGCCGGGGGCTGCATGAAAGCAGACCGAGGGCCGCGTGCCTCCCACCCCTGATTTAAAACATCAACAATAATAAAACAGGAATATACGAGCCACTGAGCCAGCAATTTCCCACCAGCTGTAGGGGAAAATATGAATAAAACACAGCGCAAATAATCTCTTGATGTGTTAAATGTGCATCGCCGACAACAACACCCCTCTTTAAGAGCCTTCTGAAATGGGCCAGGTGTGGTGAGTTTCAGAGGTTGCTTGCAGGAGCGTTGAATGACAGCTGAAAATGTTCTGCTAGCTGTTCTAGATAGTAGGTGTGGGTTAGGGAGAGACTTGCGGCCGGTCCGTAAGATTTAGGGAGGTTGACTTGGGAAAAGACGGTCCCTTGACGATCCTGGACCAGGCCGCATAAGGCACGAAAAGGATGAAACGTCCTCCTGAATTCATAGCCTGAAAACAAATTGGTGTAACCGGTGGCCCTCTTGTAAAATGTTGAGGTTTTTCATTTGAAGGAAAAGGAGAAGAGACCCACACCTTTAGAATGCAAAGTTTTCCTGACTTTAATGAAAGCCAAATCTTCCCTGCTGGTCCAGAGGGAATTAACTCCAGCCAATAATGCAAAGCTGGGGTATTTCTTTCTTTCCAAATCTCCTTTTAATACATTTTTTGAGGCTGGGGGAAGAACTGGAGTTGGCAGTACCCTTTTCAACCTACGGAGAGGGCCTCTTTTCATTTTTCCATGGCACTTTAATAAATGCATGTGTTCCCCAAACCTTGCTGTCGGTGCCTTTTGCAGATAACTGAAGTATGTTTCAGCGAGCTTATGGGTTAATAAGGAGAGTGTTGTTGTTAAGATCATGATTTTATATTTCTGTTTTGTTAAGATCATGTTTTTAGGAATTTATTTTTCATTCTCTGCAGCAAAACATTGTCACCCAAAGCAGCCTTGGAAACTAAGCAGTTGAGCCCACCAATTCAAAAAAAATACCGTCAGCCATTAAAGTTGCCCCCCCCAAACATATTAAATATGGCTTTTCCTTCTATTCGTTAAAAGGACATTGGGTAATCAACTCCCCCCCCCCGCCCCAATTAATTTCCTCCTATTTGGGGGTTGAAATTTGGCTCCGAGCGCTTCCAGGCGGGTAACGCTCTCCCTCTCCGAAGGCCCTGGTGAGTGCTCCCATCTCTTTCTCCTTGATGGGGTTTATTTATTTATTATTTATTTATTGCACTTATATACCGCCCCCATAGCCAGGTCTCTCTGGGCGGTTTACAGAAATTCTAAAATTAAGATAAAAATGAGTATACAAAATTTTAAATTCTAAAACACATAAAGCATTAAAAACTGTTTTAAAAAACTAAACATGTGGGTGATTAAGATGTGCCGCCACATGCCTGGGCAAAGAGGAAAGTCTTAACCTGGCGCCGGAAAGATAGCAGCGTTGGTACCAGGCGAGCCTCGTCAGGGAAATCGTTCCATAGTCTGGGGGCCACCACCGAAAAGGCCCTGTCCCTCATTGCCACACACCGAGCCTCTCTCGGAGTAGGCACCCGGAGGAGGACCTTAGATGTTGAACGTAGCGACCGGGTATATTCACGTCGGGAGAGGCGTTCCATCAGGTATTGTGGTCCCAAGCCGTGTAAGGCTTTATAGGTCAAAACCAGCACCTTGAATTGGGCTCGGAAACATACAGGCAGCCAGTGCAAGCGGACCAGAGCAGGTGTTATATGGGGTTTCTGCGGTATAAAAATTACAGAAGAAGCCGTGGAGAATCACACAAGGAGGGTCCCCAGCAGAAGACGTGAACAAGGCAGGACAATGGTGCAATGAAGGCCTCGCCTGGAAACACCCTGAGATGCAGGGGGTTGGATCAATCTTGTAAAAGCACCACACACACCCCGTTGCGTAGGCAGGCCTATATGCTGAATAGGTTCCGACTCCAAATTCTGGAAGGGTGTGCCCTGGATTCGTGTGCAACTGGCCTGATCAAATGCTTCCTCTTTGTCACTTTCCTTGAGACTCAATCCATGTGTCCCCCCCCCCGCCCTGTCCCCCCCGCCATTGCTGCCTGAGCTATCCAGCTCCCTCTTTGCTCATCTCCTGCTTCTCCCTTATCAGTTTTGTGCCGGGTTTATAAACAATTCTGCAAGGCCTCTGATAGTGGGGAGGGGGGGAAGGAGGGGGGCTATTTCAATGCATAATTAACTTTAGGAATTCGCTGACACAAGATGTGGGGATGGTCGCTGCTCTGGTGGCTTTGAAGGGGGATTAGATGAATACATGGGCTGAGCAGGAGAGGTCTCACCATTGCTCTTAGCCACAGAGCCTCCCTGTGTGTAGACAGTCTACCTCTGAATAGCAATTGCTGAACACCCAGCAGCCAGTCTAGCAAGCTGTACAGAGGCGGAGGGGGGCGGGACGCCGGGCCACTCCGCCTGCCCTGCTGAAAGACTCCATATTTCTTTCCTCTTCCTTCCCCACCTGCTTTTCCTTGGGCTTTGTGTCTTTTTGATTGTAAGCTTGCAGGGACTCTCTTGTTTTACTGATTCTATGTATGCTGCTTTGGGAATCTATTTGGCTGAGGAGTGGTGTTGCATAAATTATGCCAAATCCAAGTGCACCAAAGTCCAATATCGAAACACTCGCGAAAGATTACAGACAAGGCATCGGGCACCAAATGTTTATTCTCGAGAATAGGTGATGACCTGGCACTCACGCAGCAAAGGCCGGGTCACACGGCGCTGAGGCAGGACAATAGCTTATATACATCCATGCAGTGGTCAGAAGGGGAATTGAGCTGAGATCACTCAGCCACCATTGCCATGGGCCTTACTTCCTTGTTCCCAGGTGTGCTTTGCACCTGTAGCCCCTCACCTACTGGTGACGTGGCTAAGGGGCAGTCCTAAGGACTTGGCTGGGTTTGACTGGTCAGTTTCATTTGAAACTGACCTATGGTGTTGTTCGGGCAGTTAATCAGTGGAGTGGATTCGGCAGGATTAACTCAATATCGTCTGGCAAGAAAGGAGCTTGGAGGTCACCAATGTGCCACTTGCACGGGGGGGGGGGATGGAGTTTCTACTGAGGGACATCTGGCTACTCCCCCCCCGCTTATGCGCCCATTCACCTTTTCCAGGTGTCCTTGGGTGGGCTCCTGGTGGGGTGTCCTAGAGGGGGTGCGTGTACACGTGAGCGGACTTGTGTGTACATGTGTGTCAAGATGTGTGTCAGGGGAAGTGGACATTCTAGTTTTTTATATCATTGGGATAGAAATGCTTCCAGATAAATAAATAAATAAACCATGGAAGGCATGCTGGTGGGCGGCCATGTTCTGCTTCTGGGCCTGGCCTCTTGCTTTCATGCTCTACTTGTGGACGGGCTTTAAGCAGCCGGCCAGCTGGCCATCCGTCCGGCCGTTGTGTGGCACGGGATTCGTCCTCTTCTGTTGCGTTGCTCTGATATGCACCCAAGTCATCCATGGAAACCATAGTCCCAGCTCTGGTGGTGGTTCCTCATGTTGCAAGCATCTTCTGGAACCCGTAAAGCAAGAAACACCAACCCTACAATACTGTTTTGAAAACCCACACCACACCGTCGTAATGCCTTTATTAGAATTCAACGGTCGCCAAACGCCGCACAAGCTTTCGTGTGCTCCAGAAGTCTCACTCAGGCCCGATGGTAAACCAAAGCAAACGGAAGGGAGGAAGCACAGCAGAGGCCTGACTTTGGGCACAGGCTTAAGACGGACAGTGGGAGGGAGGCTGCAGGTGTCCAACTAGGGCTTTACCAGGTGTGGAGATGGTTGCACCTCCCAGGGGTTGCGCCCAGGGGAAGAACAAACAGGCAAGCCAGCTTGATCCCTTGTTCTTGAAAATCGCGTTTCCAGCTGTGACTCAAAAGTCCTTCAGCATCCCAAGGCGAAACACACAGCTTCCTTGTCCTGTTCCGTTAGGAGGACCGTGTGCTTGTACTGTGGCATTCTTGTGATATCTGTTTATTTACAAATATACAGGTGGGAAGCAAGCAAATATTGGGGCTGTGGCAAAGCCGCATCAATCTCTCACAAAAGAACAACAGATCCTTGCTGCAGGCTGTTTGTTTGTTTGAACATCTGGACTGGACAACTCCTTTGTGTAACTTGGAAGCTTGCACACTGTCTGATGGGAGTTAGCTGGCTGCTCTTTCACTAGCCCCCTTGCGTTCCGGTTGTGCTTCTTCTTCCTATGCACTGAGCAGAGGGGCAGTCTACAGAAACACCCATTTCCACTGTGGGGCCGCTGAGGAAGAAGTAGATGTTGTTCATTTCCCAGGAGCCTCTGCTTTCCTGGAACCAGAGTGTTGCTGTGGGAAGGACCGGGGTGCAGGGAGGAGGCCGGCTCTGAGCAGGGCCATGTGGCTGACAAGGGCCAGGAGACCCTCCAAGCATCAAGGATGCAGTTTCCTAAGTTACAAAGCTGATAAATCAACCTGCACCAAGGTCACTTCAAGGACTCGGAGAAGCAATTGGGGCAGAAAGCAAACAGTATTTGTAGCTTGTTCTCTTTCACTCACTCCTCTCGCCTTGGATGTGTGTGTGTGTGTAGACAGACACATCTGTGCTTCTGTATTTTTCTGCATTATCTAGTGTTATTCTCTCTCTCTCTCCCCCCCCCCCCCGTGGAATTTACCATTCAGTTTTTACTTTGGAGACCTTTGGCAAAAAAATCTGCCACCTCCTGTGTTCCTGCTGTGCTTGAATTATCAACACAGGCCAGGGACTGACATTTCAGATGTTGCAATCCACTTTGATGGGAGGAAGGGGTAAATTTTCAAAGGAAGGTTTCCGAACAGGCTGGCCAGATCTTAAAATAAGCCACGCAGGTATTTGGGCAGATCCTGTTTTGCAGGTGGAGCCTAGAAAGTTGGGATCCAGGAGCAGAGCAGAAACATTGTCCATTTTCCTCAGGGCAGAGGAGGGAGCGACCGTAGACAGGCCAGGCTCTTCGTCCTCCGGCCCAGTAGTGTTTGCTGTGACGGGCAGCTGTCTTCCCAGCCAGAGAAAGGGGTCGCAGCCCACAACAGTGTGATGTTTGGCCCGCAGGGAAAGAGTCTTCCCTGTCTCCCTTGTCTGCATCTACAGTAAATGCCAGGTGGGACCACCTGCCACAACTCATGGACGATGGACGTCCCTGCTGGGACTTGGGCGTGCCGCCCTCATCTGCAGCTTGATTGCAGCGCGCTCTGCAACGCCGACACACCTTCCGGCTGCGGAATATGGTCCAATGTCTCCAGCCTGCCCTGGGCAAGCCCACGCATGCACCCCTTGGAGGACCGGGCTCCGTTCGCCTTAGGACGTTGCTGTCGCTCGGTGTCCTTGGGCAGGGAGACATGCAACACAATGTCTCCCCACCCCGAAACCCCACCCCACCCCACTCTGGCTGAATCACTGAAGAGCACGGATGAGCGCGAGGGCTGCTAAAATTAGCCGTGGCCAGCTCACCCCCGGAGTGTCTGTTTACAGGCCCCTCGCTTTCTGCTTCGCAGGCCGGCTTGAGCAGCCAGAGGGTGATGGAAAAGAGGGATGAGGATCCTGAGGAAAACTCCAGAAAGCCACACTGGAAGATGCCACAGGGCTACCTGGATACAGAGGAGGCTGCAGGGTTCATAGCCGCCCCAGCGACTTCCCGTGCCACAACATGGCTGCTGAGGCTAACTGGGCCCAGTTCTATCCCAGGGCTTCTACGTGTTCAACTCTGTTCTCCCCAAAGTCCGTGACAACCCCCCTTTCCCCCCGTGACGTGACCCAGCTCCCATCTATGGGGCCCAGTTGCAACGCAGGAAGGACCTCTAGCCGAACAGTCGAAGAGGGGAGTTTTTCCTCCCTCTGCATCAGGATGCCGAAATTCCCTCTTCAGTCCTAACGGTTCTACGTACAGGAATTTGGGGTTGCCACATCTTGAAACAACCACAAAAATACTGGTACGTGAGAACAGGGTCTCACAGCATGAGCAGGTTCAGCAGGAACAGGGGCAAATGCAAAACCTTCCCTTGGCCTGAGGCATCTGGCTCAAACACCGGAGGCAGGGTGAGGGGGCAGGGAATCGCTCCTTCCCTTTGGCTGGTTTGCTTCTGGTTTGCTTCGGCCTGGTGACGCCGAAGCCCTCATGCCCTCGCCTGCCTTGCTTTGCATCCCGCGATCCTTTATCTGCCTTGGTCACCGATAGAGGTGGAGGAAGCCATGTCCTCTGCTCTTTGGGATGGGTTAACTACAGCAGGAAGCGGAATCCACCCCGTGACAGGCATTTCCTCAGCTTGGGGGCTGTGCAGCCCACCAAAACGGGAGGCACATTTATGGTGGAGTGGTTGAGATTTCGGTCTCCTTGGAGCTCCTCGACACGCCCCTCCGGAGGATCGCAGGGCAGGTGAAGAGCGTGCGCCGCCCTTGCCCCGGAGAAAGAGGCCTGTGGGGCTTTGCTTATGGGCTTCCTCCCCCTTCCGCGTCTCCTGGCCTCCCAGCAGAGGTCCTGCAGAACTTGGCCGGACCTCGACGGTCACGGAAGAACCTGCTGACCGTACTGCTAGTGCCGGACATCAGCTGGGGGCCAGCCCTCCAGGGTTCCGGCTTTTTTCCTCGCAGGGGAGACTGAGACGCTTTGTTTTCGAAACGAGGCCTGCAAAGACCTGCGGCGTCAGCAGAAAAACACACACACACGGCAAAGGCAGGCTTGTTGTTGTGCGAAGGCCCCCACAGGTTTGCCTCGGCTGCCAGAAGCCCAGTGGGGGCCCAATTGGAACCGCAAGCAGGAATCCGGGGTCACGAGGGGGCCGCAGGCTGACGCTACGGGATTGCACCTGCCGAGAACAAAGGCCCAGGTCCCTCCGGGCAGGCAGCGGGCCAAGGGCAGTGGGGCTGAGCCATGTGGCGCAGGAGGGCGTGGGCGAGATCCGACGCCCACCAGCCACTGAGAACGCCGGGGCGAAGCAGGCCACGAAGGCGGAACGAGCCCAGCGTCACTGCGACTCCGGGCACGAAACGGAGCTGGCTTCTGCCGCCCTGATGCTAAACGCGACCGCTTGGGAAGAAGCGTCCTTCTGTCGTGGAAAAGGACCATGGATGTTTGAAAGTAAAACACACACACACAGTGAGCCCCTGCAGCCGTGTCTGTGCCTGGCTGGCCTGAGCACAGCGTGTTTTGAAATCTAAAAAAGGTGTTGCGGTGAGCAGCATCAGCCCCATTGTGCCCTGCGGTGCCTGTGGTGGAGCAGAGGTGGGTGGGTGGGTGGGTGGATGGGTCCCGTTTGCCCCTGCCACCCTCACCCACCTCTCTCCAGGGGGTCGTGGCAGCAGCTGGATGGGGGCCCTGCGTTCCATCCCTCGCTCCAGCCTGGCCTAGAAGAGGAGACGTCAAACCCCATGAAGGGCAGCCAGGAGCCTTCGCAACGGAACAAATGTCTTTCCAAGGACTTTTTGTGGGTGCCTAATAAAGGAAACCAGGACACTGCCTCCCCCTGCTTCCCCCCCCCCTCTTTGTGAGCTGCCTCATGGGACTGGGAGCTGGGAGATCGAGGGAGGGGGGAGCTGAGGCTGAGAAGATTTCTGCTTCAATTGTTATTCATGGGAGGTTTGTTGAAAGTGAATGGAAAAAACAGGACTGGTGGTGGTGGGGGAACGGACCTAATTTCTGGCCGTGGTTCTGAGTGTGCCAGGAAAAATAAGAAGAAAAGGAAGCAACTTCTCCTGCCAAAATCCCTGAGCTGTGGACAGAATCAAAAGATGCCTTAAAAAAAGGAAAAGGTCCCCTGACTCCAGGCAGTGGGAAAGTTAAAGAGTCCTGGGCCCCACCTGCAAGGCAGTGTGGGAAAATCTGGGATGGACGGAGCAGAAGAGAGGCAAGCGCTCCCCTGGTCTGACACAAAAACTAACATGAATTCGCATCATCAGCTTTAGCCCCAGAAATGGCTTTAAGGAAGAGCCACAGAGTGCTGCTTTACTTGCGTGAACATTGATCTGTCGAATCTCTGGGCAATTTAGCCCGCTGGCTGAGACTCGATTGTCCCCGTCTTCTCGGGCTCCTCCGAAAACACTGCATGTTTCCAGAGAACGTGCGACAAGACCTGCGGCCCCTGACCTGGTTGCCTCCAGACAAAAGAGATCCTCATTTTGTCCCTCCTCTTCAATGCTCGAAGGAGCAAACCGGTGGTGGGATTGAGAGGGATGCTTCCTTGGAGCGCCGGCTCGCGCAGGGCTGTGTGTGAGGAATGAGGTGGCTCGGGTGCTAGGAGGGACGTGAGGAATTGGGGACGGAACGTGGGATGCCAGCAGCAGAGCAGCCGGCAAAACCCCGTCTCTGTGGGGTTTGTTTGCTCAAGGAGGCCTTTGCCGGGATTTGGTAGGCGGCCGCTCTGGCCCAGAATGGCTTCCGCCATGCAAAGGTTGGCTCTAAGAGGGCCTTAGAGACAAATGGGGGGGGGGGTCTTCCCCTTCCAGGTCTGCAACCTGGGACATGGGAGAAGCGAGAGGGTGGGGCAGGAGAACAGATCCGAGACCCTCGGGCAAAAGCATGCTGTTGATCAGAGTCCGCCCACCCACCTCTGTTTCCTGAGCCGCGTAAATGAATGATGCTGTAGCAGAATTGCCCAATCTGCCACAGAACAACATCAGAGCCTCGGTTCCTCCCTCCACCCCCCATAGCCACGGGAGAGCGACCCACAGCAGGTCTCAGATGGGGCAAGCAACCCAAAGCGTTTGTGAAGAGGCCTCGCCATGGAAAATCTGCCGTCATGTTATCCCAGATGGGGCTGTGACAGAGGTCAGGAGCATAGTCATCCCCAGCACGTCCGGAAGTTAAAAAGAAAACAGGCTAACAGGAGAGTCTCCTGCCCCTTCTCTGGCCTGAAGGGTACATTCGCACGCCTTCTCAGAGCTGGGACGCGCTCCGGAATAGCCTGTTGTTGTTAAAGGCCACCATCTCTCCCCTTTGCAAGCAGCAGAGATGAGAGCAGAAGCACGCATTTTTGGGGTGTGGGGGAATGAACGTCCCACGAGCAAGTACTCACATGCAAAGACAAGAACATTGCATTCTCCTAATTAGAAATGTTTGCCCAGTTAACTTATGGGGTTCTTTTTTGCAAGGGGAGATACAGAAAGAGGATTCTGACAAGGAGAAACTTCCTAGGCGTTGGGGTGGGTAGGGTGTTGGGGTGAATTGTTCTCCCTCAGACACGCCAACCTTGCAGGGTTGTTGTGAAGATAACCTCGGGGTTTGGAAAGAACTGGGTCTTTTTGTCCTTCCATGGAACAACTAACATTATCACGTGTTCAGCAACAATCGATTGTTTGAGATTTGGTTTTTTGGGGTGTTCTAGTGAGGGTGTTTTTAAGGACATGTGTGTCTTTTTATAAAGAAGAATTCATAGAGAGAAGAAAGAATTTTAGGGAATGCAGTTTCCCCTGGAAGGGGTGAGAAAAGCTGCACCTCCAGGAATTCTCTCTGCATCACAACTCTTTCAGCTACAGAAAGCTTTTCTCAAAGCGCTCCTTTGCATCTGCCGGGTGGACTGATTTGCATCACACTCTATACAGGAAGGGGGAGAGTGTGTGTGTGTGTGTGTGTGTGTGTGTGTGTGTGTGTGTGTGTGTGAGAGAGAGAGAGAGAGAGAGAGAGAGAGAGAGAGAGAGAGAGAGAGAGAGAGAGAGAGACAGAACTTTTCTCTGTTGACTGCACTGGCGTGGGGCCAAGACAGAGGCCCGTCCCTGGCTGAGAAATGTAGAGTCTCTCTGCAGAAAACTCTGTTGCTGTGTTCCGCTTCCCCCTTCACTTTTCCCTGGATGGGGTGGGGAGTCCTATGGCGTTGGGAGCCACCCTGGATAGCCTGGGAAGCGGATTCCACAGGGATCCACACTCCACCCTTTCCCTGGTTCCTGCATTCCATTCGTGGCCTGCGTGGGCTCCAAGAATGTGCATGCCTCTGTCAGGACGCTGGCCCTGATTCTTTAGGCAGGCCTCCGTGCACCGGTGTGGTGGCTGGAGGGAGACCCCATGGAGGCTCCTCTGGGCTCAGGATGGGGGGTTTGGGGGCTGCCAGGTGGTTTCTCAGAGCCACAGCGCAGCCTCCTGTCTTCCCTGGTGCCCTCTCCTCACGTGGCAAGGTTCCTCCTCTGTGTGTCCAGCTGGCACTCAATGCCAGGAGCCAATCTACACATCGTTGCAGAGGTGCTTCCGAGCGCTTCGAGTGCGCCCGAAAGCACCTCGAGACACATACCTTTACTTTTAAATCGCTGCCTCCCACCTTTTGAGCAGTGTTATTTACTCCATCTTAAGTCGATTTAAGGCGTTCCTTCTTATTTATTGATTTATTGATTTATTTATTGCATTTCTATGCCGCCCAATAGCTGGAGCTCTCTGGGCGGTTCACAAAAATCAAAACATTCAAAGTATAAAACAACAGTATAAAACCATAATATAAAATACAATATAAAAGCTCAACCAGATAAAAACAGCAGCAATGCAAAATTACGTATTTAAAACACCAGGAGCAAAAGTAAAGAAAACTTTTTCAGATAAGTTTGTGAAGATTATTATTACATACAATTTTAAAAATGAAGTCCTCATTGTTGCTGCTGGTCCAGCCGTTTCAGTCCACATGTGCGACGCACCTCTGACATCTGTTCTTCTAGAACAGCTACACGGCGTTCCACTAGAAAGTCATCTCATTTCTGTCTAAGCCCAAATGCACGTACTTACTCAAAAAAGCAGTTTTTGTTCCTTGTACAAATGCAGTAAGTTCCTAAAGAGGGATGTAGAATATAGAGAGGGAGAAAGCCAGCCCAATGATTAGTCAAAACAGTTGTATTTACAGCACTGCTGACAACGCCAGGGATTCATTAAGACCTGAAGGGCTAATTGTTTTCAATCTAATTATCCATCCCGCTTCTCTTTCTGGGAGTAACCTGTTTTTTCCTTTATAGTTTCAATTACCCAGAAAGATAGATCTTTTATTTTATGGGATTTGGTTTTCCAATGCTTAACAAGTGGTGGTCCCTCTACACTGCGTCTGATATCACTAGTATGCTCGGATCAAAGGATCCTTCTTCAGGAGCTGAACAAAAAGGATAAGTACTCCAAAATACAAAGTCCAGCAGTCAATAATCTTTGACAAGATCCCCGTTGTCTTTGGAGAGCCGGCCGATTTCCCGGTCCATTTGGCCATTCTGTTTCAGCTCTTGACTCTGCTTCAAGGTCTCATGGAGGTGCATGAGGAGACTGAGGGAGAAAGCCCTCCCCCTCAAATGGCACGCCAGAGAAGAGGAGGGGGCATGCCTTCAAGTCCCTACACAGCAATGCTGACAACTCCAGGGATTCATTAAGACCTGAAGGGCTAATTGTTTTCAATCGAAATATCCATACCGTTTGTCTTTCTAGGAGTAGCCTGTCTGTTTTTTCCTTTATAGTTTCAATTACCCAGAAAGATAGATTTTTTTAGTTTATGGGATTTGGTTTTCCAATGATTAACAAGTGGTGGTCCCTCTATGCTGCGTCTGATATTACTAGTATGCTCCCCTATTATTATTATTATTATTTATTTATTTATTTATATAGCACCATCAATGTACATGGTGCTGTACAGAGTAAAACAGTAAATAGCAAGGCCGTGCCGCATAGGCTTACAATCTAATCTTAACACTTCTTGTGGTCTTTCCAACGTACAACTTTCTACAGGGACATGTTATACCATGTACCACAAAGGCGGTATTGCATGTAGTAAAGTCTTTCAGAATATATTTTCTGTCACAAAATGTTTAAGTTTAAGAGAATGATGACAGTATTTACAGTGTCCACATGGGGAACACCCCACAGGCGGACCCAGTCCTGGTAAGGAAGGTTGTATATTCAAAGTGTTGACTGTTTTTGCTGTATTACTTCTTAACTATCCAATCCCCTATATTTCTTGTTCTTTTATATGCCATATACGGTTTCTCATTACATCCTGTTATATCTTTTACTGAGTACCAATATTTGTCTATTGAGTGTCTTAAGGAGGCACTGACGTTATTAAATGGTAAGCTACAAACTACCCCACTATTTATTTCCCATGGTCTGGGTCTCAAAAGAGCTCTTCTTTCGATATTATCTACTCTTCCCTTGGCTTTTTGTACTGATTTTTCTGAGCATCCTCTCTGTAAGCAATTCGGATGTAAAGACTGAGATTCCATCTCATAAACTGATTCCTTTGTACAATTTCTTTTGATTCTAATCAGCTGACCATATGGTAGATTATCCCTTATACGTTTAGGGCGTGAACTATCGTATCTTCAAAGTTTATTTCGATCAGCGGGTTTGCTATATATGGCAGTACATAATCTGTCCCCCTCCCTTTTCACAGATATATCCAGAAAATTAATTTTTTGTTCATCACAGCTCATTTCAAATTTAATATTTTCTGTCCTAGAATTTCACCATTTCCAAAATTGGGTCAGTTCATCTCTATTCCCCTGCCATATAAGGTACTCAAGAGAGGCTTCCAAGTCTGGCATGTTTCTAGCACAATCCACCACAGAGCCTGCAAGCAAGACTTGGCAAAGGACTTCTCCTTCCTTTGCTCACCTGCAAAAGGTCTAAATCAACCGTGAATGGCCCTCGGCTGCCCTCGGCCCTGGTTAAGCCTCATCTAGAGTATTGCATCCAGTTCTGGGCTCCACAATTCAAGAAGGACGCAGACAAGCTGGAGCGTGTTCAGAGGAGGGCAACCAGGATGATCAGGGGTCTGGAAATAAAGCCCTATGAGGAGAGACTGAAAGAACTATGCATGTTTAGCCTGGAGAAGAGAAGATTGAGGGGAGACATGAGAGCACTCTTCAAATACTTAAAAGGTTGTCACACAGAGGAGGGACAGGATCTCTTCTCGATCCTCCCAGAGTGCGGGACACGGAATAACGGGCTGAAGTTAAAAGAAGCCAGATTCCAGCTGGACGTCAGGAAAAACGTCAGTACGACAATGGAATCAGTTACCTAGGGAGGTGGTGGGCTCTCCCACACTAGGGGCATTCAAGAGGCAGCTGGACAGCCACCTGTCAGGGCTGCTTTAGGGTGGATTCCTGCATTGAGCTGGGGGTTGGACTCGATGGCCTTATAGGCCCCTTCCAACTCTGCTATTCTATGAGTCGCAAGCTAACTGGAAGTTGTCTTAGCTAATTGCTAAGAAAATAACCCTCCGTCAAAGTTGGGCAGCCACATTTATTGGGCTGATGCTGACACTCCGTGGCCTCTTGCCGTTATTGCATCCTTCTGCCTGTCTGGGCCATGGCTGGGTCTGCTTTGCATGGCAACAAGCACCCAGCCGGGGCTAAACCACGGCCTGCACCAACACTTTGCATGCTGTTTTTCTGACTGTCCCAGGAGTTAGAAGACAGAGTGCTTCTTCTTTTAATTTAGAATTGTATTCCTCTTTCCAAACCTTTACTGCAGTGCACAAACAAGAGTCTTTGTGCAGTTCTTAGAAATGATGGCTAACCCCGGAACTACACTGGCTTCCTTATGGATTTGGGGGAGGGTGGCATTTTTTCATCAGTTTGGGAGGGTAAGGTCCTGTGTGGATTTTGAATGCCACCCCCCCCCCAATGCTTCCTCAGGGGCATGCAAGACTTCTTTTTTGATGGATATTTATTTATTTATTGCATTTATATACCGCCCCACAGCCGAAGCTCTCTGGGCAGTTCACAAAAGTTAAAACAGTAAACATTAAAAAGTATACAAAATTTAAAAACCATCAGAAACATAAAAACAACCGTATAAACATGACATCATATTCTAGGACGAGGCTCACATGGTTCACAACATGGTTTATATTCTAGGGTCAAAGTCTCCGGGCTTATAGTATGGTTTATAGATATTCTAGGGTCAAAGTCTCAGGGTTTTGTAGGCATATTATTCTCCAGTTGGTGGAAGGACTCATTAATATCATCTTTTCTGTCCAAGATAACGAGGGCTGCTCCTTTATTGGCTAGTTTATGTATTTATACTGTATTGTTTTATTAATGGTGTTCCATGCTTCTATCCAAAGGGAGAGGTGGGTAAGAAATAATAATAATAATTATTATTATTCAGTCCAAAGCCTCCCAGAGTGGCTTGCAAAAATCAACAACTGGACAGTTGCGGCCTCAGGGTCTCAACAAGGAAAGAGACTGGGAGGAATGGGTTCCTGCATTGAGCAGGGGGTTGGACTGGATGGCCTTATAGGCCCCTTCCAACTCTACTATTCTATGATTCTATGAAAAGGGGGGAAAAGCTGGACATGAGGGTTCCATTTCCCAAATGAGAAGACGGCATCTCCATTCTAGGACCCTTTCCCAGCAGGGCCGGATCCAGACCTGGGGCTGTTCTCTCCATACGATCCGGTCATGGTGACGCGACACCCCTCCGGGGCATTTATGCCTTCCTAGCACACACGGTGACATTTGTGGCGGCGTTTGGGATAATACGGAATAGAATGCCGGAAAGAACACCGGATCTACACTCCTGCTTTAAAGCGCTTTGGGGGCCCAGGGCACCCGCTGCGTATACCGTTTTCAAAACTGTTATAAAAGCGCTTTGAAGCAGGAGTGTAGATCCGGGAAGGCGGGAACAGGGAAGGCGCAAGGTGCCCCCGCCAGTCCCGGAGCTCGTCTGCACGGCTGGGAAGCGGGAGAGCGCAGCTGGGCCCCCGAGGTGGCCTTTGGGACGCCGGTGTCCGGTGGCCTCGGGGCGAGATTCTCTTGGCCCTGGCAACGCCGCCCGGAGTCGCATGAAGCGCCGCTAAGGGAGGGGAAGGCGACGAAGCGGCCCGGGCCTCTGAGCATGCACAGAGCGCGTCCCCGCAGGACGGAGGGTTTGCCTGGGCCAGCCCGCGCGCCCAGCCCGCGTCGTCTGGCCGCCTCGGCGGAGGCGTGGCTAGCTGGGCGGGCCGGAGGAGGAGGAGGAGGAGGGGGAGGGCGCCCCCGGACCTCTTTGGGGCCAGGCACGCGCGCAGCCAGCCAGCCAGCCGGAGAGGGGGCGCTGGGGCCGGGCCGGGCGCGCGCCAACCATCCCCGCCGCCGCCGCCGCCGCTGCTGCTGCTGCCATGGATGCGACTGGGCGCCGGGCGCGCCGCCGCCGCCTCTCCCCGCCGCTGCTGGGGCTGCTGCAGCTGCTGCTGGCCGGTGCGTGCACCCGGGGCGCGGGGTGGGGTCGGGTGTGGCGGGGAGGGAGCGCGCGGGCGGGCGTTTTTTCCTGGGGCTTTTGGGCCCGGGGCGGGGCGGGGGGCGCAGCTCCGGCAGCGGCAGGCGGGGCTGCGGGCGGGGGGGCTGGGTCTCCGACCCCCTCCCTGCGATGGAAACCCCCCCCCAATTCTCCACGCAGAGGGGTTTGTGCTTGCAGGAGGAGGGGTGTGGAGCTCCTGCTAAGATGGGGGGACCCCTCCCCGGGCTGCTTCATTCCCGGAGCTTCTGGCTTTTGGGCAGCCCCAAGGTCGCTGTTGCCCTCCCGCCCCCCCCCCCCCCCACGCTCCCTCCCTCCTGCTCCTGCATTCCAGGAGGCAGTTTTGACACATCTCAAGGCCGGCTGGATCTCTGTGTCCTCCTGGCTGCGTTTCTTCCTCCTCCTCCAGGCCTGGCTCAAGCGGGCTGCAGTTTCCAATGAGAACCATTTCCTGCCTTGGAAGGGGGGAAAGGGGGAAAAAAGATCAGATGGAGAGGATGAATCACAATGGGCATTATTTACCACGCTTCTTTCTTCTTCTTCCTCTTCTTCTTGCCACGCACAGCCATTTTTCAGCCCCTGGTCCCACCCCTCCGCAATCCCCTAATCATAATCAGGCGTCCTAATCTGGACCAGGTTGGGCGTTTGGGGCAGACAGCTGGGGCGCTGTCCGGGATGTGGGGAGGGGGCCGATGGACGGGGGCACCACTGCCAAGACAACAGCTGGAATGGGGGTGGGGAGAAGCCCCTGAGCTGCAGGAGAAGGCTGGCAGCCAAGCAGAGAGCTGTCTGGGCCACCAAATATTTTTCTGTGCCATTTGGTGCTTTAAAATTATTATTATTATTATTATTATTATTATTATTATTAATAATAATAATAATAATATTTTCCCTAACTTACTGGTAGGTGTTTTGGTTTGGAAAACATAGGAAAAGTTGTGCTGGTCTGTTTAGTTAGCCAAGCAGAAGTCCGCCAGCAATGCCCAGCTTTGGCTATAGGGCAGTATAAAAATGCAATTAAATAAATAAATAAAAGCAACCCTTAGAGTTTCTCTGCAGCATCTCGTACTCTGAGGTGTGCCGCTTCTTAGATGGAGACGCCACTCTGAACCATTATGTCTAATAAGGATGGACCTGCTGGATGGGGCAAAGGGCAGCCATCTCACCTTGCAGGGCCTGCCCGGTGGCGGCCCGTGGGACTCCTCCTTTGGAAATTGGGGGAAGGCCTGTGCTGCTTCCCCTCCTGGCCTTTGGGACACAGCACTGGCCTTTCACAACCGCCTCTTGCCTTCTGCGGACTGTGACACATTTCTGACATGTGCGAATCTCAGATTTTGATTTTAGCAGCTTTTTTTAGAGGCTTTCAGATTTCTGAGGCACTTTGAATGGGTGGGATAGCTAATACCCTGGGAGACAGAAATAAACTTCAAAGTGATCTTGATAGGCTGGAGTGCTGGGCTGAAAACAACAGAATGAAATTTAATAGGGATAAATGCCAAGTTCTACACCTAGGAAATAGAAACCAAAGGCACAGTTACAAGATGGGGGATACTTGGCTCAGCAATACGACAAACGAGAAGGATCTTGGAATTGTTGTAGATCGCAAGCTGAATATGAGCCAACAGTGCAATATGGCTGCAAGCAAGGCAAATGCTATTTTGGGCTGCATTAATGGAAGTATAGCTTCCAAACCACATGAGGTACTGGTTCTTCTCTATTCGGCCCTGGTTAGGCCTCATCTAGAGTATTGCGTCCAGTTCTGGGCTCCACAATTCAAGAAGGACGCAGACAAGCTGGAGCGTGTTCAGAGGAAGGCAACCAGGATGATCAGGGGTCTGGAAACAAAGCCCTATGAAGAGAGACTGAAAGAACTGGGCATGTTTAGCCTGGAGAAGAGGAGATTGAGGGGAGACAGGATAGCCCTCTTCAGATACTCTATTTCTTCAATTCTAAGATGCACTTTTTTCCCCATATAAACATCTCTAAAAATGGAGTGCATCTTAGAATTGTGGGTGTGTCTTAGGGTGTTTTTTTCTGTTGGTGGTACTGAAATTAGTGTGCATCTTACAATCGATGGCGTCTTACAGTCGAAGAAATACGGTACTTGAAAGGTTGTCACACAGAGGAGGGCCAGGATCTCTTCTCAATCATCCCAGAAGTGACAGGAAGCCAGATTCTGATTGGACATCAGGAAAAACTTCCTGACTTTTAGAGCAGTATGACAATGGAACCAGTTACCTAGGGAGGTTGTGGGCTCTCTCACTCTAGAGGCCTTCAAGAGGCAGCTGGACAACCATCTGTCAGGGATGCTTTAGGGTGGATTCCTGCATTGAGCAGGGGGTTGGACTTGATGGCCTTTTAGGCCCCTTCCAACTCTGCTATTCTATGATTCTATGCATATGTAATGGAGCAACGAGACTGTTGTGATAGCATTTTGAGTTTCAGGGGCACAGATTCCACCAGGGATTTTTTTTTTGAACTGGCCTAGTTTGTGGCTGAGAATTCAAACAGGTAATCCCTGCAGGGCCATGAGAAGGATTCCTGCAAATGTCGTCCCTGGCCCCATTTATCTCGATGTGTACGTGACAGCGATGCTTGAGCAATTCACTATCAAATGGCTCCAAACAGAAGTCCTTGATTTTTCTTTGTTTTTAAACCCACCCACCCCAAATACGGCCTGTAAGAGCAAGGTGCCCCGTTTCTCTTAGTGGGGATATTTCCCCTCAAACGCGGATGTTATTGGGAACTCCAGCGGCATAACTTGGGTACAGGCGATCATTTCCCATCAGGCAAGAAGGGAAGGCAGGCTGAAAGCAGCACGGCGTCCCTCCAATCCTAGCCACGTTTCCTTGGGAGGAAGCCCCCTGCATTTCCCCAAATGATTCCTCGACGGTGACTGCGTAGGAGCGTTGCAGCCTTATTAATAATTCCAGGAAAGCAAGTGTGTGTGTGTGTGATTGGGGGCCTGGTGCAGCTGCGCTTCAGCGTCACGCTGCTGCTTCTATTCCCTGGAGGGCTGAGCTGGGCTGGGCTGACCTAGATCTCTCCCCTTGCCCATGTGTGACCCAGATGTGTGTGTGTGCCTGTGTCTGTGCTCGCCACGGCCTGTGGGAGAAGAAGGGGTCTTTGTGTGTGTGGATGCTGCCTTGGGGTGTCCCTCCCCATTTCTGCGCCAGGCACCCTGTTTTGCATTGCCTATCTGTCTCTGTGCAGGCCACGTGTGCTCGCTTGGTCTCACCCGTGGCTGAACAGAAGCAGCCCTGCAAAGATGCAGAAGCTGTCTGCTGGAGATGCGAATCTCTGACCCTGCCCTAGTTGCCAGGAGGAGGGGCTGTGGGGAGCCGTGGGTGCCCTGCTGTTCTCCAGATCTGGGTTCCCAAGTGGACTCATTTGGTTTAATGAGTCTGTTATGGAATTAAGTGCTTTGGCTGAAGGGATTTGGTTCTCGGCTGAGCTAGGTTGGGAGGCGGACCAAGCGGTATCATTCCCTCTTCCATCTCCCCCCACACCCACCCACCTGTTTAAAATTACTAGGTGTGTCAGGACCTCTTGAGATTCAGTGCACTAAGATCAGAATTTCCAGGGAGGGGTGGGGGGTGCTTCAGTCTGTTGCAAGAAATCAACAACAAAGGGTCTTGTTGTTAATCATAACTTCTTAATTTCAGAAAGAAGTTAAATGCAGGAAGTAGTGACCATGAAAATTACATGATTGATTTTATTTATTTATTAGATTTGGCCAATGCCTTTGGGGCGGTTTACAGTAATGAAACCAAGCAACAATGAACTACCATCAATCCATAACTACAACAATAAGAGTACCATAACAATACAGTATTAAACAACCGAACAGAATAACATCCAAAAGAGGAAATACAACAACTGAAATATCCAAATATTAAAACATTCAAAAATATTTAAATGGTTGAGGAGCTAGCAGTAAAATTAATAATCAAGCTACAGATTGAAGAGGGGAGCCTTAACCTGGCATCTAAACGTAATCAATGACACCGGGTGGACGTCCCGGGCCCGGGGGGCTTCCTTGCTTAAACTGACCCCAATTGGATGGCATTTTTCGAGGTGGGGGATACGGTCAAGACTGAGATGCTGCCCCCCTTCTGGGATGGGGGAACCTGACTAGAAATACACCCCCTTTGCTTACCCAAACAAGAAGTTCATTGTGATCTAGCCCTGCTCGCCATCTTGGGTCATTCTTGAGGCCTGGGCTGTGTTTGTACTTAACACACTAAGGCATAGGATGTTAACCAGGGTTTGTTGCTTTAGCCAGAATTGCCTTGCGCACAAGCAGACAAATGACATCTCATTTCTGCTGTTTCTCTCTTGCTGGACAACTTTGTTTCAGGGTGGACAGCAGTGCAAACAAGCCGGGGAGAATTCACGGTTCTGGTATCAGGCATCACAACAAGCTGTAGTTTAAACAAGCCATACTTCATAAGGCTACAACAAAACATGCCATTTTTCTTTATGGTTTGTAGCTCGTTAACAAGCCATGGTTTGTTTGTGGGATGGGTTCAGATACGACGACAAGCCAGATTTCAACAAACTCCACCCATGGCTTAGCGTTATGTGCAAACCAGACCACTGTACTTCTCTACCTCCAGAAAGGATGCCTCTTGTCTGGATCGGTTGTATTTCAAGAGCTGTGCCTCTCACGGACTGCAGATGTGCACTGGACGGAGTTAGTCCGTGTACTTTGCCAGCACGAGTTATTCTCATGGGGACGAATCCTCAGTGGGAAAACCCAAGCGCATTTCCCGACAGTGTCGAATCACAGATGGTTCGTGCTGCTTCGCAGGAATTAATGGAGATGCCCTCGATAGCTATGTTGCTGCATTAATGACCTGTTTTCCAAGGCTGTACTCGGTCATTAAAATAATTAAAATTAGGGTTGAGCTGTCGGAAACCCAATCCCCGTGCTTTTGTTTTCATCTGCCAAACGTCTGTTGTTGATTTTGCTGATCCCCCCTTCCGTTTTCTGCACAGTTCTCAGCGACGGGAGAGAAGTCCACCTCCCGCCAGGGCCCCTGTACCGTGTGGAAGGCACGGCCGTGTCTATCCCCTGCAACGTCTCCGAGTACGAGGGACCTACCCTACAGCAGTTTGAATGGTTTGTGTATCGCCCGGCGGCTCCTGACATCTCTATCGGCGTGATCAGCACCAAGGACCCCAAGTTCCCTTATGCCATCTTTGGGCCCCGGGTGCAGGCGGGGAATGTGTCCATCCAGCGGGTCCGGGGCGACGCCGTGGAGCTACGAATCAAGGAGATCCGTGTGGAAGACATGGGCATTTATGAGTGTTACACACCCACCACGGACTCCAAATACCACGGCACCTACAGCGCCAAGGTGGAGCTGAGAGGTATATATATATCCCCCCATCTTGGGATCTTACCCTGGGAACAGTCCCGTAGCGGACATAAATGCATGTTCCTCGCCTACTTCCTGCCAGGGCCTCCATTTCCCTTTCTCTGTTGCCCTCCCTGTGTCAAATAATAGATTGTAAGCCCCTTGAGAGAAGAGACCTGCCCTCTTGTACGTCCATGCCACACAGATGGCATGACGTTAATCACGAATGAGAACCAGCAGTGTCCACGAAACAATGGGGTGTGACGTGGCCAGTGGTCCATTCTTAAGTGCGGACCCCCATCCTGACCAGCCCCATAGCCACGCTCCCAAGGAGAGTCCAAAAGTGCAGGCGGCTCGGTTGATTTATAGCTATATATGTGAGTGTCTGTTACACACAGACAGACAGACAGACACTCACGAGTTCAAGATTTCCCAGGAGTTTCTTTTCCCAGAACCAGGGAGAAACATTTTATCGCAAAGACAACAACCACTTCTAGCAGATATTTTGCCAGGCTAATGGGTCTTAATTGACCATTCAGACACCAATCCGCCCCAAAATACTTTGCATTATAACAGGGAGCAAGAGATTGCAGCTGCTGCTGCTGCTGCTGGGAAAATCTCCCCTCCCCAATCCTGTCCCAGCTAATGTGAGGATTGCAGCTAAGTAAGCTGCCTTGGAGATGATTGGGTCAAAAAGTGGGGCTTAAGCACTTAAAACCAGTCCTAAAGCTGTCAGTTGACATGGGACGTTGCACAGGTGTTGCTTTTTTTAATGTTCGCGTTCACGTCTGTTCATTTCCTGTCAATGGATTTGGGGAGGCCGTGGAGGTCTCTGAATGCTCCACGGCCTCCCCTGTTTTGGAAGGATTTTTGTTCATTCATTTAACTGCAGTTCAGATTAGTCTGGGTGA
This sequence comes from Elgaria multicarinata webbii, assembly GCF_023053635.1. Lineage (NCBI taxonomy): Eukaryota > Metazoa > Chordata > Lepidosauria > Squamata > Anguidae > Elgaria > Elgaria multicarinata. The sequence goes on along the minus strand of NC_086191.1, from coordinate 16,408,651 downwards.
GCCACAACGCCGTGTAAGTCGATAAAAACAATAAGCCCTTAAATTGCACCCATAAACTTCATCATCAGAAAAGCAATATCACATTGGTGGTGGAGCAAGACGGGGAAATCCATCTGTGCAGTTGAAGACATAAATGCTGACACCAACACAGAAGAGGCAACAGCGAACTTCTGGTTCCGCTCCCCCCAATAAATTAATTTAATTGCAAGTTAACGAGCGCTCCCAAGGGGATCTGGAAAGTCTCCGCAAACTGGGTGCCCGCCCGGCCTGACAGTGCTGGAGAGGCGCTGATCTCCTTCCCTCCTGCCTCCGCAGTGATCCCCAACAGGCTCTCCGTGGCTGCCGTTTCCCCCTCCTTCGTGAAGCCCCCTCTCCGGGGCCGCGGGGCCGCCGGTGCTTCTCCGCCGCTGCAGAGGACTCTGTTGGAGAGCCAAGACCTGCGGCTGGCGTGCCGCGTGGCCAGCGAGACGCAGCAGCACACCCACCTCTCCGTGTCCTTCGGCTTCTCCGCACCCGAGACCCCCGGCGACCTGCGGACTTTGCAGGAGGTGATCGGGGTACGGCGTGATTTTGCCGTGGAGGCTGGCAGGCGTTTTGCCGAGCGGCATGGTGCCCACGAGCTGTCGCTCACCAAGCTGGGAGACCAGCAGTACCAGATGGAGTTGGGTGGGCTGAGGCCGGAAGATTCCGGGAGGTACCACTGCACTGTAGGGGAATGGATCCAGGATCCTGATGGCAGCTGGCAGAAGATCGCAGAGAAGCGGCTGGTGCTGGCTCAGGTCACAGTCCAAACCATTGGTGAGTCTTGTTCATGGGGGAGGCAGGCCTCCACCGGATATCCCTGTGGGGCCCTCAGCCTGGGGCCACGACTCCTTCCCCATGAAATGTGGCTGATGGGTCCTTGGGGGGATTCCTCTCCTCTCCTCTCCCAACCAGCCCCCCTGCCTTGACCATCCTGGTCTCTGTCCTCCTGTGCTCTGCTTCTAGCTAGTCAGCTGGCAGTGGCTGCCGGCCCTCCCAGCGTCCGCGTCAGCTCCGGAGAAGCCCTGGAACTTCTCTGCAACGTCTCCGGGCTCCCGGCTCCTCCGTCGCCTCGTGCCGCCTACTCTGTGGCCTGGGAACTGAGCAAGGGAGCGGCCCCCGAGGGACGCCTCGTGGCCCGCTTGGAGGCAGACGGTGCGACGGCCCTGGGCGAGAGCTACGCCAACCGCAACGTGGGCCAGAGGCACGTCTCCCTGCAGAAGCTGGGCTCCCCTCCGGGCTCCCACCTGCTGCGGATCGAGTCCACCCAGCCAGGGGACGTGGGCACCTACCAGTGCGTGGTGCGGGCCTTCGTGCGCTCCTCCATCGCAGAGCTGCGTGAAGTAGCCGTTGGCCGGTCCCAGGCCTTGGTGGTTGACATGAAATCGGAAGGTACGGACTCTGTTGCCACGCTGACTCTGGGTCTGTCATGTAGCGTGTGTCTGTGTGTGTCCTGGTTCGCACATAACAACACCCCGTGGTTGGCCGGGGACGTGCAGGACGGAGCAAGCATGTGCCCGGCCTCCTGCATGCTTGCCACTTCTGTTTTGCACCTGGTTCAGAAAACAACCCAGAAATGCCCCATTCCTGGGTTGTTTGGTGTGACATGCGAACCCAGAGCTCTGGATTATTGAAGGGGAAGCGACGACAAACCAGGGGGGCAAAGGAGAAGCCACGCGTGGGCGAGAGGTGCCACCCTCCCAAACTTGCATGCAGCTCTGACCAACCCTAGACTAATTAACCCATGGTTTGTCACGTGCGAAGCGGGTCATGTTCTGTCCATGGATTCCTTTAGAGGTCAAATCTTAACTGAGTTTTAGTTGGCCGCTGAACACTGCAGTTAAGTAGATAAACGAGGGAGATGTTATGGGGAGGAGAAGGCCTAGTTAGAGGAAGCAGAAGAGGGGGGACTTAAATCTAACATGGCAACACTTTTCCCGTCCGGTAGGTCTTTCTTTCAGGGCTGTCCATCACCCAATTAGAGGAACCTTAGCCAATTAATTATGTCCTTTTTGTGGGTTGTGGATTGAGTCAATCTGTTTGATCCGCCTACATGTGCAGAGGAACGACACGTCGTTACGAACCCCTGTTCTTTGGTGCTTCCCCCACATTTTGCAAGAGAGGCGTGCTTGAGAGAGGGTGGCGGTGGGGGCGCCTCTTCTGAAGCGCCCCCGACCACTGCCCCCACCTGCAGCCAGACCACAGCACGGGGAGGGCCGTGCCGGCCGGCCGGCCGGCCGGCCCTCAGCCCTTTCTCTCAGGGCTCCTCCGTTGTTTCCCTGGGCTCCTCTGCCACCTCCCCTTCTGCTTTCTCCCCGCAGCCGTGCTCCTCGAAGCCAGTGCCTGGCTGCCCGCCCCCACCATCTACCGCGGGGACACGGCGGAGGTGCGCTGCAACGTTTCGGTGGAGTCGACCGAGGCGGTCCACCTGGCGCTCGGCTGGTGGGCGGAGCTGCCCAAGCGGGATTCTCAGCCACGGGGCGCCATGCTGGCCACGGTGAGCCGCGAGGGGGTGGCCGACCTCGGGCGCCGGGCGTCGGGTGGCGCCGTGAGCGTGGACAAGGTCGGGCCGCTGAGCTACCGCCTCCGCCTCCACGGGGTGCAGCCGTCGGACGAGGGGAAGTACCACTGCGCGGTGACGGCCTGGGTGCGCTACCCCGACCTCAGCTGGTACAATGCCGGATCCGCCAAGTCCAACCTGGTCACCGTGTACCCGTACGCGCTGCGTGAGTAGGGGCAGCCTCAGGGTGGGGTCGAAGGGGTGTCTCTGCCCGGTGTCTTCCTGGGCTGTCTGCTCATCAGGGCTCCCGCCGTCCCCCGGGGACGTGTTTATTTGTGCTGGGACCGTCAGGAGCGGCTTCAGACTGGGGGCGTCAGACCTCCTTCAGCCCGAGGTTTCAGAGGAGCTTTCGGGGGCTGCAGTGATGGAGGGGGGAGGGGGCTGTAGGCAAAAGGGGGCATGGCCAAAACACCACCACTCTCAGCAACTTGCCGCTTTGAGCTCCTCCTGTGCCTTCAGAGGGGAGAGAAACTGCTCCCGAGGCAGGGAGGAACCCAAGGACGGGGAACGCTGGAGGGCCAGGCTGGGGCCTCAAATGGGCTGGATGAGGCCCGCAGGCCTCTAAGGCTCAGCACCCCTGCTTTAGGCGGAGGGAGGGTGCTTCCAGCTGCAAGGCTCCTGGTCCAAAGACATGGTGCAGGGACTCTGTCCTCCCTTCCTTAGCGGATCTGTTTGTGGAAAGAGAAAAGGCAGAAGAAGCAACAGGAAAATGCAGTCAGGGATGGGGGGCGGTGTATGAGTGGAAGGCAGCGACGGCTGGGGTGGGGTGGGGTGGGGGGCTGCACAATAAGAGCCTCCTCTGGAAGCCCCCCAAGTGCCTCCTCGGGGGACTTACAATCAGAGATGTGATAGAATCTGCCAAGGTGGTGGAGGGAGGTCCTTCCAGAAAAAGTGTCACTTGTGGGCTGCCCTCCTCCGGGGCTGCCTCTGTCTCCCGACCGTCTCACGCTCTCTTTCGCCCCTCCCCAGCCATGGACACCCTCTTCATCCCGTTCCTGGTGGGCATCTCCAGCGCCCTGTTCATGGGGGTGACCATCCTCGTCACGGTCACCTGCTGCTTCATGAAGAGGCTCCGCAAGAGGTGAAGGAGGCCCGAGAGGCCGGAGGTGAGGCAGGCCTCTCCCTCGCTGCTGGTGGGGTTTGTCAAGAGAGTCGGGCACCCTGCGTTGCTCCAGGCGAACCGTGGTTTATTTGCACTGTGGGAAACTGCAGGACGACCGGCAAAATCAAGTGTTGGCTGGAAGTGCCTGGAAATGAGCACCCTGGTTTTGCCCCAGGCGGCTAAAATCCTTTTAGCAACATTCGCCCTTTGCTATTTATGGCAGGAGCGGAGAAGAGTTTTACTCTTGCTGGTCTCTCCTCCTCCTCCTCCTCCCTGTTCTTACTACAATCCTCCGTGTCGTCAGGCATGTGTTGAATTTTCAAAACCAGTTTGCATAGTTAGGATTGCAGAACACCGAGGCTTCAGGGCTCCTGCCGACGCAGCTCAGCTCTTGCTTTAGAAGGACCCTATATTGGTTGGGTTCATCTCCTGCTCTTCTGCTGTCTTGGCCCCCCAGAAATGGGTTTAGCCAAACAGGCACAGCACAAAATCACCTGTGCTCAGGGCAGGGAGAAGGTTTGGTTATTCATTTGTTCAAAATAAATAACGGTGTGGTATATGAATCACAGGGCAGCGTAGGAAGTGCATTGAAACAGCAATTGGAATATAATACAAAGATAACAACGAAATAAACCTCGCCCAGCTAGGACTTAAATCCAGCAAATGCCTGGAGTATTCAAACATGTTTTCCACAGACAGGGCCTAAACAGCGTCAAGAGTGGTGCCTGTTGCACGGTAGGGCGGAGAGAATTGCAATGGCACTGGGGTGCCACCACTGAAAAGGCCCTCCCGATGTACCTGTGCAGGTGACGAGACGAGCAGGGGCCCCTGATCTGTGGGTCTCCATGAATGGACAGGTTGAGATGGGCGAAGGTGCTCCCTCAGTCAAGTTGACCCTGGTTGACCTTCTCCCCACCCCCTTTTAGGGCACGTGAACAAGAGACTGTATTCTGTGCTGGTTTTTGCAATTAAGTGGCCACAGCCTACGGCTGAACAGCGAATCAGGATTGATTAATTGGGTGGGTGGAAGAGCTTTCATGGCTGTTTTGACCCCCTCTCCTCCGCCCCCTCTCTTGCAGGCCCCTCCTCCACTCCCCCCCTTTCTACTGCCCTGTTTTGTAATTGCTACGGATTGTGACCTGACTTCCTCTGGCCTCCGGTAGCTCTTGCGAAGAGCCTCCACTTCTCTTCCAGCCCTTGACCACGAACTCTGGGTCCATCCATTGCCTGGGACTCTCCTGAGACACCCCAACATTCCAGGGTTTTGAAGAGCATCTTCTACTCCCAACGACGGGTCGCCATTCTTGTTCCAGCAGCAACCTCTCATTCCTGACCGGTGTGTTTGTGTGTGTGTAAGAGCAGGAGGCCGTCCCCACGCACGTGCATCTTTTCCAAAGACACACACCTCGCTGTCTTCTCCTTGTTGGCCATGCTTGTCTTCTGGCGTCTTTGTTCAATGCAAAGCACCCCTTCTTTGCTTCCTTCTTTCCTTCCTTCCTGCAAGGGGCTGCATGAGCTGGAAGGAGAGGTCCCTTTGGGCCTTTCCGGATGGCCTGTAATCCTCCGGGGACTTCCATTACCCACCAGCGCCGTTGTGCTATCTATCAGCTGGGGGAATGGTTCTTCTGCGAGGAAGCTCAGGAAGCCATCGCCAAATGCACAGCTCTGCCAAACCAAGTAGGGAAGCATCAGAGCTCCACGCCCTCCGAGGGAGGGGTGGGGGAGTTTAATTGTGCCAAATGAACCGGTGTAGGGGACCACGTACCGCTCCCGCCCACGGGGGAGTTCGTCGCTCCCCTTTTCCTCCTGTGGTTGGTTTGGCGGTTGCCGGAGCTGCCCTGTTGGGACGCCGCTGAAGCTCAGCACCGAGATGTCTTAGCAACAGGGCTTGGTCCCTCTGGCACCCGCCATGCCGGCTTCTTCGCAGCACGGGATGGAGCAGAGAGGCCAGGTGGAGGAGGTGAAGAAGAAGAAGAAGAAGAAGAAGAAGAAGAAGAAGAAGAAGAAGAAGAGCTGGCCCGTCTGCCTCCTCCCAGAGATTTGGGGGACAGGGACAGGGGGATTTCCAGCCCAGTCTGCAAAGGAGGACGGAGTTCAGCCTTCCCCCAACTCTGGTGCCCCTTTGGATGTGATGGACAACAACTTCCGGTGTTCCTGACCATGAGCCACAGTACCAGGGTCTGATGGGAGACAGTCCAAGACCTGTCAGGGTGGGGAAGGCTCCTGTCACAGGCTGGGTCATTGGATCTCTAGCAACAGCCAGCCAATGGAGGGGCCGCCGAAGAGAAGGCCATGTTAGCCCAGCGTGTCTGGTGTGTTTGGTGGTGGGTGGCGTGGAGGGTTGTTCATCTGTAGCCCTTGAGGTCTCGCCGTTGCCCTGTTCCCGTAAGAAGAGCAACGGAGGCTGGTGGCTCCACCGTCAGGGAGGCAGAGGGCTCCTTTGGAGTTCTGATCGGTTGGATGCCCTTCCCCACTGACTTTGGAGCCACCAGCCTCCGCTGGACCAGTGCTCCCAGTGTCTCTCCCACTGAAAGCTCCTACCCCCTCTAAGCCAGCTGGGCCCTCCAGAGGTGTTGGGGCTTCCTCCCCATTGGCTGTGAATGATGGGCGTTTCAGTCCCAACAGATCCGGACGGTGCCAGGTGAGGGAAGGCCGCTCATTCTGCATTGCGCACGCTGGAGCTGCTGAGCTGGGGGCGGGCAGATTGGCAGAGAGCGGCAGAGATCCAGGCGCACCGAGGGAAGAAGCTCCCCAGAAGCAGCAATGCTATTGTGGGACCCCCTGTGCTTCTGTTTAGGTCTGTCACAGGGCTGAACGCGGCAGGGATTGGGGATGAAGCCCGTGCTTCCCGGGCAGGCATCGTGATCTCACGACGGGGGGCGGCAATGGCAGCTTGGACATGCTCGTGGCCGGACCTGCTATTTGGGAGTGGGAGGGAAAGGTGTGCGAGAAACAGCCACGCGGCACACGGTGTCCGATGCCGTGAAAGCTATTTAATCTGTGAAAACGTTTTTCGTCAAATGAAATGTCATTTTAATAAAAATGTGAATGCTCGAACACCCCCAGGTCCTTCCTGGTTGTCTCATTGCCTTCGCGTTTCTTGTCCAGAAGACCGGAGGAGCAGGAGCGGTTAACATCAGGGGAAACAGGTCTAAGAATTTACATCCTGTGGATTATTTCCCGATAGCTGCCCTACGAAAGGGACTTCAGAGAGAGAGAGAGAGAGAGAGAATGGAAACAGGCCACCTCGGTCAGTTGTCCCCAGGCTGGTGCTTTCCAGATGTGTTGGGACTACAACTTCCAGTATCCCCGGCCAGCATGACTTTGGGAAGGGTCTGAAGCCGCATTGTGGAGCCTAGAAGTCCCTGGCTGCTGTTGGCAAATAGCAAAATGGGGGTGGAAAGTGATCCGAATGGCTGGAGTTAACATCACATCTGAGGAAAGCAGCATCTCCAGGCTTGTGGGGGTGAAAGTGCTCTCCCTTCCCCAGGCATTCCCTAAATCTTTTGGGGGCTGGAGTGACTGAGCTGGGGGTGTGAGCCTTTTCAAAACCCTGCTTAGGGAACAATGCCTTTAGCAGGCCAACTCCAGGCCCCAATAAATGTGCAAGCTTTCGAGCTCCCCAGATCTCTTCCTCAGGCAAAATTTTATGAAAACCAGGGAGACTAGAAGAGGTGTGTGTGTTAAAGGCTGACGATGTTGAAGTGATGGAGCCTGTGTGGTCAAGATCAAGGGGGATGAGGGGGTTGCAGGTACCAAGTGGCGCCTGACCAGGTGATGGGGCTGGCTTCAGGCTGCACCTGGGGAATGCAAAGTCCAGCTGTTGCTCCACACGGATTCCGTCCTTCGGTGAAACACACATATTTTTTAACAGTAGTTTTTGGCCTGTGGGCCCAGAGCCCTTGTGGAGTTTCTGCTTGAAGGAACAGAGTGTGTTTTATGTTAACCGCTGGAATTGCATTGCACGGGCTGCTGTGGTTGCATCGCAGGCTGCCTGGAGTTTGCGGTTCTCTGGTCTCCGCTGCCATCCAGGGACCGGGGCCGCCTCTTTGGTCCAGCTGGGCTGATGGCCTGCAGTACCCCTCCCTGGCCGTTATCCGGGTGGCGCTGTAGGCCAGCCCAGGTCAAGCTCAACTTGGCTAGGAGTCCGCTGCTCAGGCCAGGGTCTGGTTTGAGCCTCTGTGTCCCTTCTTATTATTTATTTATTTATTTATTTATTTATTTATTTATTTATTTATTTATCTAGCACCATCAATGTACTTGGTGCTGTACAGAGTAAAACTATTCCAGAGCTGGGAACTGGGGCCTGATCAGAACACTCCAGTCCTATTGAGGGCCATTTCCCGAGCTGGCTCCCCTCCAGATTGCTGAAGGATGTCCTGCATCTCTTCGCTCTGCAAGGCGCCTCCCCATTGCTCTAAAACGCAAGGGTGTGATGGTTCCTTTGGGCAAAGGACAGACTAGGAAAACATAAACCGTCCTTCAGTCTCACACAATGGTTCAGAACAGAACCCTGGAAGCTGCAGGGCATGAAAGTGATAAGCCACGTCCTGCATCGGCCCTTAGCCGGGATCCCAGGCATGGTTTTAAGTAGGCGTTGGGGATCGGTGGAGGGAGCAAAAGGTGAGGAAGAGGAGGAGGAGGGAGTGATGTGTGTTGCCTACTTTTCAGGCACTTGTTAACATATTTATTATTTATTACACCTGCGTATTTAATAGGCAATGAATAAAGTTTTAAGGGATCACATTCAGTACGGTTGCAATTGCTTTATCACAGACGTACACTTGGATTTAAACATACAAATATAACAACTAGAAACTGAGCACTCCAGACTTACACACACACAGACATGGCAGGGGGCAGAAGGGACGGCTTTGGGGGGTGGCCTCTTCGCATGGTGGTTAGAGAGAAATTTGTCCCCCATTCAGTCATGTGTGGGATTGTATCCTACAGACAATTGACTACCAATCTTTCACCCAGGGAAGTTAGTCAGAAGAGGAGAAATTCATACGACCACTCAAATTAGAGTAGCAATTACAGTGTTAAGAGTACATGGGTCTGAGTTTCTGGGACTCCTGCTTTTCACGGACATCATCTGCTTGAAATGGGATGTTCAAAAATCTGCCCTGGAAAATGATTGTTGATAGAACAGTAAGTCTTGCAAGTATGAACGCTCTGCAAGCTTGTATATTCCTAAGAGACTAGTCCTTTGCTGCTTTTTTGCCCCTCAGTCCCCTCACCATAGAGGGGCTGATGAATAATACAAGTGCAGCTGATGCGTAGTGAACCCTGCCCTCCAAAATTTGCACGTGATGTGGCCCACATCCCCTCCCTCGTGTGCCCGAATTGACCACCTCCGTGGCTGCACCCTCAGCCCACCTTCACACCACACTGAGTGGCCGAGCACGGCTGTCCATCATCCTTCTGGTGAAGGGGCTGCCCTGCCTGTTTGGCATGGAGGAAATTAACTGCCGTTAAAGCTCAAGTTTTGAACTTTTCAAAACTTCCACAATTTCCTGCACACCTACAAAGCTCAAGCTTCGGTTTAAAACAAAAATGAGCAAAATCGGTCTAGTAGAGCTTGAATAATAAGCCTTACACTCCTGTATTCTTATATAAGAGGTCAGATAAGCAGGTGAGTTACCAAAACTGGGCAGAGTGTAAGAACATCAGGAGAGCCCTGATGCCAGATCAGTCCAAGGGTCCATCTAGTACAGCATCCTGCCTCTTTTCACTCCCTTTATGTTCCCCCAGAGTGCATGACAGCGTTTGAGTAACCTCTCTTGTTCTGTTCCTCACAAGTTCCCTCGCAGGGGCAAGGCTCCCTTGTCTCTTCATCAGCACATTTTTTGGGAGCCTGCTTTTAATCCTGCACAGCTTCTGCAACAGCTAGATAAGGCGCTTTCTTGCTGTATCAGTTTGAACTCGGCTGTGATAAGCAAAACAAAACTCTTGCTAAGCTGTGGAACGGAGAGCTTAAATGCCGGCTTAAAGTTAAGCCTGTGCTTCAAGCCTTTGTGGATTAAACACCCTCAAAAGGGGCATGAGTGCTCCCCTTTCTGGGTTCTCTTTTTCATCAGGGCCTGACAGATTTGGGACTGATGGGGTGGCAACAGCCCACCTGTTCTGTGAAAGGCTGGTCTCTGAAGGCTCTGGCAGAGAACGAAGAAAGTCCCGCCCCCCCCCCCCCCTTACTGGAAAGCGTACCGCTGTGGGATGTTTGCTTTGACAGCTTTTCCTCGCGTGTTCTGAATTTAGAAAAATAAATCGTAGTTTCGGAGTGCGATTCAGGGAACCTCAGAACGAACGCATTTATGCCACTGCTTAAACGTAAGATGTGTGTTCTGGGCTGGGGAAAATTGATGCTTTTTTTGGAATTAAAGTAATTTTTAGTACAGGTGCTTATGATACTGGCAGGTGGCTGGCTCTCCCCCTCCTGTGTGCGAGAGAACCGGGAACGCCTGCCGTCCCACGGGGGTAAGCAGCAGCTCAAAAGCAATGGAAGGATGCTTCCCCTCCCCGCTAAAAAGATATTTGGTCCTCCCCCCCATATGCAAATGTGTGCAGATGTAATTGATGGATTAACTGATTAGTCCGTTTTTAAATCAAACAAACAAACATGCGATTCATCAGATAAGATGGATTTATTTCAAAATATTTCATTCCTTGTCTGTGACAGCCCGGCTCTCTCTGGCGCTATGAATCCCTCTCCAACCTTCCTTTGAAAGGACCTTCTTCTCTCACCCTGGCAGGGAAGGATCGGGGACCCCTTTAATCTCCTGCCAAGGGGCAAACCTCCCAAGGAAGTGAGGTTAGTTTTTGGCCGGATCATGCGACTCTTTTTAACCCTGCGCTTACATGGCAAAGGCGTGGCCCCCTTAATTTCTTTTAGATGTCACGCTGTGGGGCCTTGTGGATGCCGCACAGGCGGTCTCGAGTCCAGCCATTCCGCTTTTTGCAAGTGTTTGGGCCGTCTTCTGGAGCCTCAACATGTGTCAGCAACAGGGGTGTAGCGGAAGCAGCGTTTATAGGGACAGGAATGCTGACCTGACCTGCCACCCCGCTCAGAATTCCCTGTTCCCTCTGAGCTGAGCTAAAATCCTCATGGTAGTTGGAGGGGGGGCAGGGGGATTTCCCCAGCAACAATATCTTGCTCCCTGTTCTAATGCAAAGTATTTTGGGGTGTCCTGGCCTTGAATAGGCAATTAAGACCCATCCACTTTATGAACAGATGTGCTCCTGGTGGAGATAAAACCTGCGAGTACCAGCTTGTTGACATGGATCAACCCAGCTGCCTGCAGTTTTGGACGCTCCTTGAGGGTCTGGCTACGAAGGACTGTCACTTCCACACGCACCAACGTTTGCCACTGCAACCCTGGCCAGCGAGGTTTTGGCATCTTTTTGGCTTTGCCGCACCATAATGGAACTGTGCAAATAATGGGCTCGTTAGATTCCCCGCAACTCCAGGGAAGCAGCCTGGCTGTGGGAAAAGAAGTTGGCCTTGGGTCTGTTTTAGAAGGGAGCGAAGGCTGAGCAAGCAGGAACTCGGCAAAGGTGGTGGCGGGGATGGGTCAAGAGGCATCGTGGTCAGCATCCGCCTCGCCTGCCCTCGAGCCCCCTTCCGGCCAGCCTTGGGGGCCTCACCTGCCCCTTGTTTCTCTTTTGTCCACTTGGGGGCCCCTGCCCACCCCTGCCCTGCCCCATATCCTCCCCTCCCTACTTTCAGCGGATTGGGGCCACCCACAGGAGCGCCGTTCCAAGTCCACCTTCCCTATTTATTGCCCAGCTTCATTGACTCTCTATACAGATATAAATATACAGGAAGTGTGTCTGGGAAGACCTTTCCCCTCTGTGTAACGGCCTCCCTTTTGCAAGGCCTTCGCCCCAGCTGTCCCGGGCCGGCCAGCACTCTGCGGGCACCACGAAGCCCAGAATGGTCGGCCCAGTCTCCGGATAGTCTGGCCCTTGGGGATCCTTCGGCTCACACTCGTCTTCTCCCCTTCCGGCCCCGTCCACCCCCTCCTGGCGGTCCGGTTAAACCTTGGACTCGCTCTCCGCGCTGGTGAGGTCCCCGTTCCGCTCCTTGTCCCCGTCTTCCTTCTTCTCTGTCCCGTCTTCCACTTTCTCATCCAGCCGGCTTGGGATCGACCAGTACAGGTGGGCGTCCATGCGGGCTGCGGCGTCAGACAGTTCCCGGGCGCTGCAGTTGGGCGTGGGCACCTCAAAGGTCTGGTGGAAGCTGTTGTAGTCCACTTCATAAAAGCCGTCCTCGAGGGACAGGACAGACATGAAGCGGTGGCCCCAAAGGACCTCGTCCACCAGGTAGGAGCTCCGCGCCTGGCACGTCATCCCTGCATGGGAACAAATGGAAGGGAATAGGGCGTGAATGGCAAGCCGTGTCCCGAGTTGGGCACGGAAGGTGGCGTGGCTGTTAACAGGGCCCTACCAGCGTTGGTGTGGCTTGCTAATGCACGGAGTTCCTGCAGGATGCCTCTGTGCCCCTGAACCCTTTCTCAGCCACAGGAAGCCTGTGAGGGAAGCTGGGTCTTCGCTCATCATCTGTGCAACCACATCCTCTGGGCACTCCAGAGCTCCAGGATGTGAAGGCTGTGTGTGCAATTGGGCGTCCCGCCTGCTGCAGAGTGTTCACCCTGGGTGAGCGAATAAGCAAGCAACCGGGTTCGTGGATGCCTGTTTAGGGTTCACTCGGAAGAGGTTTGCGCAGGACAGCTTGCTGGTGGATTGTGCCCCTCGCTCCCTAAAGGGAAGGCCCGTGTGTGGCGGCCGTCGGCTCCTGAAGGCCTGGTGCTGGGGCCCAAGGGCAAAGCCCGGCCACAGCTCCATGCCCTCTTGGCCCTGACCCAAGCCCTGCTGGGCTCCGGCTCTTTAGTTTGCAGCTGTCGAGGGGTTGGAGAGACAAACGGGACTGCACCTCCTTACTCATGACCGCCTTTCTCTCTCTTTCTCTTTTAAAAGGCGAGCATTTGTTTAGGGCTCGTCTATTGCGTTTTGCGCGAGTTTTCTCTTGCACGTCGCCTTGGGAGGGGGCGGCGCCCTTCAAGGCGGCCTCAAACTCTTTCAGAACGAAAGAATAAAAGTTGGGCATGCGTCAATCACCCCAACCCACCTCAAAAAAGGCAGTGTGTCCTCCCAATCTTACAACCCTAAGCCTTCGGAGAGGAGCTCCAACGTTTTAGCAAGGGTGTGTGTGTGTGAACTGCACAGGAGCCAGGATACCACCGAATGGTCAGTGGTTGGGGGCCAGGGAGACGACGGGGCCACCAGGGGAGTTGCGGGCATGAGGTTCTGCCCCCTGGTTGAGTGGAAGGGGAGACGGCGGTTGCAGGGCTTCCTTTGGGTGCCCTCTTAAGAGCCGGGATGCGTCCCTTACCTGTGGCCTCCACCATCCCTTCCAAGATGACCACGATCTCGAACTCGTCCTTCTTCAGCTGCTCCTTGGAGACCTCCCAGAAGGGGCTGTGCTCGTTGATTTCATGGCTGATGATGAGGGGCGAGACCAGGAAGAGGCGGTCATCGCCCGTCTCGAAGCCCACGTTGATGTCCGTCTGGTTGAGGGGGATGAACTCCCCCTCCTGGGTCTGCTTGGATTTGATCAGCTTGGCGCGGATCGAGGCCTCCACGATGTGGGAGTTGCGCAGGTCGCCCACCCGGAACATGAGGCAGAGGCGGTCGTCCCGCAGGGAGATGACGGCGTGAGAGGAGAAGACCAGCGTCTCGGCTCGCTTGTTGGGCTGGGAGATCTTGACGAACATGCAGCCAACCATGAAGGCATTGACCATGGAGCCCAGGATGGCCTGCAGCAAGAGCAGGATGATGCCCTCAGGGCACTTGTCCGTGATGACCCGGTGCCCATAGCCGATGGTCGTCTCTGTCTCGATGGAGAAGAGGAAGGCCGAGACGAAGCCGTTGAGGTTGTTGACGCACGGCGTCCAGGCGTCATCGCCCAGGTGGTCCAGGTCGCCGCGGCAGTAGGCGATGAACCACCAGATGAGGCCGAAGAAGAGCCAGGTGATGGCGTAGGCCAGGATGAAGACCAGCAGGCTGAAGCGCCACTTCAGGTCCACCAGGGTGGTGAAGATGTCGGTCAGGTAGCGGTACGTCTCGTGCACGTTGCCGTGCTGGACGTTGCACTTGCCGTCCTTCTCCACGTACCGCTGGCGGCCCCGCTTCTTCTCGGCCTTCTCGGGCTCCTCGCCCAGGCGCTTCAGGGCCGCCGGCTTGAGCTGGCGGGAAGGCAGCGGCGCTTTGGCTTCCGACACTGGGGTCTCGGGCACGGCGGAGAAGGCGGAGTTCTCCTTCGCCATCTTAGCTCCTGGGAGGCCAAAGCAGCTCCTTTGCGTCTGCAGGGGAACACGGAGCGGGCAGAAGAGGGGGAGGTCAGAGAGGAAGCCGTTTCCCCCACAGGAGGCAGACAGGGCTGGGGTCCCTTTGCCCTCTTCCACCCCCCTGACCCCCTCATATCTGCTGGGCCAGGAGGCATCATGCTCAGGAGCAGAGCACCGCTTTAGCACTTCAAACGCGTCCACGCGAACAAAGGCTGCAGTTTTGCTGAATTCTGTGCAAAATCTAGTTTCAGCTCTAGAATGTATATAACCTTTAATTTTCTGTTTCTGGCCTAAGGGTGGAATCTGCTTTCAATGCACCCCAGCCCAGCCCCCCCAATACAAAAGCAGGGATGCCCAGAGTTGCAGCAGTGTCTCTGTGGCAGTCCCGGTTCGATGGGACTTGTTTCTGAGAGATGTCTGTAGTACCGCCTGCTCCCCTCCGTCTTTTGGGAGCAAAAGGCCTGATCCGTTTCTGGGCAAGTTTTAAGCACAGGCAGCACTGAGTCTACTGAAGACTCATGCTGGCTGTGGATGCTGGGAGTTGCATTTCAACACATCAGGAATGCACTAGGTCAGGGAAGGCTCATCTCTGGCTTTGTAATTAATTTAGTTTGATTGAGATCCTCTTCAAAGTTGTACATAGCCTTGGGAGGGGGTCCTTTTGGGCAGAAAGGTGAAACCGCAATATTTTAGATTGCCCTTCCTTCTGAATTCCAAGGCAGATCTTGATCTCTTGAAACAAAGCCACAAAACACATGGCCTCTGACGCACACTGTACAAAATGCCCCAACGGCTCATTCGTATGTGAGTGGCACCAAACAACTCTTGTGATTGTTATAAAACTGAATGAAAAGCACAAGCAAAAGGGAAGGGTACAGAGAACCCCACAGCCCCACTTCCCTTCTTTGTATTTTCATACCATTTTTGGATATCATTGGGTGAATTTTCATGGATTTTTTTTTAAAAAACACCCTCAAGTGAAGAAAACGCTGCACCAGTGGAACCTGGCTATTGAGGCCTCGGAGACGTGCCAGAGTCTGACTCATCCGGGGCTGGAAAACGAAGGCGACTGGCCAAGTTGAGATACTGGGAAAAATACATTTCGCACTTTGAGTTTTAACTGATTTCTATTGACACGCCCTTGCATAGGATAGATCCCCGGGTCTCTGCAAGTAGGAAGCAGGCACACAGATGTTCTCCAGACAAGAGTAGGAACATGTAAGCTTCCTTTGCATTTGAGGGGGGAGGGAGAGGAGTCATGTGGCACCTTAAAGGCTGATTGTGGCATCAGCTTCTGTGGGCAAGATTTCACTTCTTCAGACGCAACCTGGCTGGAAACTAAACTAGAACCCAGACAAAATGACGGAGCTGCTTTCAGCCCACTGGAAACGTCGGTCAAGTGATCTCTAAGACTTTATAAGACTGGTCTTTTTTCCGTCTGATGTAACAGACTAAGAGGGCTACAGCCCCTGTAAAACAATTTGAACTCTCAGGGAAGAAAGGGATCCATCCATTTGGCTAGGATGTGGATCAATCCTTCTCAAGGGGACCTTTCCCAAGCAGGCCGCCTGCATCCACTTTGCGATTAATTGGGGCACCACCACCCCCGCCCCACATACGACCCTGTGCCTTTAGCCGCACAGAAAGGCCGTTGCCTCAGGCAAACCATGTTGCCAAAACATTGGCCTTACTCATCCTCCTCATGGGTTAAACGCGCTGCTGGTGGGTGCAGGGTGGCACTGGTTATTGGGACCCACAGCAGGTCAACGGAGGGGCTGCTGCTCTAGGCAGCCCCCGAACCCACCAGCAGCAACCTCTGACCCCACGCTTTGGGGCAGCCTTCTCCAACCTGGTGCCCTCCAGACGTTTTGGACTTTGGAAGCCAAGAGTGGCTAGAAGGAGAACCACACGCTGGCAAAAACTGCTGTTGTCTTGACTGCGGACCTGTTAATCTGGTGCTAAAAGGGTTCAGCCATTGTGCTAACAAAACACTGACGAGGCTCCTGCAAACAGAACATGGCGAATTTTACCTGGAATGGCTGAATGACCTGAATGAGGGTTTGGAGGAGATCGACAAGAAGACCTGCCTAAAAGCCTCGCAAGCTCCTATTCTAGACCTTTGGCCACGAAGGCCTTAAAGTTCTGCACGAGGGAACTGCCGGGGCTAGGAAAAGCAGACCTTTCTTTTTACCGCATGTGAGTCACGGGCCGGCAACATCTCTGTCTATTTCATACGGCTGGCACAGATGGGGTATGAACACGAGAACACTCCAGTCACTCCTCCCTGGCAAGACCCGCACACTTTTTAAAATTTAAATTTGTACCCATGAGGCCTAGAAACGTACTCTTCCCTTGTTTCTGCTCGTGACGAAAACGGATGAAAACAAACGGATGAAAACTTGCGGCCCTGCTCAGTGCTTCATTTCACGTGCATATTTCCTGCACATGATCCTGTCTTGCTGAGGAGCAGGAGCAGGGGGTGCTGACATTTTGCATGGGGTGAAAGTCAGCTCAGCCTTTCTGGCTTCATATTCTGCTCTTCTCTTTATCCTGCTCCCTCGTTAGGCTGAGATCCTGCAAAACCGGCTTGTGCATTGACTCCTCCTGCAACCGGGTGAGTGGGAAAGTGGGAGGCAGAGGCGAACTGGCAGCCCTGGAGACTTCCAGGTGGCCCTTCTAATTAGCGGCCCGCTCTATTTTTAAATGCTGCCCACACAGCTAATTGATGGATGATCTATCCTATAAAGGTGCAAAGATCCACTTCCATAAAGGGATCCAGCTTTCTCTTCATAGACCAGGTTGAGGGAAAGGCCTGACCCTCCCCTGAGGAACGATGCTTCATTCGCTCAGTTCCAAGTAGTGAGATTTTCTACATAATATATCTGATTAATTGGAGGAGGGAGGAGGCACACAGTAGAGGTTTATAAAATTGCTGATGGTGTGGAGAAACTGGACAGAGGTACATTTTTTACCTGCCTTGAATGATATTACATAGCTTGGGACCGCAATACCTGATGGAACGCCTCTCCCGACATAAACCTACCCGTACACTGTGCTCAACATCTAAGATCCTCCTCCGAGTTCCTACTCCCAGGGAAGCTTGGAGGATGGCAACAAGGGAGAGGGCCTTTTCAGTGGTGGCCCCCCAGTTATGGAATGATCGCCCCGATGAGGCTTGCCTGGTGCCAACATTGTTTTCTTTTCGGCGCCAGGTCAAGACTTTTCTCTTCTCCCAGGCATTTTAACAACATTTAACAACGTTAAGTTTGTTTTTAATGGACCCCAGAATTGTTGTTTTTAAATGGATACTGGTGTTTTTATACTGTTTTTTATGTTTTTGATGGTTTTTAAATTTTGTATACTTTTAATGTTTACCATTTTTAATTGTTGTAAACCGCCCAGAGAGCTTCAGCTGTGGGGCGGTATATAAATATAATAAAATAAATAAATAAATAAAATAAATATTAGAACTCAGGAGGTGGAGATTCTAAAAAGAGGGATGAAAAAAGCCCATCTTTGCCCTTTGCACCGTCAACTTGTGGGACTCACTGCTACAGGAAATGGTGATAGCCGTGGGCTTTTTAAAAGGGAATCAGACAAATTCATGGAGAACGTGAAGTGATGCTTAAATAGAAGGTCCAGGTTCTGAGACAGCCTAGCTCTAAATACCAGCTGTGGGAGTGTGTGTGTGTGTGAGTGTGTGTGTGTGTGTGTGTGTGTGTGTGTGTGTATGTATGTCAGAGGGAGATGGCTGTTGCCTTCATAGGGGTACATGAGCTCTGAGCTTCGGGACTCAGAGCTCATGTGTCAGGGATGCTTTAGGGTGGATTCCTGCATTGAGCAGGGGGTTGGACTCGATGGCTTTATAGGCCCCTTTCAACTCTATGATTCTATGACTCACTGAGTGGCCCTCACTGAGTGGCCTCAACTGCAACATGGGGATAATGCCCTTGTCCTACCGCACAGGGTTGTTGTGGCTATTTTGGCTTTTATATTGCCTTGTTTGTGTTTTGAGATGCTGGGATGGCAGGCCGTATAGAAGCAGCTTAAATGAACGAATGACTGAACAGTGCTGAGAATAATGCGTAGCCCTTTGCAGACTCTGAATAGTACAAATGCAAAGAGAGATCACCATAAAAGGGTCTGAGCTGCTGGCGTCTGACTTTGCAGAGTCGCTGCTGTTCACCTGAGCTCCAAAGCCCTTTGAAGCGACACCTGGCCTTTTCTCCTGACCTTTCAGGGCATCCCTGCAAGAGGGAGGCCATCCGAAGCAGAGGGCATCTCCCCCCCTTCCATGTGGACGGATGCAGGAGAGTTTCCCCAGTGGCTTGTGTGCTTGCAGGCAGAGCAGAAGGTGCAACGCGCTCCTCTTATGCAAGACAACAAGCAGACTGGCGAATGAGCGAGCTTGTGGTGTGCGTCAGATCTTTGGGCTGGGAAAAGGAGCCGGAAGCCCCGCGGAGCCCGGACTCAGAGCCCCAGGGTCTGAGCCACACTGTTTTAGCTCACATCGGGCAGGGGAGCCTTGAGAAAATCCACAGAAGTGGGTCACCTTGGGCACTGGGCCTGATCCCAGCTTGGGAGCTGCTTGCTCAGTGTGTGTGTGTATGAGAGAGAGAGAGAGAGAGAGAGGTGACAAGGCAGCCAGAGCAAGAAGGAGGAGCGGCAGCAGGGGACTTTTGTGGTGGGCAGGGGGAAAGTGTTGGCGGTGGCATCCCTCTGGATGGAGGGAATGAGCCCCTGGGCAGCTGCCTGCAATGCCAGCCTCCCAGCCGTCTGTGTCAGCTCCAAAGGCCTCCTGCCTTCACCTGCTCCTGAGCTCTCTCCATGGTTCTGACGCCTCGCTTGCCTGCTCTGGCTCCTGGGCTTCTCCTGGTCGGCTCAGGCTGCCTGTCTGGTTTGCGTAAACACCTGAGCATCTCTGGGGGCCCTCAGCCTTGAAGCAGACACCTGAAATCTGGCGCCCCTTCTATGAGCCATGTCTTTCCCCTACCTGCCTTTCTCACAGAGCCCCTGGCTAAGGACGGCCCAGTGTCTCAGGAGCAGAGCCGAGGTTAATACCTTGTAAACCTCCTTGAGTCCCAGGAATGGGGGGAAAAGGTGGCTGATGATGATGATGATGATGATGATGATGATGATCCTGCATGTGGGAGAGCCCAGATCTGCTCTCTGGCTGAAAAGAATCAGGCGTCACAGGAGGGAAAAGTCTTGGAAGAGCTACAAACACAGAGACGTGTTTGAGCCACTCAGTAACCTGCTTTCTAGGCCCCTCAGGGCAGCGCACTTTGCCCAATGCCCTGGATCACGCTGGGGAGGCCGAGGGGGCAGCCTCCTGTTTTTTTTTGGGGGGGTGCCGGGGGCTTGGCTTGATGCCATTCCTGAGATGTGTTCTGTTTTAGGATTGGGCCTACTGGCTGGAAGTAATGGGAGTTCCAATCCCAATATAGCTGGAGGGCACCAGGTTGGGGGAGCAGACATTAGACTCTCCCACCTTCCTGCCCCCAAACCAGAGCCATGAGAGCAAAGCAGAGTGGGGCAGGACTTGGCTTCCGTGTAAACATACTTGCGGACACACCACTGTGGTGCAGCACTAGGGCAGAGAGAGCTGAACGCAGTTGCACCTCAGCCTCTGATAGATCCATTCGACCTGCCCACTGCCTGGTCACAGGCAGAGCCAAGAACAGGGGCAAAGGGAGGAGCCAGGTGTGTGCACATGTGGATCATTCGTGTCCCCCAAACTCACTGAGAGGTGCAGCGGGGCGTTCCTCCAGCTCTGTGCTGCTCAGTCTCCCTTGGCCAGCCCAGGGCTTAGGGCTTTTTCCTGTGCCTCCACACTCTCTTGACATTTTGGGATCAGGCCAAAAGGGACTTTTATAGGATCCCCTTGCTGCATGTGTGTGTGTGTGTGTACTTGTTTGTTTGTGTGTGTGTATAAGGATCTGTTCCTTTGAGTTGCCTGGCAGAGCCCTACCCCCAACGCACAGCTCCCAGGGCCTTTCTAAGAAACACCTACTCATTCCAAAGCCAGAAATATTCCAGCTGAAACACATCCGCCTCCTGCCCACCTGCCACAGAGTCGCTGCCCTTGGCTCCTCCTGAAGCTGCAGCCTGGCCCCTTCCTCCCCTCTTCCTCTCCTCCCCCCACACTTTGGGACTTTCTACTTGAGAATGGGCTCTCCAAGAAGAAGGAGGAGAATCTGCCCCTGGGTTAGGAGAAGCGGTGTGTTCTGGCTCTGCTCTAGATGCCGCTGGGACTTCATCTCCCAAAGAGCAGGGCCGATGACTGGGGATGATGGGGCTTGCATTCCCCATGTGGAGAGAGATGGTTTATTGCAGTGATGACTCCTCCTGTCTTCCTCCAGACAGTGAAGCCATTTCCATGGGGGGTGGGTGGGTCACAAAAGGTGCCAGGAAGTGTCCGGGAGAGTCTTTATTTGCGTTTCTTCAGGAAGGGGATTTGGAGGTGGGAGACCAGGGTCCCAATCCCTAATCCCCCATGACATCTGCAAGGGTCCTTGGACTCTTGCTCTACCTCCCTCCTTCCCTCAGCCTACACGTTTATGTGTTTCTGGGAAAGAGAAGTTCGAATCCCAAATCCCTCAGAAAGGAGATTTTTTTCCTTGCTCCCTCTTCCTCCCTCTTCTCTCTCTCTCTCCACCTGTCCCACCTTGCAAGGTTGGAAGGATAAAGTGAGAAACACAGTTAGAAGTATAGCTATTTCAGGGAAGGAGGCCTGTGTTCAAAACCTGAATCCTCCATAATGTTCACACAGGATGGACTTCCAGAGTCTCTTTCCTTCCCTCCTTCAGCCTGGCCAACCTCACAGGATGGTTGTGGTAAGGATAAAATAAGGTTTAAGGCCATACTTTTACCTCTTTAGTGTGTGTGTGTGTGTGGGGGGGGCAATAGACCTATGTTCGAATCCCAACGCCCCTGAAGTTCACAAGAGATGGCCTTCTTTGGGCCTCTCCCTGCGCCTCTCCCACAGCCCGTCCTACCTCACAGGGCTGTTGTTTTAAGATTAAAACAAGGGAGAAGGTTCTACATTTACCAATGCATGCGAGGGGAGAAGCCACCCCCGTCCCTTCACAGCTGCGACTAAGCTGCCACAGAGCTGGGGGTACGCACACAGAAGCAAATCCTGCAAGGGCAGGCAGCTCAAGCCCCCCTCCCCTAATTCAGGCAGAGAAGCAGGAGGGGGCTGAAACTTGGGGGGCAGGGAAGACCCCCCCCCACTAGCTCTTTGCCCGCAATGCAACTTCTGCCCCCCCCCCCGCCCATTTCCAGCCGCCTGGGCGCCCTTGGGGCTTGGCGGAGCTGTCCTCACCTGGTGGTGCTGAAGACGGTCCGGCGCCCGGCGGGGTCAGAGGCAGCGGCGGCGGCGGCGGCGGCGGCGGCAGCAGCGGCTGCCCGGGCTCTCTGGCGTCGCCCATCTCGCCCGGGGCCCGCATGACATCCCCCGCCCCGCCCCGCCCCGCGCCCCCGGGCATGCAGGGCGCGCGCGGAAGGAAGGCAGCAGCAGCAGCAGCAGCAGCAGCAGCAGCCAGACCCGGCGCTGCCTCCCCTCCTCCGCCTAAATTTAGCCGCAGCTCCCGAGCCCGGGAGTCTATATATATGTGTGTCAGAGCCCCCCCTTCCCAGGCACCCTTGCTTCCCTGCCGTCGCCAAGGCAACGGCTCTGGACGTCCTTTGGCTGGGATGCTCGGCAGCGGCACAGCTCCTCCGTCTCTCCCTGTGAAAAAGGATGGAGGAGGAGGAGGGCAGGGTGGGGGTGGGGAGAGACCCCCGGGACGCCACGTCGGCCTGGTTTGAGGGGCAAGGGGGCCTTCGGGGTTCTGGGTACCGCTCAAGGCAGAGGGGGCGGCCGATTGCCCCCCGGGTGTTATTGCAATCTTCATACGTAATAATAACAACTTTCAGGGCAAGAGCCCTCCCTAGACCAAGCCCCGTACAGTTAAACCCCCTAAAATGATACAGCGGCAAAAAAAAATCCAAACACATCTTGGCAGCACTAAAATTACAATTGCAGCTAAAAAACCAAAGCAGCTGAATAAAACATAATCAGAAAAAGGACAAGTCAGTCTTGAGGCCCGTCCTAAAAGCTTGTAGTGATTGATGATTTGTTATTATTGCATTTCTATCCTGCCTTTCCTCCTCCAAGGAACCCAAGGTAGCATACATACTCCCTCTCCGCCTCTCCATTTATCCTCATGACAACAACCCTGTGAGGTAGGGTGGGCTGTGGCTGGCCCCAAGCTATCCAGTGAGCTTCCATGGCCGAGTGGGGACTAGAACCCGGATCTCCTGACTCTTGTGGCCACCAGATGTTTGGGTGTACAATTCTCCATCAGCCCCACCATGGCCAAGGGTGAGGAATGATGGGAATTGTAGGCCAAAACACCTGGAGGGGCTCAAGTTGCCCACCCCTGCTTTAAGGGAAAGCAGCGGGTTGAGAAGCCAACTTAAACCCAACTCCCCCCACACACACACACAAGAAGAAAACCATTGCCGCCTCCGCCTCCAGAGTGTGAATCTCTTTCTGTGTGTTTGTGTGTTCATGTCCTGCCTGTGATTAAAAGACTTCAGGCCTTGCATAACCCTCAGTGTGGAATTAATAATGCATTGCTGGGCAAGTTTGCATTGCAGAGATAATCCACACACACACACACACACACACACACACACACAGCAAGCAAAGTGATCAAAATGGGAGAAGACACAGGGACAGGGGGGTTACAGGCCAAGAATGGCCTCATCCTGACTCTATTGACTGGACCTGTTCTGTCCATTCTGCCCCCCACCCCGCTTTCCCAAGTCATGGGCCCTGGGTCAGCGTCTCCCCACCTCTCCGTTTTACACTTCACAAATGGTGCAAGGCGAAGTGTGTTTTCCTTTGTACTTGGGATGCCCGCATATCCAAGCGTGAAAGGAAAGGTGAGGATTTTGCGGCTCAGTGAAAGAATCCTAGAACCATTCCATGAAACCGGTGGGCAGGTAAAAAGAAAATCTTCGCACGATTCGGAATTAATTTACGGAACGTGCTGGTGGCCATGAGCTTAGCGTGCTTACAGAGGGGAGGAGAGAGATTCAAGGAGGAGCGTGAGGAGCCTGGTCCATCAATGGCTCTTAGAAATTAGGGCTGGGAAGAGAACCTCCAAGATCAGAGGCAGACCACCTTAGAATGCTCTGCAGTGACCCCACTGCCCTCCTCACACCCTGCTTATGGGCTTCCCCTTGGTTGACCACTGCAGAAAGAGAATGCGGGGCCAGAGGGGCCTTTGCTCTGATCAAGCACGCTTAGGGTGCCATCCCTGATAAGGCCCTGCTCCTGGTTCCCACCCATTGAATTAAAGGGAGTTGGAATGGAAGATCTTTTGAGGGGTTCATTGAAGAGGAGGTGCTTCTTCTTCTGTGCTCAGGTGGTTTAGGCCTTCAGAGGTTAAAAACTCAACTCCTTGAACCGTGACAAGAAATGAGTTGGGAGGCAGTAGGGCGTAGCGGTTGGAGTATTGGACTTGAACCTGATCTCTCCTGGTTTAAATTCCTAGTCAGCTATGAAGCTCACTGGCCATCTTTGAGCCAGTTACTCTCTCCCTTTCAGCCTTAACCTTCTTCCCAGGGACAATGCGAGGATAAAATGGGGGTGGGTTAAAGAACCAAGCACAGAAAGGTGGGATATCAGTTGAATTAAATTAATATACATTTATTCCCCACCTTTCCTAGTGCACTTCCTTGTTTCTGACCTCTTTCTCATCATGGCTCCCACTTGCTTGCTTGGTGGGCAGAGAGCCAGGAGGCAGTGGGGGGGGGGGCTCTGCTCCTCCTACTTCTCACCACCACCGTTGTCTGGGCCAGAGCGAGAGGAAGGTGAACGAGCAGGTGGCACTGGGGGGAAGGAGGAGGAGGAGGAAGCCCGACTGTACCCACCTGTGACACCAGCCCTGCTTTTTACATATTTATTTATTTTATTTATTTATTATATTTATATACTGCCCCATAGCCGAAGCTCTCTGGGCGGTTTACAGTAAACATTAAAAAGTATACAAAATTTAAAACCATCAAAAACATAAGAGCAACAGTATAAAACAACAGTATCCATTTAAAAACAACAGTTCTGGGGTCCGTTAAAAAACAAACTTAGCGTTGTTAAATACTGTTAAATGTCTGGGAGAAGAGAAAAGTCTTGACCTGGCGCCTGAAAGATAACAGTGTTGGTGCCAGGCGAACCTCATCGGGGAGATCATTCCACAGCCGGGGGACCACCACAGAAAAGGCCCTCTCCCTTGTTGCCATCCTCTGAGCTTCCCTCGGAGTAGGCACTCGGAGGAGGACCTTAGACGTTGAGGGCAGTGTACAAGTAGGTTCATGGCAGGAGAGTCGTTCTGTCAGGTATTGTGGTCCCAAGCTGTGTAGGGCTTTATAGGTTAAAAACCAGCACCTTGAATTGGGCTCGGAAATGTATAGGCAGCCAAAGCAAGTGGGCCAGAATCGGTGTTATATGCTCAAACCTCCTTGTTCCAGTGATCAATCTGGCCACTGCATTTTGCACAAGCAGCAACTTCCAAACGGTCTTCAAAGGCTGTCCCACGTAGAGCGCATTGCAGTAATCTAATCTGGAGGTTACCAGAGTATGGACAACTGAAGCTAGGTTATCCTTGTCTGGATACGTATTCTCCTGAGATCTTTTTGAACCATTCTCTGCTCATTTCCCATTTAACCTTGCTTTGTTGTGGTTATGATCCAGCCTGCCCACAGAAGGGGGCTGTTTATATTTCTTGCTTCAAACACAGGCGTGGGAGGAGATTTTTTTTTAAACCCCTCTTTTTAAGAACATCTACATTAGGGGTGGGGGTGGAGGAAAGCGAGTCTTCTTTTAATCGAGATCTTCCCCTGCATGATAAAATGAAAAGCACCGCGGCTTGCTTGGGCAGAGGGTGTGTGTGTGTGGCTATCTCAGATGCACAAGAGCCCTGGGAGAAATCCAAACAGCAGCAGAGAACAAGAGCCGTTTTGTTGCTTCTCCAACCGAGCAAGTGAGAGGAGAGTTTTGCTTGTCTCAGCGAAAGCCGCCCTTCCTCGCCTGCAGCCGGCACGAACCAGTGGCAACAAATTGCCCCCTTCTGATCCGTTCGGATCTTGGGTGTTGTGACAGCGAGACTTCTTGACAGAGCTGGCTGGGGTTAGCAGACAACGCATTTTGCAAGTGGAGAGAGAAAAGAGAGAGAATCAGAGGAGAAGCAGGAGAGAGAGAGAGAGAGAGAGAGGCTGAGACAACGCAGGGTGGCATCTTCCACTGACACTCTTTTCACTCTGCCCGCCAGATGGTCGAGGTTCTCATGTGCCTGACCGTCAGATCAAATAGGTCCTTCTTTGCCCAGTACAAGAGGTTTTTTTTACTCCTGACCTGGGTTCGTGGGGGGCTTTGATCATGCAGAACACCCATTACCTGAGCAAGCGGACCAGGCAGAATCAGGAAAGCCCTTGCTGGATCAGAAAAGGAGAAGAGGCCGCATGTAATGGAAATAAACTCTGCTTGTGGAACTCTCTGCTGAGAGAGGGCAGGTTGGCTGCCTGTTCCCACCAACAGGCATTTTTATTCATGCAGGCCTTTGGCACGCAAGGTGGTCTGTTGGGTTGGGTATTCTTTTTATTCTGTTGTTGTTGTGTGTTTTCGCTGTGTGTTTAATTAGTCAGAACAAGTTTTGAGATGGAATTCGTAGAACTTTGGTGAGTTCGTTTTTTGCTGATTCACACATCATTATTTCCAAAAGCAGCTACCTGATGTCACACACACACACACACACACACACGTCACAACCAGCCCCCCCCCCACTGGTCTGTTGTTCTAAGCACATGATGCTGCCGTTGTACATCAGAGTCCTGTCTGATTAACAGCCATTAATAGAATTTTAGTTTTCTCACTTCATCTTGACTTTTGGGCTCTCTGTAGTTGAACACACCTGTTAAAAAATAAAAATAAAACCAAGAGTCCATTGAAAATGCAAAGCAAGGGCACAACCTTGGAGCCTGTGTTTCTGCATATTCAGAGCGGCGTGGTTGCCACCTAAAATCCCTTTCATCAGTGTGGCCAGAGCCTCCATATTAAACTATTTGTATTAGGTTGCTTCAATATCTAGAGATTACCCTTAAAGTGGCCACGGACACCACCAGTGTACCTGGCTACACAGCAGTGAGAAAATGTTTAATGGCCACAAGGGAGTAACTGACAACACAGTAGAAAGGGATTGGCAGAACTGTCCATGAAAGAATTGGTGTGAAGGAAACAGCGTAGACAAAACCCAGGCGTGATATGCTTGTTCTCTCTCGTTTTGTCCCCCTGCCTTCACAAATAGCCACCTTGTTTGACCTGCTTCCGGCTTTCGGGAACTCTGAGGCCACCTGTTCCATCTGCGTCGTCGAAAGGGACTTGGGTTTCAAGGTGGGATCGGCACAGAGCGTCTTGGGGCAATACGTGGCCCATGCAGGATCCCAAGGGGACCAGCAGGGAATGGAGAACGTGAAAGGTCCTGTCCACTCCACAGTCACCTGATACCCGTCTCCGGTTCTTTGTCATCCGTCTCCTCGCAAAGGTCACGTCTTTCAAGCCACAGAGGCTTCTGGGTTGGTTTCCCAGGATATTGTGTGCGCGTTGCTTTTGAGCTCTCTGGCATCCTGGCTAGTTGGTAGTGCTCTGAAGGAGTGGAGTGCACACACACACACAAGTATAGCAGAGGAATATTGAAAACAGAGCAGCCATGAACAGCTGTGGTTGGTGAAGCTGGTCTCTTGTCCTGCTCGGGCACTTCTCTCACAGACAAAGCTCTGGGCTACAGAAGGCGAAGCCTGCAAGGGAAACCCATCTTTAATTCAAGTGATGGATCCCCGATCTATCATCTGGAGGCCATATTCTGGCAGAGAAAGATACCTTGTCTTTCTACTTGCTGGTAAGATCAAATCCAGCGTAGCTTTGATTTTTTGTTGTATACATTTTTTGTTGTATACCTATACATCCTGGCTGAATTTTCCATCCAGTAAGATAGTGACATGATGTTTCTAAACACGGACAAGCACTAATATTATACATGAACATTTAGCTAAGAGTTCAGCCTCCTCTCTCAACTGTGTCCACCAGCAGGCTGTAAAGAGGGGGTTGAGTGAGGAAGTGAGGCTATTCCTTCTGCCAGCCCTGCTTTTTTCGTCTTCCCTCCTGATCCTGTTTTCTCTTTGTGCCGTGTCTTTTCAGATTGTAAGCCTGTGGGCAGGGACTACCCTGTTTTTATTGATTGCATGCATGTCGTGCCAAGAGAAGTAGGATAGAAATGCTCTACATGAATAAATGAATAAATAAGCAGACCATGCCTTTCTATAAAGTATCCAAGGCGGCATACATAATGTAGGTTATTCATTACATTTATATCCTTCCCTCCATCCAGCAAGGCACCCTGGGGGCTGTTCTCCCCCACCTATTTTATCCTCACAATAGCCCTGTGAGGTAAGTTACGCCTACTCTTCATAAAACTAATAAATGGAAGCCAACTTGCACAAAAAGATGTTGTTGTTCTCTTTCCTTTCCTCACTTGGATATACTCGGTCATTTTCTGCAATATACTGGGATGAGTTTGGGGATGGCTGACCTTTCAGGGCTCCCTTACTGCACAGCCCCTGCCCACCCACCCCGGACTCTATGGTTTATGTAAGGGAAGCTTTCACTGTTGATGGCTGATAACATTCTGGTGACGTGTTTGAATGGAGGCTAGGCTGCCCCAAGAAGGCAGAGGGGGATGGTTTCTTGTCATTAAGGACTGGAAAGGTGCAGAATCTCCAAAGAGGAAGCTGACAATTAAAGGTGCAGAATCTCCAAAGAGGAAGCTGACAATTAAAGGTGCAGAATCTCCAAAGAGGAAGCTGACAATTAAAGGTGCAGAATCTCCAAAGAGGAAGCTGACAGCTAAAGGCACAGGAGCCTAGAAAAGACACCTCAGCCCTGCTGCTTTGTCAGTTCACACTGGACCGGTTGATCTCCCAGCTGCAGGTTTTTAAACATTGTCCCCAGTCAGGTCTGAGAAGAGACAGGGGGCAGCCCAGAAAATGACGAACGCATCAATTTGGCAAGGATGACATTTGGATTTTCTGTAAAACGGGAGTGAAGAAAAGCTGGCACTTCCAGGGCTAAGCTGCTAGTGTGGAAGCCGCTCGCGGGTACTGACAGCAGGAATATCATACAAATCCAGACCTACAGCAAACACTGCCGGTCTCCAAGTGTTGGTGATCCAATTCACACACACGTTTTTATTTTATTTTATGCTTTCTTGTACATGGTTTCTTTCTTGTGAATCTCCATGGGATCTTCTGTACGATTCCATTCCACACCCAGTTTTACTAGTGTACTTTTACTTCTGGGGTCTCAGACCCACCTCTGAATTGAAATTTATTTATTATTTATTTATTTATTACATTTTTATATTACATTTTAAATGTATTACATTTTAAATTTACTTATTACATTCTTTTATTACATTTTAAATGTGGGCAAATGACTGTCTTGTGACCAGCCATGTTCACCATGGGAGCCATTTTATGAATGAGCAACCCCCTTTGCCACGGCAACCCTTTTGTGAGAGCACTCACGACACCCTCTGCATTCCAGATATTCCCACAAGCCCCAAAGGTTGGAGGTTCCAGTCCTGGTTAGTGAATGAATGAATGATTTTGCGGTTAAGATTGCCTGGTACAGGGACAGGATTTATTCAAAACAAACAGTCCCAGTCTTTCCCAAACAGTACAAATAAATAAATCAGAAAAAAAAGACTTTATTGAACTGGGACATCTACAAGAAGTGTAGCCGCCATTTGACATGAGAGACAGAGCAGAGTATCAAAGGCTGGTCTGGGAGAGAGGAATGGTTGGAAACAAAAGTTGAAACCTAGAGGCAGGAGGCAGGTGCCAAGAAACCTGTTCCTTTGTCAAGGTTAATTATGCTCCTTGGTACTACTGAACAATCACATTAAAGTTCAACACCAAAGTCTTTAGTAAGAAGGAAAACCACAGAATGTTCTGGAGATGGTCTCCTACAACATCTGCATTGTTTTGTCTGAAATCGCACCTGTTTCTCTGCATCCCAGACAGACGGGGCAACGCCAGGCCGTGACAAGTTGCAGCGCCACACCCCCTGGTCCTGGTGAATATGTCAAGGGCATGAGATTGTAACCCATGGGAACGCCTGCTGCTGGATCAGACTGAGCACCCATCGAGTCCAGCGCCCTGTTCCCCATCCTGGCTGTCCAGCTGCCGCTAGGAAGCCCACGAGCACGGCACAAGGCCGCGACACTCCATCGTAGCAGGCATCTGGCATTCAGGGGTATCCGACCGCTTCGACATGGGTTTTTTGCTCCTAGCCATCATGACAGCTGCTTTAATGGGTCCAACCAAGGTGGAGACCCCTGAGTCAGCTGCCCGTTCCACAGCCGGAAGCCGCTTGACCGCTCACAGATGTGGGGTAAATTGATTTAGCTGTTGGGGCTAAAAGTTCTTCATAAATCTCTTCTGTCTCTGAATTGGGTCCTATCCACCCACCCCCAGAACCCTCTAAGGCTGAGCTCGTGGCCTTCAAGGTGGTGTTTGTGTCAAGGGAGCTACCTATTCATCAGAGGAGCATGTTGAGAGGCAGGGCCATGATGGAGCCATCCAGATTCGTGGAATCACGGTTTTGTCCTCCTCCCCGAAGGAACCGAGAATTAACAGGAGCCATTCGGGTTGGAGAAGTGAGCCGAACTTTCAGCCTGTTTGTCCACTTGTTCTACATGAACCACCTGAGCAGCTGCTACGTGTTCAGCTCAAGGCCTTTTCCAGAGGTGGTGGCTTGCTGGCCTGGTCAGGTCTTCCAGAGGGCAGGAGAAGCCAGCGAGGCCCGTGGGCTTTGCAAATGCCGTGAACGTACCGATGCCTCGACACTGACCTGCGGGCGGCTCTCTTTGGCACGGCACCACCGCATCACAGTGCTCTGGGCCACAGGCGAGGGCTAAACCTAGACAGTGTTCATGTGGCCTTTAAATCCACCACATTCCCCAGTGGTAATTAAAATCCAACCTCTCCTCGTCCTCCCCCAGGTCTTGCTGGTGTTTTTCTGCCTTTTCCCCTCCCTGTTTCGTGACCCTTAACACGGAGAGCTTTGGGCAGTAACACAACGCTATCGCCAGTGAGCGATTTGATTTCCACCTCATTAACTTCCCTCTAAATCTTTAACCCTCTGCCTCTCCCTCCCCCCCCCGTGCCCCTCCCCTCCCCACTCCCGGTGCCAAGTTCTCTCCCTCCCTCCCTGCTGTCCCTTCTCTTTCTCCCTTTCACACTTGTGCCCAGCTCCTCCTCCTGCCTCCGCTTTCTCCAATGGCCCTTGCCACAGCTCTTCTCCCATAGGGCCCCCAAGGGTGTCAATCACCTCCCTCTACCACCCCCTCCTTTTAAAAAAATAATCCTTTCATTCAATTGAAGTTGGACAAAGTTTTGTCAGAGGTGGAGAGGGGGGAACAGGAGGCATAAAATCCATGGGGGAGTCTCTGCCTTTCAGAGCTGGGCGACTCTTATCTGATGGTGGGGACTGGATTTAAAAGCCCTCCGCAGCCTTCTCCCCAGTCCCTGAAGCGGCTGGAGGCTGGGTTTTGGACCCCTAAACTTGGCGTGTGAAGAAGTCCACACACAGGGAGACGAGAAGAAGGGGAGGGAAAGTCACCAAGGGCAGAAGTCGCGCCACCTGGAAGCTCACCTGCTTTGCTGTTCAGACCTTCTCCACACTCAAGGTAAGAAAGACTCACAAGACAGATGTGGGCAGGAGGAGATGAGATGGAGGGCGGTGGTGGTATGGGGGCCGGTGGATGGAAAGTCTTCTTGGGATGCTCTTCAACAGCCTTCTTGAACCTGGTCTATTCCAGATGTTTTAAATGACAGTTCCCCTCATCCCAAGCCAGTGTGGTCAATGGTCGAGAAGGCTGGGGCTTGCCACCCCAAACATCTGGAAGGCAACCGTGAGGGGAAGGCAGCTCCACAAGGTCCAAATCTTGGTGGTCCTTCATCCCTTTGAACTAGAGGTGAAGGGGAGTTGTGTAGGATGCCGAATGCACGGGTGGAGGGGAACTCTGTCAGCCTCCTGCGTAATATGGAGCACTGGCTAGAGATTGTGGACACTCCTTGCAGTGATGGAACCAAGCATCAAGCCTCCAAAACCCAGTATATTCTTGATTGCCTAAAACAATGTTTAGCAAAATGGCTGCTCTCTTGCGCACTTTTTGGTAAAGAGCTCAGTGGTCCTTTTCTTCCAACCCTCCAAGCACACCTCAGCTGAGCTTATTTCTTTGATGGTCTCATATCCCCTTCCAAGCGATCCTTTCCCAAATCCTGCTCCATACTCTGGGTGGCTCCTTTCCTTGGTTTGGGGCACTCAGTTGGGTGAGCTCAGAATATGGACATGCGTGTGTGTGTGTGTAACAAGCATGGCCTTTTGCCACGGGATCTCGCTGCCCAGGTGTTCCGTGTGTCCGGGAGTTGTTCCCTCTCCTTCTTGATGAGCTGGCATTCCTCAGCAGCAGGAAAGGAAAGGGGTTCTCCTGAGAAACAGGTGCCTAAAAAGCAGGTCCCTGTGCTTGGAACACACAAGTGTCCCTTTACGTAGGTGAGCTGAGATGCCATGTCACGGAAGGCCATGCTGGTATCTGTAGCACGCTGCTTGCAGGAAGGAAGAAGTGAGATGTGTGTGTGTGTGTGTGTGTGTGTGTGTGTGTGAGAGAGAGAGAGAGAGAGAGAGAGAGAGAGAGAGAGAGAGAGAGAGAGAGAGAGAGAGAGAGAGAGACCTTTGATTATCCAGTTCCTGGTGGGCAGTAATGGTTGTGTTCATCCATCTCTCGATCCATCCATTGTAGCTGTTTCTTGAATACTGTATTTATGATAAAAGCTATTAGCATTCCGGAAAGTACCCCATGGAGCCATTTCCCTGGCCCGCCTTCATTCCGAGTTTGCTTCTTCACTGGGTAAAAATAAGAATGTTTCCCTGCCAACGTTTGTTGGGTTGGCACCCCAAGGCCTATACAGCTCTACAGGTTGGGGAGAGACCATAATGTAGGCTACGGCCCTATAGGCAATCCATATGAGTGTAATACCTTTATTAGGACTACCAAAAGTTCACAAAAAGATGTGTAAGCTTTCTAGATCTTCAGAACTTTTTATCAGGCTATATCTTACAAAAAAAAACCCACAACTTTTTGCTCAGGGGAAGGACTGTAGCTCAGTGATGGAGCCTCATACAACAGATTCCAAGTTCAATCCCCAGGGGGAAACACCCTCATGTCTGAGACCCTGAAGGGCTGTTGCTGCCAGCCAGTGTTAACAATATTGGGCTAGATGGACCAACAGTCTGACAGCATAAGGCAGCTTCCTATGTTCCTAAGATTGGTGGGCAAAAACCGAGTTGATGGTGAAATCACAGTATAATTAAGGCAACTTCCTATGTTCTGCAGATGGTGGAAGCATTATTGAGTTCTTGGATGAATTATTGAATCATTACCCTCCTGTGAGCCCCCTTGAAAGAAGTTCATAACAATATTTTTATATTTCTATAAGGCACATATTCCAGCGGGTGCTGAGGTTGCATTCCAAACTGCAATAGAATAGACTCAGTGCTCCCAGTTAGTACATAAAATAAATATAGACGTATGAGAAGCCATTATTAAAAAGTGGGGGGGAAACAAAGCGAAGGAAGATGAACTCAATGGTTGGGCCAGAGCACTTGGAGAACAAAACTAACCTTGGTTTTCAGGAGGTCTTAAAGGGGAAGGAGAAAAGAAGAAAAGATGAATTTGTGGAGGGAAGCGATTCCACTCTGTGGGACGCCTTACAACAAGCCCTGCCAATAAGACACAGTCGCTAAAGGGCAGGTAGGGTCCGGACACTCACTGTGAGGTTTCAAGAGTACTTCATTTGGCATCAAGGTAGCCAATGAATCCATTTAATTTACTGGTCCATTTATAAGCCACCTTTCTGGAGTAGCCCCATCCAAGGCGGTGCACAAAATAAAAGTATAGAAATAAAGATACAGTGAAAGAATGTAAGGAAGGTGCAATCCTGTTAACATTTGTACGGATGTTAAGCATGAAGGGATATGTGGTGGAGACGGCTAGGATGGTTGCCTCTCCTTGGCTATGTTAGAAGGCCCTTCATTGGAAGGTGTAGGAATACAGAAGGGATGAACAGACGTAAGACTCATTTGGTGGGAAGAATTCAAACAATTTCTAACGTGAACTTTTATCCTTATTGAAATTTATGTCAGCATTCTCAGTTACAGATGTAATGGGATGTAAGGCATTTAGGGGCTGAGGAAAAAGCCAAGATGTAAAAATAATAAAAATAAACGTGAATTGGACAAGTTCCTAGTCCACATGATTCAGCCACCAAAGGTTTTCTTTCTTTCTTATTTTCCGCAAAGGTTTTCTTGATGGCCCCTTTCAAAAGTGCATTTCGAAAGCAAAATGCTAAAATATCTGAAATTCAAGATGGAAGAAAACAAAACGAAAAAAACCCATTGGGTTTGGGGAATTATGTATAATTTCATTTTTGCTCAAGATTCTGGCTTAAGCAGGAAAAGAACTCAAAGGCCTTGTGGCCCAGGAGCCCGGTCTTAGCTAAATTGACTTCTACGATGCGAGACAAGAACTTGGCTGCAGACAAAGAAGCTGGCATGGGTGTGTTTGGGTGATAAGTCCTTACCCGCTGCATGCTGTCAGATAATGTGAAGTTCGGCAGCATACCTGCCTTGGAGCACTGGCACGGTGGATGGAGAGGCAACGATCCGAGCTCCATTGAGCTGCTTAATCGCTGTCAATGTCCACATTAGCTAAGTGGGGAACTGGGAAAGCGGGAATTAAGGCACCGGTCTTGATGCTTCTGATACCCAATCATAGAATAGTAGAGTTGGAAGGGGCCTATAAGGCCATCGAGTCCAACCCCCTGCTCAGTGCAGGAATCCACACCCTAAAGCATCCCTGACAGATGGTTGTCCTGCTGCCTCTTGAAGGCCTCTAGTGTGGGAGAGCCCACGACCTCCCTAGGTAACTGATCCCATTTTTGTACTGCTCTAACAGTCAGGAAGTTTTTCCTGATGTCCAGCTGGAATCTGGCTTCCTTTAACTTGAGCCCGTTATTCCGTGTCCTGCACTCTGGGAGGATCGAGAAGAGATCCTGGCCCTCCTCTGTGTGACAACCTTTTAAGTATTTGAAGAGTGCTCTCATGTCTCCCCTCAATCTTCTCTTCTCCAGGCTAAACATGCCCAGTTCTTTCAGGCTCTCCTCATAGGGCTTTGTTTCCAGACCCCTGATCATCCTGAAGGTGCAGAGGAAATGTGTATAAAGGGTCTTTATCTTCCTTGCTGAGGGCTTCACATTATTCTGTCATGAAGCAGCAGCGATGAGTGGAAATAATCCTGTTCTACCTCGCCAACCAAACAACACCGTGCAATTGGTTTATCTGACTCCATTGAGTAAATGGATTTGCTCTTCCAAAGTGGATTGGCCGATGGAATGGGCCAAGCCACAGCACCTCTGTTCAATTAGTGAAGAAGCTCTAGGAGAGAGAGAGAGAGAGAGAGAGAGAGAGAGAGAGAGAGAGAGAGAGAGAGAGAGAGAGAGAGATGGAGACACCTAATTTCATTTATGTGTATTAGAGCAAAAAAAAGAAAAGAAAAGAAAAAGGGAACAAGAATTTCATATGCTTTGTTCTTTCCTTGCATTTTAAAGAGGGGAAAAACCCACAACACATCTAAGAAGAAAGTATTGGCCAAGCAAATAGATAAGAGGAGGCAATGGCCATAGCTAGACTTAAGGTTTATCGCTGGATCGTCCAGGGGTCAAACCTGTTCATCTAGGTGACACACAGGGGATCCAGTGCTCAGGCAGGGGCGAACCCTGGATGATTCCAGGATAAACCTTAGGTCTAGCTGTGGCCAATATTTCTGTGTGCGTGTGGTTGGTTGGTATGAAATTTCAACTAATGTCTGAACTGGTGGGTAAGAACTGGAGGAGATTAACCAGGAACAGGACCTTGGGGTTGTGGCGGATGGTTCAAGACAAAGATATGAACCCAGGATGTGCAGGGAGGTGATAAAAAACTGCGCACACTTCTGCTCACATCCAAAACCAAAATGGGTATTGGAGAGCCAGGAACTGTGGGGAGGAAAGAGCAGCTGAACCTACTGGCGGGTTGCAGTAGCCTCCCCTCTGAGCAGGACAGGCAAAAGCTTAGGTCTTTGCTGTTTAGGGAAAAGCTGGCTCAGGTGGGGTACTCCAGGGCTTCATAAATGATGCACAGGAGGAAGGGAGGAGGGGAAATCCCTCATCTCCAATCCCTGCTCAGAGTTAAGGCAGTAAGGAAGCTTGTGGGTCATACGAGGACTTCCCGAAGTCCATATTTGGCTTGCAGGACATAAGTTTGCTATCCCTGGTATAGATAAAGTGTGATGGAGGGCAGGGGGAGAAGGAAGTTGGGGTCATCCTACGAAAGGGATAGGTTTGGGATGCAGGACAGACAAAAGAAATCCCTTCCTCACACAGTGCAAAGTGAGCTTATGGAACTCACTGCCACTGGACACTGTGATAGTGGTCAGTGTCCTAGATGGCCTTGAAGTGGATTAGGCAAACCCACAGAGGAGCAGCAGGAGGAAGGAGAGGAGATGGCACCAATGTCTGTCAGCCAGGGAAGCAGCATAAAGCTTCCATGTTCAGAGAGAGTCGGGCCTTTGATTCCCAGCGACCGGAGAGCAAAAAGTGGTTGCTTATTGCTTTGTGCCCTGCTTACGGGTTCTTGTAGCGATGCAAAACCTGGCATAAACGTGGACGGCCTCCCTGAAGCAAAACATTCAGTAGGCATTTCTAGGGAACTTAATTTTGCTAGGACTGGCGTGATTTCCCCAGAGAGAGTTTGTGTATTTTGCACATCTCCGGTAAGTTCGGAATAAATCCTTAGTGGTTGATCTCCTCAAAGGTCTTGAAGAAGAGGGACAGAAATGCATTGCTACCACGGAGCATCTCATGGCAGGATGTTGGGGAGCCCTTTTAGCCTTCCCCTCTCTCTCTCCTCGAGTGCAAGGGAGGACAGCAGGACTCCTGAACCTTTCAGAGTTCAGGCCAGGGGGAATTTACTGTGCTGCATCTTTTCCCCACACCTGCCTGGCGTGACAAGATCCACCTACCCAAATCCCCTCTTCTTATGCAGCTCTGAAAATTTGAGGACACCTGCAGCTGGACTCTCTTGCATCTGCCCCCCCTTTCCCCCATCCTCCCCCCCCCCACTGCTCCCTTCTCCACACTCTCTTGCACAGCTCACCTCTCTGTGGCCCAGAGCAGGCGGGGGGGGGGGAGATGGAGAGGGGGAGATAGAGGGAGAGAGGAGGCAGCGGGCTCCTCTCTGTGCATACTAATGAAGCCGTGATTGTCAAAGCTCTTTTTGTGTGCCCAGAAGCTCCATTCAGGCCTTCTCCTACGGGGCATACAATGGAGGCACTGTCTGGTCTGTTCTCCCTACAAAACAGTCAAATGCTTTCACCTCGGTTCTCTCTCTGCCCCCCACCCCCCCGCCCCGCGCTTTCTCTGGAGCCTGGACCCGAGGCTTTCAAAGCCAGGAGCTTTTGGTTTCCAGGGCCTGCAGAGATTCAATGGGGAGCTGTCCAGCCTCACCTTCAAGCCCATGACTCTGTTTGGGGTCTGGCAATGGGGCCATGTTGAAGGGAGGTGGGGCTGAGTGGGGGCAAGAGCAGAAGGCCCCAGGTTCGGTCCTCAGCACCATCTCCAGATAAGGCAGGACAAAACCCTGCCTGACAGCCGCTGCTGCCTGTCAGTGTCAGCCATGCTGGGCAGTATGAGGGCAGCTGCAACCCAGAGTCTGGTGGCACAGTGGTCCATGAGACACTGGCTAGCCTTTCAGGTGGCACAGGACTCTTTGTGGCTGGTGGCAAGAAAGAAAAGGAGGATGAGGAAGGAGCCCTGCTTTTGTGGTTGTGATGGATCCCCATCTGGCATTGTGAAGCCTGCATGGAGCAGGGCCCCTGAATTAGACCAGGGACCCTCAGGCCCGGGGACAAACCTGGGGTCCCAGCCTGGCCCTCCAGAGTTCTCCAGAGGGCCCACCCACTTCCCCACCCACTGCTCATTGGGGAGGGAGGGGGGTTCCTGGCTTTTGTGTGGTCCCCCCCCCATTCTAAAATGCTGAAATGCCTCCCCATGCTCCTTAAAATGATGGGTAGGAGCAAAAGAAATGCCTCTCCTTCCAGCGCTGTGATTCTGGTTCTCCATGAGGCTGTTGGGAAGAGGCTTTGCCAGGGAGGACAGAGAGGGAGAGAGGCGGAGGCAGTGGGCGTCCTGGTGGGGGCTGGAAGAGGGCAGGTGGGCGTCTTCCAGCTGGCAGCGCTTCTTCCCTGCCTCTGTGGCCTGGCCTGGCTGGCTTGCTCTGTTCCAGCCACGGGTTTGTTTGCAAATTCTTGGCTTGTCACATTCTATCACCTCAGTGGGGAGCCGGATGGGAGGGGCGGCGGAGGACGGCGCCCGTTTCCCCACTGCCCACCAGGCCCAGAGGATGACGAGAAGCCATTCTGCTTCTGCACGGAGGATGAACGCACCGTTTGGGGAAGGAAGGAGGCTGGCCCAGATGCAGGCGGCGTTGCCTCGCGCGCGCTGGTTGCAAAACGGAAGTGTTCTCGGCATCTCCTGGGATTCTCAAATAATACTGTTGCGGCGAGCGCCCCTGAAGTGCTGCGTGGAGAGCAGGCAGAGGCTTGTGGGATCTGCTCAGGGGCTGGGCTTCTTTTCACGAGGACCCTGAGATCCCCCTGCAAAGAGGTGGCTCAGGGAGAATGGGGTCCTGTCCTCCACCCCACCGGAGGCAGCGGGCTAGTTTAGGGGGCCCAGGGCAGATTCCCTGGCCCACGCAGCTCGGTCCTCAGACAGCCAGGAGCAGCTGGGGAGTCCCAGGGGGAAAGCTGGGAGGCTGCCACATGGCAGGCCTCAGCAACTGCTGCCTGAGGCGCTTGTCTCGCCCTGACCAATAGTGGGGCCGGCCGTGCCTTTCGCAATGGTTTCCCTCAAAGCGGGACTCCCGGCTTTGGTGTGGCCGACGGTACACGGATAATTGCTGTAGGTCTTGCCCATCTGGAATTCGCCGGCGTGCCCTCCGTGCTCCCATCTGGTCCCTTGATGCTCAAACACGAGATTTAACAAGCTGACTCTTGTTCTGAGTTCCACCATGTTGCCCTGAAGGAAGAAACCTATTTCTGGCGTAAGTTTTTCAAGCCACCCAGGGTTATAGTTTAACTAAATGTGCTGGAGGCTAGGAAGGCGGCGTGATGTTTCTGCAGTGCCAAGAGGGAGGCGTCCCTGCCGGAACGTTTTCCCAAGACCATGTTCCTGGCGAGGAGGCTCTGTGGCTTCTCTGCAGCCCATTCTTTTAAAACACCTGTCGCCGCCGCCCGCCACGTGGTTTCCCCAGAGACTGGGCCCATCGTTCTGTGAGGAAGGAGCAGGGAATGATCAGCCCTCTCCCAAAACTACAGTTCCCATGAGTCCTAGAGAGGAGGCCATGACAGGGAAACAGATGTGAAAGCCAGAGATGCTACTGCGTCTTGGTCCGTGTGGCTCAGCACTCTCTACGCGGACTGACGGCGGCTCTCCAAGTCTATGTTCCTCAACCTGGTGCCCTCCAGATGTCTTGGACTGCAATTCCCATCATCCCCAGCTGGGAATGATGGGAGATGCAGCCCAGCCTGGAGGGCACCAGGCTGGGGAAGGCCTCTCTGTGAAGTTAGGGCCTTTCAAGGCCCTGTTAGCTGAGGTTGAGAAGCTGAGAGTCAACCAACTGCACGAAAAGGCCTTGGATTCCATTTCCAAGAGTGTTTCTGGCCTTTGCAGTACAGCCCTACGCAGGCAGGCAATTGGAACCCCGGGTCCAATATTTGGGAAGATAGAGAACGTCTTTCTCTGGTGCGTCGGGGGGGGGCATTTACAGGCGGCATTGGGGGAGCACTCCGCCCAAAGAGGGATGGTGGCACGCCTTGTGTTCCTCTTGGAGAGCAGGTAATGAAAACTTTTGCCTAGTGCCACTGCATAGCTCTCTCCCTCGTTAATGCAGGTCCGAAGCACAGGGAGTTAATGTTTAATGCCTGCAAGACGTTAATGGCGCTCTGCAGGGACCTTTCTCTTGCACAGGATTTTTGACATTTGAGGACTGGCTTGGCAAGGGAGGGGCCCCATCTGAAAGCAACGGAGTGGATGTGCAGGGGTGGGGGAAGCAGCAGTGGCAGCTCCTCTATCATGCGGAAGAGGTCGCTTCAGCAGCTGCTGCTCCTCGCAGCTTCAGGGACGCGTGACGAAAGGCAAAAATGGCTCATCTTTTAACCTGAGATTCACAGCGGAAGTGGCCAAGTGTCCTACTTACAGAGAACCGTCCTCTGTTTTGGGGAGCTAGCAGAGCACGGCCCTCTGTTAGAAGGTGTCCTTTATTTGAAGGACTATGTGAAGACAGGTTTCAAGCCACAGAACCCAAAGGAGGGAGAGCACGGCCCATCAGGAGTGAGTACCTGGGGAACAGGTTGAGCAGGTACAAGCTCACCTGGCCAGTCTTCTCCACCATGGTTTTGTAGTTTGATTTAAATTACAGCTATTTCTAAATTCGCACCTTTACACTTACATATGCAAACTTCATGCAAGCCGGTGTCCTCTCTTTTGGTGATGCATCAGGGCCCCCCCTGATACTGTGACCTACAGCACAGGTCAAAGTGCCCCGTGTGAATGTAGCATAGAGCAGAATACCTCTGCAAAGATGTTCACTCTCAAAAACTTGGAAGCAGAATGTGCGGAAGTCAGGAACAAAGTCTGTAAGTGGACTATGATTTCCAGTTTCATTTCTCCCTCGGCCTCTCAAGCACAGAATTTCTACAGAAAAACAAACACGGCATTCTCGACTTTTAGTATGAATTGAGGATGGTTCTAGTTGGACTTACATTTTGTGGCGTTAATTGTATTTTGGCGTGCGTTCCCCCTCATGGGTGCAACAACTTAACGTGACATAAGCATGTGGTTCCTCATGCGTGTATTTTTACTTGCTGTTGTGCTGCAATATGGTTTATGTGGTCTTATGGATACCTCAGCACTTAGTCCTCATGTATGTGTGGTAAAAAGCAAGACAGACATGTATCATATAAGTGAACACAGGTGTATGATAGGAATCCCAGCCCTGAGCTAGGAGCAGCCACCAAGTGGTTTTGGGCAGGTGTCATCGACGTAAATCTTCCAGAAATGATGGCTGTTTCTTCCCAAGGTTGATAAAACACTCCCTGGGAAGGCGGCATTTCATGGGAATACACCTTTAACGAACCCAATCTTTTTCTGTTTATCAGGAGGTTGAAGAAATGACTTGGTTGTACTACAAAGAGAAGAAAGCGTTCGAGGGACTGGGTGCTCTTTCATCAACCCGTGGGCAGGGGAAGGGGAGGCCGGACGAGAGCCAGTGGCTGGGAGTTTAAAATGGGACATCTTCCAATTAGGATAAACGCAGGCGTTTCAAAGGCAAGAGGGCCCAAGGGTCCGTGAGATGGCTTGGGCAGGGCAGGGCGTGCGAAGGGCAGGAGATTTTGCCGCTGCTGGTTCTCC
Organism: Elgaria multicarinata webbii; assembly: GCF_023053635.1. Classification (NCBI taxonomy): domain Eukaryota; kingdom Metazoa; phylum Chordata; class Lepidosauria; order Squamata; family Anguidae; genus Elgaria; species Elgaria multicarinata. Next base: position 16,367,949 of record NC_086191.1, on the reverse strand, counting down.
TGGTCCAAGGACATAGGAGCCTTCCGTTTGTGAGCCTCGTGATGAATCGGACAGCGCTAGCTCTGACCCACAAACTCTCACGCCACAATACGTGCCAGGATCCCTCGTTGTTGTTGTTATTTGCTAAACAGACTAGCAGGGGGTTTCTGTCAGAAATTTACCTGGTGAGTTTTCCTGGCTGTGCGCTTCAACTGTTCGTATTTTCTAGTCCCTGTAAATAACTGGCCCACTTCTTGCCTTTTGGAGAGGCCTTATTAAGACGTGGCTGATGTGAATTGTCTCTTGTGACCAGGCACACAAACACCTCATGCCCAGTGCGCCTTTCCGCGCACCCTGCAGTGCAGCTTTTCCCGACCTGGACTACAACACACCTTTGGGTGTTGCATGGCCCCCCGTTTCACCCTGCAAAATGCTACAGGGGTACTGTGCCTTGGAACAAGAGCGGATCTGGGCTAGTTAAAACGAACCTGTGGCTTAGCTTTGGATTAGTTAGCCCTTAGCACAATTTAAGTAGCTATATTTTAAGATTAAGCATTTTAAGATATAGGTAGTCAGAGTAGCTAAAGGTTGAATCTAGTTCTGGGCTCCACAATTCAAGAAGGATGCAGACAAGCTGGAGTGTGTTCAGAGGAGGGCAACCAGGATGATCAGGGGTCTGGAAACAAAGCCCTGTGAAGAGAGACTGAAAGAACTGGGTGTGTTTAGCCTGGAGAAGAGAAGATGGAGGGGAGACATGATAGCACTCTTCAAATACTTGAAAGGTTGTCACACAGAGGAGGGCCAGGATCTCTTCTTGATTCTCCCAGAGTGCAGGACACGGAATAACGGGCTCAAGTTAAAGGAAGCCAGATTCCGGCTGGACCTCAGGAAAAACTTCCTGACTGTTAGAGCAGTACGACAATGGAATCAGTTACCTAGGGAGGTTGTGGGCTCTCCCACCCTAGAGGCCTGCAAGAGGCAGCTGGACAAGCATCTGTCAGGGATGCTTTAGGGTGGATTCCTGCCTTGAGCAGGGGGTTGGACTCGATGGCCTTGTCGGCCCCTCCCAACTCTGCTATTCTATGATTCTATGACTCCCACACTTCCAAGGGGTGTTTAACACACACACACACACACAGAGGGAGAGAGAGAGAGGATTTTGTCCCTCTTGCTGGCTTGGGAAGTTTAGCAAGGTTTCTACAGCATTCTTCACTGACAGCCACGTTCTGCAGGGGTCCTAACAAAAAGGGGAGACCCCAGATCCTCATTCTGCTCCACTCCCACCCTGCAGCAAAGCCAGGCCACCTTTCTTGGTCATGTGTCTCTGTTTCCTGCAGTGGCAGAAACCCCGTCCATCCATTCCTGTGTCTTCAGGTGAGAAAACCGATCTGCCTTTCCACAATGCTACCTTTGTCCTACCCTTTTGGGTTACGATGCCAGCCTGCCTCCAGTTCCTGGCCTCCCTCCCTGTCATGTATCAGAAATCACATCTGGGTTTTAAAAACACTTTGCCTGGAGGAGGTCCAGGAGTTCTTTCGGAGGGAGCCTCGGTTCCTCCCAGGTTGCCCTGGCTCAAAGAGCCGGGTGAAGAAGCGCCGGAGAAGGAATATGTTTGGGCTGATGGGTAGGAATGGTTTCAGGGAAAAGTGCTTTAGCAAAGGGCAGGCTGGAGTGTGGGTGCCTGCAGTGTGGATGCAGGCTCCTTTCTCTGGTCACATTGAGTTAAAAGCTTCCTGCTATTGATTCATAGTACCAGTGAACAAATTATTGTAAGGGCCAGAGTGAGGTGAGTGTTGAGGATAGAGGGTTGGGGAGGGAGAACCAGGTTCAGGTTCAAGCAACTCAAGCATCTAATCTGATAGAGTAAAGCGGAGTGTGTACAGAAAAGAGTCAGGAAGCTCTGGTGCAAAATTTACCAGACCGGTGGGCTTGCTAGGTGGGCTTAGACAAGACCCTCAGCCTCAGCCCCCTCCACACTTGCCCTCCGATTGGAAACCCACCCACCCTGCCGTTATCTCAGCTGTGTGAAAGCTGGCTGTGTTACTTAGTGGCGAGGGAAAGGCACTGCATACATGCTCAGAGGTACTCTCTAATTGTCCCTTACACTAAAAAGATGTCCCAGAACTGGGGCCCAGCTCAAATTAAGACTTGACCCCGTGTCCTCAACGCCTACAGACCAATAGCTGACCTGCCTTGATGTCTCCTGCAGGCTGAAGACTGTAAGCTCTCTGGGGACAGGGACCCCAGAGTCCCATTAGCACTGAATAAATTTGGTTTGTTACTTAAGCTTGCAAGATCCACGCTCCCCCCTGGCCCCGCAGGGAGCTGGGAGCCAGGCTCAGTAGACAAATGCACTTCCTTCCCCCCTCCACTCTTTTTGGTACCTCTAAAACCCTCTTCCTTAAAAACCTTTCCTTGGAGGCTGTCCCAGGCACAAGGGTATGTGGAACACAATCTACTGCCTATGGGCTGCCAAGGCAGATGGTCAACTCAGGTTTCGGATAAGTGATGGCAGAGGGTCCAGATCCGCTGCCAGTACTTCGGCATCTCTCCCCCTTCAACAAGAGCTAACTTAGAGTCTAAGCCTACTGAAAGACGCTTTGGCAAAATAGAAACAAATTCAGATTTGGCGCAACGGCGGCTGCTGCTACTCCGGGGTGGTACAGCAAAAACACAGGGTTGTGGAAGGTTCCCCCTGCACCACCTCCACAAGGAAACCAGGAACTGCCAGCCGGAGCTCTGGTGGCTTCGATCCACCGGCCAGGTGTGCCCTCAGCCTTGCCAGTCTCCTTTCGTTCCTGCCTTCCCCGATCCTCTGGGCCACTGTGGGCTTTGGGTGAAGTGAGGCAAAGGCTGATGTTGTGGATCGCTGCACCAGGAAGACCACGCACCTCTTTGGAGGCAGGTTCACCCAAGATGCCACGAGCAGGGGTGACATTTCAGCGGCGTCAAGGAGGCCGCGGAAGGGAAGGGAACCTTTGTGCGGGACTTTGGTTTGGTAGCGGGATGACAGGCCAAAGGCTCCCTGGCGGGGGTCCCATCTTTAAAGCTCTTAAAGCATGAAATGCTGGGAAGGCCAGGAGGGGAAGGACTTGGACGGAAGCAGACTCTTTTCTTTGAGGAAATCTTTTGCCCGGTCCGGCCATTTTTGATGACTCAACTGGAGGCCTCAGAACACCCCGACGTGGCCAAGTCAGACAAAGGGAACTCAAGGAAAACAACGACAACGCAACCCAATTTTGGCTCCAAGGGTGACTTTCCTTGGAACCATCTTCGCTGCCCCTCATCTTGACTGAAGAGAAATTCATCCTCACCCAAACCAGTGTGACCCCGGAGAGCCTTGGCAACACTGAGCTAGCCAAGAGGAAATCCTCGTGCCAACCCAGGCTCGGAACTGGACGGGAGACACTGGGTCCCCTTTGCCGCAGGCAGAGAGGTGGACGGGCAAAGAGCTCCCTGGGAGATGTGGCAGGGACGCTGGGGGTGAGCGAGTGGGGCTGCGTTTCCTGCCCCCTTTCACCAGAATGAAAGTGCCACGCAGGGCCGGCTGCCTGACTCGGACCCACCCCAGGGCTTCGCTTCAATGAGACGCTTCCAAACGCTGACACGTCAGGATGAAAAGGGCCTTTCTTGTTTCCGGCCCCCCTGGGGGGGGGTTGTTTTCTGTTTGCAGGGAACAAGGTTAAAGGGGGGGCAGGCTGGAGAACGGGCAGTGACTCGTTCAGAAACACACGGGGGTTTGTCTCTGTGCTTCCCTTTCTTTCCTCATTTATTTATTGAGCTTCAAACACAGAAGGAGGAGATGCAATTAAAAGGAGGCTCGTCCAGCAGGCCAGCACCACAGGGCTCTGCGTGCGAGGAGGCAGAGCCTGGTTCATCGTGGCCTCACTGCTGACTTCTTCTGGCATGCTTCTTAGAAGGGTCTTTGTTCATTTCCTTTTAAAATGCAGGACATTTCAGGAGCAGGAAAGGAGGGAGGTCATCTTGGGATGCTGCTGCTCCTGTTAGTGCAGAACCCAGTCCATTTCCGTGGGGGATACCTTCTCTCTCAGTGTGTTCGAAGTAGGAACTAAAAGGTACAGGGCAGGGACCGAAGTGAATCACACAAGGCTCCCCCTCACCCCACCCACCCAATCAAGGCCTCACTCTGAAGACTTGGAAAGCAGGAGCTAAGGTGAAGGTGCCCCCCCCCGCTGTCCCCCTGCAATTCATAGAATCATAGACTAGCAGAGTTGGAAGGGGCCTACAAGGCCATCGAGTCCAACCCCCTGCTCAGTGCAGGAATCCAGCCTAAAGCATCCCTGACAGACGGCTGTCCAGCTGTCTCTTGAAGGCCTCTAGTGTGGCATCACTTTCATTGCATGATGGATACAGCCTGGCTGTTACAATACTCATCATTGAGGGAGGGCTGGGCGTCGCCATTTCTTCCTAGGCTGGCCTCCCTCGTAGGAAATATAGGTAGGTCTTATCCAGAGTCAGGCCCCCTGGGTCCATCTGCCCCAGTATTGTCAACACGGACTGGCATCAGCATCTTTCCTGGGTTTCAGGCAGGAGTTTTCCCAGCCCTGCCTGGGGATGGTGGTGGGGTTTGAACCCGGGTCCTTCTGCCATTGAACTACATCTGGGGCTGGCTTATGGCTCTTGCCCTGTTGTAAGTATCTGGGTTGTAGTTGTGCTTTGTGCTACGTGAAACAGGAGTCGCCGGCACCATTCTGGCTGCAGGGGGCAGATCCGGGCAGCCTCCAAACCTGGCCAGGTCAGCAGTGCTCTGTCTATGGGAAACACTGACTGTCAGGGGATGTTATTACAAGAAGCTGAGCCCGGAGATGCCCTGTGACAGCCGTGAAAGTGCCGCCTCTGGGCATTCTGGGTCAGAGCAAGGGACAAGAGCCATGGGGCTGATCTTGCAGATCCTCCGGCTTTTGACAAGACGTGGCAGCATCTCTGCTTCAGGCGGAGGGGACCAGTGCTGGGAGTCAGAGAAGATTCGGAATGGCTCTGCTGGGTCAGGCTACAGCTTTGGCTGGCTTAGCAACCCTCCTGCCTGCCAAGTCAGGTCGCCAGACAAAGTCCTCAGGGGAATTTGGAAGAGGGCTCCACACTTCAAGGAGGATGCAGACAAGCTGGAGGCGGTTCAGAGGAGGGCAACCAGGATGATCAGGGGTCTGGAAACAGCCCTGTGAAGAGAGACTGAAAGAACTGGGCATGTTTAGCCTGGAGAAGAGAAGGCTGAGAGGAGACATGATAGCGCTCTTCAAATACTTGAAAGGCTGTCACACAGAGGAGGGCCAGGATCTCTTCTTGATCCTCCCAGAGTGCAGGACACGGAATAACGGGCTCAAGTTAAAGGAAGCCAGATTCCAGCTGGACAGCAAGAAAAACATCCTGACTGTTAGAGCAGTACGACAATGGAACCAGTTACCTAGGGAGGTGGTGCGCTCTGCCTCACTAGAGGCCTTCAGGGATGCTTTAGGATGGATTCCTGCATTGAGCAGTGGGTAGGACGCAATGGCCTTATAGGCCTCTTCCAACTCTACTATTCTGATACTATGAGGAGAATGAAGAACCCACCACAGTTGGGCACACGTTTGCTGTCCCCTTTGCGGGGAGGAGACGGGGGGGGGGGGACCTTGAACATGCTCCACAAACCGTTCATTTGGCTGCTTCTTCAGGGCCAACTGGGGTAATTGCCTTGGCAAAATGGTGCCACAAATGGGATGGGGGTGGTGGGTGGTGTTTTCAAAAAAGGCACACAGACGCCACTATTTGGCTTATGCCGGATGCCTGAATGAACTCAACAAACCTGTGCTTGCGGTATCTATGTTTTATAAAACTACGCCTTAGCACTGCTAAGGCAAACTGGGGCCATTTTACCATATCCGGGCTTATGGGGACCCCTGCTGGAGCTTAGGAAAGAAATCAGCGAAGGCCAGTTGATATTGGGTTTGCTGCATTTACATCCCAACCTTTCTCTGACAAGCTCAGAGCAGTATGCATTTACTCCCCCTCCTCATTTTGTTCTCACAACAGCCCCATGAGGGAGGTTCTTCCGAGAGCAACTGGCCCAAGTTAACTTCATAGTTGAGTGGGGATTTGAACTCAGGACTGTTCAGTCCTGGTTTGAAAGACAGATGAATATGAATATTAAAGGAACTGAGGCCTATATTATCCACCTCCGTTTATTCACTCTTGGCAAGGGACAAAAGTCTCTTACATGCGTGGCTGCAGCCCAAGTCCACAGCTCCTGGTACCTGTGAGCGGGCTGGGTGGTCGTGGGGAGGCTGAGTGGGTGATATCCCCTCACACATCTGCTTGATCTACATGGATCAGGAAAGATGTGGGCCTGTGGTGGCCTCATGCTTCAAGTAACACCTTGTTTATCATAGAATCATAGAATAGCAGAGTTGGAAGGGCCCTACAAGGCCATCGAGTCCAACCCCCTGCTCAATGCAGGAATCCACCCTAAAGCATCCCTGACAGATGCTTGTCCAGCTGCTTCTTGAAGGCCTCTAGTGTGGGAGAGCCCACAACCTCCCTAGGTAACTGGTTCCATTGTCGTATCCTTCAGAGATAATTGAATCAGATTATTTAATGCGGAAATTGAGGACGATAACATTTTCTTTGCAACCTTCCATACTTGTTGAAACCCTCCATAAGGGCCTTCTGCAGGTCACAAACCTTGGTTTCCAGGAATTGGTAATTCCATAGGACTGATAGCCTGTCAACATGGCTTGGTCTTTGGTATCTCCACCTGGCCCTCTCACCTTGTCTTTTGCTCTCTCCCCACCTCAGATGACTTCTGCTACGAAGGTGTATTACAGCCAGACGACACAGACCGACAGCCGCCCCCTCATTGGCTCCGCCCTGCGGAAGAGGCGGGTGATGACAAAGGATGGGCGGAGCAACGTGCGGATGGAGCACATCGCTGACAAGAGGTTCCTCTACCTGAAGGACTTGTGGACGACCTTCATTGACATGCAGTGGCGCTACAAGCTCCTTCTCTTCTCGGCTTCCTTTGCTGGGACGTGGTTCATCTTTGGTGTCATTTGGTATCTCGTGGCTGTGCTGCATGGGGACCTGCAGGAGTTCGACCCTCCTGCCAACCACACGCCGTGCGTCATGCAAGTCCATACGCTGACGGGAGCCTTCCTTTTCTCCCTGGAGTCCCAGACCACCATTGGCTACGGCTTCCGTTACATCAGCGAAGAGTGCCCGTTGGCCATCATCTTGCTCATCAGCCAGCTGGTCCTCACCACTATCATGGAGATCTTCATCACTGGCACCTTCTTGGCTAAGATCGCCAGGCCCAAAAAGAGGGCGGAGACCATTAAATTTAGCCAGCACGCTGTCGTGGCTCAGCACGACGGCAAGACCTGTTTGATGATCAGGGTGGCCAATATGCGCAAAAGTCTACTCATTGGTTGCCAGGTCACTGGCAAACTCCTGCAGACCTACCTCACCAAGGAAGGTGAGAATGTCCGTCTCAACCAGGTCAACGTGGGCTTCCAGGTGGACACGTCTTCTGACAGCCCTTTCCTCATATTGCCTCTTACGTTCTACCACGTGGTGAATGAAAGCAGCCCCTTCCGGGACATGGCCCTGCGCACGGGGGAAGGAGACTTTGAGCTTGTGGTTATTCTCAGTGGCACCGTGGAATCCACCAGTGCCACGTGCCAAGTTCGGACCTCCTACCTCCCCGAGGAGATCCTTTGGGGCTATGAGTTTACCCCTGTCATATCCGTCTCAGCCAGTGGGAAGTATGTAGCTGATTTTAGTCTATTTGAACAGGTGATCAAAGTAGCGCCTCCGTGCTGCCTGCATGAAACCGTGCGGTTTGGTGACCCTGAGAAATTGAAGCTAGAGGAATCCTTTCGGGAGAAAGCAGAGAGGGAAGGCACCCCTTTGAGTGTCCGGATCAGCAACGTCTGAATATTTGGAGGACTTGTGAGGCCAGCATCACAAATATGATGTTAAATGTCCTTCTTAGATTTCAGGCTTCCTTTGCATCCCTCCCTCGTCACCTTCCGTCGTTTCATAAGATGCAGGTGGAGCAACCTGCCCGTCTCTTTAGGAACTCGTTATGGGAATGCAACGTTCATTTCCCTCCTGACCCAGCAGCTCTCAGTCCACACTGGAAGTGAGACCCCTTCTATGGTTTTGACCAACAGCTGGAAGGATTTCTCATTGTGCTCATTTTAAAATACGCATTCCGGTGAAACCATTGTTCAGGGTTTCTGATTCTCAAAAGGCAGCTGAATATACACCAGCATCTTACCAGGGGAGAGGAAATTGCGCAGTACACTACATTTTATATAAATATCTGGAGGTTCTGTTGTTGTTTGGCTTGGGAACCCTTGCAGTGAAGACGAGCACATAATCCCAGTCTAACCTGAAAAGCATGGATGGATCTACGATAAACTGAGGCACGGAAAACAAAAACGGATGCAGCTAGAGCGGATGCAAGCCCTCGCAACACCAGACCCTGCGAGACTACTAGATTTAATCCTACTAGCCCAGATTAAAATTCAGTCATGGTCCCTACTGGATACCTCAAAGCTGGAAAATGTTTCCATAGCAGGTGTACCTGACAAGATTCTTCATTCTACCAAACACTCTGCAATTATTCCTTCCATGACACAGAGCCTTCTGTTTGAAATTTATATACCAGTTCTCTTGGTCTTTCATAAATAGCCACTATACTATTATTTCTTGGGAAAACCCATCACCATACGCTCAGAGGTGTTATATGAAAAAAGGCACACCATGTTTTAGGGAGTACTATGGTGTGATGTCTCACCTGAAAGTTTGGTTACTTCGTTGATGTAACCAAACTCCTTCCTAATCTTCTCTGTTAACTGTGGAGATGGAAAATGGAGGCAGCCACATTTCTGCTGAAAGCTTTGCAAGAATTACAGAGTTACCTGGAACCCGGAGGTTACAGAGACACCTACAACCTGGAGGTTTACCCACATATAAAGTTGTACTCCTGCAAGAGAGCCTTGTCCTATTTCTTAACTGGCTGCACACTATCATAATCCCTGCATTGAAATCTAAAAAGTGCCTATATCCAGAACAAAAGGTGGATGACTTTGAGCAGGGGGTTGGACTTGATGGCCTTATAGGACCCTTCCAACTCTACAATTCTATGATTCTATGACTCCTTGTCTCTCCAGCAACCAGCAGTACATGAGTATTTGTAGTGTGCGCCATGCAGGCAGAGTCTGAAATGGCATTTCTGTCTCATTAGCCCATGGGGTGGCCAATTCCTTAAGCTACAGGTGAGCCTCTGTACACACCAGACCTGCTGTACTTGTTATTATTACTGTAAATTATCAACATCAGAAATGCTGAACTTTGAAGCCACGGGCACGGGACAGAAACACAGCCCGTCATTTGGGAGAAGTGGTCCCCTCTTTTCCCCAGGCTTCCCTCTGTGGTATTTCCCACTTGCTGCCATTTGGAACGGATAACAAGTTTCATACCAGACAGAAAAATTAAAAGGGATGGTGCCAGTGTTGTCTGTGATAGAAAACACAAATAGTCACTGGATAGATACTGCAGATTGAAGGAGAAGGAGAACAGAACAAAAGGCAATGGCCTGATCTGCACCGAGCAGGATGTGACACTTTGAAAACATTTTGAAAACTGTATCTGGAGCTCTGTGTCCTGGGCCCCAACAGTTGTCAAAACTGTTATAAACTGTTTTAAAGCAGTAGTGTAGACCCTGCCAATGTTGCATCTTTGTAAAGCTAACCTATTTTCACTCTGGCTTTTAACGTTAATCCACCAGAACTCAACCTAAGTGTTGTTGTTTTTTAGTGTAGGCCAAATATCTGAGTAAACGCAGAAGTCACTGACAACAAACTTATGAAAAGTTCAGTTGACTTAGGCCATAGCTAGACCTAAGGTTTATCCCAGGATCATCCCGGGTTCGTCCCTGCCTGAGCACTGGATGCCCTGTGTGGCACTTAGATGGACAGGTTTGACCCCAAGACAATCCTGGGATAAACCTTAGGTCTAGCTGCGGCCTTAGAGGCATGAAGAAAGTGTCAAAACAGATCCATCAGGGGGAATGAGGCACCGCTTTACTTTTCTACGTTCTCAGAATCACTTTATACACGTCCCTATATGCATCTATCTGGCTCTCCAGGTGTGTAAGGCGGATGAGAAACCTCTTGGTCATCCAAAACCTTCCAACCTGAATGAAGGGCCTGAATTTTGGGGCAGGGGGGCGGGAGGAAGGAGGCCAATTATTTCTCTCACCGAGAGATTTCCAAAACCAACGCTGTTTGGAGTTGGGATGAGGCCCATAGTGGTATTCTAAACAATTGCTACTGATGGCTAGATAGCTAGTATTGTGGGTCAATGGGATTTGGGGCTGGGGGGGGGGTGTCATTGGCTCTATTTAGGAGTCATGTTATTCTGGGCCCTAAGATGCTTTCTTAGAGGAATGGAGTCTGAAATGGGGTCATGCACATTGAGAAGGAGGAAGAGAGGAACTTCCTCTCCATGGAAAAAATATCTTATTAAAATATATAAATCTATTTATATAAATGATATATATTGTTATTTGTAAAAAAAAATGGAAAAGAAAAGAAAATAGGCGTAATGGAACTACTTTGCACTTTTGTAAGCAACAAGTTGAAGAATGGATGCAAAATGCTATCAAAGCCAAAAAGAAAGTTAATCCAAGATGATCCCGCCTTCCCGCCTTCCTACCTAAATGCTGACATTTCCAGTGGAAAATTCCCATCCCATGCTCAGAAGCACTTCACTTTTCTGCAACAGGAAAAAAAAAAGTTTTCATATTTGAATTGTGTCTAAGAAATAGAAATACTTGGGATGATGGAAATGATCACACAGGTTACACATGACTTTGTTACCAGCTATTAGTAAGTTCAATTTTGCAAAGTGTTGTTCTATTTTTTGGTCCCAGTCCCTTGGTGCAGCAATGCAAATGGAGAGAGACCTAGTTCACACATAACACTAACCCATGGTTTATTTAACTCATGGGTTGTTGAATTCTGGGTTGTTGTGATATATGAATGCAGCCACACTAACAAACCGTGGTTTGTTAACCACAAGCAAACCAGAAAGAGAAGCTATGCTTTGCTGTTGGGTTGTAAACTCTGGGGGTTTTAAACCATAGGTTTTCATTATGTGTCAACCAAGAACTGTGGGTTATTCATGGGCTGATTTGCCAGGATACAGAGGTGGTGGGCACAAGTGGGGGAAAAACAGCTGCTTTACATGCTGGTAGTAAAGCAACATGAAGGCATTTGGGATATGGGAGCAAGCAGGCAAATGAGGCCAGAAACAAACAATCCAGACATTGAGAAAATTCAGTTTGTTAAATTGACCAGGTTTGCACAATCAGCAGGGGGGGAAAGCCAGCATGGCTTCTTTCCCCACCCCCACACATGCCATGGGTTGTGGGGAGGGGAGCCAGAAGCCACAGACCCCCAGATTTGGGCAACATGATAACCGCATCATGGGTAATTAAGCAAATGGTGGCTTCTCCCCCACCCCCCGCGATCATGTGAACCCAGTCAATGTCCGCCAGACAAATCTTGTGTAGGGCACCAAACCATGGGTCAACCATGGGTTAAATAAACTATGGGTTAGTGTTATGTATGAACCAGGTCAATTTTTGTTGATGTGGGCGATGCATTCAGGATGACAAGGGCCTATAGCCCATAGCATATTTATTTGCAGGGTTAGTAAAAATAAAATAAAAATGAAGTAGTAAAAAAATATGAAACAAAGCAAAAAATGACAGAGCACAATACAACCTTTTATTTCTTTCACAGAACTCCCCCCCTTTGCCTTTTTCAATGAATTCCTATTATGACGAAAAGCTGTGTGTTTTAACAAAGCGTTTAATACAAGAATCTCAACCCCTCGTAAAAGAGGATTGATAGTGCTGAATAGCTGGCAACTCAAGCTAACCCAGACGATAAGTTCTCAAGCCATTTATGGCTTCTTCTAGCCTCGCTTAGGTATTTATGGCACTAAATGGACAGGGACCCAGATCCTATGCAAAATCCCGAAGGTTTGATCACTGAATTCAGCTGTGTGTTAATTTGATTGTTTAATAAAAGGGTTATTTTTGTGCCTGATAATTATGTACTGTACTTCATGAATATGAAGATTTTTATCCACTGAAGAAGACTTTGCACTAAAAGTCCAATTTTATTGGGTGTGTGTGTGAAAGGGAGCGGTGCATTTTCTTCTGTTTAGAACAAAGTCACTAAATAAAAAACCCACCAGATTTTAAAATGTCTTTGACATATTGCTTGAATTGATGCGGATATAAAAGGAATTCAGTATTAACTTCATTACAGTTGCATGACAGATGTGTGTGTGTGAAACACGTGCAATTCTTGATATTACACATACAACCTTTTCCAAGAAATAATTAATTAAAGGGCATTCCCACCAAATCTGCATAAAATTAACTTTGGCCAAATTACCCTTCCAGTTTTTGGCAAACAAAATCCTAGCACCCACTGAAAGGTGCTGAACCATCTCTTTATATATGGGGCTCTATTTGTTCACCCACATTGGCCTATTCCCAGTAGAAAAAGAACACACAAGACAGTTTAAGAACTGTCAAGAAAGTGAGTCCTATTATTTAGGTGTGAGAGCATGGAGGGAAACCTTGCAAGACAATGGTGAAACACGAACCAAAGGAGCTCCAAAATTAGGAACACACTGTGAGACCTCACGAAAATGGCATATTACGTGTGTTAGAACTTTACCAGGGCTCATTCTACACTACTGTTTTAAAGCGCTTTATAACAGTTTTATAGCGCTTTAAAGCAGTTAAAGCGCTTTATTTTAAAGCAGTAGTGTAGATCCTGCCCAGTACTTTAATAGAATATACTGTCTTTGTAGTACATAAAATTAAAATTGCTTTCTGTAGCTCTGGTACAACTCACAAATAAATATAGTTCATAAATAAGGAAAGGTTCCTTGAAATAACAAACAGAGAGCAAACGTAGCTGGGGCTGAAGATTAACACACACCCCAAACACATACACACATGCTATTTTGAATGCTAGAATATTAGATTCTACTGGAAGGTGCAAAAAGCAGCTGCAAATAAAGCTCTTGTGAACTCAGTTGGAGCAAAACACAAGCAGCTGTTTATTTGGTAGTGTCAAACATTTTATTTCTTTTAAACAGGTCTATACCTTTAAGGTGACCAAAGAGAGCAGGGCTCTGGAGTGGTGTGGAAGAGGGAAGTTCAGCAGGTGTGATAACTTCATAGAATCATGGAATCATAGAATAGCAGAGTTGGAAGGGGCCCACAAGGCCATCGAGTCCAACCCCCTGCTCAATGCAGGAATCCACCCTAAAGCATCCCTGACAGAGGGTTGCCCAGCTGCCTCTTGAAGGCCTCTAGTGTGGGAGAGCCCACAACCTCCCTAGGTCACTGGTCCCATTGTCATACTGCTCTAACAGTCCAAGTACTGCTCTAACAGGACAAGCTGCAGGTGCTGAAATTCCTTCTTCCTCACAAGTATAAAAGCAGGTGGAGGCAAACTGCTTCCTCTTTTTTGCCTGGTTGCTTCAGTAGGGCAGCTAAAGGGATGGCCCAAATGACTAGGTAGAGAATGCTAGAAGATTGGGAGCAGTGGCAAAAGTGCCACTGGGTCCCACCGGGGCTGAGCCTGCTTGCTGTGGCATTTTCCCATCCTCATTTTTAAAAACGTTGTATAGTCAGGGGGCAGCCAGCTCGTTTTATCATTTAAAATTACATTCTTTTTCTTTACAGCACAATGTTGCTGACTCCTAAGTAAATGTGTTTAGCAGTCATGACGGTGCTGTGATTTAAGCGAATTTAATCAGCTGCACCTTGCTCAGAATGGATCTGTCTATCAGGGTTGGCAAAGTTTTCTTCGTTCATCTTTTTAGATTTAACATAAGAGGAATGCAGACGCTGTCGTTGCAAAGCCTGGATTTGAAGTGGGAGAGAGAGGGACGGATGTGCTGGCTGTGGGCTTCTCGAGTGAAGCCATAGGACCTACCTGTCCAAAGGGTGCCCCTGTGAGGCCACCAGGTTCTAAACATACCTAGCTGTGTCCCACTGGGCTGCTTATTTCCAAAGAAGTGTTCTCATCAAGTGTGACTAAACACCAAATTGCACCCAAAGGGGGACCTCTTGCTTGTCGCGTTTTAAAAATCAAAGCCAAGATTGGAGAAAAGGTTCCAAACCTCGTTGCCTTCCTCCTAGTCTCTAGCATGAGGCTGCTCGAGCTGTGAACATGTTTCGTTCTCTCTGTGCATGAGGCGGTTTGCACATGGCCGGGTCAGGGGCCGCCCTGAGCTGTGGCCACTAGGTGGCTCTGCCTGTGGGATGTTGCCAGAGGTGGAGGCATCTCCTGTCGCGCCTTCTCTTTCTCTCCAAAGCCTCCAATTGCTTCCTAGATCAGCAAGGGAGCATCCGGGGCTTGTTTTCGCCACCTCCTTCCACTGAGCAATGGTGCAGGGGCTGTTCGCAGCAGTCCCTGGGGCCAGTCCTCTCCCAAGGAGAGATTCACAGGTGCAGGGGCTGGGTGGGAGGGAGAGAACGCGACACGGCGTGTGAGTTTGCGTCCTGATGCGCGCTCTCCATGCACATACACGGGGTGTCCTGGAGTGGCGACACTCCTCTTGCGTGGTCTCTGGCTGCATGCGCTAAAGCCATGTGGGTGGCTGGGTGGCAAACTGCAGCAGGGTGGGTGGGCAGCAAGGGCTAATGCTCCTCTCTCCTCCTCGCCCCCCACCCCAAAAGGCTGTGGACCAATGATGGCCCCCACTTCCACCGGGTCTCTCTCCTCCTCCCCCTGGGACATGGCAGAGGCTGCACCAGCGGCTGAGGCAACCCAGGTAAGGGGCTTTGAAGGCTGGGATTAGGAAGGGGCTGGAGAGAGGCTTGCATGCCGATGGCTACCCGATGAAAGCCTTTCTAAAAACCCATGGGGCAGCCCCACTGGGATGCTGTAGGCAGTTCCCGCTGCATCCCTTCTCAAAAAGGACGCCGTAGGCCTGGGAAAGGTGCCGCCACAAAGGGAAGGCAAAGCAATCCAGGGCTCGAGGCAGCCTCCCCCGGTCTGCTGCCTGGGAATTGTCCTCCAGCACATCTGGTTGCGGAAAGTTGAGCTGAACATCTTTGTGGGTCGCTTTTAGTTCACAAAAAGGCATTGAAATGGGGTGTGATGGGGGTGGTTGTAAAAGGGTGCATGGGATGGAGAAAGTGGATAAGGAGGGGGATTTCTTCCTCATTACCTTGGAACTGGGGGGAGGGGAGAGTATCCAGTGGAAATGAAGGGCGCCTGACGCGGGACACACGGAAAGCACCTACGGAATTCATTGGTCCCTTCGATGGCTTTCAAGGGGGATTAGGCGCAGTTGTGGAGGCCTGATGGCCACATGGAACCTCCTTGTTCAGAGGTTGTCTTGGCTGGGGAGCACAAACAGCAAGGGGCCCCCTTTTTCTTCCCCACCCTGCTTGTGGGGGTTCCCAGAGGCTTCCGGCTGCAGGAAACAGCATGTTAGGGCAAGATGGACCCTTGGTTTTGCCTTGGTGCTTAAAGCAATTCCAGGCTGGGAGAGGACTCTGTGTGTGTGTGTGGGGGGAGGATTTTGTGTCCCAGGTGTCAAACTAACTTGTCCAGCTTTAAAGACTCTGCGCCTTAACTTGGTGGCCATTTGCTGCTCTTCCTCAGACATCAAAATGCAATTGCTCTGTCCAACCTCCTTTATTTTATTACATTTATATACCGCCCCATAGCTGAAGCTCTTTGGGCGGTTTCCATCTTCCCCCTCCATTTCCAGGACGGAGAGTCAGGGCTGTGGGTCTTCTTTCAGGGCCCCGTGACCTTTGAGGATGTGGCTGTGTATTTCACGGAAGACCAGTGGGCTCGTCTGGATCCGAAACAAAGAGACCTGTACAGAGACGTCATGCAGGAGAATTACGAGAACCTTGTGTCTCTGGGTAAGGGGGAAGGGGGGCTTCCGGACCCCTCTGATGTCTGCAGCTCAGCTTTGCCTCCTGCCCCACAGCTTTGGGAAGAGGAGCGACTCCCCGATTGTCCAGACGCTCACTGAGAGAGGGCCCCTTCCCTCACAAAACGAGAAAAACGGGTGGTGGTGCTTAGACCACATCCTTTCTCCTTGAGTACCTAGTGGCCGGCTGTGTTACATTCACTGCCCTCAGCTGGTCCCCTGGGCTTCCATGGAGTGCCGGCTCCACATTTTGGAGGGGCCATGGGCCTCCCTCCCTCAGTGAGTCTACCTTCTCCCTGCCATAGTCTCCTTCTCCTTCCCTATGGTTGCTACCGCTTGTTGCAGAGAGCCCGATGGCCAGGGCAACTCTTGCGCCTTCTCTTCACCCCTGTTACCTGAGCCAGAGTGACAGGAAGGAATGAGGAAGCAGGTTGTGAGGGGGAAGAACAGCAGCAGCAGCTGCTCCAGGGCCTTCTTGACAGTGGCCCCTGCAGGGGTGTGGGGACTCAGCAAGTGCCCAACCATGCCTAGCCTTGACTCAAAGGGAAGCCCCCTCTCGCCCCGGGTAATTGGTCCTATATATGCTGAGGCTTGGTTACAGACTTGGTCCCAGTATGGCGTAGGAAGTCAGGGGGCTTCACAGAGAAGGATTTGGGGGCTGCAGTTGTGCAGAGTACGTGCGGACACAGACCTACCCTTGGGTCCCACCTGGGCTACTTTTTCTTTCCGTGTCCCCCCTTCCCCTTTTACTTAGTTATTCAGGGCCCGTACTTGTATATTTTACAACCCAGGAGGAGAATTCTGTGCAAGGGGACTTAACCAAGCAAAGATCTGACGCGCCCTCACTTTGCTCGTTTCAACCCTGGCGAGTCGCTGGGCCTGGAACAGGTTGTGTCCTTCTGGCCACAGATGCCGAATGCCCCCCTTAGCACCTGTCTGTTTCTTCCTTCTCCACAAGTAGAATTCCCACTTCCAAAACCGGATTTGATTGCCCTCCTGGAACGAGGGGAAGAGCCGTGGATGTCAGGTGGCCGCCAAGTCCCGGAGGACAAGGAGACCCCCTCAGAGACCAGCTCAGGTGAAGCAGCCAAGAAACCAACTAAAAGCATCCATGGTTGAGGGTTCAGTGGACGTCCACTGAGATTCCACGCCTACTGGTGTTGTTAACCGTTTGGAGCCTCTACACAGCAAGTACTCAACAGAATACCCTCCAGAATTTCACATATGAAAATAAGGAGATATATAAAAGAACCAACCTATTTTACTACCTCTTTAGGAGCAAATCTTTTGTTGTTCTCTGAGCGGCCACTGGGGGCGCAGGAGGATGATTTTTGATATGTTTAAAGGACAAATAAACAAATGCTTACATCTGCATAAGTTTTAAAGATAAAGACATCAAAATTGGCACAGTAATAGATATTAAGGAGGGCTTTAAGCATACCAAATTTGAAATACCAAAAATCCATTGATTTTTAATGTTTTTTTACATTTCTCCCCCCTAAACCCTTTTCCTGGTATGCAAAGGATCTTAGGAGTGATGCCGCCCAGGGTGTGATTTAGCTAACAACAACAACGACAGCTTTACACTATGGGGATAATTTGAGGGAAACGGGTACGTGGGATGAAGCCTTTCTCCCCTCTCTGAGTCATAATGATTAGAGACCCAAGAGAGAGGCTGAACCCCGGAACACTCTAGCGCACGTGTGTTTGTGTTGCACAATGCATGAAATGGTGAAGAGGCGGCTCCTCCCACATCTCCCCCTAAGACAAAACAGGGGCAGCAGTGCACGGAGGCAGGCAATTGAAAACAGGGCTCTGGAAGCAGAGCCAGCTAGATAACCCACAGACTCCATCGCCATCCTCGTCTGTCTTTTAAAATAGGGTTTCCTGAGCTTGCCCGTTTCCCAGAACAAGCAGGTGAGCAGCAGGGCTGGGACCTTGCAGGCTGTAACACACTCCCCGTTTCCTCAAGTGCTGCCCACAGAGGTGAGACGAGGCCTGGGGCAAAACTGAGAAACTGTTACGGGTAGGAGGGAGGGTGGCGATCCGGGTATGACACATCTTGCTTTGCTCTCCATTGGTTTAAACCAAATTGACACCGATTCCTTTTCCTCTCTGCTGTCGTTCCATTTTTGAGTAAAATCAAACCAAGAGGTTGTGTGGCAAGATGATTTAGAAGGAGCACCGTAGATAATAGGTAGGTGATACTGTGGTTAAGGGAGCTGATTAGGCAAATTCAAGATGGAAGAGGAGGAGGAGGAGGAGGAGGAGGAGGAGGAGGAGTCTATCCATGGTTGTATAGAGCCTCCATGCTTAGAAGGAGTCTATCTCTGGGCACTAATTGCTGGAGGGGGGCAAACTACAGGAGAGGTCTGTCTTCCTGTACATCCCAGAGGCATCTGGGGAAGAGGAGCTCTTATTGTATAGCCCTCCCCCTGTGTACACCACACTGGATTCATAAGCACACCCATTTTGTAATCTGGGCCAGAATTCTGGCAATGTGCATTGGGCATCTAATCTTACTTCTGCCCTGCAAAATCACACACCAGTGGAGAAAACATCTCCGGGGCGCTAGCAGTAATTTCTAAGAAGCGTTAGGGAATTGGTCAGGTTCCAGCAGACTGGAGGAATTTAATCAAAGGGTGTGTAAAGGGAAAAGGTGGATCTGGAAGACGTTCAGCTTCATTCTAATTGAAAGTTTGGTTTTGCTGAAAGTGAACGAGTAAAACAGCGAACGTGAGCAACTGCCACTCATGGCTACTTAGGGTTAGAAAACTAGGAGAACCTCCCAATTCTAATTCTTGGGGAACTGGTGACGTTTATCCCTATCTCTACGGCATTGTCCATTTATGATTTGCCAAGGAAGAATTATTTTGGTGAGTGGTTAACTCACATCATATGACAATATGGATGAGATTAGGTCCTTACTTTCGGACTGCCGCACATTTATTACATATATATTTATTACATTTTGAAAGGCCAGATTTGCTGTTCAGTTTTGGAAATGTAGGGAGGAATTCCCAGGGGGGTTTAAGTGGCTGATTGTTAAGGTAATGACATATACTAGGAGTGTTGTCTTTTACTGCATTTCACATCATACTGTTTCTACAGTTTGTTGCTGGAAGTATTTAAAATCTTTTTTGACTGATCAATAAACTACATTGAACTGAATCTATTCCTGGGGCAGAGGGAGGGGAATCACGATGACTTGTAATAAGCCAACTGATGAATTCTGAACAAATTAGCATGAAGTTTGGAGGCTGCTGGGAGGGTAAGTCTGTTGTTGTTGTTTTAGTAACAGATACATTCCAGGATTGTGTTCGTGTGGAAACTTCAGCTCTTGCAGATCATTAGAAATGGAGCAGGCCTTGAATGTCATTCTCGCATCTTTCTGTGTGACCAGGGTTTCCTGGGATGGTCTCCTGGCTCGTTAGAGAGGAAGAACCCTGGTTCCTGCACCTCCAGGGCTACGAGCGAAGACCCGTCTCCTCCAAAATGACTTGGCACTTACTGAGAATGGAAGAGACCCCTGGGGGCCGACCGAGGCTGGGTGAGAGCTCTTCCCGTTTGCTGCACCCTGTTTTCAGCTTGAGACCCTTCAAGCATTGCATTGCTTTGACCACTTGTCAATGTCTCCTGCTTCCCTGCAGTTTTGCCCAAAGAGGCAGGTCCTCTATCATTTCCCAAGGCCACACTCTCCCTGGAGTGAGAACAGAAGCTCCCCGGCGGACAGTTCACCGTTTCCGCCATGGGAATGGCTCAGGCCCTGTTCTCTTTCTTGGCAGATGGCCGGGTGGCGAATGAGGACCATGGAGAGAATTTTCAGCAGAAAGATCTTGAGGTGGAGGAGCCACGTGGGATGGGACGAGGGGAGCCTGCATGGCCTGAAATGGGTACGAGTAAGA
Organism: Elgaria multicarinata webbii; assembly: GCF_023053635.1. NCBI lineage: Eukaryota > Metazoa > Chordata > Lepidosauria > Squamata > Anguidae > Elgaria > Elgaria multicarinata. Next base: position 16,348,072 of record NC_086191.1, on the reverse strand, counting down.
GCTGTCCAGGGAGGTGATGGTGAAGGACTTCAAGGGAGAGCAATGCACAGAGGTGCAGGATATTGCATGCTAAGCCTCATCCTGGGTTTTTTGGGTTAGATTTATGCCAAACGTCCTTAGATAATGACTGGAACGTTTTGAAGTTGCGTCCTTTCCGAGATGACATCTGTCCCTCTCAGAGACAACCATTTGCTCTCTCTCTCTCTCTCTCTCTCTCTCCAGGTGACAGGAAGTTGGTCAGCTCAAACAGAGAGAGAAAGCACCAATGTCCAGAGTGTGGGAAAGGGTTCCACCGCAAATCAAAACTTGTCGAACACCAGAGAATACACACAGGAGAAAAACCCTACTCCTGTTTTGAATGCGGGAAATGTTTCCGGGTTAGCTCGCATCTGATCACACACCTGAGAATCCACAGAGGCGGTGAGACACTTAAAGGTCTTGTTTAACATTAGCAAAGCTGAAAGTCCAGAAGAACTAGCCGTGGTGCAGGAGATGTACTCACCGCTCTTTACATACTTGTAATCTGTGCAACAAGCCTGTAATGTAGTCCAGTGTTGCGATCCCCATATTTCAATGACAGGGGGACTCAGAGTAGCCCCCCTCAAAATCGTAGGCCCATGCCAACTGGCCCCACTGCCCCCCGCCCCGCCCAGCCCTGTCCCTGAGGGGGGAGGCAAGAATTGCAAACAAGGCAACCAGTTCATTGTGCCCAGAGGAGACGCTGTCCCCCCAAGCGGACATTCGGATCGATTCCTCTGCCTTTATACACCCACAGGTGAAGATCCACTAAACTGGAAGGTTCTGGCGAAGAAGCACCCATGCCTTCTGTGTGGCAAGGCCTTCTCGGTCTCGTCTTCCCTCATCCGGCACATGAGAGTCCACACGGGGGAGAGACCTTACCAGTGCCTGGAGTGCGGGAGCAGATTCAGTCAGAAGTCCACGCTCACTATTCACCAGAGAACCCATCTGGGTGAGGAGGAGGAGGAGGAGGAAGAGGAGGCTCTGACTGGTCTCCGTTTGCACCAAAACCAAAGCGCCCAGTTTTGTAGAAAGGAGGCCCGCTTTTGGCACCTGCCTAAATACATCGTAGGGATGTATCCCAATTAGTTCCTTCACCATGAGGACTAGAAACTTAAGACAAAAATATATGAACCATCCCTTTGATGCCTGCTTATGGGTTGTATGTTTGGTGAAGATAGTATGAAGGGGAAGAGGCCAGAGTTGGTTGGTTGGTTTTAAAAAAGTGTGTCTTTGTTGTGTGTGTTAAAAGACAACACTTCTCACCGGTAGAGCACCTGTACATTGCATGCAAAATGTTTTGGGGTTAATTCCTGGCGTCTCAGGCAGGGCTAGGAAAGATCTTTATTACTCTGAAACCCAGGAGAGCTGCTGCTGGTGGTCAGCGTAGCCAGTCCTGACCCAGGTAGACCGTGGCACTGACGCTGCACCACACAGCTTCCTATGTGCCATTTGTTTCAACGAAAAATGCCCTTCTGCAGGATGGGGTGCGTGGCATGCGACAGCCACTGGTTTGCTGAGTGTGCCTTCCCCACGTTTTGTCTGCGAAGTGGCCAGGGTCAGTCTCGATGGCTTCTCTTTCACACGTGTTTCAGTCCTACTTTAGGGGTGCCTCCTTAGCCTGTATTTACTCTTCCCCCCCCTCTGGACAGGAGGAAACTTGGGCGGGCAGCACTTAATTGGGTCCGCTGGCGAAGCGAAGACAGCAAATTGGCCACACAGGCCTAGCTGGGCAAATAAACTGGCCACAACTTTGACTCTTCCTCCTCTGCAGGAGAGTTGAGGGAGAAGCACGCGTGCCCCCAGTGCGGCAAGGGCTTCACGGAGAAAGCCGGCCTCGTAAGGCATCAGCGACTCCACACGGGGGAGAGGCCCCACGGCTGCTTTGTCTGTGGGAAAAGGTTTAACGACAAGGGGAACCTCGTGAAGCATCAGCGGATTCACCGGGGTGAGGAAAGCACCACGACCCAACGCCGTTGACCTTCCCAACGTGGACGTGGAAAACCTCCCTCGTGCCTGCCTTGTTGCGTGGCTTCCTGTCTCCTTGCTGTCCCCCCCACACCTCCAAGCCCCTTCTGCCCCAGTAGAGGGCAGAGATCTTCTCTTGTGCGTTCCTTGACCCTCTTTTTCCTCTGCCATTGCGACATCCGGAAGGAAATGGGGTGGGGAAGATTAAAAACTGAGTTAGGATCGCACTCCAACCCCTCTTACATCTCCAAGTTGCTGTACAGAGTGATGTATCTGGCCCAAAGAGTGTTCTCCCAGGCCATACAATTCCCTGTTCCACTTGTGAGAAAGGATGTGTGTGTGTGTGCCCACATTACCTCCTGCTTCTGCTCAAATGTCTGTGGTCGAACTTTGCATTATCTTCTACTGCATTCACTATATTTCCTTCTTTCACTTCCCGCTTTCCAGCTAAGACTTCCTCTCCAAATATAAACATCCCCAACATCTACAATCCATCACAAAGACATAGCAGAAGATATTAGGGATCCATGGGCCATGGTGGCACGCGTGTTCTGAAGTGGTTGGGTTTGTGGCATTTAGTACATCTTTGGTCATAGCCTTGTTCCTTTTCGTAATGGATGCTCCATTTTCAATCTCTCTGGCTGCTGAGAGATGAGCAGCCCTCTCCTTCCTATAGGACGAAAGAGGGTTCCTGGGGGGACCCGAAGAGGCTGGGCCTGTAGGTTGCTGGAGTGCTGGTGCTGGCTGAGGAGGGGGCGGCACCTTAGCTATTAGTCCACCACTCTTGTCCCCAGCTTCCAGCTGCTGATGAGTGCTTTGCTACCCAGGAAGAAGGTCTTCCCTCCTAGCCAACAGAAACTGGGTGGCCTAGATCACCTCCCTTGAGAGGTGGTGGAGCAGCCGGCGTGAGATCCCCGTTCTCTTCCCGACGGTTCCTTTCTCATGACCGCAGGGCACGATCCAAATTGCACAACTGATGATGACGGAGCAGGCAGCGGCAGCAAGTGGGAGAAGAAACACCCTTGCCCGGAGTGTGGGAAGAGGTTTTATCACAGATCGGAGCTCAACACGCACCGGAGAACTCACACTGGGGAGAAACCCTACGAGTGCCCCGACTGTGGGAAGAAGTTCAGTTGGAAGCAGAGCCTGATTAAGCATCGGAGAGTCCACCTGGGTGAGGCGAACTCAGCCGCATGGCCCCAGCAGGGACGATCCAGGCCCAGCAGGGCTCAGGTGGTGGGCGCTGGCCCTGAGCTTCTGGCTCTACCAGTCCCCACCCGGGCGGAGGGTGCATGGGCCCTGGTTCTCCCCCCACCCCTAGCAGCAATGCAATCCACTTTGGCTCCTGGCAGCAAGGGGAAACGGGGAATGAGAGGGGGGTTTTGGTCTGGGCAGGACCCCCACGTCGCCATCTCTTCCAAAGGTATTTCAGTCCCTTCACCTCTTTGTTCTGCATGAGTGATGTGACCCTTGGCTCTGCCTTGTCTTTCTCGCAGAAAGTGATTTGGTAATAAGACATCCCTGCCCTGAGTGCGGGAAAAGCTTCGTGGAGAAATCAAACCTTTTGAAACACCAGCGAATCCACACCGGGGAGAAGCCTCACGAATGCTTCCACTGCGGTAAACAGTTTGCTGCCAGGGGAGCCCTGGTTATCCACGAGAGGATCCACACCGGAGAGAAACCCTACGGCTGCCTGGACTGTGGCAAGCAGTTCGTCGACAAAGGGAGCCTCGTGATCCATCACAGGATCCACACGGGGGAGAAACCCTTCGAATGCCGGAAATGCGAGAAAAGGTTCGCTCAGCCCTCGGGACTGGCTCAGCACCGGATAACGCACCATGGTGAGGAAAGGGTCTCCTCGGCCCCCAGGCCGGCTATGCCGAATACATCACCTTGTTCATCTGTAGCCTGGCCTCTAAAGTGCTTGGGGTCCAGCCCCAGTTTGTAGTATCCTCAAATGTGATAAGCACCTCGCCGGTTCTGCCATTTCAGAGCTTGTTTTGCCCCAGAGTTTCCCTTTTGCTCTGGCGTATTTTGCAGAGGGGCTTCCCTTTCTGATTCCTGTCTTTCAGCGTTCCCTCCCCTCCCCTCCCCTCCCCTCCCCACCAAAGGGGTTGACTTGTGCTTGTGTTCTGGTTCCCCTTCCAGCCGACGGCGTGCGGAAAATGCACTCCTGTCCCGCCTGCGGCAAAAGCTTCCACGTGAAATCGAAGCTCGCGAGGCACGAGAGGACCCACACGGGGGAGAAGCCCTACGCCTGCTTCGAATGCGACCGAAGGTTCGCCGACAAAGGCGACCTCGTGAAGCACCGCAGGACCCACACGGGGGAGAAGCCCTTTGGCTGCTTGGAGTGCGGGAAGCGGTTTGGGCGCAGGGAGCACCTCGCCAACCACCAGAGAGTCCACTTGCGCCACGAGGCCCCATGCCTGCCCCACCTCGAGCTGGCCGGTGGGAAGGTCTCCTCCGAAGGATACCCGAGCGCCGTCTCATTTGGCACCATCCCTTGGAGGACTGGGGGAGGCGGCTCCTCTCCCCGGACTCGTCTGCCGTAGGCGCCACAGCCTCCCTTACTCCTGCCCCATTCTGCCCCATTTCTAATGCAGCTTTAGCAGTCGACTGCTGGTAACTGCGTCATGGGGTGGAAGTGATCTCTATGCGTTCTTTCCTAGAGAAGCCTGTCGTGAGCTCTGCATCAGAAGAGAAACACGGCCTGCCCTGTGCTCAGGGAAGGTGGCCTGCATAGCATTCTACTGTTTTAGGACCAGGAGAGAGAGCAAGCAGGCGATCCGTCAGGTCCCATTTGCACAGAACACCCTCCCCGTCGTTGGCTCAACTCCGTTCACCATGAGCAGGACAGCCCTGCCCGCGAAGCAAAAATGCTCCAGGTGACTCATACTGCATGGGACGGACGGACGGATGGAAGGGTGGTGGTGGTGGGAGAGAGAAGCTCACCACATCAGTAGCCAGCCTGATCAGGAATCATAGAATAGCAGAGTTGGAAGGGGCCTACAAGGCCATCGAGTCCAACATCCTCTTGACTCTGATGGCTGGGCACGACACATGTGCAGAAACACACTGGGAGTTGTTTGCACCCTCTCTCTGCCACGCAGGCTACCGTGTTTAGCTGTCAGGGAATCCAGCCACAGGGTGGCATCACTCCTAGCCCCCTTTTCCCGTCCCCTTTCCCCCCTCCCCACCAGCAGAGGGAGTAGATCCTCCGCTCTTTTCTCTCTTTACAGGCATAGAGATTTGGTGGGTTTCTCTTTGCTCCGGGTCCTTGGCTACTAGAATGAAGGTCTCCATTAAGTCAGATTCGTGCACAGTAGATCTGAATGACTCCCCATCCCCCCTTTCTCTTTTAGGTCATGAGTTGTAGCCTGTTCGGGTAATTCCTTGGCCTGGTCAGTTTGCCTTGGCTGTTAGCATTAAAAGAAGTTGCTATACAAACATATGCACTCTGGTTTTGTGTGTGTGTGTGTGTGTGTGTGGTGTACTGCCTACCTCTCAGAATTCCGCCTGTCCTGCAGCTATTTAAAGGCATTCGAGCCCTACCTCGACAAAAAAGCTGGCAGCCCTTTTCTGGCACCAATGCACTCTGCAAGGGTGCCCACCCTCCCTCCCTGAATCCTGCCCCATGGCCAGCTCTTTGCCCTCATCAGCGTCTGACCAGCCTTATGGCTCGCCTCTGACTGCACAAGCCGGTCAGCACTGGGGAACCCCCCACTTCCTCAGGCCCGTTGATGCGGCTGCTTGCCTGGGCTGTTCTGAGGCACAGTGGTGGCAACGCGCAAGCGGTACTTTTCCTGGCCGATCCCTGCATGTGGGCCCCCCGGCCCCACGAGGGGAGGATTCCTTGCCTATGCTTCGTCGGTGTCTTCAGTTATCCGCTTTGGCCCCACTTTATAGCAGAAAGGAGCGATACAAATTTTGTAAACAATCAACACCTCTTGCAACAGACCTTTGAGCCTACTGTTGGTTAGACTGGGCAGGGTGCTGCTTGAACCCGTGGTTCACCCCTGAAAAACCACCACGGACTGAGTTTAAACCACCAGGGGGGTGAAACAGAAACACTGGAGTGACATCATCTGTTTTCCCAGTTAAAACTGAGTGAGCAAATCACGCCAGTTCCAGAGAAAAGAGCTTTTTTGTGGAACCAACCAAAACCGGCATTTCCTGCTGACTTTAAAAAGGCTCTGGCCCCACGAGATGGTCCTCCCTGTTCCTCTTTAGCGTCTTTTCTTGCTGACTCAAACCCCGTTCTGCCTCCCGTGACATTCACTGCCCCAGAGATGTTCCTCTTCCTCACATCTTTTCCTGCTGACCAGGAAAAAAGAAGGCTCTGGCTTCCTTGCCCAGGTGTCTGAAATCGGTGCTTGAGCGAATAAACATAGAACTTGTCCAGATATCGTAGGGCAGATGGCGAGCGGGGAGACAGTGGACTGGACTGGCCAACTGGCTAAGGGAAGTGGACAACATGTGGGCCTTTTTAGTTTAGGGGGAACAAAGGCCAGTTAGGGGGGGACATGATAGTGGCGTATAAAATAATGTATGGCAGGGACAGCTGCCTTTTCGGATCTGTGAAAAATGGCTGCTGTGTGAGGCGTGGCTAGTCCCAAAGGACAAGTAACCTTGCCCCCCAAAGGCAGAGGTGGCTGAGCTCCAATACACCAAATGGCATCATTGAATCCACAGCGGATAAGAAAATGTGTTCATCTTTGTTGGGGAAAAAATGGAGTGGAAGGGGTCCGGTTCCTTGTACTGTGGGGGATGTTTTGTCTGACCACACTTGAGACAGAAGATAACGGCAGTCTTTAAACGGGACTTTTGCTTAATATGGACTGGCATCTTCTTAGGACTAAAACGGACAGGAGTAAAAGGAGGCGAGCAAAAGCAGAGCCAGCGCCCCAACGCTCTACAACGCATGAACCATTTAGAAGCTTTCCAAACTGTTGTTCCCCTGTTCAGGCAGTGGGTTTAATATGTGGCTGTTGCGTATTCCAACACTTTTGGGGTCCCAGGTATCTGGAGGCACTTTGCCTACCCCTGGTGCACATGTGCAGAAAGAGGAGAGAGATCTCTGTGTGTGTGTTTTTCTCCTTCTCTCCTAACAAGAGAACCCAGTGGGGTCATTATCCCATGAAACTCCGCAGCGGGAGATTCAGGACAGACCAAAGGGAAGGCTCCTTTGCCCTCTGTGAAATAAATGTATGGAATTGGCCACCACAAGATGCATTCACGGCCACTGGGTTAGATGGCATCATTTTTGTGAACTGCCCAGGGAGCTTCGGCTATTGGGCGGTATAAAAAATGCAATAAAATGAATAGGTTAAAGGGGATGAGGGCTTATCTGTGGAGGTGGATCAAGCTATCAGTGGTTGCTAATGCTGGGCTACAAGCTATATCAGGGCAGTGCAAGCTCCTCTCTTTGTGGATTTCGCAGCGGTACGGGTGCTAGGCCAGAGAGGCCTCGGTCCAATCTAGCAGGACTGTTCTTACGTTCTTAAAGGAACGCCGGACCTTGACAGGACCATAAACGTCTTTAAGGGGCAGGTTTTTTGCTCGGGGGAACCCAACGTTGCTCCCGACTTCTCGGGCATTAGCTGCCACCCAGACGACTTCCTACCAACTCCAGCTGGTTCTCCAGCTGCAGCCACTCCTAGGAGACAGAGCTCTAGCTACTGTCATTCATGCCCTAGTGACTTCCAGGTTAGACTACTGTGATGTGGTCTATATGGGGCTGCCCTTGAAGATGGTTCAGAAAATTCAGCTGGCAAGATTGCTGCCTCCTGTTTGTAGACAGCAGTGAATCGGTGAGGACGCTGCACCACTTCTGAAATGTCTGCCAGTAATATCTGATTTTCAAGTTCAATGTGCTGCTTTTGACTTAAAACCCTCCTGGCCTGGGAATGGACTAGCTCAGGGAGCTCCTTCTCCCATATGGTATCTCCTCCCAAAATCTTAATATCTGCACCTCTGATAGGAGCGGGGTCTTTTATGTGGTGGTCCCATGGAGTTCTTGAATACACTCCCTCAAGAGGTCGGTCTGTGTTCTTCCCTGGTCTCTTTCTGGAGGCAGGAGAATCCATTTTCAAGCTATTGAGAATCAGCTTGAAACCTTTCCCATTGCTTTTCTTTGAGTAAAATTGCACTGTCAAATTTATTTTATATTTGTCTTTTTTCTTTCTTCTTACAAACACCTCATGAACATTTTTGATTGACAGCCAGCCTAGAAATCTTGTAGAGCAATCAGTCCATGTTGGTCTCTCCAGCTCTGCACACTAACTCCTTTTGATCCCCCTCTATCTCTTTATATACTCTTTAGATTATTTTAAACCTGATTTTCAATCTGGAGGAATTCCCAACATGGGTGTGGGTGTATCTTTTGAGACCTTCCTCTGCTGGAGGCATCCCAGTTCTATGCCTTACCACTGGTTCCAGATTCTGTGCTTTATCTGTTAGATGGCCGCCTTCCACGTCTTCTAGTAATCTTTTCTCAGCAACTGCCTCTTTCACAAGACTGTTGCTACTTCCTCAAATCCACCACCCACGGCTGACGCTCCCCATGAACCCTCTTTTTAGGAAACCTCATGTTCTGAGCTGAGGAGCCTTATGACGAAGGTGAAAGAAGAAAGTGCAAAAGCTGGGTTGCAGTTAAACCTCAAAAAAACCAAGATTATGGCAACCAGCTTGATTGGTAACTGGCAAATAGAGGGAGAAAACATGGAAGCAGTGACAGACTTTGTATTTCTGGGCGCAAAGATTACTGCAGACGCTGACTGCAGCCAGGAAATCAGAAGACGTTTACTTGGGAGGAGAGCAATGACAAATCATGATAAAATAGTTAAGAGCAGAGACACCACACTGACAACAAAGGTCCGCATAGTTAAAGCAATAGTATTCCCCGTAGTAACCTGTGGCTGTGAGAGCTGGACCATAAGGAAGGCTGAGCGAAAGAAGAGAGATGCTTTTGAACTGCGGTGTTGGAGGAAAATTCTGAGAGTGCCTTGGACTGCAAGAAGATCAAACCAGTCCATACTCCAGGAAATAAAGCCAGACTGCTCACTTGAGGGAATGGTATTAAAGGCAAAACTGAAGTACTTTGGCCACATAATGAGAAGACAGGACACCCTGGAGAAGAGGCTGACGCTAGGGAAAGTGGAAGGCAAAAGGAAGAGGGGCCGACCAAGGGCAAGATGGATGGATGATATTCTGGAGGTGACGGACTTGACCTTGGGGGAGCTAGGGGTGGCGACGGCCGACAGAAAGCTCTGGCGTGGGCTAGTCCATGAAGTCATGAGGAGTCGGAAGCGACTGAACGAATAAACAACAAACTATATCCCATCTCTGCAATGGGCCCTGGGATCTGGCATTCCAAGTTCTGTAACAGTCTCCAAAGTAGTGGTTAGGAACCAGGACTCCTCCATTTTCTGCAGCCGCTTTCCAGAGAGGTCACCGTGTTAGCCTCTCGCAGCAAAAACAACAAAGATCCTTGTGGCCCTAGAAAGGCTAACAATTTTATTCTGGCACACGTTTTCATGGCCACTGGCCGCTTCACCAGATGCAAATGGGCAGAATTATATACACCTGCTAGAGGGTGCAGGGTGAAGAGAGAGACGCCAACTGAGCTGTCAGAGGGAACGGAAATGCAAAAAGCGCACACAGAGGCCCCTTTGGCAAGTGACAGTGGCCAACCGTCGGTTGATTAAGCCACAATTTGCAGCGGCACATGTCTGGTGTGTGCAGCTGCCGTTTTGAATATGCAACCCCCAATCTGCTGTTGTTTATTCGTTCAGTCGCTTCCGACTCTTCGTGACTTCATGGAACAGCCCACGCCAGAGCTTTCTGTTGGCCGTTGCCACCCCCAGCTCCCCCAAGGTCACCTCCAGAATATCCTCCCTCTATCTTGCCCTTGGTCGGCCCCTCTTCCTTTTGCCTCCCACTTTCCCTAGCATCAGCCTCTTCTCCAGGGTATCCTGTCTTCTCCTTATGTGGCCAAAGTACTTCAGTTTTGCCTTTAATACCATTCCCTCAAGTGAGCTGTGGGTTGAACAGCCCAAAGTTAACCTAACAACTAATTATGCCAAGTTCTACAATGTAGTGTTGGAATTAAATAAAAACGTGGCAAGAATCTCCTCCATTTTCTCCAGACATTTTCCAGAGGGATAGCCAGGCTAGTCTGTTGCAGCAAAACCAACAAAGAGCTCTGGGGCACCAGAAAGACTAATGAATTTATTCTGGCATACGTTTCTGTGGCTACTGGCCACCTGCTCCAACACTTAATTCCTCTTTCATGCAGCAGAAATTGAAGAGACTTCCATTCCACATTTTGGGGTGCCCCAAACTTTGCTGTGGCTACAGCCACTGAGCAGAAAAGAAGGACATTGGCCACTATAAACACACTAGCCAGATCACGTGCATCAACACCCATCCTGTATGATATGGGCTGGCTTCTGAGCTATAAGAAGGCAGGAACGGGGAAGCTTTCTGACATGACATCCCTGCTTCTGCCGAACCACAGAAGGAAGAGGCTGCTGCCCTCTGAGTCGGTCAAGGTGCTGCCCAGTCATTCTGTGAGGACACCGGCATGGGCTCCTCGGCTCCCATCACCTTTCTCTCCTTCCTTTTCCTCCTCCAAGCTGCAAGTAAGTACAATGAGGTATCTGGGGTTACTCTCTCAGTGCTTCCTTAACCTTAAGAAAAGTTTGTAGTTCACAGAAGTGGAGGAATCATAGTCCTTTCCCCACCCTGCCTCTCGGGTGCTCAGAACAGACTGTAAGGTTTTGCCATCGATGCATAAAGCCCTAAACGACTTGGCAGCAGGATACGTGAGAGTCAGGCCTCCTGCCTCACCAGCCTGAGGTCTTTGGTGGTTCTGCATGGACCTGCGGTCTGCTTGGAGTCCTCTCTGAGCAGAGCCTTTAGCCTACTGGCTCCCTCTCCGTGTAATTCCCTGCCTCTTGATATACATTGCTTTGTTTTCGGCACCTCCTCAAGAAATTTGCGTTTAAACCAGCTTTTCCTCAATCACCAGCCATTGGTTTATTGGTATAACTGGATTTTAAGTCGGTTTATTCTTTTCAGTTTTTATGTGTGTGTTTTCTTTACTGCTCACTGCTCAGGAATCTTTGCCCCACGTGCTCCTCCTCATTCCAACAATCCATGCCACAAGGGTTGATCGAAGTGGAGGGCTGAGTGTTGAGAGGCCTGGGTCTTCCCAAGCCACTCCGCAGCTTGGCCGGAGGGCCCCACCTCATCAGCTCCCAGTTCCTGCTGGTGCAGTCATACCGGACTTGGGGCAAAACACCCTGAAGAAGTCAACGTTATTGCTTCAGGTGTGAGAGCGCCTGGTTTAGCAAGAGGCTGCAGGCTGGGTGGGGGCGAACAAGGGAACGGCAGCCATCTGCCTTGGTTTCACAATCCGCCTCATGCAGCAGACCCATTCTGGAGTTCTGGTGTCGGGGAGAGAATCTTGCATCTAGCGATGCCGGAGGGCAGAGAGCAGGGCTCTTTTGTGGCCTGAGGACGTGTGTGTGCTGAGAGGGGCTGCTGGCACATCTGGGGGGAGAGTGTAGCACCACGGAGGTCCACTTACTCTAGGGATATGGTCAAAAAGGAACCATCCTGTGCGCTCCCCCTTCATTATTGTTTTGGCAATGGTTCCCTTCCAAAATGGCCAGTTTGTGCTTTGCTTGGTCGATGGTTCTACTGAATGTCCTCCTCCCCCGTCCAGCTGTGGGAAACAAGCATCCTGTGAACACTGCCAGAGCCAGCTATGAGGATGCATCGCAGCCCCAGAGAGACCGCCTTTTCCCTCTAGATCCAGCCAGTCCTTGAGGTCATCTGGCGGGGCCCTCCTGGTGGGTTGCTCAAGCGAGCAGGGCATTTAGCGTGGTGTCCCCTACTATGTGGAATAATTTCCCCCCTGAAGTCAGAGGTGCACTGACCATTCTTATCAATTTATGCATGCTTTCCTGGCGTAGTTTTGCCTACCTTGTACTTCCTTCCCATGGATAAGCACGTGCAGTATATTCATTCTGTGTTGTTGTTTTTTAAATCAGTAGATGTAAGCATTTTTTTAACATATTGGTAAAAACTAACCAAAGACAAACTCTTTGGGTGCAGAAAGGTCTTGTTGACAAGCGTTGTCATTCTCAAAGTCTGGGCTTGGCAGGTGGAAGGTGGAATGCGTCTCCCCACATACCTTCCCCCATCCTCACTCTTGCTCTGCTCCCCAGGCGCGGTGGACCCCAACAAGAATTTCGCAAGGATGGTAGGAAGCTTTGTCGATTTCCCCATCATGAATTCAAAAGAGGACAATTACACAAATTTCATCCTGCGGTCTAAGACGCAGGGATTGGCCCTGGCTCTCTGGCAGCCGGATAAATATCTCTCGATAATAATCCCAAGGTATTCTGGAAGAATTGCCTTGCAGAAGAGCTCCAATACCATCCGAATCCACAACTTGACCCTGAGAGATGGAGGGACCTACGAAATTGAGGCGCAGATCGTAGCAAAGCCTGTTCAAATTAAGACATACACACTGTTTGTATTCAGTAAGTAAGATCTGAGAGCCGTGATTAATTTGTCAGAGCTTAGGGCTGCCTTGAATAACGTACGTGTGTGTGTGTGTGTGTGTGTGTGTGTTTGTTTGGAGGGGGAGAGAGAGAGAGAGAGAAGGTCCCAAGTTCAATCTCTAACGAATAGTTTCAGGTGGGGAACGCCTCCCCCTCCCTCTCTCTCAGCTCTGAAGAGCAGCTGCAAGTGAGATTGCATGTGTGTTGGATTACAACTCCCATCATGCAGCCCATGTTAATCCCGATCCTTTCCCCGCTCTGAATCTTGTCCATCTTCTCTCTTCCCCACCCCAGACATCAGCACCACTGTAGAGCAGTTGACCAACAATTCCTGCAACGTCAACTTGCTTTGTGATGCAAGAACGGGGACGCCAACCCAGGTGACGTACAGCTGGAAGCAGAAAGAGTCAGGGGTCACCCTTTCTCAAAACTCCCGGCTCCATGTCGTCTTGAACCCTGGGGAGAAGACTGTCTACACCTGTGCCGTGGAGGCTCACAGGATCCAGAGTGCTTTGGACTTCGCGCCTTATAAGTTCTGCAGCAAACCACACTCTGAGACTGCAGGTAAATCTCCACAGGGAAAGGAGTGGAAGTGTTTTGCCGACACACCATTTCTAGCAGTTCCCCGGATGTCCTGAGCCGGTGCCTCATGGTGCCGGAGCTCCTGGTCCAAGGCAGTGAAATGCTTCTGACACCTGGGCACAGGCACCTTTAAGGGGAGGTGCAGCCGGAACCACAAAGGAGCAAAACAGGGTTCTAATCCACAGGGTTATTTTAATGGACAAGATCCAGGCAGAGCAGAAGGAAGGCTGTTGTGCCGATTGAATGTGTTTCAGGCCACGTCAAGTCTCCAAGGATATTTGGGGTGGGGGTGGGGGGCTGTAGGGGAATGCCACCCCTGCCCCACTACTCAACTCAACCGATTGACTGGGAGGGAGCAACTGGGAGGGGGCTCTCCCACCCTAGAGGCCTTCAAGAGGCAGCTGGACAACCATCCGTCAGGGATGCTTTAGGGTGGATTCCTACATTGAGCAGGGGGTTGGACACGATGGCCTTGTAGGCCCCTTCCAACTCTACTATTCTACGATTCTATAACCCTTTCTGGCTGTCTCAGGCTCATTCCCCAGCTGGCCTCCCTCTGGATGAATCCTCTCTCGCTCCCCAAATATGTTGGCGGTGCTGCGTGAGGAGCATCCCTTTGAAACCTCTCTTGACTTTCCCTTTGCAGGAGGAGGTGCCCCCGGACTGCCGTCCCTCTACCTCATGGCCAAAGCCATCCTTGTGCCTGCTGCTGTTGCCCTCCTGGTGATGCTGTGATGTCCACTCTCTGTCTCTCTCGAGAAAGAGATGGGGGAATGTTGCTGTGGCGTTCCAGCCCTTTTGCCCGCGTGTTTCTGCTTCCCCTTCGCCATGCGGCCTCTAAAACCTCCTTGTTTCCCTTACCACAAAACAAAAGACAGAACAGCTGGATTAAGGTTGTGCCTGAGGCCGAAAGCTCCATGTGGCTGCACTGCAGGGCCAGGGGCCTTTCTCAGGGTCTTCCGGTGGAGCACAACGGCTCATTGCACGTGTCTGTTCTTGGAGATGCCACACAGGCTTTGAGGTTCTCTACTTCCTGTTTTCTGGTCCCTGCCTCTCTTTTGCCCCTTTAGGGCAGGGTGGTACCATGCGAGAATGTGCATTGTTGGGCCGGTTGTCATTTCCCAGGATTTGCTACTCAATGGGAGGAGCCCGGCTGTGCTTGCAGAAGGTCCCAGATTCAATGCTGCCCACCTTCTGGGCAGGGAGGGAGAGATCCTGCCTGAAAACCGAGGAGAGCTCTCTTGCCCGTCACAATAGACAGCCTGGAGCCTGAGAGATTAAAGGTCTCTCTAGGTGCCTGGGCAGCTTCCTGGGGTCTTGAGCCGTTCAGTAGTTCACCAAGAGATTCAACTCTGTTCCCTGTGTTTTGAATAACAAAAACATCAAAATCACACTACCTACGTCAGTTGGCTCAGCATTGCACCGATGAAGCTCTGATCACCCAACCCACTGTTTTGTGAATGGCGGCTGTTAAGGCAATGAGCGCTGCCCAGCTGTTTTGCATTTCAACTCCCCCTGCCCCCCCCCCCCCCAGCATGTGTATATAAATCTGCAGATTTGAGGTTAGCACTTTATGCATCTGAAGAAGTGGATCCTGTCCACGAAAGCTTCTGCCAGAATAAACGGGATAGTCTGTAAGCTGCCACAAGACTCTTTGTTATAGAAGTTAAACGAGGGCATGAGAAAGTAGATGCCTCTTGTTTGTAGGGAAAACTTATATTAGAGATCACTGCGTGTGCATGAACACCGCAGAACATGGGGCTGTTTCACGCACTACAGCTGATGGGGTATATTTTGAACCCCTTGCAAGATGATTCTGTTTTTCTAACACGTCGTTCATTGAAAGAATCAACAACTCCTTGGCTTTTAAATCCACAGAAGGGAGGCAACGGGAAAGAACCAGACAGCCCTCGAACCTTCAGCCCCGTGTGAAGATGGGAGCAGGGCGTTCCAAGTGGGCCTGGTTTGCACGGCCCCGTTCTCCTCTGCGGAGGACTGGGGAGGGTCTATGGATATTGCAGCCCCGTTTTGGAACACAGCAGGGAGAAGAAATGAAATGAGCGGAGGAGAAAGTTCTTGTGGATGAAGCTCCAGTTTTCCCACAGGAAATCCCCTTTTATCACCCCACGGGTTAGAAAGAGTGGGAAACCCCCAAAAGATTATCAGAGTCTACTGCAGAAAGCAGAAGTGAAGGACAGTTTTGCAAAATAGGCCCAAACCACAAAATTCCTGCTGATCTGAGTATTCTGATGAAGAATCTTTATTTTTGGGTGTGTGTGTGTAGGTGGGTCACACGAGCCCTTTAAGAATTGGGTGGGGGGCTTTGGTCATCACTCTTACGTTATTCTTTTCTTAGTGGCTTTTTAACCCAGTTGTTTGTGGCTGATGATCTTTTGGTAGTACTGGCAGGTCAACATACTGGCAGGTGAAGCTACTGGGAGGTCAAGGTACTGGCAGGTGAAGCAAATTGTAGTTTGGCTGGATAGCAGAGAAACTTTTGGGAATGCTCCCTAGCCTTTCCCAAAGAACTACATTTCCCAGAGTACCCCGGGATGTGAGAATGACAGTTTCAACCAGTTTTATGCATGTAGTATACCCCAGTATAAATGCTGAGGTGAGGTCTTAACTCTGCTATTGAAAGAAGCAGACTTCAGGGCTCAGAGTCCTCCAGTAGAAACGCTGACGTTGAGATGAACAGGCGGCAGTGCTCAGTGGTGGCCACGAGAGGGCAACCCCGTATAAACACTCCTGGTAAATGTTCACATCTGCACATTTCACAACCAGCAACCATTCCAAAAGGCTTCACTGGTCTGGATGTGATGGATAAGTGGGGCCATTTCACCAGCAGTTTCCTAATTTTTTCACCTAATTTCCCCCCTCTTCCCTCCTCATCCCTTTTTCCCTTGTCTGTCATGACTTTTTATATTGTAAGTCTGCGGGCAGGGACTGTGTTCTTCTACTGATTGTATGTACGCTGCTCTGGGAAGGTTTTTGCCTGAGGAGCAAGCAGGATAAAAATGCTGTAAATTAATAAATGTTTTCTCCTCCCCGGCTAATAGTGGTGTGTGTATGTTTGTGGTTGGGATCTGGATTGGAGCCGTGTGTGTACGGTTAGGCCAGCCTTCTCCAACTATAACTCCCAGCATTCCTGATCACTGGCCATGCAGGTTGAGGCTGATGGGAGTTAAAGTGTGAAACATTTGGAGGGCACCAGGTTGGGGAAAGCTGAGATGGATGACTGACATTCTCCCTCTGCTACCGCCTGGATCCAAACTGGTTCTTCCACGGCAGTGTTGAGCTCACCTATCAGGCGCCCTTTAAAACTCCCACAAGGCACCAGAGCTCTGTCGAGGGCATTGTGCGAAATTTAAAGGACAAGTCTGCACCTGCAAATTCCCTTCTTCGTGACGGTCGTCGGAAGAGCAGCTGTGGAGACGGAGCGCAGCGTGGAAGGGGCGAGTTTTGCTTAGGGGGGTCGCGGCGCGCGTGGGGGGGGGCCCCGGGGAGAATTAGCGAGCCTCTCCGCCGCCCTCCCTCCCCCCGCTTCCTTTTAGGCACGGAAAGGCGCTTCCTGGGCGTCCACGGAGGCCTTTTTCAAGCTTAAAGGAAACGCGGGAGGGGCGGGGTTTCGAGGGGGCGGGGCCCTGGCTTTGGGGAGGGGGAGTTAGTCCCCCTCCTCCGTAGCCGCGACCCCCTCTCCGAAAATGCCCCCCCCGCACCGCTTCTTTTAGGCTCTGTTCCTGCCAATAGAGCCTCCAGGAAGCAGGGGAGGGGGCATCTTTCGGGGGTGGGGTAGCTCGGGGAGGGGGAGTTAGTTTGGCTTCCCAGGCAGCGACCCCCACTCCGAAAATGCACCCCCCGCACTGCTTTCTTTAGGCTGCGATTGTGCCAATTTTGCCTCTTTACGAGCCTAAAGGAAGGAGAGGAGGGGGCATTTTTGAAGGGGGGGCATAGCTTTGAGTGGGGGGTTAATTTGGCTTCCCAGGCAGCGACCCCCACTCCGAAAATGCCCCCCCCCACTGCTTCCTTTAGGCTCCATTCGTCCGAATGGAGCCTAAAGGAAGGCGAGGAGGGGGCGTCTTTGGGGAGGGGGGAGTTAGCTTTGGGACGTGGGGTAGTTTGGCTTCCCAGGCAGCGCCCCCCACTCCGAAAATGCCCCCCGCACTGCTTCTTTTAGGCTCTATTCGTGCCAATAGAGCCTCAAGGAAGCAGGGGAGGGGGCATTTTTCAAGGGGGGGTAGCATTGGGAGGGGGAGTTAGAGGGCTCATTTTTGAAAGGGGGGATAGCTTTGGGAGGGGGTTAATATTCGCCTCCCAAGCAGCGACCCCCCACTCCGAAAACGCCCCCCCCCGCACTGCTTTCTTTAGGCTGCGACTGTGCCAATGGTGCCTTTTTACGAGCCTAAAGGAAGGAGAGGAGGGGGCATTTTTGAAGGGGAGGCATAGCTTTGGATGGGGGGTTAGTTGTGGCCTCCTAAGCAGCGGCCCCCCACTCCGAAAATGACCCCCCCACTGCTTCCTTTAGGCTCCATTCGTCCGAATGGAGCCTAAAGGAAGGCGAGGAGGGGGCATCTTTGGGGAGGGGGGTGCTAGCTTTGGGGGGGGGGTTAGTTTGGCTTCCCAGGCAGCGACCCCCACTCCGAAAATGCACCCCCCGCACTGCTTTCTTTAGGCTGCGATTGTGCCAATGGTGCCTCTTTACGAGCCTAAAGGAAGGAGAGGAGGGGGCATTTTTGAAGGGGGGGCATAGCTTTGGGTGGGGGGTTAGTTTGGCTTCCCAGGCAGCGACCCCCACTCCGAAAATGCCCCCCCCTGCTTCCTTTAGGCTCCATTCGGACGAATGGAGCCTAAAGGAAGGCGAGGAGGGGGCGTCTTCGGGGAGGGGGTGCTAGCTTTGGGGGGGGTTAGTTGTGGCTTCCCAGGCAGCGACCCCCACTCCGAAAATGCCCCCCCCTGCTTCCTTTAGGCTCCATTCGGACGAATGGAGCCTAAAGGAAGGCGAGGAGGGGGCGTCTTTGGGGAGGGGGGTGCTAACTTTGGGGGGGGGTTAGTTGTGGCCTCCCAAGCAGCGCCCCCCACTCCGAAAATGCTCCCCCCCCCGCAGTCAGGCTCCGTTGTAGCTAATGGACACTTTTTCCGAGCCTGATGGAGCGCGGAGCATTTTCGGAGCGGGGGTCGCTGCTGCAGAGGGAGCAACTAAGGCGGTGGGGACGGGGGACCCAGGTGTTACTGCGCAGCTCGGGGGCGGGAGCAGGGTCGAGGGGGTCCAGAGAAGGGCACGAGCCCATGGCTGGCGTGGAGTGGCCGTGTAGGGCAGGGCTGGTCGGAAAGCGGGTCTGCGGGAGCTTGGGACTTCGCCCCGCAGCATTGGTGAGCCGGGGCCTTGCTGTCAGGGGCGCCTGGGAGCTGTAGTCCGAAACCCCTGGAGACGGCACCCTCCGAGCAGCCCTAGAGGGTCGCCGCTCTTCTCCCCTGCGAGCGATGGCTGAGTGGGGCCAGCCCGAAGGAGCGGCTCTGTGGCCTTGGGAAGGCCCCTTGCAGTGTTGAAGGATGGGGAGCTGGAGCCCCGTGGGAAGGCGGCGCTCGGCAGTCCTAAGTGTGTTGTGCTTCCTTAAGAGGCCACCCGGGGCGAGAGGCTGAAGGCGGAGTTCCGAAGCCCATCGTGTAGCCCAGCCCAGTGGGAGGTGCGGCAGGCTCTTGGCAACGGCCGCTGTTGCTGGTCCTTCCTGTGTCCATTGGCTTGCAAGGCTGGCCGATGCACGCGGCGCCCCTGGCGAAGGCCGTTGGCAATGGCAGGTCTTGCGAGTGGTGGCCCTGCGGCTGCGCAATGTACGTGGCGCCCCTGGCGAAGGCCGTTGGCAATGGCAGCTCTTGCGAGTGGTGGCCCTGCGGCTGCGCAATGTACGTGGCGCCCCCTTGCGTTTCTGAAGCCTGCACTGCAGCCTCCCATCTAAGTTCCCACAAGCACTTGCGGTCTGACGTAAGTTCCCACAAGCACTTGCGGTCTGACGTAAGTTCCCACAAGCACTTGCGGGCTGACGTATCCGGCTGGGGTAATTAAGTAGTTATCTCGATCAGGTGTGTGGGAGTTCGCGCTTGAAATATTAGTTCCGAATTGTTCCTTCCAACAGCTGGAATAGCACAGTGGGAAGGCGCTTGGCTGCGGAGCCAAAGCCTGGGAGTTCGAATCCCCGCTTGTGCCTGCCGGGGTCGGCCCAGCTAGATCACCCCTAGTCGAAGCGGCAATTGACGGGATTAAATACCCTGCCGCAGCCCGAGTGGGGGCCCCTGGGGAGAGGTCCCTAGGAGGCCGAGAAAGGGGGGGGAAGCCATGCAAAAGGGGAGAGAGGGAGGAGCCTTTTGCGCAGGCGCGAGAGGCGGCTGTATATATCTTAAAAGAGATACTAAGTGCGAAGTTTTTCGCCTGGGGGCGTACTGTGATGCCCCCAGGTTACTTTAGGCATAACCGCCCCAGCCGCCTTTGACTTGTGCTGCGTCGCCACTGCCGCACAGTCTTTTGGGGTGTCTCTCTGGGGTTGTCCGCACTCTGGGCTTGTCCGCTCTTGGGTCGACGGCTGGGGGGCAGCTGGGCACCGAGGTCTGTGCAGCTTGCCCAAGGCTGCCCAGGTGGCGGGGCGCGTAACCCCATGAGCCACTTCCGCTCCGTGTGGCCGGGTAGTTAATCCCGTGTATGGCCACTGACTATGTAGGTGTGGCCGGGTAGTTAATCCCGTGTATGGCCACTGACTATGTAGGTGTGGCCGGGTAGTTAATCCCGTGTATGGCCACTGGACTATGGGTGATCTCGGCTGGCCCCTCTCCCGGGAGCGCACAGTGGGGATTCGAACTCCCAGGCTTGGGCTCCGCAGCCAAGCGCCTTCCCACTGTGCTATACCAGCACTTGGAATCCACCTATTCGGAACTTATACTTAAGGCGCCGAACGCGCCCATTGAAAATAAAAAAAAAAGGAGCGCCCACACCGGGGATTCCAAGCCCCGGACTGGGCGCCCAGACGCAGGCCGCTCTTCCTACGGAGCCAAACTTGCTGGGGAGCTGTTACCCCCAAACTTGCATTTAAGGCGACACACATTGAAAGGGGGAAAAACCCTGCCGGGGCTGCACCTCACACACTTCGGCCTGCACCGCTGGGGGCGCTCGCCCACCGCGCTCCACAAAAAGAGGGCCGGAGCTTCCATTGGGGGAGCCGCTTCCAGCCTTTCAAGGCCAAAGGGGAGACCCGGGGCAGCTGCAAGCCCGCACCCGAGCCTCTACAAGCCCAACGCTTCTGACACTCGCCTACAGCCCGACACCGCTTCTCGGGCCTACGAGGCGAAGCTCCGTTCCCAAGGAGGGCTTCAAGAGGGAGACGGCACAATGACGCGCCTCTCCTCGCTAGAGTTTTGGGGGGACGTGGACTTCAGCCGGCGCTCCTGCTTCTGCACAACGCAAAACACACCAAGCCACCAAAGGCAATTGCAACTCCAGCCTCAGCCTCGAAAGTTTATGCTCTAGTTGCAGGCGAAAGACAGACTGTGGCACTTCAAATCATAGAATAAGAGAGTTGGAAGGGGCCTAAAAGGCCATCCAGTCCAACCCCCTGCTCAAGGCAACAATCCACCCTAAAGCAGCCCTGACACATGGTGACTTAGATCCGGGGCTCAAGTTCTAAGCTGCCTTTCAAGGAAAAAGAATACACACCAAGGGGAAATGGAACCCCCAACCTCTAGATTGATGCAGCCTTTCCAGGCAAAAACGAACAAACAGGAGCTACAAAGTAAACTCAAATGTCCAGCCACCAACCCCACAACTAGACCCCTTCCCCTCTGCACTATATCAGGAGTTGGGGAGCTCCCGGGGGTTAGTTTAAAAAGGCACCTGTTGGAAAGGGGATAGGAACTCCTAACTACCAGATTCTCAAATAGACGATCATCCTCACTATCCTGCACCAGGCATTGCAAATGCATTATTATAAATTATGATCATTCGTCTCCCCACGCTATATGAGCTTATATTGATCTCCCAACACTATAGGAGCTGCTTTTATGTATTTTATTCCTGTAAGCCGCCTTGCAGGGCTTTCTGCTCTGAAAAGCGCCCAAGGAACATTTTACATAAATACATTAAATGATTTGCTGAAAGCTATCCTGTGGAAGGTATTTTAGAGTACGGGTGAGCAAAAAGGAGATCTCCAGATGTTCCTGACTTCAGTTCCCAGCATTCCTGACCACTGCAGGAATGCAGGCTGGGGCTTCTGGGACTTGAAGTCCAAAACATTTGGGGATTTACCTTCTGCCCACCCCTGTTTTAGATACTGTAATCTAACTGCAAGCAGATTTAAGGGAGGCGGCAGCAGCGTCTTTTAAAAAAAACCTTCTTAGAAGATCTTAACCATTACACAAAGATTGGGACACCTTAAAGACCAAACATTTTATTCTGGCACAAACTTTCCATCAGATGCACATGAAGCATTGTGGACAGGTTCAGGTTTGCATACAACACATACAGTGTGGAGCAGGAGAAGAGGAGAAAGAAAAGCCCAAAGAACAGGGAAGGCAGAAGAAAATTAAATGCCCATCGCCTTATTGACAGTGGTCATTCACAGTGAAGTTATTGCTGATAACACAAACATCAAACACATGTAGTGCAATTTAAAAAGAAAACTTTACCCCAATTAATTCCAGGGACGAATCCTTTATCTAATCTTGGCAGGGCGAGAAGAGAATCTGAATGGCTGACATTTTGTCTTTCCCAGAAAGCCTTGTTCTGAAGTGGGGTTGGGCAGGGAACTCTGGGAAATCTCAAAGGGCTGCTGACGCTTTTTAAAAAATGACTGCTTCCTTAGCCCCTCACTGGGGGCAGCCATTAGAGTGGACAGAAGTTCAATATGCACAGGATTAAAGACACACAACTTTTATAAAATGAACGGATTGTTCTTTCAGCAGCTCACTGTATTTGAGAAGTGCAGCGTTAGCCAATGTCCACAAAAAGGGCAGTGATGGATGCAGGCTTGTTAACGTTATAAAACAGGGGTGGGCAGCTGGTGGCCCTCCAGATGTTTTGACCTACAAGTCCCATAATCTCTCACCATTAACTATGTCCTTGGCTCAGGCTGATGGGATTTGTAAACCAAAACATCTGGAGGGCCACAAGTTACCCACCCCTGTTATACAGTCTCAGTGTGACTCGGGTTTTAAATCTGAACTACTAGCAATGACAGACAGCCGTGCATAAGCACCATCCCATGTCCACAGTTCATTCCGTTACAACCTAGAATTAAACCGGAGTTCATGGACATGTTTACCATTCGATTGACACAACATACTTAACACTTTGAAGGTGCAAAGTATTTTTTTATTGTAAATTCGACTTTTGTGCCACAATAAGTATGTTGTGTCAATCGAATGGTAAACATGCCCATGAACTCCATTTTAATTCCAGGTTGCAAAGTTAAAAAGGGGGTAAGTACTTGGGCAAGGCAAGGCACGGTACCCTGCCCACCTCCCCCCAACACACACAGTTTTCTTCCCCTCAAATACAGTGTGGAAAATGTCTAGAGCTAATTTGTACACAGGCTGAGCCTTCTCCACATGCCCCCGGCGCTGGGGCTACGAGAGCAGAGCCTTTTCAGCAGTGGCCCTTCCCAAAAAGGCGTCCCTGGCATCTATTTTACTGCCTTTCTTGCACCAGGCAAGGAGATTTTTATTTCCCCTTCAACCTTTTATACTCATATATTATGCTGTGGTTTCAATAGGGTCATTTGGCTCAGTGAAATTGGTATTGTAGTATCTCCCTGCTCTTAATGCAAAGTTTGGATGTCTTGTACTCGTGTTTCAATTTTACAGTTGATCAATTTACTTCCTAATGTTTGTTTGCTTGTCCTGATTTCTCATTTTTCTTCCCGCCCTCCCGTTGGTACATTGACAAGAGAACTGCTGTTATTTGGCAACCGATATACAGAATAAATGGAAGACTACACAGGATTAGGCCAACTCATAGAGAAGAGGTCTGGATCACAGCAAAATGGAACTGCCGTGTTCAAAAAGAGTCTATCTTTTCCTAACAGGAAAGTTTGCCTTGTGGGCTTCCTAGCAGCATCCATTTGATGGAAACTTATGTCTGACTAGATGGACGTTTGCTCTTACTCACTTCTTAGGAAAGCCGTGACTAACTTGCTCTGAAGGACTTAAGTCACTGCTTCTGTTAGCTGCAGCGGGACAGCAGAATTTAAAACATTAATTTGGGGCAAGCAAGGGGTTCTCCCTAGATCCCATCTGTAATAACTCAGCCTTAGGCAATACCATGCCCTTGAGCATGTACAGAGTGCAAATCTCCTACTACAAGGTAATGCCAGCTCACTCCCACCGCCCCAAACTGGGATGAGCAGTCCAGAGGTTCCAGTTTAGACGACACAAGTGTAGCAGGGTGAGATGCTGTAATTCAGGATTCCTGCAAACCCCATTCTATGCCCCCCTCCATTTCCATCCCCCTACCCCAATAATGATGGATAAGCATGCTCAGTGGGCACAGAATGACAGGTAGCATTCTGGGCTCACTGAGCACACGTAGCCATCATTGGGCTGTTTTTGAGATCTCCCCCACCCCAATTTGGGGAGGGGGTATTTCTGCAAATGTTGCCTGCTGATCCCTCTGTCTCGTTCCAGGGGTGGTGCTGTTTTGGCTGCGTACGCAACAGCATTCACAGCCCAGACATCGGAAATAGGGGAAACACTGATGGAACCCAAGCAGTCTTGAGAGACAGCGACTGGTGTAAAGCCAACCACGTCCACCTTCTTCCCTACCCCAGTACCCCACCCCAAAACAAATACCTTGGGAGCTATTTTTGGCTGAAGAGAACAAGTAAATAAGTAAAGGAATGTAGGTATCGGAGCCAGAGGTCCGCCGCTGCATATGATCTGCCTACCAACTAGTTCCAGTTCAACCCACAACATGCGAGGACTGAGAGGCTAGATGCACACGAGTGGAACTGCAAAGCGTGGGTGACACAGATTTATTGGCCTCGGCTGCCCCCCACCCCGTCCCATGCCCTGAATTCTGGAATGAACAAGAGGAAAGAGAGAGAAGCGTCTGAGGGGAGGTGGCTTTGCCAGGCCTAACGTAGTACAAGAACCACAGTCCATTTGAAGAACACGGAGCACATTGTCACTCAGCCAGGTGCCCCACTCTTATTCTTATTCCTCCTTGACTGCAATGGCGCCAGGCCCCACGTGGCTAGGCACCGGCTTCTGGATGCAGACGATGCCCGCGATGAGCGCGTAGCCAACCCTGGCCTCTAGGCCCACCAGCACTGACAGGATTTGGTTGCGATGATTGAAGGGTTTTTCCTAGGGGTTATTCCCATCCCTGGCACGGCTTTAGGGATGCTGGGTGGGGGGTCCCCTGGGGAAGAAACAGCAAATAAATTAAAAGTGCTGTGAGGAATAATAATTTTGCAAAATCATTTTGGGACTGACCCTACCATGAAGGCAGACTGAAGCAGCCATCTCAGGTGGCAGGCACTAAGGGGACAGGGAGTTGGGAGGACAGAGGCGATGACGCCATGGGGCCTGCCCCCCCATACCTAGCCTGCTGCCCTCAGGTGCAGCGAAGGAATCTGTCCCATTACCGGTGGTGAACTAAGATTCAACTGCCAAGCTGGGTGGCTTCTCTAAGTGGAATGGCAGCAGGGAGAGAATGGTGTTGTCCCTCAGCCCAAGAGATGGCTTTAAAAGAACATTAGACAAATTCATGGGGGAGAAGGCTATCAGTGGTTACTAGTCCTCATGGTGTCATGCTACCCATGGGACATAACTGGTTAAAAGTGTTCCATGCCAAGGGGGCCACTCAAGCCTCCAGAGGAAGGAAATGTGAATTTCCCATGAAAAGGCAGCAAATGTTTACTTACTCTTTAAAATTATAGTTAGGTTCTGTTCCCAGGGAGAGCTACAGGCTTGTTTCTCCATCTCAGCTGCCAGGACCACCTGGCCAGCCTTGGGTGTTATCAGGGCTGGATCCAAGAGCAGATGGGGCCAGGCAGCTGCCAAGGGCCCACGCCCCAGCAAGGGCCCATGAACAAGTCACCCCTTTTCACCCCTACAATCTGCTCATTCACCTACCTGTTGCTCTGGCCCAGAAGGAGCAGGAGATGCCACAAGCGCCTGGATCGATGCAGGACAAGAAATAAAAGTGGCAGCAATGAGAAGGCAAAAGAAGATCAGCTGCAGCTGATGAGGGTGAGGAAGTAGGGAGGGGCTGAGCTCTTAAAAGGGCAATGCAGGCTGCAATGCTGCAATGCTGAGTTGGCCACAAGAGGGCACCCCAGAGTAACTGCTTACCTCTTAATTAAGCTACTCAGATCAGCAGGCTGCAGCACTCAGTGGTGGCCGTAAAACAGCATCCCTGTATAAATCCTGAAGTTTTAAACCGTGATTTGGGTTATCTCACTGCAGTGCTCAACAGTGGCCACAAGAGGAGAGCCCAGAATAAAAACAATTCATAACAAACCAATCCAATTCAGCAGGCTGCAGTGCTCAGTTGTAGCCACAAGAGGGCAGCTATGCCTAAGTTTTGAATTTTTAAATCTCTAGAGATGATTGGGCTGCAGTGCTCCATGGTGCCCACACCCCATTATATGCCCTGCTATATTAGAATAACCACTAAATTCATAAAACCTATTCACATCAGTTGGCTGCAGTGCTCAGCCGTGGCCACAAGAGGGCAGCCCAGAATAACCACTACGTTCATAATTTACCTATTCACATCAGCAGGCTGCAGTGTGCAGTTGCAGCCAGCAGAGGGCAGCCCTGTATAAAGTTTTTTGCAAAGAGCAGCTCTAATGGGAATTAACACAAATGCTTATAACTCCGTCATTTTTTAAGATAAAGACATGAAACTTGGCACAATGGTAGCTCTTAGGAAGGGCTTTAGTCATACCAAATTTGAAACAAATCCGTTTATCCATTGATTTTTTAGGAATTTTTTAAAAATTGAGGTTTTAAAATTATTATTTTTTAAATCGTCATTTTTAAAGTTAAAGAGATGAAACTTTGTACCATGAAAGGATTTAGGTAGACCTTTAGCCACACCAAATTTGAAACAGATCCTTTCATCCATTTTTTTTTTAGGAATTTTTTAAAAATTGAGGTTTTAACATTATTATTTTTTAAATCGTCATTTTTAAAGATAAAGAGATGAAACTTTGTACCATGATAAGATTTAGGTAGAGCTTTAGCCACACCAAATTTGAATAAGATCTGTTCATCCATTGATTTTTTAGGAATTTTTTAAAAAATGAGGTTTTAAAATTATTATTTTTAAACTGTCATTTTTAAAGATAAAGAGCTGAAAGTTGGCACCATGATAGCTTTTAGGTAGAGCTTTAGCCATACCAAATTTGAAACAGATCTGGGAGCAGTAGCAAACCCTGTTAACAACAACAGCAGCTTGCAATGAGTGAAGATACAGTCAGAAAAGATATTTGAGGGAAGGGGAGAATGTAACACACAGAGTATAGCAAAAGCTTCAAAGTACAGCAAAACCTACAAAAGTAGGAGTTAGTGAAGTTAATTTCAGATACATTGAATCTCTCACTTGTTCTTTATTTCAGTGATTTTAACATTAAGATGTTATGTAGAACAGATTTGTCTTAAACGTGTGCTGTAAAATCAGACATGTGACCAAGGCTATGTTTGGATGGGCACGCCCCCTTGGTACTGGACACCCCCCCTTGGGGGCGACCATGTTGTCCTCCTTTTTGGTTTCCAAAATATGGTATTATCTCCCTGCTCTTAATGCAAAGTTTGGATGTCTTGATCTCCATTGTACTCGTGTTTCAATTTTACAGTTGATCAATTTACTTCCTAATGTTTGTTTGCTTGTCCTGATTTCTCATTTTTCTTCCCGCCCTCCCGTTGGTACATTGACCAGAGAACTGCTTTTATTTGGCAACCGATATACAGAATAAATGGAAGACTACACAGGATTAGGCCAACTCATAGAGAAGAGGTCTGGATCACAGCAAAATGGAACTGCCGTGTTCAGAAAGAGTCTATCTTTTCCTAACAGGAAAGTTTGCCTTGTGGGCTTCCTAGCAGCATCCATTTGATGGAAACTTATGTCTGACTAGATGGACGTTTGCTCTTACTCACTTCTTAGGAAAGCCGTGACTAACTTGCTCTGAAGGACTTAAGTCGCTGCTTCTGTTAGCTGCAGCGGGACAGCAGAATTTAAAACATTAATTTGGGGCAAGCAAGGGGTTCTCCCTAGATCCCATCTGTAATAACTCAGCCTTAGGCAATACCATGCCCTTGAGCATGTAGAGAGTGCAAATCTCCTACTACAAGGTAATGCCAGCTCACTCCCACCGCCCCAAACTGGGATGAGCAGTCCAGAGGTTCCAGTTTAGAGGACACAAGTGTAGCAGGGTGAGATGCTGTAATTCAGGATTCCTGCAAACCCCATTCTATGCCCCCCTCCATTTCCATCCCCCTACCCCAATAATGATGGATAAGCATGCTCAGTGGGCACAGAATGACAGGTAGCATTCTGGGCTCACTGAGCACACGTAGCCATCATTGGGCTGTTTTTGAGATCTCCCCCACCCCAATTTGGGGAGGGGGTATTTCTGCAAATGTTGCCTGCTGATCCCTCTGTCTCGTTCCAGGGGTGGTGCTGTTTTGGCTGCGTACGCAACAGCATTCACAGCCCAGACATCGGAAATAGGGGAAACACTGATGGAACCCAAGCAGTCTTGAGAGACAGCGACTGGTGTAAAGCCAACCACGTCCACCTTCTTCCCTACCCCAGTACCCCACCCCAAAACAAATACCTTGGGAGCTATTTTTGGCTGAAGAGAACAAGTAAATAAGTAAAGGAATGTAGGTATCGGAGCCAGAGGTCCGCCGCTGCATATGATCTGCCTACCAACTAGTTCCAGTTCAACCCACAACATGCGAGGACTGAGAGGCTAGATGCACACGAGTGGAACTGCAAAGCGTGGGTGACACAGATTTATTGGCCTCGGCTGCCCCCCACCCCGTCCCATGCCCTGAATTCTGGAATGAACAAGAGGAAAGAGAGAGAAGCGTCTGAGGGGAGGTGGCTTTGCCAGGCCTAACGTAGTACAAGAACCACAGTCCATTTGAAGAACACGGAGCACATTGTCACTCAGCCAGGTGCCCCACTCTTATTCTTATTCCTCCTTGACTGCAATGGCGCGAGGCCCCACGTGGCTAGGCACCGGCTTCTGGATGCAGACGATGCCCGCGATGAGCGCGTAGCCAACCCTGGCCTCTAGGCCCACCAGCACTGACAGGATTTGGTTGCGATGATTGAAGGGTTTTTCCTAGGGGTTATTCCCATCCCTGGCACGGCTTTAGGGATGCTGGGTGGGGGGTCCCCTGGGGAAGAAACAGCAAATAAATTAAAAGTGCTGTGAGGAATAATAATTTTGCAAAATCATTTTGGGACTGACCCTACCATGAAGGCAGACTGAAGCAGCCATCTCAGGTGGCAGGCACTAAGGGGACAGGGAGTTGGGAGGACAGAGGCGATGACGCCATGGGGCCTGCCCCCCCATACCTAGCCTGCTGCCCTCAGGTGCAGCGAAGGAATCTGTCCCATTACCGGTGGTGAACTAAGATTCAACTGCCAAGCTGGGTGGCTTCTCTAAGTGGAATGGCAGCAGGGAGAGAATGGTGTTGTCCCTCAGCCCAAGAGATGGCTTTAAAAGAACATTAGACAAATTCATGGGGGAGAAGGCTATCAGTGGTTACTAGTCCTCATGGTGTCATGCTACCCATGGGACATAACTGGTTAAAAGTGTTCCATGCCAAGGGGGCCACTCAAGCCTCCAGAGGAAGGAAATGTGAATTTCCCATGAAAAGGCAGCAAATGTTTACTTACTCTTTAAAATTATAGTTAGGTTCTGTTCCCAGGGAGAGCTACAGGCTTGTTTCTCCGTCTCAGCTGCCAGGACCACCTGGCCAGCCTTGGGTGTTATCAGGGCTGGATCCAAGAGCAGATGGGGCCAGGCAGCTGCCAAGGGCCCACACCCCAGCAAGGGCCCATGAACAAGTCACCCCTTTTCACCCCTACAATCTGCTCATTCACCTACCTGTTGCTCTGGCCCAGAAGGAGCAGGAGATGCCACAAGCGCCTGGATCGATGCAGGACAAGAAATAAAAGTGGCAGCAATGAGAAGGCAAAAGAAGATCAGCTGCAGCTGATGAGGGTGAGGAAGTAGGGAGGGGCTGAGCTCTTAAAAGGGCAATGCAGGCTGCAATGCTGCAATGCTGAGTTGGCCACAAG
Organism: Elgaria multicarinata webbii; assembly: GCF_023053635.1. Lineage (NCBI taxonomy): Eukaryota > Metazoa > Chordata > Lepidosauria > Squamata > Anguidae > Elgaria > Elgaria multicarinata. The sequence continues at coordinate 16,318,624 of NC_086191.1, read as the reverse complement.
AGGGCACCCCAGAGTAACTGCTTACCTCTTAATTAAGCTACTCAGATCAGCAGGCTGCAGCACTCAGTGGTGGCCGTAAAACAGCATCCCTGTATAAATCCTGAAGTTTTAAACCGTGATTTGGGTTATCTCACTGCAGTGCTCAACAGTGGCCACAAGAGGAGAGCCCAGAATAAAAACAATTCATAACAAACCAATCCAATTCAGCAGGCTGCAGTGCTCAGTTGTAGCCACAAGAGGGCAGCTATGCCTAAGTTTTGAATTTTTAAATCTCTAGAGATGATTGGGCTGCAGTGCTCCATGGTGCCCACACCCCATTATATGCCCTGCTATATTAGAATAACCACTAAATTCATAAAATCTATTCACATCAGTTGGCTGCAGTGCTCAGCCGTGGCCACAAGAGGGCAGCCCAGAATAACCACTAAATTCATAATTAACCTATTCACATCAGCAGGCAGCAGTGTGCAGTAGCAGCCACAAGAGGGCAGCCCTGCATAACTTTTGAAATTTTAATCACCATTGAAATTACAAGGCTGCAGTGCTAATCAATGACCACCAGTTGTGGCCATAAGAGGGCACCCTAGAATAACCAGTAAATTCATAATTAACCTATTCACATCAGCAGGTAGCAGTGTGCAGCAAGGCTCAGTGGTATAAATATTGAAAGCCCTGTATAAGTCAGTGGTGGCCACAAAAGGGTACCCTGTCATATGCACTGCTATATTAATGCTGCTGTTGAGTTGATCAGGCTGCAGTGTTCAGTGGTGGCCACAAGATGGCAGCCTTGTATAAATCCTGATTTTTAAATCAATATTAACATTACAAGGCAGCAGGACTCAGCTGTGGCCACAAGAGGGCAGCCCAGAATAACTTTTTAATTGTTAAATTGCTATTGAAATGACAAGGCTGCAGTTTATGATGTTGGCCACAAGAGGGCACCCCATTATATGCACGGATATGTTAATACTGCTATTGAAATTATAAGGCTGCAGTACTCAGCAGCGGCCTGTATAACTTTTGAATTTTATATGTATGCAGCAGATATTTGATGTTTTTTTTTCTTATTGTGTTTTGTTTCAGTTATATTTTGGTAATGTTTATCTATGTTCATATAGTGTTGAAAATGAATAAAAATTATTAAAAAAAAGAAAAGAAAATCCATATACTCTGCCGCCCCCCGGTGGCCACCACGGGGAATAGCAGCCTGTTCATTTCAATGGCATTTTAAAATCCATATACTCTGCTGGCATCTGGTGGCCAAAAGTGGGAACTGCGGCCTGTTCATTTCAATGGCCCATTTAAAATCCGTATACTCTGCTGGCATCTGGTGGCTAATAGTGGGAACTGCGGCCTGTTCATTTCAATGGCATTTTAAAATCCATATACTCTGCTGGCATCTGGTGGCCAAAAGTTGGAACTGCGGACTGTTCATTTCAATGGCCTATTTAAAATCCATATACTCTGCCGCCCCTCGGTGGCCACCACTGGGAATAGCAGCCTGTTCATTTCAATGGCCTATTTAAAATCCATATACTCTGCTGGCATCTGGTGGCCAAAAGTGGGAACTGCGGCCTGTTCATTTCAATGGCCTATTGAAAATCCATATAGTCTGCTGGCATCTGGTGGCCAAAAGTGGGAACTGCGGCCTGTTCATTTCAATGGCCTATTAAAAATCCGTATACTCTGCTGCTCTCCGGTGGCCAAAAGTGGGAACTGCGGCCTGTTCATTTCAAATGGCAATTTAAAGTGGGTGTAGTGTGCTGCCCCCTGGTGGTGAGAAGTGGCAATAGCAGCCCGTTCATTTCAAATGGCATTTTAAAATCCATATAGTCTGCTGGCATCTGGTGGCCACCACTGGGAACTGCGGCCTGTTCATTTCAATGGCCTATTTAAAATCCATATACTCTGCTGGCATCTGGTGGCCAAAAGTGAGAACTGCGGAGTGTTCATTTCAATGGCCTATTTAAAATCCATATACTCTGCTGCCTCCCGGTGGCCACCACTGGGAATAGCAGCCTGTTCATTTCAAATGGCATTTTAAAATCCATATAGTCTGCTGGCATCTGGTGGCCAAAAGTGGGAACTGCGGCCTGTTCATTTCAATGGCCTATTTAAAATCCATATAGTCTGCTGGCATCTGGTGGCCAAAAGTGGGAACTGCGGCCTGTTCATTTCAATGGCCTATTGAAAATCCATATAGTCTGCTGGCATCTGGTGGCCAAAAGTGGGAACTGCGGTCTGTTCATTTCAATGGCCTATTTAAAATCCATATAGTCTGCCGCCCCTCGGTGGCCACCACTGGGAATAGCAGCCTGTTCATTTCAAATGGCATTTTAAAATCCATATACTCTGCTGGCATCTGGTGGCCAAAAGTGGGAACTGCGACCTGTTCATTTCAATGGCCTATTTAAAATCCATATACTCTGCTGGCATCTGGTGGCCAAAAGTGGGAACTGCGGCCTGTTCATTTCAATGGCCTATTTAAAATCCATATACTCTGCCGCCACCCGGTGGCCACCACTGGGAATAGCAGCCTGTTCATTTCAAATGGCATTTTAAAATCCATATACTCTGCTGGCATCTGGTGGCCAAAAGTGGGAACTGCGGACTGTTCATTTCAATGGCCTATTTAAAATCCATATAGTCTGCTGGCATCTGGTGGCCAAAAGTGGGAACTGCGGCCTGTTCATTTCAATGGCCTATTTAAAATCCATATACTCTGCTGGCATCTGGTGGCCAAAATTGGGAACTGCGGCCTGTTCATTTCAATGGCCTATTGAAAATCCATATAGTCTGCTGGCATCTGGTGGCCAAAAGTGGGAACTGCGGTCTGTTCATTTCAATGGCCTATTTAAAATCCATATAGTCTGCCGCCCCTCGGTGGCCACCACTGGGAATAGCAGCCTGTTCATTTCAAATGGCATTTTAAAATCCATATAGTCTGCTGGCATCTGGTGGCCAAAAGTGGGAACTGCGACCTGTTCATTTCAATGGCCTATTTAAAATCCATATACTCTGCTGGCATCTGGTGGCCAAAAGTGGGAACTGCGGCCTGTTCATTTCAATGGCCTATTTAAAATCCATATACTCTGCCGCCACCCGGTGGCCACCACTGGGAATAGCAGCCTGTTCATTTCAAATGGCATTTTAAAATCCATATAGTCTGCTGGCATCTGGTGGCCAAAAGTGGGAACTGCGGCCTGTTCATTTCAATGGCCTATTTAAAATCCATATAGTCTGCTGGCATCTGGTGGCCAAAAGTGGGAACTGCGGCCTGTTCATTTCAATGGCCTATTTAAAATCCATATACTCTGCTGGCATCTGGTGGCCAAAATTGGGAACTGCGGCCTGTTCATTTCAATGGCCTATTGAAAATCCATATAGTCTGCTGGCATCTGGTGGCCAAAAGTGGGAACTGTGGTCTGTTCATTTCAATGGCCTATTTAAAATCCATATAGTCTGCCGCCCCTCGGTGGCCACCACTGGGAATAGCAGCCTGTTCATTTCAAATGGCATTTTAAAATCCATATACTCTGCTGGCATCTGGTGGCCAAAAGTGGGAACTGCGACCTGTTCATTTCAATGGCCTATTTAAAATCCATATACTCTGCTGGCATCTGGTGGCCAAAAGTGGGAACTGCGGCCTGTTCATTTCAATGGCCTATTTAAAATCCATATACTCTGCCGCCACCCGGTGGCCACCACTGGGAATAGCAGCCTGTTCATTTCAAATGGCATTTTAAAATCCATATACTCTGCTGGCATCTGGTGGCCAAAAGTGGGAACTGCGGACTGTTCATTTCAATGGCCTATTTAAAATCCATATACTCTGCCGCCACCCGGTGGCCACCACTGGGAATAGCGGCCTGTTCATTTCAAATGGCATTTTAAAATCCATATAGTCTGCTGGCATCTGGTGGCCAAAAGTGGGAACTGCGGACTGTTCATTTCAATGGCCTTTTTAAAGGCCTTGTACTATACTGGAGAATCTATTAGTTGACTCTTGAGTACTTCACTACAGTATTATTTAGGGTTCATGTATTTCAACCTGAAGAGTATTTAGTAAAATACAAAACAAACAAAGCTACAGGAATTGTTATATGTTTATTTCTTTGAAAATATATTACAACATTAAAATCAGGCAGACACTCAAGGCTTCACTTGTCATGAACCCCTAGAAGAAGCGGCGGTGTCTATTCCCTAGTAAGCAGAATGGGCTGGGAAAGTTCTGCAGTGAACACCCCCACCAGAAAGGCACAAGTGGCTGCGTTGCAACCCCCCCTCATTAAAACACGAGTAAAGGAGTGCTGATTCTAGAGATTGCATGCTAGGTTGTGAAGGTGGGGGTGGGCTCAGAAGTGGAGCCTGCTGAGCTCTGAGATAGCTAAACATACTGGATGGTACAGGGGAGCCGATTTAACACTGGACTCCTTTTTGCCCACATAATCCATGTCCGCAGCCTCCCCTCCTCCTCCTTCTCATGCAACAACCAACATGCTGGTCCTGGAAGGCCGGAGCGTCTGGGGGGGGGGGGCGGCTCCTTGCCATGCACTCGTCGGCTCATGAGCAGCTTGAGTCTTTTCCCTTTGCCATTCAGATGAGCAAAATCTTCAGCCTCCAAGGATCAGGAGCAGATGCTTCTTCGTCGGCGGAGCAGAGCCACAGGGCTGCTGGCACTGTCTTCCTGGTCACTCTCACAATCGCGCTGTTTGGGGGAGAAAAGGCAAGTGAAGGGGCGGGGTGGGGCGGGGCGGGGAGGAGGCAGAGCCGGGGCAGGACTGCCAGCAGCGGCCCATCTGCATGCTTGGGAAGACAGCTGAGCCACGCCAAGGGGACAGTCGCCTCTCCCACCCGCAGGCGAGATGCCCGTCATCACCCAGTCACCGGCACCCACCAGGTTCTCCTCCTCCTCTCTCCTCTGCTGGCACAAGAGGCGCATGCGGCACAGGCGGTTGCACGCGGACACCATGTTGTAGGAGAGCTGAAGGGGACAGGAAAGGCACGCTGCAGCAGCTGGAGACGTCCCCCCAGCTTCTGGCAGGAAGAACAGCCCCCCAGCTGTAGCCTGGGTCCAGGAGCCGCTCCCCCTGGCCGCCGAGGCTGAGCCTTTCAAGCCGGCTCAGCGGAGGCCGATGCCTCAGCGCAACCGCTCCGTTTACCTTCCACTTCTGGCGGGCGTTGAACTTGCGGAAGTTCTTCATGTTGATGGAGGAACGGCTCCGGTTCACGGCTTGCTTCCGGTTCAGGGGCTGGAAGAAGAGAAAGGAGATGCCTGCGAGTCCAAGCCTGCCCTCAAACACGCCTGCCCCTCCCGGCCCTCATCAGCTCATGCCGAGATATGGGGGGGTGGTGGTGAAGGTGGGAACGAGGAGGCCTTCAAGAGGGAGGAGGGCTGCGCATATCTTGAGAGCTCCCTCCCCAAACTGGTGTTCTCCAGATGGTTGGGACTACAACTCTCATCACCCCTGACCATCGGCCATGCTGACATCCGAAGGGCACCTGGTTGGGGAGGGGGGCTCTAGAAGCGGTGCCGGCCCCCCTTTGACCCCCTCCCCTGCCTCACCTCCATGGCAATGGGCTGAGCAGGTGGAGCGTGTGTGGCAATGGCTGCTTCTCTGAGGCAGAAACCCCCTCCCCTGCAGCGTGGTCATATCCGTGGGCATGAGGGGCGGGCCATGCTCCCCTCGCAGCCATGGGAGGAGGAAGAGGAGGAGGAGGAGGAGGAGGCCAGCCGCCCCTTCACGTCCCACCCTAGGCTCCCACCTTGATCCATGGGTGGATGAGGCACTCTGCTGCAGTCATTCGGCTCCTGAAACACAGAAGGATGTTTCCCCTCTTACTCCAAGCCCTCCCGTGCGGGCAGAGGCATCGTTGCCCCGGGCTCTCTGCACGGGTCCCTGTGGCCACTGAGGAGGAGAAGGGGAGGGGGCGGTGGGTGACACAGGCCAAGCGTCCTCCCCGGCCCAGGCGTGCCCCTCCTGCCACGAGAAGGCAACGATGTTCCCCACCCATGCGTGGCTCCCACCGTGCCGGGCCCTGAGCGGTCCCCCAGCTCTCCCGGGCACGAGAGCGAGCCCTGCCATCTCTCACTAGCCCTTGCGAACATTTCACAGGTGGGCAAGCGGAAGAGGCAATCCAGCCCTCAGCCCAGCCGTTCCTAGCAATGTCAGGATGCACGAGAAGGGCACGGGGTGTGGTACGTTACCCAGGATCCTTCACCAGGAGCTGCTGGATGAAGTCCTTGGCCAGTTGTAGCCAGCAGAGGGCAGCCCTGTATAAATCCTGAATTTTAAAATCGCTATTGAGATGATCAGGCTGCAGTGCTCAGCTGTGGCCACTAGAGGGCAGCCCGGTTAAAATCCTGATTTTTAAATCGTCCTTGAAATTACAAGGCTGCAGTGCTCAGCTGTGGCCACAAGAGGGCAGACCAGAATAACCAGGTTGTTGTTTATTCGTTCAGTCGTTTCCGACTCTTCGTGACTTCATGGACCAGCCCACGCCAGAGCTTTCTGTCGGCTGTCGCCACCCCCAGCTCCCCCAAGGTCAAGTCTGTCACCTCCAGAATATCGTCCATCCATCTTGCCCTTGGTCGGCCCCTCTTCCTTTTGCCTTCCACTTTCCCTAGCATCAGCCTCTTCTCCAGGGTATCCTGTCTTCTCATTATGTGGCCAAAGTACTTCAGTTTTGCCTTTAATACCATTCCCTCAAGTGAGCAGTCTGGCTTTATTTCCTGGAGTATGGACTGGTTTGATCTTCTTGCAGTCCAAGGCACTCTCAGAATTTTCCTCCAGCACCACAGTTCAAAAGCGTCTATCTTCCTTCGCTCAGCTTTCCTTGTGGTCCAGCTCTCGCAGCCATAGGTTACTACGGGGAATACCATTGCTTTAACTATGCGGACCTTTGTTGTCAGTGTGGTGTCTCTGCTCTTAACTATTTTATCAAGATTTGTCATTGCTCTCCTCCCAAGAAGTAAACGTCTTCTGATTTCCTGGCTGCAGTCAGCGTCTGCAGTAATCTTTGCGCCCAGAAATACAAAGTCTGTCACTGCCTCCACGTTTTCTCCCTCTATTTGCCAGTTATCAATCAAGCTAGTTGCCATAATCTTGGTTTTTTTGAGGTTTAACTGCAATCCGGCTTTTGCACTTTCTTCTTTCACCTTTGTCATAAGGATCCTCAGCTCCTCCTCGCTTTCAGCCATCAAAGTGGTGTCATCTGCATATCTGAGATTGTTAATGTTTCTTCCTGCAATTTTAACTCCAGCCTTGGATTCGTCAAGCCCAGCACGTCGCATGATGTGTTCTGCATACAAGTTGAATAGATAAGGTGAGAGTATGCAACCCTGCCGTACTCCTTTCCCAATCTTAAACCAGTCCGTTGTTCCGTGGTCTGTTCTTACCGTTGCTACTTGTTCGTTATACAGATTCCTCAATTTTGCTTGTGGAAGGACGGGGGGGGGGGGGAGATTGTGTTTATTGGGGGAGGATATAGATGAGGGGGTGTAAAATGAGGTTTGGGGCAGGGCTGCTGCTGCTGCTGCTGCTCAGCTCTGGTGAAGGCTGCATCAGGGACTGGTGTGCGTGTGCGTGTGCGAGCGCTACCACTGGCTGAGCTTCATCACTCTTCATTTTTCGCTAAATAATTTTCTGTATTTTATCTAAATGAAAGTAATTCTTCTTCCCTCTTCTCCCTCCGCCGCTCACCCCCCCACCCCGCCCTCTCTCAATCACCCGCCAGGGTTCTTTCCATGACGGCGTGTCACAAATTGAAATATTCATTCATTTTCTGAGCCTCTCTCTCCCTCTTTCTCTCTGTGTGTGGATTATTTTTCATCTCCTTTTGCAAGGGAAGGATGGGGGAAATTTAAAACGGAAAAGATTAAAGCTAATTGTTGGGAATGAAGAGGGGGGAGGGGGGGCGATTGAGAATTTGGCAAAAGGAGGAGGCCCAAAGAGTTGCCCGTCCCATTGAGGTTCATGATGCAATGCTGGATTTTGAAGATGGGTCGGTTGGGCGGCAGAGTTGCCCCCTTTCTTGACGTGGCCTGGCGCCTAGACCTTCCTTGGCAGCCTGGCACTCAGGGATTTAGTGGGTGGCTGCTTTTCCCATCGCCGCTCGCCATCTGTGGCGAGAAAAGTGTCAACTTGCTATGTTTCTGTGGGCTGGGCTGCAAGGCTAGGGGGGAAATGTTGGCAGTAGATTGCATCCTCCAGACCTCACGGCGATTAATGTTCTGCTCTGACACATGGGCGATGCGACTGGTCGCCCATAATGAGTCAGAATCGCCTTTAGGTGACTAGCCAGCGATGGCCTTATTTATTAGAAAGAGTTGGCTCTTTGGGGTCATTGATGTGCTCCAAGCAGACATCGGTGTGTGAGTTGATGACTGAACGAATAAACAACAACAACAAAAAGGCAGGGAAATCTATTTTGCGGACCCAGGAAATGCTGCATCAGCACAGACAAGGAGTCACGCAGTCCAGGATCCTGTCTCACCCAGTCGATGGCCGTAAGCCCAGAGAGGTACACACACACACACACACACACACACACACACACGGGACCTCTCTTTTTCAGGGGCGGGGCTGCCTCTGAGAACCAGGAGCTGAGGAATAGGGCTGGCCCTATCATTGGCCAGAGTGAAGGAGTTGCCTCAGGCAGCAGATGCTGGGAGGTGGCAGCCAGGTGTTGGAGGCGCCCTGCTGTGTACACCCAAAGATAGCCAGGTGCCTTCAGGTGGAGTGGAGGATGCTGTCCCAGCACCAGAGTTGCAGGAAGGCTCAGCTGCCGGCCCGGTTGGCATTTGTCCATGGAATGGGAAGGGGACACCATCTTGTCTTCGCTGTAGTCTTGTTTATTCGTTCAGTCGCTTCCGACTCTTCGTGACTTCATGGACCAGCCCAGCCCAGAGCTTTCTGTCGGCCGTCGCCACCCCCAGCTCCCCCAAGGTCAAGTCTGTCACCTCCAGAATATCACCCCTCCATCTTGCCCTCGGTCGGCCCCTCTTCCTTTTGCCTCCCACTTTCCCTAGCATCAGCCTCTTCTCCAGGGTGTCCTGTCTTCTCCTTATGTGGCCAAAGTACTTCAGTTTTGCCTTTAATACCATTCCCTCAAGTGAGCTGTGGGTTGAACAGCCCAAAGTTAACCTAACAACTAATTATGCCAAGTTCTACAATGTAGTGTTGGAATTAAATAAAAACGTGGCAAGAATCTCCTCCATTTTCTCCAGACATTTTCCAGGGGGATAGCCAGGCTAGTCTGTTGCAGCAAAACCAACAAAGAACTTTGGGGAACCAGAAAGACTAACGAATTTATTCTGGCATACGTTTCTGTGGCTACAGGCCACCCCCTCCAACACTTAATTCCTCTTTCATTCAGCAGAAATTGAAGAGACTTCCATTCCACATTTTGGGGTGCCCCAAACTTTGCTGTGGCTGCAGCCACTGAGCAGAAAAGAAGGACTTTGGCCACTATAAACACACTAGCCAGATCACGTGCATCAACACCCATCCTGTATGATATGGGCTGGCTTCTGAGCTATAAGAAGGCAGGAACGGGGAAGCTTTCTGACATGACATCCCTGCTTCTGCCGAACCACAGAAGGAAGAGGCTGCTGCCCTCTGAGTCGGTCAAGGTGCTGCCCAGTCATTCTGTGAGGACACTGGCATGGGCTCCTCGGCTCCCATCACCTTTCTCTCCTTCCTTTTCCTCCTCCAAGCTGCAAGTAAGTACAATGAGGTATCTGGGGTTACTCTCTCAGTGCTTCCTTAACCTTAAGAAAAGCTTGTAGTTCACAGAAGTGGAGGAATCATAGTCCTTTCCCCACCCTGCCTCTCGGGTGCTCAGAACAGACTGTAAGGTTTTGCCATCGATGCATAAAGCCCTAAACGACTTGGCAGCAGGATACGTGAAAGTCAGGCCTCCTGCCTCACCAGCCTGAGGTCTTTGGTGGTTCTGCATGGACCTGCGGTCTGCTTGGAGTCCTCTCTGAGCAGAGCCTTTAGCCTACTGGCTCCCTCTCCGTGTAATTCCCTGCCTCTTGATATACATTGCTTTGTTTTCGGCACCTCCTCAAGAAATTTGCGTTTAAACCAGCTTTTCCTCAATCACCAGCCATTGGTTTATTGGTATAACTGGATTTTAAGTCGGTTTATTCTTTTCAGTTTTTATGTGTGTGTTTTCTTTACTGCTCACTGCTCAGGAATCTTTGCCCCACGTGCTCCTCCTCATTCCAACAATCCATGCCACAAGGGTTGATCGAAGTGGAGGGCTGAGTGTTGAGAGGCCTGGGTCTTCCCAAGCCACTCCGCAGCTTGGCCGGAGGGCCCCACCTCATCAGCTCCCAGTTCCTGCTGGTGCAGTCATACCGGACTTGGGGCAAAACACCCTGAAGAAGTTAACGTTATTGCTTCAGGTGTGAGAGCGCCTGGTTTAGCAAGAGGCTGCAGGCTGGGTGGGGGCGAACAAGGGAACGGCAGCCATCTGCCTTGGTTTCACAATCCGCCTCATGCAGCAGACCCATTCTGGAGTTCTGGTGTCGGGGAGAGAATCTTGCATCTAGCGATGCCGGAGGGCAGAGAGCAGGGCTCTTTTGTGGCCTGAGGAGGTGTGTGTGCTGAGAGGGGCTGCTGGCACATCTGGGGGGAGAGTGTAGCACCACGGAGGTCCACTTACTCTAGGGATATGGTCAAAAAGGAACCATCCTGTGTGCTCCCCCTTCATTATTGTTTTGGCAATGGTTCCCTTCCAAAATGGCCAGTTTGTGCTTTGCTTGGTCGATGGTTCTACTGAATGTCCTCCTCCCCCGTCCAGCTGTGGGAAACAAGCATCCTGTGAACACTGCCAGAGCCAGCTATGAGGATGCATCGCAGCCCCAGAGAGACCGCCTTTTCCCTCTAGATCCAGCCAGTCCTTGAGGTCATCTGGGGGGCCCTCCTGGTGGGTTGCTCAAGCGAGCAGGGCATTTAGCGTGGTGGCCCCTACTATGTGGAATAATTTCCCCCCTGAAGTCAGAGGTGCACTGACCATTCTTATCAATTTCTGCATGCTTTCCTGGCGTAGTTTTGCCTACCTTGTACTTCCTTCCCATGGATAAGCACGTGCAGTATATTCATTCTGTGTTGTTGTTTTTTAAATCAGTAGATGTAAGCATTTTTTTTAACATATTGGTAAAAACTAACCAAAGACAAACTCTTTGGGTGCGGAAAGGTATTGTCGACAAGCGTTGTCATTCTCAAAGTCTGGGCTTGGCAGGTGGAAGGTGGAATGCGTCTCCCCACATACCTTCCCCCATCCTCACTCTTGCTCTGCTCCCCAGGCGCGGTGGACCCCAACAAGAATTTCGCAAGGATGGTAGGAAGCTTTGTCGATTTCCCCATCATGAATTCAAAAGAGGACAATTACACAAATTTCATCCTGCGGTCTAAGACGCAGGGATTGGCCCTGGCTCTCTGGCAGCCGGATAAATATCTCTCGATAATAATCCCAAGGTATTCTGGAAGAATTGCCTTGCAGAAGAGCTCCAATACCATCCGAATCCACAACTTGACCCTGAGAGATGGAGGGACCTACGAAATTGAGGCGCAGATCGTAGCAAAGCCTGTTCAGATTAAGACATACACACTGTTTGTATTCAGTAAGTAAGATCTGAGAGCCGTGATTAATTTGTCAGAGCTTAGGGCTGCCTTGAATAACGTACGTGTGTGTGTGTGTGTGTGTGTGTGTGTGTGTGTGTTTGTTTGGAGGGAGAGAGAGAGAGAAGGTCCCAAGTTCAATCTCTAACGAATAGTTTCAGGTGGGGAACGCCTCCCCCTCCCTCCCTCTCAGCTCTGAAGAGCAGCTGCAAGTGAGATTGCATGTGTGTTGGATTACAACTCCCATCATGCAGCCCATGTTAATCCCGATCCTTTCCCCGCTCTGAATCTTGTCCATCTTCTCTCTTCCCCACCCCAGACATCAGCACCACTGTAGAGCAGTTGACCAACAATTCCTGCAACGTCAACTTGCTCTGTGATGCAAGAACGGGGACGCCAACCCAGGTGACGTACAGCTGGAAGCAGAAAGAGTCAGGGGTCACCCTTTCTCAAAACTCCCGGCTCCATGTCGTCTTGAACCCTGGGGAGAAGACTGTCTACACCTGTGCCGTGGAGGCTCACAGGATCCAGAGTGCTTTGGACTTCGCGCCTTATAAGTTCTGCAGCAAACCACACTCTGAGACTGCAGGTAAATCTCCACAGGGAAAGGAGTGGAAGTGTTTTGCCGACACACCATTTCTAGCAGTTCCCCGGATGTCCTGAGCCGGTGCCTCATGGTTCCGTAGCTCCTGGTCCAAGGCAGTGAAATGCTTCTGGCACCTGGGCACAGGCACCTTTAAGGGGTCCCTGTGCCAGTTGGCAGGCTTGGCAGCGCTGTGATCCTCCATGGGGTGGGGGAGCATTAACAGCAGCCTGCAATTTGCTTCTTCTCTTTAAGCCTCAGGTGCCTGCGAAGACCCTCTCAGGCTTCAGCTCTCTTTGCAGAGGAGCTAAGGCCTTGCAAAGCATCCCATCAGCTGGAGTTTTGCAAGGTCTAATTCTCTGTCCTGCATGCGCAAGGGTTATAGTTCAAGTAGAAGAGGGCTGTTCACAAATTGCCCTGTGCTTCCAGATGGGCAAATATACAGACAGACTGAAGATAAGAGCTCAGCAATTTCAACGGACAGAAATATTTTAGAGGCTGTTTTAAAGTTGAGTAAGAGAGCAAAAGGGCGAAAGAAAGTTATGCTGTCTCCATTCCACTGGGGTACACAAACTCCAAACAGTGGAACAAATAACATAGCTTGCCAAATTAACATTTTTTGAGATCTAAGCGACTTTGTCAGCTGGCTTTTTAGAATAGCTCCATTTCTGAAGTTTGCAGAAGCAAATGTTCTCTCTTTAGCAGCTTTTTAGTTGTTCTTTGCATTATTCATTTGCTTCATTATTCGGTATTCAGCAATTCTTTTTGAAGATCTTTAAGTCATTATTTGGCTAACCCGTGCCACATGGTGATGCTGATGAAGAAAAAAAAGGCTAATTATTTACGCAGCGGCAGCCGTGTCTGTGCTGCACTTCTCCAGGTTCAAACGGGGAGCGTGGCCGAAAATCGGAGGCGAAGGATAAAAATGGGAGGGGGAGGTGCAGCCGGAACAACAAAGGAGCAAAACAGGGTTCTAATCCACAGAGTTATTTTAATGGACAAGATCCAGGCAGAGCAGAAGGAAGGCTGTTGTGCCGATTGAATGTGTTTCCAAGGATATTTGGGGGGGTGGGGGGCTGTAGGGGAATGCCACCCCTGCCCCACTACTCAGCTCAACCAATTGACTGGGAGGGAGCAACTGGGAGGGGGCTCTCCCACCCTAGAGGCCTTCAAGAGGCAGCTGGACAACCATCCGTCAGGGATGCTTTAGGGTGGATTCCTACATTGAGCAGGGGGTTGGACTCGATGGCCTTGTAGGGCCCTTCCAACTCTACTATTCTACGATTCTATAACCCTTTCTGGCTGTCTCAGGCTCATTCCCCAGCTGGCCTCCCTCTGGATGAATCCTCTCTCGCTCCCCAAATATGTTGGCGGTGCTGCGTGAGGAGCATCCCTTTGAAACCTCTCTTCACTTTCCCTTTGCAGGAGGAGGTGCCCCCGGACTGCCGTCCCTCTACCTCATGGCCAAAGCCATCCTTGTGCCTGCTGCTGTTGCCCTCCTGGTGATGCTGTGATGTCCACTCTCTCTCTCTCGAGAAAGAGATGGGGGAATGTTGCTGTGGCGTTCCAGCCCTTTTGCCCGTGTGTTTCTGCTTCCCCTTCGCCATGCGGCCTCTAAAACCTCCTTGTTTCCCTTATCACAAAACAAAAGACAGAACAGCTGGATTAAGGATGTGCCTGAGGCAGAAAGCTCCATGTGGCTGCACTGCAGGGCCAGGGGCCTTTCTCAGGGTCTTCCGGTGGAGCACAACGGCTCATTGCACGTGTCTGTTCTTGGAGATGCCACACAGGCTTTGAGGTTCTCTACTTCCTATTTTCTGGTCCCTGCCTCTCTTTTGCCCCCTTAGGGCAGGGTGGTACCATGCGAGAATGTGCATTGTTGGGCCGGTTGTCATTTCCCAGGATTTGCTACTCAATGGGAGGAGCCCGGCTGTGCTTGCAGAAGGTCCCAGATTCAATGCTGCCCACCTTCTGGGCAGGGAGGGAGAGATCCTGCCTGAAAACCGAGGAGAGCTCTCTTGCCCGTCACAATAGACAGCCTGGAGCCTGAGAGATTAAAGGTCTCTCTAGGTGCCTGGGCAGCTTCCTGGGGTCTTAAGCAGTTCAGTAGTTCACCAAGAGATTCAACTCTGTTCCCTGTGTTTTGAATAACAAAAACATCAAAATCACACTACATATGTCAGTTGGCTCAGCATTGCACCGATGAAGCTCTGATCACCCAACCCACTGTTTTGTGAATGGCAGCTGTTAAGGCAATGAGCGCTGCCCAGCTGTTTTGCATTTCAACCCCCCTCGCCCCCCCCCCCAGCATGTGTATATAAATCTGCAAATTTGAGGTTAACACTTTATGCATCTGAAGAAGTGGATCCTGTCCACGAAAGCTTCTGCCAGAATAAATGGGATAGTCTGTAAGCTGCCACAAGACTCTTTGTTGTAGAAGTTAAACGAGGGCATGAGAAAGTAGATGCCTCTTGTTTGTAGGGAAAACTTATATTAGAGATCACTGCGTGTGCATGAACACCGCAGAACATGGGGCTGTTTCACGCACTACAGCTGATGGGGTATATTTTGAACCCCTTGCAAGATGATTCTGTTTTTCTAACACGTCGTTCATTGAAAGAATCAACAACTCCTTGGCTTTTAAATCCACAGAAGGGAGGCAACGGGAAAGAACCAGACAGCCCTCGAACCTTCAGCCCCGTGTGAAGATGGGAGCAGGGCGTTCCAAGTGGGCCTGGTTTGCACGGCCCCGTTCTCCTCTGCGGAGGACTGGGGAGGGTCTATGGATAGGGCGCAGCGCGGGATCTTGTGGGGGCCCTCTGGGGTCACGAATGGATTAAGTTGTGACCCTGATAAGATTGTCAGCCAAGTTGCAAAGTGCATCCACGCACAACTACCTGCGGTGCTTCCTGTGGGTAGCCAGGAGACTTTCTGTTGATGCAACTAGCAATTCTGCAACGAATAAGGAGCTCTGAGCTGCCCCAGCAGATGGCAGTAATAAACTGTGTTCGTTTTAAAATGAGATTTTCCTCTTTGGTTCCTTCCTGTAGTTGGGGGGGTTTGATAGATGAATGGGGATGAGTGGGGATGGGTGGGTGCAGCTCATGTCCCACAGTCCCATTGATTCTAATGGGATTTACTTCCAAGTAAGTAGATGACAGTGCTAAGAAATGGCCTCTTCTTGATTGGGAAGAAGGCATTTGCTCTGTTCCTGCTCGTTGGAGAGTCGTTTTCCAGCGCTTCTGCGCAGAGAGGAATGGGAGGGAACCGCCAACCTGTTCCTGGTCTACAAAAGGCCAACCTCAAAGCCATGGTCGGTGGCTTCGCTCCCAGCATCTAAAACCATTTCCTCTAAATTCGAGTGCCTGCATTGCACGTGTGACCTGCTCATGGATCAGAGTAAGGTGGGTGCATCTCACCCAGTATCCTGTTTCCAGTCATGCTTCCCCCAGAGGCAAGCGAGCAGGACGTGAAGGCAGCAGGCCTCTCCTGCTGGGGCTTCCCAAGAAGGCGGCACGTGGAGCTTCTGCGCGACCACAAGGATGAGTAGCCATTGACAGAGGTTTTGGCCTTCCGGAGAAAAGCGACGGAAAGCTTTAGGGTTCATCAAGTCCAACCGCGAGTAGTTTGGAACAGAGGAAGTGTCAGCAAGACTTCTCAAGATATACAGGGGGAAAGGCGAGCAGCCATTGCGGAAGGAAACAGTTGCTGAAATGCGTCAAGCCCATTAAAGCTTTTTGTCTGGCACCTGAGAACCTTTCCTCGGTTGGTTCTTTTGGCTTCAGTTCCATCCCCCTCCCCTGCTCGGTGCAGGAGTCCAGTTTAAAGGGCCCCTGACTGATGGCTGCCCAGTCTTTCCTTGAATGCCGCCAGGGACCAAGAGCCCACCACCTCCCAAGGCAGTTCCTTCCATGGTCTGTCTGCTGTGACCATTAGGAAGCTTCTCCTGATGTTTCAGCATGCCTATCCGCCCTTCCTACTAAAGCCATATCCCAGAGGGGCTTACTTAACATTCTTAAGACCAGTAGGAAAAATCAGTGGAAACATTGTATGGTTTGGGGGTTTTGAATGACCTTCCAGGGGGCCTGGGCAGCCAAGTGCTTCCGGACCCCTTTCAGCTCTCTGGTGCTATGATTTCTGTGAGTAGAGCTGTTATCAGCCTGCATGCCTGAAGGGCAATACCTCTTCAGACATGTCAAAGGGCAGCTGATAGCCAGCTAACATCCTGGTGATGGGTTTCAAAGGGAGATAGGAGGACCCAAGAAGGCAAAGGTGATGGCAGAGATGACTCAGCTGCCCCCCCCTCTAAGGCAGGGGAAGGGGCGAGTGAGGCCTACGGGGGGGGGGGGGGGCTGAGTGTGGGGTTAACAGTGGGGGTAGTCTGGTGGTCTTAGTGGCGGCCGCAGCTCACAATGCACCCTGTCCTGGCTGTGATGATCTAGGCAGCAAGAGAACTTTCACTACCCTCTTTTGGAGAGAGTCATGTGTTCCACAGCTCTTACCCAAGGCTAGTTTAATCAAGCTCCTGTGAGCCAGCTCAGCTCCGGGACTTTTCTGGCTGGTTGTTGCTGACTCTCCAAGGTGGAGATGTTGCAATGGAGACTCATCAGCTGCACCAGCGGCTTTGTGAGAGGCTTAGGGCATCCTTGGGCTGTGTGGGGATCAGTGGGGGTCAGGTGAGGGAGGCTAGTGAAAGGTTTGGCTCCTCCCTGCCTTGCAGATATCGGAGGCCCGGGTTGTGTGGGAGGTACAGGAACGTAGGCCGTGACGCATTTGACAGCTGCTCCTGGACAGGCCTCCGGCACTTTCTCTCGCCTGTGAGACTGGATGAGCTGAAAGGAAGTGTTAAGTGGCGGTGTGACGTTGCAGAAACCAGCCTGGGCGAGGAGGGCCTCGACACATGGTTCAGTGGCTCCTAAGAAAATCCCCGCTGGATCTGCTCAAAGGCCTGTCTGCTGCAGCTTCCCCCCCCCCACACACATGCACACCTGGTGCCCCCCAGAGGTTTGGACTACAACTGTCAGAATCCTCCAGTTAACCATCCCCATGTGCAAAGCTGTGGACCACACAGAAGCGATGTTCAGCAGCATCTGGGCTGCTGTGCAGCATTGGTCTTGGCCCTTCATCTGTTGCTTGCCCAAGAACATAGGATCCTAGAGTTGGAGGGGACTTGGAGGTCATCCAGCCCACCCCAAAGCAAGATGCAGGAAAACCATACCTAGAGCAACCATGACAGATGAATGTTGGGTCTGCTTGAAGACACTACACACACACACACACACACACACACACACATAGAGTAACAGGTCCCAAAGTCAAATGCTTCTTAGCATCAAGGTATTTCTCCAAATCCACCCTCCTGTAACTTAAGCCTGTCACATCTAGTCCTCACCTCTGGGGCAGGAGAGAACAACCCTGGTCCACCTTCTGTGTGACAGCAGCAATCTTGCCTCCCCTCCTCCTCCTCTCCCCCAGGCTAAGGGTTTCCTGTTCCTACCACGTTTCCTTATAGGTCTTTGTCTTTCATATCTTGGATGATCTTCATTGCCCTCTGAACTCATCCTGATTTGTCTGCATTGTTCTTAAAACACACCACACCGCAGGACTGGATGCGGGGCAGGGCGGGATTATTCTTAAGGGTCACTCTTGCTCTTAAAGCCTCTCCACTTAGCAAATCCATTTGCTGATTCTGTCCCTCCCCCCCCCCCCCGCCCCTCCGTGGAGCTGATGGCTACTTCTGCTGGCAGGGCTGAATTCCAAGGGAGGGGCCCTTGCAGAGATGGACATGGAAAGTGACGGGCCCAAAGTGGGGAAGGGATTTTGATTTTAGCGCTGGGCTGGCTCTGAGGGGGGCGGGCAGAGGGGGGCATCTAAAAATATTCCAGGCCTTAAATATTTATGCCTGGAGCTGCATCAGGTCGGCCCCACATTGTGGCCGGAGGGCTTTTTCCGTCAGCCTAACCTGGGGGTGGGTGGGTGGGATGTGTGCCTGGGGGCAGGGGGGGGAGAGAAGTGTGCAGGTCACTTCAGGCATTCTGATGGTGGGACCTGTGAGCAACGTGGCGCCTCCCCCCCCAACCCATTCCCTCATCCATGTCAGCACCTGGGCAGAAGAGGGGAAGGCGTGTCCTACTCGCACAGCACAACCAGGCAAGGGGGCTCCGTTAGGTCGGGATGTGGAAGGGGCCAGGACCGCCTGAAGGCCATGATGGGCGAGCGCAGCCTCTCCCCATCCCAGTGCCCTCCAGATGTTGGGGACTACAACTCCCAGCATTCCTGGCCATTGGCCACCCTGACTGGGGCTGATGGGAGTCAAAGTCCAAAACATCTGGAGGGGGAGGATGGGAGCAGGAGTCTTGGTCAGCCGTTGCTTGGCCCCGGCTCCTTTTCGGAATGCTCCAAAGACTGAAATACGAAGTCGGAATCGGTGGCTTTCCGTGGGATCGTGCCCAGTGCGAACTGCACGTCTCAACCCCCGTTTTGGTGCTTGCAGGTGGTGGTGGTGGAGCCTCTCCCCGCCCGTCCCAGACCACCCCACGTGCCTTGCGGTAGCCTCCCCTTCACGCCGCCCCGTCCCCTCCCTCCCTTTGCGCAGCGGAGACCAGGGGCGCCCGTGGGGCGGAGGAACGCCGCGCTCCCGTAGCCCGGCGTGCCAAGATGCATTCATATTTCATGGCTGCAATTTTTCCTGTGATTGCACTCCAGGCTCCCTTCCCCAATCCATCAGCTTCATGAGCCACCGTCCTCTTCTAATATCTTCCTTCTGGGCATTTTGCTGAACTAGAAGCTGCCCGGGCTACAGCCAAGAGTTCTCGGGTTCCCGTCTCTCTTGGTGCCTCTTTACTTGAAAATAAAAATAAAACTGAAGTAAACCGAATGTTCTTTTTGAAACACACACACACACACTCAGCACTCGTCAGTAGTTCCCTGCCAGTCAGTTGGTCTGGATCAGTGTCAGCTCCAGGTTTGGGGGGTTGGGGTTGGGCAAGACCCCCCCATGGCCCCCTCCCTCCATGAGTCGATCTTCTCACCGCTGTTGTCACCAGCTCCTCCTTTCCCCCTCTTTCTCCTGATGGCTACCATTTGTCTGTTTGACAGGGCAAGAGCCCAGGGGCAAGCAGGCCATGGCATCGCCTCCTCCTCCTCCTCCTTATCTCCTCCATTGTCTGGGCCAGAGAGGCAGTCGAACCATCAGGTGGCAGGGCCTTTTGCGCATGGGCCCCTGCTCAGGTGTGGGCCCTTTCACGTGCCCAACTAGGCCAGCCCTTGATGCTGGCCCAGGACCAGCTCACTCAGGTCAAACAGCAGAAGAAGTGACATTCCTTTGCTGACATTTCTGGACGTTTTGTCTACAAACAGGGCAGCACGTGAAGCTTCCAGAACGGAGAATCTGACACATGTTGTTCAGAGCATCAACTTCCTTCTCTGCCTCCTATCATGAATGCTGAAGGCAGCCTATGGTGATGGACCACATTTAGAAAACAAAAGTATGCATAGAGACCTGCCTGGTGGTGGCTCCTCCATTCTGGAACTCTTTTCCAGGGCTTGATCCTCAGCCCCTTCCTGAGGGAACGCGATACGGCTTTTCTTCCAGGCAAGCCTCCATGGAGCTAATTTTCCAATGCCAAAATCCAGCCCACGCCAATCCTGCGCATGGGAAGAGCAGCTTGTGCAACCCGGCAGCCGTTTCTATGATCTCAGGAGCGTTCAGACGGGTAGGCAGAGCAACCTTTGACTGGGGAAAGCAGCAGAGCGCAGGGGCGTGAGGGAAGCTTAGCAAAATCAGACGTTTCTTCCTTGTTTAATCTCCGATTCTTTGCCTGCTGCTTTTCCAGCTGCGTGAAACATTGATCAATTTGGTCTCAGTGAGGCAATGAGATAATGAACCCGTTTGAGCTTCAGTAAAGTGGAGAAGGCCCGTGGGGGCTGGGCGGGGGGCGCGTGCGCATGAGCACAGAATAACCTACAGTGCGACATCTCTGTACCCTCACGGATTCCAGTCCTGGGAACGCAAGAGCCTGGCATGTGCAAGCGGCAGGATCAGCCTCAGCTTTGCACGCGCTTCCTTACGGGGCGCCCCAGGGGGAGTGGTCAGGTTTGCATGCCATCCAACCATGGGGCAGAGGAAACCAACCCGGGATACATTAGTGCCACAGTTTAGGGTGTGAATGTGCAAGCCCCCATCAAGCGATGCTTGCGACACTACGAACGGTGAGTTTTATTTCTTTAGCTGCATCAATGTTCAGAATCACCCAAGACATCTTATGGCATCTTTGAGAGCAAGACCTTTATGATGGCAGAAGCTTTGGTGGACTCACGTCCGCTCTCCGTCAGGTGCATGGAAGTTCATCTCCAATTGGCAGGGGGCTGTGAGTGTGCACCCCTCAATCCAGGGCCCTCCAGGTATGATGGCTAGCAACTCCCACTGCTCCCAGCAAACTTAGTTACTGGCAGTAATGTCGTTAAGCTAAAAGAGGTGGATATTTTGGCCCCTCCTTCTTTTTCCATTGGCTCTGCTCAACACTGCAACGCACAAGGCTCAAAGAAGGACACATAGGGGACATAGAATCCTAGAATAGTAGAGTTGGAAGGGGCCTATAAGGCCATCGAGTCCAACCCCCTGCTCAATGCAGGAATCCACCCTAAAGCATCCCTGACAGATGGATGTCCAGCTGCCTCTTGAAGGCTTCGAGTGTGGGAGAGCCCACCACCTCCCTAGGAAACTGATTCCATTGTCATACTGCTCTAACAGTCAGGAAGTTTTTCCTGATGTCCAGCCGGAATCTGGCTGCCTTTAACTTGAGCGTTATTCTGTGTCCTGCACTCTGGGAGGATTGAGAAGAGATCCTGGCCCTCCTCTGTGTGACAACCTTTCAAGTATTTGAAGAGTGCTCTCATGTCTCCCCTCCATCTTCTCTTCTCCAGGCTAAACCTGCCCAGTTCTTTCAGTCTCTCTTCATAGGGCTTTGTTTCCAGACCCCTGATCATCCTGGCTGCCCTCCTCTGAACCATGGGAAGTTCTGTTACACTGAGCCAGATCTTTGATCCACCTCTCCCAATATTGTCGACAGTGACTGGCAGCAATGGCATGCTGGGTTTCCAGGCAGGACTTTTTCCAGCCTGGAGTTGCCAGGGCTGGAACCTGAGACCTTTGGCATGCAAAGCAGGGAGTCTTAGGCTGAGCTCCGACAAAGGTTTGACACCCTTGCATTCAAACACTGAAAATGGTAAAAAGAATAGTCACCTGGGAAGATCTTTGCAAGCCCTACAGTTTCCCCTTGCTCAGCCAATGGTGATTGATGTGTGAGGTTTCCCTGTCCCTCATGCAAGCCCATATTTTGGCAAACTGACACAGGACGACACCCAAATCAGGGAGACTTCTTCATTGCAGGAAATCCCACGGCAAAAGCTTGATGGCTTCAGGCTTCAGAGATCATAGAGCTGATAGTCAGTAGCTGGGAGCCTCAAGACAATCTAATCACTACTGCTGTGACGAGATCCCCATCAACGTGGTTTCCCCGTTGCCGCCTCCACGGTTCTGAACCCAAGGGAAGGCTCAATCCATACACGGGTTCGAAACCCGGACAAGGAACGGGGATGACTCCTGGCGGTGTGAATGTGTCTCCCCAGTGCAAGAGGCCCCATCTTCCAAGCCCAGAGAAATCTGCAGGAGGAAAAAGTGGGCCTTTTAGATGCCCCCTGTAACCGAGGGCCTGGGATAAGGGGATATGAATGATATACCTTCATGGTACATCCTGAGGTTTTGCATAACAGCGTGACGTTTATCAGCAGCTCCTCAAAAGGTTGGGCTTGGCTGCTCCCTGCATGCCACGGTAACGGCACGGTTACAAAAGGGATCCGGGAGGGTTCTGTGGCGGCTCTCCTGCCTGAGGCTCAGACAATGGGAGGACGGGAGCTCTCACTATTCCACAGCCCGCCATCACTTTTCATATTTATGGCTCCGAATCAGGAGGGAGGCCATAACTCAGCATATCATAAAACATCCCTTAGTTTATAATAAGTGAATTATTTACTGGCGACCCTGGCTAAATGCTGAGTGGTATAAATTATTGAGCGACAGATCTGTCAAGAAGTTCCCATAAATAAGTAATCCGGTGCCGTCTTAATGTTCCCACTAAATTACTCACTCCGGCTCCCGTCTAAATGCTCTCTTGGGGATATTACTCACGCCAGCCGGTTTATGAATTAGGACTGGGGAAAGCAGGCCAAACTTTCAGCGAGGGGCCCCTGTGGTGCACCGGGGGTCTCCTGGGGACCCTCCCCTCCACTTCTCACCCTCCTGCCCCCAGCGGCCACCGGGAAGATGCATTGGTAGAGGGGTCAGACGCTCCAGATGTATGCTGTATGATGTATGATGTTGTGCAGATGTATGATGTTGTGCAGACTTCTACTGTTACTTTCTACTGTTAGTTTTTCCCTACCCTGTGCCTGCTTACCCTACCCTGTACCTGTTTGCATTCTCTTCCCCTCCTTATTGTTTTACTATGATTTTATTAGATTGTAAGCCTATGCGGCAGGGTCTTGCTATTTACTGTTTTACTCTGTACAGCACCATGTACATTGATGGTGCTATATAAATAAATAATAATAATAATAATAATAATAATAATAATAATGCACAGAACAAGGGCTGTGATTCCTACCTACTTGCTTGTCTGTGAGTAAGTCACATTGAAGTCAGCGGGGCTTACTTCTGAATAGACAGCATAAATTGCACTGTAAAACTGTAATGATTTGGGGTCAACAAATTATCATTTTTCTAGGAATGGGTTGACTAGGGGTCTCCAAAATATGGGCACGTTTCCAAATGATAAACCGTGGCTAGAAAAACAGCACTGAAGCACAAACCATAAATCAGTCATCCGCCATCATATTGGCTTATAGAGCAGCAGGACTTCGTGATTGAAAACTAGGCTTAGCTATTTATTATTATTATTATTATTTATAGATCACTTTTTTTGCGCGTGCTCAAAAGCCATCAAGCCGATGCAACAGTTACTTCCGTTTTGAGGTGCCTGGGTCTCAGTCTCTTGTTTCCCAGCTTCCCAACACAGGGGCCGGCAACTTGGTGCCTCCAAATGCCTGGGACTACAACTCCCATGAGTACCAACCATCACGGTCAATAGGTGGGGATTATGGGCGTCGTTGTGCAAAATATCTGGAGGGCACCAGGGTGCCTACTTCTGGCCCAAAGGTTATTCCTCAACATGCAAATATGGGTTCAACCACCGTTTGCCAAACCTGATTAAAAACAAGGAGTATCCGGAGCACAGGCAGCAACAGGAATAACAGGGAGTTTGCTTCTGGTGCCCTCTCACCCGTCACAAACCTAGAGCCGGTACCGACCAAACAGATGCCTCCGGGAAACTCACAAGCAAGATGTAAGGGCAAGAGCCTTCTCCCATTGTTTCCCCTCCTGCCCAGTGGTAGGCTGCGTCTAAGCATGGAGGTTCATTCCAAACTATCAGCTATCAAGCATTACTTCCCTCAGCAGAAGCATTGCTGGTTCTTCCACAGCAAGGCTTGTCCTTCTATATGCTTGATTCTGGCTAAAGCCACAGTTCAGGCAGTAATTTCCTGGAACATCCCCCTATGTGGATGGATGCTAAAAATACTTCCAAAAGTTGGCCACAATAAGAAGCCTGTTCAGAGGAGGGCAACCAGGATGATCAGGGGTCTGGAAACAAAGCCCCATGAAGAGAGACTGAAAGAACTGGGCATGTTTAGCCTGGAGAAGAGAAGATTGAGGGGAGACATGATAGCACTCTTCAAATACTTGAAAGGTTGTCACACAGAGGAGGGCCAGGATCTCTTCTCGATCCTCCCAGAGTGCAGGACACGGAATAACGGGCTCAAGTTAAAGGAAGCCAGATTCCGGCTGGACATCAGGAAAAACTTCCTGACTGATAGAGCAGTACGACAATGGAACCAGTGACCTAGGGAGGTTGTGGGCTCTCCCACACTGGAGGCCTTCAAGAGGCAGCTGGGCAAGCATCTGTCAGGGATGCTTTAGGGTGGATTCCTGCGTTGAGCAGGGGGTTGGACTTGATGGCCTTGTAGGCCCCTTCCAACTCTGCTATTCTATGATTCTATGATTCCAAGTTTGCGGCACACACAAGGCATGCAAAGGAATATGCTGATTTGTCGGAAGGTACGTTCTGCTGTTGCTGGCATCCAGACCTTCTGGCAGCTGTACCACACAGGCCCTCGGTGGCCTCAAGCTCATTATCATATTTTATCGAGCCTCATATATAATACTCTTCCTGGAGCGTGCCATATGTTTTATCGAACCTGTAATGACTGCCTGGCCAATACGCCGTTCCCTTAGCCACACCCCGACCCACACAGGTGTCTCTACCTTTATTGCCCGAAGTCTTTTGCATTCATCGCCCTCCACCGTGCGGGGATATTTTTTTATTTTTTTTACCGACGTTAATTAAACCTGTGGCAGGCTGAACGTGCGTGGCAGTAAATAGCAGGGCTTGCGCGATAGCAGGGCTGCGCTCTCTCCATGCTCTGGGCTCGTAAAGATGGCACACAGTCCCAGGAGGAAGCTAGTTTGGGGTTTTATGCCCTCTCGTATTTCACCGGCAAATCGGAGTTAGGGGGGAGATGGCAGCGGAATGATGTGGGAATGGCCCTCTATTTCAAAACAGCGAGGCGGGAGGGGCGGACGTGGGTTTTCTCCATCTCTCTCCTCCGCTCTAGAGAGTTACGAGGTGCATCATCCCAAGCAGCGTAAAAGGTAGAGCCGGAACGCATTTGCTCCCCTGTGGATGATGGCATTTAGTGTGGAGGACCTATGGAACCGCCTATTGGTCCATTCAACCCAACATTGCCTACTTCCATAGCCAGTCGTTCTCAGATGTCGTCGCTGGCGGGAGACTTTTCCCATTCTGCTATCTTAGATCCTTTCAATTGGAGTGCCAGGAAAGCATTCGTATTATCATGGAACTATGGGCCTCTCAGTTCAATGGAAACTGGCAGTTGTCATGCAATGGTGTATACTATATAATGGGTGACATGCAATGGTGTAAAGGATTTTAGGGTGGTGCTTGACAGTTTATGGATTTTATGTTTTACTTTCACCAGGCTGAAAACAGTTAGCAGATATTAAGCCGATTTCAGATTTTCAAGGTAACAGAGAATAAAGGAAGAAGAGAAACTGGGCCAGAAGTGAAGATGCCAGTATGAAATCCTTGGAACACCCCACCCCCACCCCCAATTCCTTACCAACGTAGCCCCCAAATTGCACGGCCTGCAAACATGATGCAAATTGAACAACGGCACCGATTATTGGAGGACAGGAAAGTTCCCCCGCTCAGCCACGGGACGCCTTGT
This sequence comes from Elgaria multicarinata webbii, assembly GCF_023053635.1. Classification (NCBI taxonomy): domain Eukaryota; kingdom Metazoa; phylum Chordata; class Lepidosauria; order Squamata; family Anguidae; genus Elgaria; species Elgaria multicarinata. Next base: position 16,293,046 of record NC_086191.1, on the reverse strand, counting down.
ACAGCTGAGCCTTTTGCTTCAGAATTTTGCCCATGAGGCAATTTCCCTATGAGGAAAGGAGAAGCCCATTTGGGGCTTTTCTGTTTTGAAAAACGTTGACTAAGCCAGAGGGAGGGAGGGAGGGAGGGAGGGCAGACACGATATAGGGGCTTATGAAATTGTGCTTGGTGGGGAGGAAGCATGTAGAGAGAAGCACCCTTAATTTCCGTCTCATAGAATCATAGAATAGCAGAGTTGGAAGGGTCCCATAAGGCCATCGAGTCCAACCCCCTGCTCAATGCAGGAATCCACCCTAAAGCATCCCTGACAGATGGTTGTCCAGCTGCCTCTTGAAGGCCTCTAGTGTGGGAGAGCCCACCACCTCCCTAGGTCACTGGTTCCATTGTCGTACTGCTCTAACAGTCAGGAAGTCTCATCCCACTAGAACCTTTCAGTGAAGCTGATGGGCCCAAAGGAGGTCCTTCTTCACACCCTGCACAATGGGCGCATGGAACTCACTGCCACAAGATGTGCTGCCTTTCCAAGACACATCCATGGAGGAGGAATCCATCAGTGCCCATTAGCCAGGATGGAGTCAATGGAACCTCCACGCTTGTAGTCCTCCTCAGCCCCACCCAGCCCAGCCCTCACGTCTTCCGGGATGCTGCTGGCCATTTCTGATTCTGCCCTCAACCTGCCCGGTGCTTTGCCCATTTTAATAGGGATACTTGTAAAGCCGTGAGTGGTCATTTTAGTGAGGGGGGTGGGTGGGGTGGGATTGGCTTCTTGTAAGGCACGACAAACTCAGGGCCACGCTGACTGTGCGAGCACCTTCTGTGGCTACTTGGGCAGAAATATTGGTCAGAGCAGAAATATTCGTTGGGGCAGCTGCAAAGGGCCGTGCGATCGGAACGGAGCTCCCCCATGGAGGGCTGGGAAGAGGCGGCCAGAGTCTCAGGTGGCAAGGAATCCTGAGATGCCCCTTCCCCCGGGGCTGGGTTGTGTGGTGCAGCTGCACACGGGGTGGGGGAATGCCCTCTTGCCCGCCCCTCGTCGGGGCGGTGCCCAATCTCCACCGCCTCACTCCATGGCAGGTTGCAGAGTCCCGCCGAAGCCCGCGGGAGCAGAGAAGCGGCCTCTGGAGCCCTGTGCAGCGTTCCATCACTGGAACAGCCAAATTAGGCCCGTGTTCCGTTGAATAATTGAACGCAAGTTTGGGGGACAAATCATTTATTTAGAGGAAACAGCGTGTTAACAAGGACACGGGCCTAATCCTCCGCGACGGCGCGTTTGCTTTATTAGCACCTCCGTCCGAGAGCCGAGCCTGCGAGGCAAGGCAAACAAACATCCGCGATGAATTGGCCGGGCGCGACGCAGATGTAAACGCGTCCCATGAATTAGCGTGTGGGAAGCGATGGAGGATGGCGCCTCCGCAAGACAGCGCTGGTCCTCGGGGCAGGCGGCTTAGCTGCGGAGGAAATGGCAGCGGCGCACGGCGAGGTTCAGCATCCGTGCCTCAGCACTCCCCCCACCCCACCCCACTTCTGAAGAACCGAGGAGGGCAGACAGGCGGTGGCAGGTGGGAAACGTGAGGGGAGCTTCCAGCCCATCCATCCGCGTGTCTCCCTGCCCTTCGGAGTTCAGCCTGGCTATTACACCGTTGCATCCAGCATGTCAGATGTTGACAGGCCGAAGGCAGCTACAGGAGAAGAACCCCAAGGGTCCATCTAGTCCAGCATTCTGTTCACACCAGGGCTGTCCAGCTGCCCACCCACAAGCAGGACAGGAGGACAACAGCACCCTCCTGCCCATGTTCCCCAGCAACAGACGCTGGAGGGTAGAACATATCTATCTGGACTAGTAGTCCTTGGTAGTCTTCTCCTCTTCCATGAGTTAGTCCAAACCCCTTTTCAAACTGTCCAGGTTAGAAACATAGAATAGTAGAGCTGGAAGGGGCCTACAAGGCCATCGAGTCCAACCCCCTGCTCAATGCAGGAATCCACCCTAAAGCAGCCCTGACAGATGCTTGTCCAGCTGCCTCTTGAAGGCCTCGAGTGTGGGAGAGTCCACGACCTCCCTCGGTCATGGGTTCCATTGTCGTACTGCCATTGGTGGCTATCGCTACGTCTCGGGGTAGTGAATTCTTTACCCCACGGTGTAAAGAAATCCAGAGCCTTCCTCCAGTCAGCTTTGTTGGATGACCCGGCTGGGTTTGATGAGAGAGGGAGGGAGGACGTCTCCCTCTCCGCCTTCTCCGTGGACACGCGTCTTTTTGTAAATCCACCGTGGAACTCCGAATGCCGCCTGTAACGTTGGCCCTGAGAATCCAGCCATGGCAGCAAGGCGATCCCTGTTTGAAGGGGTGGAACCTTGCCTGGTTCGAGCCTTGTGTTGAGAGGGTCAGTGGGCGGCCTTCACGTGGCCAGGCTGGTGCAGTGCAACTGGCCACCAATGGAGCTGTGGGCCCGGTCTCTATGCTATGGGGATATGGATGGTTTTTAAACAGGCGTGGTCACAGCTGGCTTCCAGGGCACTATAAATACAAGCAGGTAACTGTGCAGAGAGTTCTGCATGTGGTTTGGATCGTGGTGTCAGTAGCAGTATGCGTGACTCGGGCTTTTCTTCTGGAGCCTCCCCCAGTTATCTTTGAACCAGCGGAGTGTCTTTTATGGGGTCGGTTCTTCCTCGTGCCCCACTGGAGATGTCTTCTGCCCCTGTCTTTGCCTCCCCAGTGCCACGGACCTTCTTGCACAGCTCTGTGCCATTTCAGCAGATGCCGGATTTCAAATGCCACAATGACGTTCCACTGGCTTGATTTTCATGCTCTGTTTTTTAAGTGTGTGTGTGTGTGTGTGTGTGTGTGTGTGTGTTTCTGTGTGTGTGTGTGCGAGGACGCACAAGGCGGGAGTAGGAGTACTGTAATCCACTCTGAGCTCTCGGGGAAAGTACTGGCTAGAAATATGAGCGGGGAAGTGGAGCGTTGCCGCATTTTTCGACTGCCAGCCTCCCCTGACGGTCACAAGAACGTTGAGCAGAAGAGGAGGGCAGCGGGAGATTTAGAATACTGGTGCGGTTCTGCCAGTAAAAATGAATTGCTGTGCCCTGAAGACGAGGGGAAGAGACCCTGGAGTTTCTAGGTGCTTTGCAGCAGGTGGTAGGAAGTGGGGAATTCTTCAAGCAATGGGGCATAGTAACTGATGGAACTCACTGCTGCAAGGCCATTGATGGCCCTTTCTCATGGAGGGGTGTGCAAGCCATCATGATTCAGAGGGATCCTCCTTGAGCAGTAGCAGTCTACCTCTAAATGCTTGATGACAATGCAGCAAAAGAGGGCGGCTGCTGCTTTTATGCCTTGCTTGTGGGCTTCCTGGACACTCCCGACTGTCCCCTCTTGGGAACGGGATGCAGGGCCACAGGGTCTGATCCCACAAGGCAGTTCATTTGCACTGATCTCCTTAATATAGTGCTCAGTGGTGACAGGATCCATTTCCGTTTCTTTGGCCCTAGACTGTGTGAGAAGAGAGTGCCTCAAGGCTTATGCAGAGTGCCTTCTCCATTGCCTTGGATAGCAGGAAAGAGGGCTCAAGCCTCCTCCGATGCAGAAAGGTCGTCGCTGGCTTCCAGGCGAGGCTTCTGCCCTGCAATCAACCTGCCTCATTTACGACATTCTGCAGGGGTCTCCGACGACGGGGCGACTCCCACTCTTACCCTCTTGTGCTTTCCCAACACTTATTACAAATCCCTCCAAGAGGAAAGGGCGGAAAATGATGCTTTCCAACTGGCAGCACTAGGAGCAGTCCGCCTGGAAGCGCCCTCTAAGTGCTGTAGGGACTCCTTCGGCTCCACCCTCACCCCACCCTGCAATTTCCTTGAAAGAGAGGACCGTGATGCCTGGATTCTCTGGCAGGCCGATCACAATTCCGTCCTGGCACATGGAAGGAGTCCGAGGCTTGGCCAGTGATGGAGCTCTTTGCGGGTCACGGCAAGGACAGGCAGGGCTGGACCCCAAATGCCCCCCCCCCGCGAGGAGCACTGAGAGATCCTCCCCATCACCCATTGCTGCACTCTGCCTGCTCTGTGTTTTTAGTTTGCTACTTCCCCCCCTCCCAACTTAAGAGGGTCTTTGGATTCAAGAATCACATCTTTGTCCTGCACTACATGGTCAACAGCTCCAGAGATTCCTCAGTAGCTGCAGGTTGTGAAATAGCAGGCTGTGCATGGCACAAATGCACGCGCACACATTTTGCACACACACGTACAAGAGATGTGAAATGCACATACACACACACACACACACACACACACACACACACACACAGAAATGTATGACTACAGCAGCCTCCTGCAACCTGGAACTCTCCAGATGTTTGGGGGTTCCACTCCCAGGATGCCTGATCATCGTGCCTGGAGCTGAGGTTGGCCTCAAGCCCTTGAGGAGGAAGCCGAATCCTGGAGAGTCACACAATGAGGCATGACAGCTGGCACAGCTGCGGCTGATCCACAGAAGCCTATGCGCCCAGCAGGCATCGCCCAAACAGGATGGCCGCACAAGGCCTTGTGGGGCAGGGGAGATGTCTGAACCAGGGCTCAGGAGGGCTGAACCCAAATGCAGCCACCTCTGTAGGGTGGGGGAGCTGCCCCTGCACTGCCCCCCCCCCAGGAGGCCTGGCCCAGAAGAATCCCACTGCTGCCTCCCTCCTCACCTGCTTCCCTTCTCCGAGGCTCCATCCTGGGCACGTGCACCCCCAGAGGCAGTTCCCCCACCCCGTAGGGCCTGGGCCAGCCATCCGCCCAATTACCTGCCACGCCTAATGAGCCTCCCTCGGCTGAGAAACGTACCTCCAAGCTTCCCTCTTGGCGAACGGTTAATTACCAGAGAATGGAGGTCACCCCTGCGGGAACGCAGAAGTGCTGTGGGGGTGGCGGCCGGTAATTGCCTAGGGAAGGAAGGAAAAAGGAGAAGGGAGTGGATGGGGCAGCGGGCAGCCTGGGAGGCCTCCAGCCCTCCCAATTATTCATCGGGAGGCCCTCCTTCCCGCTCCTCTCTCTCTCTCTCTCTCTCTCTCTCGTAAGCCTGCAGATGATTTCTCTGCTCCCCGCCGCTCGACGTCAGAAGGCACCGGTTTTGTTCCCGGCCTGCATCCATCCATTGCGCGTTGGTTACGGTGGCGAAGCTCATTGTGGCTCGAGAGAAGGAGTGCGGAATACAAATGCTGATGACTGAAGACTCACACCAGGCAGGCCACACACACACACACACGCACACGCACACACACACACACGCACACACACACACACTCTGTTTAATTAGGGTTGATATTCCCTGCTATTGTCGCCTTCCAGAGCATCCCAAGGAGCGTTCTGAGGGAATCGCAGCTCTTCCCTGGCTGGGTAGGGAGGGAGAGTTTTGGAAGTCAGCCCAAAAATGTGATGGGGGAGGGGGAGGGGATGGAGGACAAGCCAACCTGCCCATGTTGAAATCCACCTTGTAATTTATTACGAAGTGTAATGTGGAGCAACGCTGCACAGAGGAGCCAGGAGGCAAAAGGAGCCAGGGAAGGCAGAAGCGCAAGGGACCATTAGGCAGGCACACCTAGAGATGGAAAGCAAGGGACTGGGCCCAGTCGAAGGAGGAGGGAAGGGAGAAGGGCTAAAGGTGCTGTAGGAGAGCACCAGGTGGCCAACGCCCGTGACGCCACCGATTGCGTCACTCACTCTCGTTCATTTCAGTGAAACCTGCGAGCAGCGGATTGGGCCGATGGGTCAACCGTGTGAGGAGCTTGCCATGGAAACCGCCACATCATGCTGCCTCTTTGCTTGGCCTTGTGCATAGGCCTCCCCCTGGTGCTGAGTGGTGACCAGAGGTGGGGCCGGTGGGCCATTTGGCCTTCACCTCTCTTCCTACCCCTTCCACCCTCTGAGAATAGCCCCACCAGCGGCGGGAGACGCTCCTTCCACGCCGAGGCCAGGAGGGCTAATGAGCACGTTCGTTAGCATCTCTCCACTGCTCCGCAGCTGCGCAGGCCGCGATGCTCGGAGCGGCGAGGCGCAGCCCATAATGAGCCGAGGGCACGCGGCTGCGTCGAAATGGGTTTCTCTCTCGGCTGCTGGGAGACGTTCGGCTCTGTATAAATATCATTATGATTGCTATTATGATTGTCACAGATGGGCCTGCAGGAGACGCGGCACGCAGCGGGAGGGCCGGTAATGCCGGCGGCACTTTGAGAGTGGGAGAGAAAGGAAACTCTGATGCCAGCCTCCAGAAAGAAAAGAAGGAAGGAAGGACGGAGGGAAGAGAGAGGCGAGATCCCTTTCTTCGTCAGCCAGTGCCCTTTGCTTTCTTGTGAAGCAGCCAAAGGCTCCGTCTCTGTCTCCAACCTGCAGAGGGGTGGGGGGTGCTTGCAGCAGCCAAAGGGGTGGGGTGGGGCATTCAGCAAGCGTCTGAAATGTTATCAGGTTGCCCACCCCTGCTGTATAGGGACAGGCGAGGTGGCTGATTAAAGCACAGAAAGATCTAGGCTTTGCCAAAAAGTCCCGTGGTTGCTCTCAAATTCAGATCAACATGACAAGCGCAGCGGGCAAAAGTCATAGAATAGTAGAGTTGGAAGGGGCCTACAAGGCCATTGAGTCCACCACCATGCCTTAAGGTAAATGCAGAGTTGTTCGAAAGCTCTTGGCTGTGAGCGGCCTGGGCCCAGTAGCAGGATGAGGCCCTGGAGTGGATGGCACCCCCACATCTGTTTGCCTTGCCTAGGGCGCAAAACAGTCTGGCACCGGCCCTGCTGCCAGGTTTTGCACATGGAATTGGTGGCCCATTCCTATTGGCTACGTAACAGTAAGCCATTACTGCCCTCTGCAGGATGGCAGTGGGGGTTGCTCAGCTTTGGACCGCAAGACTCGGACTCCAGGTCGTTCCCTGCCGTCAAAGCACCCTCCACCTGCAATTTAAAACATTTCTTGTTCTATTTCTGCAGGTTCCTTTCTAAATGACAATGCCCTACCCATAGGATAGTTGGAGGGAGGGGGTGGCCATGTTTCCACTTTCCTGCCCACCCTCCTTCCTAAATTTGGGTAGCTGTGCACACCGGCACAGGAGCAGGCCAGTGGGGTGGGGACGCACACAGTCTCGAAACGGTCACGCACAGCTCAACAAACCCGCGACGCAGAGCAGGGCCCTGCTCTTATCATCAGATAGCTCTAAAGGGCAGCCGGCTCTGCCCTTCGATTTGTCATTGCCGGTCTGACAGCAACCACCAGATGCGTCCCCCGAGGAGAGGAGACGTTATTGCTTTTAATAAAATATACTTTATTTTAAGCTGCTGTTATTGCGTTCATTAGTCTTACTTGTTCCTTACCTTACGGCTCTGTGACATCGAGGAATATTTGTTGGAATTGCCCTGGGGCGGCAAGCAAAGCAGCTGGACAGCTCCCGCGACAACAGTCCCCGGGAAGGATGGATAAACTCAGCACTTTGGTCCTGAGCCGGTACGTACAGGTCTTTGTTGAGTCTGAACTGGAATAATAATGATGATGATGATGATGATGATGATGATGATGATGATGATGATAGCTTAGAATAAGGGATCAAAACCACACAGCAATAGCAGCAGCAGCACCTGAAGTGGCCAACGGTTTGATCTCTTAAGGCCAGCCAGTGGGCCCGCTCCAGCAACTTGCAGACGGGCCATGCGCCCACACGTTCCCATTGTTTGATGACGGCTAAAGCCAAGCAACGATGTTTGCATGTGTGAACGGCGTCTTGCAAATGTAACACCGTCTTGTGTAGCAGCCCTCGGGTGGAAATGAAGCCAGGGCTGGGTCCTTTTCACGTCCAGTTTGAAAGGTGGCCTGGGGACGTCCACGGACGCTATCCAGAGCTCCATCTTCGTGTGTGTCTGTGCAGGACAGAAGTGTAACAATTCGATAAAGACACTGAGAGCATCAGTGCACACATTTAGCTGCCTGTTCTCAAATACCAAGGAACCCTGGGTTCTGAAATTAAACGGGACCAGCCTGGGTGATCCACATTCTCATTGAAGGGAGACTCCGTCGAACATCGGTTTGTGTGTGAGGTGATTGAAAAGTTTTGTCCCTGCTGAGCCACCGCATTCACACATGCTAGCAGTCCCTGGAGGTGTGGTCAACCAGCCTCGGAGGTGCCCGGGTGCCCCACCAGCCCTTCTCCACCGTGTGGTTTGTCCCAGGGTGCATCTTCCTGACCTCCTTCTCTCTACATCCTTCCCCTGGAGCGAATTGTTCTCGGCTCCCTTGTTAATTGGTTCAACCGCCACCGCTAATTGTCTAAAAATAAACCTCGGCTGGTTGGAGGCCCTTGCGCGAAGGATGAGACGAAAGGGGAAAGACGAAGGAGCCCGGGAGAAACGTGCAAGAAACGCGAGGGGCGCGTGCCTGTGCAAGGTGTGCAGGGCGTGATACGGCCCGTCGCGATCCAAGGCTTGAGCTTGAGCTTCCTCCCTGGAGGAGCTGATGAGCGAATGGGATTCACGATGCTCGTGGCTTTCTTGGAATGCTCCTTTGCCAACAGACTGCCTGGTCCATCTGCTGCTGACGCTAAGTCCCCCATCTCTGCGTGGAAGGGGCGCGCGCGCTGCTCTTCTATCCCCTACCCCAACGGTGAGCAACAAACCTGTCATCGTCTCAACCACACTGACAGCTATTGACTGGAAGGGTGGGGGGGCAACCGGCATTTCGTAAGGTGCCCCACCCGCCTGGAAAACTCTGGACTCCGGGTGGATTAGTTAGGCTTATTAAGAGAGTAACTGGAGACAGGCAAGCTCCTTGCTTTACTGTTAATTGATAAATCAATCAATTCATTAAAATTTTAATTACACTTAGTGGTCAGCTGCAGAATGCAAGTGCCGGCATTGAGCAGATAAACTCCTCCCAGGAGCTCTTCTCCTGGGCTGGCGGAGAGCAGCCATTGCCTCAGGTGGCAGATGGGGGGGGGCAGCAGGGGGGGGGCTGTTCTCATGAATCCTCTCCCTGACCCCAACTGTGGGAGGGCAGAGCTGTTTGTGACAAGACAACCGCTCATGGAGCCCCTAGGCATAAGCTTGGATGTCTAGCCAGCCTCTGCTGCAGTCCCTCCAGCGAAGGAGAGCCCAGCTTCTCCCCAGGCAGCCTGCTCCCCTGCCCAACAACCCTGGCTGCTAGGAAAGCTCCAATGTTTAGCCGAAATCTGTCTCGCTGCGGCCTCCGTTAGTTCAAGTCCTGCCCTCTGGAGCAACAGAGGACAATTCTGCCCCATCTTCTGCATGACGGCGTTTCAGCGCTTTGAAGCCTGCTCTCGCACCTCCCCTTGGTCTTCTCTTCTCCAGGCTCAGCACCCCCAACCCTCTCAGCCGTTCCTCAGAGGCTGCTGTACTGGGACAATAATAGCGACTGCCCGCCTCGTCACAAGGTTTACAGCCCAGGGCCCACGTCTGCAAAGTGCTACCGACGTTTGAAATGTTACGATTCGATAGCAAGGAATGTCTTTGCAGAGGGAGGGCTGCTTGGGTCGGCTCCCTAGACTGCAGCCCCCCCACACACTGCAAGGCCCACCACCCCACCCCGGGGAGAGCAAGTGGGCTTGGGGGGCGGCAAAGGGCTCCTCAGAGGGGCCGGCCATGTCGAGTTGCCATCACCAGAGGGCGGCCGTGAGCTTCTGCAGAAGTGTCTCCTCTTCCTCCTTGCCAAGTTTGTGGGGACTTCAGGCGAAGGTGGAAGTTTCTCCACTCTCCAGGGGGTCCTTCATATGAACAGGAGTGGAGGGGGGGAGACAGGCCTTGTGGGGGCCACGGCTGGGTATCCCCCCATCCACCCACCCACGTCTTGTCTCTTCCCAGCACCTCACTCAGTGCTGGGGCTGTGGAAGAGGAAAGGGGAGCTGCTGCGTTGCCATGGAGACCACCGCCTGAGTTGCCTGGGGCGAAGCCGGCTAGAAAGAAATCTGGATTCCTGCCCCCCCCCCCCAGGAATCTCTGGGGGTTGAGAGTGGGGGAAAGGGGGCAGGAGAAGGTCGGGGAGGGGGGCTTCAGAGGAGACAGCCCTTTGAAGTCTCACGTGTGTGTGTGTGTGTGTGTGTGTGTGTGTGTGTGTGTGTGTGTAGAACAGAGAGCCCGGTCTGTTTGTGACAAGGACCAAAGAGGAACCACAGGAAGTGGACCACGGCGTTTCCGTGGCACAGAGTGTGTGCAGACGGTGGCATGGACGTGGCCTTCCCACTGGGAGTATGGGAGCCAGCCTGCCACCGGTGCTGTCTGGGACCCCGTATGGCGAGACCACGGCATCTACGGCAGCCTGCCACGTGGGAGGAGTCCTCAAGGACTGCCACGATGGAACGTGGCACCTCCAAACTCAAAGGCCCGGCCCAGGAGGGTAAGCATGGCCCACTTCAATTTTCTCATCCCATTCTCCTCACTCCTAGTCTACTTTGGGGGCCGTCCCTTGTGGGGCTGTGCGTCCCTGCTGAATGCAAGTATTATTATTATTATTTATTTATATAGCACCATCAGTGTACATGGTGCTGTACAGTAAAACAATAAAATAGCAAGACCCTGCCGCATAGGCTTACATTCTAATAAAATCATAATAAAACAATAAAGAGGGGAAGAGCCTGGAGTCTGAATCGGACCATTGGGCCAATTAAGCTGGGCGTCCTGTTTCCAGCAGTGGACAGCCAGAAGCCCACCGCAGACTCCGGTGTGACTTAGCTCCATGCCGGCTCTACTCTTGCGCAGCCTATATTCACGCTTAAAAAAACAAACAGATGATCTAGAATTCCCATGGCCCGGTGATCTCTTTTAAATTTACCCAGCAGAAGGGCCAGTCCGGGCTGTCTTAATACTTAAGGCCTAACTGATCTGTGTTAATCCTGAATTCGCGCTCTCGTTGATCCGGCATCCTTTGCGAGAGCCTTGCCAGAGCCACAGGCAAGAGCAAGGTGGCCCAGCGGACTCACCCGTGCGCCTCCGTCTCCCCACACTCTGCGCCCTCCAACACGCGTCTTAGGCAGGTATCAGACAGGTATTGTTCCGTGACGGTTCCGCGAATGCTGAAAACAGCTTTAGTTTCACAGCAGAATCCTAGGCAGGTCTACTCAGAAGTAAGCCCCATTGCGCTCTGTGTGGGATTTAACCACTTGTAAAGTGATTTACGCTGACTTGCTGCTATCCATCATTTTCTTTCAGCTGGGCCCTGCTGTGGTTTTTACGGTTAGGGTATTTCGACCTGTTTTGGACTTCAGTAAATGCATTGTGGGTTAGATATTGGACGCCACCAAGCGAGGAGGGCAGAGCTTCACAAGGGGGCCTGGAACGCCCTTAAAATTAAGAAAGGGTTGACCTGCAGAGACCTGGGTTCAAAACCCCTAGTCAATACGGAGTTCACTCACCAGCATGTCCCCGTGTCTCAGCCTAATCTACCTCGCAGGGCTGTTGTAAGGATAAGGTGGGGTGACTCCATGTGCCCTGAATGCCCAAAAGCAGCCGCCCCAGACCTGATGGGTTGGACTTCAATTCCCATCAGGCTGCCCTAAGCGATGGTGGTAAATAAATGGGACTCTGAAAACATGCTCTCTTTATTTGGCACAGGTTTATCCCCATCCTGGTGCCCTCCAGATGTTCCAGACTACAACTTCCATCAGGCCAGTCGAGGATGATGGGTGCTGTAGTCCAAACCACATGGAGGGCACCAGGACAGGGAAGGCAGTCAGATGGCCAAGTGCGCTTCATTTTGCAGGGAGAGAATTGCTGGGTCTTAAGGCCGCTTGGAAGTCACTTCCTTTCTTATCTCAGATACTCTGCACATGCTCTCCGCTACCCTTTTCCCAGTGTGTAATCAGCCCTGTGCAGGTGGACATCAGGAAGACCTGATGTGGAGGGACCTGGGTTCCAGAGGATGTTGGACGGATCCAGGTGTGGGTTGGCTGTGGGCCCCTAGGTGCGAACTGGTGGTGTTTCCACCCACAGGGGGACCTGGGAGTGAACTGGTGGTGTTTCCACCCACAGGGGGACCTGGGAGCTCTCATTTGTGGGGCACAGAGAGAGAGAGAGAGATGCTTGCAAAGAAAGGGGAGAACTTTGAATTGCGGGGGGGGGGGAATCTAGGATGGCCCCCTGGGAAGAGGAGGTGGGGGGGATGAAATGTGCACCTACGTGTCCAAAATCCTCTCGCCTCCCCTTCCAGCCTAGCTTGGGTGTTTTGCTCTCTAGGGCCCTTTTTCACGGAGCTTCTCAGACAGACTTTGACAACCCAGATGGCGCCTGTCCCGAAATGATCTGGTGACGGGCGGGGGGGGGGGGTGCTCCGCAGGTCCTGATCCGACGCAATCCCAGGCCTGTTTAAGCGGAGCCGCGCTCCCAAGGGATGCGGCCACGCCTCTCCACCCCCCCCCCCAAACTGCGTGCACGTGCTCAGGGGAAAGCCCCGCGAAGCCTTACGCCCAAGTAAGCAGGCCTCGGATCGCGACGACTATTTGAGTCCCCTTGATCTGAAGCGGGAGAGAGCTGCGCAGTGTTCGCCCTGGCACAGGTTTACTCAGGAGTACGTGCCGCTGCGCTGCACGCCCCTTCTCCTCTCGAATAGACCCTCGCTCAGCCCCGGGCTGGGGGAGACCGTTGGGCTGCCGCCGACTGCGCTTCCTCGCGGGCAAGCGCCCCGGCCCCGGGCGGAGAGGCAAGGATAGGGGCCGCGCCACGGGGAAACGCGCCGGGTTGCGGCCGAGCCGCGTCCACACATGCTAGAACTTTGCCCAAGTTGGCAGGGGAGCGCGGGCCGGCCGGGCAGGCGCTGCGTGTCCTGCGGGGGCCGGGGGAAGCCGAGGACGACGACGAGGAGGAGGCCAATCCGGAGCGCCTCGCCCGCCCCCCCGCCTCTCCCCTCCCCTGGCGATGCCGCCTCCTCCTCCTCCTCCTCCTCCTGCCTTCTCAATCCCAGAGTTTCTCCCCCTTCCTTTTTCTTTCTTTCTTTCTCCTCCTCCTTTTTTGTGCTGCGAGGAGCGAGTTGGAAGCAGCCGAAGCAGCGGCGGCGGCAGCAGCGGCAAGAGGAGGCGAAGAAGCCGAAGAAGCCGGCGTCGGCGTCGGCGTCGCGGGGAGCTGGCCCGGTCCGCTGCGGTCCCCGCCGGGCATGGTGTAGGAGGCCCGGGGCGAGCGCGGCCAGCCGGGAGCGATGCTGGCCTGGGCCGTGCTGTGGGTCTTCACGGGAGCCGACGCCGCGTTCGCGCAAGGTGAGCCTCGACGGCCCCGGAGCCCGAGCCCGGGAGGGAGCCGCGCTGGCGGGTGGCGGGGCGCGCGCGCGGGGGGGTGGGGGGCGCACTCCGGTTCCTCCTCCCGGGGGGGGAAACTTGGAAGGGGGAACTTTGGGAGAAGGGATCGGCGAGCCCCCCCCCCCGATTTGTGGTTTTCTCTCTCTCTTTGCTTCCAAGAGGAGAGTTTGGGGAGGAAGGTCGCGGAGGGTTGGGGGGGGGGGCGCGCGTATATTTCTCTCTGGCTTCGTTGCCAAGTGCAGTTTGTGTAACTCGGAGGGCGCTTCCTCGGGCGTCGCGCTTCCTGCGGGCCCCGATCCTAGGGCTTTCTTTTCCACCGCGTTTGTCTTCGCCCCCCAACACAAGTGAGAACGAAGTTCTCGGCCTGGATGCCGAAGGGTCCCACGGCGGATCGGGGCTCCTCGCTCCCCTCCCTTGCCTCCGAGGAAGATTGCCCCGATGTGTTCCGCGGGACTTATTCTGAGGAGGAGGAGGAGGAGGAGGAGGAGGGCGTGCGGTTGCGCTTCCTTGAGAGTAAGGCGCGGAGAACGCGGGCGGGCGGGAGGCTTGCTCCCGAGTCAACTCGGGTAGGATCGCGGTGTCGAGCGGGAAGGGAGGCAGCCTGAAGGAGGCAGCCCCCCCAAAAAACAGCCCCCCGGCCGCCCCCTCCCCGCCTCCATTCTTCCATCCCTCCCCAAACATTTGTGGTTTGCAAACCCAGATGCCTGCTTTGTTTTACTCGCGGAGATGGAAAGTGTGCGTGTGTGTGTCTGGGATGGGGGGGGGAGTTGAAGCCGAAGGGATCCGAAAGGGATTGAGGGGGGGTGAGGGGGGCGAGGGTAAAACTGACCATGGCGCGCGGGGGGGGGGGGAGCAGCTCTGGAAAAATAGCTGCTGTGCGTTTTCTTTTTCTTGCCGTCCGGAGTAAAGTTAAAACATGTCATGGGGGAGATTGGGGCGGGGGGCGGTGGAGGGAGAGCCCCCTGGATGTGTGGATGTGGAATTTCCAAAGCATCCAGGCCTCCCCCCCGCCCAAATCCAAGGGGCACAAAAGATGTGCCTCTAGGGCAGAATTGTCTGTGGGGTGTGATGTGGTGCTCCGGGGATGGGTGGGGGGAGGCGCTGTTTGTGAACCCAGAAATGTGTCTGCTGCAAATGCCTGGAAATTAAACTCCGGTCACATCCAGAGCTGGAGCGGGGCGAGCGGGGGGGGGGGATGTGGGAGGAAGGATGGTGAGGGGGGGGAGAGGCGAGATTGTGGCGGGTGACGATTTTTGGGAAAGGAGAGGGGGTGGGTTGCATCAGCGATGGGCGGAGGGCCTCGCTTTCTCTCTCCCCCACGTCTGCAGATAGGGGGGCTAAGTCGAATTCTTGAGTGCTCCCGCCCCCGGGCAGCCTGCTGGGATGCTGTTGCAGCAGGGCCATAAAAGGGGCGGGGGCGGGGGAGAGATGGTGGGGGGTATGGAACTCCAGTGGTTTCCCACACAAGGTTGGGGGTTGTGCTTCAGGATGAACCTTCAAGGGGGGGGGAGTGGCAAGCCACGGAAGTGATGGCCACCAATTTGGATGGCTTTATCCGCTCTGTGCTACCTGCAGCATCAGGGGCAGTAAGCCTGTGTGCACCAGTTGCTGGGGAACATGGGCAGGAGAGTGCTGCTGCACCATGTCATGCGTTGTGGGTCCCTGACTGATGGCTGGTTGGCCCCTGTGTGAACAGAGTGCTGGACTGGGTGGACCCTTGGTCTGATCCAGCCTCAGGGCCCTTCTGATGTTCTTAAACACCGTGCGGGGGGGGGAGTGAACGTGAGGAGGGGGGGTCTCTGTTTCCATCTTGCTAGCAGGACCTTTGCTTGCTAGCAAGGTGTGAGTGTGTGCCACTTTGTTTGCACCAGCCTGGGCACCCCTGGAGAGAAATATGACATCATAATTAATGCCCCCACCACCACCACCACCTCCCATATGTCACAAACAGCTTCATGTTACTAATAGTTCTAAATCGCGCTTTCAGCCACAGCTAGGCCCATTTTGCAGCAGGTCCAGAATTTGGGGCCTGTGTGAGTCTTCTGTTTCCTGCTTGCAAAGCATTTTGGTTTTTTTAAGTGTTGGTTGTCTTTCAAGAAAGACGTGGATCCAGAAAACTTGTTTGGGATTGTTCGAGTAGAGGGACAAGCAATTGTTCTGAACACAATCTCTCCTCCCCCCAAACCCCATTATTAGTAGCTTTTTAATTGAAACCTTTGAGTTCGGAATGTGTGTGTTTTTAATCCATGAGGACCAGAAACTTGCGTAATACTGAGAATTCTCATGATTGCCCTAGAAAGTGCCTGATTTGGCTACCAGATGTCTAGGATACACGACTGAGGGATTTGCAGAGGAGACTTGTGACTTGGCACATTCTTTGACATGATGATGGCTCTCCAAAGATGTTTGTGTGTGTGCGTGTGGCAGGGAGGGGGGGTTGCTTCTCTGCCCTTGGTAAATTTGACTTGTGTGTCAGATAAATGCAGAGCCCAGTCCTCACGCTTGTGCGCCGTTGTGGAGTCTGCTAGGATGGGACCTTTGTAAGAGCATCACTCAATGAAAGGCAGCCTGAAGAGAGGGAGGGAGGGGCTTCTCCCTTCCAGAGAGTGCTGGAGCTCTAGGTGGCTGAGGAGGGGTCTCCTTTGCAATGGATGGTGGCCCGGCTGCTGTCTTGGGCCACTTCCGCTGAAGGAGAGAGAAGAGGAGGCTGGCCCTGGCACTGCTGCGAGGCCGTGGCACGAGGAGAGCATCTGTGCAACCCTGTGAGCTAAATAGCTCCTCCTCCTCCTCCTCGGCGCTCTTCTTCTGAAGGCCTGATGCCCGGAACAGACCACAAACAGTCATTGCCTCCAGGTCCTGTTTCGGGAGACTCCCTTTGGGATATCTGGCTGACCATGGTTGGAAACAGAAGACTGGGCATAATGGATTTTGGCCTGATCCCGATTGGGATAATCAGGGGAACTTTGTCTGTCCCTGGGGGCGCATCTGTGACCACAGGAATGTGGGCAGCAAAGGGGGTGCATTTCTCCCACGTGCTTATGGGGCGCAGCGTTTTGTGCGCATAGGTCCCAAGAGGGAGAGTCTGGCTCCAGGAACGAGGAGGTGGGGGTTGCTCTGGGTGAACAGCTGCTCCCCCTGTGGGGTGCACACCAGTGCAGTGCGGAAAGGGCCCATGCATGCCAAGTGGGGTGGGTACACGGAGGGGGTTCCCTTAGGGCACCGCTTTCAGCCCCAGAGTTCCAGCAGTGGGCGGGGTGAAAGGAAATAGGGGAGGAGCCCAAATGCCAGCATCTTGCAACTTACAGCCACCAGTGCCTCTCTCTCAAGCCTTCGGGGAGGCATCTCAGCCTTCTGGAATGGGAGAGAAACTGCACGAAAGCCTGGAGAAGGTGGGGGGGGGGGCTGCCAAGGAAACGGGGTGCAGAGGGAAGTTGGGGTGCCCAGGCTGGCCAGATTTGCTCCGCAGGCCTGACGGTTCCAGGCTGATCCACCCACTTGATGTGAGAGGGCTGGTGGAGCCCGGAGCAAGCATTGCAGTACGTCACGCCACTTGCTAACATCACCAGAAACAGTGTCCTGGGACGATGGTTGCAAACATTTCAGTCCCAGCGTGGCTTTGGTTGTGAGACTCTGCATCTTTCTGTGGCACTTCTTGTCGTGAAAACGCCTCCCTTCGGAAAGCCGTGGGGAGAGGACACATGATTTGGGTGGGGGAGAGAAAGTGCCTGGAAGCTGCATGGCTAAGGAGGGTGCAAGAGGGGTGAGGATGTGTGATCTGTGAAGCCAAGGCCTACCTTGGCGGCCACATTCCTTTTAATTAAAAGGTGAAAGGGGAGGGGAAGGGAGGGACCCTCTTTGCATCGCGAGGAGGTGTGTGTGTGTGTGTGTGTGTGTGTGTGCGCAATGAATTCCCTCCCTTCTCCCCATTGTGGAAATCTTTTGAATTATTTTGGTGAGGAGGGGGGGGGCAACACAGTGCAGGAAAGAGCTTTCCTTTTAAGCTGCAAAGTGTTGATGTAATGATGTAATGAAACGGGGAGAGGTGGGGGAAATTATATTGTTGAAAAGGCAAACGAGAAAGAGAGAGAGAGATTTAATTGGAAACAGCCTCCCCTGGCTCCTGGGGGGGGGGTTGTTTGTGCCAGCTTCAGAGGGTGCCCCCCTCTCCTTTGATACCTAAGGAGTAAAGCTAATTTTAAGCCCGCTTGCTCTATGGGGACGATGCCTGATCCACACAGCCTCTGCTCTCACACCAACAGAAAACCTGGAACCAGCTTACACCTGTCAAGGTGGGGGTGATGGCCTACCTGGGCTATTAGTAAAAATAAAATAAAATAAATAAACAAATCCCCATTATTGCAAAAATCATCTGTGCGTGAAGCCAGGAAATTAGCATCTTCGCATCCAACCCTCCTCCGTGATGAAGGCTGCCCGTGGGATGTCCTCTTACGGGTTAGAGGGGTCATCTTGAAAATTTCAATATTTTCCCACGCCCCCCCTCCCCCCCTCAGGTTAAGACAGTATTTGGACTGGTGGTGATTCTCTGTTTTGTTTTTGTTAAGGGGAGATCAAAAACTAGAAGCCAAGCACATCAGTGTGTGTGTGAGACACACACACACACACACACACACACACACACACCCCAGGAGGTGTATATAATTTTGCTTGTGGAAGGAGTGGGGGGAGATTGTGTTTATTGAGGGAGGATATAGATGAGGGGGTGTAAACTGAGGTTTGGGGCAGGGCTGCTGCTGCTGCTGCTGCTCAGCTCTGGTGAAGGCTGCATCAGGGACTGGTGTGCGTGTGCGTGTGCGAGCGCTACCACTGGCTGAGCTTCATCACTCTTCATTTTTCGCTAAATAATTTTCTGTATTTTATCTAAATGAAAGTCATTCTTCTTCCCTCTTCTCCCTCCGCCGCTCACCCCCCCACCCCGCCCTCTCTCAATCACCCGCCAGGGTTCTTTCCATGACGGCGTGTCACAAATTGAAATATTCATTCATTTTCTGAGCCTCTCTCTCCCTCTTTCTCTGTGTGTGTGGATTATTTTTCATCTCCTTTTGCAAGGGAAGGATGGGGGAAATTTAAAACGGAAAAGATTAAAGCTAATTGTTGGGAATGAAGAGGGGGGAGGGGGGGCGATTGAGAATTTGGCAAAAGGAGGAGGCCCAAAGAGTTGCCCGTCCCATTGAGGTTCATGATGCATTGCTGGATTTTGAAGATGGGTTGGTTGGGCGGCAGAGTTGCCCCCTTTCTTGACGTGGCCTGGCGCCTAGACCTTCCTTGGCAGCCTGGCACTCAGGGATTTAGTGGGTGGCTGCTTTTCCCATCGCCGCTCGCCATCTGTGGCGAGAAAAGTGTCAACTTGCTATGTTTCTGTGGGCTGGGCTGCAAGGCTGGGGGGGAAATGTTGGCAGTAGATTGCATCCTCCAGACCTCATGGCGATTAATGTTCTGCTCTGACACATGGGCGATGCGGCTGGTCGCCCATAATGAGTCAGAATCGCCTTTAGGTGACCAGCCAGCGATGGCCTTGTTCATTAGAAAGAGTTGGCTCTTTGGGGTCATTGATGTGCTCCAAACAGACGTAGGTGTGTGAGTTGACGACGACTGAACGAATAAACAACAACAAAAAGGCAGGGAAATATATTTTGTGGACCCAGGAAATGCTGCATCAGCACAGACAAGGAGTCACGCAGTCCAGGATCCTGTCTCACCCGTAAGCCCAGAGAGGTACACACACGGGACCTCTCTTTTTCAGGGGCGGGGCTTCCTCTGAGAACCAGGAGCTGAGGAATAGGGCTGGCCCTATCATTGGCCAGAGTGAAGGAGTTGCCTCAGGCAGCAGATGCTGGGAGGTGGCAGCCAGGTGTTGGAGGTGCCCTGCTGTGTACACCCAAAGATAGCCAGGTGCCTTCAGGTGGAGTGGAGGATGCTGTCCCAGCACCAGAGTTGCAGGAAGGCTCAACTGCCAGCCCGGTTGGCA
This sequence comes from Elgaria multicarinata webbii, assembly GCF_023053635.1. Lineage (NCBI taxonomy): Eukaryota > Metazoa > Chordata > Lepidosauria > Squamata > Anguidae > Elgaria > Elgaria multicarinata. The sequence continues at coordinate 16,273,814 of NC_086191.1, read as the reverse complement.
TTTGTCCATGGAATGGGAAGGGGACACCATCTTGTCCTTCGCAGTAGGCAGCAACGTATCTTGAGCCTCTCCTGGTGGTGGGGGAGGAGCAGCAGGGAAGGGGCCCGGCTGAAGAGCCTCCCTTGCGTGTCTGGTTGGCCCTGTAGGGAGCACAAAGCCGGATTCGAGAGACCTGACAGACCCGCCTCGCCCCGATGCAGCTTCAGGGCTCTTCTCTGGTTTCTCGCCGTGAGAGATGGAAATGGTGGATCTGTTTGAGTCAATAGAACCTCCGTGTGGAGGCGCAGCACCCTAGCACTGAATACTGGTTGCTGACATAAAGAAGACGAGCCCTTCACGCTTGTGGATTTGGGCCTGGGCAGCTGGGCTCAGGGACCCACCTGGATCCGGTCCAGCGATGGAATTCTCGCGTTGTTCTTCAGCCCCGTTCTCCCGATGGAGTTCCCACCCCTAAAGGAAATCTCTTTGGAGCGGTTGATTGTGGGGGCGGGAGGCATCCACCCACCTGTTCTCCCCCCCTCACCAACATGCAACTCCCAGGAAGCCCCCCATTCCCTGACTTATGCTCTCCCCCAGTAGAGCTGCGTAAATATTGTGAGTGTCGCGCCGGAGATAATGGCAGCTTGACGGCAGATTGATTAGCGCTGTGTGGAAACTGTCAGGCAGAAGCTGCCCACGCGGAAGCCGCCGCTCTGCCGCTTACCTGCCGGGGTCGTTAGGAGGGATGATGGAGGAGGAGGAGGGGGGGGAAGGCCTGGCTTGGCGGGGAGCCCTCTGAGCCAGCAGGCTGGGGGTGAGGGGCACAGAGGGGGGCCCTCCACTCTTCTGGCTGTTGCCATTCGGTGTGGTCACCCGGCGGTTTCCTGGGTGGTAGCAGCGAGAAGGACCCTGCCCAGGAGGCCGATGAAGGAGCTTCCCAAACTCTCCAGATCGCTCTTGGGAAGTACTGGGGAACGGCTGAGCCGTCCACACCTTGGCATGGACGCAGGGCAGAGGGGAAGCCGTTCTTCATGAAAAGCTCATGGTGGGATTTGGAGTTGCGTGTGGTGGGGTTCCCCACCCCACCCCCCAGAACTTTTTGAGCTAGTTCAGCAGCACTATAGCCCCCCTCCCCCTCCTCACAAGGAAGAGTGTTCCATAGCCTTCTTGGATGTTCCATGCAAGAGTGCAGGTTTTAAAAGGAAAGGAAAGCTGTGGGCTTCCCCACATTTCTTCCGTGCCCAGAGGATTCCCATCCTACAATGGAAAGGGCTCGATTCTGTAACTTGCATCAACGACGCTCACAATGAAGCCATTTGGTCTGGTTAGCGGGAGAGATGTCAACAGGCCTTGCCTATGTGCTTCCAAGGCCATCTTTGCTCCTGGGGGTGGGGGTGGAGAAAGAGAAGCCCCAATCCTCCACTTTTCCCATGCCAGAATTTCTGGAATTGTTGCAGACGCTCAGAGGTAGCGAAAGGAAAACCTCTCTGTCTTCCGGGCCTCCTTGTAGCCCTCTCTTCTCAAAGAAATGTAGGGCAGCCCATAGAGGTGGCCGCAAGTCCATGGGCAGGGCTCCTGCATTGCATACAGAAGATCCAAGGTTCAGTCTTCAGGTAGGGCAAAGAAAGAAGCAGCCTAAATCCCCAGAGAGCTTCTGCCTGTCAGAATAGACCATCATGAGCTAGACGGACTCAGGATGAGTCCGCCTCCTCTGTTCCTAGGAGATGTATTTATTATTCATCCTTTTATTATTTATTTATTAACTTTCTATCCCAACTTCCCACCAAAAACGGCACTCAAAGCAGCGGGCGGCAGTGAAATGCAGACGGAAATGAATCTCGATTAAAACGTAGAAATGAATTCCTTGCCGGCACAGCGATAAAAAGAAACAGATGGTGCCCAACCAGTTCTGGACTTGTAAGCCTCTTCCAGCTTCCAAAAGGAAGACCTTCTCATGACACTAAAGATATCTGTGGAACTCACTGTTGCCCCAAGGTGTGGTTCAAGGGAGAAGGCCTTTTCAGTGGTGACCCCACATCCCTGGAATTGGCTTCCCTTGGGAGTTCATGGGTCTCCTTCTTCGCAGGTCTCTGGGAAGGCTCTGAAGACACCCCCTATCCCCATTTTTGCTGGCCTTCCCATCATCTTTGGACTGTAGGTTTTATTGGCGTTATCTGTTTTTGCAGCATTTTCATGGGACATTGATTGGTTTTCGATCGCCTCTGCCTTGCGTAGTTCTTAACCCTCCTGTTCCATCCCCAAGCCAGCTGTGTTGACTGGGCTTCCGTTGCTTTCGCCCTGGGGCTCTGCACAGCGACACCTGAGATTCAGACTGGCTGGTGAGTAAGCGCTGAGAGGGCAGAGATCCGCGAAGATAGGATGGTTGTTTGGAGGGAGTCCAAACCTGCCTTCCCTTCCAGCCCGGACTCCTGAGTCATCCAGCTCCTTCAACAGGGAGACGGCGGCTTACGTGGCCCTTTCCTGGCTGGCTGAGTGCTGTGCTGAGGCTGGGACAAAGGGGAAGGGGCACATTTCCTTGGGGCTCCAGCGGCCTTTGTGAGTCACTGGGGCTTGATCTCCATCTCCCCACATTAAGGCGACAGGGCTCTCTTCAAGTTGCAATGTAATGGAACTCTGTACATGTGCAGAGGTGCTATTCCTTCGCTTGCCAGAGGAGCATGTCTGAGCTGGACCCCTGCTTGCGGGCTCAACTGGAATTTATTTATTTATTTATTTATTTATTACATTTATATACTGCCCCATAGCCGAAGCTCTCTGGGCGGTTTACAAAAGTTAAAAACAGTAAACGTTAAAAAAAGTATACAAAATTTAAAACCATCAAAAACATAAAAACAACAGTTTAAAAACAACAGTATCCATTTAAAAACAACAGTTCTGGGGTCCGTTAAAAAACAAACTTAGCGTTGTTAAATGCTGTTAAATGCCTGGGAGAAGAGAAAAGTCTTGACCTGGCGCCTGAAAGATAACAGTGTTGGTGCCAGGCGAGCCTCATCAGGGAGATCATTCCACAGCCGGGGGGCCACCACTGAAAAGGCCCTCTCCCTTGTTGCCATCCTCCGAGCTTCCCTGGGAGTAGGTACTTGGAGGAGGACTTCAGATGTTGAGCGCAGTGTATGGGTAGGTTCATGTCGGGAGAGGCGTTCCATCAGGTGTTGCGGTCCCAAGCTGTGATAGGCTGTAGCTTGAGAGAGTTCATGGCTTGTCTGTGTTGTTGGAATGACCAACACAGGATCGCAATGCTGTTTTCTATCAAAGTTACAAAGGGCCTGTTTGTTTTGGATTTGTTCTCACTCCAGCCCTGTGCGATAGAGATGTGGCGGCCCTGGAAAATGCTATGAGAAAAGGGTGGCGGTGGAAATACTAGGAAAAACACCCTCCTTTTTGGGATATTTGGAGGCCAAAAAATCCCCCCAATGTTTTTCTGTCTCTTCCCCCACATCCCTGCTTTCCACACAAGGCCCCACATCTCCAAATAGGCTGCTGTGGGTTCTCATTTTAGACTTGGAGCTGAAAGGGAGGCCTTACCAAATTCTGCACAGCAAAAGTTGAGTTTCGGGGGCTCCTGTGGCCTTTGCTGGGGCCGAGGAGCTGAGCCTCTCTCTCCCAAGCAGCATCCCCGCCTGAGCCCTGATGGGCACCCGAGGGCCTCCCAGCCAGCCCCTTGAAATGCCTTCCTTCCCGGCTGAGTGGAGCCATTGTTGGGGCCCAGCCACCCGTGGCAGGAAGCAGCCCAGCCACGGAGGCAGCTGAGAGAGGTTAGCTGGGGTTGCAGGACCGGGCGGCCTTGCGGAATGGTTGTCGCCGCACCGGTGGAGGCGGGGGTGGGGGCTTGCCAAAAGGGAGAGGGGGGCGCTGGTGGGGTTCCTTTGTGTTCACTCCGCAAAAGGGAGAAGTGGAGCAAGCCTGGGTGTACATTTGGCGATGGTGTGAATCCGTTTGTAGGCAGGGATTGAAAAGGCCTCCATGCTTGGGGTGCGGCTGAAGTGCAGCAGGGCACCCTCCCTCGGCCCAGACAAAGCGGCCTGGCAGCAGCAGGACACACCGAGCGGAAGAACTTTGGCAGGGGAGATCCATTGTGGGTGCTGAACGTACCCGGAGAGGCCTGAATCTAAAATGTCGCCTCAATCAAGAAACCCCAAATTCAACACGGGGGCATCATTTCTCCTTTATTTAAGTTGGATTGTTACCCGTTTAGAGTGCAATCCTCAGCATGTCTACTCAGAAGTAAGGCCCATTGCGTTCCAATGGGCCCTACTCCCAGGTAAAGGTGCATGGAATTGCAGCCTTAATGGCTTCCAACAGGCATTTCCAGCAAAGTTCACTCAAGAATGAGACGATTAGACCTTCGAATGAATTTTGCGTGGCTGAGGTCATGGGGCGGAGACCTCCTGCCCGCTCGAATTCGGAGTGTGACTGTGAGCGTGTGTGAGTGATATCTGATGCAATGGGCTGTTGCTAGGGAGGGAGCCAGGAGTTGAGCAGGGCTGATTTCTGCGAGGGGACAATGCAGCCCACCTCAGGCGGGGCGGCCCCTGGATTCAGCTCTGTCCCTGGGTGCTGCAGGAAATGGTGAGGAGGGGTCTCCTGGGGGCGCTGGGCTGGCTGCTCCCAGATGCTCAGCTAGGTGGACCTTTAATCCGCTCTTGCTGCGGGCTCCCTTTAAAGATCCGCGGGCACACTCCTCCAGTGGACTCCTGCCTTGAGCAGGGGTTGGACTCGATGGCCTTGTAGGCCCCTTCCAACTCTGCTATTCTACGATTCTATGAGCAAGGGTGTAGTGGAATCCGGGCTCGCAGGCAGGAATGCAGTGCCAGCACTGTTTGGTTAGCAGGGATGCTGACGCCATCTGCCCACCCCACCCAAGGCTTCCTTCTGAGCTGAGCTGCAGTCGTCACAGGGGCTTGGGGGCGGGGGGAGAGAGAATGGATTTCCCCAATAGCAATAGAGCGTTAAAGTGTTTTGGGGCGGCCTGGTGTTGAACAGACAGTTCAGACCCGTGATCATTCCAGAAGCCCTGCTCCTGGCGCAGAGGGTGTGGATCCACACAGCTGCCTGACGTCTTTGCGTCTCCATGAGGGCGTGGCTATGGGGGCAGGTCATGATGAGCGCCTGCGCTTCCAAGTCTGCCCCTGCGTCGCTGAGCGTGGAAGCTTTGGGGGCGAGCCAGAAAAGTTTGCACAATCTCCCTGGGGAGCTCTTTCGTGCTCCGTGGCTGGGAGACACCCCTTCCCCAACGGAGGCAAGGAGCAGGGTGAATAGATGCAGTCGGTATCTGCAGGGGCCTCCTCGCAGACCCAGAGGGGAGGATCCCCCACCTGAGGGGGGCTAAGCCTGCCCCTGTTCTCTGTAAGGCGCATCATCTCAGGGGTTGGACACGCCTGGCCACCTTCCTCCTGGCCACCACCACCCTCTTCCTCCTCCGGTTTTGGTTCTCCAAGCGCAATCCTTCCATGCTCTAAAAGCCACTTAACAAAATTGGGAGGCTGCTGCAAACAGGCTCCCTGCTGGCCTCAGGATTATAGTGCTTAACCGGGTGCTTTCTGGTCACAGCCAGCAGTCCGGGGTGAGCAGATGCTTCTCTCCAGAAGCCCAGTCAATTTCCCCGAGCTTCTGGGGCTTCTTCTTAGCCCGTAGAGGCTCTTCTGGCCATAGAATCATAGAACAGCAGAGTTGGAAGGGGCCCACAAGGCCATGGAGTCCAACCCCCTGCTCAAGGCAGGAATCCACCCTAAAGCATCCCTGACAGGTGGTTGTCCAGCTGCCTCTTGAAGGCCTCTAGTGTGGGAAAGCCCACCACCTCCCTAGGTCACGGGTTCCATTGTCATAGGACCACCTTCTCCAATCTGGGGCCTTCCCACCCCCACCCCCAGCTATGCTGATGGGAGTTGTAGTAGAACACCTTTGGAGGGGCCCCCGTTGGCGAAGGCTGCAAGAGAGTATCTCCTGGTCCTTCCACACACACGTGTTTTGCGTCCTTCGTGTGCCTGTGTCAGCTGTAAAGAAGAGATGCTTCTCATGGTCCAGGAAGTCAGGAGCCTGTGTTGTTGTAGTCGAGGACCCTGGGTGGGCGGTTCTCCTCCCTCCCATATCATGTAAGGATACCTTGGTGGTGCCTCTGTTTCCCCCTGAGGAGGGAGAGGTTGACTGTTTCTCAGCCGGAAAGGGTGCTTGTGGCTGTGATCACACGAATGGAGCGGGAGAAGTTGGAGATAATTCACTAGCGGGGAAATTCGCTTCTTTCCTTGCTGAAGGACGGAAAACAATGTTGGATGTGGAGAAGTGCAAGTTGGAACCAGCGCAATGATTGTGCGTGCGTGTGTGTTTTAACGGGGTGGGGGTGGGTGGGGGAGAGGAAGGGGGCTGCCCTTGCACTGCTTAGCAGGGCTTGCTCTGAACCAAGGAAAGCCGCGGTTTATGCCAGGGGAGCTCCACCAAGTCTGAGCTCAAAATAGGGTTTCTTATAAATGCAGAAGCCACGTTCATGCCACTTTGCTCTCTTGGTTCCATGTCTGTGCTAAGACTGTAAGCTCCTGGAGGCTGGGACCTGTTTTCCTGTACGCTGTCAAGTGCCTTACGTGAGGGACAGCCCAGTACTTTAAAACTGAACAGTACAGGGAAATAGTTTCCTCCTCCATTCTTTTGGGGAGCGAAAGGTTCCCCCCTACCTCAATTGATCACATTTGTAGCCACCTGCAAGCCGGCTTGTCTTGGGCTGTGCGCAAGCAGCTCGGTGCAGCTGGTGCAGCAAAGAAACGGGGACAACCTAACACAGGCCGCTCAAAGCCGCAGCCTCCAGACGGGACTCGCCCACCCACAACATTTGCTACCTCCCACCCCATACACCTGTTAGCGATTTCTGATGCAGCAACGTCTTGAAAGGAAACGGGGTGGGGGAAGCCCAAAGTCTGCCAGTTTGTGGAAGCTGCGTAATCGCCTGGCGGCAATGCGTACTCACCCCAGGGGATCAAGCAAGTGCCTTTATAAGCCTGAGCTGGCATAGGAAAATATGCTATGAATGATAAATTATTTCAGGAGGTGGGTGGGAGGGAATATAGGAGAGTGAGTGCCTTACTTTTCTGGAAGCGCAGCCTTGCGATGACAAGGGACGGGCTTTTCTGGGTCTGGGTGGGAGTTGGAGCTACCTTCTCTGCCTGTCCATCTTTCCGCCCCAAGGGCCCAATCCAATCTTGGAGACGCTCTCAAGGGTCACTTGGTGGGCGGGGCTTCAGGGGAAGGGGCGGGGCAACAATTGCCCCCAAAACATGGCCCCCAGTTTTAGCATCAGCTCTCATAGCCAATAAGGAAGCCGTGGGAGGAAAGGGGTTTTAGAGGCTGTGCAAGAACTGGGAAGCAGGAGCCGGGCGAAGTGGGGCAGCCCTAGAGGGCCAGATCTCACCCGCAGGCCTGAGGTTTATTCCTGGAGGGAGCTGGCTGCCACATGCCACCATGGGAAGACTGCATGGACCGTTCATCTGATCCAGCCTTACGTCCGTCCACGGCTTCGCACAGGTTCTCCAGCACCTTCTGGGCACCTGGTGCGCACTTGGTTGCCTCCTTCCCCCTTCGCCTCCTGGCCCCTAACATTCCCCTCTCCTCTTCCTCCCCCCCCGCTCCCCCTCCCTTCTTGTCCCCCCCCCTCCTTGGCAATGGTTACTGGGGGATTATTGCTAACTCTTCATAAAGATTCCCCTAATTGCTTGGCTTACCTCAGGTTTTATCATCAAAGCACCCGTTATTCCCTCTCCAGACTCCTTTGCTTTTTATTATCTCTTAATTAATCACTCCGGCTTTCACACTTAGCAGATAATTAGAGTCCCCGGAGACCGGCAGCTCATTTTCATAACCTCTTGCTCTGAGCGGCAAAAGTGGGGTGGGGGTGGGGGGGGGAAGGAGAGGCCAAGGTAACACGAGCCCCTGGCCGGTGTTGGGGTGGGGGGCAAAGAAAGGGCAGGGCTTCCCCAAACTGGCTGGTACCTTCTGGACAGTTTCCCCCAGCTAGGTTTGGGGAAGAAGCCGCACGGCTCTGTGGTCGGTGCGGCAGGATCCTTTCCTCCGCTCAGGAGGTGGAGCCATGTTGCTTCTCCTCGTTCAAGGCTGGCCAGGAAGCCTCCTCCTCTTCCTCCTCCTCTTTCTTCTTCTTCAGGGTGTTCCTGCGGTACAGACTGAAACCAGACTGGGGTGGACAGGAAACGTTCATTCCCAGCATGCGCTGGGTGGGAGGGGAGCGACCCACGGAATCCTGGGTCTTACGTTTGTTGGGTGTTGGAAGGGGGTCGTTCCAGGTCGCTCCTGGCCTCTCCACAATGGACTGGTAGCGGACATGTTTTCCATCCCTTTGGGTTTCTTGAATGCTGCCTTTGGGCTGTTCCACGCCAGCTCCACTTTGGGGGCGACCATTGAAAATGCAAGGGCTTTTTTGTGAGAGTGTTTTTGTGCGTGACAACTTTGAGATGACAACACGTGCTCGTTCTTGACATTTAGCTGAAGAAGTGAAGATGATGATGATTAGGGAGGCAAAGAATGGATGCTGTAGAGTTGAGCCAACTTGTGGGTGGTGGGGGTGGTGGACGCACATTACCAGAGACTTCGTAGATCTACTCCAGAGATCTAAGTTGGTGTAGTGCAGTCATTCGCTTTGCACTGGGAAGTGCAGTTCTGGGAAGGGTGTGTGCGTGCGCGCTGGGGATCCCTAGCACCCCATTCACTGCACCCTCATCACACTACAATTCCCAAGATTCTTTGGAGGAGAACCATGGCAGTGCAGCTGGCAGAAGTCTTTTAATTTTTCATGTAGGTGGACTCCTTGCACTGCAAAGAGGAAGTTCTGAATCCATTGCGCACTTGAGTTTCCCAGCATATGGGAGTAAACGGCGACGGAGCTGGACCTCCGTCTTCACTACCTGGATAGGACTGCAGGCTGCTGATGCAGTTGTAAGGCTGAAAAGGCTGCCTTTGGACGCCTTGGCTGGCAGGGGGCCCTGCATGTATTGGCTCCTTTCAACCTGCCTGGTCCCAGGGCCCATAGAGACCTATGACTGGAGCCCCTTTGTGAGTAACGGGCCCGTGGAAGACCCTACAGCCTCTGCGTCAACCCTGCCTTCTACGGGGCTGTGAAAGGCATGCTCCTTTGGGGGGCTGAAATACTTTCCATTCCCCCCCTCACTGCCTCCGAGCTGCTTCTTCGATATAGCCCCACCACCACTACCACCACCAACCCCATCCAGTTGGGCTTCACGTACTGAACGCGATGAGGGAATGGTGCTATGTAGCTGATCAGGTCTGGCTGTGTGACAATACTGCAAAGCCAATTGCGAGTGAAGGCTGGGCTTCTTGGCTTGCTTTTGGAGCGACTCCTGCGAAACCAGCCGGAGGGGCGTGGGGTTCGTGTCACTGCTGAACGCTTTTGCAAAAAGCCTTTTCTCCTCGCCTCTTATACCAGTGAGGTCTCTCTCTCTCTCTCTCCTTCTCCTTGTGTGTCTGGCTTTTGCTCAGATGAAAGTGTGTGTGTGTGTGTGTGTATTCTATGATTTTGCCCTGCCTTTCTACCAAGGAATGGTACCCAAAGTGGCAGGGGAGGGATGCTTAAGAACATACCAGCCCTGAACAGTTGGTGTGGGAGAAAAATTAAGCATGTTGGATCACACCAAAGGTCTCTCTAGCCCAGCATTCTGGCTCCCATAGAGGTCAACGAGATGCCCCCATGGAAATCCCACAAGGAGGTTGTGAGTGTGATGGTCAGCCTTTCGCTTGTGTTCCCCAGTATACTGCCTTTGATGCAGCGGGAGGTAATATATAGCCATCAGGCCTAGTACCCACTGATAGTTTTATCTTTATGAATTTGTCAAATCCCCTTTTAAAGCCATCCAGATTTGGTGGCCATCATTCCTGTGCTTGTGGAAAGGTGACCCCTTTTTCCAAATTAGCGGGGATGTCTCCACGTGAAGCATTTGGAGTCTCTTGGTAATCCAGATCAAGGTGTGTGCAAGGTAGAGGATGCCAGGAGGTTCTGGTTCTGGGGAGCGGAGGGGGGGGGGGAGAAGGCGGTGGAGGAGGAGGAGGAGGAGGAAAGAGGAGCGGAGCGGTGAAATATCACGATCCAACTTTTATTGCAAAATTGGAGAACAGTTGTATGCCTGGAGGTGTTTCCATAGAAACACCAAAGAAAGGAAGATCAGCTTTGTGTGTGTGTGTGTGTGTGTGTGTGTGTGTGTGTGTGTGTGTGTGAGACGTGTTGGAGGCTACAACCCAATCAGAGTAAATGTTTAAAGGCTTGAACAAAAAACCCATTCAGAGATAATTAAGTAACAGACAGCGGCTTGGATGGTCTCTGCCATTATCGAGGGAGCTGCTCCTGAATTCCAACCTCCTTCAGTCTACTATCTCTCTCTCTCTCTCTCTCACACACACACACATCCCTCCTCCTCACACACATCCCAAATAACAAAGTGACTCCAGTAAAACCTCTCCTTCTTGGTCCACCCTCCTCTCCAGGGGCAGTGGAAGGAAGGAAGGGGGTCCCTCTATTGTACCCCACCCACCCACCCCCTTAGATTCCTGTTCCTCATCCGGAGTTCCTGCAGAGCGCAAAGTAGCCAGGTCGCCTCCCTGGCCCAGTTCCAACACAGACTGACCTGCTTTGTCGGCTGGGGCCGGGGGAAGCCAGGGGAGGCATCTCCGCCTATCACCTCTGCCTCCTTGGGCCACCCTGGCTCCCATTGACACCCCACCCCGGAATATCACCGTCCTTTGTCCTGTCTTAGGAAGCATTGCCTCAGGGCACCCAGGTTGATTGCTCTCCTTACAGAGTTGGGAGGGAGCCAGCCTCTTTGCAGTCCAAGGGGCTTGGGGGTAGGGTGGGCGACGCCTCAGTGCCTCCCAACTTTAAAAAGTCCGGTCTCACCCTTCAGACACCCAATTTCCGCCTTCACCTCTGCCCCCCCCCCCCGTGCTGCTAGAAGCAACCAGGCTCAGATACCAATAGCAGCCTCCCTGCAGGGTTGTTGTGTTGTTGTTGTTTTTTGCCAGAGACCTTTGAAACTGGAGACACCAGGGATTGAATCCGGGCCCTTCTGGGTGCAAAACAGGCCCCCCATTGCTAAGGTATGATCCTGCCTTGCCCAGAAAGCCCTTCCAAGCATTTTGGGCCAAGGAAGCCTGAGCATCTCAAGAAATAACCCGGGGTTTCCCTTGCACGCTTCTTGAGAGCACTGCTGCTTCGTTTGTTTGCTCCGTTCGTCATTTGTGGTGCTTTTGTGGTGGTTGTTTTGCCATCCCAGTTGTGGCGATCCTAACGGGCGTACGAAAGGCCCCGGCGTGACGGTTCTGTCCCCTCTGGGGTGGTTCTTCCGGGGTCCGTCCCGCTCCCTCAACGTCCTCCTGTCCTCACATCGGCATCTCGTCTTCCGCCTTTGGTAACGCGGCTTCCCCGGGAGCAACGAAAGAATCGTGGGCTCTGGTGCTGTAGTGTTTTGGGGGACCGGCTCGTGTGCTTTTCCGGATGGCGGAATCGGAACGGGTAAATTTTGGAGGAGGGCCACAGAAAGGATACCCTTACCGCCTGCCCTCCACAGCAGCTTTCTCCAGCTGCATGACCCACAACAGCCCAGGAACGCTGCCCTGCTCTTTCCGCACTGCACATCCTAAACAGGGATGGAAAAGCATGACTTTAGGGCCTGGTTAACTCCTCTCCTGAGACCCGTGGTCCCTCGTGCCCTGCTCAGCTTCACCTGGGGACTGATGTTTATCCTGGCCGGTCTGTTGTCCGGATTTGGCTTCCTTTTCGTGGGCTTTGGGCGTCTTTGGGTGGTGGAGAAGCCTGCTGCACCGGACTCCAAATGTCCCGTTGCATCTCAAATCAGGGGTCAGCCGGATGTGGTGGCGAAATCCACAAACAGGGCAGGAGTGAGGGTGCCTCTTTGGAATTCCCTCCTCCTCCCCCCTCCAGGTCTATCTACAGCTTTTCTGGACGTAAAGGAGCTGCGTTTGACGGCTCCGCTCCGCGCCGTCTAAAGGGAGCTGCTCCTTTCCGAGGCACTGTGCAAAGCGGCCTGGAAAGTTCCATTCACACATGCAAGTCCTCACTTGACGTTGGCAGGCAGGCCTTGCGCAAACCCGCCTGTAGCCGTGAGGCCGGGGACCCGTTGCACAACCCACCAGGCCTGTCGTCTGCTCCTCGGCGTTCTTCCTGAAATTCTCCCCCCGCCCCAAATTGGGCTCGTGCCGCAGACGTTCTCGACAGCTTGTCTTCAGCTCTGCCGCCTGCGGCACAGGGAGGCATTTGTCCCGTTGTTTTGCCCCGAGAGGCAAACTCTGTTGAAACCCAGAGTGTGCGTGTCTCCGTGGGGGGAAGCAGGAGAGAGCAATTCGGTGGCTCTCCTGGGGTTTCCCCTCTTAACTGTTCTTCACGTTGACTCATAAAACTTGCCCGTGTCGGGAAACGTTGGGCAGAGGAGGCCAGTGCGGGCTTGTCACTGGCTGCGTTTGCACACCACCTTTCCTAGGTACCGAGTGGTTGGGCCGCTGCGTGGGACCCCGAGGGTTTTTGGGGCTGGCAGTAGGAGGAGGGGCGTTGCTGCTGCTGGCATTTTTCCTTCCCTTTGTTCTTCCTGATGTGTTTCCTGCCACCCTTTTACCTAACTTATTCTGGCCATGATTCCACGAGGAAGCAGGTTGAGTGCATCCCTGCTCTCCCGGGAGTTCTGCCCACGTGGGGCTGTAGCGTGCACGTTGTGTATCGTTTTGATCTTGCTCCTCAGCCGGAAAGGGTCCCAGAGCACCATACATGAGGTCAGTAAAAACGAGGCAGCCCCTGCCTAGACACGTACCTTCTAAAAAGACACGACTCACAAAGAAAAAGCGATGGAGAGGGAAGAGGAAAAAGTTAAGTAGGTGCCTCCAGCAAGCTCCCAAGAAGGACGCTGAGCTGATGGCTCACCTTGCCATTCACTGCACTATCACTAGGATTTCCAGGTAGACTGCCCCTGTGTGTGGTGGTTCTATGTAGCTATCATGACTCTTGATAGACGTCTCCATAAAACGGACCTCGTTAGACCAGCCCAACCTTCCCCACCTGGTGCCTTCTGGATGCTTTGGACTTCAGTTCTCATCAGCTCTGACCAGTGTGGCCTGCAGTTTGGAATGCTGGGGGTTGTAGTCCAAAATTTCTGGAGCGCACCAGGCCAGGGAAGGCTGGGCTGGACTAAGGTGGGTGTTGCCACGTTGAGCATCCTCTGAGAAGCCCTACAAGCTGGGAATGGCAGAGGCTGCCAGCCCATGTTTGCTCTCACCAGCAAGGGGTACTCATGGGTAGACAGCCTCTGTACGCGGAGGCTCCGGGGATCCCAGCTGACAATTATCATTGGCTCATCCTCTATAAGCATGTACATGCGTGGTAGGAGAGCCCTGCTGGGTCAGACCCAAGTCCACCTCTGGTCCGGCCCTTGCCCCTCACATGATGGGGTGGCACTCTTGGAGCAGCGCAGTCTCCGAGGGGCGCCGGTTGCCGGTGTAGGTGGCTTTTTAAAGGATTGGAGAAGCTTTATCCTCCCCGGGAGTCGGACTGCAACTCCGCGCATCCTCCAGCCAGTACATGCCGGGTGGTGGTGGTGGGGGGTCTGTTAGCGACCGGAGCTGTAGTTGAACGTGTTTTGGGGAGTCCCACATCGGGGAAGGTCCTGCCGTGTCCATGACATTGAGGCAGCCCCTGCCTTGAGCCTCTGAAGCGTGGGAGATTTCAAGCAGCGCTCTTCCACACAGCGTTTCCATGATGCCATGTCAAGAAAACGGCCGGTTGCCTCCCCGAGCCTGTTTTCCTTCTCAGTCCTCCAGATTCCCTACCCCCACTCTGGGATTCTAGATCTGGCCTCCCCAGTGGGTTTGGTGGATGTGCAGAACTTTTCAGGAGTGAGAGAGAGAGAGAATGTCAAAGTGAGGCGGACAACAGCAACACCAGCTGCCTGCCTGCCTGTGTGGTTTTTCAGTCTTGCAAGCCAAGGGTCTTGTCTTGGTTGCAAATCTTGCCTCCAGTTTCCCTGGTGAAGTTAAGGAGAGTTTGCAAACGCAGACGGGGCTGGCGAGGGGAGCTTTGGAAAGAGGAGGGTGAAAGGCTAGAGGCTCCCTCCCCCAACTCCTCTCTTTCTCTCTCTCTCTCTCTCTCTCTCTGGTCTTTCAGTGAGTCTTGACAGGAAATTCCTCAAATTCCAGGCTTGTAGGATCATTGCAGGGTTGCAACCACAAGAGCCAGCGTGGGGGGGGGGGGGAGAAGAGCGGAGCGCAAAGCACAGGCTGTTTCTCATCTCTCCAGCATTTTCTTTACAGGATTTGCAAATAATATCGGGAAGAAACCTTCCCGCAAAACACCCGCTGCCACTGGAGGAATGCTTGCAAAGAGAGAGAGAGAGAGAGAGAGAGAGAGAGAGAGAGAGAGGTGGTGGTGGTGGTGGAAGTAAATGCAGGGGGGTGGGTGGGCGGCAGAGGCGGCTCTGACTTTAGTTTTGCCTCCCCCCCAAAAAGAGCTCCAAGAAATCATTATGTCCTTGCTCTGGATTCCTCTGAGCCCCCCCCCCCGCCACGGCTCAAGAAATCCTGTTCGTCAGAGAGCCACGACGTGGTCTGGCAGCATGGCCCGTGGCCCAGGTTTTCCCGCCTTAGCTGCTCCTGGTTCGAATATCGGGTTTGTGATGCCTGTGCAAAACCCACATTGGCCGGGATGCTTCTTTGTGTAGCAAACCTCCTCCTCCTCCTCCTCCTCTTCCTCTTCCTCCTTGCCTTTTCAATTTATAGCTTGCTTTTCCCTGCACAAGTATATTCAAAGCAGTTTACCAAAACAACCACCAACCTACAATCAATTATTACAGGTTTTAAAAGTATAAAACATAGCAAAATGCTCTTTTATAGTAGTGAGTATATAGCAATAACTTTATAGTAATAAGCAACCCCGGGAAACAATCACTTTTTAAAACAGTAGGCTTGGAAATGAGTGAAGAGTCTGAGTTTTTCATCCCCACCTAAATGTGGACAGAAAGGGAATCTCTGGAGAGCGCATTCCAGAGTTTGGAGGGCTACCACCAATAAGGCCCTGTCTCCTGTACCTGGCCTTGGTGCCTGTAAGAGTGACAGGTGAGAGAACAAGGGCTCTGGGGCGGATATTAAGATTGGCAGCTTCGTAAGGGACAATCAATTCCATCTTCGCAAAGTCTAAGTGGTTAGTGTTTTTAAAGCCCTGCGTGTGAAAGCAGCTGAGGTTGATCGGTCCTGGAACTGAGGTAGGGGAGAAATGTTGACTCTGCCTGAACCAGGAATCCTCAGGGCACTCCTGTAGTCACTGGCAAGCAACGTTCTGCCTCTGCTCTGGAACCCTTTAAAACCGTTCTCCTTCATATCTGAAGTTGGCACTCTTCAGGAAGAGACATGCTTTATTATGTATGTATGTATGTACTTCTCTCTTGCTCCTCAGAATGGCTTACATGTAATCTGTACAACAAGCTAGTCCCTGCCTAGAAGGCTTACAATATAAAAAGACACAACACACAAGGAAAAACACATGTGGGGGGAAGAGGAAAAATCTAGTCATTCAGCAGGGCTGGTCAAATGGCCCTGCATCCTTCCCCTTCTCGTCTCCCGCAGTACAGTGTGTGGGTTTCCGGGCCGTCCCACTTTGATGGCCAGAATAACTGACATGTGTGGTCTGCAAACATGTTTCCTTCACAGGGTGCATGCAGGTTGGAAGATCTTGGCTGATCTTGGTACAAAAATATGGATTATCCTCTGTTTCGAGATATTGAACAGGCAGAGAGGCAGCCCTGATACGGGGTGGGTGGGAAGGCCTTATTGATCAGCCAGAGGAGGTGCTGACACCATTTCACATATGCTCAGCTGCCCCAAGAAACGGCACAGATCTCTGCTCACATCTGCTTGCCCTGCTTTAGATCTGAAAGATGATTCCATTATTAAAAGGCATCTCATTAAGACTTCTGTGTTTGTTAAAAGAGAGAGAGAGAGAGAGAGAGAGAGAAAAGAGATGAAAAAAAGCCCAGAAGCCGCTTGATGGACGGATGCCAACCAATTCTTGAAGATTTCTCTTCCATTAATGATTACAGATTTTTTTTTCTTTTAAAAGGAAAAGGGAGAATCTTAATTAGCCATTGTTCCTAACAGGGATATAATACAAATTAATTAAACTTGAGCCAATAAGCAGCATTGCTTGGTGTTCCTGACAGCCGCAGAAATTAAGATTCTTGTGAACAAGATAGAAACAAGGGGAAGTAATGAGGATAAAGACTCTTAGCAAGACACAAATCAGTGTGGTTGCTTTGTATCTGCACGTGGCAAGGAGTGGGCAGTATGGGTGAATGGTTAAAGCAGCAGAAGGCAGTTCTCGGGGCTGGGGGCTGTCTGTAATTTCCAGCAAGCCAATCTGGGTGGGTGGAAGTTAGAACTGTTGCTTTAATTCTGCCCGGCTCCTGAACTGAATAATTGTTGCCGCTTATTGCAGGGCTGACCCTACTGAACACCCCTAATAGCTTTGCAATCAGAGAGATTAAAGACAGGGTAAAAGAGAGCTTCCTTTAGCAGGGGTGTTGCTAGGCACTTAAAAGATTCAGGGGCCCAGGCCCACAGGAGGCAAGCCTGCACAGAGCCTGTGTATGCTAATTTATATCTATATATTCAGATTTAGAACTAATTACTAGTATGTATTTATATTTCACAAAGAAGGCAAAGCGAAGCAATTCCCATTGGTCGGATGGGAATGCTACATCCCATGTTAACAGTATTGTTAATTCAGGACGGGGGAAAAAAAAGCTGGATGAAAGTGTAACTGCCACGCCTTCCGGATGCTGAGAATATTTTGCTCCTCCTTGGGGCTACATCTTTTCATCCCCCCCTCCCGCCCTGCTCCCTAGTTGGCTTGTCCACTGGGATCCTTAAAAACAACAAACCACCCTGTTTAAAGCTGGTTAAAATGTAGTGTAGGTGCAGATTGGCTCGAATAAGGGGACCAGGGGGCTTTTGTTTTGTTGTTTATATAGTGCCATCCGCACAGGCAGGTTGCTTAACAAAGTACAAGAGCCCCCAGAGTGTACAGTCTTTACTTTGACAGAAAGAAGGTAACAGAGGAAAGGGCTGGTGATAGAGGAAGACTGTGCACTTATTATAACTCTGTGTGATTTGGGTTTGCTACTATAGGATAGGGAGGGCTCTTTGTGGAAAAGGTGGCTTTTTGAGGAACTATTTGGAGGTGTTCTGGGAAGCAGTTCCAGGCGTAAAGGGCGGCAAGGGAGAAAGGAGGAGGATGGAGACGTTGGGGAAAGGAAGTGAGTGAAGGGATGTGTCAGGGCTTGATCAGAGAGAGAGAGAGAGAGAGAGAGAGAGATTGGGGGACAATCTTGCACTTCTAACTCCGGTCACTATAATGGCTATAATGCACAATCTGATTGGCTTGTTCTTTCTGGACCGCTGTGTTGCCTTGCCTCTTCAGCAAGGAAGCCCAGGCTGCACGGACTGCGAAGGGCGGTGGAGGCGTGCATCTTTAGCAGATGGCGGAAACTGGAAAGAGGCGTCCCGCTCCTCAGAGATTCCCTCCTGTTGTGTTGCGCTTGTGGTCTCGGGGACAGCCACGGTTTTCAGAATCCAGTGGTTTTGTGTCACAGTGGAGCAGGGCCCAGCTTAGTTGCACCCCCACCGAGGGGGGGGGATCATGGCCCCAGCCCCTCGTCTGCCAAAAGTGCAAACCTTGAAAGCTTTTTGAGTTAGTTCTGGAGTGAGATGCGCCGTGACAATGAAAAGGCAGGTATTAAACATTTAAATGCGCAGAATGGAGGAATGGAATTGTCTTGTAGGCTCCTACCAACTCTACTATTCTATGAAATACTAACTTTTAGGCAATGTATTTTATTAATAATGCTGCTGAGGAGGTTGGGATTTGTGGGGAAAGGGGTGTGTGTGTCGTGGAGCGCTTTCGGGGTGAATCCCGTCTCTGCTCTTTTTATATTCATAAATCATATATCCATCTCTGTAGAGCAGCATTCCCCGGACTCGTGTCTTCAGATGCGTTACACTATAACTCCCATGCTGGCTGGGGGATGATGGGAGCAGTAGCCCCAACACATCTGAACTGGGCTGGAATTCCTCCTCACCCGAAAGCATCTTCAGCAATCCGGGGCTGTCAGGATGTTCTGAACACCAGAACAGCTCCGGCCCAATTCTGCCTGTGTGGCAACAGCTTAGATTCTGTGTAAGAACAGCAAGAGGACTTCTGACGTTTTGCCTCTGCATTCTCTCTGCGCTGGCTGAGGTCTGTGGCATGTGGCTGTTCAGTTGCGGGATCTCCTTTCTAGAAAGCCTCCATTGGTGAAGGAGGCTGTGTGTGTTAGTTAAACCCACGGAGAAGGAGGAAAAGTCTAGCAATGAGCATTAGTGGTGATACTTCGGCAGAGCCTCCATGAAATGAGGCAGTCTACCTCTGAATGCCAGATGCCGGGGGTCCACAGGACAGGGCTGTTGTCTTTGGGGGGCTTTTCTGGAGGCATCTGGCCAGCCACGGCAGGAATCATAGAAGCATAGAATAGTAGAGTTGGAAGGGGTCCATGAGGCCATCCAGTCCAACCCCCTGCTCAACACAGGAAACCACCCTAAAGCATCCCTGACAGATGGTTGTCCAGCTGCCTCTTGAAGGCCTCTCATGTGGGAGAGCCCACCACCTCCCTAGGTCACTGGTTCCATTGTCGTACTGCTCTAACAGTCAGGAAGTTTTTCCTGATGTCCAGCCGGAATCTGGCTTCCTTTAACTTGAGCCTGTTATTCCGTGTCCTGCACTCTGGGAGGATCGAGAAGAGATCCTGGCCCTCCTCTGTGTGACGACCTTTCAAGTATTTGAAGAGTGCTCTCATGTCTCCCCTCAATCTTCTCTTCTCCAGGCTAAACATGCCCAGTTGTTTCAGTCTCTCCTCATCGGGCTTTGTTTCCAGACCCCTGATCATCCTGGTTGCCCTCCTCTGAACACGCTCCAGCTTGTCTGCGTCCTTAGGAGGCGAGGCTGGATGGACCTGTGGTCTGCTCCAACATGGTTCTCCGCATGATCTTGTGACGTGGGGCTGCCCACATATCCAGCATCCCACCCCTGACAGATTCGTTGGCTCACAATGACCCAGGATGCTGTGCGCTTCCCAAAGCGGGCCAGCTGAGTATTTCAGGACAGCAACGCGCCTCCTTCCCCCCAGGGCTGCTTTGGTGGGTGGGGTGGGGCAGGAGGACCCCCTTGAGCTCTGGGCCTGTTGTGAAGGCAGCTTCCACCCGTACCACAAGTGCTGACGCAGCGGAGGGGCAGGCCGGCAAGAGCCTGGCTCCCAGGCGGCACCAGCCCAGCGTCTGCAGGGGTGGCTTTTAAACCACCATTCTGAAGACGGTTTCCTTCCGAGGGGCCTTCTCCTGCCAGCTCCATCCTGGCTCACATCCAGGCTGCCGGCAGCACCAGGGCGGCAGCTCGGGCGATGCCTCCCCTGTCATCTTGGATGCTGCTCAAGCGGACGGCTCTGCGCTTTCCCCCCAAGCCAACTCCGGCATTCCCGTGCCTCCGCTGCCTTGCAAACGGCCGCGGTTTACATTTGAAGCCAGGCCTGGGAGCGTCATGTTCCGCCAGCTTTCGCCTGGAAAGATGTCCGCGGCGTTTACGTTCCCCACGTGGCGGAAAATAAAGCGGGGAGCTGGAAAAGAGAGAGGGGTGGGGAGGGGGGGAAGGGGGGGTTGGGGGCGAGAGAATCATTTGGAAATTAACTTGCCGTGTTGACTCTTCCTCTCCCCCTGCCCCCACCTGTGTAGATGATGGAATTGCTTGGAGCCGTCGTGGGCCTGGGCCTCCTTTCTCCGCCGCACTGCTCTTGCGAGAGCTATTAGCCGGCACCAAACAATTAGGGCCGGGGCGTTGCGCCGAGAGGCGAGGGCTGAGTGGGAATAATATCCTACCTTTTTAATAGAGTCGGAGATGCTTTGCATTTATATAGCATCTTCATCCTGCAACAAATCCGAGGCTGCTGAAGAAGCAGGGTGTCAGGTCCTGCAGGCAAAAAGTGTGCGTGTGCGTGGGGGGGGCAGGGGGTTGCAGGTCGGGGCGGGTGGGGGGGACGTGGGGGGGGAAGCGTTTTGGGTGCTCCTTTGGGAATACCGTGAAGGGAGCTCGGGAGTTTTCATTTTTTCCTAGAAGTAAGTGGATGAAAGGCCAACTCTTCTGGCAACTCCCTTTCCTCCCCCCACACTTCTTTTGAAGGTCTGGGGACCACAAAGAGGAGCTTGGTCCGCCTTCCCCTGTATATTGTCTTCGTTAGCAGGCTAGTAAAGAACAGGTGGACAACATATAAATTGTAAGAGCTGGAAGGAAACTTGGGAGGTGAAGGTAGTCCTGATGTGGGGAAGCCTCTTTCAGACCAGGGGCCCAATCCTGCTTCAGGAAAGCTGGGGGGGGGGGGTGGCGCACATTCCAGCAGTGGGCGGGGCTGAAGCCGAAAGGGGCGGGGCATGCCATCCTATTGCAGCTAAAAGGCTCTGTCTGCCGGTAATTCAGCCTTAGAAGCATCAGCAAACGACCAGAAGCCGGATTCTGAGGGAGGGTTTGAGGCTCCGAGGAGAGAGAGGGGTCAAGGATGCTTTCATTCTCCCTCTGCCCCCTTCCTACCCCTCTGTGCTGTGGGTGGAATGAGCCCCCCACTCATTGCCGCTGTTGCCCAAGCGGGCAGGGCCAGGCCCATGCGTTCGAAGGGGTCTGGTTTTCCTCTCCCCTCGCTCACCTGCTTTGACTCTGAAGCCTCACCAAGGGGCCGCTAATGGCCATGACAGGTTCAGGGACGGCGGTTTTGTTCCCTGTCAATGCGATGGCGCGTTGTGGGGCCCGTCCATCACCCGGCTGCGAGCGCCGCAGCTGCCCCGAAGGTTGGCCGGGATCTCCGCTGGTCTGGCTCCGGCATGTCCTCCTTTTGTTTGGGAATGAGGCCCAGCCCCCCCTCCCTCTCCGCCTGACTCTTGCACCTGCGGGCCCCATCCTGCCCCAGTCAGTTGCCGTGCCATCTGCCGTGACGTCACGAGTCGTGAGGAGGATGGGTTCTAGGGCCAGGGCAGCACATCGGAGGGAGGGGATCGGGCCTTTGCGCGTGGGGCGTTGGCGGCGTTGGCGTTCTCCTCCGCAAGTGACTTTAGTTTCCCGTCTTTGTTGTACTTTCTGTCCTTTGTGTGGGTGTGTAGGGGGGAGAGAGTGGATTTCTGGTGACCTACTTTTCAAACTGAGCTCTGAGGCCGCGGCAGGAAAACAGCCACCTAGGAGCGCACTGCCTGCCGAGTGGGTGGACGAGGCGGCGGAGGACGAGGAGATAACAGGGATCCTTCCTTTTTCTTTCTTTTTTGTCAGAGGGGAGAGAGGGGAGAGGTCCCTTTTCCAGGCTCCGGAGGCAAGAGCGGGAGAGCCGGGGCAAATGGGCAGCTCCTCTTGGCAATTTGCATGCGCAGGAGCGCACCGGCCCGGCCACGGCGCTTCTGCCGCAAAACCACCCTGAGGGCACAGTGCCAAGCTGCCTGCCAACGCTTTGTGCCTGCGATCGCCCGTTCGCAGCAATCCCCACAACGAGGGTGGACCGGAGGGAGCTGTGGCGGGGGGGGGGGCTCTCTTGCCAGGGGCGCGGGGGGGTCTTGCCAGGGCTCATGCACACCTTGAAGCACTGACTCACCCTGAATCGATGCAGGCAGCTCCCAGCCCGCCTTTGTGCCCAGTGCTCTCCCAAACCTTGAGACCTCCACGCCCCTGGCACTGGTGGAGTGCTTCCTAGCGTGCTGCATTCCTGCTGTGGGCAGAAGTGGGTCCGCCAGTAGCCTGGGCACATTTTGGGATGAGGCGCCCCCCCCCCCCAGGGAGGGGCTGGGAGGGGAGCCGGGCATCGTTGATGGTTCCTTGGGGCGGAGTGTGTCAACTGTTAATGACAAATGCAGCCCTCAAAGGGGTTTAGTAGGCCTGGTTTTTCTGCCTTCCCGGAACTGCGGGAACAGGAGTGGGGGTCTCCAACGTCTGGCTGGCCATGAACCACACCCAGCGGCATGTGCTCAGCCTGGGGGATCGTGGCTTGTGCCTCTGGCGCGACGGAGCCACAAACTCAGAATCTCTTTCCCTCCTGGAGATTTTCCTTCTTCTTGAGCAAGCCCACGCTTGACATTCAAAATGCTGGCTGCTGGGCGGAGTATTTGTCCTTAGGTCCACCCCCCCCCCACTCCTGTTGGCAACCCTCTGTCTGCCTCAGTCTTCCCAGCTGCGAAATGGGCATGATACTATTGGCTTGCCTCACAGGGCTGTTTGTAAGAACAGCTGAGAAATTTGCTTCATGGGAGCATCTAATAACTCCCTTATCGTGTTGAACCTGCCATCCTTACGCCGGCGTTTGCAGACGTGCCCAAGCGCCCGCCTCTCTTCCTTTCCTTCCAATTCTTCCCAGCCAGCCTCCGACTCCTTTTGTCTTTCTGCCTGGCTGAGCCCTTTCAGGGGGATTAAACTGCCAAAAAGAAGAAAGAAAAGTCTGTGTGTGTGTTTGTGCGCATGTGCGCGTGCTTTCTCCCCGGCGTCAAACGGGTCCTTCTCCCCCAAAGTGACAGAGCCAGGCAGGTGGAAGCGGCATTACAATAACGAGCCCGAGAAGGGAAAAGTTGGTTCCCCGGTCTCCGTCCCGTGAGCACCCTGGCCCTGCGGGAGCAGGGAACGGAGCCCTGAATCGGGGGCTCTCCGTTGCATTTGCACGCAGCTTAACTTGGGGTTCCGCGTCTGTGTGTGTGTGTGTGTGTGTGTGTGTGTGTGTGTGTGTATGGGGGTGTGGAGTTCATTGCTGCACTAAATCAGCAGGCATTGCCAGCCAGGGGGAGGCGGTGGCTGTTGCAGGGAGGCTGCTGTTGGGCAGGCAAGATAATTGGATTCCTCTGGCCTCAGATTTATAAAAGGGGGTGAAGCGGGAGGCGAGATTGAGGGCCGCAAAAGGAATCTCTCCGGAGTTAAGGAGTAACCAGGAGGGAGAGAGGGAGGGAGGGAGGGCGGATTCCAGCGCTGGAGTTCTTGGAGGTGGCGGTGAACTCCCACATGCTGGCCTGAGTGGACCCTTCCCCCTCTGAGACGAGGAGGCCTGTTCCTGCCCCCACTATCCACAGCCACAGCTGCCCGCCCAGCCCTAGATGCGTTTTTCGATATCTGGACCGGTGTGTGCATTTGAGCGTGTTGAATCTCCAGACTAAATCTGGCCTGCTTTGGGTCCCAGTCCAGCCGTGTGGGCTGCCCCCCTTCCCCATGGTGTATCCCCCTCCCCTGCAATGGTTGGGTGGTTTCACTGCTTTTGTGCCACTTCCCCTGCAATCCTACAAGGTGGAGATGGTTCCCTGAAGGCTGGATGGTGGGCAGGAAGAGCCTTAAGCAGACATCAGCGGCTATTTTGGCCCCTCCCCTTTTTGCTATCGACTCCTCCCACTACTGGAATGTGCCCCCCCCCCCCCCCAGTAGCTTCTCCGAAAATGAATTTGACCCTTGGACTGAAAGGCGTGGAACGTCTCTGAGCTGGACTCTCCTTTGGAATATGTGAAGTAAGCGTCAGGAAGAGTGCCTTTAAGCATGTGCGGAGTGTCCTTTCTTCTCCACTGTGTAAGTGCAACCAGTTAACACTTGGGAGTTAACTAGCGGTGTGGAAGGACTGTGACAGAGCACCTTTTTGCATGCAGAAGGTCCCCGGTTTGCTCCCCGGCTTCTTCAGATGGGGCAAGGGGGGGGGGAATCCTTCCTGAAACCCTGGCGAGCCGCTGCTGCCGGCCCGTGTCAACAGTCCTGGGCTAAATGGACCAAGGGTCTGGCTCAAGGCAGCTTCCTACGTTCCTATGCTTTTTTGGGCCGGGGGGGGGGGGGAAGGTCCCAGAGCCGCTGTGGCTTTGCTCCGCTTGCATCTTTGAGAAAGGACTCCGGAGCCTGGTCAGCCAGTGCCGTGAGGCCGTTCCGCTAAGGCCGTTGCCTCTCTGAGCTCTGCAGGATGGCGTTGCTCCTTGTAACAATAGAAGGCGGAAAAGCTCAATTCGAAGACGGCTACCAGTTGCTTGAACCCGTATCTGATGCCGCCGTTGACTCCGGTGCTGCTTGCACACGAAGGGTGACGTCACAGCGCGCTGAAATGTGTGCAGTGTGCCTGGGAAAGGTCTCCGCTGGAGGAGGAGCGCTACGGCCCGTGCATGTACAGCGAGGGAGCCCTCTGCTGCTGCTGCTGCACTGTATCTCAGGCCCTCTGCCTTTGAGAGGGGCCCTCCGCTGCCCGCCAGGTGACTCTCTTGCCTTGCTTTTGTCTTATCAGCCGGCAACAGGAAGTCGGCTATCTGGGAATCTTCTGGGTATGATTCTCCGGGGGGAGATGGAACGCACAAAGAGACAGGCAGGGAGCTCTCTTGACCCAGGCATTCTTCACGAACCTCACGTGCCCCAGGCCTCCTTCACAGGGCCCGAGGAGCAGCCCAGCGCAGCCCTCCCCACTTTTTCTGAAGAGCCCCCTCAGCTGTGGCTCCTTAGTAAGTGGGAGGGGGGGCTTCTTGGTGAGACTTTTGTCCTGCCAATGCCCCGCCTGGCATTTCGTCTTTCACTTGTCCACTCTCCCGTGTTTCTCCTCTTTTCTTTCCATGAAAAGGTCCATTTAGGAAGAACAGGCGGCCGAGCTGCCGGAGGCCTTTTGACAGGCCGTGCTCGGAGCTGTCCGTCCGGAGACAGCCTTCTGTCACTTCTGAACCCAGCCGTTCTGTTTCATCTAAGCTAAGATCCCTCCGCCGTGAAACAGAGGCCCTGGCCTGGGTGGAACACCCCAGCAATTTCTCAGAAAGGCCCCGGGCCCCATTTCTTCCTGCAGCGCTGTTCACCTGGGACCGGGCGGGGCCCCAGGTGTTTGCTCCTACAACTCCCACAATCCCTCTCCATTGGCTATGCCAGCAAGGGCTCATGGGAGTTGCAGGCCAACTGCTGGAGCCCCACAAGTGGTCTACATCTGGCCTAGTGGTTGATGGAACTGGGCCCTTGCTCATGGTGTGGTTTCTTGTGGTGCTGCTGAGGCTGCAACCTGACACTCCCCAGAAGGCTTCGCCTTGAGAATTTCTGTTCAGGGATGGGAACAAGAGAGTCAGCCATCCTAGGAGCTGGCGGGCCAGCGGGATTGTGGGATTGGGGACTCCTGGGTCCAAAATTCACTGGAGGGATCCTTTGCCGAATTGCGCTTTCTCGGGCTAAGGTGTAACCCAGATGGCGTTGTTGTTGAAGGAGGCGGAAGGGGATTCGCCTGCGTTTGACCTCGGGTTGGATACGGCTGTGATTAAAATAACTGGGGCTGGGGAGAAATGTCCCAGTGCTTAAATTATGACGGGGGAGTAGGTTTAACGTTGGGCTTTTGAGGTTACCAGGGACTAAAATGTGGGTCGGGGGGCAGGGGCTGCGTTTCATTAACGTCCCCCACCCCATAATTCTCCTGTAAGCTCCAGCACTGCCGCAGCCACCTGTGAATTTCCTGTTGACGTACCGAGCGGGAAAATGCCTGGGCTTGTCCCTCTTTCCCAGATTTTCATTGCAGCCATCTGAGCTTGAAACTGGTTGTTGCCTGGTAAAAGCAAATAAACCGCTCGAGTAGCCTGCTTAAGTTACAAGGCTGTAGTCTGCCACGGCAGCCAGGTGGAAGGCAAAGGTGTGTTTTACCTGAAACGGGACGTGACTTGAGTGTGTGTGTTTATGTCTTTCGGAGCTTTGGCTAATGAAGCAGGAAAAGGTCACGGACTTGTACGGAGTGCTGAATTGGTTCCCCAAAGCGACATATTTGGGATGCTGCTCGTTGCCCGAGGCCCCTCCGTCCGCCCACTTGGCCCTCACGATTGGGCGGCCTTGCTTGGCCGCACCCTTAGAAGCTGCTTGCTCTCTTCTTGGCTGGACCTGGGAAGGTGTCGTCAAAGGTGGGCACCTTGTTGCCATTAAGACAGAAGCAGCGAGAGGCCGGCTGGAAGCCCGGGAGGCGTTGAGCACGAAGAGCAGCCCAAACCGATTAAGGGGCTGGAAGGATTAATTTCACAAGGGGAGATTGGCTGGGGCTAAGCGTACATTGCCGGGGTGAGCTGGTGAGCTGCGTGGGATGCATCCAGCACTGAGCAGCAGGCTGTAACCGTGGCCACCCTTCAGCTCCAGAGCAGCGAGGTGGAGGCTGGTAGCTACTCTGGAGTTTGCTGTAGGGCAGGCAGGGGGTGCTGACGTAAATGCCCCATCATTTGCCATTAAATGCCAAGGAGCGGAGGGCCGTCTTAACCTGGTGCTGAAAAGGTGGCTGGGTTGGCCCCGGGTGGGCCTCCATGGGGAGCTTTTTCCACAGTGAGGTAGCCACCCCTGAGAAGGCCCTCTCCCTTGTTGCCACTTCCCAGGCCTTCCTTGGAGGAGACATTTGGAGGAAGGCCTCCGAGGTTGATTGTAGCGTCATGAGTAGGTTCATGTCAGGAGAGGCGCTCTGTCAGGTCTTGTGGCCTCAAGATGTGTGATGACGTTTTATAGGTTAAAGCATCTCTAGATGTACAGTTCCTTGTATGGGCCCTGGAGCCTCTCATATTGAGGCTGGTGACTCCTCCTTCTCCCCGAGATCATGACGTTTTCATGGCCAGCATTTCCAAATGCCTGCAGAAAACTTATACTAGAGCGTTGGTCCCATCCAGTCCCCCAGCCACAGACCCAAGGCAGACGCCTCACCCTGGGGATGCTTTCACGGTGCCATCCTGCCCCTCCTTTCCCTTCAAGCCCCCCCCCCCCCCTCCAGACAAATTGAGCTGCTTGCTATAATGCAGCAAAGCTATTCATTCATTTTAGAACCTTTTCTCTCCTCTCCTTCCTTCTTCACTTCCTGTTCTTTGGACTCTGTTTTATTGGTGTCTTAGTGGCGTTGAAAATAACCTAATTTGGGGGTAGTCAGAGCATATTGGTTTTCTGAGCCTGTGTTTGGATGAGATAATAATAATAATAATAATAATAATAATAATAATAATAATAATACATTATTTATTAGGTGGGAGATATTCAGGACCGTCTGAGAAGGAATAACAGCAGCCAATTTCATTGTGTCAACCCATTCCGGTATTTATTTATGCCTCCTCTCGACACCATTTTAATTGAAAATTCTTCATATGTTTTGGCTGGGCTCATTACGGCTCCCCCGCGCACTTGCAGCAGGGGCTGGAAACGTCCCCCCCCTCCCCTCCATCTTAGGATATTAGCTGCGGAGAAGAGGGGGGAGTGGAGGCGTGGGTTTCTTCCTTTCGTGTTTTAATTGATTTGGGTGATGAATATGGCAGGAGCTTGATGTATGCCGCTCGCCAGACGCCTCTTCAAGCCGCGACGGGCAGATAATCAGATCGCCGGAGCTCTCTTTGCGCCTGGATATCGTGGGGAAGGGGCCCGTCACTCCTGGCTGCCGTCGGCTGGGATTGCGAAAGCAGATTGAGGGGGCGGAACTAGGGACAAGCGGCTGAAGCTTCTTCCTTCCGGCCGGATGGGACATTCAAGGAGTGAGCAGGATTGGCCAAAATGTTTGGGTTGCTTGTGAAGCTGGCCGGGCACGGAGGCTGCACTGTCTGGCTGCCTGGGTTTGCACCGCTGGTGCGGTGGAGATCCAGGGTGCCGTGATGCAGTTTGGGGGGGCCTCTGGTTGCCTGAGCAAGTCAGGGCATGTGCTTATTTCAGGCACATTTCTAGGAAATTGGCAGTGGAGCTGGTGGCAGGGTGGTGGTGGAGGGGAGATTGGGTTTGTCACATGGGCTCTGGAAACTGGGCACTAGGACCTGGGATGGGGATTGAGGAGGGGTCTGTTTGAGGCCCCACCAGGCAGAAAGAGGTGTTTGCAGGCGGGCCCCGAGGTTGGACGGCTAATGTGGCATTAGCTTCCGTATTGCCAGCCAGGGTCTTGTTTGCAACAGTTAGGGTTAGGGTTAATTTAAGGCCTTAAGAATTGCCCTGCAAGATCCGACCAAAACCCCTGTGTTTCAGTGCGGTCTTCCCAACAGTGGCTGGCCAGAGCGCTCTAGGAAGCCTGCAAGCAACTCATGAAGGCGACAGCTGGTACTCCGAGCTAGGTTGGCTGTACTCATTCAGCTTCGACACAGTCACGATGACAAATCACTATGGGTTTCCTCCTCTGTGACTTCGTCCACAGCCCTGTTAAAGCCATCTCAGCCAGGGGTCATGACCACACCTTGTTGCAGGGAGTCCCGCAAGTTAACCGTGCAAAGCACAATTTCCTTTCACCCGCCCTGAATCTACCACCGGCTGACCGTTAAGTCTTTCTTTAAAAAAAGGAGAAAAACAATTTCTCACCACCCGCTCTCTTCGCACCAGGCCTCGTTTTCTAAGACCCTGTTCAGACGACACGCTAAGCATTTTGAGCTAAACATGATGGCTTAGCGTGTTGTGCGAACCATTCCTAACTATGGTTGCTACATAACACAGTTCAAACGCGCTCACTAACCATTTGCTGCAAAAGAGTGAGTGGCCGAGCCGTGGCTTAGCGTGTCGTCTGAACAGGCTCCAAATCTCTTTTATTTCTCCCTAGCCCCTCCCCTCCCCTCCCCTCCCCTCTCCTTGCTGCCGTGGTTCAAAGCTACGCTTTTCTACCTACCTTTTCTTTTTGGCACCGGGGTGCGTATCTTACCTGCTCAAAGCAAAAGGGATAGAACTTGACACCATCGGGCAGGTGGCATTTTCTTTCCAAAGCACAGCTGTGCTAAATAAATAAATAAACCCCCAATCCAACTCTCTCCTGCACACACACACACACACACACACACACACCCCTAGGAAGGCCTGCTGTGGTTTGAAACGGCCCTCTCTGCCTGCTCCTGTGTCTGCCTCTGATCCCTTCTTGCCTCTCACCTCCGCTCTCCCGTGCCGTCTCACGCCTCCCTGGGCTCTGCCTTCCACCCTTTCCTTCCCCGTCTTCTTGCCGAGAGATCGGAAAGTGAAATTGATTGAGTCTGACGTCCAGCGAAGGTGTTTTCCGCTCGTTTGAATGCGAAACGCCCCGTCTCGGTGGCTGGGAGATAATCGAGGTGGAATATTTGATCGAGCCGGGAAATGAGGTGCTAAATTTGTTGTGAGATTGGTGTCAAAACCAATCAAGGCGCTTTGCTCTTGTCAGGGATGGCCAGCTAAATGAGAAATCATTAGGGTTACGTTGGCAGGAGGGAAGGAGGTCAGTATTTGGGGAAGGGGGAATTCTCTATCTATATAATGCCGTGCAATAGACTGTGCAGTGATCAACAAATGCAATAGACATTGACAACTGAAATAGACATATATGGTGACCTACATATGTAATAGACATCTATATCTGAAATAGACATGTCTGGTGCTCCACAGGCCTTAACTACAATGGAAATCGACATTCATTCAAGAGGCAGCTGGACAACCATCTGTCAGGACAACCCTAACTCTCTTCAAATACTTGAAAGGTTGTCACACAGAGGAGAGCCAGGACCTTTTCTCGATCCTCCCAGAGTGCAGGTCAAGGAATAACGGGCTCAAGTTATAGGAAGCCAGATTCCGGCTGGACATCAGGAAAAACTTCCTGACTGTTTGAGCAGTACGACAATGGAACCAGTGAGCTAGGGAGGTGGTGGGCTCTCCCACCCTAGAGGCCTTCAAGAGGCAGCTGGACAACCATCCGTCAGGGATGCTTCAGGGTGGATTCCTGCATTGAGCAGGGGGTTGGACTGGATGGCCTTGTGGGCCCCTTCCAACTCTACTATTCTATGATTCTTTGTGCAGTGATTTACTGATGCAATAGACACCTACAAGTGAAATAGATGTGTGCGTTGATCTACAGGTTCAGGAGACGTTTAACCATGTAATAGAAACCTGGTTTTTTCACAAGATTGTTTTCCCTATAGAAAATTTGATGCATTTGAAACAGAATTGGCCGAGGGTAGAGAGATCCTGACCTTTCCCTATAGGGTCCCCTCCGTTTATGTCAAGAGTGTGATTGCTTGGTAAAGAGGGTCAGGCAATATTTCTCTCCATGCCTGAATATGTCAGCTTTTAAAGCTACACCAGGCTCCCCATCAGGCACAATTAGGAAAGGAAGGGTCTATTTTTCATCCCTCTCAAACTGGCTCCCCTGGCTATTTTTGAGTTGGCAGCCTTCTCACAGCATGGCCGCCTGTTCCTACATATTTAATCGGCACACGTTTACAACCTTGATCCCAGCGCCCTTTAATTATTTACTCTTAATATCCAGGCGGCCTTGTTGCCTTGCCTTTAAATTAACATTTACTGCCCTTCTTTTCCCCGGGCGAGAATTAACGGCCTTAAGATGCATCCATTTGCCAGATCCAGGCCTGTCTTTCCAGGGGGTGATGCTGCCTCAACCTCCCCAAGACCATGGCCAGCAAGGCTTTCTATCTCCTTTCATTTTTGTACTCCCTGCCATGTTTCTTGGAGGACCACAGTGGCTGAAGGGCCCGAAATCTGCACAGACACGTCTCCCTGAAAACTGGCGAGGAGAGAAAGAGCTAGCTTCCTGGAGAGAGAGAGAGAGAGAGAGAGAGAGAAGCTCTGTTAGTCCAAAGAAGTAAAAAGTCAATCTGGAAGCAGCAATGCACATTGTTATGTTCTGGGTCCCAGAATTGTCCGTGCGCTGCAGGGGTTTTACGGCCGATGGATTTGTTTATTTATTTGATTGCAGTTCTCTACCACTGAACAGAGGGTTCACAAAACAGAACAAAACCATCAAATATAGTAGCGTTATAAAATTTAATGTAAGACCCGTATGTTTAAAGGAGAAGAAAACCAAAGTAAAACCAGAGTAAAAAACAACAGAACAGCAAACTCAAGAAGAAGAAGAAGAAGAAGAAGAAGAAGAAGAAGAAGAAGAAGAAGAAGAAGTGCCAATGTATTTTTTATAAATAAAAATGGACAGAGTCAAAAGCCTGGGAGAAGAAAAAGGTCTTTGCGTGGCACTGAAAAAGGAATGGACTTCCGCACCCGGGGTGCCACCACTGAGAAGGTCCTGTCCTTTCTAACCATTTGCCTCACCTCATTTGGCCTCTGAAGATGCTTTTAGGATTTGGGCTGGTATACATGGGAAGAGAGGGCTCCGTGTGGAGGTGTGATGAGGCTTCAGGTGAAATGTCCTGGCTTTGCAACTGAATTGCCTGCAGAAGGTCCCGATTCCACCGCCATGCCACCCAGCATCTCCAGCGAAAAGGATCTTGGATAGCAAGAGTGGGTGAGATGACACAGACACACACAGTCTCTCTTGAGCCCCTGGGGAGCCCTTGCAAACCAGAGCAGACAAGAGACAGCAAGATTGGGGGCTGGCGCTCCAAAGGGCTGACTTGGTAGCAGCAGCAGCAGCAGCCACATTTGGTGCTAAAAGGAGCAAGAGAGAACATTCTGCACCAAGTGGGTGATCCAAATCGGTGTGCCAACAGAAGCTGAAAATCTGTATCAAATCTTGCAGAAGGCCTTTTAAGCTGGCATGGTTAGAATCATAGAATCATAGAACAGCAGAGTTGGAAGGGGCCTACAAGGCCATCGAGTCCAACCCCCTGCTCAATGCAGGAATCCACCCTAAAGCATCCCTGACAGAGGGTTGTCCAGCTGCCTCTTGAATGCCTCTAATGTGGGAGAGCCCACAACTCCCTAGGTAACTGGTTCCATTGTCGTACTGCTCTAACAGTCAGGAAGCTTTTCCTGATGTCCAGCCGGAATCTGGCTTCTCTTGTCCCGTTGATTGTTCTGCATAATTTGTTCTGGTTTTGCTGGTCCAGGGAGGGGCAGGGGCCCTAAAGTCCCTCCAACTGATTGCTCACAATCTTATTCTTTCCTGAGATTTCTACCATACCTTTGGAGCCATGAGGGCTAGGAGCTTGCGATTGTTTTCACGGCTGCGTCTAGGGTTGGCTTGGCTCAACATATGTGCCGGGCAAGTCTCTCTGGGAAACTCATTCCACAACTGGGGTGCTACAACAGAAGAGGGCCTCTTCTTGGTAGCCAACCTGGTATAATAAAGCAGCTATTACACTTCCCCATTGGACATTGCGTACATGCTGGTTAGGATGGAAATTCAGGGGAATTTGGCCTGCTGGAGGCCTGTGAAAATGGCAGAGGCCGTAAAGTACAGCTTTGCAGTTTGTCGGACGTCAGGGTTATCAGTCGTGATGGCTGTACAGTCCTTTTGGTATTGAAGGCAGCGGGCCTCTGTACACCAGTTCCTGGGGTCCATGGGCAGAGGGGGCGCTCTTGCCCTCATATCCTGTTGTGGGCTTCTCATGGGGGCATCTGGTTGGCCAGTGGGGGCCCAAAATAATGGAACAGGGAGCCCCTCCCCTTGAGGCTACTCCAGCACAGCTCTCCGGCTCTTAAGTAGTGCTCAGGAATGGGTCACCATTGCAACCTTTAAGGTTCCACCATCCTGAAACAACCTGAGAACTTGAACGCCTTCGCTGAGCACGACGGGGCTGCTGGTGTGCTCCTGAGCAGAGCGCTTAGGACGGGGCTGCAAGGCCCCAAGAGCTCAGAGCAGGGACGGGCAGCTTCCAGCCCCAAGGGCCAGCTATGACCCACCAGCCTCCCCCCATCTGGTTTCCCAGATTCTCCTCCGGGCTCTGCCCTTCCTCACCACATTTTGAGCCTCATAGAAAGTAGACTGGCACAGATCCACAACGGAAGCAAATGCGGAAGCAAATGCGTATGGTTCCCCTGTCTGCCCCCCCCTCTCTTTTCTCTCCCGCCCTCTATTGTCTCCCCCTTGTTTAATTTGCATGTTCCTTGGGGCAGGGGATCTGGCCTCTTGCACTTTGCGTAGCACCATGAGCTTCAGTGACAACATCCATAAGACTATTGGTGGGTGGGTGGAAATCTCTTAAGGACGACAACGCCGGCTGTGTACCATAAAGTGTAATCGTTTTTTAAAAGGTGCTGGGTGGGAAGAACATTACTAGTGACCTCATTCTAAATTAGCTTTTTTTTAATTGCTGCCTTTATTAAAAATAAAATAAAATGCAGGCAATTGGAGCATCCATTGCCTTAAGAGATTTGCCTCTCTGAGGCAGACTTGAGAAAATGAACTCTACATCTTTCCTTCCTTTCCCAATGGGGAAACTGGGGGGTGGATATCTTTGGCCCTGTCTCCAAACAGTCTTGCAAATCACGCATCGTTGTTGCTGCTGTTGTTGTTGTGATTAAAATAGAGTTGGATATATTTCCTCCCCAAGGCCTCAGGGTCACAGGGATAGTTCATAGCATTTGGGAGCGGCCACCTGGACACTTTCTCCGCTGCAGAATCTCCGTTGCATTTCACACAAACGCTGAGGCTTCATCTCCCCCCCCCTCCAGAAACAAGGCAGAGGGGTGTGTAACTTAAGACATAGAGAATCTCCTCTGAAAAATGGGGTGAGCTCCCCCCCCCCATTCTTTGAATTTGCTCTGAAGCCTGGTTGGAGTTACGGCAGTCCAAATTCGCCTCCACATTTACGGCCGGCCGCATTTCGCAGACAGTTCGAGTACAGCTGTGTTTCTAGCATCCGTCTTTTGGCCTGCTGGGCCCTATCCCTTCCTCCCTATAGTCAAAATGTAAATTGGAAGCTCCATGGGGCAGAGCCCTGATTTCCCCACCCCTCATGATGCTCTGTGAACTGCTGTGTAAATCGTTGGCACAATAATCTTCGCCCTGTTGGATTAAAGGGTATCAGAAGCTGCTGCGGTAGTTTCCTTGCACCAAGGTTTTGGTTTGGCACCTCTGGGTGAAAGGCATTCTGGGTAGGTTTCTGAGTCTTCGTTGGGTTGGAAGCTGAAAATCTTCATGAAGGATTCCAAGATGCAAAAGTGTGAGGGCCCTGCAAAAGGGGTTGATGTGTCTGAAGCCAAAATGAGGGCTTGCTTGAGGTGGTGGTAATTTTTGTTTCTCTGTCCAGTGACTCTCTGAGATACTGGAGGGCCCAAACCCATAGTTTTCACAGAGAAATTAAGGCATTTAACCCAGTTGCATGGCAAATGGACCATGCAGAACCTGGTGTGGTGTTTCCACCACTGTTGCGCTACCACGAGAGGACGGGTGAGAGCACTCTGGAGAAACTGCCGTGTGTCTCTGAAAGGAATCATCTTTTATCTCCGCCACACATGGAATGCGAACTCCAAAAGTGTCTCTTGCATGTAGCAAAGTCTGTAGTTTGATGATTTGCTGTGTGAAGAAGTCCTTCCTTTTCTCGGTCCTGCATTCAGCTTCATGGGATGACCCTTTGCTC
The DNA here is from genome assembly GCF_023053635.1 of Elgaria multicarinata webbii. NCBI lineage: Eukaryota > Metazoa > Chordata > Lepidosauria > Squamata > Anguidae > Elgaria > Elgaria multicarinata. The sequence goes on along the minus strand of NC_086191.1, from coordinate 16,239,524 downwards.
GGGAATGTTTCCGCCCAGGTCCAGGTGCAGAAATAAGGCCGGAAAGCTGAGCAGAATTCGAACATACGTGTACGTGTGTTACTCTGCCTGACTGAGGCAGGTTGCAGAGTGCAGTGTAGGCATAAAGTGTGCTGGGGTGGGTGTGGACATTTGGTCTCGGCCTAAGACCAAGCTAATAATTGGAAGCCTCTGATTCGAATCCTGGCCTCATTAGCCAAGCAACTTGCCTCTCAGTCTCTCCCGCAACTCCTCTGCAAACTGGCGATGATGATCCTGGCCCACGCGGCAAGATTATCGCATGTGTTTTTGAGGATGTGGGTAGCATGATTGTACATACTCTTCACACTTCATTCCCCCAAAGTGTGTACACACACGCACACACACACTGCAATTACATTCGGAGACTCTGATGGGAGAGAAATTGTACAGTCCCAGACTAATCCGCCTACAAATATCTTCCATTTCCTAGGGATTTTGCTTCTTCCCTTTTGGCCTAAGTGCTCAAGTCCTTAAAATGGTCATCGATAATCCCTCTCGCTTCTCTTCTCAGCCTTCTCCCCGCCCCCGTCCCAATTGCAGCTTGCCTGCTTAGAAGGGGGAGAGGGGGGGGATGGCGGAATGCTCTCTGCCTTCCAAAATGTTTTCCAGTGTCTCCTGGGGACACAATTTTAACCTGTGGTCTTTAACGTAGCACAAGTAGCAAAGCTCAGGCTTTTTCCTCCTAACACCCACGTACACCCCTCTAGGAATTCGTTTTTTAAAAAAATACACAGCTAGCAAAATAATAGGGTGCATTTTGGGTGCTCTCCGTGGGCAGATAGGTAGCTATAACTCCACACCTCATGCCCCGGTGCGTGATCGGCTCTTCATTCCGAAATGCAAAAGGGCTTCCTAAAGGGCAGCCTCTCCGCTCCAACTCCCAGCCTGTCATGTCTTTCTCCCCTTCAAAGGAGTCAGAATGACGTAGGTGTTGGGCGCCTGGATCGCTTGTCCAATGCAACTTTCAGGACAGATCGAAGGAAGGACCTCTTCACGCATGGCGCTGTTGAACTATGGAAGCTATGGGTATTTAGAGTTGGAAAAGGTGCAGAAACAGACAACTAAAATGATTACGATCCCGTCAATGTGGGGGGGGGAATTGAGGTCCCCCATTATTCCAACACTCCCTCATTTGGAGGCCGCCTCCGTGATTCCGTTTTCCATCTCAAGGTCACCCGGAGCGTTCTGGAGTCCGCACCCCATTGGAGACGCCAGCCTTATAGCAAGCGGAGGCCTACGTGATCCAGAAGTACCTCTTAGGAAGACTTTGGGTTTGCTCTGGTGTTCCTCCTGGGCTCCATGTGGTTTGCTTCTTCTGACCTGGAAAGAGACCCGGCCACTTCCCCTTGCCCCACGGTGTGGCAGAGCACCGCAGAATGGCTGAGGACCGCTCCCTGAGCCGAATCTTCCTGTGGTCACCCCTGATTCCAGTGGAACGTGTGTTGCTGTTTCTGAAAGGAAGAGATGGGAGGAGGAGAAGGAGGAAGGGGGTGGGAGAGAGAGAGAGAGAGAGAGAGAGAGAGAGAGAGAGAGAGAGAGAAACGCAGCGCTTAGCATGACCACAAGATATTTGCCTCTCCGTGTCACTTCTCATGTTGCTCACAAGGCCCTGTTTTTCGGCTGGCTCATTCTAATCCCTCCCCCTCCGCTTGCTTTGTTTTTTGAATGCTGGGATAATTAAGTGAGGATGGGGGAGGCTGTAATAACTTTGCATTAGACTGGGTTTTTTCTTCTTCTTTCTTCTCCTTTGGCCATGCTCATACAGCTGAAATCAGATTCCTGGGAATTCCAGTCTAGCGGACTATAATAATTGCATTAGAGGAGTCTTCTTCCCCGCCTACACGCAGCACACACACACACCGCGCTGGTGCAGCCTCTGTTGTCCCCAGGTAGGGGCCCCAACTTGGTGTGATGCAGGAGGAAAAGGACAACCAAAATTATCCAGAGGCTGGAGCATCGCTCCTGCAAGGGAGAGTGGATGCATTTTTAGTGTAGGGGGCGGGAAATATTGGGGTGGGGTGGGGGATAATAGGTTTTAAAAACTACCATGAGGGCAGAGAAAGTGGAAAAAGAGTCGAGAGGCTTCACCCTGGAGCGTTCAGGTCCGACCTCTGAATGTGCGTCTGCCGGGACGGGCTGTGGTGCGTTTTTTGAGCCTAGCAGGCTGCCTTGGGACGTATCAAGTCGGAACTTGCTTCCCCCCACCTGCCCTGCCACGGTTGGGACTGTCTATGCAGCCTTCCCCCAACCCGGTGGCCTCCAGATGTGTGGGACTGCAACTCCCATCTCCGCCAGCCATCATGTAGTCTGACACATCTGGAGGCCACCAGGTTGGGGAGGACTGGTCTCCGTTGACCATTCCACACGTTCCGAAGGTTTTAAATGCTTAGTTGCTTGCAGTCATTGGGATAACCTACGCTGTGCTGCCTTTTGGGGCTCCGCTGGTATGCCTTTGGCCAACACCAGAATGCCCCCCCCCTCAAGAGTTTCTCTGAAATTGAACCTGGCCCCTGGTTGCATGGAACACTAGCAGCCTGGCAGGGCGTCTTTCCCCAGCCGTAATTGAAGATGCCAGGGAGCGACTGAACCTGCGTCGACCGTCCTGCACTGCCACTGATCTGGTCCAAGAGGGCTCTCCTCCTTCCATCTTCACAGGAAGAGGGGGCCAAGGGCTGGAACCTCCAGGGGGCTTTCTAGCAGCCGACTTCTCGCATGCAGGTCCGTGCTCACTCCCTCCTTCATTTAATGACCCTCCAGTCTTGTTAAGCTTTTAATCGAAAGGACCCTGGAGCCTTTTGGAAGCTCGCACTTCAGCTGGAGAAATGGCGGGGCCTTGGCGGTGTAGCGCATGCCTTGTGTGCCCCTACTTCTGGGTTTGATCCTTGGCACCTCCAGTGAAAAGAAGGGTTGGGTAATGGGGGGGGGAGAGGCAGGGATGAGCTAATCTGCCTGAGAGAGCCAGTCAGTAGATGCTGCTGCACTTGGCGAGCCAACAGGCTGACCCGGGATGATCTCACTCCCCTTGGGTTACTGGGGCACCTTCTGCTTCCTAGGTGGACTGCCCCACCATACTCACCACAGGTGATGGGGTGAGTGGCTATTTATCTGCAGGCGCCTGTCGGTTTCAAGTGCAGACATCAGAGGTGTGCGTGTGACATTGTCCGTCCCAGCCCTGCATCTCTGCCGGCCTTGCAGCAGAAGTAAACGCTTCCCTCGCCATCCGGAGGCCGGCGGTAACTCAGGTTTACGGGGGTCCCTGAGCGGCTGATGTGGTCGTTGACCTCCCTGTGGGATGTAAGAGCTGCGCAGGCGAGGACCAGGAGGAGAAGGAGGGAGCCCGCAGCCTGCCCTGAGCTCCCTTGCTGGCGCAGAGCCTGCCAATATCAGTTGGCAATTGCTCGTGAAGATCCCATGAGCCATCAACAATCATAAACTATTATCCCGGGAAGCGCCAGAAGGTGGAAGGCGGCTCAGAGGGTTTCTCCTCTCCCTTCGGCCTCGCTTCCTCCCTGCCTGAATGGACCCGGGCAAGTCGGACGAGGGACGCCGATCCTTCCATCATCAAGGGTTCAGTATTGTCATGTCGTTCTGCACGTTTCTGGTGCAGCCCTGCTTGGAATATTGGTTCCAAGGCCTGGCTAGTAGTCCTGAGGGCTTTGAGCCACCTCCAGGATCAGAGGCAGTAAACCTATGTACTCCAGTTGCTGGGGAGCATGGGTGCGTGTGGGTCCCAGGGCGACAGCTGGTTGGCTGTGTGAACTGAGTGCTGGACTGGATGGACCCCTGGTCTCATCCAGCCTCAGGTCTCTTCTTTGGTTCTTATGTTCTGTGCTCCAGGGATGTCCTTTTAAAAGTAAAATGGTGCCATCCAGTATTAATGCTGCTCAGACCTCTGTATTTCGAGGAGGTGGGCTGGGGAAAAGACACGAAACAGGGATGTTTGGCCTTCGTGTGTGAACGATGGCACACTGGATTGTAAGTCAACTCCCCCGCTCTGCGACCCCCATGCTGGCTGGAGATAATGTGAGTTGTAGTCCAACACATCTGGGAAGTGTACTCCTTACTGGCTGGACCTAAAACTGGGACTAGCCCCTGATCTGTTTTTTTGGAGGATCAGGGAAACCCCTACAAGCCCTGATGGCTCTGTGCCACCTCCAGTATCCGAGACACCAAGCCTGTGTGCACCAGTTGCTGGGGAACATGGGTGGGAGGGTGCTGTTGCACCATGCTCTGCTTCGTGGGTGCCTGGTCGACAGACGGTGGGCCCCTGTGTGAACCAGAGTGCTGGACTGGATGGACCCCTGGGTCCGATCCAGCCTCAGGGCTCTTCTGATGTCCTTCCGTTGCCCTGGTGTGCTGAAGTGAAGCTGGGAGTTTGAGCCGGGTGGCTAATTGAGCACAACTGCTCTGCCTTCCGTTTTCTCCCAGCTTCCTTCTGCCTCTCGTCTTGTTTTCCTCTTGCCTCCTTTGGGGCTTATTTTCTAGCAATGTTTTTTTAATGCTTGGTTTTCCCTTCTATTCCCCCCTCTCTCCCTCCTGTTCCCAAGCCCTCCTTTTTAATTGAGCTGCTTTCGGCAACAAATTACTCATGGCTCTACGGAGCGGCTCCTAGCTTCGGAGGCTCCCTCCTGCCCGGGCCGCGGCCTTTGGGGAGGTTTGGGTCAGGTGTGCCGATAGCCCCGGGGGCAGCGCTTGGGGACCTGAGCTCTGCCGTCTTCCTCAAGCTCTGTGCTCGCTCCTTCCTCTTGTCCACCCCACTCTTGATGCTTTGGGGTTCCTCGCTGGCCACTAAACAACCTGCAAGCGCACACAGTGGCCCTGCCTCACTTCTGGTCCTGCAGCAGGGCCGGCCCTACCATGAGACAGAGGGAGGCGGAGGCAGCGGGACGGTCAGCTGCAGTGCTTCGCTCGAGGATGGAGCTCTGGGGGCCACGTGGCCTAAGCTACAGCCCCTAGGTGAGCCTGCCGCCCTCAGGGGAGGTAGAGGGTGCTGGTCCTGCCTTGGGTCTTGAAGGAAGGTTCCACTGAAAGCCTCGTTGCCTTTTGAGCGTGGAAGGGGAAGGCACCCCGTGTTCTCCTTGGCCTCAGGCGGCAACATATCCTGGCTGGCCCTGCCTTGCAGTCTCTTGGGACTTTTGTGCTTCCACCTCATTGGACTTCTGGTTTAATTTATGCCCCCCGGGACCCCGAATCCCTGCCCGTGCAAGGCTTGACCTTCCCCAATAAACATCATATCCGGACAGTGTTCATTAGGGTAATGGAATGAGACGGACGTGCCAGTCTTAGGTCCTTGGCTTGTGGGCAGGGCTGCTTGAGAGAGAGCAGGCGTCTCTCCGTTACATTTTGTGTGAGCCTCAGCATCAGGCCTCGGCCAGGGTTGGGCTCCAGCTACTTGGGGTTCAGGTCCTGGGCAGAAGGCTAGCAGTTGTTCCAGAAGCTGCTGTGAAGTTAGAAACAGGCCAGGATCACAATCGGAGGCTGCAGTCGGAGAAAGGCAGCTGTAGCTTAGGCCGGGTGAAACCCCAGTTGTTCGGGCCGGGCTGCAAGCAATGTGGCTAGGGCTTCATAGGGCCTGGTGGGCCACCGTTAGCCCTTGGGAGGCGGCCAGCTCACTGCATGGCCAGGCTGGCCGGTGAGGCTGCTTAGGTGGCTACCTGGAGCACCAGAGCTGTGCTTGCCCGCAGGGGGGAAAGACCTGGTGTTGGCAGGTGCTCATGTGCTTAGGCCGGGCTGCTGGGGCCACTGTGCGAGACGCACACGCCCAGACCCTACGCCCAGGGAGCACCGGCGCCCATGGCCCTGTGCGAAGTGGTTTTGATGGTTACATCTCCGGTCAATTGGCCGGATATTTCCAGAAGTGGCAGCCCTTCCTGGCCTGAAGGGGTTGCAACTCGGAGGTTTGCGTTCTCGGCTCTTCCCGCTGCATGTCTGGCATCTCAAAACAACAACAATCCCCTCCTCTCCCTCCCTCCCTCCCCTTCCTTCCTTTCCTTCCTTCCTTCCTTCCTTTTTGTCCTTTCTGTCCTTTCTTTCCAATTTCAGAACCTCAATTCTTTAATAGCCACTTAGTGGGCAGGCTTTTATTCCCATCCCTGCGGTTGTTTTTAACCAAAGTGATTTTTCCCCCTTTCTCTCCCCTCTCCGCCACCCCTCAGCCCGCCTGTATTGCAGAAATGGTGTGTGCTGACTGAGAGAGGGAGAATGAAGCGAGATAAGGAAGAGGAGAGGAGGAGGGAGGAGGAGGAGGGGGCATGTGGATGGGACAGCGAGGGACGGAGCGTACTGGCGGAGAAGAGAGAGACGGAGCAGGCAAGCTGTGGAATCTTAATAGGCTTTCCAAGGCTTCAGAGCCGCCGGGCGGAGGGAGGAGCCGTCGGTTGCACCCCCTGGTCCCCGCGTGGCGTTAGAAGCGGGGGGGGGCACCATCAGAACGGCTCAGAGCCCAAAGGCTGGGCATTTCTCCTTGCCCCCAACCTCTGGGCCATTGCTCCTCCCTGTGCATCGGAGCTCAGTCTCTGAACAGAGGCACTCCCTGAAAATCTCTCGTGCTTTTGCCAAAATGGGAACCGTAGTGCTCTGTCTTCTTTGCACTTCCCAATTGCACCCTGCTTTTAATTAAGTTTATCCATTAATTAATCTGCGCTAAGAGCATCTCCTTCATGCTTGCAGATCATGCTGACGAGGCGCGCTTTCGTCTGGACCTGGAAGGCCGGGGAAACTCAGCCATTTAACCTCTTGCTAAAAGCCTTTATTGGGAACACAGTCAGGGTAGTTAAGAGATAATGGACGTGTGTTTAGGACCAATAATTCTCAGCACTTCGGTGGTGTCCAAAACACTTGGATATACCTTAACAACAGCCCTGAAAGGTAGACAAGGTCAGTTTGTTTATCAGGGGAATCTGATTTCCTGCTGTTCGTCATTGCCTCTTGCCGGGTGGCTTTATATGATGCTTTTAAATGATTTTAAAAGAATGAAGGACCCAGATTTAGCTGTTCAGGGTGGAAATCTATTAATGCCATAAAGAAACTCACCCTGTTACACAAGGTTCTTGGTTGCGTTTGAAAGCAAATGTAGTAATTGATTGTCCCCATTTTCCAGATTGGCAGACTGAGAAGAGCGTCTCTCTGCAGCTGGTCTAGTAAGCCTGTGGCTGAGATTATATTTTCGCCCTTCCTGTGGTCTCTCTCCGTGTCTTATTCACTCTTTCTTTCTGTCCTTCCCTCCTTCTACTTGGACACAAATATAACAAGTCAGGAAGTTGCACCATTGCTGTTTTTATTGCTGTGGTTTATTTTTAATTTTTTTTGAGACGATGTGTATTTTATTTATATATCCCAAGCCATATATGCGCGAATGGCTTGGGAAAAAAGCTTAAATTTAAAAGCACTGAGAGGGAAAGAGGAAGGGGGGAGAGAGAGAGAGAGAGAGAGAGAGAGAGAGAGAGAAAGAGAGAGGATAAAAAAAAAGTCTAGCGTAGGGAGATTTAGTTCCATCTGAAAGCTGTCGGTGTGAATAAAAAGCTTTTCTTTGAACCCTGAGTTTAATAGCGAGAGGAGAGAGAGAGAGATTGGAGCTGGGAGCCCGGGGGTTTAATCAGGCCTTCATTTGATAAATAGAGGGAGACAGGGCCTGGAGTGAGGGCCCCCCCCCGCCTCTCGCCGGCTCTCTATCGCTCGTCCCCCCCTCCCCACGTAACCTCGGCTGGGCTCTCCTCCTCCTCGCTTCGCTCCCGTCCTGTGCTTTGGTCTTCTCACTTCCACCAGGCTCTCGTCTTTTGGCCGGGAGGTTCTCCGCAGCCCTTTCCTCCCTGGCTCGCGTTCGCCGTGCCACAAATGCCACGCTCGTGGGCAAAGAAGGGAACGGGCGTGCACTGGGAGAGATGGTCGCCCACACGGATGCACATATGGTAACACATGCCATCCCTGCGGGCAAATTTGCTGGATTGGATGCTGAGACGCACACACATGCACACGCACGATCTGGCATGAGAAAAGGGATGGGTTTCCATGCACACAGGCACAGAATGGTTTGCTTCCTTTGGCTAGCAGACCAAAGAAGAAACGTCCTACACGGCTTGGGACCACAATACCTGACGGAACGCCTCTCCCGACATGAACCTACCCGTACACTGTGCTCAACATCGAAGGTCCTTCTCCGAGTGCCTACTCCCAGGGAAGCTCAGAGGATGGCAACAAGGCAGAGGGCCTTTTCAGTGGTGGCCCCCCGACTGTGGAATGATCTCCCCAATGAGGCTTGCCTGGCGCCAACATTGTTATCTTTTCGGCGCCAGGTCAAGACTTTTCTCTTCTCCCAGGCATTTAACAGCATTTTTAAACGGTCCCCAGAAGTGTTGTTTTTAAATGGATACCGTTGTTTTTATACTGTTTATGTTTTTGATGGTTTTAAATTTTGTATACTTTTTAATGGTCACTGTTTTTAACTTTTGTAAACCGCCCAGAGAGCTTGAGCTATGGGGCGGTATATAAATGTAATAAATAAATAAATATGTGGAGATAGACAGACGTGCGTGAATAAGAAACTCTCCCAGATAGGGATGTCTGAGACTTTCGTTTCTGCTCGCAAAACAGGCTAACAAACCGTGTTCGGAACTCTGAACCCAAGCAGCGGCACACATGTCAAAATATTTGCAAATTGTCAAACGCACGCTTGTGTCCGTCTCGTTCCCAATTCCCCGTTCGATTTGTGCAAATTTCCAAATTTATTTCAAATATTAATCTTTGCTGCCTTTCGGGGCAGGAGCCCTCCCAAGGCGGAGTAAAACAATATAACACACATTAAAAAAAATGATGTGTTGATAAAAACATTAGAAACACAGTAAAAACAGCGGCAGCAAGTATTTCCAAAACAGCAATAAACACCAGAGAAAGTAACACGGCAGACGATTGCAGCTACAATGCAGTCTGATAACACATCACCAGGGGAAGGCCAGAGCAAGGTCGAACATTCTCTGGGCTTTCTTAAAAGCCAACATTGAAGTCGTCCCAAATATCTTGTGGCAGTGAGTTCCATTGGCTATTGACATGCTGTCTGAAGGAGGAGTTTTTCTCTTGTCTTGAGCCTTCAGCCAATCGGAACCACTGTGTGATCACGGAAGTTGGAGGCTCCCTTGAGCCACCATGACTATTAGCTTCCTCCTCCACCCACCCCCCAGTTTGCTTTGCCCCCTGTTAAAGGCACCACAGTGGGTGTCCATCACTACCTCTTGTGTGAAAACAAGTGCTGAGATTTCAGCTTTTAAAGACTTTTAAAGACCCAGCTGTGCTTAATTTGTATTGCTCAATCTTCGTTATATTATTTATTGCTTATTTTTTTTTTTTTTAAAAAAATGGATCTCAGGGGAAGGGAGGGAACCGGTGTCATTGGACAGGAAGTTCCATCAAGGCCAGTGGTTGGAAATGATGGGAGTTTGAGTCCAGGAACATCTGGGGGGCATAGTTCCCCCCCCCCTTATCCCCAATACGCGCCACCCAGAGAACTCTCGTTACGGGGCGGCATTGAAATAACGCATTCTAGAAACCAGCAAATAAATAAATTGTTCCACAAGTGTGAAATTTTGCATTCTGAGAAATTTAGCATGCTCTAAGACCTTACGACAGCGAAGAGATGTTTGAGAATGCGATGTGAAATCTTGGGGCCCCAAGGCGGGAGCAGGGCGTGTGTCTGGGGCTGAGCCAGTAAATGGGGTGGGTGGGGGTGGACTTCTCCGTGCCCACAAATTGCAGAAAGAGCTGGCAGACGCTGCGGGGAGGGTGGAGAGGACAGGGCGGGCGAGGGGAGCCCAGCGCGGAAGGTGTGAATAATTTATCTCACCGCCACTGCTGGCGAAGTGCTCTGTGACGCACACGGGTCCGAGGTGAGGCCGAACACGACATGCCTTTTAAGCAGCAACTGTTTTTGGAAGACGGATGTCGCTCCCTCTTTAATGTAACGTCACGGCTCGAAGGCCGGGAAACCCTCTTCAGACACACCGGCAATGGCCAAGAGGGTCGGCTGGCCGTTGCCCGGGCCAAAACGGCCCCGCATCCGACACGTGCAGCTTCCTCCTGGCTCACGGAAGCATGAAGCAGCGTCCCCACACCCTGAACTTCTGCATTCGTTGACGCTGCCCTCTCTGAGTCTGGCCTACCTGATCTGGGTGTTTTTCAGGGCTGCAGAGGCCAAATCCGTTGTACGCTGAACGGAACCGTAGATATGCGAGCCTTAAGGCAGGATTGGCCCCGCACCGATTTCAGGCCCTGTCACCACCCATGACGGGGAACCCTTTTCTCTGTTACAGACCCCGGCAAGCCACTGCCAGTCTGCTAGGCAAGGTACGTGGACCTTGTTGAACTCAGCAAATCGCGCTGTAAAGCTGCCCTCGAAATAACTGACAGTCTGGAGCCACCTTGGCTAGGTGAGAGGCATCTCCAAGGGCGATCCGTAGGCTGGCAAAAGGCCTGCGGTGGAGAATCGAGGTCTTCAGCTCCATTTCAGCAGTGCTTCCTCTGAGCCAGTCTCTGGAGCTGGCCGGTGCTGAGGTGCCTGGCAGTTTGGTTCGGGGCTCTCAGGCTCTCTTTGGTCCTGAGGCCTGACTGTGTTTGAGCGGCTGGAGACCTGGACGCTGAACTGGGTGTATATTTCACGCTGTGGTGGAGAAGAGTTGCATGTGCTGTGTGTGTGTGTGTGTGTGTGTGGTGAGGGGAGTGTTTTGACGCGACCCGGTGTTCCAAGTGTGGTCGTGCCAAGATTATCCTGTCCTTCATGGAATCCTGGGTGTAGTTCTCATCACACCTCAAGAAGGATCTTGTAGAGTTCCAGAAAACGGCCACCCTAATGACCGAGGGGCGGGGGCAACTCCCCTGTGAGGAAAGCTTGCAATACCGGGGACTGTTTAGCTTGGTGTGGGGAGGCAGGTGAGGGGTGTACAAAATTATGCCCGGCGTGGAAACAGTGGAGAGGGAGACATTTTTCTTCCTGCCTCCTAATACGAGAACCCAGTGGGGTCATCCCATGAACAGCCTCCTCAAGAAGGATGCAGACAAGCTGGAGCGTGTTCAGAGGAGGGCACAAAGCCCTATGAGGAGAGACTGAAAGAACTGGGCAGGTTTAGCCTGGAGAAGAGAAGATTGAGGAGACACATGATAGCACTCTTCAAATACTTGAAAGGTTGTCACACAGAGGAGGGCCAGGATCTCTTCTCGATCCTCCCAGAGTGCAGGACACGGAATAACAGGCTCAAGTGACAGGAAGCCAGATTCCAGCTGGACATCAGGAAAAACTTCCTGACTGTTAGAGCAGTACGACAATGGAACCAGTTACCTAGGGAGGTTGTGGGCTCTCCCACACTGGAGGCCTTCAAGAGGCAGCTGGACAACCCTCTGTCAGGGATGCTTGAGGGTGGATTCCTGCATTGAGCAGGGGGTTGGACTCGATGGCCTTGTAGGCCCCTTCCAACTCTGCTATTCTATGATTAGGTCAGAGCAAGTCCGTTCTTCTTCCGGGTGTGTGTGTGAGACGTAGCTTCCCCCCTTTTCCTCCTCCTCTTCCTCTGCCACCACCTCCTGCTGCTGGGCTCCAAGGCGTTGCTCAGCCTACTTCTAAATGTCTCTCGCTGCATCAGGGCTCCCCTCAGGCCTGCTGGCCGGCCACGGCCTGTCGTTGCAGAGCAGCTGCCGTGGCCCCGATGTGCTCACGCAGCCGTGTCGTGCCCGGGGTGTGACGCCGGGGCCTCTCTGGTAACCTTCAGACGGGCCGCTGGGCCATGGCCCGACCTCTCCCAGCCGAGCAGGAGTCCAGGCTGCATGTCATTTGCATACATTCTGGATAGCTTGGCAGCTCGGGATCAAGAGGCAGTTGAGGACCGCCAGGGCGGCCTGGTCCCCTGGTTCCTCGAGGCCTCGTGACGGTGATGGCTTGGAAGGAAAACAGGAGCCCGTTTCAGCACCAGGGGCCATTGGGACAGAGGGACATAGGAACCCACCTTCTGCCCAGTCCAATCCACGTTCCCTCCGCCTGGCAGCGAGGGCTCAGCCACATTTCAGGCAGGTGTTTCCCCAGCTCTGTCTGGAGACGCTGCCAGGAATGGATCCCAGGACACCTGGCTAGCGATGCCGGGGCCCTTGCCTTTGGGCTGCATCATGGCCAGATGGCCCGTTTGTTTTTCTGCAGCATTCCTTGCGTCTGTCGTGATTCAAACAGCTCTCTGGATCTTTTGGACTTCAGCTCCCGTCACCCCAGCCAGTATGGCCCCTGACCAGAAACAGAAGCGTGATGTTTGGTTTGGGGGCGGTGGCAGTATTTTGAGGGGCGCTTGGAGGAGGGGGTCTTCCTCCTGCTGGTGGGTCAGCTGCTCCTGTGGCTTTAGGGCAGACCTTGGCCCAGAGGCCGCCAGCCGCGGACTCTCCCGCCTTCAGCGCGGCTTCTCCCGCTCCTTCCTCCTTTCACGTGCCTCGCAGGCTCTTGCCGCCCGAGCCCCTATTCCCCCTCCCCCCTCCCCGAACGTCAGTGATTTCTTGCGATCTGTCCTCGCCGTTATTTCTTCTGTGGCTCGATAATCGATACAGCTGCAGCGTTTTCTCTAATCTGGTCTGAAGCAACAACCTGCCTCCGCGAACTCCCTCTGCATTGCGCTACTTCTCATGTCTGCCACCCTGCATGGTTTGTAGAGGGCCTGGATTGTGGGTTGCCTGAACAGTGCGTGTGTGGGAGGGAGGGAGGGAGGGAGGGAGGGAGGGAGGGAAGGAGACGCCCCTCCCATATGCCCCCCTCCTGCATCCATGGGCAAGAAGATGGGGCAGCTGGAGGCCCTTGCTTTGAAGAAACGTTGGCGTTTAAAAATCCGCCCAGGCACCTTGGCAGGCACCAGTACGGAGAACTCAGGCTGCAGTTGTGACTGCCGGTGCCCCATGGCCTCTCCGGATCTAAGTGGACCCACCTTGGAGCCAGCGCTGGAGTTGTGAAGCCCAGAAATGAACCCCAGGATTTTTTAAACCCCACTTTTTCCAGGGGTGTTGCGGTTCTTGGAAAGGAACGTGTCCCTGCCTCCCTCTTCCCACCAGCCATTACATTTCCATTTTCCCCTGCAGGTTTTCTTTTTTTTAACTAGGCCTAAACATCTCCATCCCACGCGGCTCTCCTTCTGTGATTCTGCAAGACCCTGAAAGTCCTTCGATGCAGGTTCTGCCTCTTTCTCAGCCAGATTTCCACAGGTGAAGCTTTCCTCATCAGGACTGCCCTTTCGCTGGGACATGCTTTACCTGTTCACTTCTACCTGTGCCTCTGGCCACTAAAACTGCCGTCGGCCAACTCCCATCACCCCTGAGTTCCAGCCCGCTGGCTTGGGCTGATGCGATGAGCACATCTGCAGGGTGCCAGGTGGACCCTTGATCCGGCATTCTGACGAACGCCGGCAGTGAGCATTGCATTCTGCCCTGAAAGACGCAGTCCCGTGTGACGTTCGGTCTTGAGAAGATGCTAGGCATACTTTTTAAGGTGGGAAGGGAATGTACCAGAAGAAAGGAAGAACCCTCATTGGGTGCACACCTCGGGAGGCTGAGCGCTCCCGTCGCGTGGACCCTGTCTCCCCTTGCCAAGACGAGGCTGCGTGTACATCTTTTCATCTAGCAGTTTTTTTGTGGAAAGTGGATGCATTATTAAGGCTGGGAGAGGGAGGGAAGGCACCGGCGGTGAGTCTTTTCTCCCCCTGCCTCGCCTGCCGTCTTCTTTCCGCCTGCTCTTTAGCCATGATTACAGTGTGGTTTATCATTTTAATCTGCTTGAAATGTCATCGGTACGTGGAGTAATTAAGGCGAGCCGACAATGTCTCCTCTGCCTTCCGACGCGGGCGCACACGGAGCATTTCATGAAAGGGCCTGGATCGAAATGGTGCTCCCACCATGCAAGGCGAGGGAGAAATGCTGGTCGGCTCTCCGCGGCGCTGGGGAGTTTTGGCCGGCAAAAAAGGCTGTCGGATCCTCACCATCCCCTCCTCCCCGCTCCTCCCAGTCAGCTTGGCTCAGCAGTGTGGGGCCTTCCAGATACTTTGGACTCCAGCTCCCATCATCCCCTCCCAACGTGGCCAATGGTCGGGGTTAGTGAGAGCAGTAGTCTGAAACCATTGGAGAATGCCACATTGGGGCAATGCTCCCCCAGAGCTCGAGCCTAAGGAATTCCTTGCGGGATTCTGCCGGCGCTGAGAATAATGTCCGTGACTTTTTCTGTCTTTGGTGCAGAAGACAATGGCGTTGCAGAGAAGTGTCCTGAAGAGGAGGCAGGTTTGAGCTGATCGTGGTCCAGGTCTGGGGTTGGGCGATTGAGAACTGACGATGCAAAATGGCGCAGAATTACGCTTCCTGCAAATAGCAAAGGGCGCACGTGACCCACAGTGGCGATTTGGTTCTGTGTTGTGCAAACGGCACGTCGGCTTTTGCCGGAAAGTGTCCCGAACGTGCAGCATTGGCCATCCGAGGGGAGAAGTGGGACGGACAGCGTTTTGCTTTCCCGGGGGAGAGAGAGGCTGCGTTTATAGGTGGGGATGGTGTCACATTGGGGCACTGAGCTCTCTGTAGGCCCAGTGCAGGGCTCTTTGGATATTTTAGCCCACAACTCCCACGATCCTTTATCATTGGCTATACTGCCTAGAGCTGATGGGAGTTGTAGGCCCCTGGCCTAGGCCAGCTTTTCCCAACCTGGGCTGAAAGGGCGTGATCCTGCCATGCCTCCATCCAGCAGAGGAAACTGGATTCCTGCCTATCATAGAATCATAGAACAGTAGAGTTGGAAGGGGCCTCTAAGGCCATCGTGTCCAACCCCCTGCTCAATGCAGGAATCCACCCTAAAGCATACTTATAAAGCATACTGGGGGCTTTGTCCTGGGCTGCTTCTGGGCTGCAAAGGGCTCAGTCACCCCCCTGGCACCCTTCCAAACATCCGGGGCAGCTGTCGGTCCAGACGGTCCCTTGGCGGATGGCGTGTTCAGATGCTCCACCTCCACCCGAGTGTCTTGCCGCTCACTGGAGGACAATTTTTTGGGGGGGGGGTCTTGTGGTGGCTTTAGGTGTCTTCTCTAGCCTTCACTGGGGGGATGCCTTTCCCTGGCATGGTCTGCCCCCCACCTTGGTAAGAGCAGACCTTCTGGGATCGGCTTCCTCTCTGATCTGCCACTCCTCCCCCCACTGTCTATCCCCCCCTCCACCTTTTCCTCACTCTGATCTTTTCTCTCTGCTTTACACTCCCCACCTGGTCTCTTGGCTTCAACACTTTGATCTCTGCTTCTGCTCATGTTCCCCTCCTCTCTGCTTGTCTTTCTTTCTTTCTTTCTTTCTTTCTTTCTTTCTTTCGTTCTTTCGTTCTTTCGTTCGTTCTCTCTCTCTCTCTCTCTCTCTCTCTCTCTCTCTCTCTCTCTCTCTCTCTCTCTCTTTGCACACCTTTCCCCTTCCTCTCCCCCCACTTCAAAATATGTCCTTGAAGGGCTGTCCGAGTGGGGGGGGGGCACATGCCAAGATCAAAGCGCTGTGTGAAATCCTCTTGAATTCCCTGCCTGGCTTGAAGATTCCTCCCAGCCTCTTCTTGCTAGGGTGAGCTGGGATGAGATTAACGGGGTGAGGGTGTGTGTGGGGGCGTGGGCGCTGCGGTGTGCAACATCCTGGGATCCCTCAGGAGCAGAGATGGGGCAGGGTCTCCTTGGAAGCAGGCCCACCTACCCACTTCCGAGCTGGGCTGGGCTAAGGCGGAAGGGAAGACTGAGGGCCACAGATGATGGCAGAACTCCAAAACCAGCATCATGGGGGGGGGGGGGAGGACGATCACATTTCCCCTCCCCCGACATGTCTGGCGCTGTCAGCCTTGGGCATCACACTCCTGTCTCCACCCCCAGAGCCCCCCACCCCCAAATGGCTGCCCCCTCCTATGCCATAGAGTTTGGGAGATGGATCAAAGGAGTTTAAAGCGATTGCTCCCTTTGACTGAAATCTGTGCAAGTGTTGCAGAGATGATGCTGTTTGAAAGGGGTGGAGAAAAGCAGACCTTGGTGCTTTTAGGTCGGGCATCAAAGCAGGCGCTGTCCAGGAAAGGGCCCTTCTCCACCCCGGGTGTGCGTGCAGGGGGGTGAATGGCTCTCCTGTCTTTATCAGCGCTCGCGTTAAAAACAATTCGTTGCGGTGGTTGATGATGATGATGATGATGATGATGATGGTAATAATAATAATAGTAATGCATTGCTGAGTTTTAATCAGAGCTGCCATTTTAGTCAATCAACAACTGATGGACCTAACACAAGTGTGGGCCAGTTGTGTCCTCCAGATGTGTTGGCTTACAGCCCTCCCATCAGCCAGTGGTGAGGGACGATGGGAGTTGTTGGCCCAAACCCCCGGAGGGCCACAAGCATCTTGCCCCTGCCATGGCTCGATTTGAAGCTTGAGCCCCGGCCATGAGCCGCTTTTGGCTTCCTGCAGAACAGTTTTGGTCCCGCAGGCCCCGGGGGGGGGGGGGAGATTCCCAGGGCAGGGGGCCTCCTCCTCCTCCTCCTCCTCCTGTTTCGGAGGAATCATCTTTGTTGTTGCTCTTGGCGTTGTTCTCCCTGGGCCTTGAGGAGGAGAGAGGGGAGGCAGAGGAACGTTCTCCCGCACCAAGGACACGTCTCCATGAAAGGGGAATCTTTGTCTCCTCCCCCTCCCCACCCCCCAGTCTCTCCCACCCTTTCCATAGAGAATGCGCTCCTCTGGGCTTCTTCCTCGGGTTCACACTGTGATAAGTCATCGCCTGGTCAGTAGGGGCTGCCCCCCGCCCCGGTTCATGCATCGATGGCCTCTGACGCGTGCCTGGCTTGAGCCCCTTTTGAATCGACTCAGAAGGCGCATCCCCTGCTCAATGGAGCCAGGCATTTTTTAAAGGTTAATTATTATTTTTAACGCAGATATTTATTAAAGGAGAAGCCCTGCAGATGGCGAGTGCAGAGGGCACTTTAGAAGAGGCTGTTCCGCCAGCATGTGAGGAGAAAGGCGGACACCGCTTTTAGGGGCATCCGTGCTGTAACGGATACCTGCACCATTTAAACCTGGGAACGCGCCCCCCCACCTGCCTTCACAGCAATGGTCTAAGCCCTATGCAAATGTATGCAGATCTAACGAGTTCATTAATTGACAAAGCCCCATTTGATTAAGGTTTCTTTAATTGGACGATAGCCCTCGTACTCACCTTTCTAGTCTGCGTTTGCGCTCTCTCACACGCACACACACCCGCTGCTCCCCCAAATCTCTCTGCAGTTCCCCGTTACTGTTTGGGTGCCCAGTTTCTGTTCCCTGCAGCCAGCTGTGTTGATCTCCCTTTATACCAGCCTCCCCCAAAGCAGTGCCCTCCAGATGTTTTGGGCTAGATCGACAGATAAAGTTCTTATCGTTTCAACCAATGGTTACAACCAGCGTAGAAGAAACACGTACAGATAAAAATCAGGTGAAACAAATCTTACTAATTTTTAGCGTTCTGCGAAGTCAGAGAATTGACTCTGTGCTTTTAGGCTGTAAGAGCGACGTTGGCCTGCACCAAGGGGACCGTCTAGGACTACAGTTCCTAGCATTCTGGGCCGTGCTGGCTGGGATTCAACCCCTTCCAAGGTCCATAGAAGTTACACCTTCGAACAGGGGGCAGAGGGGTGGGCTGCGTCTTCCCTCTTGCACAAAGGCTGTCTTCAGGGCCATTTTTCTTCGCAGAAAGGCAGGTACAAACCAGGGAGCCGGCGTGGCACAGGGGCTAGAGAGTTGGACTGGGGCCCTGGAGATCTGGGTGGCTTGTAGCCAGTCACAAACTCTCAGCCCAACCCACCTCACAGGGTTGTTGTTGTGAGGATAAAAATGGAGAGAAGGAGGAGGATTATGTACGCCGCTTTGGGTTCCTTTTAAGAGGATATAAATATAATAATGGCATCAAAATAAATAAAACTCACAAATCAAAGTGATCATTCCATAAACGTACCCATAAACAGCTTTTGCATTTTTCTTTTGATCAGCTGATCACCTATTTTAGGTAGGACGGTTCTCTTTTGCTCATTTGGGGGGGGGGCTGCAACCTCTTTCTGCCCAACGGGCAGATTCGGTTTCCAAGAAGCTCTCAGGGGCGGGGCGTTCCAGTGGTGGGCGGAGCCAAAGGCAAAAGATGGCAATGGTGGGTGGGTGGAGAGGAGGCGGGGCTTGTGGAAGGGGAACCCCAGCACTCTGGGGGACTCCAGGGTGTGTGTGCATATGGCCCACTGGCCTGTGGTTGGGCACCCCTGCTGTAGTTGGGATGTTTTGAACTCCAGCTCCCATCAGCTCCAGCCAGTCTGGTCAGGGGTGCCAGGGGTTGTAGTCCGCAGCATCAGGGGAGGGGGTACTGGGACTGGGTGAAGGTGCCCCAGTATATCTCTTTAACTGGAGTGGCTTTGAAATCCGTCCATGGCTGTGTGTGTGTGTGTGTGTGTGTGTGTGTGTGTGTGTGTGTGTGTGTAAAAGGATCCTGGCTTGCGGAGCTGAGTCGAGGGTGGCTGGGCGAAGCTGTGTCATGAGAGGCGGGGCCTGAATGACCCTAATTCCGTTGGCAAAAGGTTGGAGAGGATCCCAGCGCACGACGGAGGCAGGATGGCTGCGGGCTGAGTTTGACTTATTGATTTCGGAAGGGACGAGCCCAGCGTCTCTCTCTGTCTCTCTGTCTCTCTGTCTCTCTCTCTCTCTCTCTCTCCCCCGACCGATGGAGGCCCCTATTCATGGCGTTGGCCTCCATTTAACCCCCTTCCAGATGTGTCAGACTGCCGCTCCCAATGGCTGGGGATCATGGGACTTGCAACCAGACACACACCTGCAGGGCACCAGGTTGGGGAAGGCACGTTTGACGTCTCTGGGAGAATCTATCGGCTCCTGCTTGATGAAGTAGCTAAAACGGGGTGAAAAATGGAGGTGGTCTCTCTTCCTGGAGCGCCCCAATTTCTTTCTGGCCCCACACGGAGCCAGGCATTTGGAAGCAGCTGCTGGCATGTGCTGCGGCTGGCCGATCAATCGATCCGCCCATGACCCAGGGGCTTGGTGCCGTGTGATTGCCGCCGCTGCTCTGTGACGATCGACCCAATCTCCCCTTCTGAGCAGGGAGAGGCCTGGGAGGGCTGCACTTTGTGCCCCTGATCCTCTGGGCAGGGAGCATGAGCAGAGAACGGATCGTTGCTGTTGCGAGGCGCACGGCACGGTTAGCGAGAAGCTCATGTGCGTTGGGCCCCCCCTTAATGCCTGCTTTGGAGGGCTGGCAAGTGAGTTAATGGTGTTTTGCAGGCAGCGCTGCAATGCCTTTGCCCAGGAGATTCCGTCCAGCACACTGAAGGAATAGCACCACTTGCTGATCGATGCAGAAATCAGTTACAGAATGCACTTCAGGGCACTTCATTGTTGTATAGATAACTCCAGTTATTTGCACACCATAGAAGCCAGTGGTGGAGGGACAGGGTGTTCCTATTTCTCAGGAGAGGAGCACCAGCCTGCATCAGAACCGGCCTGTTGGGTTCGGCCGTGGGGCCAGAGGCCGTTTAGGAGCCGGAGACCAGGGGCCCGTCCTGAGGAGATGGCTAGCCCCTTCTCTTTGTTCTCAGCCTCTGCTGCTCTGGGATAGACTGCCTCTGGACACGGCAGTTCTCTCCCCGTGAATCTGGTGGATAAGTAAAGAAGGAGCCTTGAACCCGTCTCCCCCCCTCCCTTTTGGCTCCTTAGTTCTACAGACCCGGTTCGTCGAAGAGCCCGAGGACCAGACGGTGGTGGCCGGGCAGCGGATCGTGCTCTCCTGCGTGGTGCTGAACTACTCCGGGATCGTGCAGTGGACCAAGGATGGCCTTGCCCTGGGGATGGGGCAGGGCCTTAAAGGTAGCAGCTTCCTTCCGGGGCTGATGGGGGAGGGGAGGCTGTTCTACTCTTCCCCTAAACAAGGGTGTTGCGCAGCCCGAGGGCCAGATTCCATTCCACAGAAGCGCTGGGGGGGGGGGGGAGGGGGGAGGTGTGCATTCCAGGGGTGGGAGGGGCCAAGGGGAGTAGGGCATCAGCCTATTCGAGCATCTCGCTCTTGTGGCACATAAAACTCAACCTTGGGGGAGGCATTTCATCTCTTTAGAATGCCGGGGGACGGGGGGGGGGGGAAGGATTTGCACAAATGTTAGGAAGCCTTTGGTCAGCAGGAAAAGGGAACGGTCTGTGGCTGCCTGGGGAGCCCTGGGGGGCTGGATCAGGGCCTCGCGTTGACTGGATTTGGTCTCCGGATTCTGCACCCCTGCTGTGAAAGCATCTCCTTGCACCTAAATTCCTTCTCTCTGGGACTGTGGACTTGCCTGCTCCTGCTTTTATTTAAGAGCCCTTCAGCTGCCCTCACACCCCTCGGGTCGGCTTCTCCTGCCCCGGAAGGGCTCGTTGCTCTCGGAGGCAGGAGACTGGGGTGCATGAAACTCGGAGACAGGTGCAAGAGGCTCGGTGCTGATTGGGTTCCCTCTCTGCCTGCCCCTGGGACCGAGGCCCTGCTGTGGGGAAACGCAACTTCTCTCTGGGGGTGGAGCAGCGAGGTTCCCAGCCACGGTGGTTGCCTGAACCACTGTCCTGACCACGAGCCCCAGATGACCCCTCTTTCGGACCCAGCTGCCCCATTTAGTGGGCCAACAGTGCCACCTACTGGGGGAGGCTGGAGAGCCTTTCCCCACAAGGCCTCAAACCCCTCTGCTCCCTTCCTGGGACCTGCCTGGTGGACTTTCTGTGGATTGTTACCCTGCAGGCCTCTGCATGGACTTTTCCTATTCCGGGCCCTCACTAACCCCCAGGGCTGAGGGTACTGAAACAACTGGGCATGTTTAGCCTGGAGAAGAGAAGATTGAGGGGAGACAGGATTGCACTCTTCAAATACTTAAAAGGTCGTCAGATTCTGGCTGGACATCAGGAAAAACTTCCTGACTGTTAGAGCAGTACGACAATGGAGCCAGTGACCTAGGGAGGTGGTGGGCTCTCCCACACTGGAGGCCTTCAAGAGGCAGCTGGACAAGCATCTGTCAGGGATGCTTTAGGGTGGATTCCTGCACTGAGCAGGGGGTTGGACTCGAAGGCCTTAGAGGCCCCTTCCAACTCTGCTATTCTATGATTCTATACCCGACGTTTTAAAAAAGTTTAACTCCACACTGAAGCAACCCAAAATTTTACACCAGGAAACACCACCTTCTGCCAGCAGGGTAAATTTTGCACACCTGGCTTATTAGCATAGGTTTACATTCTTTAGCATAGGATGCTGCGGAGGGGGGGGGAGTTACAAACTATGCTGGGCCACCCCCCACCCACCCCCTTGGCTGTTGGAAATCCCACAGAACCTCTTCCCCACACTCCCCTGCCCTCTTGGCTTTAGATATTTCACAGGTATTACCCATTCATTACCAAGTTTATCTTATAGCCTTCCAAGGGGCTAGAAAGTTGGCTTTTTACAAATGGAAGCTGAGCGTCTCTTCCCTTCTCCCCCCACCCCCCACCCCAAGATGCTGGATTCGTTGCTAAGTGCCATGTTCTGTGGATACTTCTCCCCATGTGCGGTGGGTGGGGGGAGAGATAGGCCGTGGGATCCCGCAGGAATCTGCAGTGGGCCTCCTGGTGCTCTCCAAGATATTCACCAACGTCCCTCCACATCCAGTGGATTTGGGAGAGTCCAGGAAGGGCTTTGCCAAATGTGGCGAGTGGACATCAGCACCACAGAGCCGGTTCCGTGTGAAGTGCGAGCAAAGGGATGTACGTCAGGCCATATGCGCTGTTCCTCTGGCGAGGAAGGAACTCTGTGCGTGCTCAGAGTCTCTGTCTTCACTGCCGTCCCTTTACAAGCCTCAGAGATGAGGCCTAGCATGCAGATAGATGGGGGGGGGGGGAAGGCCCACTGAGCCCAGGCTCCAATGAGGGGCATTTGTTGTTGTGCTGCTGCTGGCCGCAGCCTGACCCCCGCCTCTCTTTCCTCAGCCTGGCCGCGGTACAGGATCATTGGGGCCGCCGACTCCGGACAGTACAACTTGGAGATCAGTGCGGCTGAGCTCTCCGACGACGCCTCGTACGAGTGCCAAGCTACGGAGGCAGCCCTGCGGTCGCGGCGCGCCAAGCTGACTGTCCTGAGTAAGTGGGGCGGGGCGGGGCGGGTCTGTGCCGTTTCCCTCCTCTGCTCTGCTTCACCGTCCGCTCCGTTTACCCAGGAATCCGTAGGCGTCAAAAGTGCTCCCTTTCCCCTGCTTTGCCCTTTTCTCTGGGAGAGGCCGGTCACGTCTCTCCCCATTCAGCCTCTGCCATTACGGCGAGAAGGGACTTTCCCCTACAGCCAGCCAGCCTGTAAAAAGAAGGATTTTCCGCAGCTGGCCAGGCTACGGCTCGGGGCTGACTCCGAATGACCTGCTCTGGACTCCGTTCAAAAGGACGATTTCCAGGACAGGAGCCCTTTCTCCTCTGGGATCCCTCTCTTGGAGGAGCAGGAGGAGCAGAAGAACATCTTTCTTCCAGGGAGGCGCCTGTGACCGCTCACGCTGGCCCTGATTCCTGCCATGGCTGTCTCCGCCGCGTACAGTTCGCAAAGTTGGCTTCCCCACTCACCGCTGCTCAGGCAACTCTGGCAGAAGGCCCCCTCTCTGCAGCCTCCCAACCCTGCTCCCTGTCAGCACCCACACTTTCCAAGCATTGGGTCTATTGATTGCGCCCCCCCCCTTTAATGCCTTAATATATATTCACGGCCGGCTTGAGTTACTGCTGCCGCGGGGCCGTCATTTCCCCTTTTCCTGAGTTTCCAGCGCTTCATAAAAACTGCAGGGAAATGTGGCCTGCTATATAGAATGCTATATAGAAGGGGGGTTCTCTGCTCAGTCCCCCCCCACACAGATTCCCCCCAGCAGCAACTGAATTATGAATAAAAGATGAATAGGCAAAAAAGAGAGAGAACCCATCACTGAGCGATTATTGCTCCTGTAGGGTGAGATGTGGCCCGGATGGGCCCCGATTCCTACCACCCCAAGAATGAGTGGTGTAAAGATGGCCCAGTCTGGCTTGACTGGATCAGGAAGGATGCCACCCCTCCCCCAATGCCCCCACCCACCCCACACATTTCCTTTTATTCCCACGGCATTGTCCGTATAGAACTACTTTTTTTTGTCTCCAGAAGTGTCCGTCCGCTGATCACGCTGTCCAAGTGGATTCAGCAGCGATCCCGTAACGGCACTGTGTGGCCGTAGGGTGAAATCGCCACCACACAGCTCTGACCACCTCCCGTTTGCCCGCTTGGGACAGACGAATCTCTCAATCCAGGTTTCTCTCCAGGCCTGGAGCTCATTTCGTCTGGTCCCCGGTATCAATTTGCATTTTAAAAAAGAAAGGAAGAGAAGCCTGCGCCAAAGTTTGCAGCGTTTAACGCACACAATTTGGCTAAAGCCATTTTGTCTTAAGAAAATGCATTCTTGAACCTTTTCATGAATATCTTTGCGCATACCTTTGTTTGGACTGGAGAATTGCACCACAAGATTCGGAGGTTTAAAATTCAGAGTGAATGAAAGATTTGCTAGCGCGAGTGTGGCCCTCCTGGGCTCGTCACGGCCGTACCAAGAGCCATGGTGTCGCCCGGCCTCCTCGGAGCCTCCTTATGTTGACCTCTCATGCCACAGCCTTGGCCGATCCTGCGTGGGCCTGCCACAAGCCTTGCTGCCATGAGCGGCTCTCCTTATCCGGCTCCCCCACAATGCACCACTTTGGCCAGGGCCTGTCAGCCCCTGCCTTTGACGGCGCACCACAAAAGCCGTGATCCCAGCGTCCCATCCCAGCTGTGCTGTTCTTGCCTGCCCTTTGCTTGATGCAGGCAGGGCCACGGGGAACAGGGAAGCAAGGAGGTGGTGGTGGGGGTCTCGTCACTGTCATTGCTATCCCACCCCCCGGAATTCAGAGTGGCGAATTGCCACAGCATGATGGACAGCTGTCTGTCTGGGGCTGGGAGCCCGGGCGATGCAAGAGATGCTTGGCATCAGCTTTTGTCTCCTGGCGTGGGATGGGACGACATTGGGGGAACTGAGTCTATAGCAAAGGGAGCGGGGTGGGGTGGGGAGCCTCCTTAAGCCAGGCTGGCCCCCCTCTCTTTCCCTCCACTCCCAGCTGCCACCTCTGGATTTGTATTTAAGGGTCGGATCCTGTGAGATGCTTCATAGCTGCTCCACAACCTTTCTTCCTGTGCTTTTGTGGCTCCGCCTAACAAAATCTCAGTCTGGTTGTTCTTGTTGTTGTTGTTGTTGTTGTTGTTGTTGTTGTTGTTATTATTATTATTATTATTATTATTACTAAATTAAAGGCTAATAAATCAGTAATGACCCCCTTCTCTATGTCTAAGAAAGACGAATTTGTCAAAAAAAAACTCCTTCAAAAAAACTCTTCATCTTCCCGTGTGACAATCAGTTGTCCACCCTGTCTCAGTGTGTGTGTGTGTGTGACACACACACACACACACACACAATATTGAGAAAGAGAGAGGGAAGCAGACCTTGGGGAAGCTCCCCTCCCACTTCCTTGCCATCTTAATCAGAGCGCCTTCCTCTCCATTGAAGTATCATCAATATTTCAGACTTGCACAGCCCTGGTTTTCTTTTTCCTTTTTGATTTTTTTTTCTCCCTTTCTAGAAAGACGTGCAAGGTTTGAAGGGCCCGGCTCGCTCTTCCCCTGCTCAGTTATGCAGAACAATTTATCTTTTTTTAAAAAATAAAATAAAATAAACCAGACTGCTCAGGAGCACAAAGTGAAGCCCAGGGTTCCCTCCCTTCCGTCAGCTCCGCGGGTTCTAGGCCGGGACCCTCCCTGTCTTGCGCGAAGGTGTCCTCATCCCGAGCGAGAGAGGCAGGCAGGTGGGAGAGGCCCAGTTTATCTGAGCGACTGGAGCGACCGTGGCTGCCTGTGGAACAGGCCCTCTTCACCGGGTAGCGGTGGGCAGCCTCCTGGCCGGTTCCTCCGTTCCGAGCCCACTACCTGGGCCATGTTGAGTCCTTTGTGTCCTGAGGCAGTCCAAGCCATGGAAGAACAAGAACACTAGAACCCGACCAGGAACCGAGTGGGAGCTTTTAACTTCAGCTATAGGTGGTATATAAATGTAATAAATGATAATTATAATAATAATAATTAGTTTTGTTTCTGGAAAAGAAAAAGAACAACCTCATATGTTGCCATCCAAAACCCTGCATGCTAGTAGAGGGAGTTTTGCCCTATCGGGGCTACTCTGAAACAGGCCCTGCTATGCATTTTGCGCTACTTTGACCCCATAAAAAGCGGATGCTTAGCTGGGTTTTCTGCGATGGTTGGGGTGCGCACATAAGGATCGAGGCATGCGAAGAAGCCCCACCAGGCGTGCTGGACTACAACTGCTATTATTCCCGTCTGTCCTGGGAATGATGGGCGTTGTAGTCCCAAGACATCTGGGCAGGTGGGGGGACAGCAAAAGAGTGGGGCTGCAAAGGCCTCGCTCACCCGGCCCGCCTCTCTCTTTACAGTTCCCCCCGAAGACCCCGTGATCGATGGAGCCCCTGAGATCCTGCTACGGGCGGGCACACCGCGCAACCTCACGTGCCGGGCACGCAACGCCAAGCCCGCGGCTGCCATTGTCTGGTTCCGGGACGGGATGCAGCAGTCAGAAGCTGCCACAAGCACAGTACGGCCACGTCCAGCCATTTCGGCTCCTGGGTGTGGGGAGAGGGTTTGGCCGACCTTCCCTTATTGCCGGCCCGGGGCTGCCTTGTGCCTTCTTTGGAAGGCTCTGACCTCCACCCTGGCATGGTTGGCGTGAGGCAGGGCTCAGGCCGGCGAGGCGCCCTCTCGGATGAGTGCGGAAGCTCTTTGCGGAAGCACCCTTCCGCTGGTCATTTGATTGCTCACGCCGTTCGCTTATGCTCCTCCCTCGTCAATTCCTGAGCAGTTTATGAGGTGGCGGCATTCATTCTGACGACCTCGTCAGGTGCTGAGCAGGCAAATTTGGAAAGGATGGCTCGCACAGTGACGTTGAGTTGCCTGCCAGAACCGCCTTGCCCATGCTGGCTGGGGATAATGAGGTTTGTAGTCCCACACATCTGGACAGCACCGAATTGGGGAGGACTGGAGGAAGTGCTTGTATTAAAAACAATACACAAACTTTAATAATATAAAAACGGGCACCTTTTTAGTCCGTTTAAAGGATTCTGAACCCCTTTAATCTAAACTGTTGGTGCAGCCCTGAGACATCCTGACCGGGGGCAAAGTCCCTTGTCCCGCGTCTTCACGTTGCTGGGTCTTCTCTTCTGTGGCCCCTCCAGGAAGTGTTGCCAGATGGGAAGCGGGAGACCACCGTGAGCCACCTGCTGATCAATCCCACCGACCAGGACATCGGCCGGGTGTACGTTTGCCGCTGCACCAACGACGCCGTCCCGGCTGGCAAGGAGACCTCCGTCACGCTGGACGTGCACCGTGAGTGGCACTTTTGCCTCGCTCTTCTTGCCGGGCTTTGCCGTTCCGCATGGGGCCCAAAGGCGCTGCAAGGGGGCTCTTGTTCAAGATGGCGCCACCCTAGGGGACTTGGGCTGGCGCCATTTTGAAGGCTGTTCCTGAGCCATCAGAGAAAGAGGAGGGGGGCGGTGCACGTGGGGGGAGGGTTTTTTTTTACACACAGACGCCCTACTTGTCCAACCCAAGGTAGGGATATTTTTCTTCTCAAAAGTGTAGGCAACGCAGCACCCTCCCAATGTTTTGGACTACAACTCCCATTATCCCCAACTATCAGCCGCCGTGGCTGAAGCCAGTGTGAGCTGTAGTCCAAAACTCCTGGAGGGCGCTGGGTTACCTGCTCCACGGCTGAGTCACCTCTCCGCCCCTGGGGCGAACCTGGCCCAGGGATGAGGAAGGTGGGGTGGCGGCTTCTTCTTTGTGCTCCCGTGGCTCCCTCCCAGTGACCGCCCTTTTTCCTTCCCACGTGCCAGACCCTCCCACGGTGACGCTGTCCATCCAGCCGCAGACCGTGCAGGAAGGGGAGCGGGTCACCTTCACCTGCGTGGCCACCGCCAACCCGGAGATCAAAGGCTACAGGTGAGTTGGGTGCAGGGGCGGGGTGGGGGAGGGGCATCTGCGCGGGAGGGAGGGAGGGAAGCCCCAGGCCAGTGGTGCTCTTTTGCCACCCCTGTTCCTCTGTCGTCTTCCCTCCCGACACGGGTCTGACGCCGCTTCCTTCCCCTCGGCACCCCCCCCCCCAGGTGGGCTAAAGGCGGCATGGTCATCGAGGATGCCCAGGAGAGCAAATACGAGACGCAGGTGGATTACACCTTCTTCACGGAGCCCGTCTCGTGCGAGGTGCACAACGATGTGGGCAGCACCAACGTCAGCACCCTGGTGGACGTGCATTGTGAGTGGCTGGTGGTGGTGGTGGGGCCGGAGGGCTTCCCTGGCGCTCTGGCGTGCCTCTCTGCCAAGAATCGACAACAGCCTCCCCCAGGTTTTGGACTTCAACTCCCATCAGCCCCAGCCAGCATAACATGAGAGTGGTAGTCCAACACATCTGGAGGGCACCAGGTAGAGGGAAGGCTGAGGACAGGTTAGCAATGCCTCCTTCCTGGTGGCCCCCACAGCCATTTCCCCCTCCCCGCTGCCACTGGTGTGTGACTTTGTGCAGGAGTGGTGCAGATCCACTGGAGAGCTGGTCTGTCCTTCTGAGCCACCTTCGCCCCATCCCAGATTTTTACCCCCATCCCCCGTTTTAGGCACTGAGTCAGGAGCTCAGGTTTCCCTCGGGCAGGATGTGTGTGGGGGGAGAGAGAGCGGTTAGCTGTCCGCACCGTCTCTCAGCAGCCCTCTCTTCCCGCTCTCCCCCTCTGTCAGTTGCTCCTCGCATCGTGGTGGACCCCAGGCCCACGACCACCGACATCGGCTCGGACGTGACGCTGACCTGCGTGTGGGCCGGGAACCCTCCCCTCACCCTCACCTGGACCAAGAAGGAATCCAACATGGTCAGTCTGGCTCTCTTCCTTCCTTTGTGGATTGTGGGGCGTTGCCCTTGTCCACGACCAGGACGAAGCCTGCTGGCCCTTGCAGCACCACGGAGAGCTCCACGCCAGCTCCTGGCCTGGGGAAGGCGGCTCTCCAAGGCTGGATCCCCGACCCTTCCCCAGGCTCTACAGCTGCTTAAGGGAGAGGGGGGGGGCTTAAGCCAAAGGCCTGATGGGGAAAGGGGGTTTTCATGGGGGTGTGTGGCTCCCTACGGGAACCGAGTGAGACGCTCCCCGGCTTCCCGTGGCCTTCGGGGGGGCCCTCCCTCCCCCCTTCTCTCTCTCCCTCCCTCACATCGCCCTCTGCTTGTGTCCCCAGGTGCTGAGCAACAGCAACCAGCTGTATCTCAAGTCCGTCACGCAGGCAGACGCAGGGCAGTACGTCTGCAAGGCCATCGTGCCGCGGATTGGGGTGGGAGAGCGAGAAGTCACCCTCTTTGTCAACGGTGAGTGAGGCGGCTGGGGTGTGCAGAAGGCCGATGGCTCTCCCAGAGTCCTCTGGGGCTGTGAGGGATGTGCTCCTGGTGCCTCCGTGGATGAGAAGGAGAAGAGCAGGGCTACAGCCACCGTCCTGCGCATCAGGATCTGTCTAGTCCAGTATTTCTGACACTGACTAGCAGCATTCTTTCCTCTCCCTGCCTGGAGATGCTGCCTGCCGGGGATTTATCTTGGGACCATTGCCTGCCAAGCAAGGCTCTGCTCTGAAGCATTGGGCCGCCCCCTAAACATAAAGCAGGATTCCAGTCCTCATGGTTCCGAATCAAGGGCTCAGTATTGTCTACCCCAGGTGGGATTGAACCTCACACCAAATCTGGCGTGCGTTGGGGTCCCCGTCAGCTTTTTTTGGGTTTTCCCAGATGACCACATCTCTTTTCCCCAATCGTTGGCTGGTTCCCCACCTTTCCCCCATTCTAAAATGCGGAACCGTTTCTCCTAAGGCGTGGTTACGGGCAGGAAGCGCGAGACGCCCAATTAGCGGGTCTTGCGTATCCATTGGGCTCTGAAATCACCCATCCTTCAAAGGGAGGCTTGGCATTTCCCCCCTCTGCATGCAAAGAGAGGTTTGTGTTTGTCGAAGGAGGATCGAGGCAGTGGAGTGGGGGGCGGGGAGGGAACCCAGTTAAACAGCTAAAAGCACTAAGACGGTGATGAATAAGAAGAAGCCAGGTCCCCTGCAGGGTGCGTTAGCAGCGGGAGCCGATCTACGGATTTCGAATTGTAAGCTCTTCCTGACGGAGCAGAGCTCAATTCCCTAAT
This sequence comes from Elgaria multicarinata webbii, assembly GCF_023053635.1. Taxonomy (NCBI): domain Eukaryota; kingdom Metazoa; phylum Chordata; class Lepidosauria; order Squamata; family Anguidae; genus Elgaria; species Elgaria multicarinata. The sequence goes on along the minus strand of NC_086191.1, from coordinate 16,210,199 downwards.
CCTCCTCATTAGCAGAGCCGGTTTTTTAGAACGTATCAGGTGCCTGATCGCTTGTCATCGGCTGCTCACCTTGACAAGACAGGTAGGGGCGTGGTCTGTTACCAGGAAACTGAGACCCCCAACGAGATGGGCAGGTGGGTCGGGGCTGGACAGGCTGAAGCGTGAATTGGGAGGTTCTGAGTTTGAATCTTACCTCTTCTCAAAGGCTTATTAGGTGGCCTTGAAGCTGAAAGAACATAAGAAGCGGCTTGCAGGATTAGACCGTTTAGTCCGGCCTCCTGATTCTCACAATGGCCCACCACTTCCCCAGCAAAAGGGAATTGGACGTAGAGGCCTGCAGAGTTGCCCACCTCTGTCTTAGATGGCCTAAATATTCAAAGGTTCAAGTCATTAATATCGCTAATACTCAAATGTAACATCTCAAAACGCTATGAAAGCTCCACATGTTCCAAAATCTTAATTCTACAGCAGTGGGATACCAGAGCGTTTCTGCAGGGAGAGTTTTGACATAAAACGTCGCCTTCTCTCTCCTGAAACTCCCTCCTTTTCACCAGGGCCCCCCATCATTTCTAGCGAGTCCGTCCAATACGCGGTGCGTGGCAACCCGGGGAAAGTGGAGTGTTTCATCGGCAGCACGCCCCTGCCGGACAAAATCGTGAGTCTCTCCTTTGTGCCTGTGGAAGCGTGTAAACACGGGCTGTCCGATGTGTTGGGAAATATCCCTTTGGGTTAGGAACGCAAGGAGAAATGAGGACTGCGGCCTGTTGCACGCCTCGCATCCCAAATGGGGACTCTTAGCTTGGCCCTTGGGTTTGTTGCTCCTTAGTTCTCCACTCTCTAAGAGCAGCTTTTTCTTCTCCCACCCGGCTTCTGCTCTCCTCCTTCAACGCTCCAAGGCTTGGGGCTGGAAAGAGAATGTTTTGGAGAAGGGAACTCTGGAACGGTACACGGTGGAGCGCAGCAACACCGGCAACGGAGTGCTTTCTACCTTGAGCATCAGCAGCGTGATGGAGGTGGACTTCCAGACCCGCTTCAACTGCACGGCCTGGAACAGCTTCGGGCCTCGGACGGCCATCATCCAGCTGGAAGAGAAAGGTACGGGGAGGTCCCAGCTCCTACACTGCTCCTGTGAGCCACGGCAACCGCGCTGAAATGGCACGGGGCCGTGTTTTCTTCCGTTTGTTCCTCAAGGTGCATTTAGGTCTGGGGTGCAGGACAAAGACCCACTGTACACACGCAATAGAATTGCTTGACGCATAACAAAGAGTGAAACGCGCACACGATGCACACACTTCCATCAAACCATCAGTGAGTGTGCACACTGGAGAACGGTATTTCAGACTCCAAACTACGGAGTACCAGGTTGTCTCAAAATCCGCTTCTCTTTCTACATCCCAAGGTCAGGCTGAAGGTGGCTCCAAACGTAACATAATTTATCTCACCTACAGTCTCCGCTCCTCTTAGAAACGGATGTTCTACTTAAGCATTCATTTGCGGTAGGAAACAAGACATGATCAACAAACTTTTTACAGGAGCATTGATAAAATAGACTCATCATCAGATTTGCTAGATGTTTCAAAGCTCACTTTTCTTGGAGCAGTAGTATCGCATTTCCCTTGGTCTCCCATTTCCTTGTGTTTTAGCGCTCAAGAATAAAATTAAGAGTTGAAAATGGAAGTTTAACAATACCCCTTGGCCACCCAGTAAACAAATAAGAGAAAGATAACTGAAATTATTTGATTATTGATTGTTTTATTTATTGCATTTCTATACCGCAATAGCTGAAGCTCTCTGGGCAGTTCTCAGAAATTAAGGTGGAAGACTTGGCGAAATATCACTCTGTCTCTTCATTCTCCGCCCTCCCCAATCCTTTTGCAGAGGTTGTGCCGGTGGGGATTATCGCTGGTGCTACCATTGGAGCTGGAATTTTGGTCATCTTCTGCTTCATCGCGCTGGCCTGCTTCCTGTACCGACGTCGCAAAGGAAGTGAGTGGTGGGTGGGTGGGTGGGTGGGTGGAGAGCTGGGGACCCAGGACTGCTTGGAGTCATAGGAAGATCATAGAATCTTAGAGTAGTAGAGTTGGAAGGGGCCTACAAGGCCATCGAGTCCAACCCCCTGCTCAATGCAGGAATCCACCCTAAAGCTTCCCTGATGTATGGTTGTCCAGCTGCCTCTTGAAGGCCTCTAGGGTGGGAGAGCCCACAACCATTGAGCAGGGGGTTGGACTAGATGGCCTTAGAGGCCCCCTCCAACTCTACTATTCTAGGATCCTAGGATTCTAATTAGGTCTCTGAAATGCCTGGGAGAAAAGAAAGCTCTTTGCTTGGTGCCCACGTCAGTGCCAGGTGAACCACCACCGAGAAGGCCTGCTTTCTTGTAGCCTCCCAGCTAGCTTTCTTTGGCAGGGGCATTGGAGGATGGCCTCCGAAGATGACCTAAGGGACCAAGCAGGGACGTGCAGGAGGCACCTTTAGGTCCCAACCCACCAGTGGCTTTAGAGGTCACCAACAACATTTGGGATTGTGCTGAAACACTACAGGCCTTTAAGAAGAATTCCCCACGGTTTATTTATGTATTTTTTTGACCTGTGCCCAGCCTTTCTACCCCCAAAACGGCTTAGAATCACTAATAAAACTGGATTTTATTCATTAATAAAACAACTGCGTTAAACACAATTAAAAACAATGCAAACTTCCACTCCGCGCTTGACCCAGGGAACCACCCCTCCCCTTGATGAAAATGACAGCGGCCGTTCGGCTCTTCTCTTTCCAGGCCGTAAAGACGTGACGTTGCGGAAGCTGGACATCAAGGTGGAGACGGTGAACCGGGAGCCGCTGACGCTGCACACGGACCGCGAGGAGGACACCGCCAGCGTCTCCACCGCGACGCGCGTCATGAAGGCCATCTACTCGGTGAGCTGCCGCCCGAGTCTTCCCTTTCCCACCTGGGTGTCCTCTGGGAAGACCACGAGATGGAGGAGGAGGGACCATGGCTGGCCATCGCCTCCTCTAGCACAGGGGACAGGAAGGCTGCCTCATATCCTTCCTCTGCCAGGAGCCAAGGATTGGTCAGGCCCCTCCGTATTTGACCTGGCCGTTGGCTGAGGGTTGCTGAGGGCTCTTGACCAGCCTGGATGTCAGACCATCGCCTTGCTTTGCATTTATTGCCCTCTAGGCTTCGGCAGGTGGCCACGCCTCTTTCCCTCGGTCCCGCCCCTTTCCCCCTGACCACCAATCATTTCACACATGTGCAGTAACCCCCCCCCCCCCGGCCCCTCTCTAAAAGGTGTGAAATGCCCCCCTCTCCTAAGGCTCAGTTACTCAAGGAAAGAACTTTGAGCTCATGTTTTTGGCCTCTCCCCCTTTGGCCATGCCCATCTCTGGAGATGGAGCTTCTCTGGGACTGAATTGGTCCCTTCGGCTGGAAAGAGGTTCAACACCCTCAGCTTACCGGGACGCCTGGACTAGCTGAGAGGGCGACGGAACCCCATCACCTGAGCCACGTCGATTGGAAAAGGAGCCAGTCCCCTCGGATCCGCCCCTGTGTGGGCATGTAGCTTAGCTGTGGGTCTTGGTTTGCAGGATACAGGGAGGAAAGGGGCAGGAGTCACCAGACCCTAGGAAGGGCGTTGCAGGATCAGGAACACAGGACGGGGACCAGGAGGAATTCAAACTCTTAGCCTCACTGTCCTTCTGGGTACAAACGCAAACTTGAACCACTTCTGCACAACGTTCCAATAAGAATGATAGGTGTGGGTGGGGTGGGGTGGGGGCTCTTCTGGTCGAAAGAACCCCCACCGAATGATAGCCCCCAAACCCTCACATACCTGAGCTCCAATCATTTGTACCCCTCATCAGTCATTCAAGGATGACGTGGATCTGAAACAGGACCTCCGCTGTGACACTATTGACACGCGGGAAGAGTATGAGCTGAAGGTAAGATGAGTGTGTGTCTGTGGGGTGGGGGGAGAGTGAGCATGGCCCAGAGAGTTGTGCATGCATGCTCATGTTCACCGAAACACCCCTTCTTGGTGGGTTCTGGGCTGTGGGTTGGCCACCACGGTCATAAGACAGTTCCCAGTCCAACACTCTCACCACTGCACCACACTGCCTCTCCGCGGTTCCTCGACCTGTGGGTTCCTTCTCCCTTCCAGGACCCGACCAACGGCTACTACAACGTCCGTGCCCACGAGGACCGGCCCTCTTCCCGCACGGTGCTCTACGCCGACTACCGCAACCCTGGCCCAGCCCGCTACGACGCCCGGCCCTCCTCCCGCCTCTCCCACTCCAGTGGCTACGCCCAGCTCAGCACCTACGGCCGGGCCCCCGCCTCAGAGTACAGCGGCGACCCGGTCCCCGGACCCGCCCCGGGCGCCGTTGCCACCGCCGAGACGGCCAGCCAGCTCTCCTACGAGAACTTCGCCGGCCACACGCCCTTCTCGGCCAGCGCCGGCTACGCCACCTACCGCCTGGGCTACACCCAGCCCCCGCCGCCGGCCCTGGACAGAGCCACCTACGACACCTACGACCCGCTGGGCAAATACACCACAGCCACTCGCTTCTCCTACACCTCCTCGGACTACGGGCAGCGTTTCCAGCAGAGGATGCAGACCCACGTCTGAACCGCGGCCTGGGCGCTGGGGTGGGGGTGCAGGTACCTCATGACTGCCCCCTGATATTCAGGGGCTTTTTTCCAACCTCCCCCCTTGCCCAGCTGGAGGACGGACACACCAGGGGTGCTCCGTGGCACCAAATGCCCCCTCGCCCCCAAGGCGATGTACACGCGGCCCTGATCCGCTTTGTCTGCTCCTTTTCTGAGCGTTTTTCTGCCGCTTCCTGATTTCTTCCTTCCGACATGCTTGTACGAAGTGTGTCCTCCTTCCCTCTAACCCGAGGCAAGGCAGGTTTGGGGGTGAGGATTGGACATTACGGAGCAGGGGCTCTGTGGGGCTGGACCTCTTCTCCCCCCTGCCTAGATCTTGCCCGGGCAACTCCTCTTCCGGATGTGTGTGTGTGCGGGGCGGGGGCATCTTAGCCCCGGGTAACGTATCAGGTTGAGAGAGATCAATCGTGCTGGAGAGTTTAATCCCCCAAGAAGATCCCAAGGAAAGAGGGACAATCACAGGAGAGAGAGAGAGAGGTGGAACCCTGTATCTTGTGGACTAGGAACTTGAATCCACCACCCAGTAGTTTTTCTGTCCCACCTGCAGGGAAATACCATGGACAGGGCCCCTTTTGGGGACTCTTCTTCCATCGTGCTCACAAAGACCTGCCCTTGTAGTCTCCAGTTAGGCTGAGGCCTCCAAGGGGGTCTGCTGGAGAAGCCCCCACGGTCCAGCTTAGCCAGGCCTCCCTGCCTTTGACGCAAGCCCATATCATGGCGCCAGGATGGGCACGGATGTTTCCGCACCCCACAGCGCCTGAATGCCCTCCCGGTCCAGGTTCTGGCCACCTCGGGGGGCAGCTGTGCAGCACGAGGCCTGAGAGAAACCAACTCCAGGCTCTCTCACCCCCCCACCCACCCCGCCACTGGCCTGCCCCAGCCTTCCCCCAAATCCAGAGGCCCACGATTGGTTCTAGAGAGAGAGAAAGAGAAGGCAGTGAGCTGCCTTGTTGTACGGCATCTGATCTGCTCCTGAGAAGAGAGTTGTTGTTGAGCAGGGGGAGGGGAAGGGCGGAAGAATGGGGCTTGGTGGGGGGAGACAGAGTGGGGCAGGGAGGGGCTCTGAGAGGTCTCACATTGCTGGCTCTCCGAAGGCCCTACTGAGGCCTCCATGCCAGCCTGCAAGCATCTCTTTTTGTCCCTCGCCATGAGGACTAGAAACTTTAAGGATCTTTTAAAGAATACAACAAAAGCCAAGACTCTTGGGATGCTGCAGGGTCTGCATTGCTGGTCACCCAAACTCAGCCTCCCCCCTCCCTCCCCACCCCTGGAGGAAGCCGGTCCCATTTGGCATTCCTCACCCCACAACCACGCCACTTCCCTCTTGCACCAGGGGCTGAGATGCTGCTCGTGGAGGCGGCCTTGAAAACAAGAACTTTGTTCGGGGGCGAATGAATGCCACGGCTTGGGGGCCTTGGAGGTGGTTCTTTTTTAATGGGAGGGTCATGCTGGAGAGTGACGCCTTGAATGTTTGTGCTAGAAACCAGAGACGCCCCCTCTCCTCCTCCTCCTCCTCCTCCTCCTCCTCCTCCTCCTCCTCCTCCTCGGCCACTTCCCTAAAACTAGCAGCACCCTTTCCCCCTGCGTCCGTGGAGAACTTGGCCATCCCCACGTCGTGGCGCTGAGAGCAAGGACGGGGCTGGTCAAGGGCTCCTGCCCGCTCTGTCCACTTCCTCTCCGTCCGAAAGATCAGCCGGTTCATGCGTGTCTTCCCTCCCCAGAACCCCCCAGGACCGCCAATCTTTTGCACGTTTGGATGCATAGGGTTGGGTTAAAGCTATTCTCCCCCCCCACCCCCCGAAGTGTGTGTATGTATATCTCTATATCGATTTCCCTGCCCTTGGTCTCTCCCTCTTCCTGTGCCTTAAAACTCTCGGCTTGACGTGACCACGGAGACCACCGAGCGCAGCTGCCGCCCGTGGTCCGATGATAGGCAGAGCGCCGTGGAAGCAACAGGGCGCCTCCGCCTGGTGGTTTGGGAGGGAGGGGAGAGGGGGGCCACCCGTCCCTCCCCTCCCCAATGCCACCCCCTCTTGGCACAGTTCATATCTCAGGGGAACAGTGGGCTGCGTAGGAGGCACAAGTTAGGGACTGACGCGAAAAAAACCCTTCCTCTCTCTCTCTCTCTCTCAGTCTCTCTCGGTCTCTCTCGGTCTGTCTGTCTCTGCAAGCGTGGGAGATGGGAGGCCTGTCCAGGTGCTAATGGACCTCCACTCCCAGCCAACGTAGCCAATGATGAGAGTGGATGGGAGTTGTAGTCCAGAAATCCCCAGGGGAAACCTTTCCCCATCCCTGCCTTTAAGGGTACCTCCTCTCTTTTGCCACGTTTCCGGTACGGTCGCCAAACCTTGACGTTTCAGAGGGGAGGGGGGCAGCAATGGCCTTTGGAGCTGCTCACGCGCACAGGGGCAGTGTGGGGTTGGGGTGGGTGGGGCGTGCCTTGCTCTAAAACCTTTATTTTGGCAAGTGATGACTGTGAGCTCCAGATAACATGGGGGGGGGTCTCTCTGTTATTTTACGCCCCCTTCACTCCCCCTTCTCCAAGTAGCAGGAAGTCCCCAAAAGAGGGCTCACACAGGGCCAGCTTCCTTGGGAGGGAAGAGAGCGTTGGAGACGTCACAGGCCCTGTTCAGACGACATGCTAAGAGCCAGGGCGGTTCAGCATTTTGAGCTAAGCAGGATGGCTGAGTGCGTCGTGTAAACCATTCCTTACCATAGTGGTTACGAAACCACGGTTTAAACCTGCTCACTAACCATTTTCTGCAAAAGCGTTAGTGGCCTAGCCGTGTCTGGTACCCTCCAGTCTGTTGGACTACAACTTCCAGTATCCCCAGTAAGCGCTGTTGGCTGGAGAATGCTAGGGGTTGTAGTCTCAACACATCCAGGGTTGGGGAAGGGCACGGTCACAGCACTGCCCCGTCCTTGAATACATGAGCACAATCCGCGTGTCCTCCTGGCTGGAGGAAGCTGGGGTGTGTGTGTCCAGATTTGGGGTTGACGTGTTCCCTCGCCTACTCCAACCCCGAATCTCCACCACCGAGTCCTCCATTCTGCCACCGTTCTCTTAAACACAAGCACAAAATAAGACGGGGAAAATACGGTGCAAAAACAGCGGCCACCTTCTCCGCCCTGAGCGTCTGGGTCAAACGCGAGGGCTGCTGTCCTCTACCCATTTCCCTGTGAGTAAGCCCCATTTAGCTCAATGGGATTACTTCTGAGTCAAGACAGATAAGGATTGCGTGGCAAAGCGAAGGGATAAACCTTGGCAAGAGAAATGGGAGCTCCCAGATGTGGCTGAACTACCACTCCTATTGGCCCCAGACACCACGGGATGGTAGGAGTTGCAGTCCACCGACATCCGGAGGCCCACACACTCCTTGTTCCTGGGATGAGTCCGGAGAAGAGTCCCTCTACCTACAAGGTGGGAATATGTCGGCGTTGCCCAACCTGCTGCCCCCTGGATGGGTTGGGACTGCAACTCCCATTCTTCCCAGCCTGGGAAAGATGGGAGTTGCAGTCCTAGATGCACCAGGTTTGGGAAGGCTGGGGTATGCAGCAGGCCGTTGTGAAAGGTTTCCAGAGCTGGCGTCGTTCCGTTCTCGGCTGCCCTGCGTGGGATCGCCCTCCTCCGCTGGGCCGTCCTCGCGGCTCCCAGTGCCATCCGCAACAGTCACGCTGCCCTTTGGGCCACCAGTTCGGAGCTCTGGAGAAGCTCAGCACATCCGGTGGAGCAAAAGCGCCCTGCTGCCGGGAGTTCCATAGCACACGGAATCCGGGGCGGGAGGGGGGCAGGAACGGCGCCACGTCTGCTGCTTCACAACCACGCCAGCTCCCTGGTTGGCGTTGCCATAAACCCAGAGCTTGAGCAATAAATATGGGTCAGAGCCGTCGCATCGGGACCCTTCCAGCTCCGTGAGTCCGCAGGGCGAGAATGTGGGAGGGTTTACAACTTCTCTCCGCCCAGGTGATTTCTCCCTCCCTCCTACCCCCTGCGTTTTTCACCCCCCCTCCCTTGCCCTTGGAGACATATATCTGTGAATTGTCCCTCACTCCCCCACCTTCCTTTTTTTTATTTGAGTTTTTTCTCTCTCTCATTCTTTTTAAAAAAATATTATGTACTATATTTTTAGTCTTAAACACGATATATTATATATATTTAATTTTTTATATATATAAAGTTAAATGTAAAAAAAACGAGAGAGGAAGAGTCTCTTGTCTTTATTTTTTGTGGAGGTGAAGCTATGGGGTGGGGGGAGCAGGTGGCTGGGAGATCCCAGTGCAGGGGGGCAGAGGAGGAGGGATGGCTGGAGCCCCTTCCTTCCGACCAAACATTCCACCAGCCCCACTTGGGAAAGGCTCCTGCAGTCCAGCCAGGAGGGATGGCTGGAGCCCCTCCTTTCCGACCAAACATTCCACCAGCCCCACTTGGGAAAGGCTCCTGCAGTCCAGCCAGGCCCTCTGTGGGTCTGTCAACCACCAATCTCACGCAATCTGTGTCCCAGCCTGGTCTTCATGCTGCTGAGTCCTGGGCAGGGCACTGGTGGGGGATCGCAGGGGCTCTCAACAGGCCCAGGAATGGCAAGCCACTGGTCATGTTGGTGTGTAACATGAAGCCAGGATATAACCCTATGCTTGCCCCTGTTCCCTCCCCACAGGGCCTGGAGGAGAAACAGACTGTGATTTGGTTTCATTTTCTGATTCCTGGCTTCTTGTTACGTGTGGTCCAGGAATCATGGTTTAAGACAAACACTATAGTTGGTGAAACAAGTCCGCAAAACAAGCTGGGATTTGTTGTTAGCTTGTTTAACAACTGACTAGATCAGAAGTTTTCGCCTACAACTCCCATGATCCATCACCATTGGCTATGCTGGTTTAGGGACAATGGGATTTGTGGCCCTCCAGATGTTTTGGCCTACACGTGGACTAGAGTTTATTTTAAACCAAGGATTCTGCATTCCTGCATAACAATAAGCCAGGAATGGGGGGCGGGGAGAGAAACCCACTCACCTGCTCCTGAACAGGAGAAAAGCTCTAAACCAGCCTTCCCTAACCTGGGGATGATGGGATATGTGGTGCCGAACTATAGAAGGCTGGTCTAGACTTTGTGCCTATTGCCTGCCCCAAATCCACCCCTGATCTTCTCTGGGGCCTTCGCAGCCTCCTGGAACACCAAACTTTTAATTGAGCCGTGCCAGGACCTCAACGCCCCAGCCAACGTAACCGTTGTGTAGTAGGCTAATCTTCCGTCCCGTTGTGTGCCAACACACCGGCCTCGCTCCACTGACCTAGTTCATGAAAGCTTTTAGCAATTTGCTGATGCCAGTGGGGAGACCGAGACACACACACAAACACCAACACACAGGCACACTCGCGTACACAAGAGCTTTTGTGAACCGCTGGGCTCCGAGGCGTCTGTGCTCAGGCAAGCTGCCGGCTTAATGATTTGGTCTCTTTACAAATGTAGCACATTACGCTGTGTGTTTGCATGCCTGGTTTATTATGCATGAGCCAAGTAATTTGCTTGCTGCTCTCGGGACCCTTCAGGAAAACAAAAAAGGAGTTTTGTCAATCTTTAATGGCCTTTGTTGACGGGCGGGAGCGATGGAGAGAGAAGGAGAGGCAGAAAGGTGAATGGAGAGACGGGAGGGAGGGAGAATACGGAGGAGGAGATAAATAGCTGTGTGTGATGATGATGAGCAGGTTGAGAGAATCTCGGAAACGGGGAGAGATGGATGGAGAGGGACCCTTAACGCAGCGGAGGAGGAGGAGGGTGAGGAGCAAAAATGAGGGCTGCAGGCAAAGGATGGAGAGAGAAAGCAGAGGGAAAAAGCGTATTGGGGAGCAAAGAGATGATGGATGGGTACGCAGCAGGCTGGCTGGATGGAAGGCGGCAGGCAGAATATTGGATTAATATCAGAACTGAAGACAAATGGACCACACAGCTCTCCCCGCACCCCCTTTTACAAAAAAGAAGGAAGAGAGGGAATTAATAGTGCAAAGATGGAGAGGGTTATGACAAAGTAGGGACACAGGTGGAGATTTTTGCTGGAAGAAGCCACCGAGGCAGAACGCTTCTAACGGGCCTGGCAGAATATTCATTTTGCCTGCTTACCAGGCCTGTGGAACTTTTCAAGTCACGCTTAGAGTTTCTGGGCTCGGCGGGGTGGGGGTGGGGGTGGGGGGCAGTCAGCATTGTGGAGGTAACCCCAGAGGCCCTAGTGGCAATGGCAGGCTGCGTATAGAGGTGCAGAGACAGCTGGGATCATGGCCTTTTGTGGACTGACAGCCTTCCCCATGCTGCTGTGAATGTTGGGCCTTGTTACCTTTCCAACTGACACCAGTTTGGGATGGCAGGATTAGAGATAGAATCAGAATAGTAGAGTTGGAAGGGGCCTAGAAGGCCATTGAGTCCAACCCCCTGCTCAATGCAGGAATCCACCCTAAAGCATCCCTGACAGAGGGTTGCCCAGCTGCCTCTAGGGTGGAAGAGCCCACCACTTCCCTAGGTAACTGGTTCCAGTGTCGTACTGCTCTAACAGTCAGGAAGTTTTTCCTGATGTCCAGCCAGAATCTGGCTTCCTTTATCTTGAGCCCGTTATTCCGTGTCCTGCACTCTGGGAGGATCCAGAAGAGATCCTGGCCCTCCTCTGTGTGACAACCTTTTTAGTACTTGAAGAGTGCTGTCATGTCTCCCCTCAATCTTCTCTTCTCCAGGCTAAACATGCCCAGTTCTTTCAGTCTTTTATCCCATTCCACGTTTAATCCTTGCATAACTCAGGAGCAGCAGGTGCTAAAACCAAAGAAACACTTTTCCTCCTCCTTACTCAGATTTAATCAACAAATGGATCCATCTATTAGCACATCTCTCTTTCACTGGGTGATGCCAGCAGTCCTGCTAAAGAGGAAAGGAAGCAATGGGAATGGAAGGTGTCTTTTCCCACCCTGAGGTGCTGCGAAGTCCTGGCCGCTTGGCCGCTTTCCCCATCAGCTAACCTTGCAAGGCTGGCGGCAATGACCCAGGCAGCTGTGTAAACCGCCCAGAGAGCTTCGGCTATGGGGCGGTATATAAATGTAATAAATCAAATCAAATCAGCATCCTCTTTGAATCCAACTCTCCGGCCCAGAGCACCCCTTTTTAAGCGCTGACCCGCCCCACAGATGAGAGAGGCTGGCTTCCATAGGCAGGGAATCTCTGTTTTCCACGCCAGGTGGTTAACATATTCTGGGAGATATATTCTAATTTATGCCAGGATGAAACGGAAAGGGGGTGGGTGGAAGAAGAAGAAGAAAGCTTCCTCGTGGCTGTTCGGGAATCGCTCGCTGCGTTACAGCTCTGCCGCCTGCTTTGGTTCTCTGATGTTCCCCTGCAGACTTCAACAAGGCTACAGCCATTAAAAAAGAAAGCAGGGAGGGTGTTCGCTTTTGATCCCCCGTTTCTTTAAAAAAGCTTCAATTTCAATGTATTTTTGTCCTGCCTTGATTCGACAGGCAGCCCGGGGAGAGCACAGGAGGGGAAAAGGGAAGAGCTGTGAGGTCTGGTTAAGCGGTGACAACGCTGGGAAGTCACACACACACACACACCCCCACTGCAGAGATACAGGCAATCTTTGCAGCTGACCCAGAAGGAGGCAGTGGGTCAGGCTCAAGTGAGAGTCCAGTGTCCCAACTCTGCCGAAGGCGCCTTTGGCCATGGGGAACTGAAACCCTTTCATTGGGATTCACACCTCTTGATCACACAGGGACTGTTCAGGACTGGCCTACCATGAGCCAGGGTGTGAAGCTTTCAAGGAGAGAGCGAACTCTGCACGCCCTAAGTTATCCTGCTGCCTCCAAGTTCAGTGGGGGTTGGGGGGAGGCAGACGCATCTGCCAGTCTGGCCCAGCCCTGGGACTGGCGACTTGTGGGCCTCCAGGTGTTGGTGCGTCATCATCCTCACCGTTTTCCCAAGGTAAGACCCTGTCAAAGCAGCTTGTGGCAACGTCAGAATAATGATGATGATGATGATGATGATGATGATGATGATGATGATGATGTAATGAAATGCAGCACCGTTTTCCGAAAAGGTTCACTCACAATTTCTAATCGTAACCAGATAGTCCTACAAATAGACTAAACATCTCACATTAATTCATATCCAGTTAGATTGCACAGTCAGAGAGCCGGTGTGGTGTAGTGGTTAGAGTGTGGGACTGGGAGAGAGGAGACCAGGGTCCGAGTCCCCCCATTTGGAATCCACTGGGTGGCTTTGGGCCAGTCCTGACTCTCAGCCCGACCTACCTTGCAGGGTTGTTGTGAGGCAAAAAATAACGCAACAATCCTGCAAATCCCACCAGTCCCAGCCAACACAGTCAGTGGTGGTGGAGGAGGAGGATTGGATTTGCAGCCTGACAACATCTGGAGAGCCACAGGGTGCTCACTTGTGGTCTAGCAGACCAGCCTGGCTGCATGGCCAGCTGTTCTCACCCTTCTCCATTCGCTCTAGCACCCTGACCATTGGGATAGACTGTCCCTACACCAGTAAGGAAGGCAGGCGTGCTTCTTCAAACCCCAGGAGCATTACCTGGGCTTACCTGTCCTTATTGACACCTGTTCAAAGTCAGATTAGCCAATAACTCAGTTCAGTTGTTCCTCCCTGCTCCAATGCAGTCAAGGAATGCTGCTTAAAGCCCGCCCTACAGAAGAGAGAACCAATCCAAAGCCAGAGGAGGGCCTTTCCCTCTCCGGGTCTCCTCCCCCTTTCCCCAGAAGGCCTCTGTCCATCAAAGGAGGACAAGTTTGGAAAGAGGAGGGTCCACTTCTGCAGGTAGGTAAAGGCTCAGCCCTGTTATATGTCTCCAGCACGTGGTACTGCAAGCTGGACTGCCTTGAAGTATGGAAGTTAGATTTAGCAATCTTGGCAAATTGCTGCCTACAGAGCTACCCAGAAGTCCCAAGAGATCAGAACCAGGGTGACAGGATTGGTAAAGCAGTTTGTGGGGTGCGGTGTGGTGTGGTGTGGGTGGCAACAGCAAGACCCCCCCCACACACACACACAGCAGACCACTGCACGCACGTGCCTAGAAATCCTTATTCGAAAAACCCAATTAAATTTGCCGGCGCATTCCAGCTCAACGGGATGATCTTAAAACGAATTGTCTGTAAAACGTTTCATTTATTTCATATAGTGCAAAATGGTTGTCGTTATTGCGATGGAACTCCTGGGGGCCGGCAGCGGCGAAGGCCGAAGGGGAACGGCGGCAGATTCTGAGAATGAATTTCCCCTCCTGCCGAATTCTGAATCTCCTTCACACATCGTGCCATCGCTGTCGCCTTTTGCAGAGGGAAGGAAACTGGCAATATTGCATTTTATGCCGATATGATCTGGGCCATAAACACCTTGGGCTCTTCAACAGCACATCCCTTTTATGGGCCGAGCGCAATGCTCTGAGTGAACGGGGCTGACGAAGCCTTCGCCGCGCACCATTTCTCCCCCTTTCTCTCCCCGCCGTCTGGCTAGGACGTTTGATTTTATTTTATTTAATCCCTGGCGTAATTATGCATTTCAGGGATATGGGAGAGGAGAGTGCCTGTAATTACCTCGAGAGGGCTACTCATCCGGGATTTCAGAAAAGGAAAATGGACGGTGAGGAGCCTGGATTTGCAGAATTTGCTCAGGGGTGTGTGTCTTGCGCTTTTGAAAAGAGAGAGAGAGAGAGAGAGAGAGAGAGAAAACAAATCATATGATCAGAAGGCATTAGGCAAATCAAATGACATTTGCATAAATATGCATCTCCCATCAATCTGGCTGCAGTGTGGTGGGAGATTCCTTCCCCTTCGCCTGGGCAGAGTTGTACACCTTTGCACCATGGCCTAAAGTCAATAGAACTGGGCTAGACGTTGTCCACGTGGTATAGTCCCTCCTGGACTCCAGCAAAATTACAGGTCTTCGTGGACTGTATCCCTTCAGGTAGCAACTGTTTATGTTTTGGGAAAGGGAAATCCCATTTTGGAATGATCCCCCATGCCAACAACAAAAATTCCCCTCTAGATGTAGGAAATGAATTGCGTCAGCAGGAAGGTTTCTTCCATGCTCGGTGCTGTTTTCTCCTTGCAAAGGAAGTCTCCACCTGCAGAAGCCCTTTGCCTTCTAGAAGTTCGTCTCCCCCAACCCCCAGGAAGCCGCTGAGAGATGGATGCTCGTTCTTTCTCTATTATCACTTCGTATCTTTGCTCTCTTGAGCTTTATTGGCTGAGTGTCGCTTTCACTGATCAGGCCAGTGACGACAGCGAAAAGCACAGGGCGAGAATCCGTTCTCCGCACAAACCTCAAAGTCTCCTTCTTCGGAGCGCGAGGCGGCAGTGTTCCATCAGCGGTACAAGTAACATCCCAGCCTTCCCCAATCGGTTGCCCTTGAGGTATGTTCCTGGCTAGCGTGGCCGTGGCCTTTCCCCTCCTCGTTGTGAAGAATGTACTAAGTGCAGATTCTTGTTTCTGCAGCTTCCAGAGTATGTAGCACTCAACACTTCATGGCCATGATGTGATCATGGAGAGGTTGCTTTGCAGCTGAGGATGAGTGTCTGACTTGATGCCCCACAGTCAAGCCTTGCAGGTCATAGAATAGCAGAGTTGGAAGGGGCCTCTAAGGCCATCGAGTCCAACCCCCTGCTCAATGCAGGAATCCACCCTAAAGCATCCCTGACAGATGGCTGTCCAGCTGCCTCTTGAAGGCCTCTAGGGTGGGAGAGCCCATTCATAGGAATGTAGGAAGCTGCCTCTGGTCCATCTAGCCCGGGATTGTTGCACGGACAGCGCTGCCAAAGAGGCTAGTCAGGCAGCTGCCTAGAGTGCCAAGCTAAAAGGGGCGCTGAACGCCACACCCAGAAGCCGCCCTCCCATGCTGAACGAGGGCAGCTTCCGGGCGTGTCGTTCCGAAGCCGCCCTTCCGCCCCCCACCCCAGCGTCGCGCGCCAGACGTCAGAACGTGGAGCTGTCTGACCGCCCCTCCCCCAGCATCCCTGGCTTGGCTTCAGCTGGGCACCCGCCCAGCCAAAACGTTTTTAAATTTTTCCCTTGAAAATTGCAGATGCTTTTAAGTTCTTAGAAAAAATGAGCCCAACTTAATTCTCGCTCCTCTGCACTGGCCAAGTTCAGGCAGTGTGGCTATTGCCAGCACAGAGAGGACCGTGTTGTATCCGGCTGCTGTATCGCTGTTAAACGTGAGGAGCCTGTTAGAAAAAAAGAAGAGCTGAGCACCCTCGCTCAGTACCACAAACATGGTGGAGCATGCTGGGATTGGACCCAGATGCTGCTAAGTCCTCAAAGCTCTGGGCCTGCCCGGATGGATCTTTCTGTTCCGCTTTCTCCTGCATTCAGAATGGTAAAACCTCAAATTCTTTCCGTCCTGCTTTAGAAGAAATTTGTGAATTTTGGAAAGCGAGAACCGAGGGAAATAAGACCCAGGTCATTTTACGTCCTGCTTACTACTCATAGCGATGCCCAAAGCCCGTTAAAGAGTATGAAACACAAATGTCAGGCAATCACCAGTAAAACAATTTAAAAATGTATCAAAGACACCCTTTTAAATCTACAAACGGTGAAACGACAGGGAGAATTGCATCAAAGCAACTTAACTAAAATGGCAAATCACTG
Source organism: Elgaria multicarinata webbii (assembly GCF_023053635.1). NCBI lineage: Eukaryota > Metazoa > Chordata > Lepidosauria > Squamata > Anguidae > Elgaria > Elgaria multicarinata. The sequence goes on along the minus strand of NC_086191.1, from coordinate 16,193,907 downwards.
GAAGTAAACAGCCCCTCTGAATGCTGGAAGAATGAAGGGTGTGTGATGGACTTTGCCGGGGGTGGGGGGAAATTGTACGGTTTTTGCACCACCACAGAAAAGGCCCATTCCCTGGCTCCCACCCATGCAAGGTCTGAAGGGACCGGGGCCGAGAGGAGACCCTCGGGGATTGATCTTACTCTCAGGCAGGATGGCCCAGGGGAACAGAGTGGATTTCTGGAGCATAATTCCAACCGGCTTCAGCATTCCTCCAGATGGAGAGACGTTTGGGGGGTCCTGGTGCCCCGGAGAGCAAGAACCCCTCTCTGTGTGCTTGACCCCCTCAAGGCCTGGGTTTCCAACTTTCCTCCCTTGTGCTGGCATTTTGCAGAGCACGGGCATGAATTGTTTGTTCAATATCACCATGCCTGCAGGGGCCTAAAATTGCTCTGAAACAGCAAAAACGTCAGCCGTCAGGATGACCGACGGACGGCCGGCCCCCGTGCAGGTCTCGGAGGGCTAGCTGATCGTGTTCCTCCACAACAGAGCTAGGAGCCGGGCCCCATTCACGGGTCACGCATGCTGGCCTCCCGCTCGGCTCCTTGGGAGCCAAGGGAGAGGTTGCCAGTCACAGCCCTGCTGAGTCTGTGCAAGAATGAATGGAGCCGCAGCTCAGAGATACAAACAGTTTGTGTAGAAAAGCCCAACGCACCCTTCATACCTAAAACACCAAACTTTAGCGCAATCAGCTAGTGAGGTCGATGGTTAAATTTAATCCCGTTTGTGCTAGTTTGTCCCGTCCCATTTCGGCAGCAAGGTGCAGATTCTTTTAAAAGAGAAATGTGCACTAAATTCTCCCCCCTGCCTAAAAACAGGAATTAATCCCTGGGACATAGCTGCTCTCACTCATTAGGGTGCTTTGCCTTTCAAATAAAGGACACCCTCCAATAGAGGACTGTCCTCTGTAAAGTTGGGCCACCCGGCCACCCTAGGCAGGAGCTGTGCTCACTATCTGCTCCCAGAAACTCTTACCTGTTCTAAAAAAGAATCAGAATCATAGAATAACAGAGTTAGAAGGGGCCTACAAGGCCATCGAGTCCAACCCCCTGCTCAGTGCAGGAATCCACCCTAAAGCATCCCTGACGGATGGTTGTCCAGCTGCCTCTTGAAGGCCTCCAGTGTGGGAGAGCCCACAACCTCCCTAGGTCACTGATTCCACCGTCGCACTGCTCTAACAGTCAGGAAGTTTTTCCTGATGTCCAGCTGGAATCTGGCTTCCTTTAACTTATAACTGTGCATTTGGTTTCTATTTCCTAGATGTAGAACTTGGCATTTATCCGTATTACATTTCATTCTGTTGTTTTCAGCCCAGCACTCCAGCCTATCAAGATCACTTTGAAGTTTGTTTCTGTCTTCCAGAAGACAGACATGTTTAAAAGGCGGACCACTCATACGATTCATTGCAGTGCAGATTCCTCAGAAAAATGGACTCTGATCTGAACATTAGTCTGGAAGATGAAGATAAGGTGAGTTTGCCAAGGAATCGAACCCAACTGTTTCCTCCCCCCGTTTCTACGAAAAGGCAGGCAAATGTATTTGGAATGGATGTGCTGTTTGCTGCTCATCATATTCTGTCTTTCCCTTTTGTTTCTTGGCCTGAGAGGGCATACCCTGCCCGTTCCCTTGATGTGTTGGTTGCTAAACATGCAAATAAGCGTGAGATGAGAGTTGGGATGTGAGAAAGGGTTCCACATATTACAGAGGCATTGAAGCCAAGGGGAAAAGTTACTATTTCATTATAAGAGAATTGTAAACATATGAAAAAGTGTCCAGAAACTCAGTGGTTCAGAATTTATTTTTGTTTTATGTTAGATTCGTTATTATTTTGTCATTTATTTTATTTTAATTCAGTGGGATTTACTCCCAGGGAAGTGTCTAGGATTGCAGACTAATGTCTAGTCCTGGCCTGCCACCTAGTGGACGAAAATGACATTCGGACCGACAAAATAGATAACATGAATTGCCACATCTATCTTGAGAAATATGCCAATTGCTCCCAAATCCCCTCCTACAGCGGATGCTTCCCAAATTGAAGCTGTGGAGAATTTATTTATTTATTTTATAACACTTTCTGTGTTGCTCTTTTGCCCACCAAACAGGATTCTAGGGCAACCTAGAAACGTAAAATGGCACTACAGTCACGTTTAAATTGCCTGGATAAATATAAACAATTTTAACCTGTCCCCTAAAAAGAATACAGCATCGGTGCCAGTCAAGCGTCCCTCATTATTACTGGGGTGCACCAGATTTTGTCCAAAATTCAGCTATTTATTTTACAATTTATTGGGAAAACTTGGATAAGTGCGAAGAGGGGGAAAAATCCCCAGTGCAACGTAAGTAAGAATTGATCCTGGATGAAGATGATTTAATAGATGTATATTTCACTTACGGTATTTACAAAATATCTCTAAGTAGATTAAAATCCCCTAAAATGCATCATAACAAATACAAAAATGTTTGTAGAAAATATTTATAAAAGCATTAAAACAAAGTACTCCAATACTGGTTCCTCTCTATACGGCCCTGGTTAGGCCTCATTAAGAGTATTGCATCCAGTTCTGGGCTCCACAATTCAAGAGGGACGCAGACAAGCTGGAGTGTGTTCAGAGGAGGGCAACCAGGATGATCAGAGGTCTGGAAACAAAGCCCTATGAGGAGAGACTGAAAGAACTGGGCATGTTTAGCCTGGAGAAGAGAAGTTTGAGGGGAGACATGAGAGCACTCTTCAAATACTTAAAAGGTTGTCACACAGAGGAGGGCCAGGATCTCTTCTCAATCCTCCCAGAGTGCAGGACACGGAATAACGGGCTCAAGTTAAAGGAAGCCGGATTCCAGCTGGACATCAGGCAAAACTTCCTGACTGCTAGAGTAGTATGACAGTGGAACCAGTTACCTAGGGAGGTTGTGGGCTCTCCCACACCAGAGGCATTCAAGGGGCAGCTGGACAACCCTCTGTCAGGGATGCTTTAGGGTGGATTCCTGCAGTGAGCAGGGAGTTGGACTCGATGGCCTTGTAGGTCCCTTCCAGCTCTGCTATTCTATGATTCTATAATATAGTCTACAATGTACTGCATGAAGTTTCAGCTTCAATGAAATGGTGCGTTGCATCTTTCACTATATAGATATTTCCAGCCGTTTTATTGAAGCTGAAACTTTACACAATACTTTGTAGACTGCAGTTATGCAATATAGCCACATAAACTTTGGCAATGCAATTATAAGATGTGATACAATGAAAATTGAAAATAGGATTGGAAGAGTGAATTCATGCTGGTGCGGTCTCCTCCGAGGGAGGGTGGAATTTCATGGGAAGTGTGTTCTTCAAATAAGCTATTTTATTATCTCTAAGATTTGGGACACTCTACGAATGATTTGCAGGCTTTTGTAGTTTTTCTTTCAGATTTGGTACACGGATGCATCTTGGAGGGTGATTTTGGTCCTCTGAGCAACGACTCAGTTTCAACAGCTGTTAGGAGGATTTGAGAGATCCCAAGACTGGGTACATGAATAGCACAGCACAGCCACCTGGTTATCCTCAGGACCCAGTCCCAGAAATCCGTTATCTAGAAATGTTGGAAGTAGTAAAATAAGTATAAATTGGTCTTGTTGGGTGATGGGAGGCAGGAAATCCAGATACCCCTGCATGCCATGTCCCTTGATATTACTGAAAGCCACGGGGTCCTTGAGAACGTAGAAAGTTCTCCCATACCAGTCAATGGGGATGCCTGACCTACAATTCCCATCAGTTGGCCAGTTGCTGTGCCGTAACGATGGTGGATTGTCTACCAGGTTGTTTGAGAAATTCATTTAAATCTCCTCATCCACAAGTTTCATCACCAGGCTGTTCCAAGGGAGATGTGAGGGGAAAGTGGGCCATCCCACCAGCCCTACCAAAAGACCTAATTTCCCCCCTGTTATTTTTTCCTCATCCCTCCTCATCTGTTTTTCCTCCACTGTTGTGACTTTTTAGATTGTAAGTCTGCAGAAAGGGACTATCTTCTTCTACTGATTTCCCCTGGTGTACCTACCAAGCACCAATGCTCTGTGAGGCTTTTTGGATGAGGAGCAATATAAAAATATTCTTAATAAATAAATACATTTTTTCCTCCATGGCTAATAGTGGTGTGTGTATGTTTGTGGTTGAGCTCTGGACTGGGGCTGTGTGTATAAGGATTAGACCAGCTTTCTCCAACCTGAAGACCTCCAGATGGTTTGGACTATAACTCCCAGCATTCCTGACCTGAGGCTGATGGGAATTGAAGTGCAAAATACTTCCCCCCCCCGGGCTCCTGCCTTGATCCATGGCAGTGGGGCCTCCTGGTCCCAGAAGCCCTTTAAATTCCCCACAATGCTCTGCTACAATGTTGTCGGGGACATGATGGGAAATCCAAATGGCAGCTCCCACACTGCTTCCTCCCCGTCCCCTTAAAATGGGAGCTGCCATTTTAATTTTCCAGCCCTTGATGCAGTGCCCTTTAAATTGGAGAGCTTCTCAGAATGACCCTGCTCCTTCAGAGGGAGTGCAACCCCATCCAGGACAGGCAGATGCCCCAATTCCCGGATCTGGGAGCCATCAATCCACTTGGGAGGATCTGGACAGCCCCGAGAAACTCTTTGGGAAAGTGTTTTTAAAATGTGGGGATCAAGGCAAAGATCAAAGAGGAGGGGAAGGCAGACTGTGTGTTAAAAAGAACCTTACGTAGCCTCTGGGTACTGATATCAACTACCCCTCCCCCCTAAACTAGCAGAAACTAACTCATGAACCAGTCCTTTCCCTTTGCAGTGGGTTGTGTGTGGGTTTTTTGCACAATATTTTTAGTCCACTTCATCTAAAACCCTCAAAAGGCTCTTAGAGCAGCTTACAAAGATTCATAATGTCCCTTCCGTCAGGCTTATAATCTAAAAGACATGACACAAAAGGAAAAAAGGATTGGGAGGGAGGATGAAAAAGAGAACTCAGGTATCACTTCGTAGCTTCAAGATTCTTATAAGTGGCCATTCCTGATCTGAATTCTCGCTGAGTTTTTATTGGCCATAAATCATCTCTGCTGTGGCTCTTGCACAATTCCTGTTCATGTCCCACCCACTGAACTTCGAACGTTCTCGATGGCACTAGAAAAAGGCAGTCTTGATGTCTTCCCGTTTCCTGCTCTCACCAACACACACTGATTTGTGTCCTGAGAACAGCCGCTTTTATTTAACGGAGCTCCAAATACCTCCACTGCATGAAGTAGTGCTCAAAGTTTTGCACTTGCTTAGAAGAGAGTCTCCATGTGGAAAGGCAGAAATGGTTGTGAACCGCACCAGCAAACGCCTGCTCCTGGGAGCATTCATCTGTTGTGTTCTTAGTATGTCCTCCAAAACGTGCTAAAAAAACAAACATTGAACACATTGAAAAAAATGACTTGTCATGAAGGAGGAAACAGAATTTCACATAATGTTCAGGCCGGGGGAGGAGAGACACAGAGAAATTCGCAGTTCTGTTATTTGGTTCTTTTGTAAGTTTTAAATGTTTTCGAATGAAGGAAGCTATAAGACAAGTAGAACCAAGTAACACGAAGAATACTTTTTTAAAAATGCTGTATTTAACAAGTGGTTTGTAGGGCTATGTTCACAAAACAGTATACGAAAAGGAGTTTACAAAAGGTGTTCAAAATTATGCCTGGCGTGGAGAAACTGGAAAGGGAGACATTTTTCTCCCTCTCCCATAACGGGGGCCATATCCCATGAAGCTCATTGGTGGAGATTCAGGACAGACAAAAGGAAGGGCTCCTGCACACAGCACGGAGCCGGAGCGTGGCATTTGTTACCACAAGATGTCACAATGGCCATTAATTCCCGTAGCTTTAAAAGGGGGTTGGATAAATCCCTGGAGCAGAAGGCTGATGGGGATGTGCTGCCTCACCCTAACCCATCCCTGCGGTTTAACCGAGGCCCAATCTACACCAAGCAGGACATAACACTTTAAAAACAGTATGAAAATGTTATATGTAATGTGTCCTGGGCCTGAACAGTTGTTATAACCATTATAAACCCTTATAAGCAGTAGTGTAGATCCTGCCTGAATGTGATTTTGAGCTGCAGTTGTGTTAATACCCTCTCTGATATAAAACAAGTGCCCACATTCTTCTGTTGTTCGACTCCCCCCCCCCCCTTTCCTTCTCTCTCTTCTCCCTTCCCATATATCTCTCCGTAGGCCTCTGTGGGCTTAAATAAGTGCTGGATCGTGTCCCCTGCCAGCGGAGGTCGGTGGCTCCGATTTCAGTGGGGCACTGAATCTTCTCAGAGAAGCAGGCAGGGACAGGATGGTTTTGCTCATGCGTTTGTCCTGCAGTGTCAAAGAGCATTCGTGTTTTGAGGTAGCCTTTTATTCGGTGCATCACCCTGCCTAAAAACATATCTTCGCAAAGGGGAAAATGTCACATTGCTATTATCCTTCGTGAATCACCTTCCTTCGCTCTCCGGGGCGAAACGCACCCAGCAGCTGCACTGACACTCCCTGCTCGGGGATGCTATCCCTTGTTCAAACCAAACAAGCCATTATGTTCTCTCTATTCCTCGCCCCTCTGTTTTTAACCGAGCCTTAATCACTTTTTCTGACTCCTCCTAACACAAAAATAGAAGATGCCTTCACAGTTTTGAACAGCACTTTCTCCTTCTTAACTACAGGTCGATGCCACAGACAATGCATTTGTTTGGGTGGTGGGTGGGTGGGTGGAAAAGGCGAACCCAAGACAAAGGACAGATTTGTTTTGTTTTTATCATTCATTCAATCCATGTCCCATCCTTTCCCCCTCTTGCAAGCAACTTGTTCTGCTCCAGGAAAAAGCCGTGCTTACATCAGTCTTGGTCCGCCTGGTGTCCTCCAGATGTGTTGGAGTACTGGGGATGGTGGTAGTGGCAGTAGTCCACTGTCCCACACATCTGGAGGGCTCAAGGTTGAGGAAGGGTGACTTAGATGTCAGAAAGAGAACACACCTTTACTGGTCTATGCAGCAAAACACTGTCAGGGTGGTTACCTTGCCTGTGGATCCAGGATGCGTAAACTGTCCCGCCTTGTTATAGGCTCAGAGTTATTACAAACCATGGCACTGGTTCTGAGCGGTTTGCCACCATGGGCCTCATTGTCCTGCAAGGCAGCCTAGTAATGCCTTTAGAAATCAAACGCAAGGGTTTGTGTGCTAAACGGCAAGGGATGTCCAAGGAGCCAGCATCATCCAAAACGTGGCCTGTTGCTGTTGGGGCTCTTTACTGTGTTTAAAATTAAGAGAAGGGCTCTTGGTGATTGAGCAGGACTTTGGTCATGGCTCTGTTCTGATATTGGAGGAAGCAATAATTTAATTGCCCTGATGACGGATTTCCTGATGAGCTGCGACATCAGGGCTGGGCACTCACCGAACCCTCCGATTAAATTGTCATCTGTTGATAATCCGCACCGGGCACGGCTGAAACCGCTATTCACACACATACACACACGCACACGACTGCCTGCAGAGATCTCTCGGAGAACTTGGGAGCCACTGAAGAGCTGCGAATAATAATTATGTTCAGTTAATTGATGCTCATTAACGCTTGTAGCTGAGCGGGGAGGGGGGACTTCAAAGGTGTCGGAATGTTATGCTGTCTTTGGCTCCTCCCAAACTACCCAACCGATGCCGTTGATACAATCAGAGCAAAGAGGCAGCTGGTGGGGAAGAAATGGAGATAAAACTGGTGAAGGGAAAAAGGGATGCTCTGAGCTTATTGGTTTTGACGCTCTTCAGCCTCTTAACAGGTAAGCAAATTAGACCTGCGTAGACACCTGGGATATCTCTGGAGGAGGAGGAGGAGGAGGAGGAGGGGCACCTGATGTCTGGAGGTGAGAAAGTTTAGTCCTGTGGGAATTTGGTAGCACAGGTGAGCCTTTTCTCCCATAAGTACAACTCACTTGCCTGGCTTTTGTGTGACCTTGTTTGCGGTGGGGGGGGGGGATAAAAGATTTGGCTGGGGTGTGTGAAAACAATGCCATGATATTATTTGTGCTCCTTTGCCTTCACACAAATGGAGCTGGTAATGACCACTAGAAATATTAAGGCTGCAAAACTCTGCACGCTTGCTTGCATACTGAGTGCCATTAATCATGGTGAGGTTATAATGAACATTTCTATGGAAGCTTAAAAACCTGCAAATTTGGTCTTGTTCATTTGCCTCTGGGTTTTCCCTTCCCTCCTTCGTATATGAGTACAATTTGTTTGCTGCATTCACAATATATATATATTATAAACACATTAATTTTTTGCACAAAGTGACTTCCAGTAAAGAGCCCAGAGTAGACGTTTGTTCAGCTAGAAAAATCTCCTCTAAACAAATCGCTCACACAATTCCAATTAATCTTAAGCTAGAATTCCCTCTGTTTCAGTCCTGATTTTTAAAAACTGGCAGCCAAATTGACAACCTGCTCTCTGCTTTACAAGACATTAGAGCCGGTGGCTTTCCTAGGCTCTAATGTCACACTAAACCCACACACTAGCAATGTGTGGGTTGTGTTATCTTTTGCGGATTCGTGTTCGGTCGTCTGCTCATTATCAGAATTAGGGATGTACGAGAATTTCAGTCCACTTGCCAAGTGGGCATTGGCATTAATGCACATTAGTTGCAAATCCTCACCCGCCCACCCCGCCCACAAAGTAAAAAACTGGTCCACAAGCCAGCAGAATCAACGCGACTCGAAAAAAGCTTTGAATTCATTCCAGATTTCTCTGACATCCCTACTTGATGTCACTGTACCACTCCAGTTCGCTTCAACAGGGCAGGATTGTGCCTCAAATGATTCCCACAGGGTGCTGATGGTGGAAACAAGGATCTGATTCTCTTACGCAACAACCACCCAACGAACTTCGTCTAATTCTTGATTATCTAATGCAGCCTTCATCATCCTGGTTTCCTCCAGCTGTGTTGGACTACAATCCCCATAATTCACAGCCAACAACTGGAGGGCACCAGGTTGGGGAAGGCTTCTCTAATCCAAAGGATTCAACCCTCCTTTGCTTTTGATGTCTCCTCCTGCTTTCTCAGCCAACGTTACCTGCGAAGGAGACCAGATATTATTAACACAAGACAAGAAGCAACACCCCTCCAAGTGAGAGCTGTTCCGGAGAATATAAGCGGTTTCAGCGCAGAAACACTTTGTGCAAGGAACACAGGACCTGTGATGCTAAATATAGAGCAAGTGGTGTTAAATTAGCAGCCCCCTGGTTCTCTTCTCCTGTGATGCTCAGTTCATTAACAAGCTCAGATACTTTTTATTGAGGATCATTTCCTGCTAATTCTTCTCCCATTCGATTATACGTTGTGTGTTCCTCTACATTTCGGTTTTATGATTATTTATGACTTATACGGTGCCATCAGTGCACACTAGGCGTCAGACGAATTTCAAAGGCCGAAACCAGACAGATCCCTGTCCCAGATCCAAAACAGACAACAGGGGAAATGACCTCAGGTAGAGAGTGAGAGACGGGGACAGGAAAGGACCATGTGTGGAAATGGAATTCTGCATCCATAGGGCATCATCATCATCATTTTATTCTTACCCGCCTCTCCATTTTGATCGAGGCAGGGAACAACAGTAAATATAAAACACATAAAACTGAATTAAAACATAATATACATTGTTAAAACATTCTAAAAACTTCCTAAAATTGATCACTGCTCAGAATGCAAGTGAAGGGATTACGATTGACATTCAGAGAATTGGCCCCAATTATTTCCCTGTTGTGTTTTGAATTGCTCATTTCATTAGCTTATGTCAGGGGTGCGGGAGCTTGTGGTCCTCCAGATGTTGGACAACAACTCCCATCAGCCCCAGCCAGCACAGACAATGGTCAGGAGTGATGGGAGTTGGAATCCAATGTCTGGAGGGCCATAAGCCCCCCCCCCACTCCTGGTTTAACTATAGTCACAAGAATATCACCTGCCCCCCCAGTCCACATGTAGGGAGGGACATATATCCATTTCATGGACCTGAGGAAGGCATCCATTTGGCCATACAACTTTCAGCTCCCATAAATCAGTTATATCTCAGCCTTCTGAACGTTCAGATAGATTCAAGTCCTACTTAACGAGAAAACTTACGCTGGCGTGATGCCATTTTAAACGAATGGTGCTGGGAATATCTAAATAATAATTGGTTCATCATCCAAGGTTGCGAAGGGTCACTATACTTGATTTGCATGTATTTGAGCTTTTCATTAAAATGTCACCCCCAACTGGACCTCTTGCATTTCATGGCCATTTGCCCCCCAATGCCTGTTTACAATTATCTGCTTTTGGTGCACATCTGTGTCTACCTGTCAGATAAGATTAACACGTTGTGCATTTGATGACATGAGCGCCATCCATTCCATGAAAGCTTCAGCCATGACACTTTTGTCACGCTTTAAAGCACTTCAAGACTCTACCGTTGGCTGCTTCGGTCTGGCACTGCTCCTCTCCTTCACCCATTTAGTAGGGAGTAACCTTCATTCAACCCCGTGAGACTTACTTCTGAGTAGGCGTGCACAGCATTGGGCTGTAACACAGCTGCCCCTTTGCTGATTTTTCCTGTTCCTACTAGGGTCCAGTTTTTACTAATCTGTATTATAAAACACCATGAGATTAATCAGGTTTAAGGCTGCAAATATTTTATCAGTACTACTCAAACAATTTATTCTGAAACCAGCCAGTTTAGCAACCTCTAAAGTGGGTGTTTTGGGGGATTGTGGCCTCGTCTCCCTCCAGCATATATCTCCTCCTCTCTCTCTCCTTTGCACTGTGCCATCTTCAAATCTGTTTTTTTCTTTCTTTCTTCCTTTTCTTTAATAATCCACTGGTTTCTCCCTCTTTCCTCCCACCCTAACCGGTCATGTCTTTCAGCTGGAGGACAGGGGATTTGCAGAGATTACAATGTTCTAACCAACTTCAGGATAAAATGGGATAAAGCTGTGATAAATGGACGAAGCAATTTTCTTCATCCCAGTAACCTGCCCTTCCCCTGCCCCCGGGCCCGTGGCTTCCTTAACGTGAAGCCAGACAATCGTTGAAGGGGCAGGAAGGAAGGATTCGAGGGGCTGCTTTGGAGAATGGGTCTACTTTGTGCTCTCAGAATGGTTTGGGGCCAGAGGGAGAGAGATGTTACGTGTTCTGAGAAAAGGCACGCTTGCTTGTGTTCCTAACCAGAAATAATTGTTTTTGCTACGTAATATTAGTTTGGAAGTTGTACTAGAGCAGGAGAGGTCTGCTCAGCCACAGAAGCCTAGAGTTGGAAGGGGACTTTGAGGCCATCACATCCAACCCCCTACTCAGTGCAGGAATCCTTCCACTCTTCCTTGTAGAGCCACAAGGCTCCCTGCGTGACCTTGGACCATGACCAGGCATTCTCTCTCTCAGCTTAACCTATCTCACGGGATTGTTGTGAGAATAAATTGGGGGAGAAGCTTGCATGCAAAAGGACAAAGATAATGAATGAATAAAATTAAAAATGCAAATATTGCAAGTACAGTGCAGTAGGCTTTGAAATGACCTACCTTCAGGGACCACATGAACTTGTTCTCTATGGGATCTCTGTGGGTTTGAGAGATTTACAGGCCATATTTTTTAGGATGCACACTCAGTTGACCCAAGACAGTTGGCTGCAACTTTTGGTGCGAAAGGGTTGTCTTAGAAATATACCCAACGCTCCCTTTTCTGGCTGTAGTTTGCAAGTGAGGGTCCGTAGCAGTGGGCAAAATGTTGTGTGTCATTTCTGAGCCTAATTGTGGAACCCACAGAAACCTTCAGAAGAAACCTGGAGTTGGCCAGAACATAGTCAGAAGGGATCCTGCCAAAAGGATCTCACTCAGTTGATTGGAAACTCCCCTACTGAAGCCCCCGGAGAAATGTTGCCAATCCCATTCCTCAACCACACTAGGCAAGGCAGGCCCATCATGGTCCGCCTCTCATCACGGGAATCTTCTAAGTATCAGGGTGAACAAAACAGATTATGTTGCATTTTCTTTGTCTCTGATCTCCGATACAGACAGAATGAAAACAAAGAGGTTGGAAATTTCAAAAAGAACTGCAGTCGAAGAGACTCTCCAGACAATAGGATCAATGCAAGTGACCCCTCCTCTCTTTCCTACTTCCCCAACTCTGGTTTCCTTCACACACCCAGAAGCTCTTCTTGCACAGAGACATGTTGAGAACATGGCCCAGCTTGTAATAATTTTGGCAGCCGGAATCTGTGCAGGGACTGATGTGGGTATTTAATCTTCTCTTAATACGCAGCCACATCTGTTTCGCTCTGCCCCCCCACCAGCAAAGACATCAAAGAAGGGGGGAGGGGGAGCTTCAGGCTGTGCAACCGGCAGAGCGACGCACAACGCTTCTCCAGAACCTGCAATCCCAGGAGATGTGACAAGTTGGGGACTGTCCTGGGGGGGGGGGGGGAGGAGGAGGAGAGCGGCAGATGTTTCACAGCACGTGGGAAAGTTCCAGGACAGCTTAAGAAAAGAAGCGGCACTGGGGGAGTCGAGGCCGTGACATTTGGCAGCAGCTGACAGGGGGCAGGAAGCTTACATCCAGATCCTAGAAAATGCCACTGTGTGTGTATGTGTGTGTGTGTGTGTCCGTGTCCCCATAGTTTTCTCTTAGAAAACTATGGGGCCATCCAAAGACAGTCGTGTCTTTGGATGGCCAGAGACTACGCAAGGCCATTGGGTCCCATGTCAGCCTTGTACATTAGGAAAAACATTAGGACATCAGGAAAACTTCCTTACTGTTAGAGCAGTACGACAATGGAATCAGTTACCTAGGGAGGTTGTGGTCTCTCCTGCACTAGAGGCCTTGAAGAGGCAGCTGGACAACCCTCTGTCAGGGATGCTTTAGGGTGGATTCCTGCATTGAGCAGGGGGTTGGACTCCATGGCCTTGTAGGCCCCTTCCAACTCTACTATCCTATGATTCTATGATTAAGAACAAGTTGTCTTGTACAGTCTCACCAGTTCTCTCTCCTCCATACGGAATCTAAGCCAGCCATCATATGTGGTAGGCATGATGGGGCACCAGTTGAGGGCCCATACCTCAGTAGGGCCCACTGACCAGAACTCCCCCTGCAGTTGCTCCTCCATTGCAGCCTTCTTGCTCACCTGCCTCTTATACTGACCCAGATTATGAGGAAGAGGAAGAGGAGGAGGAGGAGGAGATGCCAGGGCCTCCTTGCTCCCTGGCTCTCTGCCTGTCAAGCAAGCAAGTGATGGCAATGATGAGGAGGAGAAGGTGGTGAGAAAGTCTTTGAGGGAGGGGGTGTTGAGGATGTCCTGTGCAAGGGACCTCACCTCAAAAAACTGGTGCTGGCACAGAAACCAAGGACACTTTCCTAGTTACTTAAGAGATCACCTGACCCTGGTTGCTGTCCTCATTAGAAAATACCTGCCTGGTGATGTCCAAGATTTTGCAGGTCTGATCCATGATAGCTTGGAATAGGGCTTTTAGTGACAAAGTGCCTACTTGCTGGAAGTCCTTACCTCTACAAATTAGGCAGATGCCAACCCTTCTAGGGTTTTAGCCTGCTGAAATGTGCTTTTTTCCAACAAGCATACCCAGGAAGGTAATCTTGTCTTCTGTATTAGTAGTAAATATAGTATTTAATTATGACTGTACTGCTTTGTAGTCACTTAGAAATTTCTATTAATGTTAGTGATTCATAAAAATTGTCAAATAAATAAATAAACTTAGTGAGACTTATTTCTGAGTAGTCCATGCTCTGGTCATGCATAGTCTGCAATAAGAGTAGATGACTCCATTGCTTTAAAATGTATGTCACTTTCACATGGGTTTTCCCATATGTCCATTAGGTCCAATTTTCCCATTGAACTGCAATTATATATATCCATACAATAGTCCATATTGAAATGGCTAAATATACAAAGTTTGAACCCCATTTTCTCCGCAAAAATACACTTTTAAATCTATTTTCTTTCAGAATATTCATCTCAAAATTGGGCATTTCTAAATATATTTTGATATGTTTGTTTATTTATTTGATTACCTGCCTTTCCACCAAGAAAATGGCACCCACAGTGGACATTCTTTGAGCCCAGAATTGTGTCACAACTAGGGACTGGAAAATTTCATTCAGGCTGTATTTTTAAGTGAAGTAATTTGCACTTCCCAGATTAATCCATGGATTTGAATGCAGTTATCTTTTGGACCGTGCACTGCTACAAATTTTATGATACAGTTCTCAGCCTTAAAAATGTGTAGAAAAATACGTATCTTGGGGGGAAATGTGTACAAAATGTCCATTTTATGAAAAACACGTACAATTTAAATGCATTTTAAAAAAACGAACAGGACAGAACAGACTTGAACAAAGAAAAAACTGAAAATGATCAAAAATAGATTGACAGATCTACAACATTTGGAGAAGTGTAAAATCCAGTAGTTAGCTCAGTTCCAATCTGGCATTAGTCCAGGTGGAACAAATCAGGTTATTTTACATCAGAATTCAAGCATCCATAGCCAGCATACCTTTGCATGCTTGCTTAGGAGGAAAACACATTGAACTCGGCGGGGCTTACTTCTGAATAAGTGGGATGGTGTTGTGTAACTCTGTAAAAAAAAGTTTCCATGTGGTACTTCCTAACTAATGGTCTCCCAATCAGTTAGGAATCTTCGATAATGAGAGAACCACCATCTACAACCCATATTCAGGAGCCAAGAAAGACCAGTTTCCTGGTGTATTCCAGTGGCTGAGCCAATGATTGTATTCTGCCTTGATAAAGTCTTCTGGTCATATCAATTTCTTCAGTTCAGTTTGATGGTTGCTACAAAGGCGTTGGTCGCCACCCAGTGGTGTTTTTAATTCTCATTCTGAGCTCTGAATTTGTGTCCATTCTTTCTCTTGTGTAGTTGGCCAGTTTGGCCAATTAGAACAGCTGCTAGCCGGAGATGGCACGCCTGATGTTAGTTGGTGTGCAGGTGAATTTATTTTATTTATTATACATATACCTATCTCTTTGTACAATTTATAGCGTCTCCTGTAATCGTAGTTCTCTGTGCATCTTCTCAGGGATTAAAACAAACGAAATTGCAACAAAGCAGGAAAATATAACTAGTACAACAACCAAGATTAAATAGCCGAACAGCTATTGGGCGGTATAGAAATGCAATAAATAAATAAATGAAATACATAAATGATCAAATCACTGTAAAACAGAACATAAATTTTGAATCAACCCTTCACAGCACTGTTAATTTTACTCGTTCAGTAGCTGCTGTCAGAATAGATAGTTAATGGTTAAACTCACTAAGACGGCACATTGTTTTAACTGTTTTAATTGTTTTACTGCTTTTAAATTATATATTGTTTTAACTTGGTTCATGGTTTAATTTGTTTTTAGCTCTGTATATTTTCTGTTTTATACTGTATGCTTTTATCTGTATGCCGCCCTGAGATCTTAACGATATAGGGCGGGATATACATGTTTTAAATAAATAAATAATAATAAATAAAGAACTAGAACTAAAGAAATTTCCATGAATAATCAGTGTTCTTCCAACATTTGCCAAAGAGCCATCCCACTTCCTGCCTGTCTAGGACATGGCTTGGATTCTTGACACAGCACCACCTAGTGGCTTCTCCCTGTCCTCCTCTTCACACCCACATTACCCATATGTGTGTTCCATATTCCCTAAACCTAGTAAGCTGGGTTGGGAATCGCATCCTCTGGTGGACAATAAATATACTTTAAACTATGGCAAACGCTTTGCTAGAAAGCCCTCCCCCAGAGTGGATAGAAAGCTGTAAGAACACATGTTCAGCCATCTCTCCAGATGGCTGAAGAGTTTTACAATCTAATGCTTAAAATAAAACACCAGATTGATTCCCTGTGGGGTTTAGTTGGTTGTTGCTGGGGTTCCTACTTGTTGCTATAGAAATAAAACAGAGATATTCAAAATGCTCATCCCACCTAATTTGTGCTTGACTTAATATCACACTCCCCCTGAAAGACTGTGTTCGCAGCTTGGGGGTGCTTCTAGATCTGTCGCTCCAAATGACAGCCCAGATAGATGCGACGGCCAGGAGTGCCTACTATAAAATCCCTTTACTGGCTGCCAATTAGTTTCCAGGCAAAGTATAAAGTGTTGATTATCACCTTTAAAGCCCTACATGGTTTGGGTCCAGGCTACCTGCGGGGTCGCCTTCTCCCGTACAATCCGCCCTGCACACTCAGGTCCTCTGGGAAAAATTCACTCCAGCCAACAAAAACAAGGCTGACTATTACCCAGAGGACCTTCTCTTCTGCCGCTCCCAGTTTGTGGAATGGCTTGCCTAGAGAGATTCGTCAACTTAACAGACTTCCAGAATTTAAGAAAGCCATAAAGACTGATCTGTTCCGGCAGGCCTACCCAGTTGAATTTTAAGATGCCTTTTTTAATGGTGTGCTGCTTTTAATGATGCCCTGGTTTTAAACATTTGAATTAGTTGTATGTATTTTATGGTGTTTCTATTATTTATTTATTTATTTATTTATTACATTTTTATACCGCCCAATAGCCGAAGCTCTCTGGGCGGTTCACAATTAGTGTTGTACCCTGCCTCGATCCAGAGGGAGAGGCAGGTAACAAATAAATATATTATTATATTGTTATTAATAATATAAGCTTTCCCCCTGTTGAATGGGTGTGGGGACACACACACTCATTCTGCTGCTTCCCTGCATTCAGCTAGCTAGATTGTTATGACTTGTCCAAAATGTGGTCGTTGTGAGTTTTGAGTTCTACTTTTGAAATAGACTCACTAATTCTCCTCCTTAATAAAATTTTATTCTCTCTCAGCTTCAGAGAGAGATGTCCATTGCCATAAAACCAGGGCAAAATGCCAAGGAGTTGCTAAAAGACAAAATATTCTGATAATACCCTTGAGAGCTGCATTACAAAGATGAGTGGAGAAATAGGTTAATACCCTGGTTTTTATTAGGACCGTACTCTGTTCACAGCTTTCCTCGTGTGATGTTATAAACTGATGCGTAAGTCACAGCCTTTCACATTAAATTGTTCTGAAGTTGCCCCGTTAACAATAGACTAATCAATACCCAGTAATGAACATGCCAAAGGAACAGAGGGATGATGGCAGAAAAGAGATTTGTCCCATTATTTACTGATTCGTATTTATTAGTTTCCTCACAATACATGTTCTCTTGACGGCGTACTATAAATTAATAGCAATCAAGGTAAAAATGCAACACAACCAAGTTCAATGCAACAAATCCGAAACCAGCACAAGAGAACAAAACCAAAAACTATATGTAAGACCTTATTTGACATGTAAGAAAGCTCATTGAAATAAATTAGCACAATTAGTCAGATCTTCTGAAATATGTAGCCGTCTTGACATAATGATCCCAACCAAACCAAAAGTCACAATACAGTCAATGACTGTATTGTCACACAGAGGAGGGCCAGGATCTCTTCTCGATCCTCCCAGAGTGCAGGACATGGAATAATGGGCTCAAGTTAAAGGAAGCCAGATTCCAGCTGGACATCAGGAAAAACTTCCTGACTGTTAGAGCAGTACAACAATGGAACCAGCTACCTAGGGAGGTGGTGGGCTCTCCCACACTAGAAGCCTTCAAGAGGCAGCTGGACAACCCTCTGTCAGGGATGCTTTAGGGTGGATTCCTGCACTGAGAAGGGGGTTGGACTCGATGGCCTTGTAGGCCCCTTCCAACTCTGCTATTCTATGATTCTATGATTTCTGCATCAAAGGTGTCCCTTTAATCAGGATTGCCCAGAGTTAATCATATTCTTTTTGGAGTTCTTTTTGAGGCTCTTTTGACTTATGAGTGATGATGACTTCTGTTTATCCAGTTTTAAGCTACCTTGTACTTCTTTCAATGTCTAAAATAAGGCACCTTTTGCAGTACATACATCTAATCGATTAATCCATGGATTGGCAACCTGGTGCCAGACAGCTCTCATCAGCCCAGCTAATATGGCCAACAGTAAAGGATTATGGAGCTGTAGTTCGCCCGGAGGGCGCTAGGTTGCCAACCCCTGGATCAATCTGTTAAAGGGCAGATGATCAATTAATGCTCTTTTAATCAGTTGATTGCCTTAGGAATCCATGCATTTTAGAAACAAATGTCCTGTTTATGCATTTGTTTTTACTGTTTTGTTCCCTTCACGCGATTCATGTCTTGCTTTCTCCGGTCTCGTCTTCAGATATCATTGCTGGCCAGGCACACAGTCCTATTCGCCAAGTGAACGGAGTCCTGGGAGGGTCTGCAGTTCTCTCTGTGAACATTGGGCCCCAAGCCAAAGTCAAGGAGATTGAGTGGAGCTACCGGGCTGGGACGGGACCCGCGCTTTTGGTGGCTTTGTTTCGGGATGGAAAATTTGAGCGTCCCGATCCCAGTGACAGGTTTAAACAGAGGATAGACATGTACAATGAGACCCTGAGGATAAAGGCCTTGGAGCTGAATGACACCGGTGTGTTTGGGGCACGGGTGAAGTTGCTTCCAGCCATTGTTGAAGACCAGATATTCCACCTAGCTGTCTATGGTAGGTGACTCTTTAGAAGTATGGATGGAACCAAGGGAAAGGGCGGATGGACTGAAATCCCAACAGTAGCTGGTCTGGATTAAAGTTTGCTAAAACTCTCCCTCACAACTGGAATGTTAAAAATAGAATTCTGGAGCTTGCCTGCATTTAACGTTTCCCTCTGTTCTGGCTGCAAAGTTAAATTTAACATCCTGGCCAAAAGTGGGAGCTGATGGGGCATGACAAATGGCTATAGATCCAGGACCTTAGACAGCTCTGGGCAGACAACTCTCCCCAACAAAGGCTGGCGCTCCACTGAGAGCTTTTGTCCTTCTGCATTTGCCTCTGCCTTGAAGAGAATCTGCACTCATGATTTCAGAGGGGTGACTGCTCCATGTGTATGCCTTGCATGGGGGAAAGTCCCAGGCCCACCTAAGAGCAGCTCAGAGGGCAGGACTGGGAAAAGCCCCTCCCAGGGACCCTGGAGAGATGCTACCAGTCAAAGACAAAGCCAGGAGCCTGGTCATCTTCATGAGCATTTGCGACTCAAGATTCACTTTCATCAAAGGAAATTCTTCATACGGGTGGATCCTCTACTGCAGGGGTGGATGAAGGGAGCCAAAGGCGAATGGGAGAGGTCAAAATTGCCCACAATACCCACATAATTTAGCTTCAAGCTCTTACTTCCAGTAGCTTGGCCTCAGAAGAGGCATTTCATCCTTTTCAAAGTGGGGAAAAAAACAGTGCAAAAGCCAAGAAACCCCCAAATGACTGATGGGAGGGGGAGGGGAGTGGCCAGGGAAAGAGGGCGTGGCTATCCGGAGAACCCAAGTTAGCCAAATTTGGCTCCCAGGTCTAAGGTTATACTGGAAATCCATGACTTTAGATATTTCATCCTTCCTCTGACACTGAAATGGATCCAGGCGCATTTCCACACCAGCTATAGCAGCTCCATTGTCCATCACAGCTGAGGTCTGATGGGCAAACCTGACTGTCCCAGTGTCTGCATCAGGAAGCAGGATGCATTCTGGGAGAGTAGGCAAGTTGACATCAATTTCCATGTTGACTTGCATTTGCCACAGATTGTTCCTTTTATTTGTTTGTTTTGGCATCTAGAACCTGTTTTGACACCCCGGATCCAGAGTCAGCTGGTGTCCAGCACACCCAAGTGGTGCAACGTGACCCTCCAGTGCCTGTCACCAGGAAAGGGGCCAGTCAACGTCACGTGGAGGAAAGGAAACCCCATCCGGGATCTTGGGAGCTCTGACAAATACCAGGTCTCCCCAGACGGAAGGACCCTCCGGCTCTCGCTGCTTCCCACCAACCTGAACACCACCTACTCCTGCATGGCCAGCAACCCCATTGAACACAAGATCGTGTCCTTTGATTTGCAGAGGATCTGCCAGAGTGGAGGTGGGGGGAAGATGGAGATGTTGCTCTTTGTTTGGTTGACAGGGGAAGGTCTTGCAGGCGTGGCGCCACGGCACTAAGTTCCACCGGGAGAATTGCTTGACTTTTCCTGTGCTTTAAAAATTGGATAGAGGAAAGGGCTCTTGATACTGAAAGTTTACATACAACTGATGGTTCTAAGGAGGTACTGAGCTCTCAGCTAGCTTATTCAATCAGCTAGGAAACAGAGCTGAGGCTGTTGCCCCTTCTGTAGGCTGGATACCAAGCCAGAAATGTGTGCAAAGGTTTCTAACTCACCCCATTTCCCCCAAATAAGAACAGTCAGCAGCATCGGTACTAAGAAAACACAAACCTGTCCAGGAGCAGAAATAGTTCTATGGAAATTGTTAACCCAGCAAAGGTCTGAGGAAAACTGAGAGCTTTTTTACTTGCTGTCCCTGATTCACCAGTTGCAGCTGGGTCTTCCTCCTCATGAGTAGACTCTTGCTCCAGAGTAGATTCTTCCACCTAAGTAATCTCTGGCCAAAAGGGTCTTCTCGTCTTCTGACAATAACTCTGAGTGTCCCGTCTGGTCTGTTGCCAACAGTGCCCTGGAGAGCCATGGAACAAGAGAATAGAGTCAGGAACTATGTTTGGGCTTGGGATGGGGTTGAGAACAAGGCACCCCTGCTGCAGCATCTCTCAGGTTGCCCCTGGTCCACCGTAGGAAAGAAGCTTGCAGAGATAGACCCATTTCTCCTCCTCCTCCTCCTCCTCTGGAGACGATTCCCCTGGGCTTGGGTTTGGGATTAGATCTGGAATGAATGGGCTTCCCTCTGCCAACGTTGACACTGATTATTCACTGCATATTTGATCCAGGTATTTGGTAGCTCGTTTTATTTGGGTAATTTATAGTATTTGATAACTGCAATGCAATGCTGAATATTTTACAGCTGGCATTAGGGATGCTTGAAGTCAGTCTCCCAGGTCTCCTCCAGGTCAGGCATTTGTCTGGCAGCATCATGTGTCTGTGTGTGAAATATAAATGAGGCCTGTATCACAAGCTGGCTCTAATCTTACACACCCCTTTCAATCGCAACAGTCCAGGCTTCCTTCTCCAAGACCGGCTACGTCGTGTTGACTTTCATCCTTTTAGTGCTCAGTCTCGGGGCTGCCTTTTGGTGCTGGCGGATCAACAATGAGAAGGCGGCAGAGGCAGGTGAGCCCAACGCCTTGTCTGGAGTATTTTAGTCCTTCCTTAAGACCTTAATTATATCATGCTAAGGGGTTGTTTTCCAAAGATAGGGACAAAAACTATCCAAGCCACACATCGAGGAGAGATGCTGGGGTTGGTTGTCTTCGTTGCTCCTGTCCCTTGATGCAATACCTTGATGCAGAAACGTTTTGCAGCTTGAAGTGTTTCCCATACCTTTCTCTCCCTCCCATCTGGGAAGAGATTCACCTGCTTGATTTCTGCCTGCCAACCTGCTGGGGCTGGCAAAGGAGTAACCCAAGTGGATCATCTTTGGATAGTGTAACACTAAGGTCTCTTTCTCTCTCTCTTTCTCTGTCTCCTCTTCTCAGCTACCATCCCAACTGTCCAAGTGGAGGAAAGTCCTTCCGACCCCCAGTATGCTGAGATCCTTCGGAGGAGCCCCCCAGAAGGTAACGATAAGGTGAGACTGTCCTGAGGCCTTCCTACTAGGCCTCTGCTCTGCCTGGTGGAAGGCACGGCCAACTGCTTCTTCTACTGGAAAAGGAAACATTTTCCCATGGAAGAACCAAAGGAGGATCCATGGATCCCAGCATTCTGCTTCCCACAATGACCAACACAGATGCCTCTGAGAAGCCCACAAGCGAGAAATGAGGGCAACAGTCCAGAAATGAGGGCCACAAACAACTGGCCCACTGCCTCAGAACATGGAGGTTGCATTTAAACACCATTGTTAATGGACACGGACAGGCTGCTCTTCTATTTATTTATTTATTTTATTATTTATTTATTTATTTATTACATTTTTATACCGCCCAATAGCCGAAGCTCTCTGGGCGGTTCACAAAAATTAAAACCATAATAAACAACCAACAGGTTAAAAGCACAAATACAAAATACAGTATAAAAAGCACAACCAGGATAAAAACCGCACAGCAAAATTGATATAAAATTAAAATACAGAGTTAAAACAGTAAAATTTAAATTTAAGTTAAAATTAAGTGTTAAAATACTGAGAGAATAAAAAGGTCTTCAGCTGGCGACGAAAGGAGTACAGTGTAGGCGCCAGGCGGACCTCTCTGGGGAGCTCATTCCACAACTGGGGTGCCACAGCGGAGAAGGCCCTGCTCCTGCTAGCCACCTGCCTCACTTCCTTTGGCAGGGGCTCATGGAGAGCCCTTGAGCCCTTCTACAGCTTGAGCGGTCTGTCTTCTTCCCGGAATGGCTCTAATCCCCTTCTAAAGCCACCTGAGATGGTGAGCTTCACCATCACTTAAGGCAATGGATTAAAAAAAAAAAACTAATTTTGTGTTGTGTTAAAAAAAAACCACCTTTCATTTCCCATAAGAACATAAGATGAGCAACACTGAACCAAACCAAAGGACCATCTAGCCCAGCATTCAGCTCACACAGTGGACATCCAGTTGCCCATAGCCCACAGGTAGAACATGAGTGCCCCAGATGTTCCCCAGCAACTGACCATACTGGCCATACTGTTTTGTACATAGCTTTCATGACTAGCAGCGCACTGATAGCCTTATCTTCCATGAACTTGTCTAGTCTCCTTTTAAAGCCAGCTAAGTTGGTGGCCATCATTACATCTTGGGCTAATGAATTCCACAGTTTCACTCCGTGTGAAGAAGGACTTCCTTTTATCTGTCCTGAATCTCCCACCATTCAGTTGCATGGGATGACCACCATCAGGTTCTAGTATTATGGGAGAGGGAGAAAAAAAACCCTATCTACTTTCTTTAAACCATGAAGAATTTTGTACATGTCTATCATATCTCCTCACTGTCACCCTATTTTCTAAGCCACACTGTTGGCTGCTGTTTTTATACTGTTGTTTTTATGTCTCTGATGGTTTTTAAATTTTGTATACTTTTAATGTTTACTGTTTTTAGCTTTTGTGAACCGCCCAGAGAACTTCGGCTGTGGGGCGGTATATAAATGTAATAAAATAAATAAATAAATAAATACGCTAAACAATCAATCCTAAATCCAATGCCATCAATTTCAACTACACTTTTTGTTACCACTAGTAAGTGTGAAGGAGAGCCTGACAAATCCCCGTTTACCCCCTGGGCCTGTCTGAGTTCAACTGGTAAAGGACTCTTTATAGCTGTCCAAATTCAGTCCAGATTAAGGAGGGAGGAAGTGCTTCTTCTTTATAGTTCTAAGCAAATGTCTCCAAAATGCCTTCCATGATCAAAAAACCCTTTTCCCTGCTTGCTTATTTGCGTTTAGTCCCTAGGTCTCCTGGAAAGTAATGCGGAGAAAAGCCCCCAGAAAGAGCGGCTTGTCACAACCATTTATGACCAGATCCGAAGGACCCCAGACAACTCAACTGAAGAAGTCACATAGGCCCAGGTAAGGCTGTTGAAGACTTATGTGTGGGCCAGGCTGGACATACTCTGCAAAGTGCACACCTGGGGCTTTCCTGTGTCTTGTACAAAGTCTCACTTTGTTGAATTTGCTTGGACGTATCTATGGGATTGCACCCCAAGATGAGCAAAGACTTGGAGTCTTCCTACAATGTAAAGCACTTGGGCTTTTTTCATTTAGAAGGAGCAATGATTTCTTTAACATCACAGAGTTTCTCCTAATGTCCAAACAAGTACAATCCTGTCACTTAAGCCCCTTAAATTTAGTTCTGTCCTCTGGAGCAGGAGAGAACAAGCCCGTTGTATTAACATATTATACCTGTTAATGAAAACAATTCTGTTTCCCAACAGGAACCAGCAAGAGGGATTTTGTCAGGGGTTCACTACACCACCACCACTGGGACCTTGAGTGAACTAATGTGCCAAACTCCTTGAGCATCACTTGGGACATTCCTAAGCCAAGTTTCTGGGTACCGCAAGGAGAACAATCTCTCTGGGTGAAATTGTCTCTCCCAATCTTTCACTGAGGACGTTTACTTTCTACTTGAAGCCCTTGCTCCGAGATCTTGGTACAGCTGACTTGAACCCTAGAAATGAACGTGGGGCTTTGTAAATGATGGAGTCAAGCAAACAATTATCCAGGTGGAACGCCTGGTTTACAGAATAAGCACAACACAGTTTCACCTCCTGGCTCAAGGGAGAACAAAGAGGGTGGCAGATTTTTGATACATCCATATAGGTCCCATGGGGTGGGACTGCTCTCCAGGGCTGAGGGGCATATTCTGCACTACTCTGCTCCTGAAAAACAAAGACATTGTGAATGATGGGAAGACCCAAATGAGAAGAGAACCATTCTATTGAGATTGCATCATGGTGCAATGATCAGCCAAAGGAGGCTTCAGTTCTTAACGTGGACTAGCTATATATAAATAAACATTCAGACTTATTTTCCATTCATATGTCAGTAAGTTTGTCAAGAGCTGGTATATCCAGGATGATCAATAGATTCATTCTCCAGAAAGCATTGGTTATGTGACTGCTAGGCCCTGAGCTCTCCTTGCTTGTCTCTGGACTGCTACCAGGTAAGAGAACAGCGGGACGACCCTTCTGATCTTGGGTTTATAATTAATCGAGTAAACAGGAAGGCGAAACTAGGATCTACAGGCATTCTAGTTGAAAGAAAAGCAAACAATATTGCACATTGTAATTCACGAACTCTGTGGAGTCAAACTGGATTTTCTGGATTTCTGTCCAAGTTAAGCACTGAATACAAAAGGGTACTTTTTCCACGCATCATGCAAACAGCCCAAAGTGAGAACATCTAGGCCTAGGAAGCCTGCAGCACTCATCTCTTCTTCGTTCATCTCTTTTGCGGGCCACTTTGTGATGAGAACTTACATTGCCGAAAATGTGACACTCAAAACGTTTTTGGTTAGAGATATTCTCTCTCTCTCTCCCCCTGTTTGTAGAACTGGAAAAAATACCTGGGACTTGCAAAACAACAACAACTCTTCTCTGCTAAAATGAGTGCTCCTCAGTCTCATTCCTCATTGGGCTGTTTTGGTGACATTTTGCCTCTTCAGGGTTTTCTTCCTTCCTTCCTTTAAGGTTGTTTTGTCCTTCTGCAAACAGTGGGAGTCCCTGCTAATATACCTCCTCCTTGTTTCTTCCGGTCCTCTTTTGGCTGCAACCCTATTGCCACTCACCACCTGAGTTTGCTATTAGAAGGAGTAATTGTTGTTTTAAAACCGAGATCTGCTGGAAAATTTAGTTCTGATGTCATTATATTTTCCCACCAAGTAGGACTTCTTAAATGATGTGTGTAGTTCTGATTTTTTGGTTCTGCTCTGAATATAGAATTAGATCTGTTATTGTATCTTTCCAAGAGCTTCATAGCACAGAGATGGTTAATCACAGGTGTCCAGATTTCCTTCCTCGCTCAAGGTGGTCACTGTGAAGATCTTGTCACACGATACAACAGGTGCTGTATCACTATAGAAGCCAAGTGTGCATTAACTGAACTATTGTATTAATTAGGCGACCATATAAAATCTGGTCCTTATTCAAGAATCCTGGATTTCATGAGGCTTTGCAGTGTGCGTATATGTGTACTGTTTGTCTTAAAAAAAATTGGACAACACAAACTCTTTTAAAAAATTGTTTGTTGCCAAGGGGGAAAAGGGCATGAAGCTTTTGTTAATATCCATAAGCTTTGCCATGACCTTTGGCTTTAAGCAAATAAAGACTGAAATGAAAATATCCACCAGAGTTTTGGTATGTTTAGATTTTCATTTGCCCTGCTGTATGCTGTATATTTAATGTCATTTAAATTATTTTAATTTTACCCTCTGATTTGTCTGGCGTCATTCTTGCCTTCCCACTACTCTTCTGATCTGACTATTTTTTATTAAAACAAATAATACATCTAGAGATTCCTCAGATGTTTAGTTCTAGCAGCAGCCCCCAAAACTCATCTTAGAATTTAATAGTGAGCAAAAAGTGGTGGCAAATCATGGATGTGAGATCCACAAAGCCACATTTACCTTGAAAAGTTGCACTAGTCTTAACTTTCTTAAACATTCCATGGGATCCTTGCTTGCTGCTGCAGAGAAACTCGATTTGGGACATAGGGATGGAGGAAGAATTTATTTCAGATAATTTTTAACCAGAATTTATCCAATTTGCAACTCACAGAATGAAATGTGGACCCAAGTCTGAAGTCCAAGCTTGCAATGTGATTTGTGAAACAAGCAAAAGATGTATTCAGTAAAACGAAATTGCCATGCATCCCTACAGGAGTTCCACCTCCTCCTCCTCCACTTTATCCTAACAACAACAACAACAACCCTGTGAGGTAGATTGGGCTGAGAGTCTGTGACTGGCCCAAAGTCACCCAGTGAGCTTCATGGCCAAGCAGGGACTAGAACCTGGATCTTCAAGTCCCAAGCCAACACCCTCACCACTATTAGGGTGACCATATGAAAAGGAGGACAGGGCTCCTGTATCTTTAATGGTTGTGTTGATAAGGAAATTTTAGCAGGTGACATTTGCATATATGGGGAACCTGGTGAAATTTCCTCTTCATCACAACAGTTAAAGGTGCATGAGCTATACTAGAGTGACCAGATACAAAAGAGGGCAGGGCACCTGCAGCTTTAACTGTTGTGACGAAGAGGGAATTTCACCAGGTTCTCCATATATACAAATGACACCTGCTGAAATTCCCTTTTCTATGCAACTGTTAAAGATACTGGAGCCCTGTCCTCCTTTTCATACGGTCACCCTCACCACTACACCACCCTGTCTCATTTCACTTCAATAGTTCATTGTAATGACAAGGAATGACGGCCCTGCAGTTCGTTCCTACGGACTGTTGCTACACAAAACTTACAGCAGAGGGAGGTTTTCTCCAGTACTCATTTCAGACTCAAAAAGAATCTTTGGAATGTGTCTTGATGTGGAATGAGAGATTTCCTTCATGCATTTTTATCTGCAGAGGGAAGATTAAATGTGTGCCTGGCTGCTAGCAAGGATCATAATAATGGTGAGTGTGGATTCACTCCCGCGGAGCATTTGTGCCCAAAGCTGATCCCTGAGAATGATGGGGAAATTTTGTGTTGGCAACTGCTCCTGCTGACTTCCTTTTAGATCCAGCCCATTCTTTCCTCCTAGAAAGGAAATGGGCTTAAGGTCTGTATGTTCTAAAAATTCCCCCTTTATGACTTCTGGGGCAGCCAGTCTTCGAAAACCTGCAAGACTGACCTTGTATACGTTGGGGTTTGTTCTATGAATAGTAGAAATTTGTCTTGTCCGCTGCTAGGAAATCCTGAGTTTGGGGCCCCGATGCTGGTTTTGACCTTTAGAACCTTACATGGTTTGGGACCAAATCACTTGAAGGATTTGGTCCCAAATCAGTTTTCCAGCAAGAAAAGCCCTCCTCATTTTGCCCACCTGTGAGGGCACTTCGTGGGGTGGCCACACATGAGACTAAGGTGCCATCAGAAGTCCGCCATGCTCCACCAATGCAGGCTTTTAAAAAGGACCTGAACATACTATTATTTTACTCTGGCTTTCTCCTGACTGCCACTGTTGCTGTTTTTAGTGCTGGGTTTGTTGTTGGTTTTTTATTGTGTTCTTACTGTGCTATTGTATTTCTACCTGCGGGGTCGCCTTCTCCCGTACAATCTGCCCGGCACACTCAGGTCCTCTGGGAAGAATCTACTTCAGTCAGCAAAGACTAGGCTGACAACCATAACCCAGAGGACCTTCTCTTCTGCTGCTCCCAGACTGTGGAATGGCCTGCCGGAGGAGATTCGTCAACTTAACAGTCTTTTAGCATTCAAGAAAGCTACCAAGACTGACCTCTTCCAGCAGGCCTATCCAGTGGAATTTTAGGAGGCTTTTAGTATGTTTTTAGGATGCTTTTAGGATGTTTTTAAACAGTGTATACCATGTTTTTAGTCAGTATTTTATGTATTTTAAGCTTGCTGTTGTTCCCTGCCTTGATCCAATCGGAGAGGCAGGTAAGAAATATATTATTATTATTATTATTATTATTATTATTATTTTAATATTTTATCAGTTTTATGTGTTTTCTTGTTGTATGACACCTTGGAATATCTTTGTTTTAATCAGGTTTTTTTAATACTGTTTTTATTGATTTTCAAGTAAGGACAAATACAATAAACACACAGAGTAAAAGAAAACACTCAACAACAATATGATTGTCCCCCTACACTGCCTCAAGTGCTATTTTTATAATATAGAAAGGCAGAGGACAAATTGGGTATTTATTTATTTATTATTTATTTTATTTATTACATTTATACACCGCCCCATAGCTGAAGCTCTGGGTGGGTACAAATCAAATAAATGAATGAATATTAGGCACCCATGCATTCCAAAAGGATTGCAATAGGAGACATGCACACAAAATGCGTATGAATTTTCAAACTTTTTTAAAAACACACACACACCAAACAAACCAAATTTAAGGGAGCTAAAACAAACCACAGTGGACAGGTTCATCCAACCCTTCAGGGGAGCAGGGTCACTCTGCTTTCTTTGGGAAGAATCCTTTGTTCTTGCCTTGGTGAGCAGAAACGTTTCCAGAGAGCTCTGGAATTTGGCCTTTGTGAAGAGGCAGCCTGGGTTCCTGCCAACGGGCAGGCTCTCATTTTAGAAACTCAGAGTTGTCCTCGCCAAGTATATAATTATAGCACGAACAGCAAAGCTGAGCAGCTGCAGGAACTGCAGGGAGGAGGCATCACAAGGAGGACGGAAGGGAACCTGTTAGCTAGGCGCTGAATCTGGGGACAGAGTGAAACCATCGCTTGCGGGTGGAGCAGCTGCTTTGTCCACAGAAGGCCCCGGGTCCAATCCAGTTAGAATGCTCAGCTAGCAGGGAATGGGGACCCTCCCTCCAACTTAAAACCCGCTGGACCATAGCGGGCTAGCTGGAAAGCTGGTCTGCGCTGCTATAAATAGGCCCCTCTGCTATGTCTGCTGGAATGGCCTCTTTTGAGCAGCTATTTAAAGGCACAGGAGCTCCGTCCAGTGGGAGCTGTTGGTTCTGATCTTGGTGAGATTCTGAATCCATTCTGGGGTTGAATCAGAATCAGCCAGAATGCGAAGGGGGAGCTATCCAAGGTGCTGAACTTTAGCCCACAATTAGGTTCAGGAGCTTGGAAGAGCTCCTTTGGGGTTCTGTCTGGCTCAGACGGAAACCCAAAACGGATTCTCAGCCCCATTGAAACTGGATCCACCGCCCTCCACTGGCCCCGTCTCTTTGGCATCCCTCTGGCCACTGCAGCTGGAAGGCAGCCCATGCTGAGGTGCCACAACTTAGTGTGCTTCAGTTCCCAGGTTTCACTGCGGAAATGCAGGAAAAGGGAGTTCCCTCCTACACCCAAGGATGACTCTTTCTTTCTATCTAAGGCAGCCAATTCATGTCCTGAAATGGGGACTGTTGTTTAGAACAGATTTTTAGATACTGGCCCTTCAGCCAACTCCTATAAAAGGCTTGAAATCCATGCATAACCACGCAGTAAATTAAACACCATGAAAAGATGGTTGTAACAAGGGCTATAAATATCATTTTTCCCCACTGATGGGGACCAATTTGGTTGAAAGGCATTTGGGATAGAGGCATTGTAGTTTTGTATAGCCCCCCTTCTTTTTGGAAAGTAGTATTGCGACTATGTAATAGTGTAGAATCATAGAATCATGGATTAGTAGAGTTGGAAGGGGCCTCTAAGGCCATCGAGTCCAACCCCCTGCACAATGCAGGAATCCACCCTCAAGCATCCCTGACAGATGGCTGTCCACCCAGCTGCCTCTTGTATGTATGTATGATAAACTGTTAGACTGCTAATCTGGTGTTTTAAACTTTGTGTGAAGCATGACTTTTTATATTAAAATTTGGTATATGTTCTATCTGTTTTTATACACCTAATTTTCCTTAAACCTATGTTGTTTTGTTGATTCCTGGCATCTCCTATTAGAAGGATGAGCTCAACAGCTGGTGGAAAAATACTCCACCAGTAAAAGGAGAAAATTCTGGGCTACAGGAATAAACCCCCGGCTTCATGGACCATCCCAAGTTCCCGCCTCTAACCCACGCCACTTCTCTAAGGCAACACCTTCTAGAGCAGTATAAAACCCGGTTAATGATCTACTACTACATTAGCAATGCCTGCTTTAACAATCATCTCCCAGGCAGCCCTGCCTCAAGCTGGCTTCCAGGAATTGGACTGGATGAATGTTGCCCCTCCCTATGGCTTTGAACATTTTGCACACTCATCTCAGGTTTTGAATCTCTCACATATGTTCCAGCAGAGCAACGGCAGGCTGAGAGCTACAGACTGTGCTGACAGATTCTTTTTCAGGGAGAGATGCATCATGTTTTTTCTTTATTGAAGCTCCAAATCCTCTTCTCTTTCTACGGTACCCATCAAGTATGTTCTGGATCTATGTAGGAGGGATCTCCATACTGCAAATCCTTGCAGAATGCCCAAACCGAAGCTGCCAATTCGCTCTCTTTGGGGAACAGTCATCTGCTTTTTTCTTGGTAAGTGTTCCAATGCTTGCTAAAAAAAAAAGCTTCATCCAGGGAAAAATAAGCATGTGTTTTTCACTGGGAAACCAAATGATACGGTTTTACAAGCCTGGTGAGAGGAGAAAGCAGACAATGATAGCCAAGAGACATTCTCAAGAAGCAATCTTGGGTGGGTGGGGAACTGAATTACTGTCAGTTTTTGTAGCTAGATGTATGGAACTTCTGAAGTTAATATGCTGTTTCTTGTTCCTTTAACAACAGAGCTGGAAGCTTTTTAAATATTCCCAGCCCTCCCCCAACCACCCCCCAAAATAAACACATAAAAATTCAGGGTCAGGAAGATAGAAGTTAAACTGTTTGAATCTTTACAAAAACAAAGGCAGCTGTGTGTGTCAGCCATAGGGAGAATATTGTTAGTGAAAGATGTTTTCTTCAGAGTGGCTGGAAAATAATGATGGATACATTTAAAAAGGGCACAGCCATTCAAGTTGATTGGGGAGCATGTCCCACTGCGCCCAGTAGATCTGATTCCCACTGAAATTTGCAAATGATAGCAGCCTAGGTTTGATTGATATGTGCAATTAGAACATTTCCTGGATGATGCTCTATTATTTATTATCATCATTTCATCTTAAAGCGCCACCGAGAACTGCGTCATTAGCAGCCCTCCCCTCTGAAACTATTTCAGCGTTGTAGTTTTAGCAATTTGAGAAGCTGTCCTGGGCTCCTCCTTCTTGGTGGCTGGATACGCTTGCCGAGGAAAGCCTCAGCCTGCAGCCACCACCATCTTCATTTCCTCAGGATGGCTCGGAATCCCACCATGTAGCTCAGAGGCCTTCATGGGAAATGCAGATGGTGGACGCTCTCACCTTGCTTTGAAGTGATCCCAGCTGCCAGAAAGAACATCTATGGATTTTTTTAAAAAAAGTGAGAGGGATTGGTGTGGTGTAATACCTGATATAGTGCAATTCCTTTGAGATCTCTATAGCTCTTCATCAGGCAAGATGTTACAAGAAGCAGACTGGTGGCAGGAAGTGGGCAGAGGTTTCGGGGTTTGAAAGTCTGACTGGATGTTCTGTAATCAGCATTTTGGATGCCGTAGAGAGACACTCCCCCCCCCCCATCCATATGGCAGAGGCTCTCCTCTTGACAAAGTCACCCTACATGTGGTGGGGTGGGGCTGGTGTGCCCCCCCTCCTTGCATGTTTAATAATCACACCCTGGGAACACCTGAGTAGGGCTCATGTCATGAATGGCTGCGGACATTCAAGGCTGCAGACATTTGATTTGCAGTCTGCCAGGTGATATGATGCCTTCAGGTTTCAGAGTTGCCAGGACCATTGGGAAGATGATGAATTTTTCTTGATACCAGGTTGGGAAATTGTGCAGGCATGGCATCCAAAACTACCCATTATCCCCAGGAGATCAGACTGGCCTGTTCTTTCATGGCCATTAGACGCTAGGAAAAGGTCATCCCTCCACCCCCACACACCACACACCACACACCACAAGCAGACTTATGATTTGGCTAACTTCTAAATCTTTCTGTTGAAATGTGTGCAGTTTTACTTGGTTGCTGTATCAGAAGTGTCATCATTTTTTTGTGGGGGATTATTTTTCTCCCCACACATCCTTAAAAGAAAAACCACTACAAGTGATCAAACGCAGAACTCTGCCCGGGCAAACAAGATCTTAGCAGGATTATGTAGCTTTTCTGAAAAGTTACCTTTTTTGGGGGGGGGGGGAATGGAATTGGACCCTTTCAAAAGTAGGCTGGCTGCCTTCTTCTCAATGCCACTGCAAGTCACTTTGGCTTCCTGAAACTAGGAGTCGGTGCAAACACGACTCGTGGAGCCCAAATGGTGGTGAGTTTGAAACTTGAAGGAATCTTGCTACATCACCTTCCTTCATCTATTTCTCAGCCCCCAACACACACACATTCCATGGCATTTCCAGAAGAAAGTAATTCTACTTGCTAAGCTAATGGATAGGAAATTGGAGCGACTTAATTGCAGTGAAGGTGTGGGGGAGAAGGTCTAAGCTGGAGATGTATCCAAAATAAAGCTACAGGACTGGAAAAGAGTTATGTTTGTGCCAACTGTTTTAACTGAAATATCTGCCAAGAAGAGTGGAACTATTCTCACTCTGCCCTGTGGGGAAATGAGCAATGCTTCCTTTTTTCCCATGTGTTTATTCTCTTCCCCGTCGCTTGCTTGTTTTTCAAATAGGTGCCGTAAGTAACGCAGTGGAGAATCCTCCTCATCAAATGAACGGCATACGAGGGCAGTCAGCCTCGTTCCTCATACAAATTCCCCCCACAAAAGTGGCGAATGAAGTCGAGTGGAACTTTCAGTCCAAAAGCGGCAAGACACTCCTGATCGCGGCATGGACGGATGGACAATGGGAGCGCCCCAATCCCAGCGACAGGTTTGGGCAGCGGTTGGAAATGGCTGCTGAGAACTCCTTGAGGATCAAAGGCCTGGAGATGGAGGACAGTGGAGTATACAAGGGTTATGTGACGCTTCATACAGGCGAGATTCCAGAGTACATGTTTAACCTTACTGTGTACGGTAAGTCATTATTCCTGCATCCTTGCCTGTGCTGAAATACATCAACACTATTTGTCCTACACAGTTACAGATGACCAAAGGCTTTCATTTATGTTCAACAGAGCCAGTACCAACACCAAAGATACTCCACTACCTAAACTCCAGTTCTTCAGACGGATGCAATGTGACTCTGCGGTGTGAGGCACCTGGAAAGGGGGAGTTTAACACCTCCTGGAAAAGAGGGAACCTTCTAAGAGACTTAGAAGAAAGTTCGGACGAGTTTCATCTCTCTAATAATGGCACAAGTCTCGCGTTGTTCTGGCACCTCACCTTGTTGGAACCCAACTTCACCTGCCTGGTCAGCAATCCTGCTGATCACAAGAGCGCCTCCGTCAACTTGCTTGGCATCTGCCCAAATAGAGGTGAGCACCTTGTTTCACCTGTCCTGGCCAGATATTAGCACAAATGAGATCCAACACATGACAACCAGACTGGTGTGCTTGATGACTTATTCTTGACAGGAATTGCCTCACATCAGTGCCAAGCATCCTGTCTGTGCTACCATTTGTATTTCTATTAGGAATGTATGAAAATTCTGCTTTGGAGAGAAATCTCAACACATTTTACCGTTTCGGCCTTAGCAGATTTAGTTCCATTTCCCTTCGTTGACGTCAACTTGATCTGAAGCAAGTTAATCCAATATGCAGATTTCAGAGTTTTATTTAGTGGCAGCTCAAATAGGATCTCTTTTCCCCCTTCAGGTCTTTACATTTGTGTAAATAGAGTTGTCTTTTTTTAAATATATTTTTTAAAACATTGGGGATCTGGTGTGCAGGTGCACAAAAGCCAGCTAAAGTGAGAATGGGACTGCTGATTCCCATTCTTATACTGCAGCCTTCCCCACAAACTCACACTCTTCAGAGGAGTTGGACTACAATCCCTATCATCCCCAGATTATAAAGATATTAGAACGTTGTGGTGGAGGCTTTCGCATTTTTGGTCCTTACAAATAATAGGATGCATGATGAAATCCCTCTCAGGATTACGGAGCTGTGTAACTGTTTTGCCTTGGGCTTCTTTTAATTGCTGTTGCTGCAATTGGTCTTAGCAAAAATTTCAATTGTTGGTCTGTGCAGGTGAAAGTCAAGCCAGAAGACTGTGGATCTTTGCCATCATTCATGTATTCTTCTCGCCCTGGTTGCGGGTTTGGTGACCTGGAAGAAGTGCAAGAAAAGAAGGTGAACGTAATCTCACCCATGTAGGAAACTTCTGTTACTCTTTAGCTCCAGTTGCCACCGTTCCTCTGCTTGTCCATCCTTAGATGGAGGCGTTGGGGATGGAAGGGGGATTGTCCTACTTGGCCTAATCAATGGATTCCCATTTTGGCATCTGTATCTGAAATGACCATGGATGTTCAAGTTAGGTCTTATATTTTAATGTGGGCTGAGGGTTTTTAATGGAAATTGTTTTGTGTGTTATTGTAAAGGACCATCATGCCAGAAATGGCAAGGTGGCGCTATAAAAATGTTTCTAAATTAAAAATAAATAAATTATATTCAACAGAAGCTCTTGTTTCAGATCTATTAGATGTCACAATATTCCTTTAATAAAGGTTTGTCTAACTCAGCTAATTGTTAGAGGTCTAATACAGTTAATGTCCCTTTCAACCACATGTTTTGGAAATGTTCAATAGTTGTCTGTTTTGGGAAGGAAGTTATATGGATAAACTTTATATTGGAAAACTCTTTAATATTTACTTATGTACATGTTCGTTTAAACTGGTTTGGGGATTGAGTCTGCCTTGGTCCTTGCCAGGAGAGGGACAAGAAGCATGCAGCCATATTGATTCACCTGAACCTCAATCTCTGCAATATTCGATACTATTTCTATTGCTACAGATGACAGAACCCAGTTTACAAGAAAGTGGATTCTGACTCAACATTAGGAAGCACTTCCTGATGGTACAACCTGTTCAACTATGGGATGAACTTCCTCAGAAGGTGCTGTGCCCTCCTTCATTAGGGGCGCCGTGGCAGACGAATTCCTGCATAGGCAGAGGGATGGACTAGATGGCCTCTGAGGTACCTCACAACTCTATGATTCCTTACAGACACACACACTTCAGGGCTTTGAAGAAGGTCTTCCAGATTAGGCAGTGTAAGTTCCAGACAGCTTGGATCACAACATCTCTTCATTTAGAAATTAAGCATTGCCCTTTTTGAATGTTTAGGGTTATGCCTTATACAGACGAAAGGTTGCAGGCCCTGGAGGAAATGAAATTGTGAAGAGGAAGGGGGGAGCATTCAGAGAACTTGAGAGTGGGCGGGACGAGAGCTTCTCTTGCCCTATGATGACTTCCCTGCCCTCAACCACACACCTTCCTTTTTGAGAAAGCCACTTATTCCGAAAGGGGACTGAGAAGAAGAAACATCACCAGAGAAACCTTGCAGTGGTGGGCTGAGACTCTTGTTGTGTTCTTTCACAACCATCGTATTTTTATTTAGCACAACTCCAAGTCCTCTCCTAGGTAGCGACCAGCAAAGGGGTGTGTGTGTGTGTGTGTGTGTGTGAATGTGTGTGTGAGTAAGATGGGCTTTCCACACTACAAGCCCAAGAAGTTGGTGAAGTGCACTAGCCGAAGCCTCCAGATTCCTCTTCTCTTTGGAACATTATTCTGCTCTTCTTGGCTTGGTAAGTCCTCCTCCAAACCTGACATACAGAAAAATGAGTTCACCTTGGCGCAAAGAAGGAAAGGAAATGGTGGGTTTCAAGCAAAGGGGGAGATGCTGAAACTTTTAGCAGCTCTCTTACCACAAAGAGTTGCCATGCAATTTTGAAGAGATGATACAGATAAGGTGCTACTACAACACCAGCAGAATTGAGTCGCGTAAACCAGGCATGAAGAAGTCATTCCTCTAAAGTCTGTTTTCTTCCTTTAGTCTCTATGCTGCTTCCTAGGAAGGGATAGATTGCATTTTAGGCAGGGGATCTTGGATTGGAACTCCTTACATTTTGAGCAAGGCCTGGATAAGGAGCTAGCAGCAGGAGGCTGAAAAATTGGGGCAATCTCCCTTAAAATGCCTCTGAATCCAGGGAGAGAAGCAATGGGAGCATTCTCCCCTCCCCAGTCTTACTGCTGATGGGCCCAGTTGCACTTTTGTTGTTCTTCCAGGGCATTTGGGATTCCCCCTGGGGGCTGCTATTGGCGCACTGGCTGTAGGTTGTGTAGACATGTACTCTTAATTGTTTGATGTTGTGTTAATCATTCTTCAAAGACATGGCTGAGATGTATGTCACTGGTTTCGCACACCTAGGGGTTTTAGCCACCCTTCCTTCTGGGGATGGCAAATTGTACCCTATGGCCTTTCAGCAAAATGCTCCTAAAATTTATGGGTGCGGTGGAGCTCTCAGGCAAATTCATGAAATGGGTAAGAGAGAGAAATGGTCAAATGTCCCAGGAGACTTATGCAATTTGGGGCAAACCATTGTGACAAAAGGAAGAGGGGCCGACCAAGAGCAAGATGGATGGATGATATTCTGGAGGTGACGGACTCGACCTTGGGGGAGCTAGGGGTGGCGACGGCCGACAGAAAGCTCTGGCCTGGGCTGGTCCATGAAGTCATGAAGAGTCGGAAGCGACTGAACGAATAAACAACAACAATTGTGACAAAAACCTCCAGATGTGGGGATATAATTTCCATCATGCCAAAAAGATCAGCAAGAAAGATTTGGCCATTTCCACCCAATATGGGACATATATTTACATACATACCTTATCTTCTGTCAAGGGCTTAGGGATGGACCTATGCTTCTGAAAGGCGCACATTAAAGACAAAATCCGTGACTAGCAGAAAAAGGCAGGAGAATAGAACTGGAAGGACAGGATTGGATGTTTAAAGATGGATCCTAACAAAATCCATCATAACAACTTGATGATCTGACATTTAGGGGAAAGGTCACGCCACAGTTTCGGCCTTTCCAATTTGCCTGATGCAAATGAAGCATCTTGATTGGTCGCTCTGCAGGAAAATAAAAACTTGACTTCTTTATTTACTTTCTTGTGAACCGCCCAGAGAGCTTCGGCTATTGGGCAGTATAAAAATGTAATAAATAAATAAATAAATAAATAAATTCTTACTTTTTTTTTTTTAAAAAAAAGGGACAAGATGTGAGCAGACCGCAAATCCTCCCCAACAAGTGAACGGGATCCTAGGAGGATCTGTCTTGTTTCCGGTAAAGTTGTCCTCAGCTGAAAGAGTGATCAGTATCAAATGGAAGTTTCAAGATAGGTCCAGCAATGTGTCAGTCCAGATGGTTACGTTAATGGATGGAAATTTGACCAATACCAGTAACAGGTTTGGGCAGCGGCTGGACATGGCTGGCGAGACCACACTGAGGATCAAAGGCCTGGAGGTGAGGGACAGCGGACTATATAAGGCTCATGTCAGGCTTCCTCGAGCAGAAATTGAAGTGCTCACGTTCAACCTCACTGTCTATGGTAAGTCATCGTATCATGCTTGGCTGGGTTGCATCGTTGGGTGTCAAATAGGGGTCACCTTTCCTATGCAGCCACGGACTGCTGTGGGGCTCAACCTCCTTCCCCTGCCTTTCATTTGTGTCCAACAGGGCCTGTGCGAACACCATGGATAGTCCCCCAGCTAGCCTCCAATGCGTTGGACACCTGCAACGTGACCCTGCAGTGTGAGGTGCTTGGAAAGGAGGGATTAAACATCTCCTGGAAAAGAGGGAGCCCGTTCAGGGCCTTCGAAGAAGGGTTGGGTGGGTACCAGCTCTCTGAGAACGGCAAGGCTCTCCACATGTCGTGGCGGCCCGACCCTTCGGACTCCACCTTCACCTGCCTGGTCAGCAATCCTGTCGATCAGAAGAGCATCTCCTTCGACTTGCTCAGTATCTGCCCAAATGAAGGTAGGGAATGCATCGCTCCTCTTCCCCATTATCCACAGGGGATGCCTGGGCTAATGTTGCCCTTAAAATGTTAGCACTAGACTTAAACTGGGGCCCTGGAAACTGAGTTTTGACATTCAAACTACACCAATTTGGCTTAATCTTCCAATCCTGGGACGTGGTTGAAATCAGAGCTGAAATAATTCTAGCTCAGCATAATTCCTGTTAAAACCAGTGTCACAGCCAGCAGACACTGCATGGTCCAGATGGCTGCCGTGCCAGGTGTCTGGAAGGGAGAGGGATTGAGTGTTGCTGGCAAAGAGTGAAACCCCTCAGGCCATTAAAAGGAAGTTCCAAGAGGTACCATCTCTTCAATCATGGCTAGGATGATGCTCTGGTCAGCAATCTCTTATAGCTTTCGGCATGGGAGGAAGACCATTGTATTTTTTCTGGCCGTATTAGCTGTCTGTTGTTCTACAGCTTTCTGCGCTACCAGCTTCATTTTCTTGATTGTTTTAAACTGTTCTAAGCCACCCTGGAAGCAATTGTTTGGCAGCGTGTAGTATAAATGTTTAAATAAATGAACAGAAATAAAATTGGGAACGTTATCCTTTTTCACCAGACCGAAGGAGCACCTGCACACAGGGTTATATTTTTTTTATCAACATTCTGTACAAGGGAAAGCTAAATCTTGCACAAAGTCTGGATGATATAAATGCAAGTTAAACTTCTCTTTGTATATTTTATTTACATAATCCATTCTGCTTCTGTTTATTTTGGGAAAGAGCAATTTCATTGCAGACACAGTATCTTTCAAGAGACCATGTTTTCTTGCATTACAGGCAAAACGTGGATGTGGTATCTGGCCATAATGTCGGTCCCCATTGTGGTGACAGGTTTGGGGATCTGGGTATGGAGGGCAAAAAGGAAACCCAAAGCCAGCAGAGGTAGGAAGAATCTCTGTTCATCTTCATGTCCTCCCAGCTGGGATTGAGCTGGGAGCTTTTACCGTTGTTAATGCAATAGAATAACAATATGTCACATTATCTACTCTGTAGCTGTTTCCAGCAGCAAGTCAAAGAAGGAGAACTCTCCTCGGGCCTTGTATGATGAAATCACTGAAGACCGGAGAGTAGCACAGAGTGCTAGACACCAAGTACGGTTTTCTTGCTAAACGGTGTAACACTAGGTTTAGTGATCACTACTCAGAGAAGCAGCTAAGTCCAGAGTACTCCTCACTCCTTTAGTTTAATTGGCTATTTCTATCCTGCTTTTCTGCTTAAAGTAATCAAAGGGACTTACAGAGAAACAGGAACACACAATAGGACATGTATAAAAACAACAGCAAATAGCAGCAGTTAAAATACTGATAAACAGCAGCACAAAACTAAAATGTCTAGCAGATAGCACGACAAGTCTAACAGTGTAGGTCCGCCTGGCGCCTACACTGTGTACTCTTTTCGTCGCCAACTGAAGACCTTTTTATTCTCTCAGTATTTTAACACTTAATTTTAACTTAAATTTAAATTTTACTGTTCTAACTCTGTATTTTAATCTTATATCAATTTTTGCTGCGTGGTTTTATCCTGGTTGTGCTTTTTATACTGCATTTTGTATTTGTGCTTTTAACCTGTGGGTTGTTTTATTATGGTTTTAATTTTTGTGAACCGCCCAGAGAGCTTTGGCTATTGGGCGGTATAGAAATGTGACAAATAAATAAATACATAAGTGCCAGATTGTACACCCAGACCTTGAATTGAATTTTAAAATGTATTAATTATCCGTCTAAAGAGTGATCTAGAGTGGAATTCTACAATCTTGCTACCACCCTGGTGAAAACCTCACTCTCACCCAATTTCACAAGTGGACGGTACATAAATGGGGCCAGGATTTAGAGACCACAACCCCCAAACAAAAAGGGGATTTTCTTCAATAAGATAATGGGAAATTAAGGTTATATGTGACAGTCCTTCAATGGACAGAGGGGTTGCTCTGGTGAACAGGACTGAACCCCAAGGAACCCTTCCTTCCCAAACTGTTTTGAGAAAAGGAAGAGGAAGAGAAAAGTCTGTCATTGCTTTGTAATTTTATTATATAAACCAGGAAAGAAGGGTGGCTGTGTGTGTGGAATCAACTCTTTCCCAGAAGGTTTGACTCCACATCAGAATTTTCCAAAACTGTTTCACTTTTGTGGTTTCCTATGCCTTTCACATCTAGAAACTCTCTCCATTCAATCACCCATCAGGCAAGTCAGCTGGAATTTTCTTCTTTAGCAATTAGATTCATTTTCAGAGAAGAATGAACTTTTCCATTTGAGCTTCCTGTTTCAGCAAGCCCTAATAAAAGAAGTCTTTTCTTTAAATGCCATGAAACTGTTTATCCCTTTTCATGTGAAATCCTTGGGTGGGGGCATATTGTTGAGGGTTTTATTCAGCTGCGGACACAGCTGGATCTACAGGAATCCCATCCTTTTATCAGTAGAAATGTCTCGCTTCCCAGACCACCCATTACATGAAGGTCACTCTGGCTTACATGTAACGCTAACCAAGGATTTATTCAGCCTATGGTTAATCCATGGTTTGTTCCCTACCCAGCACTTGTCAGGCAGATTAATGAACAAACTATATGGTTTGTTTTCTCAGTCCCTGTGTTGTTTATTTGCCTGCTCCCCTCTGTGTCCAAAATGTCTTCACAGCACTGTAGTGCAGGCATTTAGAGAGGATTTTTGACTGCTCCTGCCCATAAATAACCCACACTCCTGGAATCACATGTACTGGCAAGCCATCGTTTAAACAACCTAGAGTTCACAACTCAGCAACCGACCGTGGGTTCTCTTAATGCTTTATTCATGGTTAACAAACCACAATTTTTCAGTGTGGCGGGGTTCGTGCATCACAACAACCCAGTATTCAACTACCCATACCATGGGTTAATGTTATGTGCGAACACAGTCACTATCATGATTAAGGAAGAAGCTTATTTTATGTCACATCTCTTTTCCTACGTGGAGTTTGGGCTCTACCTGTCAGCTGCGTGTGCTTTGTGAATGCAGAAGGACCCAGCGCAGGAAAACAGTTTCAGCTCCCAGTGCAGGAAAACAGTTTCAGGATCCCAAGAAGCAGGCAGGAGACTTAGCAGAGTCATAGTAGATAAGTAAAGTAAAAATAGGATGTAGCAATGGCTGCAGACTTCTCCCTCTAGACAAACATTTATTTTTTCTTTAAAGACCACTTATGTTTCTATCCCTCATGGAAGGTTCGGAAGTGTGTTGGTTTGTTAAACTCTCAAAAGAGGGAACAGAGGGAGAGACTGAGCAGGATTTTGAAAATTCAGGTGTGGGATTTTAGAGTCCTACTTGTCCACAGCACGATGACCAATGAACTAAATAAAAGCAGTGCAGGATTCTCTTGGCATAGAACACCCAATTTTATATCACAGGCTGTACAAAAGATATCCTGTTTGTTCTTTCTTTCCTTCAGGATCAAACATTCATCTATGATTTTGTTGAGATACCCCCTCGAATTTATGACCAAGTTACCTTTCCTGGGTGAGACAGTAATTCATATATGTGTGTATGTGGGGGGGGGGGAGATGGGGCTTCATTCAATTGGCGTTTACTGGCACTTATCCCCACCAGAACATGCTAGGGTTAGATGCTCCCCCCCTCATTCCACACAAGGGATCCACAAGGGTGACTGAATCTTACTTTACCACAGATTACAGAACATTCTCCTCCACCACCACACCAAAAGATAGGGTTGGAGAGGTGCATAGACAGGCTACATGGTTCTTCTGTCCTCCTTACCACCCCTCAACATGCCTTCTTGCCCCCCCCCAGCATCTGTTGCCCCACCCTGCCTAATGGCTTTGGGTGAAAGTAGGATGCCTTTTGGCTGAGCCGGTGCCTCTTTCCCTAGTGTGCTGTCCACTGCTCAAGTGGGCTGAAGTGTTCAGAATCCGTCCTTGAAGCTGCGCATCAGACCATCTTGTGTCACATTGTATAGCTGGGTCTGTTTCCTTCTTCCCCTGCAGTTTGCCTGGAATACAGAGCACCTCTCAGGACTTTGGAGAAATTTCACTTCATCTTTGAGGCCTGACGGACACAGCCCTGGAAATCCAGGATTTCTGTCGCCTCCTTGAGAACACACCTGAGAATGTTTGCGTTCCTGTGCATAGAATGAAAACGCCTCTTTAAAGAGGGACGACTTGGTGCAACCGATGGAGACCCCGCCTTGCATGATGGCTCTTCTTTAGCTGTTATCCCCTCCAGATTTTCTTCTTCACAAGGTGCCTTCCTCCTACACATGCAGCCTTATCTCAAACAGTTCAAGAATCGGCAGTGTCTTGTGTCCTTGGAAATGATTTTCATAAGAGCTGTGAGGAATTAGAACTTGGCTTCCATCCAAGGGGGAAACTTGATTGTCTTTGCTGACAAAAATCATTGCAGAACTGAATGCCAACCTTGGGCTGCTAACAGGGCTACCTGATTCTCAGGCAACTCTAAGCTTGGTGCGCTTAGCTCCTAAAGGTCTGAGTTCAAATCCCTGCGTATTTCTTTGCGGTGCTGGATTAGGTTTGCCACTTCTCTACTTTTCTGACAGGCTCATCGTTAGCAGCTACATGGCACACGGACACATAGTTTTCTCCGTGCTGGGAAGAGATGTACCTATTGAATGTGGCTTGTACAGATGGGCGATAATTTTGTTTGGTTTGTTTGATAAGAATTTTCCAAAACTTGCAGATTACTTTATGAACAGGATGTAAACAACTAGGGCTTTAGATAGAATCGAATGTGATAGAAAGCAAAACTGATAGATTCCCCCCCACACCCCCAACCCATCCCTACTAAACTATCACCTCTTTTTCTGTCCATTCAATGGCTCTCTCCGTTTGCTCAGTTGCTGATTCATGCTGTTTCAAACAGAGCACATCTATTTTCAAAGCCTGCGGGGAATTCTCCATCTAAGGAAGTGAGAACCTCTCCGAAAGATTAGCTGCCATGGGGAAAACCTCTACCAAGCGTCTCGTGGTATTAGCAACTACTTTGTTTTTCTCAGGAAGGGTGAGTCACAAGGAGCGACAGCAATGTGACATTCCCCCCCCCCTTTCAAAGACATGCGCCTGATGGATGATGATGCATTGTTTTTCTGCAGCAAGGAAGCATGACCAGTGCAATTCCTGCTTGCTTCTGCTTGCGGACCTCCATGGGGCTTTGATCAAAGAACTTGCTGTTGCTCTCCTGTCCTGATTGTGGGTTTCCCAGTAGGGATGGGAAGCTGGTTGGCCGCTGTGTGAACAGAATGCTGGACTGGATGAACCCTTGCAGGGCTCTTCTCACGTTCTTAGTGGATGGTGCTCACTCACAGCTGTCTCCCTTCCCTGCCTATTGCTTCACATTGTGTCATAATTGGGGCTCCTTTTGGCTTGTCCTGGAAGCTTAATCATAGAGTTGGAAGGGGCCTACAAGGCCATCCAGTCCAACCCCCTGCTCCATGCAGGAATCCACCCTAAAGCAGCCCAGACAGGTGGTTGTCCAGCTGCCTCTTGAAGGCCTCTAGTGTGGGAGAGCCCACCACCTCCCTAGGTCACTGGTTCCACTGTCGTACTGCTCTAACAGTCAGGAAGCTTTTCCTGATGTCTAGCCGGAATCTGGCTTCCTTTAACTTGAGCCCGTTATTCCGTGTCCTGCACTCTGGGAGGATCGAGAAGAGATCCTGGCCCTCCTCTGTGTGACAACCTTTTAAGTATTTGAAGAGTGATATCATGTCTCCCCTCCATCTTCTCTTCTCCAGGCTAAACATGCCCAGTTCTTTCCGTCTCTCTTCATAGGGCTTCATAGGCCGAATCACAGGCCCTTAAGTCCTTGGGGCAACAGAAACGCTCCCTCTGCCCTGACACCCAGGGCTGAGTGGTATCTCTTCCTCCAGTCTAAACCCTGCAACTATGTGATCTGCATACATTGCACAGATCAAGAAAACATCCATGCTTAGTCCTGCTTTGAATACTCCAGCTTTTAAAGCTGTTTTTGTGTGCTTTCTATTTTTGAGCGATATTACAAGGTGATATCAAGTTTCCCATGCTGGATACAATGATTTGTGTAGTGTGTGTTTCCTCCTTTTATTCCCTGGCTTCCGTGGTTTCCAAAAGCCTTGTGTCTTCCCCCTACCCACCCCTCACGATACGTGTCAGCCCTCGTCTCAGCTCCAAAAGAGGCCAGCTCTGTGAAGCAGACAGGGGTCAAAAGAGCCGGAGGCACGCAGGCTGGCAACGACGTTGTTGTTTTTCATGTCATTGTTTTTCATGTTCACCACTTCGATACCTTTGCGGAAAGCGGTGTATACATTTCAATAATGAATAAACTAAAACTAAAGGCTGGGAAGGAAAGTTCTTACGGAGCCTGGTATGCCCAAATTGACTTGTGGGTCCAGCGGAGCTTATCCTGGCAAGAACGACAGCCCACAGGACATCTGTGATGTACAAAACAACAGCCCACAGGGCAGGGGCTGCACAGAAGGTGAGGGGTCCAGAAACTGGGCCTGGAATCCTGGTTTCACACAGCAACAAACCCCTTCCATTCTGCAGTGCCTGTTCTTTCAACTCACAGCTGAGCTCATGAGAACGTAAGAAGAGCCACACAGGATTAGACCAAGAGTCCCGTGGCCAACCACAAGCAATGTACGAATGCAACAACACCCTCTCATG
This sequence comes from Elgaria multicarinata webbii, assembly GCF_023053635.1. NCBI lineage: Eukaryota > Metazoa > Chordata > Lepidosauria > Squamata > Anguidae > Elgaria > Elgaria multicarinata. The sequence goes on along the minus strand of NC_086191.1, from coordinate 16,149,133 downwards.
TTCCGTAGCACCCAGTGTATATAGGCTTACTGCCTCTGATCATGGAGGTAGCACATGACCATCAGGATTAGCCTCCTCCTCCTCTAGGAATTTATCCAGCACTCCTTTAAAAGCCATCCGAATTGGTGGCTGTCACTACCTGTTGTGGTAGTAAATTCCAGAGTTTAACTCTCAGGGTGTCCCCTTTTACAGAGGACCATCCTCTATTGGAAGGGGTCCTGTTTGAAAGGTCTTGTTCAGTTCCAGTTTAACCATAACATGAGGACTGAGGACCAGCAACACTTAACACCTGGGCTGCAGGCTGAACAGGCAGGCACAGAGGTCACCTGGTCAAATTTTCTACACTGGGGTGAGATGCATGGTATTTCTATTTAAAATATATAATAATTTTAAATGTACATCTACACATTTAAATTAGCACATGCAAATTTCATGCAGATCGCTGTCCACTTGCATCTACTTTTTTAGCCATTCATGAATGGCCACCCTATTTGCAGCTCCTTTAATTGCAAACTAAAATCCATGGGAGGTGGACCTGTACTGGTTCCCTGAAGAAATGGGAAATTCACAAGATGACAGGCAGAGAGGCAGAAGCCGAGCTAACTTCAGGCTTTGCAGGTGCCCCACCCAGCACCACTCAGTTCCTTACAGTTAATTAAGTAATAAGAACGCTTGTATTCTGCTTTATAGCCCCTCCGGGGCTGCCAAAGCAGCTGCCAAAAGATTCCTACACAAAACTCACACACAAGTCTAATGCAGGAATAGGACTTATGAAGTGTCTGTGCATTGCCTGGCTAACGTGAGCAGGGTTTCCTGCCCTTGTCCTTTCAGGATGTTGCCCATCAATCACCACCTACTATGTAGCAGCACCTGCTGAAGTCTTCTTGAGGCAAGGGGGTGGGGTGGGGGGGGCGGGAGTTTAGTGCCTGAAGTCTGCCTGGCCCCAAATAGCAGCCAAACCCCAAGGCCACCAACGCAAAGATGCTAATCTATTAGCTGCTGCCTTCAGCTGTGGCATAAACTGCTTCCTGCACTTTGCATTTCAGAGAACCAAGGTGTGAAATCGGCTCTTCAGCCACCATCTGGGAAAAGTTTATTTGCAGAAATTTATTTGACAGCCTCTCGCCTTCTGCTGCTTCCTGGCACTTGGTTCACTGGTGTGTTCCTATTACAGGCTTCCAAAATTAATAGATATGAGTTGTGATCTCTGAAAAACGACTCAGGCCGAATGAATTGGTACCGCAAAATATACATTTATTACAGAACAATTTTAAAGAATAACAAAATCTGAAATAAGAGTACAAGCAAACCACATTACTATACACAATGCAATTTAAATGATCAGAAACATTATCACAAAGGTGGCCACCACATGTAAACTCAAAGTCCTATTCTCAAACCCAATATAGCGGTCGTCATTAAGTTCTTATTGATCCCTATGTGGAAGTCATGTTTGGCAGACCTTCAGGGAATGAAGTGAAAGGCTTCTCGTTCTTGCATCTCGTTCTAATGGCTGCATCTTGGGTTTTCGAGAGGGTCAAACCACTGCTCATAGATCCATAACACGAGCCTAATGCTGCCAGCAGGGAGAGGAAGAGCACAGATGGGTCTCCGGCCACCCAGCCAAGGAAGCGTCCTGAGTACATAGCTGGAGCACACAGAAAAAAAGGAAAGAAGTAAAAATCTTTAATTGCATCTGAGAAAGAAGAAAACAGAAGAAAGAATTCAACTGCAACCTAAAAAGCTGACCTATCAAGATATGCCCCTGATTTTTCAGAAATCCCCCCAAAAGAAGCTGTTTCTCAATACAGGTTGTTTTTCAATACACCTCGCTTGAAGTGGAGAGGGGAAGCGAAAGTGCCCAAACGCTGCTTTGCCCTGATGACCATGGTAGTGTCTTGATGTGGAGAAGAAGAGATCCATGGAAGCTCTCCGTCCAGCAAGAGTAGCAGGAGGAAAGAGAGGTTAGATAAACTCTGCAGGCAAAGGTTTAGGCTGGTTCATGAATACTTACAGCTGGTTATTCCTCGTCATTAGTAGAGCCTTCCAGCCTTATCGCTCAAGAGCACTTTGTTGTCCTTGATGCTCCATACCACCGAAAGCAGCAATTGAAAAAGAAGGGGAAAAATTAAAACTTGCTCTGGGACTGGACCTTCCCCCCCATGAGTAGAACCGCCTACAGTACTAGAGAATATGAACTGCAAGATGGGACCTGGACTCTACGCACTGTAATGACTAAGCCATTCAGAGAATCTGTTCACAGGATCTGTTCAGGCCAAGTGACAAGGTTTTCAACTTCACGATGAATGTCAACTCTGAGGCGTCACACAGACTTCTGCCTCTAACGTTTCCCTGGTGCAAGACAGCCAATTTGGGGTCTCTAACCGGATGACCTGGATGGTTGAAATGCTCCCCAACTCCTCCTAACCTGCTAATCTAACACAGCTGCTCACATACAAAACTGCACCACCTCCAAGGGACAACAACACTAGAACCCGGCCGTGCAACGAACACTGCTGCCGGCTCCGTCCTCACAGGCTACCCAGACAACACAATCACAGGACTGAGCAGCTGCAACCACAACCTCAGGGGATCATGCAATTGCACACCCCCAAACGCAGAATACGCCATCATGTGTCAGAAATGCCTTTCTACCACGTGCATGTGCCTTTTACACAGGAGAAGCAACAGGCACCCATTGCACATTGAAAAATGTAACACCGACAAACCTGTGGGGCAGAATTTAAAACTCCCAGGTCATTCGGTAAGAGATCTCAGAGTGGCTGTCTTGCAAGAGTGAAACGTTAGAGACAGAAGTCAGTGTGAGACGTCAGAGCTGAGAGACATCGTTAAGTTGAAAACCTCGGCACGTGGCTGGAACGGATTATGTGAACAGATCCTCTGAATGGCAAAGACATTACAGTGCATAGAGTCCAGGTCCCATCTTGCTGCTCATATTCTCTAATAGTCTCCCCAACAAGAGGAGACTTGCCACCCATTTATGGACACAAGGGCCTATCTCTTACATGTCAATCGTGGTGTAAAAATCCCCAACTCCCTTGAAGGGAAGAAAGGCCTGGCATGTGTGAATTCTGGGGCCAATGTCTGCTTTGCCCATGAAGGGAAGAAAGGCCTGGCATGTGTGAATCCTGGTGCCAATGTCTGCTTTGCCCATGAAGGGAAGAAAGGCCTGGCATGTGTGAATCCTGGTGCCAATGTCTGCTTTGCCCATGAAGGGAAGAAAGGCCTGGCATGTGTATATCCTGGTGCCAATGTCTGCTTTGCCCATGAAGGGAAGAAAGGCCTGGCATGTGTGAATCCTGGTGCCAATGTCTGCTTTGCCCATGAAGGGAAGAAAGGCCTGGCATGTGTATATCCTGGTGCCAATGTCTGCTTTTCCCATGAAGGGAAGAAAGGCCTGGCATGTGTGAATCCTGGTACCAATGTCTGCTTTGCCCATGAAGGGAAGAAAGGCCTGGCATGTGTATATCCTGGTGCCAATGTCTGCTTTGCCCATGAAGGGAAGAAAGGCCTGGCATGTGTGAATCCTGGTACCAATGTCAGCTTTGCCCATGAAGGGAAGAAAGGCCTGGCATGTGTATATCCTGGTGCCAATGTCTGCTTTGCCCATGAAGGGAAGAAAGGCCTGGCATATGTATATCCTGGTGCCAATGTCTGCTTTGCCCATGAAGGGAAGAAAGGCCTGGCATGAGTGAATCCTGGTACCAATGTCTGCTTTGCCCATGAAGGGAAGAAAGGCCTGGCATGTGTATATCCTGGTGCCAATGTCTGCTTTGCCCATGAAGGGAAGAAAGGCCTGGCATGTGTGAATTCTGGTGCCAATGTCTGCTTTGCCCATGAAGGGAAGAAAGGCCTGGCATGTGTATATCCTGGTGCCAATGTCTGCTTTGCCCATGAAGGGAAGAAAGGCCTGGCATGAGTGAATCCTGGTACCAATGTCTGCTTTGCCCATGAAGGGAAGAAAGGCCTGGCATGTGTGAATCCTGGTGCCAATGTCTGCTTTGCCCATGAAGGGAAGAAAGGCCTGGCATGTGTATATCCTGGTGCCAATGTCTGCTTTTCCCATGAAGGGAAGAAAGACCTGGCATGTGTGAATCCTGGTACCAATGTCTGCTTTGCCCATGAAGGGAAGAAAGGCCTGGCATGTGTATATCCTGGTGCCAATGTCTGCTTTGCCCATGAAGGGAAGAAAGGCCTGGCATATGTATATACTGGTGCCAATGTCTGCTTTGCCCATGAAGGGAAGAAAGGCCTGGCATGAGTGAATCCTGGTACCAATGTCAGCTTTGCCCATGAAGGGAAGAAAGGCCTGGCATGTGTGAATTCTGGTACCAATGTCTGCTTTTCCCGTGAAGGGAAGAAAGGCCTGGCATGTGTGAATCCTGGTACCAATGTCAGCTTTGCCCATGAAGGGAAGAAAGGCCTGGCATGTGTGAATCCTGGTACCAATGTCAGCTTTGCCCATGAAGGGAAGAAAGGCCTGGCATGTGTATATCCTGGTGCCAATGTCTGCTTTGCCCATGAAGGGAAGAAAGACCTGGCATGTGTGAATCCTGGTACCAATGTCTGCTTTGCCCATGAAGGGAAGAAAGGCCTGGCATGTGTATATCCTGGTGCCAATGTCTGCTTTGCCCATGAAGGGAAGAAAGGCCTGGCATATGTATATCCTGGTGCCAATGTCTGCTTTGCCCATGAAGGGAAGAAAGGCCTGGCATGTGTGAATTCTGGTACCAATGTCTGCTTTTCCCGTGAAGGGAAGAAAGGCCTGGCATGTGTGAATCCTGGTACCAATGTCAGCTTTGCCCATGAAGGGAAGAAAGGCCTGGCATGTGTATATCCTGGTGCCAATGTCTGCTTTTCCCATGAAGGGAAGAAAGGCCTGGCATGTGTGAATTCTGGTACCAATGTCTGCTTTTCCCGTGAAGGGAAGAAAGGCCTGGCATGTGTGAATCCTGGTACCAATGTCTGCTTTGCCCATGAAGGGAAGAAAGGCCTGGCATGTGTTAAATCCTGGTGCCAATGTCTGCTTTTCCCATGAAGGGAAGACAAGTGAATTCTAGTGCTGAAAACTTCTATCCCCAAGAAGTGAAAGTTAACTTGGTATGTGTGAAGTTCAGTTCTCAACTCAACTTTGCCAATAAATGGGGGACTCGCCTGTAGGTGTGAACTGCAGAGTTTCCTGACATCCTTTGAAAAGAAGCTGCATTTCAGTTTTCGTTCAACGTGTCCTGGAGGGGATGAGCAGAAGACGAGTCCAGGGAAGTCTTCAGCGGCGTCAGCGTCCTGAGTCCATAGCTGGAGCACACAGAGGAGCTGGAGCAAAGGAGGGAAAATATTTAATTTTGTACATGTGGGATGAAAGAAGAGCTGTGATAGCCAAACAAACCCCTGACTTGTCAGACTGAAGCTGTCTCTCAATACAGGTTGTTTGCTCATTTGTTTTTCAATACAACTGGCTTGAAGGGGTGCGGCAGCAAAAGGGCCCAAACTCTGCTTTGCCCTGCTGACCATGGCAGTGTCGTGACGTGCAGGAAAGTTCTCCATGGAAGCTCTCAGTCCAGCAAGAGGTGCAGGAAGAAGGAGAGGTTAAAGTCTACATGTGGCTTTGTAGGCACAGGATGAGCCTGGCTCATCAATACTCACGGATGGTTCCTCCTCCTCATGAGTAGACTCCTCCAGCTTCATTCCGCATTATCTCTCCACAGCACCTTGTCGTCTTTGATGCTCCGTAGCACCGAAAGCAGCAATTGAAAAAGAAGGGGAAAAATTAAAACTTGCTCTGGGACTGGACCTTCCCCCCCATGAGTAGAACCGCCTACAGTACTAGAGAATATGAACTGCAAGATGGGACCTGGACTCTACGCACTGTAATGACTAAGCCATTCAGAGAATCTGTTCACAGGATCTGTTCAGGCCAAGTGACAAGGTTTTCAACTTCACGATGAATGTCAACTCTGAGGCGTCACACAGACTTCTGCCTCTAACGTTTCCCTGGTGCAAGACAGCCAATTTGGGGTCTCTAACCGGATGACCTGGATGGTTGAAATGCTCCCCAACTCCTCCTAACCTGCTAATCTAACACAGCTGCTCACATACAAAACTGCACCACCTCCAAGGGACAACAACACTAGAACCCGGCCGTGCAACGAACACTGCTGCCGGCTCCGTCCTCACAGGCTACCCAGACAACACACTCACAGGACTGAGCAGCTGCAACCACAACCTCAGGGGATCATGCAATTGCACACCCCCAAACGCAGAATACGCCATCATGTGTCAGAAATGCCTTTCTACCACGTGCATGTGCCTTTTACACAGGAGAAGCAACAGGCACCCATTGCACATTGAAAAATGTAACACCGACAAACCTGTGGGGCAGAATTTCAAACTCCCAGGTCATTCGGTAAGAGATCTCAGAGTGGCTGTCTTGCAAGAGTGAAACGTTAGAGACAGAAGTCAGTGTGAGACGTCAGAGCTGAGAGACATCGTTAAGTTGAAAACCTCGGCACGTGGCTGGAACGGATTATGTGAACAGATCCTCTGAATGGCAAAGACATTACAGTGCATAGAGTCCAGGTCCCATCTTGCTGCTCATATTCTCTAATAGTCTCCCCAACAAGAGGAGACTTGCCACCCATTTATGGACACAAGGGCCTATCTCTTACATGTCAATCGTGGTGTAAAAATCCCCAACTCCCTTGAAGGGAAGAAAGGCCTGGCATGTGTGAATCCTGGTACCAATGTCTGCTTTGCCCATGAAGGGAAGAAAGGCCTGGCATGTGTATATCCTGGTGCCAATGTCTGCTTTGCCCATGAAGGGAAGAAAGGCCTGGCATGTGTATATCCTGGTGCCAATGTCTGCTTTGCCCATGAAGGGAAGAAAGGCCTGGCATGTGTATATCCTGGTGCCAATGTCTGCTTTTCCCATGAAGGGAAGAAAGGCCTGGCATATGTATATCCTGGTGCCAATGTCTGCTTTGCCCATGAAGGGAAGAAAGGCCTGGCATGTGTATATCCTGGTGCCAATGTCTGCTTTTCCCATGAAGGGAAGAAAGGCCTGGCATGTGTGAATCCTGGTGCCAATGTCTGCTTTGCCCATGAAGGGAAGAAAGGCCTGGCATATGTATATCCTGGTGCCAATGTCTGCTTTGCCCATGAAGGGAAGAAAGGCCTGGCATGTGTATATCCTGGTGCCAATGTCTGCTTTGCCCATGAAGGGAAGAAAGGCCTGGCATATGTATATCCTGGTGCCAATGTCTGTTTTGCCCATGAAGGGAAGAAAGGCCTGGCATATGTATATCCTGGTGCCAATGTCTGCTTTGCCCATGAAGGGAAGAAAGGCCTGGCATGTGTATATCCTGGTGCCAATGTCTGCTTTTCCCATGAAGGGAAGAAAGGCCTGGCATGAGTGAATCCTGGTACCAATGTCTGCTTTGCCCATGAAGGGAAGAAAGGCCTGGCATGTGTGAATCCTGGTGCCAATGTCTGCTTTGCCCATGAAGGGAAGAAAGGCCTGGCATGTGTATATCCTGGTGCCAATGTCTGCTTTTCCCATGAAGGGAAGAAAGACCTGGCATGTGTGAATCCTGGTACCAATGTCTGCTTTGCCCATGAAGGGAAGAAAGGCCTGGCATGTGTATATCCTGGTGCCAATGTCTGCTTTGCCCATGAAGGGAAGAAAGGCCTGGCATGTGTATATCCTGGTGCCAATGTCTGCTTTGCCCATGAAGGGAAGAAAGGCCTGGCATGTGTATATCCTGGTGCCAATGTCTGCTTTTCCCATGAAGGGAAGAAAGGCCTGGCATGTGTGAATCCTGGTGCCAATGTCTGCTTTTCCCATGAAGGGAAGAAAGACCTGGCATGTGTGAATCCTGGTACCAATGTCAGCTTTGCCCATGAAGGGAAGAAAGGCCTGGCATGTGTGAATTCTGGGGCCAATGTCTGCTTTGCCCATGAAGGGAAGAAAGGCCTGGCATGTGTGAATCCTGGTGCCAATGTCTGCTTTTCCCATGAAGGGAAGACAAGTGAATTCTAGTGCTGAAAACTTCTATCCCCAAGAAGTGAAAGTTAACTTGGTATGTGTGAAGTTCAGTTCTCAACTCAACTTTGCCAATAAATGGGGGACTCGCCTGTAGGTGTGAACTGCAGAGTTTCCTGACATCCTTTGAAAAGAAGCTGCATTTCAGTTTTCGTTCAACGTGTCCTGGAGGGGATGAGCAGAAGACGAGTCCAGGGAAGTCTTCAGCGGCGTCAGCGTCCTGAGTCCATAGCTGGAGCACACAGAGGAGCTGGAGCAAAGGAGGGAAAATATTTAATTTTGTACATGTGGGATGAAAGAAGAGCTGTGATAGCCAAACAAACCCCTGACTTGTCAGACTGAAGCTGTCTCTCAATACAGGTTGTTTGCTCATTTGTTTTTCAATACAACTGGCTTGAAGGGGTGCAGCAGCAAAAGGGCCCAAACTCTGCTTTGCCCTGCTGACCATGGCAGTGTCGTGACGTGCAGGAAAGTTCTCCATGGAAGCTCTCAGTCCAGCAAGAGGTGCAGGAAGAAGGAGAGGTTAAAGTCTACATGTGGCTTTGTAGGCACAGGATGAGTCTGGCTCATCAATACTCACGGATGGTTCCTCCTCCTCATGAGTAGACTCCTCCAGCTTCATTCCGCGTTATCTCTCCACAGCACCTTGTCGTCTTTGATGCTCCGTAGCACCGAAAGCAGCAATTGAAAAAGAAGGGGGGAAATTATAACTTGCTCCATGAGTAGACCCTTCCTCCTGAGCATCCCCTGATGATAAGCTGCCCCTGTCAGGTATGAAACTCAGCATAAGCCCAGCCAAACCCATAAAGGGCAGGCTTGCTGGGGCCTGGGCATTTCTCAACCTGGTGCAAAACCCATGAAGGGCGGGCTTGCTGGGCCCCGGGCATTTCTCAACCCCGGCTCTAAACTCTGGGGTAACACAGTGTCGAAAAGTCAGCTGCAACCAGGTAGGCAGGAAACATTCCATGGCAATTGATTGGGACGCCTACAGTACTAGAGAATATGAACTGCAAGATGGGACCTGGACTCTACGCACTGTAATGACTAAGCCATTCAGAGAATCTGTTCACAGGATCTGTTCAGGCCAAGTGACAAGGTTTTCAACTTCACGATGAATGTCAACTCTGAGGCGTCACACAGACTTCTGCCTCTAACGTTTCCCTGGTGCAAGACAGCCAATTTGGGGTCTCTAACCGGATGACCTGGATGGTTGAAATGCTCCCCAACTCCTCCTAACCTGCTAATCTAACACAGCTGCTCACATACAAAACTGCACCACCTCCAAGGGACAACAACACTAGAACCCGGCCGTGCAACGAACACTGCTGCCGGCTCCGTCCTCACAGGCTACCCAGACAACACACTCACAGGACTGAGCAGCTGCAACCACAACCTCAGGGGGTCATGCAATTGCACACCCCCAAACGCAGAATACGCCATCATGTGTCAGAAATGCCTTTCTACCACGTGCATGTGCCTTTTACACAGGAGAAGCAACAGGCACCCATTGCACATTGAAAAATGTAACACCGACAAACCTGTGGGGCAGAATTTAAAACTCCCAGGTCATTCGGTAAGAGATCTCAGAGTGGCTGTCTTGCAAGAGTGAAACGTTAGAGACAGAAGTCAGTGTGAGACGTCAGAGCTGAGAGACATCGTTAAGTTGAAAACCTCGGCACGTGGCTGGAACGGATTATGTGAACAGATCCTCTGAATGGCAAAGACATTACAGTGCATAGAGTCCAGGTCCCATCTTGCTGCTCATATTCTCTAATAGTCTCCCCAACAAGAGGAGACTTGCCACCCATTTATGGACACAAGGGCCTATCTCTTACATGTCAATCGTGGTGTAAAAATCCCCAACTCCCTTGAAGGGAAGAAAGGCCTGGCATGTGTGAATTCTGGGGCCAATGTCTGCTTTGCCCATGAAGGGAAGAAAGGCCTGGCATGTGTATATCCTGGTGCCAATGTCTGCTTTGCCCTTGAAGGGAAGAAAGGCCTGGCATGTGTGAATTCTGGGGCCAATGTCTGCTTTGCCCATGAAGGGAAGAAAGGCCTGGCATGTGTGAATCCTGGTGCCAATGTCTGCTTTGCCCATGAAGGGAAGAAAGGCCTGGCATGTGTGAATCCTGGTGCCAATGTCTGCTTTGCCCTTGAAGGGAAGAAAGGCCTGGCATGTGTGAATCCTGGTGCCAATGTCTGCTTTGCCCATGAAGGGAAGAAAGGCCTGGCATGTGTATATCCTGGTGCCAATGTCTGCTTTGCCCATGAAGGGAAGAAAGGCCTGGCATGTGTGAATCCTGGTGCCAATGTCTGCTTTGCCCATGAAGGGAAGAAAGGCCTGGCATGTGTATATCCTGGTGCCAATGTCTGCTTTGCCCATGAAGGGAAGAAAGGCCTGGCATGTGTATATCCTGGTGCCAATGTCTGCTTTTCCCATGAAGGGAAGAAAGGCCTGGCATGTGTGAATCCTGGTACCAATGTCTGCTTTGCCCATGAAGGGAAGAAAGGCCTGGCATGTGTATATCCTGGTGCCAATGTCTGCTTTTCCCATGAAGGGAAGAAAGGCCTGGCATGTGTGAATCCTGGTACCAATGTCAGCTTTGCCCATGAAGGGAAGAAAGGCCTGGCATGTGTGAATTCTGGTGCCAATGTCTGCTTTTCCCATGAAGGGAAGAAAGGCCTGGCATGTGTGAATTCTGGGGCCAATGTCTGCTTTTCCCATGAAGGGAATAAAGACCTGGCATGTGCAAATCCTGGTGCCAATGTCTGCTTTTCCCATGAAGGGAAGAAAGACCTGGCATGTGCGAATTCTGGGGCCAATGTCTGCTTTTCCCATGAAGAGAAGAAAGGCCTGGCATGTGTGAATCCTGGTGCCAATGTCTGCTTTTCCCATGAAGGGAAGAAAGACCTGGCATGTGCGAATTCTGGGGCCAATGTCTGCTTTTCCCATGAAGGGAAGAAAGACCTGGCATGTGTGAATCCTGGTGCCAATGTCTGCTTTGCCCATGAAGGGAAGAAAGGCCTGGCATGTGTGAATTCTGGGGCCAATGTCTGCTTTTCCCGTGAAGGGAAGAAAGGCCTGGCATGTGTGAATCCTGGTACCAATGTCAGCTTTGCCCATGAAGGGAAGAAAGGCCTGGCATGTGTGAATCCTGGTGCCAATGTCTGCTTTTCCCATGAAGGGAAGACAAGTGAATTCTAGTGCTGAAAACTTCTATCCCCAAGAAGTGAAAGTTAACTTGGTATGTGTGAAGTTCAGTTCTCAACTCAACTTTGCCAATAAATGGGGGACTCGCCTGTAGGTGTGAACTGCAGAGTTTCCTGACGTCCTTTGAAAAGAAGCTGCATTTCAGTTTTCGTTCAACGTGTCCTGGAGGGGATGAGCAGAAGACGAGTCCAGGGAAGTCTTCAGCGGCGTCAGCGTCCTGAGTCCATAGCTGGAGCACACAGAGGAGCTGGAGCAAAGGAGGGAAAATATTTAATTTTGTACATGTGGGATGAAAGAAGAGCTGTGATAGCCAGCCAAACAAACCCCTGACTTGTCAGACTGAAGCTGTCTCTCAATACAGGTTGTTTGCTCATTTGTTTTTCAATACAACTGGCTTGAAGGGGTGCAGCAGCAAAAGGGCCCAAACTCTGCTTTGCCCTGCTGACCATGGCAGTGTCGTGACGTGCAGGAAAGTTCTCCATGGAAGCTCTCAGTCCAGCAAGAGGTGCAGGAAGAAGGAGAGGTTAGATACATGTGGCTTTGTAGGCACAGGATGAGTCTGGCTCATCAATACTCACGGATGGTTCCTCCTCCTCATGAGTAGACTCCTCCAGCTTCATTCCGCGTTATCTCTCCACAGCACCTTGTCGTCTTTGATGCTCCGTAGCACCGAAAGCAGCAATTGAAAAAGAAGGGGGGAAATTGTAACTTGCTCCATGAGTAGACCCTTCCTCCTGAGCATCCCCTGATGATAAGCTGCCCCTGTCAGGTATGAAACTCAGCATAAGCCCAGCCAAACCCATAAAGGGCAGGCTTGCTGGGGCCTGGGCATTTCTCAACCTGGTGCAAAACCCATGAAGGGCGGGCTTGCTGGGCCCCGGGCATTTCTCAACCCCGGCTCTAAACTCTGGGGTAACACAGTGTCGAAAAGTCAGCTGCAACCAGGTAGGCAGGAAACATTCCATGGCAATTGATTGGGACGCCTACAGTACTAGAGAATATGAACTGCAAGATGGGACCTGGACTCTACGCACTGTAATGACTAAGCCATTCAGAGAATCTGTTCACAGGATCTGTTCAGGCCAAGTGACAAGGTTTTCAACTTCACGATGAATGTCAACTCTGAGGCGTCACACAGACTTCTGCCTCTAACGTTTCCCTGGTGCAAGACAGCCAATTTGGGGTCTCTAACCGGATGACCTGGATGGTTGAAATGCTCCCCAACTCCTCCTAACCTGCTAATCTAACACAGCTGCTCACATACAAAACTGCACCACCTCCAAGGGACAACAACACTAGAACCCGGCCGTGCAACGAACACTGCTGCCGGCTCCGTCCTCACAGGCTACCCAGACAACACACTCACAGGACTGAGCAGCTGCAACCACAACCTCAGGGGGTCATGCAATTGCACACCCCCAAACGCAGAATACGCCATCATGTGTCAGAAATGCCTTTCTACCACGTGCATGTGCCTTTTACACAGGAGAAGCAACAGGCACCCATTGCACATTGAAAAATGTAACACCGACAAACCTGTGGGGCAGAATTTCAAACTCCCAGGTCATTCGGTAAGAGATCTCAGAGTGGCTGTCTTGCAAGAGTGAAACGTTAGAGACAGAAGTCAGTGTGAGACGTCAGAGCTGAGAGACATCGTTAAGTTGAAAACCTCGGCACGTGGCTGGAACGGATTATGTGAACAGATCCTCTGAATGGCAAAGACATTACAGTGCATAGAGTCCAGGTCCCATCTTGCTGCTCATATTCTCTAATAGTCTCCCCAACAAGAGGAGACTTGCCACCCATTTATGGACACAAGGGCCCATCTCTTACATGTCAATCGTGGTGTAAAAATCCCCAACTCCCTTGAAGGGAAGAAAGGCCTGGCATGTGTGAATTCTGGGGCCAATGTCTGCTTTGCCCATGAAGGGAAGAAAGGCCTGGCATGTGTGAATCCTGGTGCCAATGTCTGCTTTGCCCATGAAGGGAAGAAAGGCCTGGCATGTGTATATCCTGGTGCCAATGTCTGCTTTGCCCATGAAGGGAAGAAAGGCCTGGCATGTGTGAATCCTGGTGCCAATGTCTGCTTTGCCCATGAAGGGAAGAAAGGCCTGGCATGTGTGAATCCTGGTGCCAATGTCTGCTTTGCCCATGAAGGGAAGAAAGGCCTGGCATGTGTATATCCTGGTGCCAATGTCTGCTTTGCCCATGAAGGGAAGAAAGGCCTGGCATGTGTGAATCCTGGTACCAATGTCTGCTTTGCCCATGAAGGGAAGAAAGGCCTGGCATGTGTATATCCTGGTGCCAATGTCTGCTTTTCCCATGAAGGGAAGAAAGGCCTGGCATGTGTGAATCCTGGTGCCAATGTCTGCTTTGCCCATGAAGGGAAGAAAGGCCTGGCATGTGTATATCCTGGTGCCAATGTCTGCTTTGCCCATGAAGGGAAGAAAGACCTGGCATGTGTGAATCCTGGTGCCAATGTCTGCTTTTCCCATGAAGGGAAGAAAGACCTGGCATGTGCGAATCCTGGTGCCAATGTCTGCTTTGCCCATGAAGGGAAGAAAGACCTGGCATGTGTGAATCCTGGTGCCAATGTCTGCTTTTCCCATGAAGGGAAGAAAGACCTGGCATGTGTGAATCCTGGTGCCAATGTCTGCTTTGCCCATGAAGGGAAGAAAGACCTGGCATGTGCGAATCCTGGTGCCAATGTCTGCTTTTCCCATGAAGGGAAGAAAGACCTGGCATGTGCGAATCCTGGTGCCAATGTCTGCTTTGCCCATGAAGGGAAGAAAGACCTGGCATGTGTGAATCCTGGTGCCAATGTCTGCTTTGCCCATGAAGGGAAGAAAGACCTGGCATGTGTGAATCCTGGTGCCAATGTCTGCTTTTCCCATGAAGGGAAGAAAGACCTGGCATGTGCGAATCCTGGTGCCAATGTCTGCTTTGCCCATGAAGGGAAGAAAGACCTGGCATGTGTGAATCCTGGTGCCAATGTCTGCTTTTCCCATGAAGGGAAGAAAGACCTGGCATGTGTGAATCCTGGTGCCAATGTCTGCTTTGCCCATGAAGGGAAGAAAGACCTGGCATGTGCGAATCCTGGTGCCAATGTCTGCTTTTCCCATGAAGGGAAGAAAGACCTGGCATGTGCGAATTCTGGGGCCAATGTCTGCTTTTCCCATGAAGGGAAGAAAGACCTGGCATGTGTGAATTCTGGGGCCAATGTCTGCTTTGCCCATGAAGGGAAGAAAGACCTGGCATGTGTGAATTCTGGGGCCAATGTCTGCTTTGCCCATGAAGGGAAGAAAGACCTGGCATGTGTGAATCCTGGTGCCAATGTCTGCTTTATCCATGAAGGGAAGAAAGGCCTGGCATGTGTGAATCCTGGTACCAATGTCTGCTTTGCCCATGAAGGGAAGAAAGGCCTGGCATGTGTGAATCCTGGTACCAATGTCTGCTTTGCCCATGAAGGGAAGAAAGACCTGGCATGTGTGAATTCTGGGGCCAATGTCTGCTTTGCCCATGAAGGGAAGAAAGACCTGGCATGTGTGAATCCTGGTGCCAATGTCTGCTTTATCCATGAAGGGAAGAAAGGCCTGGCATGTGTGAATCCTGGTACCAATGTCTGCTTTGCCCATGAAGGGAAGAAAGGCCTGGCATGTGTGAATCCTGGTACCAATGTCTGCTTTGCCCATGAAGGGAAGAAAGGCCTGGCATGTGTATATCCTGGTGCCAATGTCTGCTTTTCCCATGAAGGGAAGAAAGGCCTGGCATGTGTGAATCCTGGTGCCAATGTCTGCTTTGCCCATGAAGGGAAGAAAGGCCTGGCATGTGTATATCCTGGTGCCAATGTCTGCTTTGCCCATGAAGGGAAGAAAGACCTGGCATGTGTGAATCCTGGTGCCAATGTCTGCTTTTCCCATGAAGGGAAGAAAGACCTGGCATGTGCGAATCCTGGTGCCAATGTCTGCTTTGCCCATGAAGGGAAGAAAGACCTGGCATGTGTGAATCCTGGTGCCAATGTCTGCTTTTCCCATGAAGGGAAGAAAGACCTGGCATGTGTGAATCCTGGTGCCAATGTCTGCTTTGCCCATGAAGGGAAGAAAGACCTGGCATGTGCGAATCCTGGTGCCAATGTCTGCTTTTCCCATGAAGGGAAGAAAGACCTGGCATGTGCGAATCCTGGTGCCAATGTCTGCTTTTCCCATGAAGGGAAGAAAGACCTGGCATGTGTGAATCCTGGTGCCAATGTCTGCTTTGCCCATGAAGGGAAGAAAGACCTGGCATGTGTGAATCCTGGTGCCAATGTCTGCTTTTCCCATGAAGGGAAGAAAGACCTGGCATGTGCGAATCCTGGTGCCAATGTCTGCTTTGCCCATGAAGGGAAGAAAGACCTGGCATGTGTGAATCCTGGTGCCAATGTCTGCTTTGCCCATGAAGGGAAGAAAGACCTGGCATGTGCGAATCCTGGTGCCAATGTCTGCTTTTCCCATGAAGGGAAGAAAGACCTGGCATGTGTGAATCCTGGTGCCAATGTCTGCTTTTCCCATGAAGGGAAGAAAGACCTGGCATGTGCGAATCCTGGTGCCAATGTCTGCTTTGCCCATGAAGGGAAGAAAGACCTGGCATGTGTGAATCCTGGTGCCAATGTCTGCTTTGCCCATGAAGGGAAGAAAGACCTGGCATGTGCGAATCCTGGTGCCAATGTCTGCTTTTCCCATGAAGGGAAGAAAGACCTGGCATGTGCGAATTCTGGGGCCAATGTCTGCTTTTCCCATGAAGGGAAGAAAGACCTGGCATGTGTGAATTCTGGGGCCAATGTCTGCTTTGCCCATGAAGGGAAGAAAGACCTGGCATGTGTGAATCCTGGTGCCAATGTCTGCTTTATCCATGAAGGGAAGAAAGGCCTGGCATGTGTGAATTCCGGTACCAATGTCAGCTTTGCCCATGAAGGGAAGAAAGGCCTGGCATGTGTGAATTCTGGGGCCAATGTCTGCTTTGCCCATGAAGGGAAGAAAGGCCTGGCATGTGTGAATCCTGGTGCCAATGTCTGCTTTTCCCATGAAGGGAAGAAAGACCTGGCATGTGCGAATTCTGGGGCCAATGTCTGCTTTTCCCATGAAGGGAAGAAAGACCTGGCATGTGCGAATTCTGGGGCCAATGTCTGCTTTTCCCATGAAGGGAATAAAGACCTGGCATGTGCAAATCCTGGTGCCAATGTCTGCTTTTCCCATGAAGGGAAGAAAGACCTGGCATGTGCGAATTCTGGGGCCAATGTCTGCTTTTCCCATGAAGAGAAGAAAGGCCTGGCATGTGTGAATCCTGGTGCCAATGTCTGCTTTTCCCATGAAGGGAAGAAAGACCTGGCATGTGCGAATTCTGGGGCCAATGTCTGCTTTTCCCATGAAGGGAAGAAAGACCTGGCATGTGTGAATTCTGGTACCAATGTCTGCTTTTCCCATGAAGGGAAGAAAGGCCTGGCATGTGTGAATCCTGGTGCCAATGTCTGCTTTTCCCATGAAGGGAAGAAAGACCTGGCATGTGTGAATTCTGGGGCCAATGTCTGCTTTGCCCATGAAGGGAAGAAAGGCCTGGCATGTGTGAATCCTGGTGCCAATGTCTGCTTTGCCCATGAAGGGAAGAAAGGCCTGGCATGTGTGAATTCTGGGGCCAATGTCTGCTTTTCCCGTGAAGGGAAGAAAGGCCTGGCATGTGTGAATCCTGGTACCAATGTCAGCTTTGCCCATGAAGGGAAGAAAGGCCTGGCATGTGTGAATCCTGGTGCCAATGTCTGCTTTTCCCATGAAGGGAAGACAAGTGAATTCTAGTGCTGAAAACTTCTATCCCCAAGAAGTGAAAGTTAACTTGGTATGTGTGAAGTTCAGTTCTCAACTCAACTTTGCCAATAAATGGGGGACTCGCCTGTAGGTGTGAACTGCAGAGTTTCCTGACATCCTTTGAAAAGAAGCTGCATTTCAGTTTTCGTTCAACGTGTCCTGGAGGGGATGAGCAGAAGACGAGTCCAGGGAAGTCTTCAGCGGCGTCAGCGTCCTGAGTCCATAGCTGGAGCACACAGAGGAGCTGGAGCAAAGGAGGGAAAATATTTAATTTTGTGCATGTGGGATGAAAGAAGAGCTGTGATAGCCAAACAAACCCCTGACTTGTCAGACTGAAGCTGTCTCTCAATACAGGTTGTTTGCTCATTTGTTTTTCAATACAACTGGCTTGAAGGGGTGCAGCAGCAAAAGGGCCCAAACTCTGCTTTGCCCTGCTGACCATGGCAGTGTCGTGACGTGCAGGAAAGTTCTCCATGGAAGCTCTCAGTCCAGCAAGAGGTGCAGGAAGAAGGAGAGGTTAGATACATGTGGCTTTGTAGGCACAGGATGAGTCCGGCTCATCAATACTCACGGATGGTTCCTCCTCCTCATGAGTAGACTCCTCCAGCTTCATTCCGCGTTATCTCTCCACAGCACCTTGTCGTCTTTGATGCTCCGTAGCACCGAAAGCAGCAATTGAAAAAGAAGGGGGGAAATTGTAACTTGCTCCATGAGTAGACCCTTCCTCCTGAGCATCCCCTGATGATAAGCTGCCCCTGTCAGGTATGAAACTCAGCATAAGCCCAGCCAAACCCATAAAGGGCAGGCTTGCTGGGGCCTGGGCATTTCTCAACCTGGTGCAAAACCCATGAAGGGCGGGCTTGCTGGGCCCCGGGCATTTCTCAACCCCGGCTCTAAACTCTGGGGTAACACAGTGTCGAAAAGTCAGCTGCAACCAGGTAGGCAGGAAACATTCCATGGCAATTGATTGGGACGCCTACAGTATTAGAGAATATGAACTGCAAGATGGGACCTGGACTCTACGCACTGTAATGACTAAGCCATTCAGAGAATCTGTTCACAGGATCTGTTCAGGCCAAGTGACAAGGTTTTCAACTTCACGATGAATGTCAACTCTGAGGCGTCACACAGACTTCTGCCTCTAACGTTTCCCTGGTGCAAGACAGCCAATTTGGGGTCTCTAACCGGATGACCTGGATGGTTGAAATGCTCCCCAACTCCTCCTAACCTGCTAATCTAACACAGCTGCTCACATACAAAACTGCACCACCTCCAAGGGACAACAACACTAGAACCCGGCCGTGCAACGAACACTGCTGCCGGCTCCGTCCTCACAGGCTACCCAGACAACACAATCACAGGACTGAGCAGCTGCAACCACAACCTCAGGGGATCATGCAATTGCACACCCCCAAACGCAGAATACGCCATCATGTGTCAGAAATGCCTTTCTACCACGTGCATGTGCCTTTTACACAGGAGAAGCAACAGGCACCCATTGCACATTGAAAAATGTAACACCGACAAACCTGTGGGGCAGAATTTAAAACTCCCAGGTCATTCGGTAAGAGATCTCAGAGTGGCTGTCTTGCAAGAGTGAAACGTTAGAGACAGAAGTCAGTGTGAGACGTCAGAGCTGAGAGACATCGTTAAGTTGAAAACCTCGGCACGTGGCTGGAACGGATTATGTGAACAGATCCTCTGAATGGCAAAGACATTACAGTGCATAGAGTCCAGGTCCCATCTTGCTGCTCATATTCTCTAATAGTCTCCCCAACAAGAGGAGACTTGCCACCCATTTATGGACACAAGGGCCTATCTCTTACATGTCAATCGTGGTGTAAAAATCCCCAACTCCCTTGAAGGGAAGACAAGCCTGGCATGTGTGAATTCTGGGGCCAATGTCTGCTTTTCCCATGAAGGGAAGAAAGGCCTGGCATGTGTGAATCCTGGTGCCAATGTCTGCTTTGCCCATGAAGGGAAGAAAGGCCTGGCATGTGTATATCCTGGTGCCAATGTCTGCTTTGCCCATGAAGGGAAGAAAGGCCTGGCATGTGTATATCCTGGTGCCAATGTCTGCTTTGCCCATGAAGGGAAGAAAGGCCTGGCATGTGTATATCCTGGTGCCAATGTCTGCTTTTCCCATGAAGGGAAGAAAGGCCTGGCATGTGTGAATCCTGGTACCAATGTCTGCTTTGCCCATGAAGGGAAGAAAGGCCTGGCATGTGTATATCCTGGTGCCAATGTCTGCTTTGCCCATGATGGGAAGAAAGGCCTGGCATGTGTATATCCTGGTGCCAATGTCTGCTTTGCCCATGAAGGGAAGAAAGGCCTGGCATGTGTGAATCCTGGTACCAATGTCTGCTTTTCCCATGAAGGGAAGAAAGGCCTGGCATGTGTGAATCCTGGTGCCAATGTCTGCTTTGCCCATGAAGGGAAGAAAGGCCTGGCATGTGTGAATCCTGGTGCCAATGTCTGCTTTGCCCATGAAGGGAAGAAAGGCCTGGCATGTGTATATCCTGGTGCCAATGTCTGCTTTTCCCATGAAGAGAAGAAAGGCCTGGCATGTGTGAATCCTGGTACCAATGTCTGCTTTGCCCATGAAGGGAAGAAAGGCCTGGCATGTGTATATCCTGGTGCCAATGTCTGCTTTGCCCATGAAGGGAAGAAAGGCCTGGCATGTGTGAATCCTGGTGCCAATGTCTGCTTTGCCCATGAAGGGAAGAAAGGCCTGGCATGTGTATATCCTGGTGCCAATGTCTGCTTTTCCCATGAAGAGAAGAAAGGCCTGGCATGTGTGAATCCTGGTGCCAATGTCTGCTTTGCCCATGAAGGGAAGAAAGGCCTGGCATGTGTATATCCTCGTGCCAATGTCTGCTTTGCCCATGAAGGGAAGAAAGGCCTGGCATGTGTGAATCCTGGTACCAATGTCTGCTTTGCCCATGAAGGGAAGAAAGGCCTGGCATGTGTATATCCTGGTGCCAATGTCTGCTTTTCCCATGAAGAGAAGAAAGGCCTGGCATGTGTGAATCCTGGTACCAATGTCTGCTTTGCCCATGAAGGGAAGAAAGGCCTGGCATGTGTATATCCTGGTGCCAATGTCTGCTTTTCCCATGAAGAGAAGAAAGGCCTGGCATGTGTGAATCCTGGTACCAATGTCTGCTTTGCCCATGAAGGGAAGAAAGGCCTGGCATGTGTATATCCTGGTGCCAATGTCTGCTTTGCCCATGAAGGGAAGAAAGGCCTGGCATGTGTATATCCTGGTGCCAATGTCTGCTTTGCCCATGAAGGGAAGAAAGGCCTGGCATGTGTGAATCCTGGTACCAATGTCTGCTTTGCCCATGAAGGGAAGAAAGGCCTGGCATGTGTATATCCTGGTGCCAATGTCTGCTTTGCCCATGAAGGGAAGAAAGGCCTGGCATGTGTGAATCCTGGTGCCAATGTCTGCTTTGCCCATGAAGGGAAGAAAGGCCTGGCATGTGTGAATCCTGGTGCCAATGTCAGCTTTGCCCATGAAGGGAAGAAAGGCCTGGCATGTGTATATCCTGGTGCCAATGTCTGCTTTGCCCATGAAGGGAAGAAAGGCCTGGCATGTGTGAATCCTGGTACCAATGTCAGCTTTGCCCATGAAGGGAAGAAAGGCCTGGCATGTGTGAATCCTGGTACCAATGTCTGCTTTTCCCATGAAGGGAAGAAAGGCCTGGCATGTGTGAATCCTGGTGCCAATGTCTGCTTTGCCCATGAAGGGAAGAAAGGCCTGGCATGTGTTAAATCCTGGTGCCAATGTCTGCTTTTCCCATGAAGGGAAGACAAGTGAATTCTAGTGCTGAAAACTTCTATCCCCAAGAAGTGAAAGTTAACTTGGTATGTGTGAAGTTCAGTTCTCAACTCAACTTTGCCAATAAATGGGGGACTCGCCTGTAGGTGTGAACTGCAGAGTTTCCTGACATCCTTTGAAAAGAAGCTGCATTTCAGTTTTCGTTCAACGTGTCCTGGAGGGGATGAGCAGAAGACGAGTCCAGGGAAGTCTTCAGCGGCGTCAGCGTCCTGAGTCCATAGCTGGAGCACACAGAGGAGCTGGAGCAAAGGAGGGAAAATATTTAATTTTGTACATGTGGGATGAAAGAAGAGCTGTGATAGCCAGCCAAACAAACCCCTGACTTGTCAGACTGAAGCTGTCTCTCAATACAGGTTGTTTGCTCATTTGTTTTTCAATACAACTGGCTTGAAGGGGTGCAGCAGCAAAAGGGCCCAAACTCTGCTTTGCCCTGCTGACCATGGCAGTGTCGTGACGTGCAGGAAAGTTCTCCATGGAAGCTCTCAGTCCAGCAAGAGGTGCAGGAAGAAGGAGAGGTTAGATACATGTGTAGGCACAGGATGAGTCTGGCTCATCAATACTCACGGATGGTTCCTCCTCCTCATGAGTAGACTCCTCCAGCTTCATTCCGCGTTATCTCTCCACAGCACCTTGTCGTCTTTGATGCTCCGTAGCACCGAAAGCAGCAATTGAAAAAGAAGGGGGGAAATTGTAACTTGCTCCATGAGTAGACCCTTCCTCCTGAGCATCCCCTGATGATAAGCTGCCCCTGTCAGGTATGAAACTCAGCATAAGCCCAGCCAAACCCATAAAGGGCAGGCTTGCTGGGGCCTGGGCATTTCTCAACCTGGTGCAAAACCCATGAAGGGCGGGCTTGCTGGGCCCCGGGCATTTCTCAACCCCGGCTCTAAACTCTGGGGTAACACAGTGTCGAAAAGTCAGCTGCAACCAGGTAGGCAGGAAACATTCCATGGCAATTGATTGGGACGCCTACAGTACTAGAGAATATGAACTGCAAGATGGGACCTGGACTCTACGCACTGTAATGACTAAGCCATTCAGAGAATCTGTTCACAGGATCTGTTCAGGCCAAGTGACAAGGTTTTCAACTTCACGATGAATGTCAACTCTGAGGCGTCACACAGACTTCTGCCTCTAACGTTTCCCTGGTGCAAGACAGCCAATTTGGGGTCTCTAACCGGATGACCTGGATGGTTGAAATGCTCCCCAACTCCTCCTAACCTGCTAATCTAACACAGCTGCTCACATACAAAACTGCACCACCTCCAAGGGACAACAACACTAGAACCCGGCCGTGCAACGAACACTGCTGCCGGCTCCGTCCTCACAGGCTACCCAGACAACACACTCACAGGACTGAGCAGCTGCAACCACAACCTCAGGGGGTCATGCAATTGCACACCCCCAAACGCAGAATACGCCATCATGTGTCAGAAATGCCTTTCTACCACGTGCATGTGCCTTTTACACAGGAGAAGCAACAGGCACCCATTGCACATTGAAAAATGTAACACCGACAAACCTGTGGGGCAGAATTTAAAACTCCCAGGTCATTCGGTAAGAGATCTCAGAGTGGCTGTCTTGCAAGAGTGAAACGTTAGAGACAGAAGTCAGTGTGAGACGTCAGAGCTGAGAGACATCGTTAAGTTGAAAACCTCGGCACGTGGCTGGAACGGATTATGTGAACAGATCCTCTGAATGGCAAAGACATTACAGTGCATAGAGTCCAGGTCCCATCTTGCTGCTCATATTCTCTAATAGTCTCCCCAACAAGAGGAGACTTGCCACCCATTTATGGACACAAGGGCCTATCTCTTACATGTCAATCGTGGTGTAAAAATCCCCAACTCCCTTGAAGGGAAGACAAGCCTGGCATGTGTGAATTCTGGGGCCAATGTCTGCTTTTCCCATGAAGGGAAGAAAGGCCTGGCATGTGTGAATCCTGGTGCCAATGTCTGCTTTGCCCATGAAGGGAAGAAAGGCCTGGCATGTGTATATCCTGGTGCCAATGTCTGCTTTGCCCATGAAGGGAAGAAAGGCCTGGCATGTGTGAATCCTGGTGCCAATGTCTGCTTTGCCCATGAAGGGAAGAAAGGCCTGGCATGTGTGAATCCTGGTACCAATGTCTGCTTTGCCCATGAAGGGAAGAAAGGCCTGGCATGTGTGAATCCTGGTGCCAATGTCTGCTTTGCCCATGAAGGGAAGAAAGACCTGGCATGTGTGAATCCTGGTGCCAATGTCTGCTTTGCCCATGAAGGGAAGAAAGACCTGGCATGTGTATATCCTGGTGCCAATGTCTGCTTTTCCCATGAAGAGAAGAAAGGCCTGGCATGTGTGAATCCTGGTACCAATGTCTGCTTTGCCCATGAAGGGAAGAAAGGCCTGGCATGTGTATATCCTGGTGCCAATGTCTGCTTTGCCCATGAAGGGAAGAAAGGCCTGGCATGTGTGAATCCTGGTGCCAATGTCTGCTTTGCCCATGAAGGGAAGAAAGGCCTGGCATGTGTGAATCCTGGTGCCAATGTCTGCTTTGCCCATGAAGGGAAGAAAGGCCTGGCATGTGTGAATCCTGGTGCCAATGTCTGCTTTGCCCATGAAGGGAAGAAAGGCCTGGCATGTGTATATCCTGGTGCCAATGTCTGCTTTTCCCATGAAGAGAAGAAAGGCCTGGCATGTGTGAATCCTGGTACCAATGTCTGCTTTGCCCATGAAGGGAAGAAAGGCCTGGCATGTGTGAATCCTGGTGCCAATGTCTGCTTTGCCCATGAAGGGAAGAAAGGCCTGGCATGTGTGAATCCTGGTGCCAATGTCTGCTTTGCCCATGAAGGGAAGAAAGGCCTGGCATGTGTATATCCTGGTGCCAATGTCTGCTTTTCCCATGAAGAGAAGAAAGGCCTGGCATGTGTGAATCCTGGTACCAATGTCTGCTTTGCCCATGAAGGGAAGAAAGGCCTGGCATGTGTATATCCTGGTGCCAATGTCTGCTTTGCCCATGAAGGGAAGAAAGGCCTGGCATGTGTGAATCCTGGTGCCAATGTCTGCTTTGCCCATGAAGGGAAGAAAGGCCTGGCATGTGTATATCCTGGTGCCAATGTCTGCTTTTCCCATGAAGAGAAGAAAGGCCTGGCATGTGTGAATCCTGGTGCCAATGTCTGCTTTGCCCATGAAGGGAAGAAAGGCCTGGCATGTGTATATCCTGGTGCCAATGTCTGCTTTGCCCATGAAGGGAAGAAAGGCCTGGCATGTGT
Organism: Elgaria multicarinata webbii; assembly: GCF_023053635.1. Taxonomy (NCBI): domain Eukaryota; kingdom Metazoa; phylum Chordata; class Lepidosauria; order Squamata; family Anguidae; genus Elgaria; species Elgaria multicarinata. Next base: position 16,124,943 of record NC_086191.1, on the reverse strand, counting down.
GAATCCTGGTACCAATGTCTGCTTTGCCCATGAAGGGAAGAAAGGCCTGGCATGTGTATATCCTGGTGCCAATGTCTGCTTTTCCCATGAAGAGAAGAAAGGCCTGGCATGTGTGAATCCTGGTACCAATGTCTGCTTTTCCCATGAAGGGAAGAAAGGCCTGGCATGTGTATATCCTGGTGCCAATGTCTGCTTTTCCCATGAAGAGAAGAAAGGCCTGGCATGTGTGAATCCTGGTACCAATGTCTGCTTTGCCCATGAAGGGAAGAAAGGCCTGGCATGTGTATATCCTGGTGCCAATGTCTGCTTTGCCCATGAAGGGAAGAAAGGCCTGGCATGTGTATATCCTGGTGCCAATGTCTGCTTTGCCCATGAAGGGAAGAAAGGCCTGGCATGTGTGAATCCTGGTACCAATGTCTGCTTTGCCCATGAAGGGAAGAAAGGCCTGGCATGTGTATATCCTGGTGCCAATGTCTGCTTTGCCCATGAAGGGAAGAAAGGCCTGGCATGTGTGAATCCTGGTGCCAATGTCTGCTTTGCCCATGAAGGGAAGAAAGGCCTGGCATGTGTGAATCCTGGTGCCAATGTCAGCTTTGCCCATGAAGGGAAGAAAGGCCTGGCATGTGTATATCCTGGTGCCAATGTCTGCTTTGCCCATGAAGGGAAGAAAGGCCTGGCATGTGTGAATCCTGGTACCAATGTCAGCTTTGCCCATGAAGGGAAGAAAGGCCTGGCATGTGTGAATCCTGGTACCAATGTCTGCTTTTCCCATGAAGGGAAGAAAGGCCTGGCATGTGTGAATCCTGGTGCCAATGTCTGCTTTGCCCATGAAGGGAAGAAAGGCCTGGCATGTGTTAAATCCTGGTGCCAATGTCTGCTTTTCCCATGAAGGGAAGACAAGTGAATTCTAGTGCTGAAAACTTCTATCCCCAAGAAGTGAAAGTTAACTTGGTATGTGTGAAGTTCAGTTCTCAACTCAACTTTGCCAATAAATGGGGGACTCGCCTGTAGGTGTGAACTGCAGAGTTTCCTGACATCCTTTGAAAAGAAGCTGCATTTCAGTTTTCGTTCAACGTGTCCTGGAGGGGATGAGCAGAAGACGAGTCCAGGGAAGTCTTCAGCGGCGTCAGCGTCCTGAGTCCATAGCTGGAGCACACAGAGGAGCTGGAGCAAAGGAGGGAAAATATTTAATTTTGTGCATGTGGGATGAAAGAAGAGCTGTGATAGCCAAACAAACCCCTGACTTGTCAGACTGAAGCTGTCTCTCAATACAGGTTGTTTGCTCATTTGTTTTTCAATACAACTGGCTTGAAGGGGTGCGGCAGCAAACTCTGCTTTGCCCTGCTGACCATGGCAGTGTCGTGACGTGCAGGAAAGTTCTCCATGGAAGCTCTCAGTCCAGCAAGAGGTGCAGGAAGAAGGAGAGGTTAGATACATGTGGCTTTGTAGGCACAGGATGAGTCCGGCTCATCAATACTCACGGATGGTTCCTCCTCCTCATGAGTAGACTCCTCCAGCTTCATTCCGCATTCTCTCTCCACAGCACCTTGTCGTCTTTGATGCTCCGTAGCACCGAAAGCAGCAATTGAAAAAGAAGGGGGGAAATTATAACTTGCTCCATGAGTAGACCCTTCCTCCTGAGCATCCCCTGATGATAAGCTGCCCCTGTCAGGTATGAAACTCAGCATAAGCCCAGCCAAACCCATAAAGGGCAGGCTTGCTGGGGCCTGGGCATTTCTCAACCTGGTGCAAAACCCATGAAGGGCGGGCTTGCTGGGCCCCGGGCATTTCTCAACCCCGGCTCTAAACTCTGGGGTAACACAGTGTCGAAAAGTCAGCTGCAACCAGGTAGGCAGGAAACATTCCATGGCAATTGATTGGGACGCCTACAGTACTAGAGAATATGAACTGCAAGATGGGACCTGGACTCTACGCACTGTAATGACTAAGCCATTCAGAGAATCTGTTCACAGGATCTGTTCAGGCCAAGTGACAAGGTTTTCAACTTCACGATGAATGTCAACTCTGAGGCGTCACACAGACTTCTGCCTCTAACGTTTCCCTGGTGCAAGACAGCCAATTTGGGGTCTCTAACCGGATGACCTGGATGGTTGAAATGCTCCCCAACTCCTCCTAACCTGCTAATCTAACACAGCTGCTCACATACAAAACTGCACCACCTCCAAGGGACAACAACACTAGAACCCGGCCGTGCAACGAACACTGCTGCCGGCTCCGTCCTCACAGGCTACCCAGACAACACACTCACAGGACTGAGCAGCTGCAACCACAACCTCAGGGGGTCATGCAATTGCACACCCCCAAACGCAGAATACGCCATCATGTGTCAGAAATGCCTTTCTACCACGTGCATGTGCCTTTTACACAGGAGAAGCAACAGGCACCCATTGCACATTGAAAAATGTAACACCGACAAACCTGTGGGGCAGAATTTCAAATTCCCAGGTCATTCGGTAAGAGATCTCAGAGTGGCTGTCTTGCAAGAGTGAAACGTTAGAGACAGAAGTCAGTGTGAGACGTCAGAGCTGAGAGACATCGTTAAGTTGAAAACCTCAGCACGTGGCTGGAACGGATTATGTGAACAGATCCTCTGAATGGCAAAGACATTACAGTGCATAGAGTCCAGGTCCCATCTTGCTGCTCATATTCTCTAATAGTCTCCCCAACAAGAGGAGACTTGCCACCCATTTATGGACACAAGGGCCTATCTCTTACATGTCAATCATGGTGTAAAAATCCCCAACTCCCTTGAAGGGAAGAAAGGCCTGGCATGTGTGAATTCTGGGGCCAATGTCTGCTTTGCCCATGAAGGGAAGAAAGGCCTGGCATGTGTGAATTCTGGGGCCAATGTCTGCTTTTCCCATGAAGGGAAGAAAGGCCTGGCATGTGTGAATCCTGGTGCCAATGTCTGCTTTGCCCATGAAGGGAAGAAAGGCCTGGCATGTGTGAATCCTGGTGCCAATGTCTGCTTTGCCCATGAAGGGAAGACAGGCATCATATATTAAATGGCTTGTCTGAAATTTAATTCTCATCACAAAAATGCCCATAAATGGAAGACTTGCCTGGGATGTGCTATCAGCGTCATTTCCAAATATGCTTTTAACAGAAGCTGCAGTTCACTTTTCTTTGAACCTGTCTTGGAGGAGATGCGCAGAGGATTAATTCTTCACCCCTCTACCAATGGCAACGTCCTGAGTCCATGGCTGGAGCACACACAAAAGCTTTGCAGAGAAATTAAAATGAGAAATTACATGTGAGAAGAAAGAAAACTTCAGAACTACTATCTTAGTAACTGTGATATCCAGACAGGCCCCATACAGTTCAGAAGTCCCTCAAACTAAAACTCTATTTTCAATAGTTTTTTTGCTTATTTGTTTTTAAATTCACCTGGCTTGAGCAGTTGGGGCAGAGTAAATGCCCAATCTCGTCTTTGCCATCTTACCATGGTTGTTTCCTGAGCTGGCAGGAAAGAGCTCCATGGAAGCTCTTCACCCAGTGAAAGTATGGGAAGACTGAGAGCTTAGATAATATTTCAGAGTGTTTTAAGTATGCACAGCTGAACTGAGTTTGGCTCATTAGTTCTCACAGGTGGTCCTTCCTCATCATTAGTAGACCTTCCTATCCTTTGGCTTCTATAGCTCCAAAAGCAAGATAAAATAATAAACTAGTTAATGTACTGAACAGCTATTCTGTACATAAGGGAACACTAATTGTTAGTTTGGGGGTTTCAAATTACTGCTAAACTAGAGTTTTGAAGGACTCAGAGACACTGTTGCTGCCATAATGGATTCTTTTACCTCAGGCCTGGGTTTTCACTGCCTGCTTGTGTCACCTTCTTGTGGCAAGGACTTCAGGCATAATGCAGCCAGCTTCCACCTGCCACGTGTGGGCATCCTACAGAGAAGAAATAGCGTAGTATTCAGGCTTCAGCGATACACTTTCTCCTCAGCTTTGTCTCCTAGTCCTTCCTAAAACACCACCTTCTTCCCTCAAGCCCTGCCCCCCTCAAGCCTTTGACCGGGGGGGGGGGAATAAAACACCAGAGGAAAAAATCAACTTTTAAACCAGTTAATGCATTAAAGAGCAATTTTGTACATGAGAGAATACTAATATTTAGTTTGGGTTTTTTAAAAGACTGCTGAAATACTGCTCTGAAGGATTCAGGAGACACTATTGCTGCTATAAGCCCCTCAGTGACTCCTTTTACCTCAGGCTACATTCCCTAAACCTTCATAAGGACCAAATATACCTGTCCTTGTATTTATGTCTGCTTGGGTAATTTCCCTGAGTATCTACTGCCTGCTTTTGCCACTGTCTTCTGGCAAGGACTTCAGGCATAATGCAGATCCCCCTACACCTGCTCTTCACCAGCCACATTGTGGGCATCCTACAGAGAAGCAATAGCTTAATATTCAGACTTTAGGTTCAAACATTCTCCTCAGCCTTGTCTCCTAGTCCTTCCTAAAACACCACCCAGCAGACCTTCTCTCTCAGACTGAAGCCCACAGACTGACTGACTCCAGCTGTCCTTTTCCCGCTCTTTCCCACCTGACTAGAACCCCCAGCCAATCAGAACTGACTTCACCTGCTGAAGCCCCGCCCCCTCTTGCCACACAGCAAGCCTTTGACCGGGGGGGGGGGGGGGATAAAACACCAGAGGAAAAAATGAACTTTTAAACCACTTAATGTATTAAAGAGCAATTTTGTACATGAGAGAATACTAATATTTAGTTTGGGTTTTTTAAAAGACTGCTAAATTACAATTCTGAAGGACTCAGGAGATACTACTGCTGCTATAAGCCCCTCAGTGACTCCTTTTACCTCAGGCTACATTCCCTAAACCTTCATAAGAACCAAATATACCTGTCCTTGTATTTATGTCTGCTTGGGTAATTTTCCTGAGTATCTACTGCCTGCTTGTGCCACTGTCTTCTGGCAAGGACTTCAGGCATAATGCAGATCCCCCTACACCTGTTCTTCACCAGCCACATTGTGGGCATCCTACAGAGAAGCAATAGCTTAATATTCAGACTTTAGGTTCAAACATTCTCCTCAGCCTTGTCTCCTAGTCCTTCCTAAAACACCACCCAGCAGACCTTCTCTCTCAGACTGAAGCCCACAGACTGACTGACTCCAGCTGTCCTTTTCCCGCTCTTTCCCACCTGACTAGAACCCCCAGCCAATCAGAACAGACTTCACCTGCTGAAGCCCCACCTCCCTATGAAGCAAAGCTTTTGACAGGGAAAAATAAAAAAACCACCAGAGAAAACATCAGCTATTAAACCAGTTAATGTTAATTGCTCTTTAGAGCAATTTTGTACATAAGGGAATACTATAGCTTAATATTCAGACTTTAGGTTCAAACTTTCTCCTCAACCTTGTCTCCTAGTCCTTCCTAAAACACCACCCAGCAGACCTTCTCTCTCAGACTGAAGCCCACAGACTGACTGACTCAAGCCATCCTTTTCCCGCTCTTTTCCACCTGGCTAAAATCCCCAGCCAATCAGAACAGACTTCACCTGCTGAAGCCCCGCCCCCTCTTGCCACACAGCAAGCCTTTGAGGGGGGGGGGGAATAAAACAGCAGAGGAAAAAATGAACTTTTAAACCAGTTAATGTATTAAAGAGCAATTTTGTACATGAGAGAATACTAATATTTAGTTTGGGTTTTTTAAAAGACTGCTAAATTACAATTCTGAAGGACTCAGGAGATACTATTGCTGCTATAAGCCCCTCAGTGACTCCTTTTACCTCAGGCTACATTCCCTAAACCTTCACAAGAACCAAATATACCTGTCCTTGTATTTACTGCCTGCTTTTCACTGCCTGCTTGTGCCACTGTCTTCTGGCAAGGACTTCAGGCATAATGCAGATCCCCCTACACCTGCTCTTCACCAGCCACATTGTGGGCATCCTACAGAGAAGCAATAGCGTAATATTCAGACTTTAGGTTCAAACTTTCTCCTCAACCTTGTCTCCTAGTCCTTCCTAAACCACCACCCAGCAGACCTTCTCTCACAGACTGACTGACTCCAGCCGTCCTTTTCCCGCTCTTTCCCACCTGACTAGAACCCCCAGCCAATCAGAACTGACTTCACCTGCTGAAGCCCCGCCTCCCCATGAAGCAAAGCTTTTGACAGGGAAAAATGAAAAAAACACCAGAGAAAATATCAGCTATTAAACCAGTTAATGTATTAAAGAGCAATTTTGTACATAAGGGAATACTAATATTGAGTTTGGGGTTTTCAAAAGACTGTTAAGTTACAATTCTGAAGGACTCAGGAGACACCATTGTGACTCCTTTTACCTCAGGTTACATTCACTAAGCCTTCACAAGAGCCAAATAAACCCACATCAAGGTCCAGCTCTTGTGTAGCGTTTTCAACTGACTCCCCAAACTTGTTCTGTTTGTATTTATGACAGCTTAGAGGGTTTTCATGGGTTTTTACTGCCTGTTTGTGTCACCTTCTTTTGGCAAGGAATTCAGGCATAAGGCAGGCACCCTGACACTGCTTTTCTTCACCAGTCACATGTGGGCATCCCACAGAGAAGAAATAGTGGCTGAGTTCAGACAACACGTTAACCAACTTGGGGGGGGGGGGGTAATAGGAACAGAATGGGTTGTTTCCCATTCTGTTCCTATTACCCCCCTCCCTTGCAGTTGATTAGTGCGTCGTCCAAACTCAGCTAGTGTAATATCAAGGCTTCAGCTATCCATTTTCTCCTCAGTTTTGTCTCCTAGTCCTTCCTAAAACACCACCTTCTCCCTCCCTGACTGAAGCAGCCTGACTGACTCCAGCCGTCCTTTTCCCGCTCTTTTCCAACAGGCTACAATCCCCCAGCCAATCAGAACTGTCTTCACATGCTGAAGTTCCGCCTCCTCATAGAGTAAACTCTTGACGGGGGGAAAAAGGAGAGTTGTTGTTTTTATGCTTTTAATGTTTTTAAACTTTGTATATTTGTTTGAATGCTTACTGTTTTTAACTTTTGTAAACCGCCCAGAGAGTTTCAGCTATGGGGCGGTATATAAATGCAATAAATAAATAAATAAATAAATAAATGAGGTCTGAGGGACCATCTTCAAATAAAAATAATAATACCTGCATTACATAAACAGTTGTTTTTGTAATTACATAAACAGGTTTATGTAATAGCTATAATAGAAAAGGTGAAAAGGTGGTGAAAATATGTACAAAAAAGAACCCTAAAGGCACCCACCATAGAAACAAATTCAACACATTGAATTAAATAGTCATTCAAACAATTATTCTACTCCAAGGAATTTTTTACTAAAGTAACCACTTTACAACACAGTGCTACTACCACATGTGTAATATTTCATTACATATCCATGATATTCAACACCTGTGTAGCATTTCCTCATATAACATTTGCATTTAGTATTCAATCATAAACAATAATACAAAAAAACCAGACCCATCAATATTCAAACACATTTAACACTTGAATCTAAATCATTCATTATAACAAGACCAAAATTATTTGTTAACAAGGTTCATGCTATTCCTTGTTTTGAAATATCTTCTTCCAAAACGCTGGTCTTTGTACTCGCCAACAGGTAGTGGAAAGCTGACGAAATTTTTCTTTATAAAGTTTTTCAACATGAGAACAAACATCTTCCAGAATTTTATCAAAAACAGTCAACAGTCTTTCGCTTAATCACACTGACTATCTGTTCCTCAGCAAATATAAACTTTGTATATTTGTTTTAATGCTTTCTGGTTTTAACTTTTGTAAACCGCCCAGAGAGTTTCAGCTACGGGGCGGTATATAAATGCAATAAACAAATAAATAAATAAATGAGGTCTGAGGGACCATCTTCAAATAAAAATAATAATACCTGCATTACATAAACAGTTGTGGGTTTATGTAATGCAGGTAAAACCTTTTTTGGGGTCTTTTTGGTAGAAACCAATTCCAAATCTAAACACGTCCCTACAGAGTGGTTCTAGAGAGCTATAACCCCTAACAGGGTTTTTTTTGGGGGGGGGGGGTTAGGGATCATCCTCAAATAGATAAAGAAGTCAGAATGTAATAAATTAAAGGTGACTGCAGTCCCGCATAATAATCTATAAGCACCGTGTTCAAATGATGCAGGCATGTGGGGGTTTCCTATATTACAGATCCCCACACACCCAATCAACACACACACACACCTTTGTTTTACAAATCACCTGTAATTCCAAATGGAATTCCAAATATACTGGGATCATAGCATCAGCCCCACACGGTGCATAGTTAGATTATGGAACTCACTACCACAAGATGTAGTGATGGCCACCCATCTGGATGGCATTAAAAGGGGGTTGGATAAATTCCTAGGGGAGAAGGCTATCCATGGCTACTAGCCCTGATGGTTGTGTGCTACCTCCAGTATTCGAGGCAATAAGGCTGTGTGAACCAGTTGCTGGGGAACATGGGTGGGAGAGTGCTGTTGCAACATGTCCTGCTTGCTCATCCCTGGCCAATGGCTGGTTGGCCACTGTATGAACAGAGTGCTGGACTGGATGGACCCTCGGTCTGATCCAGCATCAAGGCACTTCTGACGTTCTTATGAAACAGCGCCTGCCCCAATATTCCTCATGAATTCACACCTACAAATAACCCAAAAGATCCTGGGTTTTTACTGCCAGGCTAGAGTTAGAGGGAACGTGGTAGTAAATACCTAATGGTCACACAGAAGTGTGCACAACCGGCCTGCCTCGCAAGGCTGTTGTGGCACGGCTATGTTCCCTTTTTTTTAGTGATACAACAGGTTACACATCTGAAGTGTTTTGCTTCAATGAAAGCATAATGGTACCCCCAGCTCAGACCTCTCGGTCTTAGAATAAAATCCTCTGCATGTTTATTTCGAGGTAAGGCCCCCCTGGGCTCATGAGGACTACCTGCCTAGAAAATAATACATTTGGGGTTGCAAACTTTGTTCCTGCCACTAGAGGGCGAAAGTAAATACATTTGGGGTTGCAAACTTTGTTCCTGCCACTAGAGGGCGAAAGTAAATACATTTGGGGTTGCAAACTTTGTTCCTGCCACTAGAGGGCGAAAGTAAATACATTTGGGGTTGCAAACTTTGTTCCTGCCACTAGAGGGCGAAAGTCCACTTTTCTCTGTGTTCCTCTTTATTGCTGACACCCACGATGCTGGCAGGTCTGCAGGGAAACTGTTGGGTGTCTTTGCTGAGCTGGCTCCTATTCTTCTCTGGGGAAGCTGCATACATGGTTAAGCATTTCTGAAAAAGCCCTTTCCACGGCTTTAGCCCCCAAACCAGTTTTCAATGCCTCAAATGAAACCATGAAGGAGAAATAAAGATGCGTGCTTTGGAGTGTATGCAGAGTGCCTTCTATGTGCTACTGAAAAAGGAGAGTCATGCCCTACATCACGGGGCTGAGGGCATAAATACTCAAAACATGTGTCCTGCAGATGTTTAGGGCTGGAATCACAAGCACACTGACTTGCGAGTAAATGTGTTTACGTGGTGTAGTGTGCCAAGGGCAATTTTCTCTGGAGTAAGTAAGGATGCACGGGCTGCTGTTCCAAGGATCTCGTTGTTAGGAGGCAGCCTAACAAAGTCAACACAAGCACATCCCCTCTCTGCTTGCCTTCCACTGCCTTTCCAAATGCATTCTTTCTCACCCATATGAACATTGCAAGTTTCACTCCATACTTGTGGCCTCCTAAACCTTCTCCCCATCTTTCATTCTCTCTTACTGTCAGTGATGTTACACTTACTCCAGTCAAGGAAGCTCGTAGTCTTGGCTTTATATTTGACTCCTCGCTCTCCTTTATTCCTCATATTGAGGCAGTAGCTAAACCTTGTCTTTTCCCCCTATATAATATTGGCTGAGGACATAAATATTGTCCTCAGCCAATATTATATAGGACATAAATTATTATATAGGCTGAGGACATAAATATAGGCTGAGGACATAAATATTATGGCTGAGGACATAAATATTTATTTATTATTTATTTATTTATTTATTTATTATTTATTTATATATTTATATTTATTTATTTATTTAATTCCTAGGGGATAAATTCCTAGGGGAGAAGGCTATCCATGGCTACTAGCCCTGATGGTTGTGTGCTACCTCCAGTATTCGAGGCAATAAGGCTGTGTGAACCAGTTGCTGGGGAACATGGGTGGGAGAGTGCTGTTGCAACATGTCCTGCTTGCTCATCCCTGGCCAATGGCTGGTTGGCCACTGTGTGAACAGAGTGCTGGACTAGATAGACCCTGGGTCTGATCCAGCATCAAGGCACTTCTTATATTCTTATGAAACAGCGCCTGCCCCAATATTCCTCATGAATTCACACCTACAAATAACCCAAAAGATCCTGGGTTTTTACTGCCAGGCTAGAGTTAGAGGGAACGTGGTAGTAAATACCTAATGGTCACACAGGAGTGTGCACAACCGGCCTGCCTCGCAAGGCTGTTGTGGCACGGCTATGTTCCCATTTTTTTTAGTGATACAACAGGTTACACATCTGAAGTGTTTTGCTTCAATGAAAGCATAATGGTACCCCCAGCTCAGACCTCTCGGTCTTAGAATAAAATCCTCTGCATGTTTATTTCGAGGTAAGGCCCCCCCTGGGCTCATGAGGACTACCTGCCTAGAAAATAATACATTTGGGGTTGCAAACTTTGTTCCTGCCACTAGAGGGCGAAAGTAAATACATTTGGGGTTGCAAACTTTGTTCCTGCCACTAGAGGGCGAAAGTCCACTTTTCTCTGTGTTCCTCTTTATTGCTGACACCCACGATGCTGGCAGGTCTGCAGGGAAACTGTTGGGCGTCTTTGCTGAGCCGGCTCTTATTCTTCTCTGGGGAAGCTGCACACATGGTTAAGCATTTCTGAAAAAGCCCTTTCCACGGCTTTAGCCCCCAAACCAGTTTTCAATGCCTCAAATGAAACCATGAAGGGGAAATAAAGATGCGTGCTTTGGAGTGTATGCAGAGTGCCTTCTATGTGCTACTGAAAAAGGAGAGTCATGCCCTACATCACGGGGCTGAGGGCATAAATACTCAAAACATGTGTCCTGCAGATGTTTAGGGCTGGAATCACAAGCACACTGACTTGCGAGTAAATGTGTTTACGTGGTGTAGTGTGCCAAGGGCAATTTTCTCTGGAGTAAGTAAGGATGCACGGGCTGCTGTTCCAAGGATCTCGTTGTTAGGAGGCAGCCTAACAAAGTCAACACAAGCACATCCCCTCTCTGCTTGCCTTCCACTGCCTTTCCAAATGCATTCTTTCTCACCCATATGAACATTGCAAGTTTCACTCCATACTTGTGGCCTCCTAAACCTTCTCCCCATCTTTCATTCTCTCTTACTGTCAGTGATGTTACACTTACTCCAGTCAAGGAAGCTCGTAGTCTTGGCTTTATATTTGACTCCTCGCTCTCCTTTATTCCTCATATTGAGGCAGTAGCTAAACCTTGTCTTTTCCCCCTATATAATATTGGCTGAGGACATAAATATTGTCCTCAGCCAATATTATATAGGACATAAATTATTATATAGGCTGAGGACATAAATATAGGCTGAGGACATAAATATTATGGCTGAGGACATAAATATTTATTTATTATTTATTTATTTATTTATTTATTATTTATTTATATATTTATATTTATTTATTTATTTAATTCCTAGGGGATAAATTCCTAGGGGAGAAGGCTATCCATGGCTACTAGCCCTGATGGTTGTGTGCTACCTCCAGTATTCGAGGCAATAAGGCTGTGTGAACCAGTTGCTGGGGAACATGGGTGGGAGAGTGCTGTTGCAACATGTCCTGCTTGCTCATCCCTGGCCAATGGCTGGTTGGCCACTGTGTGAACAGAGTGCTGGACTAGATAGACCCTGGGTCTGATCCAGCATCAAGGCACTTCTTATATTCTTATGAAACAGCGCCTGCCCCAATATTCCTCATGAATTCACACCTACAAATAACCCAAAAGATCCTGGGTTTTTACTGCCAGGCTAGAGTTAGAGGGAACGTGGTAGTAAATACCTAATGGTCACACAGGAGTGTGCACAACCGGCCTGCCTCGCAAGGCTGTTGTGGCACGGCTATGTTCCCATTTTTTTTAGTGATACAACAGGTTACACATCTGAAGTGTTTTGCTTCAATGAAAGCATAATGGTACCCCCAGCTCAGACCTCTCGGTCTTAGAATAAAATCCTCTGCATGTTTATTTCGAGGTAAGGCCCCCCCTGGGCTCATGAGGACTACCTGCCTAGAAAATAATACATTTGGGGTTGCAAACTTTGTTCCTGCCACTAGAGGGCGAAAGTAAATACATTTGGGGTTGCAAACTTTGTTCCTGCCACTAGAGGGCGAAAGTCCACTTTTCTCTGTGTTCCTCTTTATTGCTGACACCCACGATGCTGGCAGGTCTGCAGGGAAACTGTTGGGCGTCTTTGCTGAGCCGGCTCTTATTCTTCTCTGGGGAAGCTGCACACATGGTTAAGCATTTCTGAAAAAGCCCTTTCCACGGCTTTAGCCCCCAAACCAGTTTTCAATGCCTCAAATGAAACCATGAAGGGGAAATAAAGATGCGTGCTTTGGAGTGTATGCAGAGTGCCTTCTATGTGCTACTGAAAAAGGAGAGTCATGCCCTACATCACGGGGCTGAGGGCATAAATACTCAAAACATGTGTCCTGCAGATGTTTAGGGCTGGAATCACAAGCACACTGACTTGCGAGTAAATGTGTTTACGTGGTGTAGTGTGCCAAGGGCAATTTTCTCTGGAGTAAGTAAGGATGCACGGGCTGCTGTTCCAAGGATCTCTTTGTTAGGAGGCAGCCTAACAAAGTCAACACAAGCACATCCCCTCTCTGCTTGCCTTCCACTGCCTTTCCAAATGCATTCTTTCTCACCCATATGAACATTGCAAGTTTCACTCCATACTTGTGGCCTCCTAAACCTTCTCCCCATCTTTCATTCTCTCTTACTGTCAGTGATGTTACACTTACTCCAGTCAAGGAAGCTCGTAGTCTTGGCTTTATATTTGACTTCTCGCTCTCCTTTATTCCTCATATTGAGGCAGTAGCTAAACCTTGTCTTTTCCCCCTATATAATATTGGCTGAGGACATAAATATTGTCCTCAGCCAATATTATATAGGACATAAATTATTATATAGGCTGAGGACATAAATATAGGCTGAGGACATAAATATTATGGCTGAGGACATAAATATTTATTATTTATTTATTTATTTATTATTTATTATTTATTTATATATTTATATTTATTTATTTATATATTTACATATTATTTATTTATTTAATTCCTGGGGGATAAATTCCTAGGGGAGAAGGCTATCCATGGCTACTAGCCCTGATGGTTGTGTGCTACCTCCAGTATTCGAGGCAATAAGGCTGTGTGAACCAGTTGCTGGGGAACATGGGTGGGAGAGTGCTGTTGCAACATGTCCTGCTTGCTCATCCCTGGCCAATGGCTGGTTGGCCACTGTGTGAACAGAGTGCTGGACTGGATGGACCCTGGGTCTGATCCAGCATCAAGGCACTTCTTATATTCTTATGAAACAGCGCCTGCCCCAATATTCCTCATGAATTCACACCTACAAATAACCCAAAAGATCCTGGGTTTTTACTGCCAGGCTAGAGTTAGAGGGAACGTGGTAGTAAATACCTAATGGTCACACAGGAGTGTGCACAACCGGCCTGCCTCGCAAGGCTGTTGTGGCACGGCTATGTTCCCATTTTTTTTAGTGATACAACAGGTTACACATCTGAAGTGTTTTGCTTCAATGAAAACATAATGGTACCCCCAGCTCAGACCTCTCGGTCTTAGAATAAAATCCTCTGCATGTTTATTTCGAGGTAAGGCCCCCCCTGGGCTCATGAGGACTACCTGCTTAGAAAATAATACATTTGGGGTTGCAAACTTTGTTCCTGCCACTAGAGGGCGAAAGTAAATACATTTGGGGTTGCAAACTTTGTTCCTGCCACTAGAGGGCGAAAGTCCACTTTTCTCTGTGTTCCTCTTTATTGCTGACACCCACGATGCTGGCAGGTCTGCAGGGAAACTGTTGGGCGTCTTTGCTGAGCCGGCTCTTATTCTTCTCTGGGGAAGCTGCACACATGGTTAAGCATTTCTGAAAAAGGCCTTTCCACGGCTTTAGCCCCCAAACCAGTTTTCAATGCCTCAAATGAAACCATGAAGGAGAAATAAAGATGTGTGCTTTGGAGTGTATGCAGAGTGCCTTCTATGCGCTACTGAAAAAGGAGAGTCATGCCCTACATCACGGGGCTGAGGACATAAATATTTATTTATTATTTATTTATTATTTATTATTTATTTATATATTTATATTTATTTATTTATATATTTATATATTATATATTTTTTATTTATTTATTTATTTATTTATTTATTTATTATTTCGAGGTAAGGCCCCTCTGGGCTCATGAGGACTACCTGCCTAGAAAATAATACATTTGGGGTTGCAAACTTTGTTCCTGCCACTAGAGGGCGAAAGTAAATACATTTGGGGTTGCAAACTTTGTTCCTGCCACTAGAGGGCGAAAGTCCACTTTTCTCTGTGTTCCTCTTTATTGCTGACACCCACGATGCTGGCAGGTCTGCAGGGAAACTGTTGGGCGTCTTTGCTGAGCCGGCTCTTATTCTTCTCTGGGGAAGCTGCACACATGGTTAAGCATTTCTGAAAAAGGCCTTTCCACGGCTTTAGCCCCCAAACCAGTTTTCAATGCCTCAAATGAAACCATGAAGGAGAAATAAAGATGTGTGCTTTGGAGTGTATGCAGAGTGCCTTCTATGCGCTACTGAAAAAGGAGAGTCATGCCCTACATCACGGGGCTGAGGACATAAATATTTATTTATTATTTATTTATTATTTATTATTTATTTATATATTTATATTTATTTATTTATATATTTATATATTATATATTTTTTATTTATTTATTTATTTATTTATTTATTTATTTATTTATTTATTATTTCGAGGTAAGGCCCCTCTGGGCTCATGAGGACTACCTGCCTAGAAAATAATACATTTGGGGTTGCAAACTTTGTTCCTGCCACTAGAGGGCGAAAGTAAATACATTTGGGGTTGCAAACTTTGTTCCTGCCACTAGAGGGCGAAAGTCCACTTTTCTCTGTGTTCCTCTTTATTGCTGACACCCACGATGCTGGCAGGTCTGCAGGGAAACTGTTGGGCGTCTTTGCTGAGCCGGTTCTTATTCTTCTCTGGGGAAGCTGCACACATGGTTAAGCATTTCTGAAAAAGCCCTTTCCACGGCTTTAGCCCCCAAACCAGTTTTCAATGCCTCAAATGAAACCATGAAGGGGAAATAAAGATGCGTGCTTTGGAGTGTATGCAGAGTGCCTTCTATGCGCTACTGAAAAAGGAGAGTCATGCCCTACATCACGGGGCTGAGGGCATAAATACTCAAAACATGTGTCCTGCAGATGTTTAGGGCTGGAATCACAAGCACACTGACTTGCGAGTAAATGTGTTTATGTGGTGTAGTGTGCCAAGGGCAATTTTCTCTGGAGTAAGTAAGGATGCACGGGCTGCTGTTCCAAGGATCTCTTTGTTAGGAGGCAGCCTAACAAAGTCAACACAAGCTCATACCCTCTCTGCTTGCCTTCCACTGCCTTTCCAAATGCATTCTTTCTCACCCATATGAACATTGCAAGTTTCACTCCATACTTGTGGCCTCCTAAACCTTCTCCCCATCTCTCATTCTCTCTTACTGTCAATGATGTTACACTTACTCCAGTCAAGGAAGCTCGTAGTCTTGGCTTTATATTTGACTTCTCGCTCTCCTTTATTCCTCATATTGAGGCAGTAGCTAAACCTTGTCTTTTCCCCCTATATAATATTGCCAGGATCCTTTTTGTCTGTCTCTTCTGCCAAGATTCATGCATTGGTTATTTCTCGGTTGGACTACTGTAACCTTCTTCTCACTGGCCTTCCTTCTTCTCACATCACTTCGTTGCTTTCTGTTCACCACTCTGCTGCTCGCCGCTCTGACCATGTTACTCCACTTCTGAAATCTCTTCATTGGCTTCCAGTTCACCTCAGAGTCCAATTTAAACTGCTCCTGTTGACCTACAAAGCTTTCACAGTCTAGCTCCTTCCTAACTTTCCTCTCTCATCTCACACTATTGCCCTGCTTGTGCTCTTCACTCCTCAGATGCCATGTTTCTCACCTGCCCAAGGGTCTCTACTTCTCTTACTCAGCTTCGTCCATTTCCTTATGTCTGGAACGCACTTCCAGAACATTTGCAAACTACAAGTTCAATCACAGTTTTTAAAGCTCAGCTGAAAACTTTTCTTTTTTCTAAAGCTTTTAGAACTTGATTTTGATCTTACTTTTATACTGTTAGTTTTACTCTACCCTTTGCCTGTTTGGTGCATTCTCTTCCCCTTATTGTTTTATTATGATTCTATTAGAATGTAAGCCTATGCGGCAGGGTTTTGCTATTTTATTGTATTACTCTATACAGCACCATGTACACTGATGGTGCTATACAAATGAATAAATAATAATAATCCTCAGACTTGAGGCACAGAGGTTGGGGGGTGCACTCAAGCTGTGCCTGGGGAGAGATCCAAGTGCTATACTTTCTTTGCATGGAGCATAGAATCATAGAATAGCAGAGTTGGAAGGGGCCTACAAGGCCATCGAGTCCAACCCCCTGCTCAGTGCAGGAATCCACCCTAAAGCATCCCTGACAGATGCTTGTCCAGCTGCCTCTTGAATGCCTCCCCAGTTACCTAGGGAGCCCACAACCTCCCTAGGTAACTGATTCCATTGTCGTACTGCTCTAACAGTCAGGAAATTTTTCCTGATGTCCAGCTGGAATCTGGCTTCCTTTAACTTGAGCCCGTTATTCCGTGTCCTGCACTCTGGGAGGATCAAGAAGAGATCCTGGCCCTCCTCTGTGTGACAACCTTTTAAGTATTTGAAGAGTGCTATCATGTATCCCCTCAATCTTCTCTTCTCCAGGCTAAACATGCCCAGTTCTTTCAGTCTCTCTTCATAGCCCAGAACTGGACGCAATACTCTAGATGAGGCCTAACCAGGGCCGAATAGAGAGGAACCAGTACCTCACGCGATATGGAAGCTCTACTTCTATTAATGCAGCCCAAAATAGCATTTGCCTTTCTTGCAGCCATATCGCACTGTTGGCTCATATTCAGCTTGCAGTCTACAACAATTCCAAGATCCTTCTCATTTGTAGTATTGCTGAGCCAAGTGTCCCCCATCTTGAAACTGTGCATTTGGTTTCTATTTCCTAAATGTAGAACTTGGCATTTATCCCTATTAAATTTCATCCTGTTGTTTTCAGCCCAGCACTCCAGCCTATCAAGATCACTTTGAAGTTTGTTTCTGTCTTCCAGGGTATTAAAAAGCAGAGAGCAGAGAGCAGTTGCTCACTGATGAGAGAAATGAACTCTGCTTGTGTTCAGGGATGCATGTGTCCAGACCCTTACAACCCACTTTCCTGAGTGGTGATGTGAATTTCAGGGTTGAAGAGGAACAGAAGCTGAGCTGCACATGAATGCTATCTTAATCCCTCCCCCTTCTCATGGCACACACACACAACGTTTCCTCTAAACACAGCTGTTCTGCAACAAAAAAGCAGAAATATGAGTTTGAGAGCTACAGTCCATGTCCTGATCAGCCCCGAGAGAGAGAGAGAGAGACACTCAGCTTGGTTTTATTTGACATGACTCCAAACCCCCTCCTCTGTAGAAAAAGTCTTGACAAACAGAAGTGTGTGTGTGTATAAGCAGACGTTCTCCACACCGCAAGCAGGCGATGATTGTGAAATGCGCTAGCAGCAGAAGCACCCAGACCGTACTTCTGTATGGGTCATTTCTGTGTTCTTTGGTTGGTAAGTCTGCCCATATGTTTGTTATGTTTTTCGTGACAGTGATTCAGAGAAAAATAAGCCTGGTTTCTCATGAAGAAGGAAACAGAACTACTGGTATGTCCGTTTAAGCTTAGTGAAAAGATGTTGACAAGCCGCAAGGAGCAGCCTCTGGATTCTTGTAACTTCATAACTTTAATTTTCTTTAAATATGCTGCAATACAAGCAGAAATGAATAGTATAAATGATGGAGAAGCAGCTCAGGAATGAAAAAAAGCAATAGAGTGATTGTGCTAAAAATGATAGATGCATAGATTATAAAACCATTCGCTATTGAATCTTAAACAAATGGGGATTAGGGATGGGATGGAATACAGCTAAAACCTCCCCCCTTTTTTTCTCAGTTTGGGGAAGGGGAAATGGAGATGAAATGTTGTAAGTCGAAATATCACTTTCAGAGTGGCTCTGAAAAATTGCTTAGAAATTATCTTGCAAAATATTCTTTGTTAATTCTTGGTTGCTTCTTGCAAGCAGAATTTTGGATTTGTATTGTACTGGAACTCATGTTTACAAAGACGTGTTACTTTTTCTTAAAAGCCACAGCTGAGAACTGCATAACTTGGTCGCAACATCCATCGACCCTTTATACCAGTGCAGCTTTGTCCATTTGTTTTTGATAGTCTTTGGCATTTATTATTTTCTTCCCTATTTTTAAGGCCCTGTAACTAATTCAGAACTGAACACTCCTGTGATTGGGATCCGGAGAGGATCAATCTTTCTTTCTGTCAACGAATCCTTGGCAAAAGAAGTGATCAAAATTGAATGGGGTTTCCAACCCAAAAATGCCTTGGCGTTTAACTTCGCTGAATTTCAAAATGGAAAATTGGAACAAACTTACAGCGACCAGTTTGAGCAGCGGGTAGAAATGGCGAATGAGACCACACTGAGGATCAAAGACCTGAAGATGGAGGATAGTGGGAAATATAAAGCTCGTGTGATATTTTTTAGAGGACGCTATCAAGATCATACATTCGTCCTCACCGTTTATGGCAAGTATATATTCCTCAGCATCCAAGTCTGTGTAAATGAGTGACAGTTTTCCAGGTAACAAGTCCCCTGCATTTTTAAATGGTCACCAGGGTGGTTCAGAAGTGACTGTGTTTCTCCCAATGTCAGGCACACTTACTCAGAAGTAAGGGGGACCACCAACCAAGCTCTCAGATAATCAAGCCTTAATATTTATTTATTTATTGCATTTGTATACTGCCCAATAGCTGAAGCTCTCCAGGCAGTTCACGAAAATTAATCCATCCATTTCTCTTTCCTGGGGCTTAAAGCCCAATAATTTGACGTCAGGGCCAGCCGAGGGCAAGATGGATGGATGATATTCTGGAGGTGACAGACTTGACCTTGGGGGAGCTGGGGGTGGCGACGGCCGACAGAAAGCTCTGGCCTGGGCTGGTCCATGAAGTCACGAAGAGCCGGAAGCGACTGAACGAATAAACAACAAAGTCTATTCATTTATCACTCCCAAACTTCAGGTCCAGTTCTCAGGCAGGGTGAGGCCAGGGGAAAGCAGAAAGGTACCTGAAATTAAATGAACCTTAAGGAGCTAGCTAGCTTATGGCAAACTCTTGGAGAAAACTACAAAATGCAGGAGGCGCCAGAGCAGATTCAACAGATGGTCAGGGGAGGTGATAAAGGAATAATGTGATCTCCGTCTGTTTTTATGAACATTAGGAAGGGGCTAAGACTCCCAGGTAAACAGGTCTGAACGCTCAAATGCTTTGCCCCATGAACAGGGAAGGCTCCCCAGGGTCTCTGGTGGGCTTCTTTCCTCGCCCTACATGGACCTGCTGGGGATTGAATTTGGGACCTTCTGCATGCAAAACAGCTGCTCTACTAATGAGCTGCACCCCGTCCCCAAAATGTCATGAAGGTTTTACTTGTCTCCAACAGAACCTGTACCAAGTCCACAGATACGCCACAGTGTAGTCTCTAACACTCCAGATGAATGTAATGTCACCTTGCAGTGTGAGCCATTTGGGAGGGAAGGACTTAATGTCTCCTGGAAAAGAGGAAACCCACTCAGACCCTTAGAAGAAGATGGTTTGAACTGGATCCAGCGCTCTGCCAACAGCACAGGCGTCCACTTGACCTGGCAGTCTGGTTTCTCCAACTCCAGCATCATCTGCCTGATCAGTAATCCAGCAGGTCAGAAGAGCGTCTCAGTCGAATTGTCCAACATCTGCAAGAATGATGGTGAGCAATTCTTTGCCTCCCCCCTTTTTAAATTATACATTAGCATGGGTTCTGCTTTGAGCGCTGAATCTTTGACACATCCTTTAATACTTTTTATTAGATTTATAAATTAGCCTTAACCCCAATTTTGAAAACTTTGAATTTCAGGTTTTGACAAGTTGGACAAATTTATGAACTGATGCAAAAATGTATGTCCTTTTGTATTTGTGTGTGTCTTGAAAACTAAGTTCCTGTCCCAAGGAGCTTACAGTCCCAAGGAGCTTACCTAGGGAGGTTGTGGGCTCTCCCACACTAGAGGCCTTCAAGAGGCAGCTGGACAACCATCTGTCAGGGATGCTTTAGGGTGGATTCCTGCCTTGAGCAGGGGGTTGGACTAGATGGCCTTGTAGGCCCCTTCCCACTCTGCTATTCTATGATTCTGTGATTCTATGATCAGGAAAAACCTCCTGACTGTTAGAGCAGTATGACAATGGAACCAGTGACCTAGGGAGGTGGTGGGCTCTCCCACACTAGAGGCCTTCAAGAGGCAGCTGGACAACCATCCGTCAGGGATGCTTTAGGGTGGATTCCTGCATTGAGCAGGGGGTTGGACTCGATGGCCTTGTAGGCCCCTTCCAACTCTGCTATTCTATGATTCTATGTCTTAAAGATGGCACAGGGAGGGAAGAGAAAGTGCTTCCAGGTGAAGCTTTCACTGGGCCATCATCCTGCCTTATTTACAAAATTTTGCAGAAGGATCCAGATGTCGTCGACTTGCAAACTAAACCCTCCTGGGGTTTCCCACAACATCTTCCACCTTTTGTCTTATTGCAAAAAAAACATTAAGGGAGAAAAAGACGGTACAGCTGCCCAGCGCCTTTTGGTTCTTAGCATTACGCTCTCTGTCTGGAAGCAGCCAGACCCATGGATAAACAGGAGAAAAATGCAAGATTACTATAGAAAACTTAGAGGTGGAGCTGAGGAGTTCCCTTAACACACTCTCCTCTGATGCTTTTCCTTCTAACAATCCAGCATATTCTTTTTCCTCCCGCCCTAAAACAGGAATGTTAAAAGACTAAGATGATAAGATGTTAAAATACTGGGAAAATAAAACCTGGCATCGAAAAGAGTGCCTGGGAAGTGTACAACTTTTGGCAGTTGTGAATAACGGCCGGTTTTATTGCCTCGGCATATCCCTATCTTAACGACTGTTCTCATCCTGATAAAAGGGCTTTAAAGAATGTATACAATAAAAGAGGATGTGTGTCTGCTGAGATTTCTATCAGCGCCAGGACAGTAAAACCTAGACATGCGAAATTTGACATGCATACTAAATGTACCCAGAGATGTGTGTGTGTGTGTTTAACACACATAAATAAATTTTAGTTGATGTAAATGTGTCCATGTGGTTGAAGCCTACGGTAACACCTTCAGTCACTCGTGGGTGGGGGAACTTCTCTAAGCAGTATATAGCTTTGCAGCCTGTGCAGTTTCAGAGATTTAGGAGGCGGAGGGATTGGATGATAGGGCTAACCTGTCCCTCCTTCTCTGAGGCAGCCCCCTCCTCAGGAGAATGCAGTGGGAAGACCTCCCCCGTATGGGGCTATAGGGGTTCACCATAGGCAGGACTATGCTAAGGGTGCCAGAAGCCATGGCTCTAACTCTGACATCTGGGTGATTTCACCTAAAGGCTTTCCTGTATCTAATGAACCTGGTGTGAAACTGAGCCTGTTTGCTAGTCTTAATAAAATATCTGAAATGCAGCTGCTATTACAAATACACAGGTGGAACTGATCCAGCCTGGTTCCACTGGAACAAATCATAGAATCATAGAATAGCAGAGTTGGAAGGGGCCTACAAGGCCATCGAGTCCAACCCCCTGCTCAACGCAGGAATCCATCCTAAAGCATCCCCGACAGAATGTTTCACATTCTGCAGTATGTCTCACCCCCTTTTGTTGCACTCAGTTGTGGTTTTGCCTCTGAACACAAATCTCGTCTTGATTCGGCTGAGCATTACTGGATCATGGTCTCTTTTGGAGCAGCAGAAAGATGGTTCTTTAGTTGCAATGGCCCAACCAAATATTCATATAAAAATAACATTTGGGGATCAAGGTGTTTTGAAAACATTTGCACCTTCAGTCCTATTAAAATAACTACTTTGTACTTGTACAAAGGTAAAATCTCATTTTGCCATGCGCTTAACTAAAAACGGGTATGAGAAATTTCACTCTATTTCCCCCCATGATTAAAAATAGTGTAATAGCCTCAAAATCCAAAACTAGAATTGTTGCTTGTTACAGAACAAAGTCCAAGTGGAAGGATGTGGCTGTGGTACCCTGCTCCTGTTGCAACAATTATATTTGCTGCAGTTTTGGGGATCTGGACCTGGAAGGAAAGGAGGAAAACGTTGAGCAACACAGGTAGGAAAGCAAACGAAAGGTTTGAGCACGGGAGGCGGACGTGGTTGTCTAAAAATTGTGAGTGGGTGGTAGCAAGAACATTCTACAGATTATTTCTATTTATTTTCAGTCTCTGTCAACATGGTTCCCAAATACGTTTCTCTCTTTCTTTTGTTTGTACTTAGAGGCAGGGATTGTTAATATAATAATGTGTGTTACGTTACATTCAGGAGATGTTTCCACACTGCCGAAGGAGAAACTCCCAGATCTTCAATACTCAGAAATCAGAAAGAGCAGGAGCCCCCCAGAAGGCAATGAGGATCAGGTGAGATTACCCCGTAGAGTGATAAGAGTAATACTCAGGCAATACAGACAGAAATCCCAAGCCCTGCTGGCGTCTCAGGTGTCTTCAGGTGCGTAGGTGGTTGGCAACTGCATATCAGGACTTCGGTACACCTGGCGGCTATTCTAACGACGTTTTGGTGCCAGCTAGGAACACTGTTTGCTCATGCAAACAAAAGTAGCTTTTTATTTCATTTTCGTGCTTTACTGCTTCACTGTAAAATAAATGTTATACTTTTATGACTCCAGATATACACCAAGCAAATACAGAGTTGGAGTGTGTCCAGAACCCCAACAGTTCTCAATACCATTCTAAAGCAGTAGTACAGATCATGCCCTATTATAAGCTGTAGCTTAAGCTAAATTTTATAGTTACAAAGGCATCCACAATTTATAGAATTATAAATGATAAATACACTATGACTGATATGAAATAAATAACGACAGGTCCACACCCTCTCTCTAAATGCCAGGGGAAGTTCTGGGTCCACCTCCAGGCCCAGAAGAACCCCATACCCTTAACTAGTATGTCGTGACTCCCTTGAGCAAACATAAACCAATTTGTTTCACACCCTCTGTAAGCACAATCAGAAGGAAGTAAGAACACTGATTCTGGCCCACTTGCATTGGCTGCCTATATGTTTCCGAGCCCAATTCAAGGTGCTGTTTTTAACCTTTAAAGCCCTACATGGCTTGGGACTGCAATACCTGATGGAACGCCTCTCCCGACATGAACCTACCTGTACACTGCGCTCAACATCTAAGGTCCTCTTCCGAGTGCCTACTCCCGACTGTGGAATGATCTCCCTGATGAGGCTCGCCTGGGGCCAACACTGTTATCTTTCAGGCGCCAGGTCCAGACTTTTCTCTTCTCCCAGACATTTAACAGCATTTAACAACACTAAGTTTGTTTTCTAACAGACCCCAGAACTGTTGTTTTTTAAATGGATACTGATGTTTTTATACTGTTGTTTTTATATTTCTGATGGTTTTTAAATTTTGTATACTTTTAAATGTTTACTGTTTTAACTTTTGTGAACTGCCCAGAGAGCTTTGGCTGTGGGGCAGTATATAAATATAATAAATATATGAATAAATAAAATGGGGAGTGTAACCCCATCCAACTCAGGTTGAATCCTTAATCCCTGGTCTGCCTTTCAACTAACTAGGAGCACCTCTGTCTTGGCTGGTTAGACAAATGTGTTTTGTGGTTTGGGCTAATGTGAAAGAAGAAGCAAACAATTCCTGCCCGGAATTAAAAGGAAGTGGCAGGTGAACAGTTCATTGTCTCTGAAACAATAAAGCCCAGGTTTTACCCGAATGCGGTTTCCTGGCAACAACTCAGTTAGGATCTGAAAGCTTTGTTTATGATGCAGACAGATGGCTTCTTACTGACCGTGGTGTTTGCATACAGCAATAATATTTGGATATGTAACAATACACCTTAATGCATCCTGTGTACACTGTACAGTGTACAGATGTTTAATGTCTTGCTCAAACAGTCCCCCTCATTTCCCTCTTCTGTAATCTTCCTGACATTTCAACTTAGGCCATAGCTAGAAGGAAAGGAAAGGAAATGAACCTCTCGTGCAAGCGCTGAGTCATTACTGACTCTAGGAGGGACGCCAGCTTTTGCTGACGTTTTCTTGGCAGGCCTTATAGCGGGGTGGTTTGCCGTTGCCTTCCCTGGCTGTTATTGCCTTTCCCCCAGCTAACTGGGTACTCATTTTACCGACCTCGGGAGGATGGAAGGCTGAGTCGAACCGAGCCGGCTGCCTGAAACCAGCTTCTGCTAGGATCGAACTCAGGCCGTGGGGAGAGTTTCAGCTGCAGAAACTGCTAATTCTCACCCATCACTAGTCTTAGGTGCCAGTAAAACTTGGTATGATCCATTTAGGATGGAATCCTATGCTTATTTAGACAGGATATTTTGTAGTAGGACTTTTTTCTGTCTAAGGCCATAGCTAGACCTAAGGTTTATCCCTGGATCGTCCAGGGGTCAAACCTGTTCATCTAGGTGACACACAGGGGATCCAGTGCTCAGGCAGGGGTGAACCCTGAATGATCCCAGGATAAACCTTAGGTCTAGCTGTGGCCTTAGACAGAAAAAAGTCCTACTACAAAATATCCTGTCTAAATAAGCATAGGATTCCATCCTAAATGGATCATACCAAGTTTTACTGGCACCTAAGACTAGTGATGGGTGAGAATTTAATTTTGTTCATTTTTTTTAATAAGAACTTACCAAAACTCACAAATTAGACCCAAAACTTGATTTTTTTAAAAAATGTGTGTGGGAGAGAGTGGAACTGGTGAAATTTGTCCATCCAAGCACAGGGCAGAATCAAGATTGCCACCTCTGTTTTTTTTCCCTTTCTTCTTCTTTTCCTGTCAGGCTCCTAATCTTTATGCATTTCTAAACAGAAATACTTTTGAGCTGAGAATTGTGTTGCAGTGTTCAGGAGATGCAAAAGCTAGTGGATAACAGCAAAGGTCAAATTCCTTCAACGATAGTTGGCACATGCTTAACTCTGCCAAGCATTATCTCATTTTTGATTGATAATGTTCCCTTTCGGTGTTACCTTCCCATGCAGCCAAAATTCGGTTATTTATTTATTGCATTTTTATACCGCTCAATAGCCAAAGCTCTCTGGGCGGTTCACAAAAATTTGAAATCAGTATGTGAACTTCAACCTTGGCCACGATACATATCATTCGCTAATATACATATTTTTCAGTGCATTTCCCCCCTAATAAATGCACTTTTGCTGAACATGCTGTGCAAAACTGGCACATGCAACCTCTATAATTTTCTTGATTTAAATTACAAGCAGAAGACCATTTTCAGGGAAAGGAAGCTAGCCTCAAAATATCTTCCTGAAATTTGGAATTTCAAGACCATTCATCAAGGCCGGCCCTACCATGAAGTAGAGTGAACCAATAACCACAAGTGGCAGATGTTAGGAGGTGGCAGCAAGAATTGGAGGGAGATTTGTGTACCATGTGACGTGCTCTGCACCCACTAAGGTAGACTTTTGCCTTCAAGTGCAATGGAGGTTGCATCCCTATCATGACTGCTGAAGGCTTATTCGTCCACCACCCCAGTCAGCTTTTGTGTATGGAATAGCATGGGGCACCATCTTGTTCTTCACCTCAGTCCTGCCATTCATTGCATCATTACTTGAAAATAAGCAATACCTAGTGAAATCTCAGAAGTGGAGAAAGGAGAGAGATATGGGCCACAGCTAGACCTAAGGTTTATCCAGGGATCATCCTGGGTGCGCCCCTGCCTGAGCACTGGATCTCCTGTGTGTCACCTAGATGAACAGGTTTGACCCCTGGACGATCCAGGGATAAACCTTAGGTCTAGCTATGGCCATGGACAGTCCTGTACTGCTCCTTTCCCCTTTCTCATGGCTAGCAAAGGTAGAATAAAATAAGCATATTTGCAAATGTAAAAATCACACAATTGAGCTTGCCTTTCCGTACAAATTGAATCATTTCATAGAATCATAGAATAGCAGAGTTGGAAGGGAGCTTTAAGGCCATCGAGTCCAACCCCCTGCTCAATGCAGGAATCCACTCTAAAGCATCCCTGACAGAGGGTTGTCCATCTGCCACTTTAAGGCCTCTAATGTGAGAGAAGAGCCCACCACCTCCCTAGGTAACTGATTCCATTGTCGTACTGCTCTAACAGTCAGGAAGTTTTTCCTGATGTCCAGCCGGAATCTGGCTTCCTTTAACTTGAGCCCGTTATTCCGTGTCCTGCACTCTGGGAGGATCGAGAAGAGATCCTGGCCCTCCTCTGGGTGACAACCTTTCAAGTATTTGAAGAGTGCTCTCATGTCTCCCCTCCATCTTCTTTTCTCCAGGCTAAACAGGCCCAGTTCTTTCAGTCTCTCTTCAGAGGGCTTTGTTTCCAGACCCCTGATCATCCTGGCTGCCCTCCTCTGAACACGCTCCAGTTTGTCTGCGTCCTTCTTGAATTGTGGAGCCCAGAACTGGATGCAATTTAAAGGGAGAGCTTTATTTTATTTTTAAACAGAGCATCTGTAGGAGATTTGTGTTGGTTTGTTGGTTTTATCTTTCAGGAGCCTAACTTACTCTCTGATGAGAATCCCAGAATGAAAACTCCGACAGTATATGCTGAACTCCAGCTGCCCACTCATCCTTCTGACCAGATCACCTAGACAAGGTGAGTCTGTAATAATATAGGGAGAGAAGGGCCCCCTTCCCACACTGCGAATGGGTAGAAACAGTCTTGTTTGGTCTTTCCCTAGCCATTATCCAGCCCTTTCTTCTTCTCAAATCAAATGATTTCTAGGGAAGCAGCATGCTTAAATGCAAGCATCAAATTTCAATTTCCTTAACCTCCCAGGGCTTCTGAAACAAAACATCAAAGCTTGATTGTGCTTTGGAAAAAACAACAACACCCAACTTTTTATTTCCCCTTTTTTCTTGTTCATAGAACTGATGATTTATTATTATATATTATATGGTCTATGATTAGAACTGCTGAACTTAGAAAGATTGGGAATTTCCAACATGTTTCTAGTTCCTTTTAAATTGACGGAGGGGTCAAATGTGGACTGTTTACATAATGGGAATGGTGTTGCAACAAAGGGACAATTCACAGTTTCAGTTTTCAGACATGAAGTAAATAGGAACTGAGCGTTTTCAGTGGCTTTCCCCTTGAAGTCTCAGTCTCATGAATATTTCCTCACATATCTAAGTTGTAAAATTACAGTTTCCGTGGTGATGAGAGGCCCTAAAACTGGTGGGGAAAGTTGTAATCAGAGGCAAAGAAGCGTCAGAAAGTGTAAAGCCACAGCTAGACCTAAGGTTTATCCTGGAATCATCCAGGTTTCGCTCCTGCCTGAGCACTGGATCCCCTGTGTGTCACCTAGATGAACAGGTTTGACCCCAGGACAATCCAGGGATAGACCTTAGGTCTAGCTAAGGCCTAAGTCTTCTTGTCTATACTTGTTCCACTGGAAGCTCTTTCCTATCAACAATTTAAAAAATATGGGGGAGGATCTTCTTTATGTGTTTTGTGTGTTAAATTACACAACACAGGCCTGAATTTGAATTTGTTTTGCTGCAGGTCCCGGTCAGTTCCATGTCAAAGGTTTCAGCTGTGCTGCATTGATTAGAACTAACAACTTGTGCGTTGTTGCTAACATGGAAATGCCTGAGGAAGGAAAGCGTTGTCCTTGCCTAGCTTCCCTTACGCAAATGGTCAAATGAACGATTATATTATTACATTGTCTCATACTACTATTGGTCTCACTTCTCAGCTTTGTTTGCACACATATAGTTATCAGAAAGCACGTGGACCTTCCAAAACTTCGCTCTGATATCCCTGATGGCTGCCAAACTAATTTCAAATTCAGCCAGGCAACATTTGTGTTTGCAATTGTTTCTAAACTCCTGCAAATGACAGCTAGTTGTCATTACATTTCCAGAGAGACTGGGGGAAAGGTTCTTTTTTTCCCCCAATGCACCAAAATAATATGCAAAACGGAGGAAAAGAGGCAAGATGGGTGCATGGCAGGGACGACGTCATGTGAGTCCCGTGGCTGCAATACCAGATGCCAGACGTGGTGAGAGTGTGTTCAACCACTGGTGTGAGAGAGTTCTGTGTTTTCTTGCATGCTTTTTAAAAGTGTTTTGCTGTGTGTATATGTGTGTGTGTGTTTGTAAATGTATTTTGGCTAAATTATATATCTGCATGCAAGGATGCTTGGCCGTGGACATCAACAAGTATTAATGTGCCAGAAACATGTGGGGAAGTCACTAAGCAGATCTGATTTCACACTTTGGGGGTTTCCTTGCTCTGTAAGAAATTAACATTGTTAGACTGTTTTTCTTTGCAAACTGCATAACACTTGGGCAGGCCACACATGGAGGGGGAGGACCTTTGTGGTTTGAGCAACTTTTTTGTCCCCTTCCCTGCATGCATTAAGTAGAGCTTAAATACACAAGGAAGATGGACCTTCTATATATGGTTGTTGCAGTGAGAATCAGATGATGCATGGAATATTTTCTTTCAAATTTGCAGCAGGGAGGGGGGGAAAGAAGCAGGTTGAGAACGTAGAATTTGTTCTGGTGCATGTTTGGATGGGAAAGTGGGGGACGCACTGCGTCTCCTAGCTCTGCTCCGCTTCCCTCTTAGAACAGAAGGTAGCAGCATCCTGTTTCGGGGATTCTTGAGAGGAAATTAAATCTAGAGAGGATGCACTATTTGCCTCCCCCCACTCATACTTCTAGCAACTGTTTTCATGATCTCTTTGAAGCTTCCTGTCTCCTCTTCTGTCTCCCTCCTCCTCCTTTAGAAGGGCTGTTATGTATGGGAAGCCTTGGCATAGCTCAGCTGTTCTGCAAGAAGGGTGAGGCACGGACAGATGAAATTACCAGTTTGTTGATGCAAAACTGACTTTAAAAGCAGCCAGGCAGCTACTAAAAGGGAGAGGTTCTTAAAAGAAGAAATGGAGGCGAGAAAGGGTGAAGAGGCAGCAGCATGGAGGCAGGGGGAGAATGGTAGTGTGGATTCAGGGTGGAGCAAAGGTGCAATGAAAGGACATCTTAGAGGCAGAGATCACCCATCTCAATTCTATACACTCCAACTGCCAGTATTGACCAGGGATTGTGTGGTTTCTCTCCTTTGTAAAACGCCACATGCTTAGAGGTTTGTTTTATCACAGCTGGTGAATAGCTACCGATATACTAACGTATCAGGAATGTGGGAACAGTTGTAAAGCATGGAATAGAGGTTACGGGGCAGGGCAGGAGACAAATGCTACTGTTGGGCTTCACAGCTGCACATGGCCATCTAAACCAGGGGGAGGAGGAGGGGGAGAGATAAGAAAATTAATTCCAGGGTCTAAAATTACCTAACTGCACCATGGAGCTATGGGGGCGTATATATTGTACATGTAATAAATAAATAAATTAGTAGTAGTAGTACCCAGAATAGCTGTTTTTATAAGGCTACTGTTGTTTTTATACTTTTTATGTTTTAAAACTTTTTATATTTGTTTTGAATGTTCACTGTTTTTAACTTTTGTAAACCACCCAGAGAGCTCCGGCTATGGGGCGGTATATAAATGCAATAAATAAATATAAATAAATAATATCTATGAGCGGCCCTGCCTTGAACAGCAATGCAGAACTTTGTTCAGAAGGCGTTGCTCCAACTACGCGAAGTTAATTCTTCGCTGCCCTTTCTGGACCGCAGTGAGATCACCTCCCGCCCTGGCTCCATCTTAACCTCCGCGTCCCACATCTTTGCTTGTATCACAAGATGATTAACGTTCAAGGAAGCTGCAAGAACATCTGTTGCCCTGGTGACCACCCCCACCCCACTTCCCGAGAATGAGCATTAACTTTTCACCCTGGCTTGCTATCAGCAGCAGCAACCCTGGTGGGATGCATCTGCCCAAATTCATTTGGGCTGTATTGAAAAAAATATACACGCTGAAACAGATGAAGGTGGACGTAGGAGTCGTTGTAGGTCATGCTTGAGTCATCCGGCAAAGCTAAGCAGCCAGCGAGGCTGGGTGGATCCACAGCCTGTGTCTTTATAGACAAAACAAGTTTATAAATGCTCAGTTCCATGGTGCTGTGTCCCATCAGGAGAAACATCACAAGGAGAAAATGTTGCACGCTCAAAGAGGCCAAGCAGGACTGTAGCGAGCATGCTGGTTATTCCCAGCCAGGGAGCCCAGTAAGGAATAACCATAGGAAGCTGTTTGACTTTGTGGGTTTCTTTTGTCAGCACCCTGAATGGGGTACATGTGTAATTTTAGAAGTATGCCAAAGGATCTCTTGCAGTGCTACAGAGCTTGCTTGAGTACAACCCTGGGATCATGGAGCCACTGTGACGATCATGCGCAACATTGCATCTCTCTTAAAACACACACTGCTTCATTGGTGCCTTTAATGTTATTTTCATGCTAATGCCCACTGGGCTTGCTTGTATGCTCTGGTTGGTGAATCCCATCTGATTCTCTAAATTAAAGCCATATGACAAGAGCTTGGGGTCAGTAACAGGTCCTTAGGACGTGTTCTTGCTTTTCATGTCACCAAGCTATGCATTACCTGGAATCATGGAATAGCAGAGTTGGAAGGGTCCTACAAGGCCATCGAGTCCAACCCCCTGCTCAAGGCAGGAATCCACCCTAAAGCATCCATGACAGATGGTTGTCCAGCTGCCTCTTGAAGGCCTCGAGTGTGGGAGGTAACTCTAGGTAACTGGTTCCATTGTCGTACTGCTCTTAAACCAGACTCCCTGATTCTGAGAGGATGCTCATGGAAGCTGATTTATACTGACTTGGACATTTGGTCCATGTAGCCCAGTACTCTTGACACTGACTGGCAGCAACAGCTCTCCAGGGTTTCAAGCAGGGTTTCCCCCCAGGTCTACCTGGAGAAGCCGGGGATCGAACCTGTGACCTTCTGCATGCAATGCATGTACTCTATCACACTGAGCTATGGCCGGAAACTCATGTGAAAAAACTGCAGGGAGGGAAGAATATTTGCAGTCCGTCAGTGCTTGAACTAAAATGGAATATATATATATATATATATGAGGCTGGATTAAAGGGCTGCACATATGGAAACGGCTAATGCCTGTAAACAGGAAGACCATCTGTGGGTGAAAATTGAAGGTAAGCAATAAAGCCATTCATTCAACACAGGATGGGGGAGTTCCTGCAGTTAATCACAGTCGTGTTTGCCAGGAAAAGAGAAAACTCACATGAAAGCATGATTTAAAGTGCGGGTATTGATATTTGTTCTGAGATATTTACCTCAGAAACCACCTGCTGCTACAGGAGCCTGCCTGGCATTTAAGATCAGCTTCAGAAGCCATCTCCCATTCATATGTAATATCATAGAATCATAGAATAGTAGAGTTGGAAGGGGCCTAAAAGGCCATCAAGTCCAACCCCCTGTTAGGCAGGCACAAGAAAACGGGGGCTTCTAATAACTCACTTCTGTGAGGCATCTTTCTTGTTCCACCTGTTTTTGAACTGCATGCACTCCCCCCAACAATCCTCCAAACATTGCAGGCAGTTGTGTTAATCCAGTTTGGAGAAGGATTTTTGTGTGTGTAGAGCTAATGGGCCCACCCCAAAATACTTTACATTACAGCAAGGAATATATTGTCACTAGGAGAATTCGTTTCTTCTCAGCTACTGTGAAGATTGCAGCTGAACTCAGAGGAAACGGCAGTCAGAGAGCGGTGGCAGATTTATTTATTTAGAATATTTATATACCGCTCCCCATTGAAAAATTTCGGAGCAGTGTACAAGATAAAATGAAAATAAAAACAGAATAAAACAGTTAAAACAAATTTTAAAAGAAGCAAATACAGAGATTCAAGGCTGCATGTTAAGGAAAGGCTTCCTGGAATAAAGATGTTTTCAGGAGGCGCTGAAAGGAGTGCAAGGTTGGAGCCTGCCTGACCTCCAGAGGCAGGGAGTTCCACAGGAGGGTGGCCACCACTCTGAAGGCTCGTCCTCTGGTGGACTCCAATCGGAGGATGGATCTATGTGGAACCACCAGGAGATGACATCAGTGTCCCAGCTAATCGAAAAAGCACCAGAGCTATCCCACTAATGTAAAATTAAAACTTTTCAAAATTCAAGCTAGCCTTTAATATCATCGAAGTTTTACTCTCTGCCTGCACTGTTTTATTATTGCTATTCTTTTAATGAGTATGGCTTTGCTGAGTTGTATGGCTTTGGGGTTTTATTGGCTTGCAAGCCATTTCGGCTGTTGTTTTAACAGAAAAGCAGGGTATATTAATATTAAATTAACTGTACTAAGAGCTGTGGATGGTTGCTGTAGCTGCTGCTGCGTTCAGAAGATAAGATCGCCCGGTTGCCTCGGCAAAGCAAAACCACAGTTGCTTTGTTCAGATCTGGAGGTCTAGTCTAGCTTTTCTCATAGCTCAACGCCCTGAAGGACAGCGTTTCTAAGAAGCCACAAGCTACTTAGTCCTGGACTCCTTCCTCTGCTACCTAGGTTGCAAAAATGCAAGCCCAAAGGATGTTGCGGAGAAGTGGCAGAAAATAAATGTTGACCTCAGCTGCAATAGATCGCTGCTTACCTGAATGGGGGGAAAAACACAACCTGAAGGCCAGAAAAGAGGTGGGCTTGAGCAGAGAGTGTGGTTCTTTACATATCTCTGCTTTTTACCCCCCAAATATATTTCACCAACCATTCCCCCTCCATCCCAGGTTCAAATTCCACGATGAACAAACGTCAGCTGAGACTGGGGTGGCCTCCTTTTCTTTTGTGACATGGTTCTTGTGCCTTTGACAAGTATTTCATGGGCTTACTTGCTTTACAGTAACTTTTTGAATGGCTATTTTGTAAACCGTGTTGTTCAATGCCAACAAGCAAACTTCAGCCTATCGATCCAGCCTGCTCTATTTGTTACATAGGAGCTCAGGGAGTTTTTTTGCTTTTGCTTACAGATTCAAAGCATTCCTAATTTGGTTTGGCATGCTATTTCTAAACAATTCCTCCTTGTTTTCTAAAAGCAGCTGACATAGCTTTGCAAAACATCCACTGTTTATGTTACTCTCTTGGTCATGGGCAGTCCCAGGGTTTATTTTGCTTTCTGTTTCCTGAATTGCAAGGATTAATTCGAGCTTCCCAATTAAATTTAACGGAGATGGAGGATGCAGGGGCAAACGCCACACAGGTTAAATGAGAGAAAATGTCATTTAGGCCTCATTTAAGTTAGGGGCAAGAGATGGAGTAATAAACAACTTTCTTTTTTGCTTTTTCATGCTGGGTTTTTTGTTTTCTTTTGCTTTTTGCCTACTTCTGCCTCAGAGACCATTGCCTCCTTTCCCTAAATGAACTCCATATTATTTATTACAAAATGTCCAAGGAGCCAGGTTACACTGAAACGTTGTCTCTTTCTTAGCAAATTTTGTGAGGCAACTTTCTAGCCTAATCACAGAGCACATTTTGACGAAGATGTGTGTTGCGAGAGATTTGAAGAAACATTTCCAAATGTTTTATAAACATTTCCTTTATAAAACACTTTTGGAGCACCCTGAAGTAGGGATTGCCGAAAACAAAAACACAAGAGTGGCAGTTGAACCCAATTACTGTTTAAGAATAAAAACGTCTCACCAGAATTGCAAGAGGAGGTCTGGGAAACAGTTTCAAATGATTCTTGGTCAGATTTTTTGGATAGGCTAAAAATAAGACGAGGGAGAAAAGCTTCAAATTCCCAGAAGCAGCAAAAATAATAAATAAATAAATCCTTTGCCTCAGATCCCTCAAAAAGATGGGAAACATGATACAGTTTAAACTTTCTTTGACCTCTTTCTACTGAATCGCCAAAATAGTGTTCCTGTTTGTTTGTTTGTGGGATTTATTTTTCGTCTCTGGCCCAGAGGATCTAACTTTAACCAAACCATCATTCCATTTCGCTGCAAAGAAGTTTTAAGTTCCTCACTGTGAGAAAACACCATTTCAAGAACGTTTTCTTCCACTGGAAAACCTCTTTCTCTGGTTTACTATAAGGTATTTTAAAAAGGAGTCTAAAATACAGGCAGGCAATTTCCCCCCTTGCCTAAATAGAGTCCACATTCCTTGCCCTTAAAATGTAAAGTGACGGAAATACTACGATAACAAGAAACATGAAAGCATCTGCATAAATGCTGATAAATGTAAAGACCCATTTCCCCCCTTCCACACCACAGCTCTCAAACGGAAAACAGCCTTAAACGTGGAGCAGCTGCTGACCCTCTTAAATAGAGTTTGTGTGGAAGTGACAAGGAGGCCATTGGGTGCAGTTGGGCCCCGTTGCCTTGATCATTGTCTCGGCACAAATACAAAAGAGAAGGCCGGCAGCCTTTTCGCATCATCTCTCAGCCCAAAATGAAATTGGGGAGCTCAAAAGGGTCCAGAGGGAAACTGAATGGGTCCTTTAAAACAGGGATGATACCACGCTGCTGTATCTCCGTGGTGAATTTAAGCTTTCTGTCAGGGAGTCAGAAACCTGACTAGAACTTGGTTTTCTTTCCCATGAAAGCAAAGCAAATCTTCAAATGATAACTGATCTCTCAATAAGTCTTGAACACTCTTTATATTTATAAAATAAAGAGGTTTCACAGATTCTCCTCCCTCCTTTTAGCAGAGAATAGAAGACATATTGTCTCGATCTCCTGTAAAATTCTGTGTTTGAGGCAGGGCAATTGCAGGATTAAAACTTCAATTGGAAGCACCCTAAATTATCCTTTAAAACAGATGGCAAAATGGTGGTTGGCAATCTCTCTAGAGGATTTTAACTTTCCTCAGTGAGTTAGGAGTTTAGACACAATCCTATACACCCGGGGAATGCTGAGAGTTGCAGGACTTTTTCTTTTCTTTTCAAACATGGATAGCATTGTGCTCTTAGTTGGTAAAAGGGCTATATTTTCTTGGCCACGAAACAGAAATCCTCCTTCATTTCTCAACAGATAGTCTAACCTCATTTCTAGAGACTGTGAATAAGGAGGAGGGTGCACTGGGTTTCTAAGCCTGACCCCCTTTCTTTTTAGCAATACTTCATGAAGTAAATTTCTAGGCCTTATTGCGTGGGTGCAGGAGTGGAAAATTTAACTATGTTGTAATGTCTAGAAGCACCCTTAGAAAATGAAAAATCTGAAAGCTCGCTTTCACTTCCACCCACGACAACTCTCAGATTGACTGTGTCCTAAACCTTACAGCAGCTGAAGCTGCTGGTGAATTAAGCCCTATATAGGGTCTCATTGGCAGGACGGCGCCCTGACGCGCAGTGCAAAAGAACCAGCCAAGGGGCTAGTCCCTTTGCGTGCATGGTTCAAAATGAGGGAGTGCAGAGGATGAATATAAGAAGGACCACGCTGGGTCAGACCAATCTAGCCCGGCGTTCTGTCTCCAGAGTGGCCAACAAGATGACCTTGGGAAGTCCACAAGTAAGATATGAATACAGCCGAAGTAGGCCCATCTAAATAAAAAAAAGGCCTTTTCCTATTGATGGAAAGTCAAAAGAAGAGGGCACTGAAATCCTTCAACTCATTCATTGACCTATCTTCTGTGCTGTCTTAAAATTTGGCACTGTTTGGGGGGAGTTCTTGATAATTAAACGAAAATGACACGCAACACGATCTCATCCATGTTAACTCAGACATTACCCTTCTGCATTCAATGGGATTTACTCCCATGTAAGTGCATAGGATCACAGCCTAAAGTTTTAATTCAGCTAGAATTTCATGGGAATAGTAAGAGGTTATCTCAGGTGATGCATGCACCAACCAAGGAAGAAATTGCACTGAGACAAAGGAGTTATGTTTAGTCACACTATTTTATTGGCCTCATAGGCTGTGGAGAAACCTCGGAGGCAGGATTTCATAGAATCATAGAATAGTAGTGTTGGATGGGGCTTATAAGGTCATCAAGTCCAGCCCGCTTTCAGTACCTTTCAGTATTTTTTTTTTTAAAAAAAAAACACACGTTATCGATAAAATATCAGCATTGCAGACTCCAATAACTGTTTGGAAACACTCCAGCCGGTGTGTGTCCCGTAGCCATCCCACTCGAAAGCCGTATAGTCACCACACTGCCGGGGATTTCCTTCTGGAAAATTCCCTCCTCCACCAACGCAGAACTGGAGAAGGGAAAATGAAGAGAGTCTAGGTTGGAACCCAGAGAAGGGAATCGTGGCAATGAAACCAAGCCAGATCCAAAGTGTATCCCAATACTTTGGGTCCACCTACTCACCATCTCTGTATTGCAGCCGGTGGCTTTAATGCCAGCACATAGAGCAACTGCTGCTTTCTCATGGTTAAAAACCCGGAACTGAATGAAGCCAGGGACAAATTCAGCTGGGAAAAATAGAAAAAAGTAAGGTTGTACCACAGTCTTGCTTCACTGTCCCAAGAACTTAGAATTTGATAAGTAACATTCAAATGCAATATTCTGTATATTTAACCATGTATAAGGATATAGACAAACCTTTCAAGTCCTGGGCCCAAACTACTATAGAACATTTATTACGTTCTTTCTAGGCATAGCTGTAAGGCAAGAGAGGGCAACTTGTGGCCCGACAGATAGTGGGGGATGATGGGAGTTGTGGGCCAAAAGATCTGGAGGGTTTTGCATCCCTGCCACGTGCTGCAGACTTATTTGACACTTCCTTGTATTCCTTCCCAGAGCAGACACTAGATTCTAACTGATTGAATGGAACATTTAGGCTTCAGAAATATAAACAAAACTCACCTCTGGAATTTGGAGAATAATAGAAGGACGTCTGCTGAGCATTACCAGTATCATAGACAACTGGTACAATTGGACCGTTATTACCTGGGCAGCTGCCAATGCCGAACTTCACTGGGTATTGCTGAAAGGAAAAGAAAAAAAAGCAAATATAAGAGGAACTTGAGATTTATTTATTTTTATTTTCCCCGGTTTCATTTCTATACCACCCAATAGCTGAAGCTGGGTGATTCACATGGAGCTTGGCCTGTCTGTGTCAGTGATACTTGACTAGATGGACGAAGGATCTGTCTCAGTAAATCGCAGCTTCCTTTGCACCTATGCTCCTACCCTGTTTCCCCGAAAATAAGACAGTGTCTTATATTAATTTTTGCTCCCAAAGATGCGCTAGGTCTTATTTTCAGGGGATGTCTTATTTTTCCATGAAGAAGAATACGGTACACATTTATTGTTGAACAAAAAAAAGGTCTTATTTTCGGGGAGATGCTTTATTTTACAGCGAGAGGCAAAACTGGAAGTAGGTAATATTTTCGGGGGGATGCCTTATATTACAGCGAGGGGCAAAACTGGAAGTAGGTCTTATTTTCGGGGGGATGCCTTATATTACAGCGAGGGGCAAAACTGGAAGTAGGTCTTATTTTCGGGGGGATGCCTTATATTACAGCGAGGGGCAAAACTGGAAGTAGGTCTTATTTTCGGGGGGATGCCTTATATTACAGCGAGGGGCAAAACTGGAAGTAGGTCTTATTTTTGGGGGGATGCCTTATATTACAGCGAGAGGCAAAACTGGAAGTAGGTCTTATTTTCGGGGGATGTCTTACTTTTGGGGAAACTGGCACTACTGTTGGAGCCAGGAAGAATTCTTCCTTCAGTTGACTGGTTCTTCATCCCCATTCTCTGGTGGTATTAAAAATTCAACTAGAAACAAGACGTTGAGTTATGTGGTGTTGCACTTCCTACCTAAATAAACACACAGACCACATGCGCCAACATTAAAATCACTCCACTGGCTGCCAATTAGTTTCTGGGCAAAGTAGAAAGTGTTGGTCATTACCTTTAAAGCCCTATGTAGTTTGGGTCCAGGTTACCTGTGTCACCTTCCCTCGTACAATCCGCCCCCCACACTCAGGTCCTCTGGGGAGAATTTACTCCAGTCAGCCAAAACTAGGCTGACAACAGTTACTCCGGGGACCTTTTCTTCTGCCGCCCCCAGACTGTGGAATGGCCTGCTGAAAGAGATTTGTCAACTTAATACTCTCTCTGAGGTTAAGACAGCCATAAAGACTAATATTTTCTGGCAGGCCTACCCAGATGAATTTTAAACTTAAGAATTTTAAGGTGTCATGATTGTTACTGTAATATTGTATCAGTTTTATATGCCTTTTAATCAGTTTTATGAATTTGATTTATATTGTATTGTTCTATTTAATGTTGTTCCCCGCCTTGATCCAAAGGGAGAGGTGGGTAAGAAATAAATAAATAAAATTATTATTATTATTATTATTATTATTATACACACCCACACTAAAAATTTTGCAATTGGAGCGCTGAACTTTCCAGCTCTTCAGATATCCATCTCCACCGATTTGTGAAGGATCCATCCTAGTTGCAGCCCTAAAAGTCCCCAATATTGGCAATCTATGGAGCCACCATTACCTGATAGAGCCTGAGAAGGTTCCCTCCTTCTACAGACAAGAAGCCCGTCTCAGTGTGATATCTCAAGATGGCAGCTTCCCGCCATTCCTTCAAAGGGCTGTCATTGGGGACATGCCATATGGCCATATCCCGTGCTTGAAGGTCATAGTAGCCAGGGTTCTGGGAAGCAAAGAAGTCTGATGAGAAAACCCATCTCTCACTATGTTGTGAAATGCCTAAGCCCCAGACTCATCCCATCAGGGCTCCCACAACTTTCAGTGATCAACCGTTATAGAGACTTGAGCTGAACCAATATTTTCAGCTGAACATTTTATTGCCATTGGAGAAAATGTCTCTGAAAATTGGGCATCGACGGGAATTTCCAGAGGGTGGATCCCTTTACTTTACAGAGGAGGTGGCCAAGTATTGGGTTCCCCCCTCCATTTTTACTCTTTTAAAAAAAGACTCTTGAGTTCCTTCCAGCCATGGTTCATTTTCCTGCATGAAACCCCCCTGGAATTGTCACTTGTAGAGTTGCTTCCTTGGGGGATCTTGCACAGGAAGAGGAGACACAACCATAAGGAATGTAGGAAGCTGTGAAAATGCAGAGTCCCATTATACACAAGCCAGAGAGACTTTTTTTAACAAGGAAACTGCCCAGGGGAAGAATAACTGGGGCAATTCCCCCAGATGCCCATGCCCCCTTTTCCCGGACCACCAATTATTTAGTGGTTCCCCCACTCTTGTGCAACACCCCCCCCCCCCATTCTAAATGGTTGAGATGTCTTTCCTAAAGCTTAGTTACTGGCCATAAGAGCTTTAAGCTAAAATTTGCCGGTATTTAGCCCCACCCCTTCTGACTTCATCTTTGTCCACCAGTGGAATGTGACCTCCAAGAACCCTAAAATAGAATTTGGCCCTCAGGCTAAAAGAGTTTCAACACGTCTGTTGTAGGAAGCAGCGGTAGAACCCCATCATTGCATCTAATCCATAAACTCTCTGTGCAGGTAGGGGTGTGTGTATGTGTGCATGTGTGTGTGTGCAGGAAGGAAAAATCTCTTACATTTTGCTGTCCAGCATGCCTACAGAACCTCACCTTGTAGTCATCACTAGTTGATCCCACGGCCGTTCCAAAGGTGGAGTTCTTGGACCAGTTTCCTTCCCCACTTGGGTAATTGGCATTGTTCCCCTGTTGGCTAGACCAACGGTCTCCCAGGGTGCACTTTCCATAGATGTTATTTTCATGGATGCTGGCCACCAGAGTCCACCCACCTCCATTGGTAGTCATGTCACAAAAGGTTTGGTAGATCTCACCATCTTCAGTGCCCAGGAAATACAGTCCATCTGTAGAAAA
The DNA here is from genome assembly GCF_023053635.1 of Elgaria multicarinata webbii. NCBI lineage: Eukaryota > Metazoa > Chordata > Lepidosauria > Squamata > Anguidae > Elgaria > Elgaria multicarinata. The sequence goes on along the minus strand of NC_086191.1, from coordinate 16,084,786 downwards.
CCCACTCCATTGAGTATCATAACGCTCACTCCATTCATAGCATTCACTTTGATTACATGTTGTAACAGTCTTAGAATCAGGAGCCCACACATTTTGAATGTCTTTGTTTGCCAACCATTCTGGTGGCCAGAATGTTGGAGAACATATGCCGTGCCACACCAAGAAACAGGGGCTTTTGGAGCACTTCCACAGTGTAGCAGGAGATCATGGACAATCACATCCCCCCAATCTCTGCCCTCCCTCCAAGCTTAAAGTTGGGGTACTTTGGAGAACCCCAAGTGGGACCAAGTAGCCTCAGGAGCACAGCATGATGTGGAGAAATCCCAGACCTTGTTCCAAGCTTGGGGTTGGAGAAGGGAGTGGGGAATTGTCCTCACAGTCATGCTGGGCTTCTAAGGTGTGCCAACCACCTCCGATGGTAAGCACTACTGCAGGATCAATTACACACTCATCTCCAAGCTCAGAAGGACTAATTGCACTCAGCAGATATGAGACATACACTTGCCATAAAACAGAATTCATTAGAGATTGATCATTACTACACTGTGAAGGACTCCAAGCTGCAATGTTCTCAACCAAACCAGCTCAAGAAACAAATTTTGATGTGATTGTTTCATACCATGAAATGAGTCATGGGCCTAATGGCCATACATTTCTTGGATAAGGAGTTACATCATGGATGCTAACTTTAACACCCCACCTTCAGCCCATGATGGCCAATAAATCCCTTTCCAGAGGTTCTGGGTCTGAGAAATCCTTTTTCTGGGTCACCCACCTGCAGCTCCTTCCAATGCTGTTTTGATTTCCATGCAGCTTCGGGGCAAAGTCTGCAGAAGGTTTGGGGGCAGGCCTTGCTGGTTCTGGAGACAGGTAGCATCTTCCCATTTGACCATCAGTTTGAGGATGTCCCGTTTCAACGAGGTGACACAGCCATTGGTATCTGCACCAAAAAGACTAATTGTTAGGCTAATGAGAGAAGAATTGAGAGCGTTTGTAATGAAGAAGAATGGCAATGTTTCAGGATGGGTCCTTGCATCTTAACCTTCCTGTCGTTTAAGAACCTGGCTCTTAGGTGGTTGCTGTGCCTCATCGGATGCCTCTGAAATGCCCTTTTTAACTGCAAAGACTTCTTTTGGCCCTGTTCCAATGATAGACATCCCTGGTTGAGAAGCGGGGCCTTCCATCAAAGCCATGTCTCCCGGCTGTGTGAGAGAGGTTGTATCAGCATCCTAAACCCTCCTGGTTTGCAAGCCAGTGGGAGTCCTGAAAGAACTGAGTTCCCAAGCACCTGCCTTCCCATAGGTGGGCCTGACACTACCGTGTCTCTGTCTGATTCAGAATTGGTGTCCGAGGGTCTAGCTCCCTCCAAACTGGGCAAGGACTCACAGTTATTATGTACTGTCTTATAATTCTGTTGTAAACATCCATGTGGATTTTAGGAATGGAAAAGGGGGATTGAAATTCTCTAAATAAAATAATTATGTTTTGTGGACCTTCTCAGATAAGGCTACCTCCAGTCCCTCATTTCATAGATTCTATGAATTTGGTCTCTCTTCTTGGTTCCCCTCCATGTGTCAGTTTGGGGTGACTGGATGAGAAGAAGGAGAGGACATCTTCTCCCAAAGAGCATGCACACATACCACACCGCCGACCATCAGGGAACGCAACCAGACAAAGTAGGACAACCAGGACCAGTTTCATTTTTCTGTGTGGGGAAAATGAAATATTTATTTTTTAAGACTCCCTCTTGGCCACTTCCCTCCCATGTGTCTTCTGCTAAGCAAGCTGAAGAAATGAAGCTATGGAATAATTTGAAAAACTGGATTTCACAGAGCAAAATTTGAGTTTTGAAACTATTTTTTGTTGGCACCAGCTGTTCATTTGGTTCAGTGGTTAACAAAACTGTGGTTAACAAAATGGTTTCAACTCTTAAATTTGACTGTTGAAAAGCTTCATGCTGTACAAAGATGTTTTCTGAAGTTCTTTCGTAGCCCCCTCACCACCACACAGACACAGACACAAAGGTATTTGCTCCCATTACGTAACGGAACTGTTTCCATCTAATTTCAGGACTCTAAAGTATGTCTAGTGGTGAGAGGAAAGAGCAATAGAAGAAATAATCAAATGTTAGAGAACCTTGGTTAGGCAGGGATTTGCAAAATAATTGATGGAGAAGATCCATTCAGCTAATTAGGAAGTCTGGGCTGGCGAGCTGTTGCAATTTTTTCTCCAGCCTAAGGACAGAGGGGAACCACTTCCGGGCTTCCTATTCCCTGTTTGGGAGGTCGGCGTCCATTTTGGGAGACTCAGGTTTAGTCCATCAAAACCTTCAGACTAACTATGTACAGTACAACACAAAAGAGGGAATATTCCCAGCTCACCTGTGAATCAGCTCAACTTGAACCGAGTTTCCAGCCGAGGAATCCACAGCCGCAGCGTAAATGGACAGAAATGCCTGGTCTTTTTGTTGTGATAGGACCTTGCTCTGTTGTTTCATTAACAATCAAACTGACCTTCGTGCACAGATGAAGAAATCCCAAGTAGAGTCCAGGGCTTGTTGACACACACCAGACAGAAGGGCAGAGGATAGATTATAGAAAGATGGATTTGTTTACTTTTTTCCCCTGGGAGTATATATTCAAAGGATTACCATCAACACCTCCTACCATGTAGGATCTTCCAATTAGAAGCTGTAGGATCCACGTAGGAGCTTTCACACATGGGGCATCCAAATACCTCTGAGGGCATGTCTACACCAGCCATTTATCCCAGGATCATCTCAGGATCGTTCCTGTGCATCCAAATGACACACATGGGATCCCGGGAGCAGGCAGAGACGATCCCTTCATTTTCTTGGGAGAATCCTTAGGTGTAGAAAGGGCCCTGAGAATCCCACAAACAGCTAGACATGGACAAAGCTATAAATTTCACTGATTCTCTGTTTCTCATTTTTCCTATCTTGAGTTTGGTTCATCTTGAACTTGGAAAATTTCTCTAGTCTCAAGTCTAATTCATCCCAAACTTTGAGTATCTTTTTAAAATGCATTTCCATGGATATGCATAAGCATTTTGTGCAAATTTCTCCTACTGCATGCATTTTAATCCGTTTTTGCTTAATATGAAAAAATATTTCATGGATATGCATAAGCATTTTGTGCAAATTTCTCCTACTGCATGCATTTTAATCCGTTTTTGCTTAATATGAAAAAAATTGCTTAATTTTTTTGCACACAACTCTTCCTAATATATTTCCCCCCTAATATACTTGTTTGAGTGTGCATTTTTTGACTGGAGAGTTCTACTGCAAAATTCGGAGATGTGCGAATTTCAAAGAATAATGGAGTTTCAGTTCATATAGTGGTTCAAAAGTGCAAAATTAGGGAAATTCTCATTAAAATGTGACATTTAAATTAAAATTGAGCTGTGCTATAGTTTCATAGGGCTAAATGAGCCATTTATTGAGATTCCTGGCTGTTGCCAGTCCACAGAACTTCTCCACAATTCCTCGTAACATCTAGTCTACACAGAAGTATATCATCTTATTCTGCGTGTCCCAATATGTCACATGGGGGTGGAGAAGCACTGACTTCTAGACCCCAGCGACCTTAATAAGGCAGTCAAGAGGCAAGATTTCTTCATCATCATGGTTGATGATGTCCACAGAAACCTGGCAGGGAAGAAAATCTTTATCCTACTTGATGAAACTGACGGCTACCTTCAAGTAGCGCTGGATAGTGAGTCAGCTGAACTATGCACATTCAGCACCCCATGGGGGTGATATCACTTAACAGACTCCCTTTTGGCATCAAATCTGCCAGCGAGGTCTTTCAGTAGAAGAACCACAGGTGTTTGGAGACATCCCTGGTGTCCACATCATAGCAGAAGATACGATCATGGCTGCTATAAATAGGGCAGAGCATGACACCATTCTGATGCCGGTTGTACAAAGATCCCAAACCACAGTCGTCAAGTTTAACAAAGACAAGATACAATAGCTGGTTGTTCATGTCAGATATTTGGGTCATATCTGCTTGAGCAAGGGAGTGATGCCAGATGCCAGCAAAGTGTACGGCATCAATAAAATGCCTCCACCTGATGATAAGACGCTTCTGCAAAAGCTCTTGTGGACGGTGCAGTACTTGGCTCAATTTATTCTGAGTGAATCCAGCCTGACAGGGCTGCTGCTTAGAGCATGTGAAATGTTGGTATCCTGTACGTGAGAATGCTTTGCTGGATCTGTGATTAGTGTACCCTTCCATCCTTCCAGCTTCTTAAAAAACTTGTACATGGTATTATTATATTTCATTAAAGTAAGCTGAGTATTCACTGCGTTGTGGTAGAGAGCCCCTAAAGCCAACCAGTGTATTGTATGTTTGTGAACTTTTTAATGAACAGCCCTGGCTGTAGCAGGCAGCATAAGCCTTTTTAACAGCTGTTTTTATCAGCTCCAATTTCCCAAGAGCAGGTGAATGAACCGGTGGGCAGATGTTCCAGGAGTTGTGAAGAACTATTTTTTTAATTGTTTTGTGACATCTAGTGGTGGCAAGTGGGAGTGCATAATTTTCAGAAGTGTCTAATTGTCCAAATGTGCACTTTCTGTTTCCAACATCAACATACGCTCAGGAAATTGAGACAAATATGATTCTGTAAACAAGCGGAAGGACAGAGCAAAAGACACATGACAATCCATGGAACGCAGACAGAATGTATTTAACAGAATCCGTACAGATAAAAGGAAGGACTTCTTCATGCATTGCTAAACTATGGAACTCACTACCACAAGATATAGTGATGGCCAACACTTTGGATGGGTTTTAAAAGGGTTGGATACATTCCTGGAAGAGGAGAAGGCTTTCCATGGCTACTAGTCCTTATGGCTATGTGGTAGTGTGGTACCTCCCATATCAGAGGCAGTAAGCCAAAATACACCAGTTGCTGGGGAACATGGGCAGGAGAATGCTGTGGCACTCATGTTCTGCTTGTGGGTTCTCCGTGGGCAGCTGGTTGGCTACTGTGTGAACAGAGTTCTGGACTAGATGGACCCTTGGTCTGATCCAGCCTCAGGGCTCGTCTGATGTTCTTATCCCACTAAGATTTGTACAAGCAGGACTTCTTAGCAGATTGTGCCCAGTGTGGCCAGGTGTCCTACTTTACAAAGCGCAGTCCTCTACTTGAAGGTGTCCTCTGTTTGATGGGCTGCCCAGTCCAAGTCTGGTTTAAAGAACCAAAAGAAGAGAGAATCGTGCAGGGACTTTGAAGGTTCCTACCAAGAGTTAGCACCTGGACAGTAGGCTGAGCAGCAAGTAGACAGGTCACATAGTCAGCCTTCTTCAGTACGGTGAAATAGAGTTGGAAGGGGCCTACAAGGCCATCGAGTCCAACCCCTGCTCAAGGCAGGAATCAACCCTACAGCATCCCTGACAGATGGTTGTCCAGCTGCCTCTTAAAAGCCTCTAGTGTGGGAGAGCCCACAACCTCCCTAGGTAACTGGTTCCATTGTTGTACTGCTCTAACAGTCAGGAAGTTTTTCCTGACGTCGAGCCGGAATCTGGCTTCCTTTAACTTGAGCCCATTATTCCCTGACCTGCACTCTGGGATGATCGAGGAGAGATCCTGGCCAATGTATTGTATTTCAACTTAAACTATAATCATTATTTCAAAATTTGAATTCATACATATACATTAGCTTATACAAATGTTTTGCAAATAGGTGCCCTCTTTGGACTTCTCTTTTGGTGTGGCATTTCCTTATTTTGGGGGCAATGTGTAAGCAACCATCCTAATTTTGCCCCTATTTTAATTTATAGGAGGTTGAGTTCAACGTGGATTTCCCCATTTGGTGCTGGCCCTGTCAGCCTGAGAGAGGATTTCTGCGTTACGTGTCGTGTGGCATAAGCAGCAATTAAGCAGCCGAAAAAGTCTGCCCTGATTGGTCCTGAGCCAGGAACTAGTGGGGCAAAAAGCAGGAGGGGGTCTTTAAGAGATGCTTCAAGCTGCCCTGTCCTCCAGCTTTATGCTGGGGGTGGGGGGCTTTTTGTACATATTTGGGTTTTGAAATGAAAGAGGACAGCCCTCCAGGTTATTTTTAGCTTCACCTGTTGCACGCCAGCCAGCTAAATGAGAAACAGATGACAGGAAACGAAGGCTTCAAAAATAGATGTATTTTAATGCCAAACGTTTGCGGATTAACAAAGCCAACATACAGGCAATTCAGAAGCTACCAACGCTGTTAACGGTGGAAGCAAGGGCTTGGTAGCATTGGTGAGAGGTGGACAGGAATACAGCCCTGTCTTATCATTAAAGACATTCCTCTCCTTTGCAAGCCTTGACTTCTTTCAGGCCTGATGCTCACGGAAACATAGTTCCTTCCCTTCCAGCGTCCATGCTAATCAATCTCAGCCACTTTTAACCACTTTACGTGTTATATAGGTTCCACAAAGACAGACCGGAAATAGTTATGGAACAGGACGAGTCCCAGAAGAAGAACTCTAGCCCTCTCAGAGAGAAGCCAGGTAGTTGATTTGGTTTCAGCTTGTGGTTGTGTGCGGCTTGAGAAAAATCAAACCTCAGAAATGCATCACATATTATTGCTTGATAAATCCCGCATCCAGGACGTGTGTGCACACCCACTCCCTACACACCACCCATATTAGGGGAATCTTACTGACTTCAGAGGGGTTGGGAATTTCCAAGTTGCATTGAAATGTGTGGTCCCTACTGGACTCAAGTCTCTTTTTCAAGGGCTTAGCTAGAATGGACAGTAGTAGTCCTTTCAGAGGACGTAAGGGCAGTTGATAGATAAATCACTTAGGGTGCCTATTCTCATCTCATTTCTGCTCCCAGTTTGGCACGTTTTGTGCTGCCTCTAAAATCTGCAGTACTTTTTTGATAACCGGCAACAGTGGAGCGAAAGAAATAGGTGCACACGCATGATTGAAAGGGAAGTCTCTCTCTCTCTCTTTCCTCAGAACTGTTGTCTGTCTCCAGCCTTAGCAGAAGCTTCTCCCTGCAAGTGTGCTGAACATCAATGTGCAACCTGCACCCTGTCGATTCTACATTCCAGGCTGCCGAAAGTGGGAGTGGGGGTAGAGAAATGATGACATCCAACTTGTATTAAGTTGGAAAACTGATTCCCCACCCCCACCCCCTTTATTCCATTTAGAGTTGAGAGCCATTCAACATGATGGTGCAGGAGGAGTATTTGTGTGAGAGAGTGTGTCAGTGTGTGTGTGTGTGTTTGTTTCATTTTGTATTACAAATGGGCCATTCCCGAAACTTACAACAAACCAAAGGGCATGTTCCAAAAACACTGAATTTGCAAAATAAAACAATGAAAGTGGCAACTCAGTCCTTTCATGTCAGTTTCCTTAGATGGCCGTGTTTTTCCAGGTTGTACTTGCTGTTTTCCAGGGGGCACTAAGTAAATGGAAATTTTATATCAGGCAAAACTGAGCTTCTATTCAGGAATATCCTTTGATGTCCAATGTATTTTAGAGATTTCCAGGTTATCTGAGAATGTAGAGCTACAGTTACTACTCTCAGCTTGTCAGTTTCCCAATTATACTTAAAAGGAGTCATTTTTCTTCTTCATTTAACCTTACTCCATCCCTGAATCACACTGGTCCACAACAAACCCACAGCCCCGCTCTCTCTTTTTTCATCAAAACAAGGAGCTTTTAACCGTCTTGCATTTGTTGCATGCCAAAGGAAGTCAACCCTGCCCCCCACCTGCCTCCCGCAGACTGGTGCAATATAGCTAACCACCAATTCACAGGGACATTTAAAAGTGCCATGAAAAATCTGAAATGATTAATGCAGCGAGAAGGAGGAGGAGCAGGCATGGGCTGCTGGTCCGGCAGGATGTATCCCTTGGGAAGATGTGGAGTTTCTTGGCATCTGGATGGAAAACTTTGGCATCCTCCAGCGCACCATGCGCCGCTAGCGTAAAGTTGGTGTCGCCCGACGTCACCACGTCGAAGACGCACGACTGGAAGTAGACGTCCTCTATCGGCAGTTTCTCCTTGCACAACAGATGGGCCTGCTCCGAGGTGATGGTGCCATCGCTGCAGCAGCACTCCTCTCGGGAGATGCGTTGGCTAGGTGGGCAGCCCCCTACGCAAAGCTGAAGGTCCTGCTCCTCCGTGAAGGAGCGAGCCACCTCCCTGGCTGCCCGGATGGAGAAGGACAGCTGCTTCCCTGCCTGGCGCACCGCAATGGTAGTGCCAATGTACGCGGCTTGGATCTCCACGTGCCGCCCGGGCATGCGTTCATGGATGCTCAAGCTACTTCCTCCAGGCCTCTCGCCCCCATTGACCGAGCCATCCTCAAAAGCTGCTGGCAGGTTGTCTATCTCTGCCTGGTAGACCTTCTGATCAATGCACTCCTTCATGTTCTTAAATATGATTGTGAGCTGAAAGGAGAGAGAGAGAGAGAGAGAGAGAGAGAGAGAGAGAGAGAGAGAGAGAGAGAGAGAGGGAGGAGTTTAGAAGCTCCCTGTGTGGGCAATCCAGTTCCCCCAAGAGTGTGTGACTCTTGGCTGACCCGCATGTTCCTACCCCTGGAAGCACTCACACAGGCCAAGGAAAGCTTGGACCGACGGCTTTTAGGAGCAACTGGGTTTACCTTGCTAGTAGCAGTAGCGTTTGATCCTTTTGCTACAGGATAACTCGTGGCCTGAGCAAATAAATAGGTGTTGTCAAGAAGCGGCCAGGAACCCTCCACTCGGCAGGTGTGGAATTCGTCGCTGAAGGTGCGCACGTGAGGGTCCCCAAATGTGGCACAGTGCTGGTACGTGGGGGGCCTGCCGTGCTTATGGGCAAAACTCTTCTCATAGTCACAGATGTCCAGGGATTCAAAGCCCTGGCGGTTGGGAGCAGGCATGGGGGGCCGCGGCGGCGAGGTGGGCCCTTCCCTGGAGCAGTTGTTCTGGATCATGAGATCCTCAATGCCGTGAACGGCCGAGTGGTACGCGAGGTCTCCGCGGCAAGTGCGGGCCGTCCTGCGGGTGCAGCGGGAGTAGGAACGCAAGGCATTGCAGTAGGCCACGTTCTTGTTGGGGCCACGCAAGTTGAGAGTAGAGGCCACGTACTCCGAGTTGCAACGCAAGATCTTGCAGTGGGAATAAACTGTGTGATGGAAACAAAAAAGGCAGCCGGGTTTTGAGTGTGTGTCCTTTGCCTGCCGTCCTTCACCTGTGTTCCTCCCTGCCCTCTCAGATCAGGTTAGAAAGCGCTATATAAATGATGATGATGACCCCCACCCAAGGATTTTCCCCTTACGTTTTTTGTTGGTGTTGCACCCCTGCAAACCTTGGGGTCCCCCTCCAAGCATACTGACTCCTCCCTCTTATGCGTGGGCAGTGCCATTTTAGCTGCATCAGGAGCAACAGTGAGAAAACTGATATTGTGTTAATATATATGGTGGTGACTGTTATGAAAAGGGAACATCAGGGGCTGCTCTGGTCAGAGTGTCCCCTGGCCCGAGATGAGAAGGTCAGCAGGGCCATACCACCCAGCCCTCTTGAAAATCTACTTAATCCCCCCTTTTTTCCCCTTCCCATTTCCTTTCCCTTGTATATTACTTCTTTAGGTTACAAGGCTTTGGGCAGCAGGGAGGGAGTGCCATTTTTGATGATTGAACCTTTTTTTGACTGAGGATAAAAAAAATTCCTTTAAATTAATAAACCATCCTTTAATTTGTGGCAATGTTCTGAGTGAAGTCAGCCCACGTTGCACTGTTCCTTACCATGTCTACAGAACAGGAGAAAGAAGAGTGTTTTAATGAAGAAGCCGGCATGGGTTGAATTGCATGACCTCGTGAAGCAGGTGGCTTTCCCCATTCCAATCCATTCAGAGTTTATGGAAATTGCTCACCCAAACTGCTCCTCTCCTTTTTCCCCCCGTTCACTGGTTCTCTGGAAAAAAAATGCAAAAAGGACTAAAGTCTATAAATCTACAAAATCCACTGAATGTACAAAGTTGGCAGTACCCTATGCACCTGATGTCATGCTGTAAAACCCAAACTCTGGAATTTTATTCTGAACATCACTCTTATTATTATTATTTTTTATTCTTTAAAAAAATGCAACTTTCTAGCACCAGCTTTGATTGAATCTATTCCCTGTCCTCATCATGCCTCTCTGGCAGCATTAGAAATGCTTCCCTGAAGTGGTTGGAAAGTATCTTTCCTCAGGGCCTGGATCCCCTGGGACTCTCCTGGTAACCTGAGAGCAATTCACGAATGAAAAACCTTCTGCAGTAGGTTTTCAGGAGCATCAGGCTTTGACAGTGACAGAAGTTCTTTGGCCTTCAAGAAGACAGGTGGATTGATGTTTCCGTTCCTTTTCACACCTCCAATGTCATTTTAAAGAAAGTGGCACAGGAGGACAAGCAGGAAATCTGTGTTATGGAGGTGTTAACACCTGTTGCACCTTAACTGGTCGTGTACTTGAGTACTTTTCCCGCACCATCCCCTTTATTCACTACATTGATGGGACGTCAACCTCATTCTCAATGTATTTTACCTCATCTTTTCACTTCACCTCAGGATAACACAATGGTCAGAAAGAAGGATATATCCACATCTTCCCATTTCTCCCAGAGACCTGCATTTTCATCAGCACCCAGGCATCCAGTTGCTCTCCCTGGTTTTCTGAAGCTGCACATCTCCCAATTGTGCCAACTCTTTTGTCCATGGGGTGGACGGGCCTCCACTAAAGTCAGTTAAACCATGGCAAAAGCCTCGGCCCTACTTCTGCACTTGCAGCTAATGATCAACCAGTTGATCTCAGCTCAAGATACGCCCCCTCAGCAGTTGGCTTGCAAGCCACATCCTGTTTCTAAGAGCCCACAATGACATGAAGGGCTAGTTGAACATTTAGGCATGTAGGAAGCTACCTTATGCTGCCTTATATTGAGCCAGGCCCTTCGCCCACCTAGCCCAGTATTGTCCACACTAACTGGCAGCAGCGCACTCCAGGGATTCAGGCGGGATCGTTTCCTAGCCCTCCCTGGAGATGCTGTTAAGGACTGAACCTAGCATCTTCTACATGCAATACCACCGGACAATAGCCTCTCCCTCCTCTCAGCAGGACCCACAAACCATAACAGAGTGGAAATGTTCCTGCAGTTCTCTCCCATATGACAGGGCACCTTGGCATATAAGTCCTGGTTTATAGCTCTGTGTTTACATACTTATGTCTTCCTTTAAGGATAAAAAAAAACCTCCCAAAGTGGCTTCTATAATAAGGTACAAACTGTTCATAATCATTTTGTGAACCGCCCAGAGAGCTTCGGCTATTGGGCGGTATAAAAATGTAATAAATAAATAAATAAATAAATTCAGTCACAAAGCTTTCGACTGAGCCAGCTCGCACATCTAGCTGAGAGTAATCAAGGGATCCCTGACCTCTATAGTTTTCCCTTGATAGCCTGCAGCAAGAAATCTCCCACACCTATAGCTGTAGCCTTTTTCTGTATGTCCACTGATCCCGACGGCATCCTCTGTGTCCTGCTGCTAAATTATGAGATTTCTTCTCACCCTGGCCTTACGTTAGAGGGGAATCACATGATGTTGAAGCTGAGTGTCCAAGAAAGCAGGCTGATTTCTATTTGTCTTGGACAGATACGTGAGGCGCAGAAACTCAACTACCAGCCTCTTCAAGCATTCACCACCTGCAGTGGCCACCTCACTCTACCCAATGGTAGAGCCAGCCCTGGCTAACGGGAATAGCTACAAACCCAAACTGGGTGTTATGCAGAAACTGTCATAGCGTTTTCTCTGCACACAAGACCCTGTCCTTCAGCCAAGTTGCAGTGGTTCCACATAAACTCAGATCAGCTGATTTCCCAAAAGCTGATGAATGAATCAACTAAACCCCAAGGCCAGGAGAACTGCCAAACCTGAGGTCATTGGCTTCGCTCACCTTTCCATCCCTCTCTTCCTGGCAAGCTTTGCATGTTCCAAATATCCTCTCTATCAGCTTTCTGTTTGGTCATGAGGCAACCTATTATTTGGAAGAGGCAACCTATAAAAATGAACATGCCTCTGAACATATACAGAGTCCCTTCTCTCCTCTCACTGCAGCCTGCAGTGAAGGGGCGGATCGGGCTCCTGTGAACGGCAAACCATGGTCCCCCAAATCTCTCTTTGGAAAATAAAATAAATCGTGCAATACAATTATTAATATAAATCAAAAGCCATAGCGCTTACCTCCACACGAGCTAGAAAGCTGTTTGGTGAATTCCCCCTGTAGCCAACTGTCAGCTTTTTTATCAGCTCCCTAAGCAGCCTGAGCTTCTGGCTTTTCTTGCGATATCAAGGGGGGAAAAGGGGGGAAAGACATAGAGATCGCTCATGGCCAGCGGCCGGGAGCCTAAAACAGCTGAGCGTTGCAACCTGATCTGTCCCCCAAAAGGCAAAGGTCCTAAGCAGATGCTTAAAAATAGGTCGTAGTATTTTGGATCCCAAAAGCAGAATTTGGGGGCGGGCAGAAGGGTACATCCCAGGGGCGATTGGTTTTATTTTAGTAACTGACACCTTGTGTATATGCACACACACCCCACCCAGAAACACACACACACACACACCCCACATGTTTCTTAGCTGGGTTCCGGGGCAGCCCTGCATAATCATTAATGCAGCAGAAACCCCACAGTAGTCCTGGTTCCCCCCCCCCCCTGATTTACACAACTGCGTTTGACACAGTGGTGAATTTAGTGCAAGTTGATTAGTGTTTGCTGATACTTTGGGCATGGCAGCTGGCCTTGGGAATGCTACGTCCCTTATCACTTGAGACAATCTAGGGGTTTCCCAGAACTGGGGTGCTTCCAAGAGAACTTTAGCTATTGGGCAGTAGAGAAATGTAATCAATAAATATAAATGAAGTAAATAAGGTGACGATGGATGGGGCTAAGAATCGGAAGGCACTGTTTCCTTTCTTAACAGATTTTCAGCAGTAAGAAAATATTGGAGGTTTATATGTGGAAGATGGCATTAACTGAACCCCTTGCAAAATTCCATAAATGAGGCAGGATAAAAGCGTCATTTGGAAACAGCACCAGTTTATTTAGGTGCTTTCCTCATTCTCTTTATTTCCCCTTCTGCTTCAGCTTCCCCTATTTTTCCCCCTTTTCTCTCCCCAGCTGTCACCTCCTTGTCACTGCAGTGTGTAGCAACAGAGAGAGACAAAGAAGAATCTTGATTTGATCTACCTTCTTTTTATTGCCATTGGAATATTAAAAAATCAGGTGTGTTATTGTTATTGCTCAAACAACCAAGAAGAGTCTTGTAGGCAGCATCTGAAAGATGAACAAATGTATTGTGGTGGCAAAAGGTTTCATGGACTACACTCCACTTTTGTAATCCACAAAAGCTTCAGCCATATGTACATTTTTTTTAGTCTTTAAGGTGCTGCATGACCACCCCTTGTTTTTCCTGCTGCAGCAAGCTAAGGTTGCTGCCCCTTTGGAAACCACAATTTTTGCTCTTAACATTTCAACTCCACTTTTAGATCACAAACAGTCCAATAAAAACACAATACAAGCAGTAGATTATATTGGTCCGGTCCTACTATTAGGTAGATTTGGTGGTACCTTGAAAAGGCAATTTAAAAAAAAAAACCCCACCACGATTCATTATTTAGTTTATGGTTTTGTTTTTACAATGGCGAAGGACATCATTTGGATATTTCCCCTTGAGGTTCAAAATACCTCATCTTAGAGACACGTCAAAGCATACAGAGGCATGGCAGATGCCTCATTCCCCCCTTTGTGTTTCCTTCAAGGTCCCTTCCAGTTCTAAAATGCTATGATTCTGCCTGCCCAGCTGGGATATGTCTCTGGCCATAGCTAGACCTAAGGTTTATCCCTGGATCGTCCAGGGATCAAACCTGTTCATCTAGGTGACACACAGGGGATCCAATGCTCAGGCAGGGGCGAACCCTGGATGATCCCAGGATAAACCTTCAGTCTAGCTGTGGCCTCTGTCTCCAGGCAAACATCAGCCAGAGGTCAACATGGCATCACCTGTTTCTCACAGCCTGCGTCCCATGGTCGTGTCTCTATCTTGCAACATCTCTGAAGCGGTTGCTGAGTAAGCAAAGCGCTTCTGTGTATGTTTCGAAAAGTAATCCCTGTATCCAGAGAGAGAGCAGCCCTGCCTCCAGAGAACACCCTGGAGCAGGTCCCCAGCTCTCCTCCACCCAAAGAACCCCTTTCTTGCAGTACTGTGAATCTGTTTACGCTGTGCGCAAAGGATCACATCTGGAAAGTTAGGGCACCTGCCGGGATGCAGATAGCTTTGCTCGCCAACTGGAGAACTCCGTACAGTTATTCTCTCTCGACCTACCTTGTGCGCATAACGTCTTGGAAAGAGGCGGAAAGAATGATTCAACCACATTCAAAAAGTTAGTGGGTTTTTGAGAATGGGTGGGGAAACGATGGCTAAAATGAGAAGCAGAGGGGGCTGCCTAGTTTTCCCAGGGTCACCAGAAACTAAGTGGATGCAGCACAGATGGGAATCTGCTGTACCTGATGCTGATTTTCCTCTTGCGTGTTCCCCATCACTCAGATGGACCTCCTTGCAACTCAAATCTTTTCCCACCTGCCCTGCCCTTCTCAACAATTGAGGACATCCCATCTCTATTTATTTTCTATAGCGGCTCTTTGAAATATTTGAAAACAGTGTTGTCTACTACACATGCACACGCACGCACACGGTAGCTCAGTGGGAGAGGGCCCTTGCTTTGCAGGCAGAAGTTCCTGGGTTCAATCCCTGATATCTCCAAGCAGGGCTGGGAAAACTCCTGCCTGAAACCCTGGAGAGCTGCTGCTGCCAGTCAGTGTTGACAGTGCTGAGCTAGAGGGCCCAGGGTCTGGCTCAGTAAAAGCCAGCTTCCCAAGTTCCCTTTAAAGAGCCTTCAAAGCCAGCTTTGCAAAATGGGCAAAGCCAAAGTTGTTTTGACTGAAAAAGACATCTTTGGGTCATCTTACCCATTCGTGGAACTCAGGTTCTTAACACCAAGGCGACTGGATGGTCTTGGGAGAATCCTTTCCAAAAGTGGCGTCACTTGCCTCCTCTATCAGCAAGGAGACATTATGGAGAACATTGACAGAAGATCGTTGAGTTCTCCTAGCAGCCAGGAGCTCCGGACTGGGGACTATATGAAGGGGTAGAGGCCCCCCCTCCCTCAACACTTCTGTCATTTTTCTTCCCCCAGAAGATATGGGGCAGGAGATCCGGGAAGAGCTGATGGATCACGTCAGGATGGGGTGGAGGGGGATGCCACAGTGGATTTGATCAGTCCGTCTGACACAGCCGACTCCTGCCTGACATGCAACAGCACCGTCACCGCCTCTTGGTTTAGAGGCAGCTTTTCAGAGAAGGGGGCCGTAGAGAAGCCGGCCCAAAGATAAATCAACAGACATATGCACCTGTTCCTTAGCTGGCATCTGTAGATGGTAGCTTGAGCCAGGGCTGGAGCGTATGCTTAAAACAGGAACCCGTCCGGGAAGGGCCGAGGGGGGTGTCTAAAAAAAGGCCTGAAGCAGATGGAGCAAGGGTGAGATTCCATCACATGTGGAATGGCCGAGCGACGGCTGCAATTGCAAACTCCTGCTTGGTTGGAGGGCTTCATGCCAGTTCTCCGAAACGGATGTAGCCATGCTGAAGGCACATCAGCCACTTTTCCGTTCTCTTCCTCTCTTTCCCCCACCATTAAGTTCACTTTCTCTGTCTCGCTTTGCCCTGAAATTATCTGTGCAAGCTTCAAAGTGCATTGATTTTGCTGTCCTGAAATTGTGTATGTACACACGTTGCTTTGTGTGTTTCATAAGTGAAGTGTGTGTGTGTGTGTGTGTGTGTGTGTGTGTGTGTGTGTGTAATGCTAAGTTTCAGCAATGGCTCCCATTTGCATGTTCATCATTTTAAAAATGCTCTGATTCTGAGATGAGGGGCTGGAACAAAGCAAATAAAGAGAGGGAGAGAGAGTGCAGGACTTCTTTCCAGACCCAAGGCAGTGAAACATAAACATTCTCCTATGAAGTTTGTGGAGTAAAAGCTGGAACAAAATGGTGACAGGTTAAGGTAAGAGAGGCGCCTGTGCGGATGACACTTTCTCTGTGCTATTATCAGTGAGGCCATAAGAGGAGCTGTGCTAGATCCGGTCCATTGAGTCCAGCATCCGTTCCTCACAATGGCCAACCAGATATCATAGAATCATAGAATAGCAGAGTTGGAAGAGGCCTACAAGGCCATCGAGTCCGACCCCCTGCTCAATGCAGGAATCCACTCTAAAGCATCCCTGACAGATGGTTGTCCAGCTGCCTCTTGAAGGCCTCTAGTGTGGGAGAGCCCACAACCTCCCTAGGTAACTGGTGGTTCCATTGTCATACTGCTCTAACAGTCAAGAAGTTTTTCTTGATGTCCAGATGGAATCTGGCTTCCTTTAACTTGAGCCTGTTATTCCGTGTCCTGCACTCTAGGAGGATCGAGAAGAGATCCTGGCCCTCCTGTGTGTGACCACCTTTCAAGTATTTGAAGAGTGCTATCATGTCTCCCCTCAATCTTCTCTTCTCCAGGCTAAACAGGCCTAGTTCTTTCAATCTCTCTTCATAGGGCTTTGTCTCCAGACATATGCTATGACATATATCTGTCGGGGATGCTTTAGGGTGGATTCCTGCATTGAGCAGGGGGTTGGACTTGATGGCCTCATAGGCCCCTTCCAACTGTGCTATTCTATGATTCTATGATTCTACACTGCCCCAATGGAAACCCCTGCGAGCAGAACATGCAGGCCACCTTCTTGCTTATGTTCCCTAAAAACTGGTATTCTAAGCCCCTCTTCCTCTTTTTATTTTTATCATCCTCAAAAACAGGCCTTTCTACTAGCAGAATGGAGTTTACTGCAGAGGACTGATTCCAGCCATCCTCAACATGAAAAGTTATTGTTTAAGCAACTTGATAATGCTAGTTCCAAGCCAGTAGATGTCAGCAACGCTTAAGCAAAAGGGCTTTTTTTTTTTGGACATTAGGTTGGAAGAACTAGAAGAATCTCAAGGTTGTATCTGTTCCACAACCCTGCTTTTCTTTTATATTATCAAGGGTGCTGAGGATTATCTAGGTGTGCTGCTGCTGCTGCTATTATTATTATTAGCTCAATAGTGACAGAGCTTGACATATTGGTTCCAAAGAACAGGAGGTGCAAGCCTGGTTAATTATTATTATTATTATTAGCATTTTTATACTGCCCAATAGCTGAAGGAAAAAGTAACACAAATTCCCCGCACTTTTACCTTGCTTAATTGGGAACATCAGAGGCCACTCCACAGATGGAGTTTGCTCTTCACTGAGGAACTTTGTGGCATCCTGAATGCCTCTTGACACCCAAAGGCAAGCAAGCCCTCGTTTTTCCACCATGCATGTTTGGAGTGACTAGCAGGATATGTGTCTGAAAACAAAACTTCATCTCCAGCACACTGCGGGTTATCACAGAAACGCTAAACGTGCAATCTTATGCATGTTTGGACAGAAAAATAAAAGTCGGCAGGAGGTTCATGACGGACAAAAGGGAACCCTTCCTACGCAATGATTGATTGTTATTTTAGGGGACTCACGGCCACATGATGGGTTGATAGACATTGGCTTAAATGGCTTTTAAAAGGCGGGGGGTGTTGGAAGAGACAAATTCATGTGGAGGAAAAGGACCCACGAGCAGGCATTCATTGTCAAGGTGACGTGGAACTTCCATGTTTATTTATGTATTTCAGAAAATTTCTATACTACCTTTTCTTTTTCTGAAACCTTAAAGCAGTTGGCAAGATAAACGCAGAATAAAACACCATAAAAACAATCACAATAAAACAGAAATAAAACTGGGGTAATTGACGATAGGGTCAGAGAAACGCCCTGGCAAGCAAATGTGTCTTAAGATGTCAGCAGGAACATTCCACTCTAGGAGCCTGCCTGATCTCTAAGGGGAGATCACGGCGGGTGCCATGAGAGAGAAGACCATGCTCTGCACCATGACCGAATGAACCTCAGTAAACAGCGGTATAATAAGCCAGGCCTGCCCCCCATAACGTAGCACCTGCATGACCTACGCAAGGGAAGTCAGTTTAGAGGCAGTGCGAGTCTCTGGGAGAGAGTCCTCAGGAAGGTGGGTTTGTGGGCTTCCCGTTGGAGCACCTTATTCGGGATTCTGCAGGATACAGATGTTGCACTGGAGGGTCCCATGTATATGGCAAGGATGATCTCCTATATTTTAACCAAAGTGTTAAAGGCGAAAAGGACGCCAGGATCCCAGAAAACTGAGACTCTCCCTGATGAACGAACGTCTATTGGAGCAAAGGCTGCAGACAGTTTCCCATGATGCCTACATTCCTTCATTATCTTTAGCTACCCTGGGTGTCTGTTGTCCTTTTCACTCTCTTGCACTATTCTCTAGCCGGTTTGGGAGTGCAGCGTGACTTCGTTTCAACAACCTGGACACTAACAACTATAAGCTAAAATATGCTGGTATTTGGGGGAGTCTCGGCCCCTTCCCCTTTCGCCTTCGGCCATGTCCACTACTGGAATGTGACACCTCTCCGCACCCCCAAGCTTTGGAGAAGTGTAAAAAGACATGACGGAAGTGTTAATAAAAAGAAATCGCCAGTCTTTTTGAAACTTTTTTTACTTCCCTCAGAACTCCTCAGAGATCTCCCATAAGCAAGAATCTGGGTGGAAATTGCAGCTGAAAACGTTTGAGTATTTGTGTTTGTCTTATGTGGCCAAATTGTGATTTATGCTCCTGTTTATAATATCTCGGGAATCGAGAGAGAATGAAATTCTCATGCTTTGCACACTTTACACTACAATCCAATACACACCCACCTGGGAGTAAGTTCCATTGACCTTAATGGGACTTACTTCTGAGCAGACATGCCTAGGATGGCATTGCTAGGCTGTTTCCAAGTTCTCTGGACTTGGCCTTCTATATTATTTACTGCCATTTATTCATTTTTAAGAGGCTTTTAAACTTTTGAACTCTCCTGTGACAACAGGATCAGCTTTACCTGGTTGTCATGAAACATCTAAAGAATGGCCAGTACCTGTTTTTTTAATTGTTCTTGAGCAGCACAGCTCTTGGAATGCCCAGAAAAGGACATGAAGTTTGGTTTTGCAAAAAGAAAAAAGGAAGAAAGAAAGAAAAAGAAACAGCCCAACAACAACATAACATATTTTGGTTTACGGACCCTCTCAGGACATAGAATATTACCCCCCTGGGGAATCAAGAATGCTCTAAATCACCAGTAGCGCTGAGATCAGAGACTGTAAACTTGTTTCTATTGTGTTTTCACAGTGATACTCTTTCGGTGACATGTTTTTCTTGCAGAGTTTAGCAGCGTGGGGAGGACTCTGACCCTGGGAATTTGCAGTAAAAGAAAAATGGCATTTTTGGGTTTCACCTGGTTAACAAAACAAAGTTCAGAGTCACTCCAGCAGTCCCTGTTTACAAGGGAGAGTCCCAGATTTCATTGCCTTATGGGGGAGATTTGGGGATGCATTTTAAAAACATTTCAGTGTGGGTTGGCAGATGTGCCTTTCCATCCGCCGCCCAGCTACAGAAATCTAGGAAAATACTTAAGTGAGTGACAATGCATCTTGTCTCTCATGTGCACATACATGTAAACACACACACACATGAACACTAGAACACCGCAGAGTGCACAGTAGTCTTGGGCCAGGATACCTGATGGACTGTGCCCTGCCCTGTGAAGCCACCCAGTTCATCAAGGGAGGCTCTTTTGCATATCAGGATGATCAGGGGTCTGGAAACAAAGCCCTATGAAGAGAGACTGAAAGAACTGGGCACGTTTAGCCTGGAGAAGAGAAGATTGAGGGGAGACATGAGAGCACTCTTCAAAGACTTAAAAGGTTGTCACACACAGGAGGGCCAGGATCTCTTCTCGATCCTCCGAGAGTGCAGGACACGGAATAACAGGCTCAAGTTAAAGGAAGCCAGATTCCAGCTGGACATCAGGAAAAACTTCCTGACTGTTAGAGCAGTATGACAATGGAACCCATGACCTAGGGAGGTTGTTTGCCTTTCTTGCAGCCATATCACACTGTTGGCTCATATTCAGCTTGCGATGTACAACAATTCCAAGATCCTTCTCGTTTGTAGTATTGCTGAGCCAAGTATCCCCCATCTTGTAATTCGGTACCAGTTGAAGTTTCTGAAAAACCTATATAGGAGTGTTCCCAGCTCTACTGGAAAACTAGGAATTGGACTTTCTGCTTGCAACTGTGTCTGTCCACCCCTGGCCAGGTCTGTTGCCCATCACAGGGGCACTTAGTCTATCTAAGTTACTGTGGCTAGTGTCTGGACTCACTGGTTCTCCAGTGAGATCTTTCTTCACCCAACTGGAGAAGCCAGAGATTGGAACTGGGACCTTTTGCATAAGCAGCATCTGCTCCACCACTGATTTACTACAGCATCCCGTCCCATGTAAAGTGTCCCTCGACTCTTTGCACTATGTGGTAGTGAGATGAGCGGCTTGGGGCTGCCATCCTAGGAGACAATACGAGTGGTCCAAGTAGGAAGGGATGCCTGTGGGAGAACAGGGAAGAAAATGCAACTTCAGGAGATAAATCACATGGGCACCCCAACAAGTGCTGGAAATTGATCCTCTTTCTTTCCGCCCACTTCCGGGGCTGGAGTGCACAAAACAAGCTGGCTTCCATCTTCTGTCCAAGAATGGTCCATTCCCAAGCCTTGTTTCCACGTGGAACAGCTACTCCTAGTTACCCATCATCCCTGCCTATGTACTGAATTTAGCACCTGACCTTCTCAGCAGAATCGTACCTAAATCAGCAGCATGGAGCCTGAATGCAGACACGGGGCCATCTCAAGACATTCGGGTGTTGGAGGTCATCCTCTTCAAGCACAATCTGCCGGGAAGTGATCCTAGTCTATGTGCTTCTGAAACTCCTCTTCCTTTCAGCGATTCTTGCGAAGGAGAACATCCTAGTGGATTGGGCCCCAGATGGTGGCCATTTATTTCTATTAATGCGTATGTGCCTCGTTCCATGTCATGCAGCACCTGTAGCTTTCCACCACTTCCAGAGTGTATGCATCCCATTTTCAGGAAGGTCTCCAAAGAGTGTTTTGAAGACATTTTCTCTCAATTTGGCAGAAAAAGAATGGAGGGGGGGAATTACAGTTAGTGTGTTTTTCAAAACCTCCCCAAACCATTTATCCTACTTTCCACCCCCCACAGACGGCCCTGCAAGAAGGGACTCAGTAAAAACGAAAACAAAGCCCGCACTAAATTGATGGATTCAGCAAAAGGCGTGTATTCAAGCAGATTAGAGACTCGGTTGGTTTTCTTTTTACCGCTCTCCCTCTTTTTTTATTTCCCCTCACAATGCCATTCATGCCCCCCAAAGTCTAGTCCTGTCTCTGAGACAGTTCACTAATCTGATCAGTTGGACGCTCAGAGTGAGATCTTTCGGAGACGGGAGAGAATCAAGTGGGTAAGCCTTTTGACGAGAGAGTGTTCAACCGTTTGTTAGGTTTTCTACATAGGCAGTGTGTGGTGTGCGTACGCGTGTGTGTATTTCTTGGGTCTGAAGGAGCCAAAAAAGATGAACACCTTCCATTAATCTATTTAGTGAGTTTTGTTCCAAGGAATATAACATTTTGGATGTGCCCAAGGGGAAGAGAAAATGAAAGGAAAAGCTATCGTGTCTCAAATTAACATATGTGTTAGCAGAACCGTTTCCTTCAAATGTTAATTATTTCAGTTATTTAACGTAGGTTTCTGGGTAATTTGCCTCTAAATTATTTGATCAAACATTCATGCTATTTTGCTTTTGGGGACCATGGGCCTTTTTCACATAGAAACATAAAAACTGTGGATTCATAAGACAAAGAACACTGATGACGACATCGACGACTTTAAGAAGCACGTTTCATTAATGTGCATTTTATGTGCATAGAAATGCCGGATGTGGGAGCCAGCAAGCAACAATTAAGGTGTCTTCCTTGCACATTGCTGGATTATCACAGCAGGATTGTGATAATACGAAGCTGGTGTCTCATTTTAGCATTTCTGTGGCTTCTTCCCACCTCCACTCAACTTTTAATGCACCCAACAATTGTGTGGTTGAAGTCAACCCTTTATTGTAGTCCACAGAATCCTTTTTATACTCATCCTCTTTGGGAAAGATCACTGTCTGAGAGGCAGTGCTAGTCATTCTAGTGATGATACTGAGTTAGATAGACCAGGGCTCTGACCTGGAACCGGGCACCTTCCTCTCTTATCTAATCTGTCTCATTTCTGTGAATGCGATTTGTAGGGTTTCTGCTAGCCATAGGCAGACCTGTCAAGTCTGTTTCTGCAGACCTGTTTCCCTCTTCCACCTCCGTCCATTCCTTGCAGGTTCCATGCAGTTGTGTTCTTTAATGGATTTTTATTTTTTGATTATTATTATTTTTTAAAGGAAAGAATGCACATTCTGCATTTCTGTGCATTCTTTTATATGCGACCACCACAGTTTTATGCACTTCTAAAATGCTGCACCAGATGCAAATGGCACAGGTGTCCATCGAAAGGTAGAGAGAGTTCCAACAAATGAGGCTATCAATGGCTACTAATTGCGATGGCTGTGTATTTCCTCCAGCATCAGAGACAGTGAAGTAGGCAACACGAGCAGGACTACTGTGGTCATGTCCTGCTGCTGCTGGGCTTCCCACTGGAGTATCTGGTTAGCCGTCGTGCAAACGGAATGCTGAACTGGAGAAGTGTTTGGTCTGATCTTGCATGGCTCTTCTGATGTTCATCAATTTTGATGGGGGGTAAAAAGAAGCTACTCTGAGAGAACAGAAATCCCACCCCAAACCCCTTCCTCCAACATATAGATTATGTGAATCTTTATCTTCTCCCTCCTGCCTTTCTTCATACTGTTCAATGAAATTGTTTCTTTCCATTGCTATCTTTTTGCTGCATCCTGAATTTGTAATATGGGTGACCCACTCCATCAGAGACTATGCAGAATGATGACATCACAGCACCATGTCTGACACGATGACATCACCAGACAGCAGAAAACAAAACCATGTGGGTCAACCCCATCCAGAAGACTGGCCTTCATGTGGAGGTCACTGAGGGCAAAAGAAAGGGACAATTTAAATAAATAAACGAACTATTTAGCAACACGAGCCCAAAACTACTGGGTTTGGCACTGTGGGGGGGGGGAACATTTGCCAAAGAAGCACTGAGTGGTTTAATCTCAGCCATACTTATCTGTTTAGCCATGTTGGAAGCAGGAAAGGGGTTTGAAAACATTTTCCGGTCAGAGCCACGCTTGGCAAATGAAAAGATCCATCAGCCACCACAGACACTGAGCTCTGTGTCTCAGATGACTATTTGGCAAACTCCGAGAGAAACGAGATCGTCCAAGAAATTTTAGCTCTCTAGCCCAAGTCGTGTTATAACCACTATGCTAGACAGCTTGTGCTCTGGATTTCATTGGTTATGCGGCGTTGGGTGAATGTCCTGTTTTGTAGTTGTGTCGGTGGACAACTTCATTGAGGGGTATCAAGTTGTCTACAAGCCATACAGAACCTCAGGCCCATGGGACAAATCCACCCTGCCCTGGGTCCCAGTCTGGCCTTCCAGAGTCCTCAGCTGGCCATGCTTCCTCCCCTGGCATCATCCCTTTTGCCCAGCCACCAACTGTTCCCCAGCTTTTGGGCAGCTCTTTCTCAACTTGAAAAGGCTAAAATGCTTCTCCTAAGCCTTAGTACTGGCAGTAAGAGCTTTAAACTAAATTGTACTGGATTGGGGGGGGAGGTATTTCTGGTCTCACCTTCTTTGCCTTTAGCCTCAGTGGCCCTCGAGAGCTTCTGGAATGAAATTCAGTCCCAGAAGGGGTTCAAAAATGCTGTACACAACCAAACAACACATTTCCTTCCGATTCCCCCTGCCCCCAGGGGTCTTCCAAACCTAGGTGTACTAAGCCATTTTGCTCACCCTTTCGGTAGAAACACCTTAAGAGTTTCCACCAATATTTTGCCAAAATGACAGTCAAAGGGATTTCGGGTGATATCCCCCACCCCCAAATAACCTGAGGAATTTCGAGGGAAGCTGATAATGTTTCAGAACAGTCAAGGTGATAGTTTTTCAGGGAAATGCCACTCAGCACCTCAGTGGCAGAATCCAAAGGGGCACTTACAGATTCTCTTCTGCCCTGCCAATTCTGTTGTGCAAGCAGACCCCAACATTGGGGCAATCGGTGGCACTCACATAAGGGAACTCCACCGACTTGCCTCCTTCCAAAAACGAGAGCCACCGCTCATTCTGAGTCTTCCTCTAGGAACCACTAAATCTCCCTGGCATAAGCGGTGGGTCCCACTCGCACAACAGAAATGGAGGGACCCACAGCTTGTGGAAGGCAATTGGTGGGGCAGAAAGAAATCGGTGGTGTTACAAGTGCGCCATGGGATTCTGCCCAGTATAAGGAACATAGAGTGCTCACACTTGTTAAAGCATTATATCTTATTTTGCGTGTCTTCTTCTGACGTTTACTTCCATTGCATTTCGCAAGGGTGGCACCCCAAAGGGGTTATGAATTTTGACTACACAGCTTTAAGGTTAGTATGTCATTCCCTGGCCATATCAACACAACAGATGTAATCTGTACTCGTGAAGTCTTAATGTTAGGTGGGACTGGTGTCAGTGTAGAGGATGAGTACCCATTGGGGGTGGGGGGGAGCGGAGAGATTATGCAACCAAATACAGTCCTGACCCCTGGAAGGGGTCGGGTGATTCAGCAAAATCCATTTCACTTTTGTAAAACTGAGTGCTTTCCCCCACTGCCTGAGAATACAGAACTCCCTGACCTATGTATTCCGCTGGGAATACGGAATACATTTCAGCTGTAGGTGGTATATTTGGTCTAACATTTAATATTCTATAAATGATGCTTTGCACACACGTTACAATGATTCTATATGTTTTGGGAGCAAATGCCCTTTTTCCTAGCCAGAGTTTCATCTCCTGATAGAATTAAATGCCTGGAAGGCAGTGGGGAACACAGGTCAGGTAGCTTTGTAGGAAAACAGAATCAACTCTCAAGTGATACCTGATCATAAAAACACACCGGGGGGGCGGGGCGGAATATGAGCCTCTTGCAACCCCCCCCCCACAAAAAACAGAAAAGAAATGGAGAAATAAAATGCCAAATGAGCAGTACCCAAATGGTGTAAGCTTTCATAGACAACAACCTTTTTCCACTGGATGCTGAATTAGAATTGGGAAAAGTAAGGCAGAAAAGTTTGCTAAAAGTTAACCAAGAGGAAATATTAAAAAGTTCTTAAAGAAACAAATGTGATGCAGAATCTTAGTGTACCATATATATATATATATATATATATATATATATATATATATATATAATACAAAAGTAATTTAAACATATCCTGCTAAATGACAGATAATAATAAAAAGTAAAAAGGAAGAATACAATCATTGTTTCATAACTGAAAAACATGCCTGGAGGATGTTAGGAGTTCTAGTCCAACATCTCTGTAGGAAAGTCCATTGGGGGGGGGGGGGATCATGGCTACCTTTCATTCAGAGTGCAAATCTCCGTTTTGAGACCTGGTCAAATTTTCGGATTGTGCTCTTCCTTTCTCCACCCCCTGCATTTTGTACTACCTAGCCTGATGAAGAGTTCTGGAGAACGCTAAACCTTGCACAATTCTGTGGAATTTTGGTGAGACCTAATAAAATTGCTGACCATCAATTAATCTTGATAACAGCAAAATTAAAATTGATAACAAAATTGTTTTTGTTTTTTGCTGCGACATTTTTTTAGTCTTCTAAAGACAAATTGCTTCCTTTCATTCTACCCCAGAAATCGAGGGTACAGTAGCGTTTAGAAAGAAAGAAAGAAAGAAAGAAAGAAAGAAAGAAAGAAAGAAAGAAAGAAAGAAAGAAAGAAAGAAAGATAGATAGATGCCCTCTCCTCCCGAGCTCCGTGCCTCTGATCCCTCAGTCAAAAGAGGAAGAGGAAGATGGTTTAAGAAAGATTGCTCTGTCGCAAGCGGACGAGGCAGTGTAGCCATTACGCCTCTACACTAATTCTTCTGCTTCATTTAAAATCAAGCAAAGTAATCTGAGAGGAAGGTTTAGCCGATCTGAACAACAAGGCGAGGCGATAATCCAGTCTCTTTGCTTATATTATGATCACCACAAATCCTGCTTAATGGTTTTCACTTTTTAAAAAAACCACACAAATTGCTTCTCGCCCTCCCACCCACCGCAAGCACCCGCGGTACCCCCACGTTCCACGGCATTATTGGGTGTGGGTGTGTGGGTGGGTGTTAAACCTTTGGTGTGACATCCTGTCCGTTTAAACCCCATTGAACTTGACGGCGTGTATGCGCGTAATTAGAGGGAGCTTAACTTGGGAGCAAACTCTGCTGAACACAGTGGGACTTACTTCTGAGTAAACGTGCGTTGGACTGAACTGCAGGGTATATCTTATCTTGCTACCACTGCAGTGGATTCATGAAAATATTCCCTCTTTCGTTGAAGTTAAACCACTTCCTTGGTCAAACTACTATTTTGTGCTTGCATCTTCCTTTAGAAGCATTTTCTTTTAGTTAGCAAACATAGCAGAACATATATGATTTTTTTAAAAAAAGCACCCTGACAACCTCCTGTTAGGTTTCGTAAAAACAATTTCAAGGGAGTTTTAGACCTTTGCAAGTAATGAATTAAACTGGTTGATCTATTGGAGACAATTAACAAATGGTTGTAATGCAAAAGAGAAACATTTGGAAAACAGGCTGCAATTTTTAAACTGGTTACAAGTCTTAACACTGCAATCCCATCTACTCATTTATTTATTTTATTATGTATTTATTAAAACATTTATACCCCACCCTAGATCATTAAGATCTCAGGGTGGTGTGCAGATACTCATATGTTCAGTGGGTCTTACTCTCAGATAAATAGCTATAGGATTGTAACCTAAGTCTGCCAATTTCCCTGGGACTTCAGTAAAGAAGTTGATCTGGGACTTCAAGTAAATTTTGAAAACAAAACAGGGCATAATTTATAGAAGTGTAGACTGTTCAAAATTTTCTCTTCCCCGTTCTTAATCTTGCTTGCATCCAGAAAAAAAGAAAGAAATGAAAAGATAGATCTGAATGTCATAGTTCAAGCTCGTTTGGAAATTACTTGTGAAGGGATTTTTTAAAAAAATGTTTTGTTAGAGTAAGACACACCAAATGCTTTCATAACAGTGGCCACATTAGAGCACTTTTAATGCGAGGCAGAATGCTAAAATAGCTTTAAAAACCAGAGAATATCATAAATATCAATTTGCAATCTTTTCTTCCCAACTCACATTGCCTTGCCCTTTTTCCTTTTTTTTTTTTTTTATCAAACTTTGGCACATATAAAAATGAAAGTGGGATGCTAACAGAGATGAGGTGTTTTTTTTGGTTTGTGCTTTAAGAAAAAAAGAGGACAGTGGATTAAAAAGTGCAATGTGCCATTTAATAACTTTGGTTACCAACACATAATTTATAGTAAGTCTAGAATGAGGACCTGGATGTGTAATTCTCCAACCTTTCAAAGGTAGAAACAGCCTTGGTAAACCAAGAGGGGAAATATAGTTATTTTGCAATAGAGTACAAAACAGTTAAAATTTCTCCACATCAGTTCCACAGAATAACAGCTGCCCTTGGGTTAAGTCATAACGATCCAACGTCACTCATGATAAACTTCTGTAGCATTCCTAACGAGTTGAAAATAGTTCCATGTCTTTTGCAAACACTCCTGGAAAAGCCTGAAAGATTGCATTTTGAAATATCGGACATTTTAATTAAAAAGTAGGAACCATGATTACTTTAAGAAATGTTTTTTTTTAAAAAAATCAAAAACTACCATAAACTTAAGTACAAAATAAATGTTAGAGGCACAAAAATGTCTAGAAAAACTGATTTTATTAGTGGTGATTGTATTAATATCTGAAGTTGTTGAATGTAGATTTTAAAATCTGATTATTATTTTTATTGTAAGGGTTCAGACAGCATCGCTAATGTTGCAAATTATCTGGGCACATTTCTTGTTCAGATCAAGGCTGAAGTCTATTTGCTTCACGATATGGATTCTTCTGTGATATTTCGCTGCTCTCTCTCAAACACACCAAAATCACACCTGTCAAATCTATTTATGTTACATGCAAGATCTCTAGTTTAAAAACAAAACAAAAAAACTACTGAAGTTGAAAAAGTTTATTTGCCATGAACTTAGAATTTAAATTCAGACCTTGAAAATAAACATATAAATTACAGAGTTGAAAGGCTTGAGTCAATTTTCAGTTTGAAGATGAGTGTCCCCTTTGCAGTGGGTGGGGGAAGACCCCACTCCTGAAAAAGTTAGTTGTTCCTGAGCCCCATTGAAATCGATAGGATGTGAGTCATGCTTAACTTGACCCATTGTGAAGCAGACTTTTCTCTGGATTGGGGCCTGTGTGTGACATAGAGGAAATTCCCCCCCCCCATATGTCAGTCCCTGGGTGTGAGCAATAGCCACAAGGGTTCTAAGCTTAATGGTGGAACATAGGCCTTGGAGGCAGAAGATCCCAAATTCAATCCCCGGCATCTCTGAGTAATGCCAGAAAGGGCTACTTGGAAACTCCTAAAAGCTGCAGCGAGTCAATGTAGATGAGGGCTCCACTGCCTTTTTGGCCTGGACAGCCATTCGCAATGCTGCCTCAGGGCTTGAGGCACACAGATATATATTCATATTACACACATGCACATAGAGAGACACACACATCCCTGATAAAAACACCTCTTTCCTTGCCACTAGCAATGATGGGAAAAGTGAGATTTATATAGGGGTTCTGGGTGGTGTGTACAGTAAATGTTGAAAATCAGCAGGGAGGGAGAAATTTGTTTGTGGGAGGGTTGGGGCACAGGTTGCGCACACCTGCTGTAGACAATACTCAGCCGAATGGACAAATGGTTTAATTTGGCACAAGATGGGTTCCTACGTTCCTATCAAGTGTGTCACCATCTCATTGGACTCGCTGCCTTCGGTTTGTTGGACAACTCATTATGGTTGATATTGGCTGCTCCTGGAAGCAGTGGATATACACACCATCTCCTTGTTGTCCTCTTCCCTCAGGTAAAGTGAAGCGAGCCAAAATCCATGCTCTGATGTTATCGTCTATGACACAAACTTGATGATGTCGTAACAGCATGGACCGGGAAATTCGTAAATGTGTGTTGCTTTACTAAATATTCCCAGGTGAAAGATGAAGGAGGGAAAAACCCAAGATAATATAATTGCCCAAAGAATGGGTGTTAGGATTTGTCAGGACAAATATTGCTGAGTAGAAGAGGATGGGTGAAATTTGAACTCTGAACTCCAAGGGAAACACTAATTTTCTTGAGAGAGGCTCTTGCGTATTGACTGGATTTTCTTTTTTCTTTTTTCTTTTACCTCAGAATCATCCATCCCTTTTCCAACCTTCCTTCATGTAATGGTCAAACTTGGACCAATTTGGATTTCCCCCCCTGATGTCTTCATGCTGTGAATCTACCATTTCACGTTAGAAAGCCTTTAGAGCAAAACAGCTACCTCCTGAGGAGAAAAAAAGTATGAAAATTTCCCCCATCAGATAAAAGACCAAATCGAAAGAAGAGTTCTCCGGGCCCTGTTTAACTCTAAATTTATTTGCTCATATGGAGGGCTTGTTTCAAGCAAACCGCTCAATCATATCCAACCGAGGTAATAAAAACCACTGATTGAGGACCACATGGCGGCCTCAAACGTAGATGTTCGAATTGACCAGCTTGACTCAGCTATTCAATAATACACTTTTATCCCACTCTTCCTTCAACAAGGTCAGGGTGGCATTTGTAAAGGCTTTTGCAGCAACCCTGAGAAGTAGGTTAGGTGGAGAGATCATGGCTGGCCCATAGTCACCTGGAGCACTTCATGGCTGAGGAGAGATTTTACCCCAAGTCAGCCCAGTTTTGACACACTACCCACTACTTCACACTGCCTCTCCATTTGCATGGCATTGGTACACAAGCTGAAACAGGTGTGTGTTTTCGGCCATCATGGGGGACGCACTAAAGACAGACAGCCCTCCATTTCCCCTTTCCATGTACAGAATCCATCGTATGGCCAAGCCGGAGAAAACTCCCTTCTCAGAAAGAAAATGCAAATCCAGAATATCCCCAAGGGTGGGGTTTATGTGTGTTTACGTGTGCGTTCTCCATTAACGGTCATTCCACAAGCAT
Organism: Elgaria multicarinata webbii; assembly: GCF_023053635.1. Lineage (NCBI taxonomy): Eukaryota > Metazoa > Chordata > Lepidosauria > Squamata > Anguidae > Elgaria > Elgaria multicarinata. The sequence continues at coordinate 16,054,470 of NC_086191.1, read as the reverse complement.
TTCTGAGATAATTTGCTTATTTCTTATTATTTATTTATTTATCCCAACCACTTCCCATTTACCCATTGCTTTAAGGCTATCAATTTTAGGTTACTGGAGAGAAGACGCTGAAATTTCTCCCCATTCCTAGCCCCCCCACACACACATGCACAAAGAAAATAAAAGAAAGGAGGAGGAGAGGGGAAATAATGAAACCACACAGGCCCTCTCTTTTCTGCTTCGCTGTGTGAATTAACTAACTTTGTTTTCAACCAAGGCCTTGTCCCTTAATAGCCCCGTCCCTCCCCCGCGCTTTTGCCGCCGTTTGAGAATAAGTGAGGCATGAGAGAGCTTTTGGAATAATGAGGCGTAATTAGCCCTGCCAGCTTTTATCTTCAAAACTCCCCGTTCAATTAGATTGAAATAAAACGAAAGAGGGAGTGGGGCGTGTGGGTTTTTTGTGTGGGTTTTTTTAAAGTGTGTGCGAGGAGGGTGGGGGGTGGGTGCACAGCGAGGGTGTGAGGCGGAGGTGGGGTGAGAAGAGGGGCGTCGCGGGCTGGACAGATGCTTTTGCACAGCGCAACATCTGTTCGGGCGTTTGACCCCTGGCGGCGAATCGTCGTTAGGAAGATTTTAACAAGAATCCAGGAGATTCCATCTCCTCCAAAGGAGGAGTCCACTCAGTCCAGCACCCCAATCAGCCAGCCACAGGGTAGGATCAGGGCCGGCCCTAATGCAAAGCAAACTGAGGCACCTCCTTCAGGCGGTCAATGGCACCAGAGGCCATTGTCATGTATTTATTTATCTATCTTTCCGACACACCGATTTATGTGTTTTATTTATTCGTTATGTTTACAATCCTCCCAATAGCTAACGTTCTCTGGGCAGATTATAAACATTTTTTAAAAACCTAAAATACCACAGAATAATTAAACCTACAAAATACAATGGCAATATTTAAAAGAATAAAATATGACAGCATTTAACAGCATATGCTGAGTTTCTTAACTGACCCCAGAATAGTTGTTTTAAATGGATATTGTCTGTTTTAGTTTGTATTTCATGCTTTTTATGGTTTTAAATTTTGTTTATTTCTTTTTAATATTCACTGTTTTTAACTTTTATAAACTATCCAGACAGCTTCGGCTGTGGGGTGGTATATAAATGTAATAAATAATAATAATAATAATAATAATAATAATAATAATAATAATAATATGCAAAACAATAAACCTCAAAGGCATCAATAAAACAGACACTGACGTCACACTTTTGCACCCCACTGATGCTGCCCATAGCCATCTGTGACGGCAGTGATAATTAAACTAACACGAAACTTAAAAGGCAAATAAGCAACATAGCAGATAAAACAATTCCCAAAAAGAAAAGAGAATCAATTTCCCACCTTTGGTTTTTTGTCTGCCATAAAGCACCAGTAGAATGTCATGAACAAGCTTCAAATTCCCTGCTCAGTAATGAAACTCCTTGGTGGACATTGTGTGCACAACTCATTAATCTGTTCCTTTTTATGGATTTTAATGCTTATATTTTATTGTTCTTCTGAACATTAAAAACAAACAAACTGGGATCTAAATATGTAAATAAATAAACTAAACCCTTAGAGGCTACCATAATCTTCACAAGGAGGCATCTGGTGCAGAAATAAACAAATGAATGCAAATGGTACTCCGTACCTATGCCTGCCCCATAATTCATTGCAAAGTTCCCCACTGACATATATGGGAGTTACTAAAGACTTGCACCATCAAGTAATAGCCCAGGTGAGTTTGCATTGCTACATAGTAGTTGGTATTAAATGAAAAGTTGGCAGACATTTCTACAACTGTTTGTAACGGTTTGCATAGGGCTTTTTCTGCTCACCATTAGACCTACAGCAGCCAAGCACAAACAGGGGTTTAACTCCCCACCCCCAGGATATCACCCTTAATCTACACCTTCTGCCAACAAACAGAGATATTACCCTCCAAGATGCTCAAACCAACCCACCCCAAACCCCTCTCCATGTATTCCCGGATGACCTCTGATCCCTTTTTATCCATGACCCTGATCTTGAGGGCTAGCAACTTGATGGATGGTGCAAGGGCCGTGATATATGACATCCTTTAATATTAGGGAAGTAGACAAGGGCAGACCCTGTGGCGGAGAGAAGCAAGAGGTCACGGTCTGAAAAGGGGGGCGGGTGAGTGGCTGGGGAGAACCTGGGTGGATTTTCAAAGCAGTATCAAGGGCTGAGGTCACCAAGGGATTTGTCAAGCGTTCGTGGAGAAGGGCTGGATGGCTGGGCACTGAACACATCCGGGATGATTTATACTCGGCGGCTACAATTGAATTGACCTTTGCTAACGATAACTAACAAGATTGTCTCTATGGGTGCATGTGTGTATATGGGGTGGCGGTGCGTGTGCGTGCGTGTGTGTGTGGAAAGAGACCTTCCTACAGTAAGAGAACAAGGGATGTTATGCTCACTTCTGAGAGTTGGAGCACTAAAACCTACACAGCTAAGAGCATCTGATCCATACGTCCCACTGAAATCAAAGCAAATTACATGTAAACAAGGTGAGAGCAATGGCTTCTGGTGATGAGAGGCCATGGTTTGTGTGCATCACGCACACACACACACACACACACACACACAAAAGGACCTGCCATGGCCAAGCATCTGGAGCATGGGAGCACATATCATGACATCAGAACACTAGCACATTGGGCTAGTTATTAGGTGGAGAATGGAGAGACCTTGGCCTGGGGTTGATGTTTTGAGCTACACCCCTTTGTTTTTCATAAGACCTCATTGCACCCATAAATACGGTTTAACGCACACATACCTGATGCTTGCAGGAAATACTGAGTGAGTTTTGGGTTCCTTCTTCATCTAAATATAGCAGGGGTGGTAAGGATGTTTGGAACCTACAACTGATGAGTCGGTGCATCTAATCAATACGTTCAGTCCATCAATTAGGTCTTGTGAAAGGTGGAGTTGGTGATAAGATGTGGACCATTGGTGCTGTCATGGTTTTCATACCAATGGAATTGCTGTCAATTATCAGCAGGAGACTTCTGGTTGAGCAGAGAAGGTGAAGAAAATCTCCCCAGTGGTAGGGGAGATTATTCTGCCAGGAGAATATTTGAGCTGATCTGGCCTTGGATAACTCTGTGGCTCTATTGTGGGTCTTCCTGTTGAGAAGGAGTTTGCAGGGCAACATCACAACCCTCTAAAGTAGCCTGCGGATAGATCCTGTTGCCACACGTGCCATTTCATCCTCACCCCAGTGTTTTCCTTCTCTTTAAAGATGTGTGTGTGAGTGCATATCTATATACAGAAAAAGAACTTCACAGTAGAGAAACGAACTGTCAAGCGTATCAAAATAATACACAGAATGAGCATTTAATAGCCAAAAAAAATGGAAACATCTTAATTTGCGTCATATGTAAATAACTCATATATTTCTACAAATCCAAATTGTATTTGTTTCTCATAAACTCAGTGAAAGGAAACTGCTTTGTAGAAGTCAGTATTTTACTTTCACTGTGCTTTTCTTTCTCTATATAAACTCAAATCTGCGACTTACATCACCATCATAAGAAGACATCATAAAATGTATTAAAATCATCCAATATAAAATTACAAATATAATAACAATACCATTTATTTTTTAAAAAGTTGCCTCTAGGTGGGCTAATAAGCAATGCCCCTCTATAATGTTGGCTTTAGGATATCCAGTTTACTATTAAATTATTATTATGATTATGATTATTATTATTAGTAGTAGTAACAGTAATTCTAGTTAATAATTATTAACTAAGTATACTTTTAAACTTCCCAATAATCCAGATTTTCTGGGCAGTATACAATACATTAAAATCATACCATACAAACACTAAAAGAGGCAGCCTTTGGCAAAGAGAATTGTCCTCCCAGGCAGATGTGACCTTTTCAAAGGCACCATAGTCCTTGCTCCCTTATTTTTTAATGCAATGGAATATAGCCATGATCTTTCTTCCTAACAAAGCAAAGTTGAACTGCTGTCGTTTAATCTAGTAGCTGGGGAATGTTTGAAACGACACTCTGTTGGCACGCATTGCATAGAAGGAGATGTGAGATGAGGCGGAAGTTCTCTCTGTGGGGTGTGCCCTCCCCAGAACTGGGTGAGAATTTGGTTCAGTTTGGTGATTGATTAAGAAAGTGACCCTCCATAATTGTGAGGGAAAGAGCTTGGGGCTGGAAAAGAAACCGTAACATAGGGAAAGTGAAACTGACAGATTGCCCATCCCTAGTTCTGTGAGGAAGGCTCTGTCAGACGTCTGTGTCACGCATACCAAGTGCCGTACATGTATCTGCAGATTTGGCCTATAACGGGTGCCCTTGGGTGCCCATGGGTGCAACTGTAAATCTCTGAACACAATTGCGTTTGTGGGGAATTGAACTAGCAGCCGCAATCACAGAAAACGGGGGCGTTTGTCCCTGGGTGTCACTAAGGGTGGCTGAGAATTTCATTCAGTTTATCTTATAAGAACTTACCAGCACTGGCAAATTTGGGAAGGATGGAAAGAACTTGAGTTTGTTAAAAAATGCAATGTGGGAGAAAGCATAAGAACATCAGAAGGGCCCTGAGGCTGGATCAGACCCAGGGTCCATCTAGTCCAGCACTCTGTTCACACAGTGGCCAACCAGCCATCGGCCAGGAATGAACAAGCATCCAGACCCAAAGTTTTGAGAAGCTCTGAGAAATCTGGGCTTGAATCCCTGCATATTCAACCAGGTTTATGAGCCAGAATTAGAGCCACCACCTCTTTTTGCTGACATCTTTAAAATCTACATGGCAGGGCAGTATAACATGGTCTTCTCCATGCTGCAAATAGCTGACCCTGTTGAATTTGGCTGATGCAAATGAGTGAGGATTTAGTTTCAGTTGGCTTGTTTTTATAAGCACTTACCAAAATTTGCAGATTTCTACATAAAATAGAATGTAAATAATTTTAAAAAGTAAATTGAATGTGGAGGAAACAAAATGGACAGGTTCATCGATCCTTAAAAGCTCCTAGCCCCTTGGTCTATCTAACTGGATGGTTCTTCAAGGTGATCCGTTCCCTGCAACCTGCGCTTTTTAACTGGAGACACTTCCAAGGATTCTCTTCCACTGAGCTATGTGGCACTTTCCCCTCCTATGGAGAAGACTTCAGAAGTCTGAACCCAGGTTGCAGTTGAGAGAAAATACTATCTGTATGGCTGTTACTCTACGGTTGACATTTTGATAACGGGATCCAATTTGAAAGATGTGAAAATTGTTGTTGTTTACATAGGAGTTGTGGTTGGTGTCGTTGTTTACATAGGACCGTCAGTGTACAAGGCATTCTAGAATAGCAAAACCCCAAAAAAGGCAGGTCCTTTATTTATGTATGTATTTATTACATTTTTATACTGCCCAATAGCTGAAGCTCTCAAGGAATAGCCGAATGACCTCAAGGAATTTACAAGCTAAATTTCAGCAGAGGGGGGAATCATAGAATCATAGAATAGCAGAGTTGGAAGGGGCCTACAAGGCCATCGAGTCCAACCCCCTGCTCAACGCAGGAATCCACCCTAAAGCATCCCTGACAGATGGTTGTCCAGCTGCCTCTTGAATGACTCTAGTGTAAGAGGAGCCCAGCAGCTCAATCAGATCAAAGGTTTACCAAGACCAGAGGTGTTGAACTTCTTTGGACCTTACAGAAGCTCTCAGGAGCTACATTCCATTGGTGGGTGGACCCAAGGATGAAAGGGGTGTGGCCAAAAAGAGCAGCCAATTTTAACTTAAAGTTCTTCCCGCCAGTAACTAACCCTTGGCAGAGCATTTTGACCATTTATTTATTTATTTACTACATTTTTATACCGCTCAATAGCCGAAGCTTTCTGGGCGGTTCACAAAAATTAAAACCATAGTAAAACAACCAACAGGTTAAAAACACAAATACAAAATACAGTATAAAAAGCACAACCAGGATAAAACCACGCAGCAAAATTGATATAAGATTAAAATGCAGAGTTAGAACAGTAAAATTTAAATTTAAGTTAAAATTAAGTGTTGAAATACCAAGAGAATAAAAAGGTCTTCAGCTGGCGACGAAAAGAGTTGCACCCTCATTTAGAATTGAGGGTGCAAAAGCTGGGAAAGGGGGTGAGGCCAGGGCAAGGCGCATGGCCTTCTGGGACACCTCGAAGAGCCAGTTTTCATCCCTGGGCCTGAGCTTCTGCACCCGAGCTAAACCGTGCTCCTGCTCTCTACGGTAGCCGAGCAGATGTCCCCAAGGAGCCCAGGAGCACCTTCCCAAGGCCACAGGCCTCCTCTGCTCTTGCTACGAGGCAAGTGGTGTTTAGGCTAAGAGACAAATATCCCTAATTATGGTGACAGCATTTAGCCTTCATGTTGGACAGCGCTTGAGGCATAGGGGAGTTCAGCAAAAGAACCGCCTTCAGGGCTTCACAGTCTGTGCTACGAAGTGAAAACTCTGTGAGCAAAGGACACGATGTTCCTATAGCCTTTTAATAAAAGTAAAGATGTTCATATAATGTTTGCATCTTTTTCTTTAAAACACACATGCACGCACACACACACACACACACACAAGTGTCCCTGTCTCCTTAGAATTCAAGAACAGGGACAGAAGCCCGAAGGGGGGCTGGGTGGAAGCTCTCTCCGCAACGCTAGTCACGAACCGTGCAATGCGAAGGGTTAAGGGGTCTAAGTAGGGAAAAAAGGAGAAAGTGAGAAGCAGGCAGACACAGAGTTGTGCAGAGTGGGGCGGCTGGAGGGAGCGGCGGGGGGGGGGGGGAGAAATCTAAACAGTGCAGTTTTAATTACATTCCATTAAATCTCTCTTTCGGGGTCTGCGTTTTGCTACACATTCTAATGGTAATGCTGGGACATCTGTATAGAGGTTCCTTTCTCATCAAAGATGGCTCTATCAAAGACACTCCTGGGAAACCCTTCACCTTTGACCCCCGGGGTCACCTCCGACACAGTAGCTCTATAGTTTGCGTTACTGTAAAGCTCTGGTGTCCGTTTTCCTACTCAAACCTGACCAGCTTTTAGCAATAGCTGTTAATTTTTTTCTCTCCATGTGAATTGTGTCCTGGTTTTCGGTGTGTGTGTGTGTGTGTGTGTGCTGTTGATGTGTATATCAGATGCCTCCAGGGAAAAAGCTTTCTTTTAACAATCATCCGTCCTTTGCAGGCATACACCAAACACTCCTTTTCCTTACAGTATATTATTTATCATGCCTTTATACTCATCCCCTACTTTTCCTTGGAAAGCTTTGAGCCAGAGTTGATCCCCAGTTCTTAATCTCCCATCCCTATCTCAGAAGACTAGCAATGGAGCAAGTGAACTAGGATTGTGGATATATCACCACTGAAGTTCCATGGTGTCGTGGTTCAAAAACACACACAATTTTTGCATCTGAAATGGATTCTTGGAATACATGACCTCAAGCTAACTTAGAACAGTTTTGCCATTAAGGTGGCACATAACGAGGAGGCTGAATGCTGAGGTGGGAGTAGAATGGACTGGGCGACCCACAGTTGCAAGTGAGAGATGCCATTTTGCAATGCTCTCCCACGTAAATATTCTCTGCAAGCAGAGCAAGCTTATTTTTCTCCCCTGCCTTGCTAGTCTTCTAACAGCACTTTATCCCATTGCATTAGAAGAACTTTATCACCTAATTCCCAGTTCATTCTGCTGTGTGTGTAGACACAACCTTTAACAGCTTAAAGAAGAAAAGGTAGGCCTAAACAGCTATTTATATCAAGTATAGCTGAACAGAACAACCATATACAGAAGCAGGATACCTTTCGACTACCGGGACAAAGGACTTGGAAAGAGAGGAGGAAGAGGAGGAGGAGGAGGAGGAGACAAAGACGAATTATGCATTTCTTAACTGCCTTTCAGGCTATAGCCTTCCCAAGGTGGGAAAACAGTATAATTCAATATCAACAGATGATAAAACCTCTTTAAATTTAGACAACGTTAAAACAAGCCAGTTGGAATAAATTAAATAAAATGCAATATAGTTCAAACAAACAACAATGCAAATACCATAACGCCTTTTCAATTAAAAGCCAGAGAAACCAGATAGTTTTTAAAAGCCCTCTGAAAAGCAGTTTCAGATAGAGCCAACTGTGTATCTCTTAGGAGGGAAATCCACAGAGTAGGGGCCACCACAGAGAAGGCCCTCTGTTACTGGGCTTCCCTCGAAGCATCTAGCTGGGCCACCAGTGGAAACAAGGTACTGGGTCTGATGCATCAAGGCAGATCCTAATTTTTTAAGAAAAGTTTGGTCACTATAGGGAGAGAGGGGGAGCTGGCACACAAGAGAGATTGGCCCAGGCCAGCCATTTCAGAGTTGTGTGCCCAACCTGCATTGTGATGTGTGATGGTGACATCATCAGTATGGGTTTGAAGACAAGATAAGAGTAGGCCCCCTGAGAGAAGGAAAAGGCCCAAGTGCCCAGCTCTAGGCAAGAGAGAAGATGCCACAATCCGTAGAAAAAATCTAAGTCCCGATCAGCCAATTTTTTGGTCTTGAAGGAGGAGAGAAAGAGAGAGAGAGGCAAATAAAAACTCTTATGGGAGCACCTATCTCCTCCCCATGCACAGTCTGTCAACCTCTACCAAAAAGGCGATCGGCGTAACCATGCCTAAGCGGAATGCCCTGGCCGTAGGGATAGACCTCGGAACAACCTACTCCTGTGTGGGCGTCTGCCAACACGACAAAGTAGAGATCATTGCCAATGACCAAGGAAACCGGACGACGCCCAGCTACGTGGCTTTCACTCACACCGAACACCTGGTTGGGGACCCAGCTAAGAGCCAGGCCTCTCTCAACCCCCAGAACACAGTGTTCGATGCCAAGCGGTTGATTGGCAGGATGTACAAGGACGCCGCAGTACAGGAGGACGTCAAGCACTGGCCTTTCACTGTGGTGGACCATGAGGAGAAGCTCAAGGTCCAAGTGTCCCACAAGGGCAAGACACGGACCTTCTACCCCGAGGAGATCTCCGCCATGGTGTTGGCCAAGATGAAGCAAACGGCTGAGGCCTACCTAGGCAGTTCCATCTCCCAAGCCATCGTCACAGTGCCAGCCTACTTCAACGATGCCCAGCGCCAGGCCACCATAGATGCTGGAGCCATTGCTGGCCTCCAGATCCTGAAACTCATCAATGAGCCAACAGCTGCTGCCATTGCCTACGGCCTCGATGTGAGAAACCAGGAGGTGGCGGGCCGTCGAAACATCCTCATTTTTGATCTGGGTGGGGGCACCTTCGATGTTTCCATCCTTGCTGCCGAGGACGGCATCTTTGAAGTGAAGGCCACAGCAGGGGACACTCACTTGGGTGGGGAGGATTTTGACAAAAGGCTGGTGGGCTACCTTGCTGAAGAGTTCAAGAAGAAGCACAAGAAGGACCTCCATCTGGACAAGAAGGCCATGCAGAGGCTGAAGATCGCTGCAGAGCGGGCCAAGTGCACATTAAGCTCGTGCACCAGCGCCAGCATCTCCGTTGACTCCCTCTACCAAGGGATTGATTTCCACACGACCATCACCCGGGCGCGTTTTGAGGACCTGTGCTCTGACCTCTTCCGAGACACCTTGAAACCCCTGGAAAGGGCGCTGAAAGATGCCAAGATGAGCAAAGGTGAGATCATGGACATTGTTTTGGTCGGCGGTTCCACCCGCATTCCCAAGATTCAGAAGCTGTTAAAGAATTTCTTCAACGGGAAAGAGCTGTGTAAAGGCATCAACCCTGATGAAGCGGTGGCCTACGGGGCAGCTATCCAGGCCGCCGTCTTAACAGGCAACCGCACTCCCAAGATGCAGAACATGTTTCTTCTGGATGTGACCCCTTTGTCTTTGGGGATCAACACGCAAGGTGGAGTCATGGCGACGATCATCAAACGCAACTCACCTGTTCCCACCAAGGAAACAATGGAGTTTACCACCACTGAAGATGATCAAGACACCATCTTGTTCATGGTGTACGAAGGGGAGAGAGCATTAACCAAACATAACCACCTACTGGGCACGTTCACCTTAAAAGGCATCCCTCTGGCACCCTGTGGGGTCCCCGTCATTACAGTCACATTTTCCATCGATGAAAATAACATCTTGACTGTCTCCGCCAAGGATGTGGAAACGGGAAACACCAGCCACCTCACCATCTCAGACACTCGGGGCCGTCTAGGTAAAGAGGAGATCGAAAAGATAGTGCAGAAGGCGGAGGAGTTCAGAGTGAACGACGTCTCTCAGCAGGAGAAGATTGAAGCCATGAATTCCTTGGAGTCCTGCACCCTGGAGCTAAAGAGGGTTGCGGCGGAGCAAGTCCTAGATGTGAAGGCCAAGAGGAGGATGCTGGAAATGTGTGAGGATGCCACCTCCTGGCTGGAGGGCAACCCACTGGCGAAGAAGGAAGACTGTGAGCAGCGGCAGAAAGACCTCGAGGAAGTGTGGGATTTGATATGCACCTCCCTCACCCAAAGCGAAAGGGAAGAAGGGACATCTGGAGAAGTTCAGAACGTGGCGGTAGTTGACAAGAGTGAACCTCCTGAGGAAATGGAATAAGTCACCAAATTGCCAGAGGGCATTGTTCCACCTAAAGGGCACAATAAAAGTATGGGTGAAAAAAGAAAAGAAAAGTTGCCCGAACTCTTTGATACGTGCACATTTAGCTCTGCTTATTATTTTTATCCTACAAAAAGTGTCCAAGGCGACATAGAAATAAAAGAATAAAACGTGTCCCAAGGATCAGAATAAAAATGAAGGCGGCTTTCTTAATTAAAACATACCCCTAGATCACAAAGTTAGAAAACAGGCAGTGAAGTAAGTCCAACAACTTAAGCAGATAGCAATAAACCCTTAAAAGGCAGCAGCAGCAGCAGCAACAACATGGTGTACAGCCGGTGCCTCCCCCACAGTCCCATGATAACCACAGTGCGCAAGCACGCAGGGCAAGGGATTCAGCACCCCGAGTACTTTAGATGCCTAAAAGCAAGTTTCTAGCCCTTAGTAGGGACAGGTGAACTTAGAAATAATTACTGTACTTTGAATAGGAATACAATATTTATTTATTTATTTATTTATTTATTTATTTATTTATTTATTAAATTTCTATACCGCCCAATAGCCGGAGCTCTCTGGGCGGTTCACAAAAATTAAAAACATTCAAAGTATAAAACAACAGTATAAAACCATAATATAAAATACAATATAAAAGCTCAACCAGATAAAAACAGCAGCAATGCAAAATTACAAATTTAAAACACCAAGTTAAAATTTATTTTTGTGAACCGCCCAGAGAGCTTCAGCTATTGGGCGGTATAAAAATGTAATAAATAAATAAATAAATAAATAAATAAATAAATAAATATTTATAGACTGTTAAAGTGCTGGGAGAATAAAAAGGTCTTCACCGGGCGTCTAAAGGCATATAATGTAGGTGCCAAGCGAACCTCCTTAGGGAGCTCGTTCCACAGCCGGGGTGCCACAGCAGAGAAGGCCCTGCTCCTCCTGGTAGCCCCCTGCCTCACTTCCTTTGGCAGGGGCTCGCGGAGAAGGCCCCCTGAGGATGACCTTAGGGTCCGGGCAGGTACATATGGGAGGAGGCGTTCCTTCAGATAGCTTGGCCCCAAGCCGTTTAGGGCTTTGAATGGTAATACCAGCACTTTGAATCGGGCCCGAACCTGGACTGGCAGCCAATGAAGCTGGAAAAGGACTGGCGTAATGTGGTCTCGTCGGCCAGTCCCTGTTAGTAACCATGCTTGTTCTCACCATAGTGACCAGGTGAGCTGTATGCCTGCTGCAGTCCAGGTGATGCTACCTGTGGGTGGGAAACTGCAAGGCCCCTCCTCAACTCTCGTTTTGTTTTAATCTTCAAACTGGACTTGGACTGTGGAGCCCTTCAAAAAGAGGACACCTTCAAAGAGAGGACTGTCTTTTGTGGAATAAGACACGTGGCCACCCTCAAAGAGACGGAGGAGGGATGGGCAGACAGGAAAGGATGGAGGCAGCAGAGCCTTTCTTCATGCAGGTGCACAGCCGGCATCTTCTGCATACTGGGATGCGTCAATGTGATCCACAGTTCTCCCCAGGAGCAGGCACATAGGCGATGGCCAAGGGTCGGAAATGGAGAGGTAGGAGCTGGGCTAGTCAACCAATTAGCCAAATTCCATAATGTCAGCAGGGAAGGGGCTAGGCAAACTGCCTCGATTTGGAGGGGAGATTCTGAGTCTCTGGGCCCCACAACCGAGAAGGCCGTGTCCCGTGTACTCGCCAACCATATCTCAGATGGCGGTGGGACGCAATGCAGAGTCTTTCCTGAAGATCTCAATAGGTGGGCAGGCAAAGTATGGGGAGCAGGTTTGCTGAGAGCTTGTCCCTGGGGCCTATTATGACCTATGCCATGATGGAGCACCACCTGCCCTCTTGGGGAGACATATCAAGGGGAGAGGCAGAGAAACGAGCTGAGGAGGTCTGTCCTCCCCATCACCCAGAGCCGCCAATTTTCCATCTCTGGCAGGAGGGCCGGGGCCTGGGGAAAACACAGACTCATGGGAGCAGACATCAGTCATGAGGAAGCTCAGGACACCATGATTAACAGCTCCCCGCCCCTGTCTGCTCCCCTGTTTAAATCGGCAGCGTCCAGAGCTCGCCCCAAGGGTCCAGCAGTGGGGATTGACTTGGGCACCACATACTCCTGTGTGGCTGTCTGCCAGAAGGGAATGGTGGAGACCATCGCCAACAGCCACAGCAACCGGACCACCCCCAGTTGCGTGGCCTTCACCGACAGGGAGCGGCTGGTGGGAGAACCAGCCGACGTACAAGCAGGCCTCAATCCGGAGAACACGGTCTTCTGCACAAAGCGACTTATTGGCCGCAGCTATGGGGACCCTCTGGTACAGTCTGACCTGAAGCGCTATCCTTTCCAAGTGGTCGAGGGTGGCAACGGGAAGGTCAAAATTCAAGTGTCGTACCGAGGGTTGGAAAAAGTTTTCCATCCTGAGGAGATCTCTGCCATGGTGCTCTCCAACCTGAAGCAGATGGCTGAGGCCTACTTGGGCCGCCCAGTCACTCAAGCTGTCATCACGGTCCCGGCCTATTTCAACGATGCCCAGCGTCAGGCCACCATCGATGCCGCGGCCATTGCGGGGCTCAGCGTCCTGGCGCTGATCAATGAACCCACTTCAGCCGCCATCGCTTACGGCTTGAACGACAGCGACAGATGGAAAGTGAAGAGAAACCTCCTTGTCTTTGACCTGGGCGGGGGAACCTTTGACGTTTCTATCCTCACGGTCCAGGACGGCATCTTTGAAGTGGTTGCTACTACCGGAGACACTCACTTGGGCGGGGAGGATTTTGACCAAAGGTTGGCTGACCATCTCACCCAGGAGTTCAAGAAGAAGCACAACGAGGATCTCACGCAGAGCACAAAGGCGATGCAGAGGCTGAAGGCCGCCTGTGAAAAGGCCAAACGGACTCTGAGCTCAAACGTCACGGCCATCGTCTCCATTGACGCCCTCTACAAGGGAGTTGATTTCCACACGGTGGTCACCAGGGCCACCTTCGAAGACCTGTGCTCTGACCTCTTCCACGCTGCCCTGCTTCATGTGGAGAGGGGGCTGGAGGATGCGGGCGTTAAAAAGTCCCAGGTCCACGACATTGTGCTTGTGGGGGGCTCCACCCGCATCCCCATGATGCAGAAACTTCTGTCGCAATTCTTTGATGGACAAGAGTTGTGTAAGACCGTCAACCCAGACGAAGCGGTGGCTTATGGGGCAGCCATTCATGCCGCCATCTTGACCGGCCACAGGTACCAAAATCTCCAGAACCTTCTCCTCTTGGACATAACCCCCGTTTCCTTAGGACTGGAGACGGTGGGAGGCGTGATGGACGTTGTGGTGAAACGCAACTCTCCCATCCCGACGAAAGAGACCAGAAACTTCTCCACCACTGAGGACAACCAAAGCAGCCTTTTCTTGCAAGTCTACGAAGGGGAGCGAACGTTGACCAAACACAACCGGCTCCTGGGAACGGTCACCCTGAGCGGCCTGCAGCCTGCGCCACGTTGCGTGCCCATTATTTTGGTCACCTTCCACATTGACCACAATAGCATCCTCACTGTCTCTGCCATGGAGAGGATCTCTGGGAACAACAAGCAGCTCACCATCACAGACACCCGTGGCTGCTTGGACAGAGAAGAGATAGAGCGCATCGTGCACGAGGAGGAAGAGCACAGAGCGCAAGAGAAGGCGGAAGAGGAGAAGAGGGAAGCCTTGAATTCCTTGGAGTCCAGCACGCTTCAGCTGAAGAGGGTGGCCGTGGAAGAGAAGTCCCTGGACGACCGAGCCAAGAGGAGGGTGCTGGAGATGTGCGAAGAGACCGCCGCATGGCTGGAAGGCAACCGGCGAGCCCCGAAGAAGGAGTACGAGGCACGGAAGAGGGAACTGGAGGACGTCTGCTACTCCATCATCACACATTTTACTACGGATGGAGAGAAACCTTGAGAAGTGGAGGGGTGGGGGGAATTATTCCTAGCTCTGAACTTCTGAATAGGCTGTGAAGCACATTAAAAAAGAGTAAGAGTGAATGGAATCATTCTGCTTTTTCCAGGTAGCGGCAGCTGGGTGGCAGAGGGGCTCATGAATGCACACAATACAGAATCCCAGTGGGTGCTGCAACTAAATGTTGCAGCATATTCTTCTCACTCCCAAAAGGACTGCTCTTGTTCAGTTTGCCAGCAAGCCTTCCCAGCCTGGTGCCTTGCAGATGTGCTGGCCTATAACTCCCAATGTCCATGTTGTCTGGGGATGATGGGAACTGTAGCCTAACATACCTGTCTTCTATCAAAATGGTGGAGGCTGGTTTAGAGTATGATGGAGGAGAGCCTGGCTCTGGGGTTTCTAGCATGGTGCCCCTGGGCCCCAATGTTCCCTGGCTCTCCTGGGTTTTATTTTATTTCATTTCTTCTTCTTTTTAATTAAAATGTTGTTTTTTTAACTGGGAGGCTGGTGTGGGCCCCCAAATCAGCATCAAGAGCGCAGGAGGTGATGGGGGCATCAGGGCAGCGGAATAAATTCCATTTTATTTCTGTCGTGAAGATGATGCTATGTGAATTTAAAATGCTGCACGTTCAGAGGTTGGTGTGTGTGTGTGTTTAAATCAGGGCTGGCAAACAGCTTTGTGCTTCTTGTTCTAACGTACCATGAATGTAGAAGCAGTTGTAAAGCATGGAACAGGAGTTGGGTGGAGGGGGGGGGAAGAAATGTGAAGCTATGTGTTTCACAACTGAAGTAGAATCATAGAATTGTAGAGTTGGAAGGGGCCAATAAGGCCATCAAGTCCAAACCCCTGCTCCATGCAGGAATACACCTTAAAGCATGCCTCTAGGATGGGAGAGCCCACAACCTCCCTGGGTCACTAGTTCCATTGTCGTACTGCTCTAACAGTCAGGAAGTTTTTCCTGATGTCCAGCTGGAATCTGGCTTCCTTTAACTTGAGCCCGTTATTCCGTGTCCTGCACTCTGGGAGGATCGAGAAGAGATCCTGGCCCTCCTCTGTGTAAGTAAGACCCAATGCCATTATGCCCAGAGTCAGAAATTTCTCCACGTGTAGGGCAAAGTGCTGCTCTCCAGTGCCACCTTTATTTGTGTTGGAAAGGGTGGCTTTGTGTTCTGGAGCTCAGAGCCCCACCTCTGCGCAGGGTCTTGAGCAAGTTACTTTTCTTTTAGTCTCACACCCATTTGCCTTCTGGAAAATGAGTGTTTTCCAACCAGCCATGCCCACCATGGCAGCCATTTTGGCAGCCATTTTGTGAGAGCACCCATGAATTCCAAATGTACCTACAAACCGAACCCTGCCGACTGCTGATCTGAACACGAACTGGCTCAGTATTGATGGGGGAAAGAGTTCTCAAAAGTCTCCATCCCACACAATCACCGCATTGCCCTAACGATAATTAACAAATTGATAGTAACGGGCTAATTGCTTGGAAAGTGAATCACCTTGGGGTGACGCTCTTGCTAGCATGGGATTGGTATCAGGTTGTTTTAATTCTTTTCTTCAAGGCTGCTCTGAAACGCAGTTGGCCTTCCTCTAATAATAGTTAATAATAATTTAATTAATTGTAATTAATCATAATCTTCAAGAATGAGGTGTTCTATGGTGATTGAATTAGGCAGGACAAATCCCTGCCCCTCAGGCTTACAGTCTAATCTAGCTAGCTACATGGGGGATCTTACGTGTCTTCTAGGGCAAGCCCTCCGTCCATGCGGGACAACGGGGTGTCCCGACACAGCTGAGATGGACATTTGCCCCAGTGCCGGCTCACAGGGGTCCCATGGCAGAAAGCTCAGCAGTCCCTGGATTTGAACAATCTCGCCCTGGAGGCAGAGCTTTTGGGAAACATCTGGGTTTAAAAGGAGGGCCAGCGGCAGGCTCTCTTCTCGCTCGATGGCCGTTGTAAACACACCAACGTCCTCTCTTGCAAGGCCAACCCGAAGCATTTGGTGGGCTGGCCCCAATCTCTGGCACAGGGTGGTTACAAGGGAAGGACGTAGTGGCTGGACTCAGAGGCATCTCTGGCACAGTTTCCTATCAGCCGCAAATTATCATGCGTGCCGTTTCTCTCGGCGGTAATAGGCTTTAATCACTGTGAAGTCATTTGATTTCCCTGTACTGCGATTTGGCTTTAATTAATGGCCACTTACGGGAAGGGAAAGGGAGGGGGGCTTTAGGGAGGGGTTTTTTTTCTTCCTGGGGAAGGGAGGACCCCCCTCCTTTCTTTCCTTTCTTCTTCTTCTACTATTTCTTTTTTCTTTTTGCCTTCAAGAAGATGAATAACATTTGGAGAGCTCAGATACAGGCTGCCAGAAATATGGCTGGTTGGAATTTCTCCAAGGGACTGAGTGTAGCATGTCCTAACAACAGATTGGCACCATCGGAGAAAGGGAGGGAGCGCAGGATTCATGGGATATTGGAGGGGGGGCGTCGCCAAAGGGGCACATTGCGCAAGCGCAAGAAAAGCACGCAGAATGTGGCCTTGGGTTCACAATTTAGCCTCCTGCTACGGACGTCACCTATGCTGATTTTCTAACGCAGTTTTCTCGTCCTTGTGGCTGTTTTCTTTTAATAACAATTCAGCCATCACTGCTGTGTTCCTTTATTTAAAAAGCAAGTTTCTAGCCCTCGTGGACATGTTATTTTTTTAAAAAACACACACACACACACTTGCCATTAGCCCTGATGTCTGGGTTCCTTTTTTAGAAAGCACATTCCTAGTCCTCATGATTGTTTGTATATTTCTCAAGTCAGTTTCTAGCTCATATGGATACATTCATTTCTGTTAAATAGGTTTCTAGCCCTCATGGCAGCATATATATTAAAAACCCATACACACACGTGACTATGTGCTTGCCTTTTTTGGTACATTTCTAGTCCTCATGGCTATGTTATCTTCTTCTTCTTCTTCTTCTTCTTCTTCTTCTTCTTCTTCTTCTTCTTCTTCTTCTTCCTCTTCCTCTTCCTCTTCTTCCTCTTCCTCTTCCTCTTCCTCTTCCTCTTCCTCTTCCTCTTCCTCTTCTTCTTCCTCTTCCTCTTCCTCTTCCTCTTCTTCTTCTTCTTCCTCTTCCTCTTCTTCTTCTTCTTCTTCTTCTTCTTCTTGCTGGGAGAATTCTTGTGTGTGTAGACTTTGTGGCCGGGCTGAGTTCAGCTTTGATTAGACATCTCATCCTTGCTTCTATATAGATTTTTTTTTTTTTGTATTTTTCTTTTGCTAGTCTTTATTATGATTGCCTAATCTTAGTGGATTGTTTAATCTTACTGTATATTTATCAATTTAGCCTATTTGTATGACTATTTAAATTTTGTTATGATTTGTAATTGTACATCAGTACAATAGTGGCTGGGGAACATGGGTGGGAGGGTGCCACTTGCATTATTATTATTATTATTATTATTATTATTATTATTTATATAGCACCATCAATGTACATGGTGCTGTACAGAGTAGAACAGTAAATAGCAAGACCCTGCCGCATAGGCTTACATTCTAATAAAATCATAATGAAACAATAAGGAGGGGAAGAGAATGCAAACAGGTACAGGGTAGGGTAAACAGGCACTGGGTAGGGTAAAACTAACTAGCTTTGATGTCCCGTTTGTGGGTTTCCCGTGGGCATCTGGTTAGCCCCTGTGTGAACAGAATGCTAGATGGACCCTTCATCTGATCCAGCAGAGCTCTGCTTAAAGTGTTGCTGTATTTTATTATGTAAAATGTTTTCTGATGTTGCTACAAGCCGTTTCAGCATGGTTACACCTTGGGAAAACGGCATACAAATAAACAGATGATGACAATGGTGATTGCATGGGTCTGGGGTCCGTGGCAGAAGGAACTGGGCCAATAATAGCACCAGAAAACCAGCCACAAACACCTGTCTGTCCATCCACAGGTTTAAAGACCTGCTGTTGGAAATGTTCAAGATGCAATGACAAGAGCAATCTAATGTGCCTTTCGGTGGTACCGGTCAGTGCTCTCCATAACAGTAGCAGTGTTATTGAGAGGGCTCAAGCAGCCTATCCAACCCTTGTTTTAAAGTTTTCTTATGTTCTTAATGGTTTTAATTTTTGTGAACCACCCAGAGAGCTTCGGCTATTGGGCGGTATAAAAATGTAATAAATAAATAAATAAGGGATTTGCGTCTTTAAGTGCACACCTAGAACATAAGTCCAAGTCACAGCGTTGCTTGCTGTTGAGGACTAAACACACGTGGATTGAAAGACGGGGCAGTGTGTGTGTGTGTGTGTGTGTGTGTGTGTGTATGCGCCCCTTCGGTTAATGTGCTCTGCTCGGACCCTGTCACGGTCTTCTCCTCCAGATGGGTGGGCCTCTCTGAACAGGATGTTTATAGAGGCCAAAGGGAAGTGGGACGCTTTGGAGTTACTGGAGCATGCTGTTGAGTCAACAAGGGGTTAAGGTTTATTAAATTCCTCCAGAGGATTGTCGCTGGGGAGGAGAGAGGCACAGGGGTGATGGGATGTGGGAAGAGCTGAAGCATTCCTCCTTGGGACTACATAGAGATATTATTATTATTATTATTATTATTATTATTATTATTATTATTATTCATTCATTCATTCACAGATTTGCTTTTACTAAGAAAAGGGGTTAATTCTTACCTTTTCTGCTGGCAAGCTGAGTAAGAAATATAGGGAAAGGAGGAAGATTGGTTGGTTGACCCTTGATCTTTCAGGCATGTACTGCATAAGTCTTCGTAGCGATGAAACGAGCATCATGTGCAGAGAGCGCAGAGCGCCTCTTCCCTGGCTCTCTGTTTCCTAGGCATCGCTTGTGTGCTCTAAACCCAGCCCAGATAAAGCTGGAGCTTCTCACAAACCAAAGATGAGCAGACTGCTGAAAACACGGGCACCCTCACCCAGGGATGCCCCTAGGACTGGCCAAACTCCATGCCACTTCAGCACAGCAGAGGCCCAAATGAGCAACAGAAAGCAGCGGGTGCAAAAGCAGACCCCATTTTATTTTAATAGTCATGATGGTGCTATGGTTGAAATGGTTTTAAAATGCAGAACTGCACGTCCTCGACATACTATTTAAAATCAGGTTTTGCAAACAATGTGGTTGTTCTAATGTTGCGGTCTCTAACGTAATACCTGTGGCCACTCATGTGCTCACGGACACTGCTCTTGGTGGCTACCAGACTCCCTGCCACTCCCGATTTTTATACTATTCCTGAATTTTTGGACTCTCCTTGGGGGGGAGGGGGGTTCAACTGTGGGGCACCTGCATTTTAAATTCACCACTATACCACTGGACTGCAACAAACAGCTCCTGGACACAATCTTACGCATTGATCTTTTGCAAAGACGACCCTTCTGCACTGTTGCTGCAATTGAACTACTATGAAGATTGGATTGTGTGTGGGGAGGGGCTCACTAAACAACTGGGCATGTTTAGCCTGGAGAAGAGAAGACTGAGGGGAGACATGAGAGCACTCTTCAAATACTTACAAGGTTGTCACACAGAGGAGGGCCAGGATCTCTTCTCGATCCTCTCAGAGTGCAGGACATGGAATAACGGGCTCAAGTGACAGGAAGCCAGATTCCGGCTGGACATCAGGAAAAACGTCCTGACTGTTAGAGCAGTGCGACAATGGAACCAGTGACCTAGGGAGGTTATGGGCTCTCCCACACTAGAAGCCTTCAAGAGGCAGCTGGACAACCCTCTGTCAGGGATGCTTTAGGGTGGATTCCTGCATTGAGCAGGGGGTTGGACTCGATGGCCTTGTAGGCCCCTTCCAACTCTGCTATTCTATGATTCTATGATCATGCTCACAACTCCAATAAAGTGCCGAACACAAAAGACTCACAAAACTGCATCCAAACAGCACGGTGGCTATCAAAAAGCAAGCAGAGAAGGAATCTGGTGCATCTCCTTCAGGGAGGGCTTTCTGCAAGCGAGGTGCCACCACGAAGAAGGCATTGTGTGCTTCTGAAATGCCAGAAAAGCTGAGACAGGAAGAGGATGCTCCAGCCTGCAGCCAGGGGCTTTGGAGATAGAATGGAGGTCGGGGCCCTCCTTGATCACCTTGAAAGAACAGGAAAAAATATTCAACAGTGCAGATTTTCGAAAATGTTGTCAAGATGATGGCTGAGTGAGGTTGGACTCCCCCTGCCTTTGAGCGCAAGAGCTTTGGACCGTGGTGATCGCACAATAGGGGAACATAATGAAATCTGCAATACTTATTTATTACATTTCTATACCAATAGCTGAAATTGGTGCTTCTACATATCTTGGAACTGAGATGTGCGCTCCCTCAAGACCTGGCTTTGCAGTTTACGTTTTGACAGACAAGCAAATGGAAATGGAAAGCAAGGGGGAGTCAGGGGAGGAAGCCGCAAGGAAAGGCCGGGGTGGGGGGAGAGGCCCCCCCAAACTTCCATTGGCATTCCCTTCCCTCTAGGATCGCAGAACGTCCAAGTTGGAAGACCTTGTCCCTAGTATTAGGAACTTCTGTGACCATGGAAGTCTGTAATGCCTACGGAGTGGCCAAAGTTCAATATGGCAGACCCCCATCTTCACATGCAGAAGGTCCCACTTTCGATCCGTGGCAGCATCTCCAGGAAGGAGTGGGAAAATCCTTCCTGGAAACCGTTTGCTGCTAGTCTGTCAGTGTCAACAGGACTGGGCCAGGTGGATGCAAGGTTTGACTCAGTATAAGGCAGCTTCTGATGTCTCCAAGTCCCAAATATGGTTGCCGTCTTCATTCGCGGGAGGAGCCCCCTCCCCAGGTAACTTTCAAACAGCAAAAATCTGACAAGTGTGGCTTTGTCCTCTGGAATGCTCAAGGTTCAACAGCTGGAGCTTTCTACTGGGAGCAGAAAAGCTGGCAGCAAAAAGGAAGGCAGGCTCCAAGTGGGCGGAAGAAGGTGTATTGAGGCCCGGCACATCCTGGAAGAGAGATCCTTGCTCAGTGGCACTCTTGAACCACAGCCTAGGTTGAAACCATGGTGTCGGAGCATGGATGTTGGGGAGCCTGACTGGGCACGCACGTCACGGGATGGCGCACGCTCTTTCCCCCATGATAGATGATGTCAGTTAAGGGAAATAAAACTTCCATGCCCTAAAGCAAACAGTAAACATTCACAGACTGTCTCTGTGTATGCTGCAGTTCTGTAGGAACACAGACGAAGAGCATCATGTACTATTGTATCCCCCCCTTTTTAAAGTACATTTCTCGCACTTACCAATTTCCTCAGCTTTTCTGGGCACAGAATTAAAATGGCCTGGGCTCAGAACCTTACAAATTTGTTTTAGCCTTGTGCGCTGGGGATATTGGTAGTCGTTGGACATTTCTGAAAGGCACTAGGGGAGGGGAGGCCGGAGCAGGACCCCTGAGCTCCATGGGCCCTGTTGTGGGATGTGATTTCCACCCTGGATGTAAAGAACTCTGTGCCCCCCGAGCTGGACCTGTGAACAGCCGCTGCCGTGCAAGATGGCAAGGCACTTTTGAAACAGAAGGGGATTTTGAAAAACAGCTTGCCATGTTGGATGGGGAGGAGGGGTGTGTGTCTCCTGTTGAAAGTGAAAGGAAGCAAAAATAGGAGCGACAGGATCCGGGACAAGATGGCCGTTTCTTGTGCGCTATTATAAGGGGCCAGGAATAGCACCTCCATGTTCAGGGGCTGTCCAAACCACCCCACGGGCTTGTGAACTTCCCAGCTAGAGCAGGAAGTAAAGTGTTGGATGAAGTCTGTCCCAGAAGCTTTCTTCTGAGTTATTTGTTTATTCATAAAAACTATTTGTACGCTGGCTTTTTCTTGTTAAAAATAAAAAAAATAAACGCAATAGATAGATAGATAGATAGATAGATAGATAGATAGATAGATAGAAAACCAAAGGTCTGTTTTCCAAGATAGGCTGCATGGAGCAGAAATCCCATTCCCATATGGCTGAGGGTCTGCTGGGTACTCTTATAAATTGTCACCCACATTAGAAGTTGCAGACCGAGAGAGAGAGAGAGAGAGAGAGAGAGAGAGAGAGAGAGAGAGAGATTGCGCAAGGAAGGGAGAGAGAGAGAGAGAGAGAGAGAGAGAATGGAAGAACCCGGCACATAGACTACAAATTAGCAAGCGATTTTTTGTTAGTGGCTGTGACATCGGGAGGCAGCTCTTTAAAGATGCCGTTCTGTCTGACTTAATTGTATAGTAGGTATTTCCATTCAGGCAAGAAGAACGCCTCCATGGAGATATGAAGACGCTGGGTGTGTGTGTGTGTGTGTGTGTGTGTGTGTGTGTGTGTCTGTGTGTTTTAAAGGAAAGAAACTTAACTGACAGGGAGCATAATAAGGGTTCGACGGCAAGTAGTTGCAGGAAAGAGCGTCAGGGCCTCCAGAAACTTCAGAGAGAATGACACAAATGGGATGCATTTATTATTATTATTATTATTATTATTATTATTATTATTATTATTATTATTATTATTTGCTGCTGCTGGTGGTGGTGGTGGTGGTGGTGGTGCTGGGATTAACAATCAGATAGAGCTATTGCACTCACCTCCTGCTTGTGGGTTTCCCAGAGAAATCTGGTTGGCCACTGTGAGATATTGGATGTTGGACGAGGGAAGATGTTGGCCTCTACTCTATACGCCAGCTGCGCCCCTTCTTAGAGTCAGAAGACCTAAAGACAGTAGTGCACGCGCTGGTAACCTCAAGGCTTGACTTCTGCAATGCGCTCTACATAGGGCTACCATTGTACCTAGTTCGGAAACTTCAACTAGTTCAAAATATGGCAGCCAGGTTGGTCACCAGTACACCTAGGGGTGACCACATTACACCAACATTAAAATCACTCCACTGGCTGCCAATTAGTTTCCGGGCAAAGTACAAAGTGTTGGTCATTACCTTTAAAGCCCTAAATGGTTTGGGTCCAGGTTACTTGCGGGATCGCCTTCTCCCATATAGTCCGCCCCGCACACTCAGGTCCTCTGGGGTGAACTTACTTCAGTCAGCTAAAACTAGGCTGACATCAGTTTCCCAGAGGACCTTTTCTTCTGTCGCCCCCAGATTGTGGAATGGCCTGCCGGAGGAGATTCGTAAAATTAACTCTATGTGTGATTTTAAGGCAGCTTTAAAGACTAGCCTTTTCCGGCAGGCCTATCCAGATCAATGTTAAATCATGAATTTTTAAGATGTATTGATTCCTGTTCTAATGTTGTTCCCCGCCTCGATCTAAAAGGAGAGGCGGGTAAGAAATACATTTATTATTATTATTATTATTATTATTCTGAGCCAGCAGGGCTCTTCTTACGTTCTTATGAGGCCCATTCTTCACTTTCCCGGCATAAGACTTATATTTTCCGCTCTTTCCCTCCCTTACGAAGCATCTTCCTGTCTTCCTCCTTCTCCCTCTGTGTCCTTCTCTTGCTTTTGCACCCAAACACATGCAATCTCCTTCTTCTCTGGCAAACCACTGCAAAAAAATGGCAGCCACGTGCCTGTGGTCACCCATTTCAGGCTGGGCTGGGCTGGGCTGGGCTGGATTCCTAGGGCCCAAGGGCCCATTCAGAGCAGCCTTCCTCCAACTTTATTTCAGATGAGTTGTTGGTATTGGTCATGTTGGCTGGGGACCGTGGGAGTTGCAGGCATTTGGAGGGCACCAGGCTAGGGAAATCTGACTTAGAACAGGGGTGGGGAAATTCACACCCGGCCCTCTGAGGTTTCCCCATACAGTCTCACACCCTTTCCCCAACAACTTATCATTTGGTGGTGTCTCAGCTTTTCATAGAATCATAGAACAGTAGAGTTGGAAGGGGCCTACAAGGCCATCGAGTCCAATCCCCCCGCTCAGTGCAGGAATCCACCCTAAAGCATCCCCGACAGATGTTGTTCAGCAACAATAGGCTGGTGTTTTAGGCCACCCCCCCCTGTGGCCTTCAGCCCCACCCCTTAGTGGCAAGCAGTCCCCAAGAACTTCTCCCAAATTGAACTCAACCCTCAGGGTGAAAAAAGCACACATACCCTGGCTTAGAGGGTGTGGCTGAGCGATGCCTCTGAGCGTCTATAGAATTCCTCCCCCTTACCTGTTTTAACTGCCCTGGGAACCAACTGGTTGAAGATAGACCAATACATGAAATAAATAAACAAACCACACCTTGTGCGCCACAATTTGGGTGAGCTTTCCAACAGACCTGAGTGCTGGCCGCAGCTATCTTCTTAAGAATCAGTTGGTTCTCCTTGCTTGGCTTTTTTCCTTTCCTTTCATGAATTTTCAACCGGAGGGTTGGCCATCAATTCTACTGGAGCCGTTTTGGCACGGGCTCTGAAACGTTGCTCCCGCCACCCTTGTCTGACGGCGTGAGTAAAGCCGATCGCCGTCAAAGGCCCGGCGGCTTGCGCATCCATCACGACTAATGGCGTGTCCCTACCCTTTTCATCTTCCCA
The DNA here is from genome assembly GCF_023053635.1 of Elgaria multicarinata webbii. NCBI lineage: Eukaryota > Metazoa > Chordata > Lepidosauria > Squamata > Anguidae > Elgaria > Elgaria multicarinata. The sequence continues at coordinate 16,029,490 of NC_086191.1, read as the reverse complement.
TCCGAGTGGGGACTGTGTGTCGGAAAATAAAAAGCCATATTGCTGGCCATTATTCAAAGGGAAGGAGAAGGTTATATGGCTGAGAGGAAGGCAGTGTGTTTAGACAACTTTGGAAGTCAGATCAAAGTCTTAGGAGATGTGCTTGGTCCCAGCCAGGCGGCCTTCAGCATTCCCCCAGCCCAGAAAACAGTTCTCCCTGGAAACAGACCCACCCCACCCCAAGAGAAAAGCATTATTTGATGGTACCTTGGGCCCATTTGCTCTTGGTAGTGGCTATTAGGGCATGCACACCCTCCAACATCCCATTGATGGCATGCTTGTGTGGTCGTGCCCTAATAAACAGAGAAGGAGCCCAGCATAATATCCTCGGGAGGAAGTTCCATAGATATAGGGCCACCACTGAGAAGGCCCAGTGACCAAAATTTGTAATTTTGCATTGCTGCTGTTTTTATCTAGTTGAGCTTTTATATTGTATTTTATATTGTGGTTTTATACTGTTGTTTTATACTTTGAATGGTTTTAATTTTTGTGAACTGCCCAGAATAAATAAATAAATAAATAAATAAATAAATAAAATACTACTGGGCCTGTGAGCCTCTGTGGCTGATTTTAATGCCTGGGCAGGTTCATACAGGTGAAGGTGGTTCTTCTTGGACTCTGATACCAAATCATATGGGGTCAAGCCAAGGACTTTGAATTGTGCCCTGAAGCAACAAGCTAACCGGGAAACTAATATAAAATTGGTGCAATGTGCTCCTTCTGTGCCAAATGAAGATTCTGAATCGTTTTCAAAGGCAGCCTCAAGTACAAAGGAGCCCTACAACATGTCAGCAAGAATTCAAAATGTGATTTGCAGCTGCAGGGTGTGAAACAGGAGGCATTCTTCCACCGCCACCACCCAGCACAAATGGCAGAAACTATGGACAAGTGATCTACTAGGGACAGAGACCAGGAAATGGGATTCCCTGGTAAAGAGAGACCCTTGGAATGTGCAGCGAGATCTGGTAATCTGTAGCAAGTCTGGGGCCTGCACTTCAAACCCACTTTGAAGCTGCCAGGACTGATGGCCTACCCTTGAGCCCACTTTCATTTCTGGGTTGGCTCAGCACGCCAAGGGACACCACCAGTCAAGGACCACCCTCACGTCTCCAAAAGGGATGCATGAAAATTTCATTTCCAGTCATTTAAGAACCCGAATGCAAACACCAGCCCATTTTGCAGGCAAAGCTCACACATTCCTAAGCTATTGATGCTCTTTTGCAGAAAGGAAGAAGAAAAAAAGTGCATTTTCATACTCTCGTCAATGAAGGGAAGTACGTGTTCCGGTGCACACTTTTTAAAAAGGTGCCCCCAAATGTGTACATTTTTTTGGATGGTGGTTGTGGGGACCTTACAAGCAGGAATGGGAATGAGGAATGCTGAGCTTCAAGGTGGAACTGGGAGGACGCCATGTGCTTGATCCTTGCTGATTCTCCCAACTGTAGCCTTAACAACAAAGCATACACACCGAGTCTCCGCTGCCCACTTTCCCGACCACCTTACTATCTTTTAACAGGATGCATGAGGACGTAGCGTTGCAGTATAATTTATAAACTCCATTATGGAGTCTCTTGCCTGCTAATGAAGAAGCACTTCTACCAAGTTCAGATGCCTCAAGTCCATTTTGCAGGACCTGGGGGCTTCCTGGCCTCGAACCAAAGGCGGCCCCTTTTATCTGCCTTGGCAGGGCTCCCATGGGCTGGCACGATCAAAGCCACAGGCACCCAGACCTACTTGGCGATAAGGAGGAAAATGCCCTCTTCCGCAACAATGGATGCCAGAGTTGGAATGGATTGGATGGCGCAAATGCTCCCGAGCCCTATGGAGAGCAAACCAAGTGAAAGCATAACGCAAACCACGCCAGAAAGAGGACTGGGTGAACACTGGAAGGACTGGGAGGCAGCGGAAGGAAGGAGCGCTGAGAAGTGGCATCAAATCTGCACCTCTAGAGGCAAATGAATCCTCCGAATTCCCTTCTGTCAATATTACCTTTCTCCTGCTATTCTTTGGATCCCCAACTATTTTGTGAATATTTGGTATCGGAGGATATCTGAGTGGAACGCTAACATGCAATGATGCTTCACGTTTGGCTGTGTGCTTTTATGCCCAGTTTGCAACCATTATGGCTGGTCTTACCGTCTTTATTGCTTTTAATACTGCATCAATGCTTATTATGCCTTTTTTTGTTTTATGCCTCCTTGGGAGGGTTCCTGCCCTGAAAGGTGGCCAAGAAATTTGACAGCTTTAAAAAATTTCACAAAGGATGCCTGCAAAGCCCATAAAGGTTCATTAAAATAGGGCTTAAAGCTTTGGGATTTTTAAATTCAAGACACAGCTAGTTAAAATGGGAATTTTGGTACATTTCGTACGTTTGCGAATATTCGGCCCGGTGCTCTCTTTGTTAGTTTGCGCCTTCTTTTCATGTTTCAGTGGATCCATTGAGAACATCTTGGCCCAGATTCTGAATGCATCCTTGATAAGGATGTACAAGAATTTTGTTTTGATTCAATTTTGGCCGGAACATGCCCTTTTCGCACCCGCGAATACAAACACTATCTCATTTTTCAGGCAAAAGCGCACATATTGCCCACCTTTCAATTGCATTCACAAAATATGTTTGTTTAATGCACTTTTTTGGGGTGGGGGGGGAATACACATTGTCATACTTCAGTCAATGGGGAAAATTACTTTTAAAAAATGTGTATCCAAATGCATACTTTCCCCATTCCATCAAAAACCAAAACGCAAACCAAAAACCATTTGCAATTTGTGGAAAGGAATGCGGTGGACTAAACTTCCGGATGGAACCCAGATGAGCTGAGCAAGCTATAGAATCACTAGTTCTCCAATCCTTCATCTGTGAATTGGCCCCTGCACAAAGGATTGTCTTTCGCATGTTATATATGTGTATTCGATTTATCTTTTCCGTGTTATATTTTTGCATTAGATTTGAGTTCCACTATCTGGGCAGAAATCCTAGGGTGGGGGTGGGGGGGCTGGCATTTAAAAATAGGTTCTGGGGCTGTCTTTGTTATCGACCCCAACAAAACCAAGTTTCGCCAATGCCCAGCGCCCAAGTTTGCTTCATCTCTTCACACAAAGGAACGAAGCCGGGGCGTGTTGTGTCTGCTCATGCCTTATGGGTAGGTTGCATCGGGGTCAGCCGACGCCCGGCGAACGGTCCCTGTAGCCCGACGTCGGTGTTGCTAAGCAACCCGAATGGAAGCGCTTTCCTCTGCCCACCCAGAACAATCCTCCTGTCCACCCACTCATTTGGCGGGACTCATTTTGGGGCGTCCCTGAGCCAGCCACGTCTCTGTTGACAAGCCTGTTGTTTAACATGAACCCAATTAAAAATGGGGTTACATGGGCCGTGACCTCCCATCCTGGGGCCCATTCGCTCCATGGTGAGCACCGACGCCCTCCTTTTCTCCCATCCCGCTTTCTCTGACCGCCTCTGCTAGAGGCGGGTCTCACCTCTCCGCTGCGTGATAAATTTGAGCCTCATATATAAGCCAGTTTGGAGATTTCTTTTTTTAAAAAACGGGTCCTTTTGAATGCCAGGATTGCAAATTAGCTCTCAGAGAAGAGGGTCACCTCGGATGACCCAGTGTCAGGGAAAGATTCATTCTCAGAACGAGCCGGCAAAAGGTTCCTCCTATCTCCACTCTTTCTCCTAGGGGTTTCTAACAGGGTTAGTTTTTATACAACAGGGAAGTTGGAAGCAGTGGTTTAACTGTTTCAGTGATTGTATTTATTATTGTTGCTGTTTAGGTGCCTTGGGCTTGATTCATGGCAATGTATGATGACTATTATTATTATTATTATTATTATTATTATTATTATTATTATTATTCCGCCCAATAGCTGAAGCTCTCTGCCTATTCTATCTCATCCCACACGGATGGTTTGGACTGATGGCAGTTGGAGGTCACCAGGCTGGGCAAAGTCAAGAGCGGCACTTTGAAATGAGCCGAGAAACACGTGGGGCATCCAATCAAGATGACGGCATGATCCAGGGGTGACAACCTTCAGGCTCAGGGGGCCAAATTCAAGCCTCCAGCGGTCCCCAGAAGGCTCCACCCCCCCTCACCCAACCACCAACCATTTGGTGGCTTCCCAGATTTTGCAAAGGTCCACCCCCTCCCTTCCAAAAGGCGGAACTGCGTCTCCTGAGACTCAGCTACTGGCCCTACTGGCACAGTTTAAGCCCAAATAAGCTGGTCTTAGGGGGGGTATTCTGGCCCCACCCCCATTTATTTATTTATTTTAAATATATATATACTGCCCCATAGCCACCAAACTTTCTCCAACTTGGAATTCGGCCCTCAGGCTGAAAACAGCTTCTGCAACCATGGCGTAAACCTGCAGAGTTATGTAATCTGATCTACGGGATCTACTTAAGTTTCAGGAAGCCCTGATTTGAACCAGCCAAAGTGTCCAAGGAGACTTCACAGCAAGCCCTGCATACGGTGCATTACTATGATGTAACCGGGATGCAACGAAGGCTGCAGCCCTCTTACCTGGGAGTAGGCTCTGTCGACCATTGTGGGACTTTGATTTACTTAATATATTTCTCCATCCTGCCCTTCTGCCCCATATTGGATTCCTTTTCAGGGGTGATTTCTCCCTTGGCTCATGAGCCGTGAGTTGACTTTTGGAGTGGTGAGCATCCTCGTTCGATGACGGCCTCCAAAGAGTTAAGCTTCTCCGCCTGGTCTCCCCCCTGCCCTAGAATAACCTTTTCACATAGCATGTGGCTACTGACCGCAAACTTACCCCCAAATTATCGATTCTATCCGGCGCCCCACGTCGTGCTCTGTGGCCGGCTCATTAGGGAAGAGAATCCCCAGTTCCATCGCCCTCCAGTGAGTGTTTGCTGTCAAACAGGAAGCTTCCGTGCAGGTCTCATTAGAGCTGGAGGGTCCTGGCCTCAGCAGAGAGCAGAAGGAGCCCCTTGCAATGGCAGAACTGAGAGAGGAGCGGAGAGGTAGAACGATGGGTTAGGAAGGCCATGTGTCGGCCATTCGTGTAGGACTGTGGAATCCATCAGTCAGCATCCTTCTCATCTTCTTTCCTCCATCCAATAAACAACCATCCACATCTCTCCCTCCCTCTCTCTCTTCCTTTCATCCCTCTTCCATTCATTCAACCTCCATCTCTTCATCCTAACTCAACTATCCATCATATCTTCCTTCCTTCCTTCATCCACCCAACCTCCATGTCATCTTCATTCCTCATCCAACATCCATCTTTTCTCTCCCACCCTCCCCCTTCCCTCTGTGCCTTTTTGTCCCTATATTCCAGTTACCTAGGGTGGTGGGCTCTCCCACACTAGAGGCCTTCTCGATCCTCCCAGAGTGCAGGACACGGAATAAGGGGCTCAAGTGACAGGAAGCCAGATTCTGGCTGGACATCAGGAAAAACTTCCTGATTGTTAGAGCAGTATGACAATGGAAACAGTTACCTAGGGAGGTTGTGGGCTCTCCTACACTAGAGGCCTTCAAGAGGCAGCTGGACAACCCTCTGTCAGGGATGCTTTAGGGTGGATTCCTGCATTGAGCAGGGGGTTGGACTCGATGGCCTTGTAGGCCCCTTCCAACTCTACTATTCTATGATTCTTCCTTCCTTCCTTCCTTCATCCATCGATCCATTCATCCATCCATCCAAACTCCATGTTTTCTTCCTTCCTTCCTTGTTGCTGAAGGAATCACCTTTGATGGCATATGCCTTCACCATGTTCCTTTTTCTTTATTCAACATCCCAACAGGCATGTGGGAAATTTAAGTAACTGAGTTGCCACTGGCATTTGAACAGTTTTAAACCAGTTTCAACCAATTTAAACCACTCCAACCCCATTCTAACACCCAGGAGGCAATGGCAGCCTCTCTTGCCATGGCTCACAGAATGCAGCCTAAATGACAACACAGGTGCCAGCAAACAAGCAAGTTGAGCAAAAACAGGCAGGCATACAGTAGGGGAGAGAAATTGGCTTCACATTTTAATGAGAACTTACCTAATCTCGTATTTCAAACTGATACGGAAACTGAAACTCAGTTATCCTTTGAAATTCAAACTTCTCTGAATTTTGCAACAGGGTTCTCTTAACATAAAATGCATACAGAAATTGTGTAGATTCAGGGAAAGTGCACAGAAAAATCCATATATTAATGAAAGAAACATTCAAAAAATGTCTTATATCAGGGAAAGTGCTTGCAAAATATGTTCGTATTAGACAAAAATGCACTCAAAACTGCATGCCTTAGGAGAAATGCACTCAGAAATGCATAGGAATTTTCATGTAATCAATGTTTGGGACAAACCGAATTTCAGATTGGAAAAATTCTCAAAATTCAGGAATTCACAGACTCATCTATCCCTAGTACACACCCACACAAACCTTAGCCTATGTGATTGGATGCAATCCCTCCTTAAGAGTGTGCTGAGGTTACGGCCCAACCCAGAAGGCAACTGAAGGTCTGCTTTGGGGACTGAGTTCAGGAAACAGTTTTGGGGGGAAAGGAATGACGAAGAGGTGCAAGAAGACGTATTGAGAAACTGCTTGTCAGATTTCACAGAATCATAGAATAGTAGAGCTGGAAGGGGCCTATAAGGCCATCGAGTCCAACCCTCTGCTCACGGGATTTCCAGAAGGGCTTGGAAGCGACGTCTTCTTCCTCAGGGGAAACTTTGCTGAGCACCTATGCAGTGAACTAGCATGAAAGAAGCCATCCCTCCAGGTCTGACTCATAGATATGAAAGACGATGATAAGATCAAAATGGGGGGGGGCTTGAAAAACACCTTGCCGATCATCCATTTCCCCACCACTTCCCCTTCGCTTGTGGCTGCCTGTGAAAACAGCGCCACTGCCGTCCACGGGTTCTGCGTAGGAAGCCTGGGTGCGGTGTTCGAGCCCAGAAGTGCCAGCTTGGGGGTGCATCACCCCAGCCCTCAGATGGGGCCCTAACTGATGCAAGAGCTGGCCATGGGTAGGAGGTGGAAGGGGCTGACCTTAGCGCCACAATTCCTTGAGTTGGTGCCTTCCACGACCCCCACCCAAGCAAAGGGGACTTACGGGCAGAGATGGAGGGTGGCAGACTCCTGACGGCAACTTATTCCAGAGATGTGGAGCCACTGCAGAGAAGGCCCTCTCACAAAGCCTTCTCATTGAGGGCTGGATGAGAGAGGCCCAACTGGGTCTCGCCCAGCACGGCTCCTCTTATGTATTTACGTTTGAAAGTGGAAAGTGGCATCGTTTCAGCAAATTGTGTTTTGTTTTTTTAATTTCATAGCAAAATCCTAAGAGTTTATTGGTTTCAACGTCCTCCATGCCACCCAGTCCTGGCCGTGGTCTCTCTGTTCCCATTCTCAAGCCCATTCTTGCTGCCTGCCTGTTTCTCTCGACTCTCCAGGCTGGGGGTGTTGCCTTCCCTCTCGGATTTTTCTCACAGATGGCGCCACTAATTATCTACCCAAAATACTCTCCTGCTTTCCCAGAATAAAACCCCAAAGGGGCCAAAGTTTCTAGAGAGCCGAGGAAAAGAAGTAGGCTGTGAGAAGAGAAGTCAGCCTGCCCTTCCGTCAGGTGCCACTCCGAACTGCGACAACAATTCCCCTCCGTTTTTTCGTCACAAAAGTGTGGGTCGCAAAAAGACTGGCGATGGAGCCCTGCACTTGCAAAATGCCTCCCCAAACCCACTGTGCACTGCGGTGCCCCCCTCGCCCCCCCCCCCACGGGTCACTTTCACACTCCAAACACCTCCCACATATAATATCTGTACGACTGATGTGTCCTTGCCAAAGACCAGCTTTAATTCCACACACACAAACACACCATCTGAAGATGGCCTCTAGGCCGTCAAAGAAGGCACGAAAACTAAACGACCCTCCTTTTGGAATCCAACCTTACTTTCCCTTGCTTTCTCTTTTAAAATAAAAAAAATAAACTGCTGTAAACATTCATTTTTAACTGTTGCTCACAATCCACCCCCCAACAGGCAATTTTCCACTTCTTAAAAAAAGAAAATTGCCCAAATGTTCACAGACACAGTGTAGACTTGCCAGAAGTTTCAAGCGAAGTGTTGGAAATTGGAGTCAGCCTGGAAAGAGAAAGGGGGAGGGGAGGGAGGGAGAGAGAGAGAATCCAAGATTGCTTGAAAGAAGGATTGCTGCTCTTAGCATCCAGCTTTCACCTTTGCTCAACAGGTTCAGCAGGTTTTCACATTGTTCCCCCAAACCTGCTAAACAAACAAATAGGCTTGGATAGGTCTATCAATGATTCTTCATCATGACGGCTATTATTATTATTATTATTATTATTATTATTATTATTATTATTATTATTATCTCTTTCTCGCTCGTGGTGGTTTTTCTAGACGGACATGATGGGCTTTGCCAGGTCACACTGTCTTTTATTGATTCAGGAATTTCCTGACAATTGAGCAAGTTTTATCTGGATGTTGGTGTGGATGTATTTTGGTAGGCCCAGTTTCTGAAGGTGTTCTGTATAGTTTCTTGATGTGATGCTGGTGACTGATGTGACTAACAGGATAACTGTGACCTTTTCTTGTTGCCATAGTTCTTTGGCCTCCATGGCCAGTAGTGCATTTTCTTTCTTTCATTTCCTCTTCCTTTTCTACAACATCTTTGTCATTAGTTATTGCTATGTCAATGAGGTATGATGATCATAGATTCATAGAATAGCAGAATTGGAAGGGGCCTACAAGGCCATCGAGTCCATATAAATGATACATTTATATCCTGCCTTTTCTCCTCTTGCCAGGAACCTAAAGCAGCTTACATGGTTGTCGTCCTCCTCCTCCTCTCCATTTTATCCTCATAATAACCCTGAGAGGTAGGCAAGTGCGGTTGGGATATGGTGCCTCTGACGCAAGACCTGCTGAGGGCCCATGAGAACATCAGAAGAGCCCTGATGCCAGATCACGCCAAGGGTCCATCTAGTCCAGCACTCCGTTCACACAGTGGCCAACTAGGGACCCAGAAGCAGGACACAACCGCAATAGCACCCTCCTGCCCATCCCCCCCACAGCAACTGGTGCACACAGGCATCTCACTGCCTGTGATAGTGGAACTGCAACATCCCAGAGAAACCTCTCTGTGTACGATGGTCTCTGGATCCACCGATCAGCTCCACTGACTCTTGTTACCAGTTCCTCACGCTCACACTGGGCCAGAGGAAATGCCTCCATTTCCCTAAAAGCAGCCAACACGAATTTCCCCAAAGAGCTCGCCTTCTACGCTTCAGCCATTGCGCTGTGAACTGGGTGGGATTTTGAAGTGACGCTTTTATCCGATAAATGTAGGTTTCACAACATTTCTGCCACCGGTTTGATGCCACTATTCGATCCATTAGCGCTTTTTGTTAAAAGATTGCTTTCAAAACAAGAACAAGAACTATTCCCCACCACGACCAAACTGTAGCTGATTCTGCCACAGTTTCCTTGACAGCTACACAGATAACCACCCGTTTGCTCCCTGTGATCCAGGTTATCTGCGGTTACCTTAATCAGAGTGTGATCCAGGTGAAGACATAACATCGGAAATCCCATTCATTTGGAAGTGGTTCTTGTTTTCTTATTGTAATTTGTAGTTAGGGTTGTGACCCGCAGGGATATGCGTGTGGGGTGGGGATAGATAGATTTGCTATCTGCTGTCAAGGGGGTTAAAGGTTTAAGCAGAAAAGAGGTAAAGAAGCTGGAGAGTTGAACGCAGTTTGAGAGAGCAGCTGCAACTTGTGTTGTTTGTGTTGATGCCATTTTTGTCTCAGATAAACAGGTTTGGTAGGTTGCCTAGTGTTTCAAAACCTGCACCACCTGTTTGACCAGAGCTGACAGTGGGGAAAGGAAATGTTGTGAAGCAATGCCTCTCTAGAAAGCCACTGTGAGGTCTCTCCAAACTTAAGGCTACATCTATGAATTGGGAGATTACACCCTTTGCCAAACAATCCCTTCTCCTCCTTTCTTTCTGCAAGCACAAAGGACGCGCACGCTTTCCCCTGTCTTTCCTTTGTCAGCTAAGGATATGTAGAAATGAAATGCAAGATGTCAAAATTACACCTGCTTCTACTTGTCTCCTTCTCCTTCTTGTTCTTCTTTTTTAATCTTCCGATGTGTTAATTAGCTACCAGAGGAAGTCTGTTCTCAATCGACATTGCGAGCGAGGGCACTTTAGAAATATGGTGGGAAGAACGACGGACCCTGGAAGGGGGCATGCGCGTCGGCAGCATTGTCCGCTAGCGCCATGCGGTTCTGTGCCTTCTCTCCTCCCTGGGCTCAGGGTGGCTGGAAGGCTGGGTCCTTGGCGGGCGACACTGTGGGCACGGATTAATTAGCAGCCTCCGATGCCCCTCAGATCTGCTTGGACGGGGCAGCCTTCTGGCAGATACCCGACGGCTGTGATCCGAGAGCTGGCGTTGCATCGGTAGGGCCTGGGGGCTTGTTGTTTCTGCTCCCCTGGAACTGCTGCTCAGCCTGGACTTCGGTAAATCGATCCCAACAAAAGGCACCGTGAACCTCCGCTGGTCTCTCTTCTCCGAAGGACTCTTGGACTTGAAATGGTGGAATATCCCAACTCTTTGAATAATAATAATAAAAATAGTAATTGGAAGGGGCCTATAAGGCCATCGAGTCCAACCCCCCTCCTCCATGCAGGAATCCACCTTAAAGCATCCCTGACAGATGCTTGTCCAGCTGCCTCTTGAAGGCCTCCAGTGTGGGAGAGCCCACAACCTCCCTAGGTCACTGGTTCCATTGTCATGCTGCTCTAACAGTCAGGAAGTTTTTCCTGATGTCCAGCTGGAATCTGGCTTCCTTTAACTTGAGCCCATTATTTCCATGTCCTGCACTCTGGGAGGATCGAAAAGAGATCCTGGCCCTCCTCTGTGTGACAACCTTTCAAGTATTTGAAGAGTGCTATCATGTCTCCCCTCAATCTTCTCTTCTCCAGGCTAAACATACCCAGTTTTTTCAGTCTCTCTTCATTGGGCTTTGTTTCCAGACCCCTGATCATCCTGGTTGCCCTTCTCTGAACACGCTCCAGCTTGTCTGCGTCCTTCTTGAATTGTGGAGCCCAGAACTGGACGCAATACTCTAGATGAGGCCTAACCAGACCTAGTAGAATCATAGAATCATAGAATAGCAGAGTTGGAAGGGGCCTATAAGGCCATCGAGTCCAACCCCCTGCTCCATGCAGGAATCCACCCTAAAGCATCCCTGACAGATGGACAGATAAAATCCATGCAGATTTGCATTGTTTACCAACATAAAAACAGCCCTTGCTGGATCTGAACAAACGTCCATCCAGTCCAGCAATCCATTCGCCACGGTTTCCATCCAGATGCCCCAACGGGAATCTCACACACAGGGCCTGGAAGGCAACCATTAATCCTTGCCTATTGTTTGTTCCTTGCGACCATCACTCTGAAATAGACTGCTTCTGGCACTGGAAGTTCTGCTCCTAGCTTTCATGGCTAATCAGAAGATAGACTGCCTCAGAAAAGAGAGATTCCATGGATAGACCTCACTTTCTCCATGAATATGGTAAATCCCCTTTTGAAGCTACCTACAGCATTGGCCGTGACATCTTGTAGCAGTGGGTTCCATAGGTTAATTATGCTGAAACCACCCACACAGAGCAAATCAATGTGAAAAGCTTAGTTGAGAAACGCAATAAACAGAAACAAGATTTGCACAAACTCTGCTATGTATTTGTGTTTCAATTGTTTTTTCTGTTTTAATTGGAATTTCGTTCGTTTGATTTAGATCGTGCTGTTCCTCACATACCTACAGAAATCATTGAAATCAAAATATTTTCTTTATGGGATGTGGTTGCTGTTGTCACAAAATCGGGGTGTGTTGTGTGCGTGTCCTTCTTCCCTGCCACCTGTTCCAATAAAAAGAGATGAGGTTTGTGAATTTTCTCCGCTGCTTCCTGTTGAATACCAACACATTTGGAAAGTTTTCTCCTGACTTTTGTGAAAGATACTTTGGGTCTGACAATGTCATTATGATCATATATAAGTGGGAATTGGTGTTTCAGAGATTATGAAGAAGATGAAGAAAGGGATCTTGTTTTTAAGCTTTTAGATGCAAAATATATGAGATGAAGAAGAGAGAACTAAAGTAGCCCTTAGTGAGGAGCAAAACACAGGAATTTTATACCTTTATGGACATATTATCAACTACTATTAGATGAAAAGAAGACACCCAACATGCTGCATTTTAATGCACATTAAGGAAGCAAAACCTGTTACTTATACTGTATGCTCTTGGAACAGAGGGGCCCTTTTTATTTTCAGTTCCTTGCTCCACTCACCTCCTTCTCCGTTTCGTCTTTAAGACGGAAGCCGCTACGCAGATGATTGATGCTGATTGACTGCCCTCCCAATTGGCTTTAACTAATACTACAATTCCTCCCCCTGCAAGAAAAGTTTGACAGGGGAAAGAAAAGAGAATTCTGTTCCATAATACAGACCCCTTCAGTAGTCCAGGGCACGACTTGGGCACAGTTTTAACCCAGTTTCATCCTAGTTTAGCCTTGATGAGTTGGATCCGAACCTGTGATTGGCACAGACCCATGAATGCCAGAGCAAGGAGGGAAACATTTAAGGCTGTCCTTCTGCAGCACCCTGAAATCTCCGGAACAGAATGAGAGGCAGTGCGGGGAACAGAGGCCTTCCATTCATGGAACAGCCCACCTGGCTCTGACCCAGGGACTTCCTTCCAAAGAGCCCAGAGTTCTGTCATTTATTCATATATTTGGTTTATAGCCTGCCTTTCTACTCCCCCTCCCCATGGCACTCAAGGTGGCTAACCAGGTTCAACCATATCCCCCAAAACTTCTGTACCCCCTGGGCAGTAATGCTTCTTAGTACAGACATGTTCTTCAGGTAGTAACTCGCATCTTTCCCGACCATTGGCCATGCTGGCTGTGGCTGATGGGAATTGAAGTCCAAACCGTCTGGAGGGCATCAGGTCGCTGACTCCTGCTCTAAGGACTTTTATTTTTGTTTTTGTTTTAACGATGCTACGAAAAGCATATCAGGCTCAAGGACACGCCTTCACCACCCACAAATGGGGCAGTGAAATGGATTTTGTGTTTGTTGTTGTTGTGAATGCAGCCTTGCCTTCAACAGAGGAAGCTTTCCTTCATCACTACACAAACTGCACCTGTCGGATTTCTGCCTGCTACATGATTGTGAAAGGCATGGAAATCATTCCAGAGGAAAGTCATCAGCCTTACTTTGGCCAGAATAGGAATCTGCATTGGGCATCTATATTTTATTTGCGACATATATACTGCTGCTGAATATACTAAAATCTCTCAGCAGTTCACCCATATTGCTTCCTTGGGGTGCTGAGCGCTCCAGAATCACCTCGCTGGATTTTATTGGGCATAATCTGATGTGTGGAAAGCGTGTGTGGGAAAGCGTCACAAAGCACAAGTCCGTCCCTGCAAGCGTAGCCAGTAACTTTTCTCCTGGCCTTTTCCAGATTGCCTCTGACAGCGTTCATCCTGACCCCAGCGAAGGAGATCTCATTTTGGGTGTAACTCAAACCCAGTTCTGGGCATAATTTAAAAGACTGTCCTCTACCAGAGAAGACATTTATAGCCGGGTCAAATGCAAACTTGCCCAGCTCCTTTGCTTGGAAAAGGCCAATTTTGACGGCTCTCTAATGGGCTTTTAGAAAAAGAGTCGTAAACCAACAGCCGCAGCAGCAGTGGAGAAGTCTCTAGCGCCACTCCCCCGGTGCGGGCTTGAGCTTTGGGGCTGGAAGTGGGAGAGGAACAGCTCCAAAGAGGAGATGCCGTTGAGGGTTTGGCTCTAGCGGATTTTGTTGTCGTCATCCTCATCTATAAAGCCCTATCAATTCATGAGGAGTCTTGCAGAGTCTTGCACACGTCAGTCTCTGCCCCAGTGATCTTACAATCTTCATTTTTAAGAGTGCAGGGAAGTCAGTGGAGGGGCAGGAGAGAGAGGCAAGAGTTACAAAGGACAGCATGGAGCCCACACACATCGCACGTACTTATAGAGTCATAGAATAGCAGAGTTGGAAGGGGCCCACAAGGCCATCGAGTCCAACCCCCTGCTCAATGCAGGAATACACCCTAAAACATCCTCGACAGATGGGTGTCCAGCTGCCTCTTGAAGGCCTCTAGTGTGGGAGAGCCCACAACCTCCCTAGGTCACTGGTTCCATTGTCGTACTGCTCTAACAGTCTGGACGTTTTTCCTGATGTCCAGCTGGAATCTGGCTTCCTGCAACTTGAGCCCGTTATTCCGTGTCCTGCACTCTTACAGGCATCTTTCCAGCAACTGCCAGCCAAATGCCCACCCTGGTGTCTCCGGCGTTGCCTAATGCAGGGTGACCATATGAAAAGGAGGACCGGGCTCCTGTATCTTTATCAGTTGCATAGAAAAGGGAATTTCAGCAGGTGTCATTTGAATATATGGAGAACCTGGTGAAATTCCCTCTTCATCACAATAGTTAAAGCTGCAGGAACTATACTAGAGTGACCATTTTAAAAGAGGGCAGGGCACCTGCAGCTTTAATTTTTGTGATGGAGGGAATTTCACCAGGTTCTCCATATATACAAATGACACCTGCAGAAATTCCCTTTTCTATGCAACTTTTAAAGATACAGGAGCTCTGTCCTCCTTTTCATAGGGTCACCCTACCTAATGTGCTTCTGCAGATTCTTCTGCAAGCTGTCACAATCCGCACCAGCCTGACCAATGCACAGTTCAGAAGTTAGCCTTCCATCAGCTTCTGCACTTCCCAAATCTTCTGATGCCCAAAAACACATTTTCAGAAGCATGTATTGAGAAATGGATATTTTGAGAGAGGAAGCGTTAAAAAGGGGCGCATTTTAAAATAAGTAAATGCGAATTTTCAGGCATCTCTCTCTGACACACACACACTCATGAAGAATGGGGACAGAATGAACTTTGATGTAAACACTTGGCAAAAGCAACAGGGAGTGAAAATAGATTGACGTGTCCCTCACTAGGCCAATCTCTCTCTTTTAAGAAAACAACAACGAAAAGCTATTTCAGCTTGTGACCACTGCGACATGGCCACCTCCGTGCGTGAGCATCGCCCCATATGGTGATGTGACAGCACAGGTTTTGAGCCCGTTCATATGTTGAGAAGGGAATAACAGCAAAATTGCAGAAGGAAGCTGCCCCCTCCTTTCCCCTCCTGCTCCCTCCCCCCCTCGCCCAACATGGAAAGCATTTAACTGTTATGTGGAGGTAAACGCTCTCCCCCCCCCCCACCAAACTCTCTCCCCCACACATCTTCTCTTACCCCCTGCAAACCATCTCCCTCCCACCATCTGTCCACACCGTACCGGGCGAAGGCTCCTGCAGAGACAGCTCATCTTCCTCAAACCCACAGATTTTGGGGCATCACAGAACGGAAGAGGAGAGGGAGGAATTAAAAAAAAAATCTGGAAGGTATTCAGCAATCATCAGTTTTAATTATAATGCCAGCACCATCATGTTTTTTAAAATGTATTTGATGGGTGCTGTGTGTGTTTCCCTTTTCTTTCCCTTTTTTTTGTCCCTTCCTTCCTTCCTTCCTTCCTTCCCCCACCCCCCGCCACTCAAGAGAGGAATCCACAATCCACACAATGGTCCCTACCCCCTCTCGCCCTCTGACAAATAACCCCCTAAAATAATAATTAAAAATATGCGGAAAGAAATGTAAATACATTTAGTGGGGCAACAGGCACAGGATATAATCTGGGTTTATTTTATTTTATAAATAGTATGTTTCCCCCTCCGGTGAAGGGGGCTCCCAAACCTTTTTTATTTTGCTCCTTCTTCAGAACAAAGTGGCACTGCTCCTGGGGAACTCCAATCCCCTCCTCCTCTCCTGGGAAAAGAGTCCTATGATTTCTTCCGCTGCCTGCAATGCCAGGATCTCCGCCCAAACCCCAATATCCGTTGCACTTCAATCCATCTCTTGGGTATTATTTCTACCCATCACCACAGGTCACAGAGAATTCCCCGGCTGTAAATACCCATTTCCCCAGGGGAGGGGAGGGTTTTATAACACTTGTAGAAAAGATAACATAAAAGTAATTCCCACACATACACGTACACGCAAATTGGCCTGAAAAAGCAAGTCTTTTTTTCAATTGGCCTGAAGAGTCAAGTCTTTTTTTTTTCCAACTGGCCCTGCCCGTTTCTTCTTTTTTTACAGTTTTAGGCACCATCCCAAAAAGAGAAGGTGAAAGATTGCAAGGTCTCATTGCACAATGGAGGCTAAGACACTCACACACATTTTCACTTTCCACACTGCACCACAACCTCTTGCAAATGCTTAGTAGCTGGTTCACATTAGCCTCTGGTTGCTGATACGCTGTCAAAATAAATTCAGCGGTTGAAAGTACGGTTCAAGGAAGATCACCAATGAACTGATAGGTCCTAGAAACGGAACAACAACAACAACGATTTCATTTTAGGATCCATAATGCCCTTGTCGCAGTATAGTTCCCTTAGGGGCAAAAAACCCCAAAAAAACATTGTGGTAAACAAAGCTTTTTTAAAAAAAAATCATACAAGCGACATGCTCATTTCCCCCCTCAAAATGGCCATTCTTTTGTTCATGGCATAAATATGGAGAAGTGGGACTTGTTCTTGTAAAATGCACCCCTTGGCATAGACAAATAAGCAGGAACGCCGTCTTCGGCTCTGCCCACTTAACGTGCTTTCACGGTCGTCTCACAGGCAGCCATTTTGGGAGAGGCCCAGAGCCCCCTACGGCCGTCTGAGCGACGCCCCATTGTCTGCACACTGGTTAACCAGCGCTGGACCAAGGCGTAGAATGGCCATCGTCATGGCATCAGGGCTGCTCTCACTGCATGGGGATGTACGGCCAGTTGAAGCTGGATCCCGACAGCAGCATGTCCCGGATCAGGGTCTCGATAGGGGTCTTCCCCACCAGGCGGACGAAGAAGAGCTGTTCTATCACGGGGGCCGAGACGATGCGTAGCGACGGCAGGCGTAGGAGGAGGCGCCCGAAACGGCTGGGCTGGTTGGGGTACTGGTTCCGGACGTATTCCTCTAAGGCACACTGGGACTTCTCCTGGACGTTTTCCACGTGGCACAGATCCGTCAGCCCCACCGCATCTGCAAGGGAGAAGCAGGATGTTAGCATGGGGCATTGAACGGTTTGCCAGCAGTAGCCCAGGACATTAAAAAAGAAAGAGAGAGAGAGAGAGAGAGAGAGATTCATTTCTTAGGTGCTAGAAATTATTATTCACAATCGTTTGGAGGTTTTCCGGCTTTTGTGTAGTCTCCCCCCCCCCCAATTCTAAAAGGGTGAATTTCCTCTCCTAAGGGTTCAACTTTTAAGCTGAAACAGACTGGTGTTTTTTGCATCTTGGTCTCTTCCCTTCTGCCCCTCAAGAGCTTTTCTGTAATGGGGGTTCAGCACCCCTGATTGACAAAACCAAGAGCCCTTCTCCGTGAGCTCCTGCCAAAGGAAGTGAGGCAGGTGGCTACCAGGAGCAGGGCCTACTCTGCTGTGGCACCCCAGCTGTGGAACGAGCTCCCTAAGGAGGTTCGCTTGGCACCTACATTATATGCTTTTAGATGCCAGGTGAAGACCTTTTTATTCTCCCAGCATTTTAACAGTCTATGAATACATTTTAACTTGCTGTTTTAAATTCGTAATTTTGCATTGCTGCTGTTTTTATCGGGTTGAGCTTTTATATTGTATTTTATAGTATGGTTTTATATTGTTGTTTTATACTTTGAATGTTTTTAATTTTTGTGAACCGCTCAGAGAGCTCCGGCTATTGGGCGGTATAGAAATGTAATAAATAAATAAATTAAAACCACGGCAAGATTAATCCAGTTGCGGACACATTTCGAGCAGACGCTCTTTCCTGAGACGACACGTCCTGGGTGCTCAGGGTCAGTTGCAGAATTTCTAAACTCATCTTCAATCAGTTCCATACAGGGCTGGGGTGGGAGGGAGGGTGGGGGCTAACTGCAGTAGTTAATCATATTTCGAAGAAGTCATTAGCGAAATGGGGAGGGATCAGCACTTTATCTCTAGGACATACCAAGTAACAGTCAATGCATTGTCGCAGTTTCATTTATTGCTGCTGATTTTTTTTTTAAATCAATGCTTTTGTTGGTTTTCTGCTGTTAGAAGAATTTCAACAAATATAACCAATCAGCTACTGCGATACTACACGGTTTGGGTCGTCAGTCCCTGTTCCCCTTTTCTTCTCAGTCCTCGGTGCGTTTCCACAAGAATTAACGATGGAAGACGCCGTCCCAGAAAGAGACGTTAGACGGGGGAGGAAGGAGAACCTTAGAGGCAAACTTTCCATTGAAACAGCTGTGGGCTTAATTCAGATGTTTTGTAACTGGTTTGTAAATGTTTTGTAAATGTTTTTGTAACAAGGCAGGGTGGCACAGGAAGAGACTAAAATGGTGGCCATGGCATGCTGCATGGCTGGGGGATGTTGGGAATTGTAGTGCAACGCATCCAGAGGGGAAAATGCAGGCTGGGGAAGGCTGCACTAAAAAGCTCAGATGCAAAGCGGTCTTTGCGAGTTAAAAGTGCTCAAGGCAACCCCAAGGGATTCGAACTCAGAACCACAGGCTGCACTGGTTTTCCAGTCAGCTATGCCACGGAGCAACACCAGCTGCTGCAATCTTGAACTTGATTCTTCCATTCCAAGAGGCAAGTAAGACGCTTCAGGATGTTGAACTTGTGAGTTGTAATTCCAGAGCAAGCCACCTTCTTTACAGAGCTGTGGAAGGTGCTGAACACCAGCAGCACCTTCCCTGGGGCATCCAGTGGGGATTTCAACTCACAGGCCCCAAAGCCAGGCTCACCCCCAGCTCTCCGGACACCTACCCCCTCTGAGCTATGGGGGAGACGCAGCTTGCGAAGAGGGGCTGATACAGCAAACCTCAAAGCCACCCGCTTCTTTCCTCCAACCCACACACTTCTTGCCCCGTCACTTTGTCCCCAAAAGGTGCAGTCAGGATCGTGTCACAATGCAAAACTTTCTCTTGTGAAACAGGTCTCCCTGAACCCGTTCTCCACTCCTTCCTCCTTTCCCGGCCGTGGGAGTGAGGAGAGAAAGTGGCCTCTCACTGAAGGGCATCAATCCATCGCCATGAGGAGACTCTCAAAGGGAATGCCACGCCATGCTTTACAACTGCTTCTACACTCCTGATACATCAGAACACTTTTCAAACTTGTTTCTTAAAAAAAAACAACCTCTGAGCAAGTGCAGAGTGCCACCGTGAAAGGGAGAGCTCTGGGCATGGCTTGTTCCTTCCAGATGGCTTGTTCCACCTCTTCCTCCTTCCTTCCAAAAATGAGCCTTGCTCCTTATTTCTGTGTGGGTCAATTTAGACCTTGCACCTAATTGCCCAGGCCTCTGCCTCAGTTTCCCTATTTTGCACCCGCCAGGCCGGCCGGCCTTTGCCAGATTCCTGTCTCGCCCTCCTGATCGACTGCTCCCCTTGCCGGAAGGGGCACACACACGTGCCCTCCAAGCACAAGACGTCAGTTTCCTCACCTGGCGTGAAGAGTGCGATGGCTTTCAGGCAGGAATATTCAGCCGAGTCCACATGCAGCGCCTTCAACTTTTCCACCTGCTCCTGGAAGACCCGGATGTGGTCCATGAAGGCCACCACGCGGTCAGCGGACATCGGCGAGGCGTGGAGGCCGGCAGCGGCCAGGAGCGGGGCCACGTGCAGCGGCATGGAGCACTGGGCCGCGTTGAGGACAAAGAGTTCGCTCCAGGTCATGCGCAGCAAGCAGACCTGGTCGGCCAGCTGGAAGTCGGGGAAGAAAGGAATGCACTTGGCCCACTCGATGGCGCTGAAGAGCAAACGGGCCGCCAGCTCACAGATGTTCTCAATGCCCATGATGCTGTTGGGCTGCAGGCACTGGGCGCCGTAGCGGGAGGTCGGGTAAGGCTCCGCCCGCAGCAGGAGGGAGATGAAGCCCGTCAGGTAGGAGTGGCAGTTGTAGGGGTCTCCGTTGGTCAAGGGGTACTGGCCGGAGCTGGGCTGAGTGTGCGCCATGCGACCTCGCTGTACGGCTGAGGAGAGAGAGACACACGTACAAAGTGCATGACGGGGAAAAGGGCACGGCCGAATTAGCCTTGAATGCCAGGTAGACCCTTGAACACACAGGCCCTTTCGTTACACCTACGGGTTATCCTGAGGAAACGGAGGGATAAAACACAGACTGAGCAGGTGTCCTACTTTGCAGGAGGCAGTCCTCTAAGTGAAGAAGCGCCTGGTTTACCGAAGCCTAAGGAAGGAGAGCAGAGCAGGGGCCTTGGATTTAATCACCCACCAACAGCAGCAGCTGGACGGCAAACTGAGCCAGGACACGGCTCAGCCGGTCTGCCTTCTCTGCTACGGCGAGATGTATTGTATTCCTATTTACACTGTATTCATTATTTCTCATTTTGCAACTTACGTATCAATTTGCCCATGCCAATGTGATGCAAATTGGTGTCCTCTTTTCCGACGATGCCTTTCCTCTTATTTGGTCGTGTGTCAACGGCCACCCTAATCTAGACTAAAGCCCGGCCTACATATGCAGCAGAGACAAAGAAATCAAGGGAGTCATTATTTCCATGGATAACTTCCAACTGCATTCAGCATCCCCGACCGTTGACTTGGCAACAGCTATCCATGCCTTTGATACACCCCGTTTGGACTACTGCAATGTGCTCTTAGTGGGGCTACCCCAGAAGAGCCTGTGCAAGCTTCCACTGGTGTAAGATGTGGCTGTAGTGTTAACCGGTATCAGGGCTGCATTATGCCTGCCCCGAGGGATCCGGACTGGCTGCCAGTTGCTTCCTGACTGCAGTTCAAGGGGTTGGTTTGAACCTTTAAAGCTGAGGACCTCGCTATCTAAGGGACCGCCTGTCTTGTGATAATCCTACCCGGTTATTAAGAACTGCAGGAAGCATCATTACCCATAGAGACGCGTCTGTCAGGCACGTGTGAAGGGCTCTCGCCCGTGTCACCCCCAAACTGTGGAATGTACTCCCTCAAGAAACACAACTGCCCCCCACTCCTTGGGCTTCTAGAAAGGCCGAGAAAGCTTCATCTTTTTAATCTCGCCTAATGCTCTTAACTGTATTGTTTTAAGGTTTTATTGTTTTGAATAGCTGCGCACCACGCTGATGGCTTTTTTTGCAAATAAGGTGGTATATAAACAAAAATACTAATAATAACAACAACATTCATTTGAATGGAAGTTAATTCCACATCACTGAGCATCATTGCTGATTGGGCTGTTCTGGAATCTATTTTCTTTTAGGCTTAGGTCTTATGGGTAAGAATGTAAAAAGCGCTTTGCTGGATCAGACCAAAATCCCCCAGAGTCCCGCAACCTGTAGCCAAGCGGATGCTTCCCAGAAGACAAAAGCAACGTCTGAAGGTTACACAGGCACACCTTCCCCATGACAATTCCCAGGGCTTTGCCCTGGCATCCGGTGTTCCGAGATAGACTGCTCTTGAACACAGAAGTTTGATCAAAGTAATAAATGCAGAGGAGCTGTAGGCAGGAAGAAGAGAGGCAGGGGGAACAGAAGATCAAGCAGAAAGGATTTATTTTTATTTTTTTTGCAAAAGGAAGGGATGAAAAAATTAGAGGCATGGGCAGAGCTGGCGCTACCATTCGGCCAACCAGGCAGCCGCCTAGGGCACAGACCTCAGACGGGCACAGTACTGACCTTTAAGGGTCACCTTAAATAGCATACATACTTAAAGGTGTGTGAAGTAAAAGGTTTTAATGTTGCCAATGGCAGAGGTATGCATTGTGCCCTTTAGTTCAAAATGATTTGCGTGCCAAAATATTTTCTTTTGTATTTGCGAAAGATAATCAAAAATTGATTATTACTTATTCTTGCAATTTAAAATAAATCTAACAGTTTCAAGTTTTGTGCTTATTTTTTTCTACAAAACATCTGTTCTTAAAAATCAAAGTTGGCAATTTTTTGGGAGGGGGGGTGCAAGTAGCTCACCTTGCCTAGGGCGCAAAATAGTCTGGCACCGGCCCTGGGCATAGGAGATACATATGAAAGGACACTTGGTAGCAGAGACAGAGTAAGAGTGAAAAATAGTAGGAAGATTGGAAGTGAAAGTTGATTAAAATGGAACATTTTAAAAAAATGGAAAAATAAATAAATTTGGCAGCAGCACAATACAATGGGGAAATCCAAGCACAGCCAAGAGGGAGAGAAAGGGAAAATTGTAGGATTCTTTTTAGGAGGAAATGAAGGAAAACAGGAACATGGAAGGGAAGGAAGAGAGTAAGAGGGCAAATATCCAAAGAATGATGGGTACAGGGGCAATTAAGGAACCCCTTCTCATTTAAGAGATCTTTCTCTTTCAACGTGGAGTAAAAAGACAAGATCTTGCACGTGCATCAGAAAGGAAAAGAAAGAAGGAAAAATCTTGAAGGGAGCAGGTGGGATTAAAAAAAAAGAAGGAAAGGGAGTTTGTGTCCTAGTACCACGAGGTTGGTGAAAGATTAAGGCTGGATGAATTGCAATAGTGATTTTAAAAACCGGGAAAGGAAGAACGGCAACTTAATAACTGGCACATGGAAAGTGAAGACAAAATTGAGAGGAAGAAGGAAAGGAATGAGGAGAGAGAGAGACAATAAAGGAATGGCAGAGGTAGAAATGGAGGAGAGAGAAGTTGGGGGAAGTAAGGTAGAAAATAGAGGAAATGTGCAGTAAAAAGTGGAGGCGAGAAAGTTGTGGGGGAAGGAAGGGAAGTAGGAGAAGCTGAGCCAAGAGGGAAAAGACAGAAGAAGCAAAGAGGAAAGGGAGTCCAGCAGGAAAGAACGAAGAGAAAAGGAAGGAGCTGGGAATGAAGAGAGGCAAGGATGGCATGGATAGAAAGCGGAGGAGGAGAAGGGGAGGGAAGAGCCCAGAGAAGAGCAGAGAAGAGAACGCTCAAGAGCCACCAGGGAGAAAGAACCGGCCGGGAAGAACGAGCGGGTCAGCACGCCTGAGAGAGGGAGCCGAGGGGCCCGCAGCCGGGGCAGACCTGCCGGGCCTCCTCCCCACGACCCACCTTCGCGGCGCATGCCAACCTTGAGGCACTTGGTGAGGCGGCAATGTTGGCACTGGTTCCGGTGGTGCTGGTCGACGGGGCACTGGCGGCTGGCACGGCAGGTGTAGCTGAGGTTGCGGCGGACGGAGCGCTTGAAGAAGCTCTTGCAGCCCTCGCAGGTGAACTGGCCGTAGTGCTTGCCGCTGGCCTTGTCGCCGCACACCAGGCAGTCCACGGCCGCCGACACCCCCTTGCTGTCGCCGTTGCTTCCCCCGCCGGGCTCCTGCGTGACTGGGGCAGGGGCAGGGGGAGGAGGGACCCCTGGGGGACCCCCGGGAAGCTCCTCCTGCCAGGGGGCCACCACCAAAGCCATCCTACAAGGGCGGGGGGGGGGGGGAGGAAGCACTTGGCCAGGGAAGGAGGAGAGCCAGGAGCAGAGCTGGAGTGAGAAGAGCGAAAGGAGGATGAATAGCAAGAGAGGATAGGGAGAGAGAGAAAGGGAGGAGGGTTTAAGAGGACTGGGGTGGAAGAGGAGGAGAGACGGAGGGATTGGGGAAGATTTGGGGCAGGAGGGTGGGGGGAAACAGCTGTAGGAGAGACGGGGAGATAGGCTGAAAGAAGACCAAGGAGGCAGTGGAAGAGAAGAGGAGGAGGATTAGGAAGGAGGGGAGCAGAGGAGCAGAGACAGGTCAGGAGGAGGAAAGGAAGCAGCCAAGGCGGCGGGTGGAGGATATGAAGGGTGAGCGGGGAAGGGGACAGGATACGAAGTGGAGGAGGAAGGAGGGGGGAGAGGAGCAGCGCGGGGGGGGGGAAGTGGAGGGTGGCCGTGGCTCAGCAAGAAGGCAGGAGTGGATGGGACCAGCAGCAGAGCAGGAAGAGAAGGATGGAGAGGAAGGACGGAGAAGAGAAAACAGGGGGTGCTGAAGAAGGGCTCCACGAAGAAGGGGGAAATCAATCTACTTTTCAGCAAAAGGATCAACGACCGCATTCCACGGGGAAAAGAAGAGAAGTAGATGGCGTGTGGCCATTTTCCTTCTTCAGAGATGGGAACAGACTCTTGAATTGCGGGTCACCTTCTGTGCTTCCAAACCACAGAGGGCTCCCCAAATCTCCACCCCGGAAACAATCAGGGTCACAGTCAGTGCTGGGGCAGAAAGCGGCACACTGCTCCTTCCGCCTTCCTCCTCTGCTGGCTTTGCGTCACCTTTCCATCCCAAACGGTCTCTCCTTTGCTTCCAAAATCAAATGAATGAATAAAACGCTTTGATTTGGCAAAAACCCGGCAGGGAAGGCCAGGAGAAGAAAAGGGCCCTCGCTGGGTCTCCTCAGTTGCCAGTGGAGGGGGAGTCTGTCGCCTGGGGGCTCCCGGCCACGCCGTCCATCGCGGGGTGTGTGTGTCTCTTCAGAGGGAGAACGATGCCAGCCAGTGGTGAGGAAACTTCTCCCAGGAATCTGCCACTTCCAGAAAGCATTCAAATCCTGATGGGTTTGGGAAGAGAGCGGGGTGGGATGGCGAAAGGTGGAGGGAGGGTAGTTGATAGAGAGACACACACAAACATCCAGTGAGAGAGAACAAAACCTGAGACGCCACCCAGAAAACCCTGCCGCCACCCTTTTCAGACCATGTCTGTAAAGTTCACGTGTCTGCAAAGTTCACGTCTACCCACTGATTGTACATGTGAAATCTTAAACCATCCATCCACCAATGGAAACAGCCTTAGGGAGTTTCGCACGCTTTTTGTTCTGTCTCTGAAGCCAGCAATTCATCGGCTGTAGACCTTGGATGCTTAAGTTCAGCTCCCCATATGCCCCAAAAGATGCTCCGAAAAGGAGACACCTTCCCTTCAAGGTGGCAACAAATGCAGAGTGACCTCCATGCTCCACAGGAGCATCCTTTCACCTTGAAGGCACTGCTTTCGCGGTGTGGGCATACCGGAGGACGTCCAGCCCACCCCCCACCCCGTACCTATTTCAATGCTCCCTCGACATGGGGGCAAGCACCAAAGTTCGGTGTCGGCTTCTTTCCCGTTTGACTTTTTGGGTCATTTTTGGGAAGGAGCAGGTGGCGATGGAGAAAGTGGCTTATTTTTACTGTGCTTAAGACAAATCTATGGCAGTCAAAAGCACAGTGAATGCTTTACGATCCACATTCCGTATATATATTTTTATCTTCTTGTGAATCCATGGCCAAGACAATAATTTATGATGATGAGAGGACATCGTAGATGAAGATGATTTAAAGATCAATGTCAAAAAGGAGGGAGGGGGAG
The DNA here is from genome assembly GCF_023053635.1 of Elgaria multicarinata webbii. NCBI lineage: Eukaryota > Metazoa > Chordata > Lepidosauria > Squamata > Anguidae > Elgaria > Elgaria multicarinata. The sequence continues at coordinate 16,004,092 of NC_086191.1, read as the reverse complement.
GCGTCCCTTCCCAGCAGTAAGCTAAATGAGGTAAGAATTCAAACAATGCTCAGATTACAAAGCGTCTGCAAAACATTTCCTATTAATAACAGCATTACTAATAGATGTCATTTCCCCCTATAGAAATTAATCTTCGTTTAATAAGAATTATCAATAATAATATAAGAGTAACAAAACGTTAACGTCTATAAGGAAGAACTGCTATCTATTAGTATCAATACTTTTAAGTACAATGTTTATAATACCAATTTATTACAAATAGATCACTAATAATTAAATGGCTAACAGTGATTAATGTTGATAACATTAACAATATTGCTATTAATATTATTAGGTGCTAATTTCTTCTATAGACATGAATGTTCATTATTACCAATAACCGTGATTCATTTCTCAGCAATCTTATTATTAAAATTGGCTTTCATATTATTAAAGCAATTAATATTGCAATTAATAATAGTTCCAATAGATGCCTATTCTTGCTACAGAAATTAGGTATAATTGTTTCTTGTTATATAATTATAAAATACCATTAATTTTTCCAAATAAATGTACATTTGTTCTATAGAAATTAATAACTGTAATAGCCCTGGCAATGATACCAAAGTAGATGCATTACACACCTGTGATGCCAAGTGTTTAAAATTATTCCCCACTGAATGGCAGCCCCCAGCAATCAAATTAAATCCATACCTAGTGCTCAAAATGACCCAAGGGAAGATTATTTTAAAAAAACCAAACCAGCATTCTAAATACCAACAACTGCTACAACCTCGCAGAGAAATATTTCCAACAAAAGGCTTCATTTTATTGCTGGAAATATTCTGTAGGTCTCGGGAGCGCGGAGCCAACGCGTCCCATGTTGGCATTTCAGCTGGGGGGAAGCGATGGGAGCGAAATGGCTCCTCAAAGGGTCCCGGGGGGACTTCTTCCTCCTGCGCAAAGAGGCTTCGGCTTGTAGCCTTACAGCGCCCCGCTTCTGCGTGCCTACTCAGAAGGCAACCGCGTTGCGCTCAATGGGACTTGCTCCCAGGGAAGAGGGGGCCGAACGGCAGCCTCCGTCAAGTTCCCTTCTCGCCGGCTGGAAAGGGAGAAGCGCACGAAAGCGCGGCGGTTCGCGGCTCTCTTTCTCCCCCGGCGATGCCGGCTCCTCCGCGCCCCTTGTCCCCCCCAACGCCCCCCCGCGCCCCGCCCTGGAAAAGGGCCGAAACTTCGCCCCGGACGGGAGCGCCGAAGGGGCGCAGGCAGCGCGCGCGCGTTTGGCCGCTCACCAGATTTGCGCGCCGGCCGGGCTGGCGCGCCGCTCCTCCGCTGGGTTCTCCCGCAGCCGGCCCGGAGGAAGGGGAGGAAGGCGGCGGCGGCGGCGGCCCCACCTGGGCTCAGGTAGGCGCTGCCCGCTTTAGCGGCCCCCGGCCCTGGTCAGCGCGCGCCCCGGCCCCGGCCCTGGCCCCGGCGCCGCCTGGGCTCGCTGCTGCTGCTGCTGCTCCGCCTGGCGCGCGCTGCCCGGCATCCTGGCTTGGGCGCCCCCTTGCGCGGGATCCCCGGGCCGCCTCCCGCCTGCAGACGGAGCCGCTGCGGGAAGAGACGGAGCCGGCCACGCGAGGCGCCTCCGGGCCGCTGCTGCGCCAAACTTTTCTCCGGGAAGGAGGGGAAGAAAAGGCGGCGGGGGGGAGCGCGGGCGGGGGATGATGGGGTGGGGTGGGGGGTGCCGCCGCCGCCGCCGCCGGGTGTCCGGGTCCTCCTCCCTCCTCGGGCTTCGCCTTGCAGCTCCCCCCCTCCTGGAGCATCACGTGCGGGGGGGGGCAGTTCATTGACAACGTGGCCATGGCGACGCGGCGCTCGAGGGGGGGGAGACCCTTGCAGGGGCGGGGGGGAGGACGTGCCAGGGGCTCCCATTGGCCCAGCCAGGGGGGCGGGGCGGGGCTCCAGCTGGCTGCTTTAAAAGAGAGCGCGCAGAGAGGCGGAAAATCCAAAAATCACGCAATCAGAAGGGAAGGGGGGGAGGGAGAAAGCTCGCCCACCCCTCCGTTCTTCCCTCCCCATGCCTTCCTTTCCTTCCTCCCTTCCTTCTTTCTCCATGCCCTCTCTAACTGGCTGCCTCTCTCCCCTCCCCCCCCGTATCTCAGTTTCCCCCTTTGATCTCCCTCCTTTCCTCCCCGCACTTCACTTTCTCTTCATCCTTCCTTTCACTTTCCTCTCTTCCATGACTGGGGGGGGGGGGGCGCTTCCAGACCAGGGCTCCTCCTGCTGAGAACCCAAAGGGCCCCCAAAACACTTTTGTGGTGAGAAAAAAAAGGGGGGAGAAAAGAGGAAAAAGACAAAAGATGTGGGGGGACATGGGGTGGATGATGACATCATTGCATGGACCCCCCCTTCATAAAATTCTGTGCAGCGTAGCAGCCTACCTTGGACCCCCACTCACCCACCCCACCCCAGTTTTCTTGGACGCCAGCATCTTTCCCTCCCTCCCCTTCTGCCTCAGTTCCCCCCTTTTCTTCCTTTCTCCCTCCAACTGTCACCTCTTTGTTGCTGCAATTTGGAGAGGGAGAGAAAAAGGGAGGCAAAAGCAGGACCTTGACTTGATCCCACCTTCTGGTCATTTTGCCTCCAGAATACGGAAGAATCAGGTGTGTTGCTGTTCTTGCTCAAACCACGGAGATCCTCCTGGGCAGCACCTGAACTGTCTCAGGGTGGAAGCTTTCATGGATGACAACCTGGTTTGGCTCAGGGCCTGGTTCAATTTTGGAGAAGCTTGGGGAAGGCATATTCCAGTGCTGGGCGGGCCTAAGGCCGCAGGGATGGCGCCAAAGCACCAACAATACCTGCCCCTTTCAGCTTCTTCATGTCAGTAACCAAGTCTTACGAGAGGCATTTCAAACTTTGAGAAGGGGGTGGGGGGAGAAAAGCCAGGAAATGACCCAATGGGACATTGGGGGGGGGGCAGAATCATAGAATAGCAGAGTTGGAAGGGGCCTCTAAGGCCATCGAGTCCAACCCCCTGCTCAATGCAGGAATCCACCCTAAAGCATCCCTGACAGAGGGTTGTCCAGCTGCCTCTTGAAGGCCTCCAGTGTGGGAGAGCCCACAACCTCCCTAGGTCACTGGTTCCATTGTCGTACTGCTCTAACAGTCAGGAAGTTTTTCCTGATGTCCAGCCGGAATCTGGCTTCCTTTAACTTGAGCCCGTTATTCCGTGTCCTGTACTCTGGGAAGATCGAGAAGAGATCCATGCCCCCTCTGTGTGACAACCTTTCACGTATTTGAAGATGGGACCTCTCCAAGCTTTTAGAGGGTGGGCTTTCTCAGCGGTACCCAGCTATGTGAGGGCCTTTCTCTCTAGAAAGCAGGAGTTCTGCCATGGTGTAGCCTGCATTTATGGCTAAGGCTGCCGTCCTGTGCGATTCCTTGGGAGTTAGCTCTTGACATTAGTGTCAGAACTCATGCAGTTGCTTGCCTGCAAATATATTCACGCATGCCATGCGGTGGATAGGACTTGGTTTGGGGGAACTTGAGTTCAGATCCTTCTGTGTTTGTGCGTGGCGGGAAGTGATTCCTTTTCGAGGCTGCCTACTTCACAGGTCTGTTGTTGGCCTAACAAGACACACATTTTATTTCTATAATGCCCAATAGCCAGGGGCCTCTTGGCATTTTAATCAATGCAGCCATTTTTAAGTGTCCTTTCCAATCATTGGGTGTGGGTTAAAATAACGCGGACGTATCCACACACATCCAGCTATCAGGCAGATAATACATCTTTGTCATCGAGGCGGAGCAAACAAGAATTAAGCATAATCCTCCAGAAATGGGTAACTACACATTTTTTTATATTAAAAAAATGTATCCCATTGTTTGTGATTACATCTGCCGCAGGCCTTGTCAAGAAGATGTGATAATTTGAATTGGGGACAGGGGAGGGGAAAAGCGGGAGGGGGTTGAGAATGACGGAGACATCTCTCCTTCAAAGTGACACATCATGTCGGAAACGGCAGCCACCGAAATTAAGGAGGCCCACCATGCGTCTTTGTGCAGGCAGGCAGCAGCGGCAAGAGATTAACACGTAAAGCCATATTCCCTTCTCCAAACTATAGCCCAGTCTTCCCCAAGCTTGTGCCACCAGCCATATGGGGAAGATGGAACCCACTGCCGCATTTCACCCACAAGTAAGGATATCAAAGAAATCCGCCACAGAATCAAAGGAGGTGTTTTTTTAATGAATCTTACCCGCAGACCGCCTTTTCCCCAGTCAGCCATTTTTCTAACTTTCTGGAATTTTGCACGCATTTAATAATAAGAAAAATACACTAAATGTTATGAACTGGCCCAAAATGCACATCTCACCCTTAAGCTAAAGCAGGTTTTTTTTTAAAAAAAGGTCTGAAATTATTGAGCACAAAAGAAAAATGTCTGGATCTACAAACTCAGAACTCTTAAGACACAGTCCTGTGTGTGTTTAGACAGAAAAACTCTGACAATTCCCAGCATTTGCACATTTCTGCAAGTACAAATTTGCACAAATTTGGAAACTCAAAAAAAAATTGAATCTATTGTGTGTGTAGGCTTTGGGGCCAAGTTCTCAATTACCACACGTAACTGCAGTCCGAACAATCTCTTTAGGTGTCCCTCGGAGAGCAACATGAGAGGCCCCCAGCGAAAGATGCACGCACACAACACCCAGTTCCGTTTTCTTAAGTCCTGCAACTGGATGGAGGAAGAGATTGTAAATGAAGCTGTTGCCTTCACTGGCTCATAAAAGCCTCTTCTCGAAATGGCATTATTAATTCCCAGAAGGGCAGGCTCCCCCCTCACTCCCATAAATTTGCTCCTGGTTGCCTTTTAGGAAAAATTCATTATCTCCCCCCCCTCCTCCTCCTCTCAAGTTGCAGCAAGAGAAAGGAGTGGAGGGATCCTTCTTTGGAGGTAGGGACTTGCAAAGGGTCACTGGGTGATTTATCAGGTCAGGAGGAAAGGGTGTTGTGTGTGCAAGGAACTGGGGTGGACCAGGCAAGCTGACTGCGGTGTGGCTCTGTTGGGAGTTGCAGCCACGCTTTTCTTGTTTTACCCTCAGGTGCAGTTTTCCAAAAAGGGCTTGTGGACGAATGAAATACGCAGGAGTTTACTGGGGGTTTTAAAGGTCTGAAATTATTGAGCCTGGCCAGTGCAAATGGACATTGACGCGCTTGACAGAAAGGCAAACTTCAGAATCTACAAATTCAGGACTCTTAAGGCACAGTCCAGGGCAGTCCTAGACACAAAAAGTCCCACGACTCCCAGCATTTTGGAGGGATTTGCCCAGTTCTGCAAGTACGAATTTGTGCAAGTGCGAATTTGTGCGAATTTGAAAACTAAAAAAAATCTGCTTCTAATGCCGGGAGTTCTAGGCCTTTCTTCTGCCTAAACATGGAGCGGACTGAGCCCTTGGTCCATATAGCCTTAGCTTGAAAGACAATCCATAAGCTTTACACTTCTCAGTGTTTTCTTCTTATGAATTTTCTTTTCCTTGCATTCCAGGCTCCAACTTTTGGTATCCCTCTAACATCACAGCTACTGATGAAAGCATTTGCTGAAACATTTAACATGAAATAGATTTTGGAATTGCTCTAAGTCTATCTTCCAGATTTGTACACAGATACAATCTCAAAGGAGCAGAAAAGATGGGGGACGGACACTTGTAGGTGCTGAAACCGTTCCTAGATCCATCACCTAATTAAATGTAGATATTTCAAAGGAAATGGATCAAGAGGCGCGAAAGGACAGAGGGGTGCTTCCGACAAGGGGTTGGCGTGGGCTTTGCTCCACCACTGTAGGCAGAGAGGCCCAATTCACACACACGGCCAGCAGCGCGGTGTCTAAGTCCCAATGAATACAATGAAGCTCCCCATCAAGTCAGTGGGCACATGATTCCAGTCAAGAGAGATGGAATTCTCCATTGCCTCACAGGCCCCGTGCCAAAGAATGAGGGGGCAGAACAGCCTTCCCGAGTTCCCAAGGGGGCCGGTACTCTTGGGGAGTCCCAAGAACAGCTTTGAGGATTTGGCGGTGAACAAAAAACTCACAATGTATTATCTGTATTTATTTAATGCATGAATAAGGGTTGTTTAGGGTGGGTGGGGATGAGGATGAAGCCTGCTGTTCCATGATTGGCTAAGCTGCGCTAAATGTCGCAGGGGGGGGTTGGTCAAGCAGGAGGCTGCAATTGGCTGAGATACTCTGAGTCTCCAGAGGGGCACGATAGGTCAGAGGTCTTCAGGGAGGAGGGAGGGGAGGCGTGGCCAAGGAAAGGAGGCGATTGAGGCTTCCAGTAGTGATTGGCTGAGCTGGGCGAAATGTCACAGAATGTTTGGGCAGGCCAGAATGGTGGGAGAGCAAGATGGAAGGCAATACAGGAGGTGAGGCAGGGCCAAGAAGGGGACGCTGAGACAGCCAGTGGGAGGAATAGAAAGGGGAAGGCAGGCAGAATGGGCCGAGAGGAGAACTATGAGGGTCACCAAGATTCCCAACGTATTGATTTGGAACAGCTTGCTGAATCTTTGGCCTCGGCTGTCTCCTGATCGGCCTTCCAAGCCCGCTATTATTAGAGCCCTGCCCGCCCCCCGCACTCCCCCCGAAAAAACAAGCTGCCGGAAGCCGGGTGTGATGAACAGCAAGCTGCTCTCACCTCGCTTTATTCAAGGCCGGAAGGCGGCAGGCCCCGCTCCCCCCACCCCGCTCTGCGCAGGGTGGGGGAGCCCAGGGCAAGGGTTCCCCCTCCGGCTTTCCATCACCCATTCTTTGGAAACAGAAGAACAACAAAGGCCCCAGGGGTTGGGGACAGCCTCTTGGCTCAGGCCCCGTGCGAGAACGGATGGCTGGCCACCGGGACGTCAGGGAGCCACGGAGGGCCATGTCAGCCTTGGGTCAGGCGCCAAGCGGATAAAGGGCCGTGGCTGTAATTTACGGCCAGAGACGACACCTGGAGTTCACCCTCAGCCAACGCCGAGGCCTGGAGGGAAGGATTCCACCACCCAAGGAAAATGGTGGGGGTGTTAGAAGCAGGAAAGCGAATGCCGAGGAACCAAGCTGGAAGAGACAAGAGGAGACGCTCCCCGGAAGGCCCAGCTTCCTCGGAGGACATCTTGCAAAGCCCTCCCCGCCTTCGGAGGCGCATCTGGGCCAGAGGGAAAGGCGAGCGCAGCAGCCGTTGTGCCTCTACACCTGAAGTTCAAATTCGTTTTGGAACTGGTTCCAAACTGATTTAATGTTATTCGGGGGTGCGGGAGTGAGTGGTTATTTTCTCAGGCAGCAAGGAGGTGATCAGGAGGAAACAGATTTAAAACAGAATGGAAATAATAATAATAATAATAATAATAATAATAATAATAATAATAGAATAATAAAGTTGGAAGGGGCCTCTAAGGCCATCCAGTCCAACCCCCTGCTCAGTGCAGGAATCCACCCTAAAGCATCCCCGACAGATGGTTGTCCAGCTGCCTCTTGAAGGCCTCTAGTGTGGGAGAGCCCACAACCTCCCTAGGTCACGGGTTCCATTGTCATACTGCTCTAACAGTCAGGAAGTTTTTCCTGATGTCCAGCTGGAATCTGGCTTCTTGTAACTTCAGCCCGTTATTCCGTGTCCTGCACTCTGGGATGATGATGATGATGATGATGATGATGATGATGATGATGATGATGATCTCCCAGCTCTGCTCTCTCATCTTAGGGTTCTTTATTTTTAAACCCAGACCTGGACCAAACAGCCTTTCAAAGAGAAGACAAGTCCTCTGACAGCTTTTCAAAACAGAGGGCCGTGCTCTGTCAAGTAGAACTCATGGCCAACTAGCCAACGGACGCTGGCACTAGCCCAAAAGCACTGAACCTCTTCCAGCTCAAGGGGACAAATTCCATTTGGGGGAAGTTCCAGGAATGAGCATGGCCAAAAATACTAAAAAAAAATGCCAGCCTGTTGTAGCTGAAAGCTCTGACTGCATTTCAACTACGACCGTGCATCGCTTTTGGTTGGGGAAAAGGCGTTGGAGCCAGGGATCGGGGCTGTGTCCGTTTAGAAACACTGGAAGGTTCGACTTGATCTTCTGCGCCCCTGAGTTGTTAGCAGCACAAAGGGGGAGCCCCTCTGTTTGCATGAAGGATGCACTGAAGCTCAGAGCCCCAGGAGGCTGCTGGCTGCAGAACCCCCAAAGGAGAGGAGCGAGGGATGAGGCCATCCAGGGCGCCTGGGTGAGAAAGCGGCTCCGTCCTGCCGCAGCCACGGCAGCGCAAACTGTGGCCTGCCAGCCAAGCCTCCGTGACATGCGACCCTCCTGTTTCCTCGTCCGGGAAGGAGTTAATTATGTGCGCAAAATTATGGCGGCTCCTGGCGTCACGCAGCCAGATTAATAAGTTCCTGTGTTGACCTTGTGTTCTTTTCGTGTCTCCAGGCCCACGAGGAGTCTCGGGGGAGGAGATTTTTCTTCTTTCCTCCATCCCCTTTGGTATTGTTTTGGAGCATCCTACTTTGCTACACACACACCCCACCGCTGCCCCCTTTTTCTTTCCTCATTTTTGTGTTCCTCGGAGAGGGGTCCCCGAAAGGTTATCCCAACAGGGAATTGGGGCCTGAGAAAATGGAACTGGTGCAGATCCACTCAGCACGGCTGTTGCCTGTGCGGGACGATCCTCCTGGCAGGAAGAGACTGCCAAAGTGTAGGGATGAACTTGGAAACAAGAGAGAAGATTTGCCAGGCGGCCCAAGCATCAAGCTTCTAGTCCACATGGTAAAGCCCTTCTCACTCTCCCCGTTTCCTGGACAGGAGAGACCCACAAAGGCTCGTGGAGTAAACGCAGGCACACTTACAGTTTCAAGCACGTGGTACTTGGCTCCCAGGCTGAGTTCATGGAGCAAGCAGTTTACTCCTATGCAGTTTATGAGTCCTCTTCCATGGCAGTGGAATTTGCCGGTGATCATTGCTGCAGGAAGAAAAAGTAACAGCGATCCCCACAATCCCTCGTGTTGATCAAAGCAGGCTGAAGGTCCCCCATCCCTCTCTCGCTTTGAAAAGGGCTCTCTAGTCAACCCCTTCTGCTCTGGAGGACAGGAAGGCTGGGATTTCATTTATTTTAAACCACCTTCCCAAAGGGTCAGCTCTGGAGCTCGAGTCCCCAAAACTAGCACAGCCTCGTCTTCTTTTTACAGCCAGTCCCACAAGCCAAACTGCTGTTCTCCAACCTGGCTTCCAAACGGACCACCAGACCTCCATTTTGCGATTTTGCAAATTTACACTTCCATCTGGTAACCGCAGCAGCAATGGGTGTGTTGTTTATTAGCTGGCCAGTAGGAGATGCACCATAGATGGAGAAGGTGCACAGAAATGTTGTCTGGGAAATGAGTTACAGAATGGCATCTTCCCAGAAACGAATGCCTCTGACCTCTTTGCACCAAGGTGCTCCCTGCCTGACCCCCACGAGACCACCCAGAACAGGTGAGGCCCAGGGCATGCCAGGAACTCTTAAACATGTCGACTCTGCTGAGAAGCCTACGGACAGGTGGTGCAATCATTGCTCAGAGCTTGGGAAAGTTCCTTCTCCAAAGGCAGCTCACCCTCGGGGTGGGGGAGGGAGGGAGCGCGGAGAGACAAAGGATCTGCCACAAGCCACCCTGGGGTTGATGTTGGAAGCAAGGGGAGGGTTGGATCCAGACTTAGTCCTGCTTAGAGGAGGAGACAAACTGACGTCAATGGGACAAGTTAGTCTTGACACCTTCTAATTCCTGCTGATTTCAACAGGTCTCCCATAAGAAGGGATCACCTGGCTCCACACTTGAAAATTCACTCTCTGGAAGCATCCAAACTGATGGCGCGTGGAGTGGGTGGGGTGGGGGGCACTACAGGACCCAGTCTCCAAAGTAGAGGTGGCAGGATTTTAAATCCCCAGAGTGAGGTTGCTTGAAGGTGTAAGAGAGTGCCTCTGAGCATATATAGAAGTACTATATACTGAGCCATAGCTCAGTGTGACAGAGCACCTGTTTTTTGCCTGCCGAAGGTCCCAGGTTCGACCCCCGGTTTCTCCAGGTAGGGCAAGGAAAGGAACCTCACCTGAAAACCTGGAGAACGCTGCTGCCAGTCAGTGCTAACAATACTGGGCTAGATACACCAAGGGCCTCATTCAGTAGAAAGCAGCTAACTTTTAATGGTTTTCTATTACGTTTTCTCATGTTGTGTTTTATGGTTTCAATTTGAACTTTGGCTGTTGTTGGGAGTACAGAAATGTAGTACCACTATGAATAATAATAACAACAGCAACCACAATTAACCAGGGATAGCTCTCTCTGATCTTCCCCTGGTCAGTTTCCAGCACTCCAGAGCTCTGAAACTGGCATGGGGACCTCCACAGGCTGAGTTCCTAAGGAGCCTTTGTGACAGGGGGCAGGGGATTCCCGGGCCAGTGCCTGGAAGGGGCAACAGGCAGCCCCCCACTCGTTCTCGGCCTCCCTGGGGCAGCCGGAACGCGTGGAAGGCATGACTGAACGTGTCAGGCGGAGGGCAAAGGAGGTTGTGACCTTTGCTGGGGAACGGGCGAGCGGGGCGGAACAAGGCAGCTTCTTGTCTTGAAATCGAAAAACAAGGCAAAGCTATTCTGCAGAGGAGGAGGAGGGCAGTGGGATCATGTGGCAAGGCGGGGGGGGGCAGGGAGCTGTAAGAACAGGCAGATGTTTTGGGGCGTCTCATCAAATCCAGCCCCTTTTGGGTGAGCCTTTTAGGGTTGGACCAAGCTGCAAAGTTCAAGAACAAAGTTGGTTACGCAGTGCCGCAAGGACCCTTCGTGACAACGCCTAGAATGCCTTTGCACATCAGAGTTTGGTTGCTGCCACGGGAGTTCTGAGAACCTTGCTGGATGAGGCCATGGAGTCCATCCAGTCCTGCATCATGACTCCGACAGGGGACAGCCGGATACTACAGTTCCCAAGTGAGTATGAAGACGTTTTCCAAGCAAGCCTTTGCCATTTGTTCCCCATTTCAAAAGGAACATGAGAAGCTGATCTGTACTGAGTCAGACCCTTGGTAGCTCAGGTCTGTCTGCACCAACCGTCTCCGATGTGTTAGAGGACAACTCCCAGGGCATCTTGGGAGTTGTAGTCCAACACATCAGCAGAGCAACGGGTTACTTTCCAGGATTTCAGTCTCTTCCAGCCCTGCCTGGATATTGAACCCTTCAATATGCCAAGCAAGTATCTGGCCACGATGCTCTTCTCCTTCGTGAGCTTGCTGAATCACCTTTTTGAAGCCCTTTCAAGCCCAGTGGTCCCTTCCTTCAACACGTATTGGGGCAGTGAATCCCACAGTGCCACCTCCGCCTTCTGGTTTAGGAAAGCCCTGGATCTCCTCGCAGCGACCGAGTGATGGACGGACACGTTTGTATGTGAGAGTGAGAGAATTGGCCCATTACTGATGGAGGCCTTTGGGGCACGGCAGTGGGGCAGAAGATCTCTCCTTAATGGCAGGGGAGGCCAGTAGGAAAAGGCCCGTGTGGGAAGCCAGGACACATGATTTCTCCTCTTCCCATAAATCTGAGCCGGTCACCACAACCCATCTTGCTATAACGATCCCTTCCTTAATCCACCTTCCTCCCCCCCCCCAAAAAAAAATGTGTGAGGAGTGGGGAAAGCATGACCCAATTCTTTCCTACAAGTTGTTTAACTACTTAATGAACATTTGCCTGGACGCACCGTATTAACCTTCCCGTGACCTTTTATTTTCACCCCCTGGTTGCAGAGCAAACACTACCGCCATTCAAAATGAAAAGGAAAAAAAAGTTTTTAAAAGCCCCCGGCTCTCGGGGTCAAGGGTGTCCCCCACCCCTGCCACTTTGATACATTCTGGCAGGCAATATAATTTCGAAGAACGCCCTGTGAGCAACAGCGTGACCCACCATGACCTCCCCCTCCCCACCGTCCGCCCACAGATCTTGGGTGGGAAGTCTCCAAAGACAGGGTCAACGAATGGTCAAAGGATTCCGAAAGTAGGCCTTCCCCGGGACACAGAGAGAGAATATCCTGTTGGATTTCTACCTGCCTCACACTTCAGTCTTCCAAACAATTTAAAAAAGAATCCTATATAGTTGCCAACACCTGCGTGGTCAAATTGCGGCCTTCCAAAGGTTGTTGGCTTGCAACTCCCATTAGCCTTGGCCAGGGATGACGGGAATTGCAGTCCAACAACATTCGTGCCCATCCCTCTTTTCAGAGCTTTGCAGCAGGCAGAAATCCAGCCAGTGAAATTGTCCGAGGAGATAAACAGTGCTGGGGAAATGTTTTATGGATTCTGCAGATCACCGTTGACAGAGTGATGACAGAGTTGCCGTGGGATGCTTTGGAATGGCCAGAATTCCAGCCGTGACCCAACAGCAGGGCTCCTGGGCTAGACCACAACATCCCCTGAGATTCCAGGGGACTGCAAGGTACTTTAGCTTTTCCCAGGGCAGAAGGAGGTTCAAATCTCCAGTATTTACTGTAGAACACAGGTGGCCCACGGGCTCTCTGCAAGCCATTAGACCACTTAAATCTCCCTCCCCAGGCATTCCGGCAGATTGGGATGCCAGAAACAGAGAAAAGGAGGAATGCCTGCCCACTGTTGACCTGCCCAGTGCCAACATGCAGCACCTGACAGAGCACACCCACCCAAGTGATGCCACCTCTATTCACATAGGAGGACCTCTTTATGCACCTGACAAAGCAGGTCCAGGTACCCCTCAGCCACAATCCATCTTTTAGCCTTTAAGGAACACAGGAAATGGCCTTCTATGGAATGGGAAAATGGGTCTGTCTAGCCCAGTAGTGTCAGCACAGGCCGGCAGCAGCGGCTCCCCAATGTTTCAGGCAGTTTTCCACATCGAACCTGGGGTTTGCTGCTTATAAAGAAAGGGCTTTACCATGACTCATCCCATGGGGATTGTGGGAGTTGTAGTCCACCACATCTTCCAGATGGGCAAGGCCAGCATAGAGCCTTTACAGGACGCTCCGAGTTCCTCGCTGTGACCTCTGGGGTGTAACTCCTCTTTTGAGCCATAAAACATTGTCAGGTAATTCACCTGCACTCTCTCCCACCTCCATCAATGGCTGGGGGCGGAGGGGGGGCTCAGTCCGCCTCAACGGTATCCACAGCCCTGCCGGCGAAGGTCATACGCCCTAGATTTTTGACTGTACCACGTAATTAGAGGCGATTAGCAGCTTAGGCTGGGGGGCAACAGGGAACATTCTTGGCAATCTTGGCTTCATGTTGATCCATCACTTTCCAGGTGTTGGCCGAGGGGGGGGTCCCCTTCCCTTTGATGGTGGCGGTGGGGAGTGGTTTTGTCCAGGTGTGGCCAGTTAAACTTCACTCCCCCCTAGGTGCACCCGGAGCAACTCAAAAACCCCGTGTGGGGCATTGCCAGGCTTCTCCGTGCCTGAGCAGGGCTTTCCTCTTCTTCTTGGCTCTCGCCCAGGAGCAGGAGAGGTCCTCTGGCCGGAGACGCCAAGATGGGCAAACGAAGCGTTAATTAACGGGTGGGATTTGCAGCCACCGGGGGATTCTTTCTAATTAAAAGCACAGTAAATAAATATGCTGCGAAATGCACTGACTTAATAATGGGCAATTTTGCCACCTCGTGGACAAATATAAAACTCCAGCTCGCTTCAAAAACTTCTCCAAAATGTTTTTAATGCATATTAAGATGCACGTATACAACTTGGCTGTCCCGCTAGTCATATTTCAGGCTCTTTAGAACTTGAATCTCTGAAGGAAGAAGTGTGAGGGGCATCTTCAGGTCCCCAGGAGAGCAACTAACGGCTGGTCCCTAAGGGACAAACCCCAGGCATTGTTTACAAAGAGAAAAGCCTGGCTGAGGAATGCCGGGCGTTGTAGGGTCTCTCTCTAAGCATGCACGGGATTGCGCCCTAAATTAATCCAGCACCCTGCTTCCCAAAGAATCCTCCGGGCGGGGGTGGGTAGGGGAGAGCTGGGGTCTCTGCGCTCAAGGAGCTTACAGTCAAAGGCAATGAAAAGATACGCAAAAGTGCACGCTTTCTGAATTCAGTTGTCTCCCCTGCATGTTTACAGCCACAGCCTGTCCCCATAGGTATTGGACTACAACTCCCGGCGTCCCCAGCCACCGCCTGGGGTTCATGGGAGTTGTAGTCCAACACTTAAGCGGCAGGCTAGGTTGGGGAATAGCCTGCCCATGCCACTATGCCCGACTAGGGATTACCCAGGCAAAATGTGCCCAGCCAGCTAGCGCCAATGTAAGCGTGCTCACTTTGGAAGTAAGTCTCCTTGGATTCAATGGGATTTACTCTCAGGGAAGAACGCCTAGGATCGCGGCCACGACCTCCCTGAGTGCTAAAGCAGCCACGCAAATCTGCAGACTCGAAAACTGCATTCAGCCCATTGCAGCGAGTCGTCAGAGGCGTTTTCTTGGGATGCCCAATATCAAAGATGCAAAATGTACATTGATGGTGCTATATAAATAAATAATAATAATAATAATAAAAGGGGAGGGGGAGCTCAAAGGACTACAATTCCCAGAGTGCAAGAGGACGAGAGGGGGGGGAGCGCCCCGGAGCTTGCCGGGAAATGTAGTGCTGTTGACTCCCCACTGAACTGGAGCGAACTACATTTCCTAGAATCCACGACGGGGAAGAAGGGAGCGCAGAGAGACTGCAAGGTCAGCAGCGCAGGAGAAAACGCACTTTGGGGCTCTGCTTTGAAGGGCAGGTGGAGTATCGTGTCGTGTGAACGTGGAGGCGGGTGGCGGGTTCCCCTAGGGTTGCGTGCATGCGAGAGAAGGGGGGTGCGTGGATGGGCGGGGCGGCTTCTGCTTGCAGCGCCTGCAGCCGGGAGTGCCTTGTGCAATGCGTGGCACACTGAGCTCCCATGTTTCCTTTGCGTCACGGTTAAATAAGCGCACCCGTTCTTCTTTTGCAACCCAAAGAGACCACCTTTGCAGCTTGCCCGCCGCGGGGCGCCAAAAAGGCGCTCCCTCCGCACCCCCGCCAGCATCTGGGCATGCAGGCGCCTGCCCCGCCCCGCCCCCCAAACCCAGCTGAAATCACAAAGTTTCATTGCGTCAGGCTTCCTGCCTTGGAAAAACTTTCTTTATTACCGTTTCTCACCGATGCACTCCGCACGTGCTCAGAGAGGCGCGCGCCTTTATGGCTGTGTCACGTGTTCCGCAGCCTGGGGATGGGATTCCGGATCCAAAAGCCTCCGCGGACTTGTTTTCAAGGTGGGCCCCATTTTGGAACATCCATACAGGACTACGCAGCATCCTGGCAGCGGGGATGCAGGGCCTTTGGCCCCCAAATCAGCCTCCTTTGGGCTCAGACGTGGGGGAATGGGTTGTCGCTGAATGCTCCTTGAATTGCCCCCGAACCTACTTGAAGTTTTCAACTTCCCACCATCAGGCAGTTCCCACCAGCAGCACAAGGCAGCAGGGGCTTGCCCACCGCCGCTCCCCTCTGGCGAGTTGGCAGACCTTCCAGGCCACCCCTTCATAACAGTACAAGCAGTAACGGAGTGCTACTCCAGCCCATCCAGAGGGCCCCGGATTTGGGGAAGGCTCCTGTAGGTAGAGACAGTCATAATGACCTCAAGCCAACCGTTAGCTTTAACCTACTCCACAGGGTCGTTGTGAGGATGACTACGCCAGGGGTACAGAACCTGTTTCAGTCCGAGGGCCGGATTCTATTGCAGAGACGCTCTCGGGGGCAGAGCCGGACTCAAAAGGGGCGGGACATCAGTGCCCAAATTTGCATAGTTTAGCCTGAAGGTCTGACTACCACTAAGTCTTCAGCGAGGCATTTTAAACTTCAGAATGGGGGGTGGGGGGGTGCTGCCGAAAAGCCAAGAAGGCACCCAAGGATCCGTGTTTGGGGGGGAAGGGTGGGCCCCGAGGAACAGGGAGATTGCTCCCCCTCCCTCTCCGAGCGCCCTGGGGTGGGGAGGCACACGCACTGACACTGCCGCCTTCTGCCTGCAGCCCTCTCCGCCCCGCCTCCGATGCTGTCCTCCGCCGTGCTGGTGCTGCGCCGTGCTCTGCGTTGGCCGCCGTCCTTCTCTGCCGGCTACTCCGCGCTGGGCGGGGGCTCGCCCATGGAGAAGCCGGTGGAGGCCTGCATCCGGACCAAACTCCAGCACGCCCTGGAACCGGTCCATTTGGAGATCATCAACGACAGCCACATGCATGCCGTTCCCCGCGGGGCCGAGACCCACTTCCGGGTGGTGGTGGCCAGCCGCCGCTTCGAGGGCCTCTCCCTCATCCACCGCCACCGCCTGGTCAATGAGATCCTCCAGGAAGAGCTGTCAGGCCCAGTCCATGCCCTCTCCATCCAAGCCAAGACCCCCCAGCAGTGGGAGAAGAACCCCAAAATCATCCAAAGCCCCGAGTGTCTCGGGGGATCCAAGCATGACCCCCACATGGCGGGCAAAGTGGGAAAGACGGGATTGATGTGAGCATGAAGAAGAGCCGGGCAGTGGGATGGCAGAGCCACGTCGGTGGACCAGCCACAGCACCATGCTAGAAGCAGAAATAAATGCCTCGCTCCGGCTTTCTCCACCACAGCCAAACCTTGCCTCCGTTCGCCAGAGAGCTGCTTTTTTCTAAAGAGGGATGCGGCACGTTCGTTTCGGGTTTCTGTTAGTTCGTTTCTGCCGATTCTCTCATTCCGGCTGCAGCGGGGAGACTTGGGTGTCTCAAGGACAGGGCTGTCTGCCTTTTATTTAAGCACATTAAATTTCTTGGGCTTCGCTCCTTGTTAAGAGCGCACTGTCAGCCTTGTTTGTGGGCGAGGGAGCCGTTGCTTCGGTGCTCGGTTGCGATGGCGCTCTGCCCTGCCTTTCACGTTGGAAGGCCAGGTGTGCAGACCGGGCCCAGCCCACGGTAGCTCACAAGACTAAATCTCACACTCTGGCCAGAAGGGACCCCCACTTCACCATGCACAGGGTTATACTCAAAGACAGGTGAACCTGAAAACGTACATGGGCAACCCCCAGTTTCTTTAGCTATTTCAGGGTGTTCCCCCCCCATGAGATTTTTAGCTGCTGTAAGTCAGACAAAAGCATTCAACAGATGTAGCTAACCCTGCACTCTTAAGATATCGCAAGGCAGCTGCACCTGTTGACTTCCTGCCTGGCCACAAAGTAATATTGGCAAAGGAACCCTGTCCAGCTGGCTTTCCCTGTAGTCTGAATACCTCATAAGGGCAGTTTTTGGGAAAGGGTGAAAACTGGGTGTGCAAACACTTTCCTGAGCAGTTTGAATATTTGCAGATATTCAGCACCGCCCTTGGTGCCTGAGCCAATAGCCAGGGAAGATTTCCCTCGATCATGTGAATGGACATCTCTGCCCACACTGGGCAGATTAACCTGGTTTTTTTAAATCATTTAAACCTCTACTACCATAGCAAGTGCCCTCAAAGTAGATCCAGCACTGATTTAAATTTTGCAAAGAGATCTATAGATTGTGTAGATCGATGGAGAGAAAAAATGATTTATGGACAACACACCACCTTTTTCATACCTGAAATTCAGAGTTAGTGCACTTTCCACAGAACTCAGGATGTGTGTGTGTGTGTGTTGTTTTAAAAAACTGCGCATTTCAAACGTCTAAGATTAATTTTTTTTCAATCTTTTATTTTATTTTTTTTCATTTTTACATTGATTTTTGTTGACTATGAGTTCATAATGCCGGGGGGGGGGGGGGGGGGAGGAGTCCTGTGCATGGCCAAAGCCAGACTTAAAACTTTTTCCTTTTCCTGCTGAACTGCACACACAACCTCTTTTTTTAAAAATGTTAAATTATCATTATTATTCACAGCACCTTTTCGGAGTCCTGTCCCACCCCCTTTTCTTTTCTCAACATGACATTTAAAATAACCTTCATATTTTATCAGCATTCTTGGCTTCTGTTTTTATACAAAATGAAACAAACCAGAGACCACAACTGAAGTTATGCTTTTTTTTTTCTCCTGATATTTTTTTTTCAATTGTTCTTTACAAACATCTAAAAACTACATCACAACACAAGGTTTGTTTGCATACAGACAGTACTACATAGGTTTGTATGTTGGCTTTGTTTAGAAGACCAGCTACACTGTAAAGGATGGAAAGAGACCAGAGTCAGAGAGGGACACGATCCGGGGGAGAACAAGGAATCGCAGGGGTGGTGTGGGTGTGTGCTTTGATTACGTAGGACTCAGATACGTTCAACTGTGTATGGATCTGTTTCTTTCCAAAAGGGTAGCGTAAAGACCTCGGTCCATTTCAAGAGGCATCCAGATTTTAAAGGAGGAAAAATAATACCCTATTCGCAACCTTAAGAACAGAAGAAGACCCCTGCCAGATCAGAGAAAAGTACAAACTAAACCGGACCAGTGTCTTAATTTTCCTCATTGCCATCCAAAAAACTAGTTACTTGGAAAGAAAAAAAGTGGAGACCTTGGCAATCTCCTATACTGAAAATTTCCCATCACAAAATGCTTTTCCCCGCCGTCAAAATGACAACTATTTCACTGGGCAGTGCTTGGAAACGGGGGTAAATCATACCAAAGAGAAAACAGGCAAGAATCCAGGCCAAGGTGTCAGCTTGAGTAAAATCACACGTGCTGTAAAAAAGATTGGTCCGAGATACTCAACGTCAAGTTTGGCCACCGTCTGCATCATCCCCAAGTTCCTCTTTGGGTGGTCTAGAACAAAAGTGAGGAATTTTCCTCCCTAACATTTCAAAAATTGCACTGGAAAACCCCAGATCTGGATATCGGATTTTAAATAAATAAATAAATTAGAATTCAGCTTGAGGATTTGGGCAGGGGGGGGAAACTGTTCCACAGCTTCGTAAGTCATGCAAGATGTAGCGGTCCAGCAATTTCAGTATTTGCCATCTACACCTGGGCCGGATCTACACTACTGCTTTAAAGCGCTTTATAACAGTTATAAGCGCTATAAAACTGTTATAAAGCGCTTTAAAGCAATAGTGTAGTCAAGCTACAGGGCTAGGAAGGAAGGGGATTTGTGCTTCAGCACCACCCCTACAGATGGCCAAATAAGGGTATTGCAACTACTGGCTCAGCAGAGGTCAGGTGACGCAAGGGACCCATAGGGCTGCACACAGCCCTATAAAAACTCAAGGGACCAATAGAGGTTCACCCAGACCTATAAAGACACCAACTCTGGGCTGGTTACTTCCATTGCGTGTGCTGGCCTGCAGGCCTCAGAAAGGCAGTTGTGACTGATCCCTGTGCAGAATTGTGAAGGGAGGCAGAATATACCCATCCACACTGCTCAATACATGCCACTTTCGGAAGCAAAAGCAGCAGACCCTGTAGGCTCCAAACCAAAAGGGGCATGTTCAGCCAACAGATAACCCTAACCCTCCACAAAGCCAGAAGCGGAGAGAAGGAAGACAGACTTCTCCCCTGATGTTTATCCCAAGAAATTGTTATCCAAAGACCGGTTGGAATTGAAGGCGTGATCGGGTCCCATTACTGGTAGACCTTCCATCCATCTCTGGTATTTTAGCCCTGGCCTATTTGCCTGGGGTAATGCGCCCCCCGAGATCGTCTTCCAAACTGAATCCGGCCCTCAGGGGAATAAGGTTCTGCACCTCAGTCTAACCCCCCTTTTTGAGACCCTAGTTCAGCGGCTGCCACCTCATTTTGGGGTGGTGGATTCTGAAGCGTGCGACAGGCTTCCCCAACAGCTGGTGACTTTCAGATGCATTGGACTGCATCTCTCCGGCCAGTCCACGGGGATGATGGGAGTTGTGGCTGCGAACATCTGGAAGGCACCAGAGGTTGCAGAAGGATAAGCACCCTCCAAAAACACACACACTCTTTTTTCTGTTCAAAAAGAGGTGGTAATGAAAGAGGAAGCAGAATAGCAACCGCAGGAATTGTCCTCCGCTCACGTTAGGTACGCTTTGTCGAAGTTCCCCTAGTCTGAGTGAACCCGATTTTGGTCCCAAAGAATAGAAACTCTCCCTGCTGCCACTGCACCTCTTTTGCCTCCCGGCACAGAAAGACTACCTCTCTCTCTCTCGTGGCATATATGAAAAGCTCCCCCGAGGGGGATTGTGCTCTTTAAGTTATTGTGCATCTTCCTGGGAAGTGGTCTCCTTGTGTTCGTCAGACCCCAGGGGAGGAAGGTGGGGCCAAGTGCTTGCCACAGGTCTTCGGAGAAGCCGACGCGCTGATCGGAGCGCACTGGAGACCCGAAATAAATAAAAGCTGCCTGCGCAGATGTGCTAAGTCGGCCTGCCACCCATTTGGTGCCCTGTCGATGTTCTGAACTACAACTCCCATAAGCCCCAGTCAGCACAGCCCTTGGCCAGGTGAGAAGGAAGTTGTTATCCAAAAGATCTGGACAGCACCCAATTGAGGAAGGTGGTACTAAGCTGATTCCTGCTGGTCAGTGAATCGGCCGAGGGTAGCCCAACTCAGGAGATGGCGGGTTCACGGTTCCATGTGCTTTTGCACACTTCTATCCATTTTGACGCTGAGGCATCACCGAGGTATAGAAGCGGCAAACGGAATCACCCAAACCCAAAGGCAAGCTCTCCGGTCCCTTTCGTCAAGCCGTCCGCCTCTGAAATGCCAGCCCCCCAAAACAGATCCACCACCAGCCAATTTCCACGGACGCACAACAAATGTATAGTTTGTGGAGGAATCGCGCCAAGAGGTCTGACCTGGCAAATCCTGCTTACATCACCTGCAAATTGCAAGGCTGTTTCGCCCAGCAGCCAAACCGGTTCCTCGGCGCGTCGGGAAATTCCCACCTGAAACGTCAAGCTAAACAAAGTTACACCTGAATCGACGCTAGTTTTACACCCAAGAAACGGACGCTAAAGGTTGTGGGGAGTACGTTGGCGTTTGTTCGTATGCATACAGTGGGATGGGCTGAAAAACCAGTGGAGTTTTGCATTGATCTGTACATACACGCACACGCGCACAGACACAAAAGCGTGCCTCTTAGGAACCTTGGAAAACAAAACAGAGAGAAAGAGAGGGTTTGTTTGGAGCACATGGACACATCCAAGTTCTGTGAGTTGTTTACAAGCTTACACGTTGGTGTAAAACGGTATCATCACGCTTCCTCTACCGGATATTGGGACACCCAGCCTGGACTGGCAAGTGTGGGGTGGGGGTCACAACCTGAAATGCCAAGGGGGTCTGGAGGTTGGCCCTCTGCCCCTCTGCATTCATTTGGTGCAGAGAGAGAGAGAGAGAGAGAGAGAGAAAACGAGAACACTGCCTCTGCTCTCTCTTTGGTTTCCCCTGCCTCTCCACCTGGGAGTGGATTCACATGTACACCAAAACCATGGGAGGGGAGCAGGAGGAGGAATTCCAAGAGCGAGTGGACTTGTGAAAGAAAGTCCATCCGGAGATGGGTTCTCTATTGAAATGGAACGACAAGACGGTCACAGTGTCTACGACTCTAAAATCTCCCCCAAGTGGGACAGGGCAGGGGCGGAAGAGGGCCGCGTGCGAATCTCTCTCACTGTAGAACCTGCCCCCGTGTCTCCGGCAGTTTCAGGGCCAGCGAGCTGCCCACGGCGAGAGCCGCCGATGCCAGCAGGATGGGCACTGCTTTCGTGATGCCGACGAAAGACGTGAAGATGCTGATGCCCAGGACAGCCGCCAGCTTACACAAGGCGTTGAGGAATCCGAAAGCGGTCGTCCTGGGAAGGGAGGAGAGGCAGAGAGAAGAGGGATAGGGGGAAAGACACAGAGGATTTCAGAGGTTTCCTTTGGTGCGCGAGGTGCCCTCTAAGGGGCACACAGTGCAAAGCCATGACCAATCGTTGCCATTCATTCCCTCTGTTTCCCATGTCCAGGCAGTGCGTGCCGCGGCTTGTGCAGCCAAAACAGAACCACCCACGCACAAGACGGCTGCTATCTGCATGGTTGGGGGTTCCTGAGCTTTGCCACACACACAAAATACTCCCAAAAAGCGTTAGGGAGGAAGAACCTTGAGGGGGCCCCCAAAAACACCCCAGTTAAGTCTGAATGGTCGTTGACCACCGATTGCTGATTGGTTGCTGTGGGGATGGACTGGAGGAAACACGGCAGGCTGTTTCATATGGCACGACCCTATGAAAAGTAGGACAGGGCTTCTGTATCTTTAACAGTTGTGTAGACTAGGGAGCCCTGTCCTCCTTTTCATAGGGTCACCCTAGTTTATTTGCAAGCCCAGTTTCTTTGAATAACAATCCCTATGGCAATAACAATCCTTTGCGGCATCTCCAGGCAGGGCAGGGCAAAATCCTACCTGCAACCCTGCAGAGCCGCTGCTGCCAATCAGTGTTGACTACACCGGCCTAGATGGGCCCTGGGTCTGGCTCAGTCTCCCCATGTTCCCCATCACTCTCAAGAGTTCCCAGAGCACCTCACGAGCGCCCTCCAAAGCCCAATTTAAACATGAGGCCAGCCGGGCAAGGAAAGTTGGTTCAAGTGGCCCCGAACGCATCCAGTTTTCCTCATTTGAACTGGGTTTGCCTGCCGGCACGTGCAGCATTAGCAGGGTTCCGTACCACCCTCCATGGACGCTGCACCAATGTGCTCATGTTTTGCTTAGGGCTTTCTATCCCCTACCTCCGATCCCAGCCACGAACCTACATCTTGTGCTGAGGACCCATCGCCCTCCGGGGGAGACCAGGGTCTCCCTTGATAAGGGATTGGCTCTGGCTTAGAGCTCTACCTGATTTCAGTTGTTGCTGTTTTTCACCCTATGAGCCCCCTTCTTTCCCAGAGAAAACAACTCGGGAGTTTTGCCCCTCTGCAAGGAGCAGCACTCAATCTCTCTCTCTCTCTGTGTGTGTGTGTCCGTGTCCCGCTTTTCTTGTACTGTCAAGGTCCCTCCAGGCAGCCGGCGGGTGACTGGCAAACCCAATGCGTCACTGTTCCCTTGTCCTCATTTCAAATGCTGCACAGCCTCGCTCTCTCTCTCTCTTCCCCCCTGCAAAGTGTTTATCCCAGAAGGACAACGGGGGGGGGGGGGGGAGGAAAAGAGACCAGGACTGCAACATCATCACAAGATCCAGATTGTAGGTGGGCTTTCTGGTTTGTTTTTTTAATGGGGGAGGGACGTAATTAACCGCTCTGGACTGCAGGCCGCCTCTCCGCAGCTAAGGCTCACTGCAGCTGCCACAAAAAGGGTGTCTTTCGTCCAATGCTCAACTCCTGGTCGACCCTAAAAAAACCTCCCAAACGTTCCCTCAATTCTTTGCAACGTATATGCGTGTTGGTATACATGGCAGTTAGCAAGGCATGCAGCGGTTTTGAAGGGAGACATTGGAACACACACACACACACGCAGAGACCCTGCAGATTGTGTGCACGGGGGGGGGGGGGGACCCATCTTCCCCTATCTTCTCCCACCCAAACCTTATTTCCCTACACTGCAGGGCCCACGTGTATAAAATGGCCCTTGCGTTCAGCACGTGAGAATCCCGTTCCAGAAACTCTCCCTCTTTTGTGAATCAACCGTTTCCTTCCTTCCTTCCTTCCTTCCTTCCTTCCTTCCTTCCTTCCTTCCTTCCTTCCTTCCTTTAAAACAAGTTTCTGGAACTCATGTTTTAGGAAAACGTCAACACAGGGGCACGTGAAGACTGCACAACCTGCTTCCCTGGCCAATTTTCCTTTCTAGATATTACACATTCATTTTCTCTCGGTAGTCTGGCCTATCTCGGGGCAAGGGCACAGAAATGGGTTGTTTTTGTTCTGTCTGGGCTTCCGACTTGGGGAGAAACGGAAGGCAAAGAGTTTCACCGGCGCAGGACACAAAGCGAAGAGAAGTGTTCCAAGCTAAGCACAGGAACGGCCGGATGCATTTCAACCGCTCACCTTCTATCCGACGGGTAGAGCTCGACCGTGAGGACGTCCAGCGCGTTCCACGAAGCTATGCTGACCCCTCCAAATAGACAGAGCAGGGCGATCATGGCCGACTCACTGTTGCCGAAGGACAAGAAGAAGCAGCTCACGCAAGACATGACGCTCGACCCGGCTTCATGAACAAGGTAAGAGGGCGGAGGGGGAGAGAGAGAGGGAGAAGACAAGACGAGTCAGGGAAGTCCCAGTTCAGGGTTAAGAGCGTCGATTGTCCTCAGCGCTCTTTGGGTGCATAAACCAAGCTGTTGAGAATCGGTGAGCTACTTTTAAAGAAAAAGCAGGTTTCTAGACCTTAGGGTGAGAAAGTTTAGGAAACCAGGCAAGAGCTCAGAAACGCAGAGGATGCGGACAGAGCTTTTGCGTTAATTACTGTTCAGAATAAGAGGAAGCGTTCCTGAAACAGCACTGCTCATTTAGCAACCGTATTCTATAACATTACTTTACTGTATAGGAGTGTGCGTGTGCGTGTGTGTGCCAGATGTGTTGGTACTACAATTCCCAGCACCTCCTAGCCAGCCTGTGGGCACTCTCATAGAATCATAGAATAGCAGAGTTGGAAGGGGCCTACAAGGCCATCGAGTCCAACCCCCTGCTCAAGGCAGGAATCCACCCTAAAGCATCCCTGACAGGTGGTTGTCCAGCTGCCTCTTGAAGGCCTCCAGTGTGGGAGAGCCCACAACCTCCCTAGGTACTGGTTCCATTGTCGTACTGCTCTAACAGCCCGGAAGTTTTTCCTGATGTCCAGCTGGAATCTGGCTT
This sequence comes from Elgaria multicarinata webbii, assembly GCF_023053635.1. Taxonomy (NCBI): domain Eukaryota; kingdom Metazoa; phylum Chordata; class Lepidosauria; order Squamata; family Anguidae; genus Elgaria; species Elgaria multicarinata. Next base: position 15,979,446 of record NC_086191.1, on the reverse strand, counting down.
CCTTTAACTTGAGCCCGTTATTCCGTGTTCTGCACATTGGGAGGATCGAGAAGAGATCCTGGCCCTCCTCTGTGTGACAACCTTTCAAGTATTTGAAGAGTGCTTTCATGTCTCCCCTCAATCTTCTCTTCTCCAGGCTAAACATGCCCAGTTCTTTCAGTCTCTCCTCATAGGGCTTTGTTTCCAGACCCCTGATCATCCTGGCTGCCCTCCTCTGAACATGCTCCAGCTTGTCTGCATCCTTCTTGAATTGTGGAGCCCAGAACTGGAGATCTGGGTTCTAGTCCTGCTTGACTACTCTCGCTTGTTCTCTGCTGCACACTTGGCTGCACATCTGCCTAGACGTACAGAGACGTTTTGGAGGGCTCATAGGAAAGACCTCCTCCATGGGGCCCCTCCCTCTGTGAGTCTGCCTTCTCACTGCCATGGTCACCTGCTCCTCCTCTTCCTCCTCTTCCTCATCATGGCTCCCACTTGCTTGACGGGCAGAGAGCCAGGAGGCCAGGGTGTCTCCTACTCTTCCTTCTCAGCGCCACTGTTGTCTGGACCAGAGCGAGAGGCAGGTGAACAAGCAGGTTGCCATGGCGAAGAGGAGGAAGAGGTCCAAGGAGGCCCCGGCAGCTGCCCATCCTTCCGTACCCTCGATGCTGGCCCTACACACAGACACACACTCGCTCTCCGCCTCCCCAGCTCCTTCCTTACCTAGCATGCGGAGACGCCCAATCTTGTCCATCAGGAGAGCTGAAACAATGTTCCCCGGCAGCACAGCCAGGGTGCCCAGAAAGCTGACGAAGTAGATCATGTAGGCGTTGTTGTCATCACTAAAGTCGAGCTGGCAACCCTCTTTGTTGTGCAGGAAAGTGCTGTTGATGATCCGGCTGTTGATGAACTTGTACTCAAAGAGGTCTGCAGGTCAGAGGCCCAAGAGGTTAGAAAGGACTGAGACCCCACCCCACCGCTGCCCCCACAAGCAGCCGCCTCGAACCTCGGAAGCCTGAAGTGGGCCATGAGGCAGCGAATCTGAGCAGCTTAACTTCCGAAGCCCCTGGGCTACCGCGGCGCTTATTAGTATGCTGTCTTCTGCAGAGGATTAAATAAAACCCGCTACTGATGCCAGAAGACAAGCACAGCCCCGGTGCATGTGTGGCTGTGTCAGGCTTTACCTGTGTTGTAGAAGACGGAGGAGATGAAAGTGCAGTTCTTGAAGAAAGTATTGCTAGACGTGACATCCTCAAAATAACATTCCTCAAACAAGGAGTCAACGAAGGACACGGACTTCATCTTGAGGCCAATGAACCTGACAAACGAAAGGGAGAGAACAGAGGAAGAGATTCACTTTTCACTGAATATTGAACGAATGCGCCCACTTTCTCACTCAGAGAAAGACGGATAGTGGGGCACAACACAGTCAAGCAAATGAGGCTGATTTTGCCCAAAGGGGCCAACAGCGAGCCATGATTTTGCACCAACAGCACCGTTATTTGAACCCAAGGAAGGTTCTTCCAGGCTTTCTCCGTCCTCAGGATCGCCTGAGCTCCGTCACAACCCATTGAGGAATTGTTCAGCAAGTGTGTGTGTGGGGGGAATGGGGGGCCAGGCGCTTACTTGTCATTGAAGTACTCCCCACGGCTGTGGATCTGGTTCTCCAAGGTGAAGTTGAACGTGATGTGGCGCACCGTCTCATTGAGGAAGACCTTTGTGCGGGAGGCATATTCGATGTTCTGGAGATGTTTGATCATATCTGGGAACCAGACGGTCAACCCATAGTAACTGTGCCCAGAGAGTGAGAAGAAAGAGGGGGGAAACAACATGGAGAGCGTGAGAAAGAAAGAAAGAAAGAAAGAAAGAAAGAAAGAAAGAAAAAGAGAAAAGAGGAAGGGGGAGGGAAGGAAGAGAGGAACCTTTGGAGACTGAGACATAATCTGCCAACAGAAGTCCAGTCAGCCAGGAGGACACGGAATGGGGCCTTTCCGGTTGTGGTCCCCAGGCGGTGGAACTCCCCCAGTTGGCATTTTGCAAAGACCTTCCCATTTTGCCATTTTTCTTTCTGCTATGTTAATATGTGGGTTTTAGTTCTTATCAATTGTACATAATGATTACACATTGTTTAGGGATCCCAAAAGGTAGGATAGAAATAAATTTAAATGAATAAAAACAGACACGAGAAGGCAATCATACCCATTAAGTCCTGGGTTCTGTGTCTAATGGTAGCTGACTTGCATGTCTCCGGGGCAATGTGCATAGCACATCTGCGGTGTCTTTACTGTGGTACACTGCTTCTGAACATGGAGGTTCTACTTGCCGAACCCTCTTTAACTTCTGCCTTAATCCTGGCACGTGGAAGAGTTTGCTGTGATTACATATGGCCAGTTGGTAGGTTCAGAAGGGTTTGGTGGTACAGTTTTTGCTGGACTGACCCATTTGAGGTTGCAGCGGGGAATCACTCATATCTGAATGCTTCTCCCCCCTCAAATATATATATATACATATGGAAAACAAGCATGTGTCAGGGAAGAGGGTTCCAATTAACCTTCCTCTTGGTGAAAAGAGAATTCCTTTTCATGGGGGAGCATTTAGACCCGCAATAGCTTTGGTTATTCAGCAGTAAAGAAATGTAATAAATGGATGAATGAATGAATCCTGCACCTGCGGGCTGAAATGGTAGCAAAAGCTTGAACACTTGGGTTATGCCAACTGCATAAACAGGCCCTCCAAGTGGTGAAGGAAAACCGCTCTGCACCTGTTCAGAGGCACGCTTCGTTGTACCTTCTGTATGAGCCCGTGGCCGAGAAAGATCCCAGCTCTGTTAACGAGGGAGCCGGTTGATTGGGCTTCAAACGGCCTAATTAGTCAGGTAACCGTTTGCACACCTGCGAGTGGAACCAGCCGCCTCCAGTCACGACGGAGCAACGAGCCGCTTGCAATTATTTTTTCCTGACAGCTCCAATTAACAGAGCTGCCGGGAGATCAATCACAGATCTGCAGCTCCTGACGTCAGGGCGTTTTCCCCCCAGCCCCTGAGTTATATGGGCAGAAGAGCTAGATGGTCAGCTTTTTAAAACCAGAATTGATTTTTATTTTATTTTTAAAAAGGAAAAATTAAAATTGCTCCTTACACTGTCGCACAAATTGGCCGCCTTTGATTCTCGCTGCATCGTGGACCTTGTTAGATGAATTAAATATCGTTTCAATATTTAATTGCAGCAGCAGCAGCTGGAAACTCACCTGCAAAGGAGCTCGCAGATGGGTTGACGATTTGGGGGGGGGGGCAATGAGATTAGGGATGTTTTCAATAATGGGGGTGGTGAGGGGGGTTCTGTTGAAAATGGAGGGGGACCCATCAGTGAGAGCGAAGGGTTCCTCTCGGCTGTCCTTCTGCTGGCCTGTTGGGTTAGGTGCTTATTTATTTATTTATTTTGTAATTGTTATGGTTTTATTTTATTTTAAAGTTTGTTTGGTTTTGTTTACTTTTTGGCCTCTTGATAGTAACTGCAATAAAATAGTACATGCAAGTGGGGGAGGAAGCAGCCGCCAGGCACCTCTCCATCCTGCCTGGGTCCAGCTCCAGCTGAGAGCCCCCTCCCTCCTGCTACCAACTGTCTCTGGAGAGGCCACCGGTGAGGGAGGAAGCGGCAGCCAGGCAACTCTCCATCATGCCTGGGTCCAGCTGCAGCTGAGAGCCCCCTCCCTCCTGCTACCAACTGCCAACTGCTGAACTTTGTAACTAAGAATGTAGTGACTGAATTTGCTTTGCTTTCCCCCCTCCTCCTCCCTCCCAATCCCCTTTCCTTTTGTGTCATGTTTTTTAGATTGTAAGCCTGTGGGCAAATACTTTTGTAAGCCGCCGTGAGAGCCTTTTTTGGCTGAATGGCAGGATAAAAATGCTTAAATAAATAAATAAATAAATAACTTGGACTCCACCTCAATATCATTACAGGGGCAGCATCTAATATTCTTTGGAAGAAGAAAAATAGAGGCCAGGAAAGATCTAACATGCCCTATTACACAGCGTTTCCCCGTTCGCTCTCCTGAGTCTCTTATGATTATTTTACTTCAGGGCACCAATAACCCTATTACTGAGCAAGTGGCCAAATTTTTGAATCTGGCTCTTCTCATTAGACTACTCATGGATGCCTGATAATTATTTTAAGCCTATTGATTAGCATTTTTACAGATTTTATATCCCTTCTTCTTTACCCTCATGTGTTTTTATTACGTCTGTGTACTTATAGGTTGCAATGGCTGTCTGTTGACTGTAAATAACGATCGATTGATATTTTAAAGCTTGATTTTATTTTAATCCAATAAATAAATAAATAAGAATCAACAGGAGACTTGGTTTTTTGACGTTCTGAGTGTTCGCATGTGGAAGCAGCAAGTTTCTAGGTGGCAAAGGTTTCTTTAAAAATACAGAGCCAGGGGATAACTGCACTTCTCCTGTTACAAAAAGTTCACAGAATCAGCCCCGCAGAGAAAACGAAGCAATACAGAAAGGGTCCGGATCCCTTGCCACAACCCCTCTTCTGGCGCCGCAACCCCACCTGAAGGACATGGTGAACCACACTGCCATCATCATCAGAGTCACCCGGCGATACTCGGGAGCAAAGCACTGGTGAAAATTCGCCCAGACCTGTAAAAGGCAAGAAAACCATGAGCTATTTCCACTCTCCTGGGGAATGAGAGAAAGGAGTTGTGACGCTTTACTACAATATGCTTTCATTGCCTGTCTGCAACCCCCTGTACACAATTCATTGTCTGATCCCCAGAAACATCTGCAAAAACGTTCTAGCTGCTCAGGGCGAAAGTGTCAGCAATGGAATGTAGCCGAGCAGTGCAGCTTCCGGGAGGGGGGTGAAAGGTCAGTTTGTGGCAGGGCCCAGGGAGCATGTGCTTCCTCCTCAAGTCCTCCAGCACTCGCTGCCTACCTGCTGCGTAAGGTTCAGGAAGCGGACCATCCAGCGCCGATACCAGGTCCCTGTATCGGACTGGATCTCTACGAGTTCATCCTCCTGTTTGATAGTCTTGATATGGGTCACCTGCAGCGTAAAACGTTGGAGAGGCAATGTGATCTGGGGAATGAGACATTTATCTTCCTGGCCTTCACATCACGGGTGCTGAACCTCTTTCTGCCGGAGGGCTACGCATACATGCCTTCTGCAATAACTCGGGGAATACTATGCATACAGGCCTTCTTCTGCAATAACTTCCCCTGCACCAATTTAAAAGCAAAGGACTGGAAGAAGCCCTCTGCAAAGGTTAACGGCAGGAGAATGCACCAGCAGGGAGCCATGGAGTGTTACAAGTGCACTGGAAGGGTTCCCATTTGACATCTCTTTGAAAGTCTAGGGTACATGCAGTGGGTTCGAGTCCCGGCAAGGAGAAAGCACGCTTACCGAGAAGACCCGTTCGGGGTGGCCTTTGGCCCTCATGTTGGTGTCATGGACCTGCTTCAGCACCATCCAGGCCTCGTCATGCTTCCCGTTCTAGAAAGACAAGACCAGGAAGGTTTTAACCAAAGTTTCGCCTCTCTGCATTTGTCTCCGTCTGCAGGAGACAACAACGCTGAGCAACCCCCCCCCCCCAGGCTCAACCTGTTGCGACAGAAGTGGGACAACTGCTGGTATCAAAGGGGCCCAGCCCCCAAACCTGTTTTCCTGGCCAGCCCTAGAACTGTGCTCCTGACAATCAGGCTTTGGGGGTAGCCAAACATTTCGGCTTTGCAAAGTGCCTAGGGGCATTGGCTGTTTTGCAGACACACAAACACACACACTGATTTGGGGTTCGCAAGCAGCAAATGCCAGAGCAGAGGCCCTGTTGGTCAGAGCAGCAAAAACAACCATGGGGCTTGTGGGACCTTAAAGACAAACAGAATTCCAACGGCCGAAGCTTTTGTGGACTACGGTCCACTCCGTCAGATGCTTTTCCCTCCACTGCCATCCCGCCCCACGACCCGACTGTCCCCCGGTGTCCTCTGCATCCCATCCCTGCCATGTGTTTCGGTTCCATTTACCTCCAGGAAGAAGCGAGGGCTCTCCGGCATGGTGGTGAGGGCACCGATGGCAAAGACAGAGGGGAAGGCGCAAACCAGGACGAAGACACGCCAGCTGTGGAACTGGTAAGCGGAGCCCATTTGGAAGCTCCACCCTGAGGAGGACAGGCCCGAAGAACAAGGGGAGAAGAGAAAAAGAAGGGCAGAAGGAGAAGGCGTTAGGAGAAGAGGAAGATCCCCCCACGCCCTCTCCTTTCACATGCCAGAATTACAGGCTTATATCTATTCTCCAATTGAACCACAGAATGCGCCAAGTGCAGAACGCTCCAAGTTTCTAGCCCCTAAAGTTGCGGAGATAGCGTGAGCCGTCTCAACCTGGGAGGAGAGGACAAAGTAAGGCTTCCAGTGGTTTTGAGAGGCCGAGGGTTCCATACCCTGTCAATCTCCTTGGCGCTCCCGATAGGTTAGTGGAACAAAGTACGCAAATATATGCACATTTGCCCCACATGCGTAATTTCTACAGGTGGCAAAATCCAGCTTCTGTCTTGGCGCAGAATTTGGGCAAGACCAAGAGGAGGGGAAGGAAAGGATGTGCCAGAGAGGATGAGCTGGTACAGCCAGCCTCTCTCCTCCCAAGTGTCCCTGCAACAACCCTTACCATAATGGGGTATAATTGCCCAAGCCATGGCGGACGCATAGATGCCCCCAATCATCCAGAACATACAGAGCCAGCTGAGATGCTCTCCACGTTTCTCCTGGGCCAGGAACTCCGAGTAGTAGGAGAAAACAATGGGGATTGAACCTCCGATGCTGAAAGCAGGGGAGAGAGAGAGAGAGAGAGAGAGAGATCTCAAAACTAAAACCAGCCCTTGAAACGACCATTCACCAGTGTCACTCCTGCTGAACACCTGGTGGGCCTGTACCACTTCAGATTGCAGGTGAGGGAGAGTCTGTACCAAGTCAGACATGGGGTGGGTGGGTTCATTTTTTTACTACACCCCCATATTAAAATGAAAAATAAACAAAATGCCATTTCTTTAGATGCATATTACAGAGACAACAAGGTCGGCGAAATAACTAAAAGTGAGTTCGTTAGACACTTTTTAGTACCAAACAGAAGAGGACATGCGTCTCTTCCACATCCCGAATGCCTGGTTGCTCTTGTGCGGTTCGGCCTCTCAGAGACACACTTGCCCACATTCTTCAGCATTAAATTTACAGCCTGGCCTACTGCTTGGCTTACAGCTTCTTGAGAACATCCATTTCTCCACACCCCCCCATTTTAAAAACACCCCCTCAAGTTAAGTTCCTGGTGGCAGAGAAAATAAAAAGACTGGTGATGCGCTGACCGTACATTTGGGGGGGGGAGGAGTCCTTACCCCACGCCAGAGAGCAGCCGGCAGAAGAGGAATGTGCCGTAACCTTGCACGAAGGACGAGAAGAAGGCGAAGACGCTGTTGACGGAGAGGGACATCAGGAGACACTGCCTGCGTCCGAGCCGGTCTGCCAGGCCGCCCCACAGAAAGGCTCCGACCATCATTCCCAGGTAGACAATGAGGCCTGGAGTGAGACAAGGAGACCTCCCCTCAGCCACCGCCGGCGAGGTTTTGCAAGCACCCTTTGAACTTTAGGGGAGGCTTCCCCCAATAAGATAGACCATCAGGGTTGTAGCTTCCCCCAATAAGATAGACCATCAGGGTTGTAGCTTCCCCCAATAAGATAGACCATCAGGGTTGTAGGCTTCCCCCAATGAGATAGACCATCAGGGTTGTAGCTTCCCCCAATAAGATAGACCATCAGGGTTGTAGGCTTCCCCCAATAAGATAGACCATCAGGGTTGTAGGCTTCCCCCAATAAGATAGACCATCAGGGTTGTAGTGGCAGGTTTTGAAGGGCAGGGGCTCACCACGACCGCCCCCCATAGCCACACTCTTAAGAAGAGCCCTAAAATGCAGGCTGTGGGGTTGATCCCTAACAAGAAGCCAGCCCTAGCGGTTCTTCGATCACCAGCAGGGCTTTTGCAGAGCTCTCGGGTCTGAACTGCCTGTTCAACGCCAGGCAACCCCAAAATACTTTGCAACAGGGAACCATATATATTGTTGCTGGGGAAATTCATTTCCTTCCAGCCACTGTGGAGAGCGCAGCTCAGCTCTGAGGGGACAGGGAAGCCTGGGGGGGGGGGCGGTGTCAGATGGCGTCAGCATCCCTGCTAATAACACAGTGCTGGCCCCACGTCTCTGAGACCACTGACGCCACCACACCACCACTTATCACCCCTGTTATAATTCTGGCTGCCCCATTTTGCACGAGCTGCAGCTTCTGAACCATCTTCAAAGCAACCTGTCTTGCAGCAATCTAACTGGAGGGTGACTGGAGCCAAGTTATCCTTGTCCAGATAGGGGCGGAGCTGGGCCACCAACCAAAGTTGGTAGAAGTCACTCCGTGCCACTGTGGCCACCTGAGCCTCAAGGGACAGAGATGGTTCTAGGAGAACCCCCAAGCTACAAACCTGCTCCTTCAGGGGGAGGGCAACCCCCCATCCATAGAATCATAGAAAAGCAGAGTTGGAAGGGGCCTACAAGGCCATCAAGTCCAACCCCCTACTCAGTGCAGGAATCCACCCTAAAGCATCCCTGACAGATGGTTGTCCAGCTGCCTCTTGAAGGCCTCTAGGGTGGGAGAGCCCACCACCTCCCTAGGTAACTGGTTCCATTGCCGTACTGCTCTAACAGTCAGGAGGTTTTTCCTGATGTCCAGCCGGAATCTGGCTTCCTTTAACTTGAGCCCGTTATTCCATGTTCTGCACATTGGGAGGATTGAGAAGAGATCCTGGCCCTCCTCTGTGTGACAACCTTTCAAGTCCTTGAAGAGTGCTCTCATGTCTCCCCTCAATCTTCTCTTCTCCAGGCTAAACATGCCCAGTTCTTTCAGTCTCTCTTCATCCAGAACAGATTGAGCACCCTCCAGCCAGTGAGCATCTCGGTCTTGTCTGGATTGAACTTCAGTTTGTTCATCCTCATCCCATCCTCTGTCGCAGCCAGGTACGGATCACCACATCCAGGGAGACTCCTCCTGGCGTGCACACTGGGGCCTCAATCTTTTCACAATTACTTTTTTGCGGCACACTAGACTTTGGGGCCTCTCCAATAACGCAGCGCGTGTTATTCTAGGGCAGAGCTAGCCAGGAGCCCTCACAGTGCCTCCGCTTGCGGAGGGTGACGCAAGGGGCCAGGCCGAGCCTGCCTTGTCTCGGCGGTGATGGCGGTGGTGTGACTCAGCACGTGGGAGGTGCAGCAGCCAAAGCCGGAAGACAGCGGCATCGTGGCATTTTTTCAAATGGTGCAACCCAGCCTTGCTGCGGCACTGTGCTTGCTCCAGGCACAAGGAGCGGGGGGAGGGGGGACATCACTGTATTTCGCCCTTGCGTCGGCGGCAGGCAGCTAATCCCTCCGGCAACGCGTCCTGCGGTGGCCAAACTAGCTCTTCTTAGTGGGCTTTAGATGCTCACTTGCCTCCCATCTAAGCCCAGGATTAAGCCGAAAAGAATCGGGCCAATTATGCACCCTGACAGATGCAACGGCGGCAGTTTTGCTTCCACGCACACACACACCCCTGAGATGGAATCGCCCCTGACGCCTGCCGGCCTCACCAGCACCACGAGGGTGCACAGAGCCAAAAGGGATTACTGGCGCTTTCTCCGAGGCACCCGTGCGAATTGTACAGCCGCTCCAGACTGCAGTGCGGCATTCCGTGCCCAGCCCTTTCCCTGCCCCAAGTCGCTTTGGAAACCTTGGCTCTTGCTAATGCGCTGGGTTTTCCACCTGCTGCTGTGTCCGACGCAACGGTGCTCAGGTTATCCTCGGGCAAGGAGACGTTATCGCAGGCGACGACGGCAGCGGTCCATTTCACTCCCTGCTAGAGGGGTGGCAATCCCCACAATCCGTGTCTTCAGCGGTGGGACAGCGAGCTATGGTTTTGTGTGTGTAAATGCACCATCGTCTCACAGATGTGGCCTCAAAGCACACTTTCTGATGGAACCCGTTTGCAGAATTCAGCTGAGAGGCAACAGGTGTAGAGGAATCAAGGTATTTATACCGGCCCTCCTAATGGCTCTGCCATGCCGGACGACTCTCTGGTGAACGTGTGAACTGGATTGTTCTTCATTTAAAAGAACTGGGTTTGAAGCGACGTTGATAGAAACGGACAACCTACCTGCGGCGTATGATCCACACTAGGCCTTCCACATGCAGAAAGTCCTCTCGGGGGATGCTGCAACAACCACTGAAGGGTGAACATGCGTCTTACTTATTTCAAAACGTATCGCCGGCATTTCTACGGAAATGTGCACTGGAGGTAGCTTTCCCTCAGCCTTTGAAGATGTGTCAGACTACAACTCCCATCAATCCCAGCCAGCATCACCCAGGCATGTTGGGTTATAATGGTGCCAGCTGGGGATTACGGGAGATGTAGTCCAGCACATCTGGTAGGCAGCCAATTGCAGGGAAGGCTGCCTTTTGCTTCAAAACAAAAAACAATATAGTAAAATGCCATAAAAATGGGCAAATAGCAAAACAGAAGAAGTAAAGCCAAAGGCATTTTAAAAGGCTCTAACTACTTTTTTAAAAATAAAACAAAATAAAACATTAAAATAAAACACTCTGAAAAGTGGATAATCAGAGGGCCCAACCACTCCTCCCAGAGAGGGTCATTCCGTGGTGAAGGTGCCACGAATGAACCCAGGGAGGCCCCTGATGAAGAGGAAACTCAGCACCCTAAAAGAGGGCACCAAATTTGCAGAACACCGGTATGTTCAAATTTATGTGCATAGGTGCAAATATAGAACAATAACTCCAATTTAAATAGAAATGCAGCGCGCTTTGCCCTAGGGGAGAACACTGACCAGGTGAGTTGCTGCCCAGGTGCTAACTCTTGTTGGGGGGCTTCAAGGCACCTGTTCTGCTCCCCTCCCTCCTTTGGGGTTCTTTGGCTTGAAACCAGACAGGCCCACAAGCAGAGGAGCTGTCTCCTGCCAGTCTAAAATAGAGGACTGTCCTTTGCAAAGTAGGGCACCTGGCCACCCATAGTAGGATCTCAGAAGCTGAAGGAGGCAATCCTAAAGGAACCTGAGGCCAAAAAAGCCACACATACATTCATTATATTTCTACACTGCCCAATAGCCAAAGCACTCTGGGTGGTTCACCGAACAAGATATGAATCTGAATAAGATCAGTCCTGCTGATCCCAGATAACAGCCTGGCCACAGCACCCTTCTGGATCGACTGATACTTCCAGGCTGTCTCCAAGGGCAGCCCCATGTAGAGTGTGTGGCAGTCATCTGACCGGAAGTTGCCACTGAGTTGGCCTTCAATAAATGAAAATTACGCCATGCACGGAAAACTGCCCCACAATCCCAGCCATGACGAATAAGGAGCAGTTCTGGGTCTGACAACACCGAATCTGCGTTCCACCACGTGGCAAACAAGTGACAGCTGGATAGCGAAAGGCCAGGGACCCGACCCCCTCTGAGGGACGTGGGTCTGGATGGAGAGGAATTTGATTGGGAAAGGCGGCAGGATGGGAGCAGAGCCGGAAGGCAGAGCGGACGCGGCACAGAGCAGAGAGAGGGCTATTTTTATCCTGCCTTGCACATAAATTTGAACTGCAGTCACAGGACCAGTGTGCCTGAGCGATGGGAGGTGACAAGCTGGTTGGGAAAGGAATTAAAGCAGCCGGTTTTGGGGGCCGGGCAGATCTTGGCTGGGTGAAAAATGAGAAAGTGGTGGGGGTGAGGATATTGGGAAACCATGACCTCAGCAAAACCGGAGTGCCTGTTCCGGTAAACATTCCTTCCCTCGTGCCTAAATGCTGTGGAAACCCGACCTCCTCCAGTCGAGGGAAATCACTCACTAAGGATGTCCGGCCGAACTCACAGATCTAAGGGTGTCCCCAGTTCCCTTGCTCCGGGAGTGTGGGGCGCTCGGTGGATCTCTGGAGGGAGGGAAACATCCTGGGATGAAGGCCGGGCTATGCTACACACTCTTCCTGCCAAGGACAAAGTGCAACAGGCCTACGCTACAAGGGAGGTGGAAGTAGCCAGGCCTCCTCTGGAGTGCTGCGTGCGCGTCTGGGTGCTGCACTTGTGGAAGGATGCAGACTAATTGGAACGGGCAACGAAGACAGGATGGAGATGGAGTCCCGTGTGGTGAAGGAACTGGGAACGCTGAGCTATCACACACACACACACAAACACATAGCATGCTGCTCCCCACCCTGGAACAGGATGTGATGCTGAGGACCAGGTTCTTAAAGCAGTTTGGAGAGGCACAAATGAAGAGAGGTAAAGAGCAGGGAGCTTTTGAGCACCTGCAAAGTACATTTCCAGGTAACCATGATCATGTGCATTTGGGATGAGGTGAAGGCACCCGGGCAGAGGGTGTATATTGCAGGCATACCCCCGGTTCCACACTCCCCGCCCATTTTAAAATTGGTTGATGCTCTATCAGAGTCTATCTAGACCGATTCTGCCCACTGTAGCGCATGAATGTGCTCTCTGCAGCCTTTTCCATCGCTCAACCCCTACGTTCCACAAGCATCAGTCCTGTCATCCTTACAACAACCTTGTAAAGCAGGCCAGCGTATTCATAATCGCCATGCTGCAGATCCGGGAGGGGGGGGCGCAGCTGGCTGAACAGCGGCTGGTTTGCCCCGGGGCATTCAGTGGGGTTCGTGGCCCAGGCGAGATTCAAACCGCGGACTCAAAATCTTGGTCTTGCCATTTTCGGAGCACAAAGGCCTTGGGGTCGCTTCTTTTGTCTGAGGAACAGACATTTGGGAATGAATCAGGGTCCTTGTATGATCAGGGGTGGGAGGCAGGGGAGGGAGAGCCCCATGCCCTATAGCACTGCAGTCATCTAATTCTTCTGCCCCCCACAAAAAAAATAATAAGACGGAACCTCTTGGGAATAGCCCCCCTCCCTTTTTCCTCATCGTCTGGATGACTCATTGCTTGTTGCGCTCTTCCGCCCCAAACCATGCTGATTAGAAATGGCAGTGTGCTTTGAGGTTGCTGGAAAGGGATGAGGGGGGTGGGGAGGGGGGTGAACAGGATGACAGTGGCAAAGATGTGTGTTTTGTCACTGTCCCCAATCAGCTGGCTGGAGAATCCCCTCCCGAAAAACCTTCGCCAAGCATGTGACTGCTCATAAATTTGTCTGATGCAACTGTAGCTCTCTAAGAACCCCAGACAGGCAGGGAAGGCAGGAAGAAACCCATCCAGTGAACCTGAGTTGAGCGTTATTATAGAATAGCAGAGTTGGAAGGGGCCTCTAAGGCCATCGAGTCCAACCCCCTGCTCAGTGCAGGAATCCACCCTAAAGCATCCCTGACAGAGGGTTGTCCAGCTGCTTCTTGAAGGCCTCTAATGTGGGAGAGCCCACAACCTCCCTAGGTCACTGGTTCCATTGTCGTACTGCTCTAACAGTCAGGAAGTTTTTCCTGATGTCCAGCCGGAATCTGACTTCCTGTAACTTGAGCCTGTTATTCCGTGTCCTGCACTCTGGGAGGATCGAGAAGAGATCCTGGCCCTCCTCTGTGTGACAACCTTTCAAGTATTTGAAGAGGGCTATCATCTCTCCCCTCCATCTTCTCTTCTCCGGGCTAAACATGCCCAGTTCTTTCAGTCTTTCCTCCTAGGACTTTGTTTCCAGACCTTTGATCATCCTCGTTGCCCTCCACTGAACCCCCTCCAGCTTGTCTGCATCCTTCTTGAAGTGTGGTGCCCAGAACTGGATGCATTACTCAAGATCAAATTACCAGGGTCAAATAGGGAGGCCTCCAAACTAACTAAGCCTTTATAGAATCATAGAATAGCAGACTTGGAAGGGGCCTACAAGGCCATCGAGTCCAAGCCCTGCTCAATGCAGGAATCTACCCTAAAGCATCCCTGACAGATGCTTGTCCAGCTGCCTCTTAAAAACCTCTAGGGTGGAAGAGCCCACGACCTCCCCAGGTCACTGGTTCCATTGTCATACTGCTCTAACAGTCTGAAAGTTTTTCCTGATGTCCAGCCGGAATCTGGCCTCCTGTCACTTGAGCGCATTATATGAGAAACCCTCCACGCTCCGTGCTCCTGCATTGTTTTTATGGACCTCCATGGCCTTCCCTCCTCCCCTTGAAGCCATCTTCCTTCCCCAATCCAAAATGCCTCCATGGGAACAATGAGGAACAATGAGGAACAATGGTGGGGGGAGGGCCGCTCAACCCCAAGGCTTCAAGAGGTGCTGGGGCTCAGCCTGCCAAGAAGATGGAGGAAGAGGGCAGAGTTCCCTAGCGCTGCATGCAGAACTTGGCTAGTTCAATCCCCTGCATCTCCAGGTAGGGATGGGGAAAACCTTCATCTGGAACTCCAGTGCGTTGTTGCCAGAATAGGCAGCCTTTTGCATCCATGAACTTTTTTGGCAATTGGAGAGAGAACTGTCCTGGGCACTGCCACAAAATGGCTGCCGTGAGAGGCGGGGCAAAAGGCAACTTACTTGCCCCAAGGACCAAGTACAAGACAGAGGTGATGTCTGAGTCCCAACACACTAAACAACTCCTTTGAATCCACAGTTTTAAGCACCAAGAGGAAGAAACCTGTTTCACATTTTTATTCCCTGATGTAACCCAACACGTTTCAGCTCTCCATCATGTATCTGGGCCTTCTTCAGGAAATTCCCTGCAGAGATCTCTGAAAAAGATACGTCTCCAAGATGAATCCTGTGACTTGAATCATGCCGCAGGATTCATCTTGGAGAGGTCTCTTTTTCAGAGATCTCCGCAGGCAAAGCCTAGAAATATTGGCTTCTGAACAAACCTGATCTACATGATAGAGGGTCAAAACGCATTGGGCTGCTTCAAGAAATAAAACTGCCCCCCTCAACACCCTCAGATGTTGCCTCTTCATTCTACTGACTCATTTTGGATGTTTTCCAATTTCATCTGACCCAGATGGGCAAAGAGTCTGACTTGGGAGAAGACCGCTTCCTATGTTTCCATTAAAGTCCACCCTTTATTCAGATCCATGAGGACTGGAACCTTAATTTATTCTTTCGGGGAAGGGCCATCTAGCCCAGCTTGCACAATGTCTCAGGCAGGGCTGGGAAATTCCAGAGAACTGCTGCCAGTCAGTGCAGGCAAGGCTGTGGAGTGGACAACTGAAGGTAACAATTTTGGCCTGAAAACCCTGCTCCTTAAATACCAAATCTCTGCAGGGTGGGCTGGCTGCAATTCTCCCTGGGAGTGGGAAGCAAACACTCTTCAGACGGTCAGAGGCCCTGTTTGCCCTTCCCATGAGCCAGGACAGCTCCCAGGCTTTCTGGTGGCGTTTTGGCTCAAACTCTCAACTGTGAGGACGGCCCTTTTTTCTTCTTTGCTGCCAACCCCAAACCAGAAGGACCTGTGTCCCCGCCCCCAACACGCACCGCATCAAGGCCAAAGGGGATCCTTTGAGTTGGGGGTGCAGTGAAAAGCCATATATATTGGGGGAGCTGGTAACGGGGTGGGGGGGCAGCTTTGCCGCACTGCGGTGTGTGTGGAAACCCGGCACCGAATTCGGCTGAAAATGCCGGCGTTCCCCCCAGCACAGGCGCTCCGCCCCCGCATGTCCCCCTTTATGTTCCCACCCCCGCAAAAGACGTTTTCTCCCCTCCCAACCCTGCCACAGTTCCTTTCACGGGGAATTAATTCTGCCTAAGCTCTTTCGCCACAGCGGCCAGGCCTCAGCGGTGCCTCCGTGGCTCAGAGAGATAAGCTCAGGCCCACAGCTACTCTGACACATTATTCCTAAATTACAGGGCGGGGGAGAGAGGGGGGTGCTGAGATGAGTCACCACCAGTCTCAACCGACCACTTTGAATCCACACTCAAAAGAGGGGCCCCACACCCGGCTGGAGACAATTCAGCGCCTTGAATCGCAGGCTGGGGCTTTGGTTCGGCCCCAGAACCTCCAGGAGATGTGACGTAACGATGAAAGGGGGAGAGAGAAAGAGGGAGAGGGCCTCTGAGCATGCGGAGACATCCACCTGCTTAAAGCCGGTGGTGCAGCTGAATTCGAGAATGACCCATCTTAGAACGGAAGCCATGTCCAATGCACTCACACACCTCTGCATGTAGCAAGCGGGCTCCTCAAAGAAAGGGCAACGGCTTCGAAGGAAGAGCCGTGCTGTAGAAGACCAGACTCCGGCGTCCTCAGAGTGCCAACCAGATCCAACATGGGAGGTCCACAAGGAGGACATGAGTGCCAATGGCACCCGCCTGCTCACATTGCCCTGCAACTGAATGGAAGGCCTTACTGGCTCTGATCCGGGAATGAGCAGCGATCCATCCTGACTAGTAGCCATCGGAAGCCTTCTCCTCCGGGAATCTATCTAATCCTGATTTAAAGCAAACACAGTAGCCGTCTCACCACCTCTTGCGTTAGCGGATTCCAGAGTTTTAATTACGTGCTGTTTAAAGCGGCTTAAAGCCAGTTCTGCAGAAAGAGATGGCCAAATTCAGGAGCGGCCCACTTTAGACTGCGGGTGGATGGGGGGCTTGTCATATGTTTGAACATGGGAGGGGGGGAACCCACCCCAAACCATGCATGTAATAAGATAGCATATCAGGGAGAGCGCAGTGCTGATCCTTCTTCCCTGATGTCCTAGCTTACTGCAATATTTGGCAGGGAAGGGCAGGCTGATGGATCCAAAATTAATGGTTGTGATACAGTCCGTTCAGGACCCTACCAGTTCGTTCTGTGTAAAGGTGTGTGATGGTGCTGGAATAGATATAACTAGCCTCGACAGATCTGGAATCATGACTGGCAGTAGAGACAGATGGTGCTTAGCCTGTACCAGGTGAGGGATGGCAAGACAGGAGCCTCCTCCATACCCATAGATATCAATATAGATCCTGCACAGAGTTTTCGTACCAGTAAGGATGTAGCCCAACATAAAGATGATGAAATCCCTGAATATAGACACCTAGCACCTAGTATCTCGGCATGTCTTTCAGATATCTCAGCTTGGCTGCTTCATCGTCGCTTGAAGCTTAACATGGCAAAGACTGAATTGCTTGTTTTTCCTCCTAAACCTTCTCCTCATCTCTCATTCTCTCTTACTGTCAATGATGTTACGCTTACTCCGGTCAAGGAAGCTCGTAGCCTTGGCTTTATCTTCGACTCCTCGCTCTCCTTTATTCCTCATATTGAGGCAGTAGCTAAATCTTGTCGATTTTTCCTGTATAATATTGCCAGGATTCGATCATTTTTGTCTGTCTCTTCTGCCAAGACGCTTGTTCATGCACTGGTTATTTCACGGTTGGACTACTGCAACCTTCTTCTCTCTGGCCTTCCTTCTTCTCACATCAGCCCGTTGGTTTCTGTTCACCACTCCGCCGCAAAGATCATCTTCTTAGCACGCCGCTCCGACCATGTTACTCCGCTTCTGAAATCTCTTCATTGGCTTCCAATTCACTTCAGAATCCAATATAAACTTCTCCTGTTAACCTTCAAAGCTTTTCACGGTCTAGCTCCTTCCTATCTCTCCTCTCTCATCTCACACTATTGCCCCGCTCGTGCTCTTCGCTCCTCTGATGCCATGTTTCTCGCCTGCCCAAGGGCCTCTACTTCCCTTGCTCGGCTTCGTCCATTTTCGTCTGCTGCCCCTTACGCCTGGAACGCTCTTCCAGAACATTTGAGAACTACAAGTTCAACCACAGCTTTTAAAGCTCAACTAAAAACTTTTCTTTTTCCTAAAGCTTTTAAAACTTGATGTTGTGCAGACTTCTACTGTTACTTTCTACTGTTAGTTTTCCCTACCCTGTGCCTGCTTACCCTTCCCTGTACCTGTTGGCATTCTCTTCCCCTCCTTATTGTTTTACTATGATTTTATTAGATTGTAAGCCTATGCGGCAGAGTCTTGCTATTTACTGTTTTACTCTGTACAGCACCATGTACATTGATGGTGCTATATAAATAAATAATAATAATAATAATAATAGCATATCAGGGAGCAGGCTCCCTTATGAGCTAGCCTTCTGTGTGCAGGGGTTTATTTGTTGATATCTGGCATGGAGGAGCATTCAGTCATGCAGTCTGAAGCAGTACAGACTCTGGCTTATGATCCATTGTTTGTGAGCACAGCTCCTCTCTTTGATAAAGAAACTAGCCTCATCCTGAACCATGTCTGTCTCCCTCTATCTGGGATTCAGTAACTCTTAATGCTATGTGAACTCTTTTGTCACATTCATTATGTTCTTCCTCTCTCAGGAGCGCTAACTGAGGTAACCATGAGATACGCCTTGCTGAACCACAGGTGTCTCAGATTTCAAGTATCAACTAAGAGAAAACCTCCCCTAACACACACACACACACACACACACACACACACACACACACACACACACTTCAAATATTCATGCTAGAGCCAGCCACATTCCCATCTGGTTCAATCTGTAAACATGTTATTAAGATTGCCAAAGAGTTCTGTGTAGCCTGAAAGCTTGCCTCCTAGTCCTTTCCCCACCTGAGATAAACTGGTTCAACTGTACATGCACCACATCTAGTTTGGCACGAGCTTTCCATGGCATGACTTCCTCCAAGTTGCCTTCATTTATTTGTTTATTTTGCTAGGAACTCCGACACTTTCACCAAACTATGTTTCCCACGTGCGATTCCTTGGTAGGGAATTACGCAATTCAAACAGGTTTGAAGCCTGGTTCATGATGTCTGAAGCAAAGCGCTCTAGATGAGGTTAGACCGGGGGTGGGGGTGTGTGTCTCTCTGTCTCGCTCTGATTTTTTAATCCATCGGATTAACCTCGCCCACAAAAGCCAGATGTTTCCCACAGCCCTTTACCATATCCCACCATGCCTTGCTCACCTTTTCCCCACAACCCCTCTGTGAAGTGTTAGAACTGCCAAGAGGCCGCTGGAAACCACAGCAATGAACTCTGTGCACCTGTTACCCCACCGCCAATGAACTACATCCTCCACCCTGCTGCCACCCCACCCCCAGGTGCCTGCCCCTCAAAGCAGGTAATCTCAATGGACGACAGCTACTAAAAGGAACCGCGTGGCATCTCCTGGTCGGTCCGGCATCAAACCCCGGCCATCCCATCTCCTCAGGGACTTACCCAGCATGCCTTTATTGGAGTCCGACAAGCACATATCCTTCTCAGCGCTGGGGAGGACAAAGCCCACCACGAAGATCTCCACCCCGTCAGCCATGAGGGCCAGTCCTAGCACAAAGTACAGCGTCCACTGGAAGCGCCCGTGCCCACACTCTTGGAGAATCAGCTCGTACTGTTGGGCTAACTCTTCCTTCTCCTTCTTCTTCTCCCTGTCCAGGTCCTCAAAGTCCCTGAATTCACTCACCACCTCCTGGTTGGCGGTCAAGTGGTCCCCCCCTTTGAGGGAGTCGTTCCGGGGGATGCCCTGGTACTCGCCCTCGTAGATCTCGTCGTCCTCGTCGTGGCCTTCCGTGGCATCGCTGGAGGCCCCTTCGTCATCGACCGCGGGCTCCCCACGGTAGTAGCCGTCTTGGGGCTGGTAGTCCTCGTCGTCCTCGTCTTCCTCGAAGCGGGCGTAGGAACGCTTCGTGTACTCGTCTTGCACCCGGTCGACCCCCTTGCCCACCTTCTTGGCCGTGTGCTTTTTCACTTCCTTGGCAATGTCTTTTGCTCCACGAATGAAGGCAGTCCGGTCTCTGAAACCTTCATCCATGGCTGTGGCCCAACTGGCAAAGCCTTCGGGAGAGAGAAACTCACTCACAGGGTTAACGTGGGGAGTGTTCTCCGTTCAGCACCCGGAAGGGTGGACAGCTCCTTCCTTGGGACAACTATCTCTACGCCCTGGAGTGGGGAGGACCAAGGCAGGCCGCTCTGGTGAAGATGCTCTTAGAGGGTGGTGAGCAGCATCCCACCCACTTAAGTCAACGCTTGTGCCTAAGCAGCGGAGAGAGGCAGCGCTGCTCCCTGTGGCTGAACCGAGGCGGCCCTGCAAGGACGACAAAGCAAAGACAGAACCTTTCAGACATAAATGCGCAGAACAAGAGTGTCTAGCCATCCCTACAGAGAGGAACCTGGAAATTAAAGGCTAATCCAGAAGACCACATTAGCAAAGTAGGAAGGAACGTAGCTTTAGCGAGCCTGGGCCACCATGTGGTGAAAGGACCAAGCGATTGGTTTCTCCGGCTGTGCAACTTGCAACCAGGCCCACTTGCACCCTGCCATGAGAAAGCTAGGGAGGGGGCATTTATCAATCCACTGTTCAAATATTGTCTTTATTTTTTCATTGTAGTCAAATATTCCATGAAGCCAAGAACACCGTCCTTTTTTAAGTGGCAGCCTATTATTATTATTATTATTATTATTATTATTATTATTATTATTATCATCATTTTATTGCATCATGATGACCTCTGATAACAGGAGCAGAAGTATGGGCCACTTGCTCCCAAATCCTGCAAGGCTCAATCCATGCTTTAAAAGGTGCTCGCCTCTCTCAAGTCATCCACATGGCCAAGCTTCCCCTACTGTCCACATTTGTGGCATTTCTGAACAAGAAGGCAGAAGCAACCAGACAAAGCTCCTCAGCTCAGTAGCCAAGGGCACAAGCACCCAGGAGTCAAGACTGCTGCTGAGTCTATTGCATTTGCAGTGAATGTCCTTCCTACAGCCTTTGCAATCTGCTTTATAAACACCTTCTGGAAGAGACTGGGGTCCTTTCGTGGCTCTCTGGCCACCATTTTTGTACAACTCTCTCTTCTTTGTTCTAGGAAATTCTTGTTTTTAAAAATACAGACCAAAACTACAGCCAGCCATTTTGGCACACCCCCACCCCACCTCACCCCAACACTGAGTTCTACTTTGTGTAGGAACAGCAAAGAAGACAAAGATGGAGACAAGGAGGAGGAGGAGGAAGAGGAGGAGGAGGAGGAGGAGGAGGAAGAGGAGGAGGAGAAAGAGGAAAAGGAGGAGGCACACCACAAAACAAACCCATACCTCTAATGAGAATGCCCCCTGGATTAAGTGCATCTATTCTTCATGCAAGTAAAAAGTGGGTTACATCCTCCAACAGGCTACAAGCGAACCCTACTGGCAAACATAAATCAAGAGGGCAATTTGCTGCAATGAAAAGGCACAGACAATGAAGCATCGGACCAGCTAGGGAGAAATAAACCTGCCGCGGTATATTTTTTAATATCGTTGTTATTCATGAACTACATCCGCGTTTCTTTCCCAGCTGTGCCTCATCTGCGTAAATACACTCGCCAGTAGCGACAGGCCAGGCACGCAATGCCTGGAAAGGTCTTCTCACCCTGGGAAGGTGGGGCGTTGTTCTTTCTCCAGCTTTGATAAAGTTGAGAAACAACAATACTTTACTGTCTCCCATGCCACATGTGAGTGGGGTTGCAGAATCATGGAGTATTCCCCACGTGTGTGAAACGGCCAGGGAGGGATTGAACATCAGAGGGAAAGCTTTGATATCACCATCCATGACTGCAAAGTCATGGTACACATACACAAACACAACTATCTCACACACTTGTCTCTTTTGATGGGTATAGAATCGTAGAATAGTAGAGTTGGAAGGGGCCTCCAAGGCCATCGAGTCCAACCCCCTGCTCAATGCAGGAATCCACCCTAAAGCATCCCTGACAGAGGGTTGTCCAGCTGCCTCTTGAAGGCCTCTAGGGTGGGAGAGCCCACAACCTCCCTAGGTCACGGGTTCCATTGTCGTACTGCTCTAACAGTCAGGAAGTTTTTCCTGATGTCCAGCCGGAATCTGGCTTCGTGTCACTTGAGCCAGTTACTGTATTCCGTGCCCTGCACTCTGGGATGATCCTTTACCTACATCCTGATCCTTTTCACTGGAGATTGAACCGGCAGGCAAACCATGTGGTCTACTGCTGGGCAATGCCCCCCTTTCCCTAAAGCCCTTCCAACGAATCAAGAGACCAGGCTGGGTACCAATCAAGGGGCTGTGTTTCCCTAGGTGGAGGAGGGACATCTATGCAGAATCCCCAGCCCATGGGAAAGCCAAGCTGGGTGCAATTAGGGACTCAACTTCCCCTGGTGGAGACCGTTTATCTGGCAGCATAAATCGGTTATCAAGCCATTTCCTACTAACAAAATGCATTTTTGTGAATTTCTGCCATGAATATGTTCATTACACACACACACACACACACACAAATGCAAGATGGAATCAAAGGGTTATCCAGTAGCACACCCTTCGCCAACCTGGTGCCTTCCAGGTGTTTGTTCTTCAACTCCATCAGCCGCAGCCTGCAAGGCAAATGCCCCAGAAACAAAAAGTAGTCGTTTTTGTTTTTGTAGTCCAAAACACCTGGAAGGCACCACATTGCAGGAGGCTGCATCAGGGTAATATTACAACACTATTATACATATACATTGAAGCAGAGTACGTGGCATATACTGCAAACTTTATATTGTTTGTTTCGAAATTTATTAGTTGCCTCATTTATTTATTTAATATTGCTTCTCCTTTGAAACAAATCCTGAAGCAACTGACAAAAGAATAAAAACAAAAGAAGCAAAAAAGAACACACCCACGTGTATCATTTTAGCTCAAACAGGTCCCACACATCAACTTCCAATACAAACTTCAAACAATTCAAAAACTTTAAAATGATCTGAAACCTTCAAAACCAATTTGAAACATCCCCCTCATCTGAATGAAAAGCTGGAGAGAATCGTAAAAACAAGAGTGTGCAGCGAATACATTTAAAATACTAAGAAGCCATGTGGGAAATGTTTTAGCAGACCCCCTGCAACTGAACAGAGAAGGGGCCAACCTACCATCCTTTGGTAGAGAATACCACAGGAGGGGAGGCTGCCATGGAGAAGGCCCTGCCTTGTGTTTCCACCAACCTGACCTCTCTTTATAAAAATTAAACGTTGGACGTCTACTTTGGGTTTGCAGACAACCAAAAGTCCAGGCTGGGAGCCAAGTAAATGTCAGAGGGGAGGACCTCCACGTGGAAGAGGGGAACTTCTCCAAAGTCTTGTTCAACAGCAGGGAAGGTCAAGAGTAGAACATTCAGTGTGCACTGTTATATCTGCAGTGGGCCATCACACATTGAAAAAGTTACCTGTGGTATCAATCGAGCCATGCGCAACCACACTTCCGCTAGCACCGTGTTAACCACAACCAAATGCTAAATAAGGTGTGTGCGTGTGGGGAAGGAACAGGGAACAGGTCACCAATACTCCTGTGGCCATGACGTAGATTCTTCTAGACCGACCAACGGATGCAAAGACACTCCGTTCCACTTCTTGATCACACGCCCCAGGGAAGAGGAGGAAGGAGAAAAGGGATGCGCACGGATGAATGCAAGAAGCCAACTGTTTGCCAAATCGCCCTTTCCCCTCTCCTCATAGGATGCTATTTTTAATCCTTAGCAGCAGAAACATGTCTGGTAGCAAGTGTGTGAGAGAGAGAACAGGAGTCAGGCAGCGTGCATATAGAGATGTCTGTATGAATGTGGATAACTTTAAAATAAAAACAAAAATAGCCACTTGTCCGGTCTCCTGTGGTGGGTTGGAATTGATTCCAGGTGATCAGACAGATCTTTGATTGTTTGTTTTGTTCCCACTTCCAAGCGACAGTTATTGGGAACGGATGAATTGGTCAATCATATTTTCACTCAACTTCTCATTTTTCCACTCTTAAACTCGCTCTATATCAGATTGTGGTTTTAATCGGCACACACAAAAACAGGCACACACAAAAATCAGGAAAAACTTCCTGACTGTTAGAGCAGTACGACAATGGAATCAGTTGCCTGGTGAGGTTGTGGGCTCTCCCACACTAGAGGCCTTCAAGAGGCAGCTGGACAAGCATCTTTCGGGGATGCTTTAGGGTGGATTCCTGTATTGAGCAGGGGGTTGGACTTGATGGCCTTGTAGGCCCCTTCCAACTCTACTATTCTATGATTCTATGAAAAACACACTCAAAACTAATTTTGCTTAATTTCTTACAAATGAGAAGCCCAGGGTTCGGTTGTTTCTGGTGGCCCCTGTCCCCAACCTGCGAAGACTCCGTGGAGAGATTTACTTATTTATTTTTACAGCACTCTCCTTCCAGGGGAATTTCTCTCCCTTTGTCCACTTTACATGTAGATAAACATTTTTTTTTAAAAAAATAAAAAATTCTTTTTAGGGTGAAAGCAAGCTTTAATGATTGGGCAAGAGAGAGGTCGTGAGAGCCACAAGCCCAACACAGTTTTCCCCTAATTTTAGCCCAGCTTCCCCCAAGCTGGGGGTGATGGGCATTGTAGCCACACACATCACCAGTTTGGGGAAGATTGATTTATAACTCGCCTTTTCTGTGGACAGGGGAGTGGTGCTAAATTGGCATAGTTCAGTCTTCCTCAACTTGGTGACTTCCAGATTACAAATCCCATCAGACTCAGCCAGTATAGCCAATGGTCAGGGATGATGGGTGATGTAGTCCAGAACACCTGGAGGGAAAGGCTGTTTTACAACAATTATCCCCTCCAGTAGCCAGTGGCTAAGGGGGACAACCCAAAATCTAAAAAGCTCAGGTTTCCTTGGTTTTCCACTATCATTTGGTATTGACTCTAAGTTTATTGATCACAATAGGGCCTATACAACCCCGCAGGATAAAATGCAAAGCCATGGCTAAACCTACAGAAGTAAAACCCTAAAACATAGATCAAATATCTCTATTCATACAATAATGTCTAGCAAAGAGAAGAGATCATTTTCATGGATCTTGAAGGATATATAAAATGGATTTTTTAAAAAAAACCCATGGCAAAGTGCAAGCAGAGATAACTGAAAATGCAAATTGAGGTCCCCTTGGGGAGGAAAATGAAAGGGAGAAAACGCTGACTCCAGTGATAACGAGAAAGACACGAGTTCGCACCATATAGCCAGGCAGGGAGCCCATAGAAGGCTCACACTCAAATGTCACTCTCACGTATTGCAATAAAAAGCATCCATCAAAAACACAAGAGGTAGTTATTCACAGCTGCCTCGTAAACCTAAGAGCTGCAATTAGAATTAATTGAAAGAAAGACGTGGTAGCGGGAAGGTTTGAGGTTCATCTGCCTGTAAGCCACACCCTGTGACTTGAAGATACGGAGGGGCTGGCTGCGATTGGGAAGATGCTCTCTGCATGTGCTCAGAAACAATCCTTTCATGATAGTTACTTAACCTGGCAATAGATTCCAGGGCTCAAAGCTGGAAAGCTTTTGGCTCCAGTTAAGCCCCACCCGGGGGAAACGGCAGTCAAATCAAGCCTTCGTCGCGGACTCACTAGAGTGGCCCCCATTCTGCCTGTGTCAGCCTCGGTTGCCCAACCTGTAAAATGGGAATGATACACTGACCTCGCCTTGCAGGAAAATGTTAATCTCAAGTTGTAGAAGTGAATCGTCAACTTCACAGCATATAAGCAGCATGTTGAGGGTTGATAAGAACTAGCAAAATGTTAGTTAATATTATGCTGGAGAGGAGAGGCTACATGGCAGAGATCCCTGCACGTGGCAGGGCGCAAGGGGTTGTGTAACCCCTTCCACTATCATGGGTAGGGAAAAAGGAGGAAGCTGGTACCCCTGCTGTCAAGACAACAGGTAGCCATATAGTTAGGGCAGCCAGGTGTGCTACTTAGAGGACAGTTCTTTATTTTGGAGAGCTAGTAGTGGACAGTCCTCTATTGGAAGACGCTTTCTTTTTGAAGAGCTGACCCCAGCCATCACTTATTTTGAAGATGAAAGGAGAAAGAGAAAGAACAGAAGAGGGCTTGCAATTTTCCATCCACGGTTAGCAGTCTGAGCAGCCCTAATCTCACCTGGTTTCAGGTGTTGCACTTCTACTTATAGTTATTATTTCTACAATCACATTTTTTATTATTATTATTCAAATTTATAGACTGCTTTCCACAGAGGTACCAAAGCGGTGAACGTAACATGCAGTGGCATAAAAACAGCAGCCAATACCACAATAAAAAAACAGCACAGTAAAACGAGTCAGGGATAAAACCTCACACTCTCAAGGGTGCTCCAAACCACGGCTGGCTAGGCCGCCCTTCAAGGAAATCCCGTGTGAAGAGGTGAGTTTTCAGAAGACGTCGGAAAGCCAGGACAGTGGGGGCCTCTCTAATGTCAATATAGGCGAAGCATCCCAAAGGGCGGGTACTGCAACACTCAAGGCTGTACTGCAACCTTGGGGGTATTTATGTGGCCTCCTCAGAAGTGCTTCCACTGATGATTGCAGAGACCGGGCAGTGACATGTAATAAATAAATGTAATAAATAAATAAATAAATAAGTGACATAAGGGCTGAAGCACTTCCTAAGGTAACATGGCCCCAAATTGTTTAGGCCTCTACATTAAAATATTTGGCTCAATTTGGATTACATATCTTTCTGCTATTCTCTTCACCCTTAGTATAGTATTTTAAATGAGTGTTTTTGCATGTTTCAATCTTTGCAGGGGTCACTGAAGAAGACACCCTGGTGTCGAAACGCGTTTGACCTGCTTTTTTAATTTCTCTTTTGGTATTCTTGTATAACATTAATGCAGTCAGATGTATACAGTAGATGCCAGTGCACTTTAATTGTTTCATACAGTTGTTGAATTGTATTTATGTGATAAAATCTTGTTAAAATTGTCTTTTTCCTTAACCCTTTGAATCTGGATAGCAACAACACCTTGAACCTGGCCCAGTAGTTTACGGAAGCCAATGCAGTTCTTTTAGCAAGGGCGGCGGCCCCCGGCCTCCTTCCAGAAAATGTTATGTTAATCGGAGGGGTGGCGAGTCTCCTCTTTTTGGGTGATGAACTCTGCACGTTGTTCCCAAATTCCTGGCCCTTGTGTGCCACAGATCCTATCGCTGGGTCATGTATTGTACAAATCCAGTTTCAGAATGTGTCAATGGGAGCAAAACCAATCATCTGTTCTTGCCTGCATCGCTAACAACAGGCATGTATTAATCAACGATCAAAGTTTTCTTATAAACCTAAATCTGAACGGCTGGGCTCGTGATGAAAAGGGAGCCCAGAAAATCAAAAGCATCAGAAAATCTGATCCGGGGCAGCAGCTCAATTGTTTGGGAAATTCTGCCCATTGCCAAAAGTGCCCAAGGCGCACACTTTGCTCTCCCATCCCGTGCCACGGATCCTATCGTCTTAGCCCCAGATAACTCAAAAGGGCCCACTGAGAATTGAACCAACCACTCTCTACGTAGCCCCACCCCCTAAATCTGCATAGCCCCACCCCTTAAATCTGCATAGCCCCACCCAGAGCTCGATCCCACAGGCATGCTAGCGTGTGATGGAACCCCTCTGGGAAGGGGGTTCTAAACACGCACGCACAGAACCATACCAGGATATTACTGTATATTTCAGCAACATTCCCTGACTGAATAAATACCAAACACAGGGGTTGCTTTTAGCCCCCAAACCCATTCTGAACGCCGGAGCATCTCAGTGCATGTGCAGAGCACACCTGCGCAGCTGCCGTTCACCACCACACAACTCAGGATTCCGAACGGGCCTTCAAAGCCAGGCCAAGCCTTTTCGCAAACAGCCGCCCCCAACTCCCCCCCCCGCAATTACTTTCCTTCCTTCCTGCTCTTCCCACCCATTACACTGTTACATCTAAATCAACACACAGAGAGATAAAGAAAGCGAGAAAAAGCACAGAAGCGTCTTCTTCTTTTTGGAGGGGTGGTGGTGGCTGTTTTTCAGCTGACAAGGTCACCCGCCGAACCAGCTGAAAACATCTTTTGCATCCTCCCTCTGGCATCCGATAAAAACACACCGCCAGAAAGCACCTTGCTATTTATCATGCTGTAATGAACAACTCGGCGGAGAAGGAACTGTTTTGAAATTGCAAATTAAAAACACTAGGAAGTAGCAGTGCCGCCTTCCCACTCGCCCTCCCCTCAACCTGATGGCTTAAAAAGACAGAATTCCTCTCCTCTTCCAGTTGCAGGGTGGGTGGGTGGGGGGTTGCCGTTTGAACAGAGCAATCTCGTCTAGAAGCCTAATGACCTTTTTCCAACATCACAGCCAAAACAGAAAGAAAAGAGAGAGAGAGAGAGAGAGAGAGAGAACCTGTAAGGAGCAAGAGAGGGGAGACTATGGAGACAGGAGACTTGAGCTTAGAACAGATCCAGAGCAACTGAGAATGATGGTGACGGAGAAACCATTGTGACCCCCTTTCAGAAAATCTCTGCCTTGTCAGCACAGAAAACATATATCCCTTAAACCATCCATTCTAAAACCTCTGGGGATAAACTAGTCTCCAGTCAATAAAGAGGAAGGGGGGTCTCGAAATTTGGAAGGTACAGAAGCCGCCATCCCCAACCTCTCCTTTAATCTGTATTTTCAACTGCTAAATGTCAAAAGTCCTCTTTTTTATAAGGCAACTGGCACTGGAAGCAGGAAATCAAAGCCGTCTTCAACACCTCCCACACAATCCAGCGTCTATTCCCTCCCCACAGCCCACCACCCTGCTCCAAGGTGGGGGGAGATTATTTTTAATTTTGGACATTTAAATCTTGGACATTCCTGCCAGGTTTTCATTGGTGCAATTCCTCAAAACAGAGCATGCTGCCTTGTTCACACAGACAACGTACTTCAGAAAGATATTTGTTTGAAGGGGGGGGGGTATCAGAACCAACCCAACTGCCCCCATCCCCTCAAATCATTTGTGTGGGTCCTGGAAAAAGAAAACAGCAGAAACGTCAGGGTAGCGCTAAAGAATCCTGCACAACCCCAAATTCGCAATCCAAACACCCCAAGGTCATTTTATTTTCGGCGCACGCCTCAACCTTGCACATTTCTTTCCCCTTCGCAAAAGCCAGCTGCCAAAGCGATATAAATAACCCTCCTGCAAATTGAGACCAAGCCGAGGAAGTCCCAATGGCTTCAGACCAGCAGAGCAAGACGAGGGAAATGAAAGATGCTTGGAGAAGGAAAAATACACATGCTGGCAGGAGGAAGAAGAGAAAGCCCAGTGCCAAAGGCAAGGTTTTCCAGGACAAAATGGCCACATCAAGGGGAGGAATTTGGTGAGGTCTGGCTCTAGCATCCCCCCCCCTCCCCATGTGGCTGGTGAGGCTGAAATGGCACCCATCTAGAAAGAGAGGCACCGGCTGTCTTTGCTTACCTCTTGTGGTACCCAGAGCTGCTCTCAAGCGCTCCTCTCCGAAGGATGCTGCAACGGAGATACAGGACAGGACCAGAAGCGAGCATTAACACCGCAGCCTCCGAGAGGCTCACTGAATGATGGGAGAGTCCATTGTGGCACGGAAGGGAAGGGATGGGAGGCACGCTCGATCCCCGGCAGGGGGGAAATAAAAACAGCCGGGGGTTCGGGGAAGCGCCCCAAAATGGGCTAAGGAGAGAGGGAAAGGGACCCTCTGCCTCTTAGCAGTGGTCACTCATCCACCCGGCGTGCGCGAAAGGCGGTTCTGAGACCAGGCTCCTAGCTCAGGATTTCAGTTTAACCCCTTTCGCCAAAATGCACCGCCGACGAAAGCAGAAGTGACTAATGGTATTATTAGGCAGTTTGAGCTGACTCTGTGGCTGCTAGGAAGATGGATTTTCACAGGTGAGAAGGGGAAAGAAAACACACACACACACACGCGCACACGCACCACCTTTTTGCTCGAAAATTCCTGGAGTCAGCACTGTTGAGTTTGGCCCTTAATGCAAAAGATTAGGTGTAGGCAGAGTTCAAATTCATCTGAGTTTGGGTTTTTTCCTTCTTCTTTTTTTGACAAGATTTGGAAAGGAAACAAAAGAAGCTTCCGGGCCCGCAAAGGGTACTGATCCAACGCACCTAACTGGCCGAATGCCACTGCAGGACAAAAGGGTGCGCAAGGGGTGGGGTAGGTGGATCAGGGCATCTGGGGCTGGTTGCAGGATCCACTCTTCCAAGTGATCCTCCCAGAGTGCGGGACACGGAATAACGGGCTCAAGTTACAGGAAGCCAGATTCCGGCTGGACATCAGGAAAAACTTCCTGACTGTTAGAGCAGTACGACAATGGAACCAGTGACCTAGGGAGGTGGTGGGCTCTCCCACACTAGAGGCATTCAAGAGGCAGCATTCAGGGATGCTTTAGGGTGGATTCCTGCATTGAGCAGGGGGTTGGACTCGATGGCCTTGTAGGCCCCTTCCAATTCTGCTATTCTATGATTCTATGAATCTGGATGGTGCCGCCGTCTGCTGTGGCCTGGCCACCACACTTTCCAGCTGAGAGTCAGAAAGCTCTACCACCACCACCACAAGAGGAAAAAAGGTTGTTTTCCAATTGCCTTCTGACCTTGGGACATTGGTCCCTGCCAGATGCAGGGAGCCACCAGCCCAGCCCAGCCCAGCCCAGGACGACTTGATGAAGTGAGCTTAGGGGGGCTCTGGAACCCCCCCCCAACATTCAGTGGAACAAGTCAAAGAAGACGCTCCCTGGACCATATGTTCGCTTGGTGCTGTGCTTCTGCCTGCTCCTCACTTAACTGGGCTGAGTTTCCGCAACCCGTCGCCCTTCAGATGTTAGGCACTACAACTCCCAGGATTCTTGACCCTTGGCCATGCCGGCTGGGGCTGGTGGGAGTTGAAATCCAAAATAGCTGGAGGGTCGCAGGTTGGGGAAGGCTGAACTATGCCGATTTCGCACCAACCCCTTTGCTCACAGAAGAACAAAGCTTTATCAGAAGGCTGATAAAGCAGCCTTCTCCGACGGTGCCCTCAAGAAGTGTGGCTGCTGGCCATGTTGGTGGGGGATGATGGGAGTTGTCACCCAATACATCTGGAGGAGGCTAGGCTGGGGAAAATTGATATAAACAATGCTGAATGAAGAAAGATGCCTCAGAGCATGCACAGAGTGCTATGTCCCTCATCGCTGAGCAACAACAGTCTGTTTGCCCCCCTCTTCACCTACAACAGCAGCCGCAATGCCTTCCATCCTCCCCTCCTGCCAGCTCTCTTTTTAAAAAGCAAGCCACACACACACACCACCTTCAGCAACATTCAGAGAACACAATACCCAGATTAGTCATCAGCAGCAACCATTCCAGCTGGCTGTACGGAGGGAGATCCCTCCAAAAAGATAGGCAGCCTTCAAGAGCCAATCAACAAAGAAGTTTGCATTTCCATCCCTTCATACTGCAAGACGCGCAGGAGCTGTCGGGGTCACCCTTGTTGTCATAACAGCCTTTTTTTGCTCTTGGATGTTTCAACCTGCACGCCCAGGTAGATTCCAGTAATCAAGGGATCCGTCACAAGTATGGCAACCCAACTCTGACTTTCATCATTAATAGAAGTATAGCTTCCAAATCATGTGAGGTACTGGTTCCTCTCTATTCAGCCCTGGTTAGGCCTCATCTAGAGTATTGCGTCCAGTTCTGGGCTACACAATTCAAGAAGGACGCAGACAAGCTGGAGCGGGTTCAGAGGAGGGCA
This sequence comes from Elgaria multicarinata webbii, assembly GCF_023053635.1. Classification (NCBI taxonomy): domain Eukaryota; kingdom Metazoa; phylum Chordata; class Lepidosauria; order Squamata; family Anguidae; genus Elgaria; species Elgaria multicarinata. The sequence continues at coordinate 15,947,983 of NC_086191.1, read as the reverse complement.
GCCAGGATGATCAGGGGTCTGGAAACAAAGCGCTATGAGGAGAGACTGGAAGAACTGGGCATGTTTAGCCTGGAGAAGAGAAGATTGAGAGGAGACATGATAGCACCCTTCAAATACTTGAAAGGTTGTCACACAGAGGAGGGCCAGGATCTCTTCTCGATCCTCCCAGAGTGCAGGACATGGAATAACAGGCTCAAGTTACAGAAAGGCAGATTCTGGCTGGACATCAGGAAAAACTTCCTGACTGTTAGAGCAGTATGACAATGGAACCCGTTACCTAGGGAGGTGGTGGGCTCTCACACACTAGAGGCCTTCAAGAGGCAGCTGGACAACCATTTGTCAGGGATGCTTTAGGGTGGATTCCTGTGTTGAGCAGGGGGTTGGACTCGATGGCCTTGTAGGCCCCTTCCAACTCTGCTATTCTATGATTCTATGATCATGCTCACAACTCCAATAAAGTGCCGAACACAAAAGACTCACAAAACTGCATCCAAACAGCACGGTGGCTATCAAGAGAAGGAACCTGGTGCATCTCCTTCAGGGAGGGCTTTCTGCAAGCAAGGTGCCACCACGAAGAAGGCTTTGTGTGCTTCTGAAATGCCAGGAAAGTTGAGACAGGAAGAGGATGCTCCAGCCTGCAGCCAGGGGCTTTGGAGATCGAATGGAGGTCGGGGCCCTCCTTGATCACCTCGCAAGAACAGGGGGAACAATTCAACACTGCAGATTTTCGAAAATGTTGTCAAGATGATGGCTGAGTGAGGTTGGACTCCCCCTGCCCTTGAGCTCAAGAGCTTTGGACCGTGGTGATCGCACAATAGGGGAACATAATGAAATCTGCAATACTTATTTATTACATTTCAATACCAATAGCTGAAATTGGTGCGTCTACATATCTTGGAACCGAGATGTGCGCTCTCTCAAGACCTGGCTTTGCAGTTTAGGCTTCGACAGACAAGTAAATGGAAATACTCTGTCAGTTTCACCGGTTGACACAAACCTGGGTTTCTAAATGTGAGACATCATGACTTCGGCCAGAGTCATTTCTGTAGATTCTGAAACAGGAAATCCCAGGAGGTTCAAGATAACTTCCTCACCATCTCATGTCCCTTTCATTTCCTACCTGGAAATACCTGAAGAGACCAAAATGAAGGCGGCATCATCATCTGTTTGTACTAAAGGCTGGTAACTAGATTGAATGTACAGGCACACATACACAATCAATGCACACGTCCATCCACAAATACACACTGGCTTTGTTTAATATCTTTATGCAGCGTGACGTTTTCCTTGAAATGTTTTGTAATAAATTTAACCAATTGCAAAACAAAACAAAACACAAAAGGAAGATTAGAACTTACCATCAAGCCCAGGACCCTTCTCCTTGCAGCATAGTGGCGTGCGCTTTCTCTGGCTTCTAAAGTTTTGCCATCACTTTACACACACACCCCTGAAAATGAGGTGGGTAGCCCAACATAAATCAATAAAGATTAGACGCCCCCCCAAAAAAACCTCTTTTAAAAAAGGAAGTAACATTGAGAGCAAAAATAAAAAATAGGGCTCCCTTACCCCAATAACATGGTTCTAAAGCACAACAGGAGAAAATGGGAGATTGTTTGCTCTTAAATTGTTTACAGAGCCAGAAACAATCAACAGAATCCAAAGCTCTTGCCTCTCTATTGGAAGAGGCTTTACAGCAGCTGCACATTCTTAAAAACCTCTGTCCACGTTTACAGCCGAGGCCCGGGGGGGTGGTGGGAAAAGAGGGTCCCAGCTGGAGGTGCAAGAAAGGGACGGTGTGGCAGATGGAAATAGGCAAAGCTTCTTGGGGCACGTGAGACATGTGGACGTGGCTTTGGAGTTGGGTGGGGCTTCTGGGGAGGACGTAGGGCCAGGATCCAGAAAGACTCACGTGGTACACTCTACCGTACCGGAAGGGAGGCAGGCGTCCTCCCTGGGCCAAAGAGCAGCTGTTCAAGTGGTTTTAAAAACACGAGAGGAGGCCAGGAGGCCGTGGCTCAGTGGTCTGGTAATCCCTGACAGCACCTCCCGGTAGGGCTGGGGAAAAGTCCCACCTGAAACCCTGGAGAGCCGCTGCTGCCAGTCTGTGCTGACAATACTGGTCTACATGGACCAAGGGCGAGTGGGCGAAAGAGGGCAGGCTCAGGTTGTATTGGTGACCAAGGAAAATCCAAAATGGCACCCACAGTCCACCTGGGAGATTCTCCTGCACATGGCCCACTGAAATGAACGGGAGATGCCATGCACAGGAGAATCTCCCAGGCGGAGTGCGTTCCTTGTGGATCAGAACCATCCCTCCACTGCCTTTAATGGCACCCAACCCTGTTGCGTGTGGCACAAAGCCGCTTCCTTGGTTCAACACGGACTCCCTCCTCTGCTCCCGCACCCTCGATTCGTGGACAGCCAAGCCAGCCCTGCCAAATGGCGCCTCTCCCAGGGTCGTTCTTGAAAGATCCTTTCCTTAAGCAAGAGAGAAAGCTATTAAGTGAGCAATTATGGGCCCTGCGTGGACGGTAGAATTCCTTATTACACACACAGTGGAAAGCACAGCTCTTGAATCCCCAGGCGAGCTTTCGCCATTTGCAATCGAAGTTACCTTTTTAGAATGGCTTTTTTTAATAATAAAATTAAAAAAGGGCAGAACTTAGGTATGGAGATGATCCAATCTCCCTCCGGGGATGGTAAACAAATCAAAGACTTGAAGCTGCAAATACAGCAGTGGGGCGGAGGTAGGGTGCGAGAAGTTAACTCCAGAGAACTGGCATAAATCGTAGCTGTGATATTTATTATTATTATTATTATTATTATTATTATTATTATTATTATTATTATTGATTCTGCCTTTTGCCCAATGCTGGGTCTCAAGGTGGTACTAGAATGCCACCATACCCTAGAAGTTGCTTCTTTTTAAAATGATTTTTCTTTGACCGTGTTCTCAGAATGTAATCAAGGAAATGACGGACAGCACTTAATTCCTAAAAAGAGGTTCTGGGATGCAAGCCGAGATGGGAACCCTGCCATCAGCACAAAAAGGCACTCCTGTTCTTCATCCTTGGAGAGGCTAGGCTGGTGACAGAGAAGCGCTCGGTGTATGGGCAGAGTTACATTAATTTATTGATTTGATTTATACTTCGCCTTTCTACCAAAAAAAAAAAAAAATGGCATTCAAGGCAGCTTATCAGACAAGCAGGTCCTCGCAGCAAAAAGCTGCAGGCTTTAAGTGGGGGAATCATGGTCAGCGTTCCAGCCAGCCTGGAAGTTCCCATTCCAATTCCACAGGAGAGCAAAAAAGGCACATGGGGGTTGGATACAGAATTTGGCTTCTTAAGAATGTGAGCTTTCATTAAAAAAGCAAGTTTTAAGACTTTGCGACTTGAAAGTGTGTGGAAAACACCTGTAAGTATCTAATGATTTGGGAGGGGTTCTATGTCCTTTACACACACACACACACACACACACACACACACACACACACTATATTTTGTTAAATAGTACAAATTATTCATCATTCCATCTCTGCTTTTAGAGTTCAGGCTTTTCCTTGTGCAAACATTTGAGCAGACATTTACACCGATTCTAGCACAGAGTATGCAAACACCTGTGTACACGGTGAGATCAAAAATTCCGAACCCAGAAAGTGAGAATTAATTCTGAGAAGCTGCATGGATAACGCAGTTGAAATGTATTTAAAGAGTTTGCATAGTTTATTTTGGTTTCATGAGTCACAGAGAGAAGAAAAGAGATACGCTAGAGGGCTAAAAGTCTCCCTTTGTACTATGGCAGGAGTCTTCTCTTTAGTATCCCCTTCACTTTCCAAAATGTCACCAACCATGGTCTACTCTCTTTCAAGCCTATCTTTAAGCCAGTAAGGACTAGAAACTTTTTTTTTCTTTTTAAAGGTGAGGACAAAAAAAGAGATTCTCAGGATGCTTTGAATTCTGAACATAATTCTCGTTGTTGCATTTGTACAATCCAATTCTACCTGATGAGCAGAAATAAACCACCACTGGAAGTCTTTAAAATATATATATTAATCTCCTGTTCCACCACATCCCTCTCGCTCTGATCCTCTAAACAAACACCCATCTCTCAGAACAGCAGGCTTTTACGTCACTCCTGCTGGCTGTGAAATTCAAGCAAAGCGTGCAGGAAATAGATGCAAATAGCAGCTTCTCATTGTACTGTCAGCAACAGCTCTCAGAGGTTTTGTTGTGTGTTATTTAGAGTTCTCAGAACAGAGAACGGCACACGCAGAGCACCCTGAAAGGCCCGAGAGGTGGAGGCAGGCTGCTTTCACTGGCACGGCAACCGTGCAAGGGAGGCAGAGGTGGAGGCAGGAAAGCAGATCTGAGAATTACAAGGCAAAAAAACCAGGAAGCCCCGTGGCTGTGCGGTCATGGCTATGAAGGCTTGAGGATCAGGTATAGAGCACTAACAAAAGGTTTAGTGATACACTTTAAATGATTTGCAAAAGGAAGCAGAGAAATTGGAATGGAGCAATGTTTTTGTTTTACTGGGGATCAGGCCATCTAAATATCCAGGTATTGCCAACTCCATAGGTGGGCAGACTAGGATTCCTATCAAGGGGAGGCACCCTCCAGATGTTTTTGGACTACAACTCACATAATCCCTGACTGTCGGCCATGCCGGCCAGGGTTTGTGGAAGCTGTAGTCCAAAATATCTGGTTTCCTACTTCGAATTTAGATAGTTCTAGTGACCAGATATAAAAGAGGGCAGGGATCCTGCCGTTTTAACTGTAATGATGAAGAGTGAATTCTACCAGGTGCTTCCCGTGTACAAAGGACACCTGCTGAAATTCCCTTTTCTGTACAACTGTTAAAGACACAGGAGCCCTGTCTTCCTTTCCATAGGGCCACCCTACATACGACATCTGCTCCTGTGTGGCTAAAGATGAAAGAGCTGGAGTACAAGGCCAAAAAAGGGGCAGCTAAAATGTTCAAGGAGTTGGCACCTAGTAGAGTTGGAAGGGGTCTCTAAGGCCATCTAGTCCAACCCCCTGCTCAATGCAGGAATCCACCCTAAAGCATCCCTGACAGAGGGTTGTCCAGCTGCCTCTTGAAGGCCTCTAGTGTGGGACAGCCCACCACCTCCCTAGGTCACTGGTTCCAGTGTCGTACTGCTCTAACAGTCAGGAAAGCCAGGGAAACAAAACACAGAGTAAAATATCAATTAAAAACAATGCTTCCTATTATTTATTTATTTGTTTAAAACATTTATATCCCGCCCTATATCATTAAGACCTCAGAGCGGCGTACAGATAAAAACATACAGTATAAAACAATAAATATGCACAGTTAAAAACAAAGTAAACCATGTTCCAAGTTAAAACAATATATAATTTAAAAGCAGTAAAAGCAGTTTATTATTTATTAGCAGAGGAAGATGCACCAACTCCATGAACATTGTCGCTGCCCTCTTTCATACTGTCTCTGATTTGCCGGCACGTCTTTTGAGATGGCAAGACTGGAACTATGCATGTTAATCTAAATGGGTCCAACACCGCTCCGCAAAAAGCCGGAGAAACAGCACAAATGCTGTGCCCAGCAGCCTGTGTGGGGTTGGCTGTTCAGGTGAAGTGGCCCTAAGTTCTTGGGCGACACCTGGCCAGCACAGCAGGGGAAAGGTAGTGGCACCGGTCTCTCAACACACCTGTATTATTCTCAGTTGCTCTTTTATGAGAGCCGCTCCAGTCATGGCCAAGTGACACATGCAGCAGGTGCTGAGGTTGCTGGAGGCCATGTCTCTCATCGCTCACACCTGCTGCTTCACCACTCACCCAACGTCCTCCTGGGCCATGAATATGATGGCTTAGCTGCCCACGTACATGAGGTTTCCCCATCCTGGACCACAGCAGCATCCCCCACACCTGGATCAACCAGCAAGAGGGAGACGTGGCGATGGATTTAAGCCTGATGGGGCATCACCCACGGGTCCCATGGAAGCTTCCATTCTGCTTCTTTACGGTTGCCATGCTGGATCACACCCACTCACTCTCTCCTGCCTTTGGGATCGAGATCAGGGAGCTCTAGCTTGGGGAACAGGCACTCCTGAGCCTGCTCACTCTGACTCCTCCACATCCAACTTCAAGCAGAGAGACACCTTGTCACTCATGGACTGACAACATCAAGACATCCACGCACTGTTGTGACCTTCTTGCTTGCCCCTAAGTGCCCATCATGTGACGGAGATCACCACCCCCACTCCCCATTTTCAGTGACCAACCCTGGGACTTCTATATTGATAGAATATAGGGCCAGGATCTCTTCTCAATCGTCCCAGAGTGCAGGACACAGAATAACGGGCTCAAGTTAAAGGAAGCCAGATTCCAGCTGGACATCAGGAAAAACTTCCTGACTGTTAGAGCAGTACGACAACGGAACCAGTGACCTAGGGAGGTTGTGGGCTCTCCCACACTAGAGGCCTTCAAGAGACACCTGGACAACCACCTGTCAGGGATGCTTTAGGATGGATTCCTGCATTGAGCAGGGGGTTGGACTCGATGGCCTTGTAGTCCCTTTCCAACTCTGCTATTCTATGATTCTATGATAGACAGAGAGAATGTGGTTTTAATACTTCAGTTATGAACCATTGAGAGAGCTTCAGCTATTTGGTGGTCTGGAAATCTAATAGACAGATATAAACCAAAAGTCCAAAGTCGAACATACAGAGTGTGGTTTAATTTGGCTGAAGTGAAGGTTTTCCGAGCAAGGAATGAAACCAGGTGCTCAGGAGGCAAGAGGGCTTTCTCTCTGCCCCCCCCCCACGCCCCCAGCACCAAACCACACTTTCCCAAACTTCTGTCACTTAGACACATGTGTCTGAAGCAAGAGGACCAGAATGTGTTCATTTTTCAGCTATGACCTCTAGTGGTAGGAACCCAAAGTGCAATTCTATGTAATTGGGAGTTAATCAATAAAATTATTTCTTATTATTTAGTTGCCTCTCTTTAAAAAGACCCAGGGCACCTTACAACAAAATTATTAAAACCTACAAAACATGAGAAACTATTCCCATTAAACATACCAAAACATCTTGTGGTGGAGATTTGGTTCAGGGGTATAGCTATTGGACAGAGAGGAGTCAGGATTTTCCAGGCCCAATTTTTTAATTTTCAGCTTTCGTGCATTAAAAAAAAGAGTTGCTTGCCATTCTATTTATGGAGATATTAAAGACTACATCATATCTAGTCACTAAAAAAGTTGACTGTTCACATCTGCCAGCATGCTGCATTGATGGCAATGAACTTAGCACTCTTAAATATCGTATTTAAATTATTTAATATGATAAATCTAAATATATTAGGACACTTGTATTTAGGTTTTTTGTTTCACTGTCAGATATACTGCTACAAATATAACCCTGGGCTTCATTATCAAACTTTCTAGCACTGGGCCTGATATGATTATTTCCCGAAAGGGCCAAGTTTCTGGGCCTCATGGTTCCTACAGAAAGGATACACAGCTTAAAATTTAGAACCCACCCTCCAAAAGGGCTTGAGCACGTCTTAGAATCATAGAATAGTAGAGTTGGAAGGGGCCTATAAGGCCATCGAGTCCAACCCCCTGCTCAATGCAGGAATCCACCCTAAAGCATCCCTGACAGATGCTTGTCCAGCTGCCTCTTGAATGCCTCGAGTGTGGGAGAGCCCACAACCTCCCTTCGTAACTGGTTCCATTGTCGTACTGCTCTAACAGTCAGGAAGCTTTTCCTGATGTCCAGCTGGAATCTGGCTTCCTTTAACTTGAGCCCGTTATTCCGTGTCCTGCACTCTGGGACGATTGAAAAGAGATCCTGGCCCTATATTCTATCAATATAGAAGTCCCAGGGTTGGTCACTGAAAATGGGGAGTGGGGGTGGTAATCTTCATCAGATGATGGACACTTAGGGGCAAGCAAGAAGGTCACAACATCTCTTTCTTCTTGCACTTTTGTATCTGGTTTACACTCCTCTTAATTCCCCAAATGTCTTCTTGAGTTTCATTTTGTTCTTCATATACATATGAAAGATGATGGAGTTTTAGAAACAGAATGCTGAGAATGAGGTTCCCGTCTTACTTCCCATCCCCAGGAAACAACTGATGCCCTTAAAAGACGTGAAAGGCAACATCTTTTCAAACCTTTAAAATGGAGACTTTGAAGACGAGAAAGGAAAAGGGGTCTTTACATTAAGTCTAAACACAGCCACCCTGGCTGTCAAGGAAGGTGTTGAATTTCCCTTTGTAGGTTGTTCTTTAAATAAAAAAAAATCAAAATTCAAATGCCTGCATAATTATCAGTTCCCACCTGATCACACTGAATGTGCTAGCCAGGAAACTGGTGAATGCATGTTGCAGATCAAAGGAAGGGCTTCTTCACACAGCGCAGTTAAACAATGGGTTTTGCCACCACAGGATGTAGCGATGGCCACCAACTTGGAGGGCATTCAGTGGGGCTTGGTCAAAGTCATGGAGGAGAAGGCTCATGACCACTCAGGACATTTTCCTTCCAGTATCCTTCCTGAGGATTATGCTTGTGGGTTTCCCAAAGGCATCTGCTTGCCAGAAGGAGCAGACGGCTGGCCTAGGGAGGCCTTTGGACTCATCCAGCACGGCTATTCTTACGCTGTTCTTCATTGTTGCTCTTTTAAATTCACTATTTACTCTTTTCTCTCTCTCTTCAAGTGAACGCTGGTACTTTATTGGTTTTCTTTTAAAACTTGGTTAAGATGCTTTGGGGGTCTCATGCTTGGGAGAAAAACATGGCATTTAAAAATATCTTGATAAATTCTCTGCTTTTAAGAAAACCAATCCTAGCAGCACCTGGCGTGTCTCACCTGACTCCATCAATGGATCGTGCTTCTCCTCCTCCCGTGTGTGAGGCCTAACCTTTATTTTATTTATTTATTTGTTGCATTTTTATACCGCTTAAGAGCCGAAGCTTTCTGGGCAGTTTACAAAAATTAAAACCACGAAAACCATTCGAAATATAAAACAGCCAGTCTAAAAGCATAATGTAAAATACAATATGAAAACACCCTTGTCCGATTCCAACAGGGATTCCTCCATTCTCTGCTCCTGATGATGGATCAGGCAGGGCAGGCAAATGAAACAGGAGCGCTTAGTACCACGGCCAGCACCACCAGGACTGGGAATGAGTCCAGGACCACGGAGAGCAATCCTGCAGCTAGAGTCCTGGCCAGTTAGCCCAGCACTGGCTGAGAGCAACTGGCAGGTTTATATAGCCGGCCTAGGAGGAGCCTCGTGGGAGCTCCGCCTCCTCACATGTGCCACCTGGGTTTTAAATGCCCAGTGCCCTTTTCCCACAGTTGCTGGCTCCTTCTAGGTAGCAAGGGTCTGTGGAACAAGGAACTGGTTGGGGAATGCTCCTTAGGCACTCCCTGCTCAGTGGAGGGGTCTGAGGTCCACTCCTCCGAATCAAGGGGGTCGTGATGCCTCATAGGGATCAAAAGGAAAGGTTGTGGGATCCAAGGTGGAGGGCCGCATGGGTGAAGGTCCAAGGATCAGATCATAGAATCATAGCAGAGTTGGAAGGGGCCTACGAGGCCATCGAGTCCAACCCCCGGCTCAATGCAGGAATCCACCCTAAAACATCCCTGACAGATGGGTGCCCTGCTGCCTCTTGAAGGCCTCTAGTGTGGGAGAGGCCACAACCTCCCTAGCTCACTGGTTCCATTGTCGTACTGCTCTAACAGTCAGGAAGTTTTTCCTGATGTCCAGCTGGAATCTGGCTTCCTTTAACTTGAGCCCTTTGTTCCGTGTCCTGCACTCTGGGAGGATCGAGAAGAGATCCTGGCCCTCCTCTGTGTGACAACCTTTTAAGTCTTTGAAGAGTTCTCTCATGTCTCCCCTCAATCTTCTCTTCTACAGGCTAAACATGCCCAGTTCTTTCAGTCTCTCTTCAGAGGGCTTTGTTTCCAGACCCCTGATCATCCTGGTTGCCCTCCTCTGAACCTGCTGCAGCTTGTCTGTGTCCTTCTTGAATTGTGGAGCTCAGAACTGGACGCAATACTCTAGATGAGGCCTAACCAGATACCAACTTCTCTTCAGTCGTTGCCATCAGAAACCTCAGGCTCTTGGGTTATGGAAGTCCTGTACTGGCAGATGCCAGGGTGGGTGTGGGGAAAGGCCCTAACAGAAGGCGGTGGGAGAGGCAACTGGACCTGAGACAGGTTGAAATCTTGACACAGCCCCAGAAAGGGGCAGCCCAGCATTTCCCCTTCTACAATGGTCGGAGGCCTTAATGCACCACCTAACACAGATCTCTGCAGCCTTCTTCTGCCTCAGGCTTTCGCAGGAAGCCTTCAAGAGAACAAAGGACTGTCGTTCTGCGCTCGCCACCTCCCTTTGAGGATGCTGACTGCATTTACGTCGGTGGGGACGGTCCCGCATCTGGGGTTTGGGAGGGAAGCTGTGGCAGAGCTGGCATTCAGCCTCAGACCAACCCAGGCAAGGGGAGCAGCGTTCGCCTAGAGCTTGAAATGGCTGCTGGACCACTTGAGGCGGGAGAAGCATGGAGCCAAAGGGACAGAGTGAAAACGCCTCTTACAGCAGCAGCCTGAGCACTGACCTTTGGGCCATAAGGTGGAAAGAAGGGAGCACCGGGGTGGGGGGGGAGATGAGGTGGAAGCTGGGAGACCGGTCTGCTCCTCTGGAATCTGCTTTTGATTTAGCTTGGTGGGATTGGGATGGGGAAGGACACACTCTGTGGAGCCCATATCTCACGACAAAGGCAAGCACTCATCTAGGGCTGAGGGGGAAAGCCCACCCCACTCTATGTTCAAAGGTTTGGAGAGTCTGCCAACCTGGCCCCAGTGGCCTGCAGAATCCAAGGTTCCCCCCTGAAAGCCAGCGGCCGATAGGGATTCCCCGTCGTCAGGGGTCAGGCCTTCTGGGCCCTAACAGCTCACTGCAGGTTTACCTGATCTGTGCAAACTCAGGGGCCTGGCCTCCCCGAGCAGAGAACTTCCGAACCTTTGCCATGTTGTATACTGCTGGTTTGCGTGTTTGAGAGGTGAGTGGTTTTCAACGTAACGTGCCCCAAATACAAGCAATGGTTTATTTCAAGAAATTTGAAGGCTGAAACGTCCAGAATGGCAACACCCACCCCCAACCACCAATACCAGGCTGCTATGGGACGTAATTACGGACCCCCACCTATCCACAGAGGACACTGAATCCACAGAAGGAGCCTGGTGGCAGGAAGCCGTCAGAAAAGCATTCCAAGGAGAATCTTTGCAAACATTTATTTGCAAACCACATTTCTAAGTTGGGTTTAACAAAGAAGAATAATTTTTCTTTTAAAAAAATGCATTTAGGAACGTGTTCACCTTGTTGGAGGCTACAGAGAGCTAAAAATAAAATAAAAATAAAGACGAGCAAAACCTTGAAGGGGCTAAAGCAGATGGCAGAGGTTTTTTCCACACAGGGAAGTGAGACGCGCCTGGTCGGAATGTTTGTCCAAAGAGAAGCAGAAAGGGACCAATCCGCGGAATCCACGGCTGGAAGTCCCTTTTCGATGCTGGCCGGTGGCGTTCCGTTGTCTATGGCGGGAGGGGCCCCCGCATGGGCCCCCGGGGAGGCACCATGGGTCGCTGGGCGGGGCGAGGCGGAAGAGGGATTCGCTGGTAGCCATAGGGAGGTGGGCGCGGGGGGCCGTTGTATCCGTGGGGTGGCATCAAGGGAGGCGGCCCACGCATCCCGTGGGGGGGCATGGGGCCGGGGTGACCTGGAGGAATAAGATGCATAAACATGAGATGGATTCCAGAAGCAGCTACTGACATTGCAGAAAGGCAATCCCCCCGCCCCCCTCTCCTCCTCCTCCTCCCAGCAAAAGGACCAGGCTGAAGGACAGAAAGAAACCTCACACACACACACACACACACATTTTGGGAAGTTCGGGGAAATTCTCCTTGAGATTTCCTTGTTTTGGTGGGAAGGAAAGATCCTAGAAAGTCTCACGAACGACGACTGTTGCAAGAACTTCCACAGTGTATATAAAACCAGCGGCCTCTATGTGGTACGTTCAACTGCCGTACGTGACAAAACGGAGCAAACTCTCCTACGGTTCCCACGAAAGCTTTTCAAAGGTTGCTTATGCACCCTATACACGTGGGCAGCAATTAGGGGGGAAATTAAAAGCCGGAGGAATCCCTCAGAAGTTTGGCCGGGGGCACCAAGTATTTAGCGAGACTGGGAGAGGGGAGAAAGCTCATCGTTAGGCTATTCACAAACAAACCCCCACAGAAACGAAGGAAGACTATGCCCAAACACCCCACGCCCGAGTCCGGCTCCCACTTACCCATTGGTGATCCGAAGTGGGGTCCCCTGGGTGGCATGCCCATGGGTGGGGGCCCCGGGTGGGGCATGCCTGGAGGAGGGCGGGGGGGCGGCTGGCCTCCTGCTCCCGGCGGCCCCGGGTGATGGGGGCCCATGCCGGGCATACCATGGTGCACCTGCATTTGAGGCATTCCTGGAGGGGGAAAACAACACAAGAGCAGTTACCTGCGTGTCTTTTCAGACAGGATCCCAGCAAGAAGAGGCAGCTGCTACAGAGGCTGGGGTGGTCGTTTACGGCACGGAACCTCCAGCAACTCTCCAAACCTTCATCTTCTCACTCCAGCTGCATTTCTGCACCTGCTACCTACAATTCTTCACTGGAATCAGCCAATCAACATGCCCTCCCCATGCAGGCCAGTCTGACACACTCACAGAGGCAGGAGCTCAGGTCTCCCGGCCCGTATCTCCTCAGCTGCTGCCTGCCTCCTCCTCCTCCTCCTCCTCCTCCTCCTCCTCCTCAGACCATTTGGGGAATGGGGAAAGCCTAGCTGGTCAGAACACAGGCAGACTCGCCTAATGAAATTCAGCGACAGTGTCCTAAACAGGAAGCTGGTTTCCTTAGCAATGGAGGGAGTAGCGATCTTCCGTAGAGAAGGCAGAAGATGCCCAAGGCATGACACGTACCTGGATGCATCCCACCGGGAGGGAAAGGGTGCGGGTGGGGAGGGTGCGCCCCACCGGGAGCACCTCCAGAAGGGGGCCCCGGGGCACCAGCGCCTGGCGGCATGGGCGGGGGCGGCATAGCTGGAGGCATCCCTGGGGGCATGGCTCCTGGCGGCGGCACCGGCGGAGGAAAAGACCCAGGTGGTGGGATGCCTGTCGTGAAAAAACGCAGAGAGCTTAGAGATACTGAAGGTAGAACAAAGCGACTTGTGATTTTACAAACAAAACTACCACTCATTGTTAGAAAGGCTTCCCTCTGATATTTACGTAAGCACGCACCTTTCATAGCAACACATTGGAAACAAAAGCAGCAACCGTGCCCCTTAACTCTCAGCCTCGCCAGGTAAAATCATCCCCCACTATTATCAACTGAAACTTTAAGTATGCTGGCTAAAGTTTGCAAAACACACACACGGGAGGTTAGTATGCCAATCGCAGCAGAAGCATCTGCGTACCTGGCGGGGTGACCCCTGGTCCCAAAGTGGTAACGACCGGGGTGGGCACTGACGGCGGAGGAGGAGCATCTGCAAAGAGCTGGTGAGGCCGGTCGGCCTGCGAGAGGGGGTTCTGAGCAGCCAGGAGACGCTCAGCAGCTGAGCCGTGCCGCTCGCCCTTGGAGTCCTTCTTAAAGGCGTAGGAGACGGTGATGGGGCGGTTGCACAGGTACTGTCCGTTCATGGCCTCGATGGCAGCATCGGAGGCGTCGAAGCTGGCAAAGTTGATGAAGGCGTAACCCTTGGAGTTGCCCGTGTCGGGGTCACGCATGATCTTGGGGGTCTGCAGGATGACCCCAAAGGCGCTGAACGTATCGTAGAGCAGCTTCTCGTCTATCTCTGGGTCCAGGTTGCCGATGAAGATGTTGGCTCCCACATCCAGGTTCTTGTTGTGGGCTGAGGCCTTGTTGACGCGGATCGGCTTGCCGTAGAGTTTGATCATGTTCATGATTTTGATGGCGTAGTCGGCATCCTCCTCGCTGAGGAACTCCACAAATCCATAGCCTGAAAGGAGACAACCAGGTTGTGAGGTATAGCCTACTGCCACCATCTCTTACGGTTCAATTATTATTATTTGTATCCCGCCTTTTGCCCAATACGGGGCCTCAAGGCGACCTTACAGAATTTAAAACATACATTTTAAACCTAGGAAAAGAAATGTACAAAAAAAATTACAATATTAAAACATAAACGTTTAAAATACACGACAATTTTACAAGTCCTTAACAGAGATGGAGGACCAGATTACTCTCCAAAGGCCTGCTGGAACAAACAAGTTTTTGCCTGCTTCCGAAAGCCCATCAAGGAGGGAGGCAGCCTAGCTTCCCCGGGAAGAGAGTTCCAGAGCACCGGAGCAGCCACCGAGAAGGCCCTCTCCCAGGTTCCCACCAAGCGCGCCTGGGAAGTCGGTGGGACTGAAAGAAGGGCTTCCCCAGAAGATCTTAAAGCACGGGCAGGCTCATAAGGGAGAATACGGCCTTTCAGATAACCTGGACCCGAGCCATATAAAGCCACTTTTAGCTTTAATTGGCACTGTAAACTGCCCTGGGATAAATGTTATGAAGGATATACATGTAGAGATGTGAAGGCTGGGAAAAAAACCCGGAAAAATTGAAAAAAAAATGAAGAAATGGATTATGGGATGTTTAATTTTAGCATGATGAATAAAATGTTTAAGACAAGGTGCTCAGATATTTACTTCTCCAAATGATTTCTAAAAACTATGTACAGCATCGAATCGCCCAGAGAGCTCCCGCTATTGGGCGGTACAGAAATGTAATTAATAAATAAATAAAATAAGGCGGTATACATAATCCTCCTCCCCTCCATTTTTATCCTCACAACAACAACCCTGTGAGGTGAGTTGGGCTGAGAGTCTGTGACTGGCCCAAAGTCACCCAGTGGATTTCCATGGCCAAGTGGGGACTAGAACCCGGATCTCCCAACTCCCAGTCTGACACTCTAGCCACTACGCTACACTGGCTCCAAAATAAGTTTTAAAAAAAGTAAATTCAATTTGTAATAATTGTTTAAAAACACTGTACTTTTAATATACCAAATGTAATAATTTTATGCCAAACCATCTTGGACATAATTACATTTTTTGTTGCTAAAGCAACAAAGTGACTTTCAATCTGTAAAAAGTGCTAATACTGCATGATTTCAATTTCCGAAAATTTCCGTTTCCCCCCACAAAAAAACAGGTTTTTTTCCATGGCTTCAAAATTTCTGGAAATTTTACATCTCTATAAATGCCTTTAAAAAAACAAGTCAATGAATTTACAAGATCTCGTGTAACCTTTTAAAGCCTGGATCTATCATAATTATTGACGAGCATGTCAATCCTAATTGAAATTGACACGTGACTAGAGACACAACCCAGATTCACAAAAGCAAGCTGGACTTCACTTCTAGGCTGAACGTGGACCCTCAGGCTCACAAGCAGAAGTCCTACCCCACATCAGCCCCAAAGTAAGATATACTGTGGGGCACAAATCCAGCACACGCAAAAGGAAAACGCTGGCTCTATTCCATGCCCATGGTGCTGGCATCGCTTACCTTGATGCTGGCCGGTGACTCTGTCTTTGGGCATGTGGGTGTTAACGACAGGGCCTGCCTGGAGGAACAGCTCCCACAGCAGAGGCTCGCTGACCTTTTCGTCCAGGCCTCCAACGTACACGGTGGCATCTGCAACAGAGAGGGGAAAAACCCTCCTCGGTTACACAGAGAACCCTTCACTGGACTAGCATAGATCCAAAAACTCTTCCAAAGAGAGACCAACACGGGGGTGGCTAAATCATTCCCGGACGTCGCTCAGAGGACCTATTTAAATGTTAACTGCTTAGAGACGGCTTTTACATTAAGCAGTCCTTAAATATTACACATAAATACATAACCGATACATAGAGATAACAGTATATACAACATTAATGATAATAAGAAAAATAGCTACAGCCAGAATCAGGGACCCCCAACCCACCCAGATTTTGAGTGGGACCCTAACCCACCCTCCAATGCCCGATAATAACGACCACGTTCAAGTGAGGGGGGGGGCAAGGAGGGCAGGAATAGATTACATGCAATATCCATTTAAAACCACTATTCTGGGTCAGTTAAAAACTCAACATATGCTGTTCAATGCCTGGGAGAAAAGTGTTGACTTGGCACCGAAAATATAACAATGTTGGCGCCAGGCGAGCCTCGTCGGGGAGATCGTTCCGCAGCTGGGGGGCCACCACTGAGAAGGCCCTCTTAGAGACGGCTTTTACATGACACTGCATGAATAAGTAGCAAATACACAGAGATAACAGCATGTACATTAATGAGAATAAGAGGGGGGGAAACACACAGCTACAGCCAGGATCTGGGACCCTTCAATGCATGGTAATAAACAGCATGTACAATTGGGGTGGGGGACGACAAGGGGGGCAGGAGAAGCGCCCAAATCCTGGGCCCACCACCATCCAGAGGAAGCCGACTAGCCCCCTTTCCCCCCTCCCCAATAAAGAAGGAAGCCTCAATTTCTCCCCCACTTCCAAGACCCCTCCATGGTTCTCCCTGCCCAGGAATGGAGGGAGGGGGCGATGTAGCCCATAATAGTCTCACCACCACCACCACCACCACCTGCAGCAGCCTGCCCCCCCCCGGGGGAGGGAGCAGGCCCCCCTCCTTGGCTCCCTGCCTCCCCCCTGGGATGAATCCCGTTACCTTGGTTCCTCTCCGAGATGGGACCGGCCGCCATCTTGGCGCAGACACTCCCCCCTCTTCCTCCTCCTCAGCCACGATGACCTCCCGCAGCCCACTTCCGTTCTGAGCCGGATGTTGCGTACGGTGAGGACAACGCGTGGCCTCCTTCGGCCATCTTGGTTCCGGGCGGAACAACGCGCTCCAAGTCATAAAAACAGTCACCCTCGGCGCCTCCCAGTTTGGGGGAAGCTAGGAACCGGTCAAAGCGCGGCTAGCCGTCGGTTTTTAGACGTCGAGGCGGAACAAAACTGCCAGCATCCCCCCGACGTGAAGCATCAGCGCCATATTTAAAGAGGGCGGAAGTAGGGTGAGTGAGGAGAAAGGCAGAAGAAATACATCATGAAATAATCTAGGATATTATATATCCAACTCTGTATAAATAATATTATCGACGAATATATATATTTATATTTATTTCTAACTCAGATAAGGGTCGGTAGGGTGTCCCGCGTTCGACGTCACTTCCGGTCCCGGGCACTCACATTGTGCGTCACGGAGACGGGAGAAAAGGCGCTGTAGGAGGGACGAAGGAACGCCGCGGGCCAATCAGCGCGAGCGTCTCTCTAAGCCTCCTCCCTCTCTCTCAATTGATCCCGGTTTTTAGCCGCGCAGGCGCGTTAGCCTCTCGCGCGTAGCGGTTTCCCCCCCACACCCGTGTATAATTAAAATTAATTTAATATATATAGTATTCAATATTAATTTGTAATATTAAATATAACTTAATATTTGAGACCGTCTTCCTAGCAATGCTCAAGTCAGGAGCATGATGTTGCATCGCAGCCTGCTTTTTGGTGCCTCTGAGCATGTACAAAGTGGCAGTGTTCCTCCCTCTCTGTGCTGAGGCCAGGGAAGAGACCATAGAGGAAATAAAAGCTTTCCTGAGAGTTTAGGCTTCAAACAAATGAGGGTGGGGGAGTGCCTCTGAACATGTGCAGAGTGCATTCCCTCTTTTTCTCTCTGCAGCTACAACCAGGTGCTTGCCTCAGTAGCTAGGATTGGGGAGAAAGCCTTCCCCATTACAATAATAACAATGTTTTCTGATAATAGCAAAAACAGCAACAACAGAACTCTAAATATCAACAATAACAACCTTAAAATAGCAATATCGGCAACCCCAAAGAATACATACTGAGGCTGACAGCCAGTTCCTGGAATTGTTAAACGCTGACTGGCAGCCCTTTTAAACATTGCGATGATGATGATGATGATGATGCAACTAAGAAACTAGGTGCTGTGGACAGCTACATAATAATGAAGAAGTTTGGGTAACTCATACAAAAGGAAAAAAGGACCGAGAGCACCCACTAGAAAGATATAAGGGGGGGGGGTTCTTGAGAGTGCCCCAATTCTTTTCTTTCCAGACATGCTACACCCAACAGGACGAGGATATCTTGAAGGCAGGATAAGCAGAAATCATACGACTCACACGGAGTTTAGGTTTTAAAATACTGAACTTTTAATACAGGCTTAAATAGAAACGTTGCTATAAAAATATTCACAGAGTGTGTGTTAATGCCCCTTATACTTTGTTGCTCAGGTGCTTCATGCTACCAGGAATGTGTAGATCAGCACAGCATATCCTCCATCCCAATTGCTTCAGAGAAACGATACAACTTCTTTATTTATTTTCCAGCTAGTATCAGTACTCTGCTTGCGTGAATGGTATAATGTAAAAGCAGGGTAAGGGGGGACAGACCCTCCCAAATGCAGCATCATCAATTCGACTGATAAAGGTGTGTGTGATTTAAGTGGAGAAAGACAAAGAAAAGAATAGAACAGGAGAAAGAGAGAGGCGTAAAACATACAAGAGAAGATCAGGCATGTAGAGTAAAAAAACATTAAGGCAGCCATCTTGTGTACACTTACCTAGGAGTAAGCCTCACTGGACACATTTGGACTTACTCCCAGGGAAACCTGCATAAGATCAGATTGGACCAGGTTGCCAATTAGACTGGGCAAGTGGTTGACTATAATTCAGTCAGTTCCCACATGATATTATGTGTGTGAAGATGTTTTAAAGGAAACAAACCGTGGATCCACTCAGAACATCTTTTCTGAGATGTTCTGAGGCAGGAGAGGGAATCATCACCTTGGGGGTGTGGATACACTGAGAGCTTAGTCCTCTCAGATGGGGGGGCATTTCAGCAGATCCCCCGTTTCTGCAAACTCTAATCTTCAGCTACTTCTTTAGAAGCAGGAGGTGATCCAGAGACATTTATTCAAAATTCACCAGAACAGACCCTGCATGATACATTAAGTAGTTTACTGCAGCCTTGGAAATGAGGCTTCAAAAGATCACAAGCCCACCTGCCTATGTATCATCCGCGTACGCCAGGTGTGGTAAGCACAGGCAGGTGGCTGGGTGTATTGCATTCACGAGGTTTAAAAGACAAAACATTTAACTTGAAATCACTTGTTTTCCATTTGCTATTAAGGCTTCTGGACAAAAGCTTATAAAATAAAATCCTTCACAGCGAAAATATAACAGCAGCATCAACCGTTGTCTTGATAAGACTATGGAAATAATTTCCCACTATGTTTGAAAAAATATATACAGTAGGCGCTCAAGACATAGCAATGAGATGTAATAACAAACTCTGCAAACGTGATAAACAGAGAGGGGCTGGTTGTGGAGACATATGTGTGTGTGGACATATTAATTTGCTAGGTAGCAACATTATTTTTTTATGTACCCAGGCAAACTGACGTGCCTGCGGATTCAGCCTTGACAATCAATATATACTGAATGTATAAGCAGCATTTCATGCCCTCTGACAATACTGTTCAGCAATTTACAGGTAGCCTATTGTAGGCAAAGTGAAGGAAAGTGCCTAATGGACCCTTTCTACGTAGAGAAATATAACAGTTCAACCACATAGCTATCCTGCTGTTGTCTTTTCTGGATATGAGCTTCAGGAAGGGAATGTGTGAAGGATCCCACTTAAGCCTTGTATAAAACCTGGCTGAATTCAACTGCAACTGGCCCCGATTCTGCCCTGGACACTCTGACGCTCCAGCCCTGTGATCAGCGGAATGGAAAAGGGGAGCTCCGTCCGTGCGTCATCAGTCCTTAGCGGAGCACCTGGTCACTCTCAGGAGCTGTGCTGTAAGTTTCCCACTTGCCAGAACTTCATTTGCTCTCGAAGAAGATCCAGTTCCTCTGAAAGGCTGGCAATGCTGGAAGCGAAGAGGCCGACCTGAAGCAAAAGATATATTGCTGTTAAAAGCCCAAGTCAGACATAACATTCTCTGCAAAAATGTATCTGGCCCCTTTATGGTCTCCTCCCAAAGTTTGAGAGATCACACCCAAACCCATTCCCCCACAGGCAGGATGTAAGGAGAAATGACGCCTCTGGAAATAATAATTAATTAATTAATTAATTAACAATAATAATAATAATAATTCAAAGCTAGAAAATTTGCATGAATGCATTGTTCCTACTAAACTTGGCTTTTTAGGATTCCATTGCTCCTAGTATATTCTGAATTAGAACATAAACTCTGAACTATTGTGACCAACGGTGCCCAGACGCAAAAGAAGACAAGGTTCCTGCACCTTCATAGTTGTGCAGAAGAGGAAGTTTCAGCAATTTTAGCTTGCATCCGATCTTCTACAGAAGTACAAAAGGTGTAGGAGCTGTGTCCTCTTTTGCAGCTGACTACCCTAATCAACGTGGACATGTCGATTTCTAAGAATCCTGTGTTCAAACACAAGAGGAGGAACGCAATGTTTCATTCATAATGAGGGCATTATTAACTCATGGAATTCACTGCCGCAAGAAGAAGGAGCGGGGAAGGCAGGAGCAGGTAAAGAGAACACCACGGCCTCCTCCAGTTAATCTGCCCTCCAGGACATGAGAGCATCATGGAAGCAATTAATTGGGCCACCGCAGGAAGCAAGATGTTGTTCTAGGCAGACGTCTGGCCTGATCTAGCGTCTTACGCTTTTAAATTTACGCCGTGAGTTGTGGAGAAAGGGGAGATGCTCTAGGCAGCAGGGAAATTGGAAGGCTCCAGCAAGAAACAGCGTTGGGTTTGGGAGAGAAGCAGAGGCGTTTCCTTATTCCCTCCTCACCTGTTATGTACGTCCCGCCCCATCCCCATTTCACACCTTGAATTCTTTCACGGATAACTTTCAGCGGTAGCAACCTCACCTCTCCTCTCTACACAGCAGTCTGTTGCAGGACTTCCCCCACCCTTCTGCCAGCCCGTGCAGAGTCAAAAGCACAATCCGTTAAAAAAGAAATCGTTCAGTGCGCTCGGCGAGAGGCATGCCCGTTGGCTGGGTTCCCAGCGTCTTCAGGCTGAACCAACTCTTAGCCGTCAAAATTCATTAGCAAGATAAACTTGTCTCCCAGGGGCCCTTGTTCTGATTACAAACTCACAGGACGTTGCTTCAGATCATGCTTCCAATAACTGTGATTCATTTCCCAATTTAATGAATTGGGAAGAGGCACAAATACAGTAGTTACCTAATGGCCGAGGCACGCTTTGGCCTCCAGAGACCCAGCTGTGAGAAATATGTTTCCAATCACTGGCCTCTGAGGCAACTGTAAACAGCAGGAATGCATCCTCTCTTTGCGTTTCATTTCCCCCTCATTATTTCCACAACCGCCAATTGCAGTAGGGATTGTAGTTCACAGAACAGGGGGCTTCAAGGCCAATCCTTTACTCGGAAGCAAGTCCTACCAAGTTGACTGGCATGCTTACGTGAAATCAAGCCCCACTGAGTTTGAGTGGGAGGGTCCACACGTTACGATAAGCCAGGGTTCGCCGTTTACGAATGCTTCCGCTTCAAGCAGGCCCAGCGAAACAGTCTACAGACATGCTGTCTTTGTTAAGACCTTGCTTAGCGTGACAGAGATGCCTGAGTGCTTGGCTCGTCCCTCCCTTGACAAGCCAGAGAAATAACCCATGATTCATTGGTCAACAACACCAAATCACGGGTTATTTCTCTGGCTTGTCAAGGGAGAGAAAAGCCAGAGGTCTGGGTTTCCACAGCGTGCTAAACAAACCACAGATCAAAAACGGCAATGCTGCTTATACTGGCTTAACGTGAGCAACCATCTGTCAGGGATGCTTTAGGGGGGATTCCTGCACTGAGCAGGGGGTTGGACTCGATGGCCTTGTAGGCCCCTTCCAACTCTACTATTCTATGATTCTATGTGCAAACTGGATCAGTGTGACTTACTCCTGCGGAAATATGAAATACTGGTGTTGGAGTAACTGTGGTCAGTTGGGTCACAGAAATTATGTTTCTGACATTCCATTTTATTTGGCATGGATCTTAAGAGCTGTGTCAGTTTGACTTCGAAATGGTTAGCCACCGGTTTTATTTCACAGAGACCTACTTCACTCGGGACTGAAATTGACCTGAATCTAAGCCATTCTGTAGTGCCATTGACACAGATCTTGAGATGTCCCCATTGACTGCATGCAGTCTTGACCCTTTTTTAAAATTTAGATTATTAATCCATCTAGTCAATGACTCACAGCAGGTAATAGCAATTGAAAACATGGACACTTAACAAGCATATACCTTTCAAATGGCCCTTGGTTCCACCACAGCCATTGAACACTGGTCCAAATTCAATGTCCCTGTGGCATATTTGATCTGGCCTTTAAATGTGATGGCAAAAAGAAGGGGCAATTTTGGGTTCTCAGAGGCCAGGATCTTCTTTAGAAAATGTTCCAGGTGTTTATTTCGCTGCATAAAATCGCCCTCCTTTCAAATGTACTGACTGATTCCAAAATGAAAATCAATGCTGCCTAAAAGCACTGTTATGGACCACATGCAGCATGTGCAATTTGCACATCACAGGCATGTTACATACAAAATCCAAGGTGCACGAGCATGTTTTCTTATACCTTGAAATAATGCCTTCCCCACCTTTCAAGTGAAACTCTGGGACACCTTCAAAAACCAAAAGCTTGATTTAAAATTTAGCGGTACAACCAAGGGCCAGATAAAATTGCTTCGGAGGCGGCCACACGATCATAGAATTTGCTGCAGGATTCAAGGAACAAGGTACCACCATCTAATGTATATTGCCCTAAAACAGGTGGCATCTCTGAGATCTTACACTAAAGAATCCAACAGTAATATGGCCACTAGCTGTCGCTACAGAGTCACAAAGTTAGACATTCACCAACTCTACCTTTTGAATTAAATGCTTCTGTCAATAATTTGTCAGATCTTAAGAAGTTGCAGGACTCTCTCTCTGAGATCTAAATGTCACTGTACTACTTTTTGAGGTTTTAAAGTGCTATTAGTAGGTTTGTTGTCGGGGATGAGACGTTTTAGAATACAAATAATTAGCACCCTCTGCATTCTGTTTTAAGTCCCATCACTCTGAGACTTTTTCAACCCGAGTGAGGAAGACGGGGGAAAGTGAGATGTTGAACACAGTTTTGCATATGCAGACTTTATAACTACAACTCCGAAAACCTCCTCACGTTTTGCAAGTGATGCTTTTCAACTGTTGTTTTTACCTGAACGTCTGGGTTCCCACGAAGGTAGCACCTTTTCCATAAGTGGATGGAGGGCCCTGCGTGGGATGGGAGAAGGAGCCGATCCTTGTGATAAAGGAGGCAGCCGCTGGGTTTTCTTGTGGAAGACCGGTCTTGTTCTCCAGGGCCCTCTGACAGCTGGACCCGACGGCAGCCCTTCTTTGACAGGGAGCCGTTTTTCCAAGGGAAATAGTGTGTTTGCAAAGTGTGGGAGCCCTTGGCGAAAACGTACAAAGCCCATTTCCCTGAAGGGGTATTTTCCCTCTGGAGGAAAGAAGGAAGGGAAAACTCAGAAGATGACAACGTAAACAGAAGAAACACGGCAGCCCCAAACCACTTGAGTCCCAGATTCAAACCTGGATAACATTTGTTTATCTTTAAGCCTCCCTATGCGACAAGAGACAAGCTGTAGCGACAGGCCAGGGCCTCCACAGCCCACCACCCACCTCCTCCTCAACCTCCTGTAATCGCTCGGGGTTCCGGGAATGCCACAAAGCAAACAGGCAAGGCTGATGTAGGAGGGAGCCGTAGCTCAGGGCTAGAGCCCTCGCTTTGCATGCAGAAGGGCCCGGGTTCGATTCCCGGGGAGGCATCTCCAGGTAGGGCAGGAAAAACTCCTATCTCAAACCCTGGAGAGCCGCTGGGCTAGATGGACCAACAGTCTGACTCAGTATAAGGCAGCTCCCCGCGTTACTAGCAATAAGAGTTTTAAGCACAGAATGTGCAGGTGTTTTGCGCCGTCCACCACTGGAATGTGATACACATTCTCTTGCTTTGACTCTGGCAAGCCATCATACAAAGCGCTCCCCCACCCACATCCCCATGCTTTCCGACACGTGCCTTGTCACCGTTGGGGGGCAGGAAGTTCCCGTTCAGAGCACCTCCGCTGCCGTGGCTGCTCCGGCGGTGGCAGGGGTTCCGGAACTGTGCCCTTTGGCGGGGGCTGAATCTCAGGGCCCAATCCCAGATGGGGGGCAAGTAGGCAGCCCCCACGTCCTCGAGAGGGTGGGGCCCTTTCTGCAGGATTTCTAGGCAGAGGGTTTGTCGCCAGCCGTTTATGGGAGTGTAGAGTTGATTCAGAAAACGGTTCTGAAGCCAGAGAAAGAGAGAGGCAGAGAGAGAGATGAATTGAGCTATCGCCAGATGTGCTCCTGCCTCCTCTCCTTCCATAGATGTGAATGCTCAAAGAACAACACTGGTCTACTTCACAGGGCTGTTGTATGGGCGACTACTCCCCTCCTTCCCCATTTAGAATCACAGCTTTTAAACTGAGTTGTTTGGGTCAGAGTCCCCGGAGAGATTCTGCCCATCAGAGCAGCGTGTTGTATACAATTGGAGGACTTGGGTTTGCCTGTGCAGGAGACGGAAAAGTCTGGTTCTAGGTTGCTCCAGAGGGCAGGACCCCTGAGCTATCTATCTATCTATCTATCTATCTATCTATCTATCTATCTATCTATTTATTTATTTCATTACATTTATATACTGCCCCACAGCTGAAGCTCTCTGGGCGGTTCACAAAAGCTAAAAACAGTAAACATTAAAAGTATACAAAATTTAAAAACCATCAGAGACATAAAAACAACAGTATAAAAACAGCAGCATCCATTTAAAACAACAATTCTGGGGTCCATTAAACAACAAACTTAGCGTTCAATGCCGTCCAATGCCTGGGAGAAGAGGAAAGTCTTGACCTGGCGCCTGAAAGATAACAATGTTGGCACCAGGTGAGCCTCATTGGGGAGATCATTCCACAGCCGGGGGGCCACCACCGAAAAGGACCTCTCCCTTGTTGCCATCCTCCAAGCTTCCCTCAAAGTAGGCACTCAGAGGAGGGCCTTAGACGTTGAGCACAGTGTACGGGTAGGTTCATGTCAGGAGAGGCGTTCCATCAGCTATTGTGGTCCCAAGCCATGTAGGGCTTTATAGGTTAAAACCAGCACCTTGAATTGGGCTCGGAAACGTATAGGCAGCCAATGCAAGCGGGCCAGAATCCGTGTTATATGCTCAGCAAGGAACACAAATGCCCGGGTAATCAACATAATTTCCCCTTAATGTAAAGACACTCTAAGATGCCATTATTTTCACAGCTTACCAGCCTGGCCTCACCTGGTTCTTTCGCCCTCTTTCCCACTGACAGTTGAATAGGAATGTGCTGGAAAACGGCACGTAGGTGCTGTCATGGAGCGCCACCAGGTAGGCCTCCGTAAACTCAAAGGATTGTGGGAACTGATGCAGCAGCTGCCAGGTGCAATCCAGAAACAGCAGAAACAGCGGCGACTGCAAGAAGGCAGTGAAAACAGGAGGTGCAAAACACTGAAATGCTCCCACTTTTTTCAATATTAATACAGAAGCAACGTCCCCTGCCCTCTTCCTCATCCTCCTCCCCACTCCCTTTCGGGGATGTGAAATTTGACTGCGAAGAGGGTGAGTTTTAAAGTCAATGAGTTCAGAACCACATTTATAACAGTAAAACGAAGTCCTCCTTCTCAGTCTCTGGGGAACTTTCCCAAAGCATTTCAGTCCATTTGAAATGGCTACAGGCCTCATTTCCTCTTCGCTCACTCAGCAGCTGGCTTACCTCGTCCCGGTCATTTTTCTGGAGCAGGTTGAGACGCTGCAGGAAAGGGTGTCCAGCAGCCACCCATTCTTTCTGGATCAGGCTCTGGAACCCAGATATGGTTCTTGTGTGTGGATCTGAAAGAATTTGTACCAGGGAAGCCAGCAAGCAATTCAGATCCCGATCGTCTGATTCTGGGAGAGGAGAAAGGAAAAACATTTAAGAAACTTGGTGTGTGTGTGTGTGTGTGTGTGTGTGTGTGTGTGTGTGTGTGTAAAACACATTCTAATCCACTTCCTAATTTCCTTCGTGTGTGTGTTCAGTGATGCAGAGAAATGGATTTCAGTTTCCAGGGATTTCATTTGCCTTAAATGCTACCGAAGAGGGAAATTAGTGCTGGTCATCATGACACCCAAGTAGGAAACAGATTAGAAACTTAGTTAAAGGACTCACAGATGAAGACAGGTCATCTGGTGAAGAATGATCATCCAAGGATCTCTCGTGGCCTCAACGCCACAAAATAGGAACTGCAGGAAGTTGCTAAACCCATCAAGGGAGAGGCACACCCAGGTTTGCACCAGGTTTGTCAGATGGGGAGATGAAGTGGCGTTTAGTTCGAGGAAATCTTCACCCAGAATAAATCTGCTGGTCTTGAACGCACCATAAAACCCTGCTGGTTTTGCTGCAACTGGTTCACCCAAACTTTTTAAAAGATTGGTGCTTTGCCAACATGGAGCCACTGCACCATGGGATAACCAAGCGATCACCAATACTATACAGAACCCCCCCTTCTCTATTGTCTGGGCTTTGAATCCCATGAACCCTAGCCAGCTTGGCCAATGTTCAGGAACGCTGGGAGATGTAGTCCAAAACACCTGGAAGGTACAAAGTTTGGGACAGCTGCTGTATACAGTTTGCTGTAGTGGGATTTGTGCAGGGAAATATTCCCATAGTCGTTCCAAGGGTGAATTGAGACAAGTCCGCTCTCTCTCTCTCTCTCTCTCATGAAGATGCTTCCAGTCAAAGCTTTTAACATAAATCACCTTGAGTCTTTCATACAATTTTCCAGGGAGTCCAGACAACATCTTTAAGCCAGTTGTAAAACTCCCACGTTTTCCCATTACTTCTTCCACCTGTTTCCTTACTGCAGAAAATCCATTAAGAAGGGGAATAGCAGAATAACAGCTTCACCTCTTTGTAGGTGTGGATAGGAAAACGCACAGCAGGCACATTGGGTGATGTTGTTCCTGAGGAAAGTGGATGATGTGTTGGGAATGACCCCCTTTTCCCTATAGCTTGCTATGCATTTTCAATTTCAGAACCATTTCATGTTCTGCCCCACCACTCTGACCAGTAGTCTTGTTTAATTCAACTAACAGGCAGAAGAAATGAAGCTGCAAGTTTTGTAAACTGGTTGTGAAACTGACTAGACCAAGTTGTCTATTCCCTTGTGAAACTGACTAGAGATAATTCTTGTGTGAAATGGATAGAATCATAGAATAGTAGAGGCCATCGAGTCCAACCCCCTGCTCAATGCAGGAATCCACCCTAAAACATCCTTGACAGAGGGCTGCCTGCCTTTTAGCACCAGATTAACACTGCCCAGCTGCCTCTTGAATGCCTCTAGTGTGGGAGAGCCCACAACCTCCCTAGGTAACTGTTACCATTGTCTTACTGCTCTAACAGTCAGGAAGTTTTTCCTGATATCCAGCCAGAATCTGGGCTCAGGAATAACGGGCTCAAGTTAAAGGAAGCCAGATTCCAGCTGGACATCAGGAAAAACTTCCTGACTGTTAGAGCAGTACGGCAATGGAACCAGTGACCTAGGGAGGTGGAGGGCTCTCCCACACTAAAGGCATTCTGGACAACCATCTGTCAGGGCTGCTTTAGGGTGGATTCCTGCATTGAGAAGGGGGTTGGACTCGATGGCCTTGTAGGTCCCTTCCAACTCTGCTATTCTATGATTCTATGAATTTCTAGCACTGGAAAAGTGTTCTGTCTGAAAGCATCCATGTGTAGCCATGGCTGGAGCAATGACCAGAGCCACCAGGGGCAAACCAATTTTATTGTCCTCGGAAGGATGTGCAAGGTGTGGGACCTTGTGCACCCTGAAGTGGGTCCTGCAATCCTTCTGCAGCAGAAGTTTAAGACAAAGGAATTCCGCCTACCTTGCAGCACAACCGATCGATTCCTCTCAGCTAGCAGAACAGCCACTTCGCTGGCCTTCTTCAAACACGCCCTACAAGGGAAAAGTACACAATTACAACACCCTCAGTTCTATCGGGCACAAGTCAGACACTGCGGACTCCAAATCTCCCCCATATCAATCTGCACTTCAGAAAGGAAACATTTTTATGGCGAATACTTGTATGCATGGAAGTCCTAGCTATAAGTAATAATAATTTTGTAACTTCTAGTATCTGGTGGTCAATTCTAATGTTGGAACTTAACAATATTAGTCTTAAAGAAGACCCTTGTCCATCAATACTTACAAATGTTGTAGAAAATAAGTTAGCTTTGTCTGTGCTTCATTGTTGAAGTACAGGTTTGACCACTGTTGTCCCTTTACCGAATTTTTCTGAACACTGTTTGAATTGTTAGTCTCAGTGCTAACATTCAGAACAGTTTGAGGACATTTAAATTGCCTTTACTTTGTCATTTTTTACGTAGTTTATTGTTGTAAGCTGCCTTGTGAGGGCTTCTTGCCCTGAAAGGCGGCCGAGAAATGTTTTAAATAAACAAATAATTTTAAATATTAAACCATATTAAATGGAAATATGTGCAAAGCCGATGATGCGTGACAAACACCGGACCTCGCTACCATCAAAGACGCACACAAAGGAAACTCTGAGCTGCAGTCCAGCACGCAAGACCATAGAATCATAGAACAGTAGAGTTGGAAGGGGCTTAAAAGGCCATCGAGTTAAGATGGGAGTTGTAACTCACCGCACGTGATCCAGCCACCGCGTGGCTTCCAGGCCCGAGAACCATTTCTCATCCGATGACGCAACGGATGAATCTAGAAGGGAGGGAGCGAGAAAACACAGCAAGGTTACTTCTCTTTAAAAACAGCATCCAGGCTCTGGAGGGGAGGTGGGAGAAGAGACAGCCAAGCGTTCATATTTTGTCTTTTTGCAAGATAAACAGAACAGCGGTAGGAGGACTAAAAATACAGCACAAGCCTCCGAAACCTCCAGGAAGCAGCTACCCCCTTACTCCAAAAATAGGCTCCCCGCATGAATTCTGGAATTGTCGCGCATTTTAAGGCAGCTGAGCAAAAAGGGCCTTGTGCTATTTTTATTCCGGTGCTCATTTGTGGTCTCTTGCGGGTGGGATGATTCTCCCACACCCCACTCATAGCACAGTTGCGAAGCAGCCTCATGAATGTCCACAGAAAGATTTCATACCCCCAGCAAAACTTCTCCGAGGGGAAAAAAATCAGGTCTGGTTCCTGCAGGCACCCTCAAAATGCTAACGACTTTTGAGTGTTCAAAGCACTTCGTTTTCAAATATTTTGAGATATATCTAATAAATAATTAAGAAATAACTTTCTTGCCATAATCCTTACGACAACCCTGTAAGGTAGGATAGCCGTATTATCTCCATACGGCGGATGTGAGGGCTGAGAGAGAGCAGCTGACCTAAATCCACCCGGTTTGTTTAAGACACAGGTGAGGTTTGAATCGTGGACTTTTCCTGTCTCCTCCCCACCACAATTAAGCAACTGCATCACTGGACTTCCTGGCAGTTGAATGTTTTATTAACGGACTCCGCTGAAAAACCTTCACATCGGCGCTGCTGTGACCCAACATGCGAGATCCGTCTATGGCATTAAACCCGTGATGCTTTCGTTTGATACTTAAGGCTTGTCTGGTTAACCTTTTGAAGCGTTTTCCCACCTGACCAGGTGTGGGTTAAGGATCTGTTCTTGGGAAAACAGCTGCCTTCTCCTCTCCTGGGAACTCATCTGAAGAGATCTGACCTTTTGGTGCGTCCTCTGTGATTGACCCTTATTTGAAGGGGGTCTGCTGGCCCTCCTAGCTCGGCACTTCTAGAAAGGGAACTCCCTCATCCCCGGGTCTCCTCCCCTGTTGAAGGACCCGCGTTTGAGAAGGACGGTCCCTGTCTCGCTCTGCTTCTCACCGGCAAGGCCGAGGCAGAGACTCCAGAGTTTGGAGTAGGCCTGCTGGATCTCCGGTGGACTGGGAAGGTCTGCCGCTGCCTCCACAACCACGCACTGGGAATGGCCAGCGAGCATCAGCGTTTCCATGCACCTACGGCGAGAAATGGGGAAATCAGACAGGCGCGTCCAGTGACTTCCAGCAGCACACGCCACAACCCTTGACTGAGAGCAGAAAGTGTGGAACCTCTTTCAGGCAGAGGTTCCAATGGTGAAGAGGTGGGGTTCTGGTCAGTGGGCCCCTGGTGGCATGCTTGACACAGCTTCTGCCCTTGACCTAGAGCCTCAGGGTTTTCCTCACGAGCCCTCCTCTGTGGTCTGCTGCTCCACCCAATCTCAGCCCCTTCTCTTATCGAAGGCGTACCTCAGGTCTTCCTTCTCAGGGTCCGAATCGGCATGGAAGCTGGCCGCTCTAAGGAGATCGCTGCCTCCCGGGTGGTGCCAGCACAACCTCTATGCAGAACAAGGGGTGGGGGAGAAGGACATGAATTCCATGCAAACCCTCTCCAAAGCAAACCCTCTCCTCTCCTGCCATGGCCTGCTTGGCATTATGAACTCCACTCCTTTTTTCTGATTGCCGTAAGAAACCCCCCCTCCCAGGAATCCAGTCCTTAACAGCAAAGATTAATAGCACAGATCCAGTCTGGAGCTTGTGTGTGTAGTAGCAACTCTGCCCTTGTTTAACATAGGAGAATGCCGGATCTCAGCATCACCGGACATGGCTATTAAGACTTTTTTATGCCACTGATCAAGAGCTTTCAGCTTTTCTGAGGACGCTAAGGTGCCCCCCCCACACACACACACAGCCCAAGCAGGCTCAGGGCCTGGCCTTACACTCACCGGGATGCGTCTTTCGTTGAAGTGTACGAAGGCTCTCTTCAATTCGTTGTCCAGAAACCGGCTGGGGACCCACAGGTACTTGGGGAGGCTGTGGAGAGGAAGCCAGCAGAGCGTTGCTTAAAAGAGAGGGAAAGAGAGCAGCAATGGGGCAGCCTCCCCGAACCTGCCGTCCTCCAGATGTCTTGGACTACAGTTCCCATCAGGCCCAGCCAGCAGGGCCAATGGTCAAGAGTGCTGGGAGTTGTTGTCCAAAACATCTGGAGAGGACCACTCTGGGGAAGGCTGGGCGATGCATTTCTTCTCCATACAGAATGTGATTGACCAATAAGTGCCATATTTAACTATTTTAATCTCAAGCTCTCTCCCAGATGGACATCAGGAAAAACGTCCTGACTGTTAGAGCAGTACGACAATGGAACCAGTTACCTAGGGAGTTTGTGGGCTCTCCCACACTAGAGGCCTTCAAGAGGCAGCTGGACAGCTGTCTGACAGGGATGCTTTCAGGTGGATTCCTGTGTTGAGCAGGGGGTTGGACTCAATGGCCTTAGAGGCTCCTTCTGACTCTACTATTCCAGGATTCCTTCCTCCCACTCCCTCCCCTCCGGCCTCTAATATTTCAGATTATAACCCTGCCTCTTTGTTTTGATTTACCAATAGCACAGAGCCTCCTTCGGCGCTCTAATCATGACACATTCCAAGGTTGCCTTCCCCTCTCCAAGAGGGCTGTTAAAATGATTCTGGGAGTCGAAGTCGCGTGGGAAGCTTTACGCTGGAAATTAAATGCCAGGTGGATTTTTAATTGAGGCAGGAGCTGAGAGAGCGGGAGGGAGGGAGGGAGGGAAGGAAGGAAGGAAGGAAGGAAGGAAGGAAGGAAGGAACCAACCCGGGGTCCTCTGCAATTTGTGCATTGAGTTCCAGTTTATACTTTCCAATCCTTAAGGCTCGATCCAGGCAAGAAGGGCGTTGTAGGCCAAAACATTTGGAGCGCTGCCATACTGAGCCCTGATCCAGCTCGGTATGGTCCCCTCAGAAAGCTATGCCTCTCCCAGGTCTCAGTCAGGAGAACTTTCCCAGGAGATCGTACCTGGAGATGCCAGGAATCGCACCCAAGACATTCTGCACACAAAAACAGCTGAGCTATGGCCCTGAATACATGCATAGTAGAAGAGAAGAGGCCCTGCTTCTGCCTCCTCGCTTCATACATTCAGAGCACATGGATTTGAGTTTGAAAGCAACACTAACAGATAAATGGCCACCCAAACTTTCTCCTGCTGGGAGACTGTCCAGATCAAACCTGCTTCCTTCTAGTGGTATACTGGCTGGCTTTGAAGTGCAGGCAGGCATTCTCCCTTGCCACGCTACCAAGGAGTGGCCAAAAAGGCAGGCAGCTGTGCTGATCCATGTCAACAAACCAGTGCCGGCCCTTTTCAACTCCAGCAGGAGCAGGACTTTAAAATAGAGCTACCAGGTCTTAATTGCCTATTCAGGACCAAGTCATGAAAAATACTTTGCTTCACAAGAGGGGGCAAGAAGGGTTGTGGCTGGGAAAACCATAGAATCGTAGAGTTGGAAGGGACCTATAAGGCCATCAGATCCAACGCCCCCCTCAATGCAGGAATCCACCCTAAAGCATCTCTGGCAGATGGTTGTCCAGCTGCCACTTGAAGGCCTCTAGTGTGGGAGAGCCCACAACCTCCCTAGGTCACTGATTCCACCGTCGCACTGCTCTAACAGTCAGGAAGTTTTTCCTGATGTCCAGCCGGAATCTGGCTTCCTGTAACTTGAGCACGTTATTCCATGTCCTGCACTCTGGGAGGATCGAGAAGAGATCCTGGCCCTCCTCTGTGTGACAACCCTTTAAGTATTTGAAGAGTGCTCTCATGTCTCCCCTCCATCTTCTCTTCTCCAGGCTAAACCTGCCCAGTTCTTTCAGTCTCTCTTCATAGGGCTTTGTTTCCAGACCCCTGATCATCCTGAAATCCATTTCCTTCCAGCCATGGTGAGGAGGAAGAGGGAATTTTGAGGTGGGCGGCAGATAATCCAGCATCCTTGCCACTCGTCCACTCCAGCCATGGCCCACAGGTCCTTCCTCACTGACTCAGAGGG
This sequence comes from Elgaria multicarinata webbii, assembly GCF_023053635.1. NCBI lineage: Eukaryota > Metazoa > Chordata > Lepidosauria > Squamata > Anguidae > Elgaria > Elgaria multicarinata. The sequence goes on along the minus strand of NC_086191.1, from coordinate 15,915,013 downwards.
AGCTGGGTCTGCCAGGTGCAACACGGACCCTCTTTGACAGCCTCGAGGCAAAGAGGCAGAAGGTCAGCGGGCGGGCTGATCCCTACCTGGTGCACATGTCGAAGCGCTCATTGACTGGGCTGACCCGCCAGCCAGCGGCCCCAAGGCGCTTCAGTTCCTTCTCCCAGTCGCGGGGGCTCTCAAAGAGCAGCGTCGGGGAGCCTCCCTCCGGCTCTCCCTTCTCTCTGCCCAGCTGGCTGTTCTCTGGAACAAGCAGAGATGTGTTTGGTCAGCGGCAAACGCCAAGGCACCGAATCCCGGCCCTTCCCCTCCGCCTCGCCCCGCCTGTCTGCTCACCCAAGTTCTTCAGCGCCGCGTTTTCATAGCAGCCATCCCAGCCGCTGCTTTCCTGCGCTTGGGCGATGGCCATCGTCACCTGGAAAGCAAAGTTGGGGGGAGGTGATGTGGAATGCCCCCCACCTTTGCTATTAAGAGGCGCTCTGATCGCCAGATTTGTCCTCTGCTGCTTCAGAAGGTGGGGCTCAAACCTACAGACTCCAGTGGCAAGAAAAGGGGATTTCAACTCAGCGTTAGGAAGAACTTCCTGAGGACGCGAGAGCGACCGGGTGCCTTGGGGGAAGTGGGGGATTCTCTTTCTTAAGAGTTTCTCCAGTGGAGGCTAGATGGACACCTGTCAGGAATGTCGTCACATCAGATTTCCTACATCAGCAGGGGGCTGGGAGCATAGGGACATCAGAAGCTGCTTTAGACTGAGTTGGACCTTTGGTCCATCTAGCTCAGTATTGTCAACACGGACTGGCAGCAGCAGCTCTGCAAGTTTCCAGGCAGGAGTTTGCCTATCCCTACCTGGAGATGCTACTGGAGATTGAACCGGCATCCAGAGCAGGGACCCTCCCACCGAGCCACGGACTCTCCCTTGGACTAGGTAACCTCTGAAGTCCTCCTGCTTGTGCCTTTCCAATAAATTTGCAGCACAGCCTTCATCCCAAATACTGAAGGTAGCCAAAAACACACTTCAATCATCTCCTTAAAAAGCAAGTGAGAGAGTAGAGGTCCGGAGAATCTCTACCAAGGCCACCCTCTCTTCTTAGAACTAACCACGATGGGGAAAGATGGCAATGACTTCTGGTCTCTTTCCGTCTGTGCCTGCTCCAGGACTGGGGCGAGCGAAGGGGACAGAGAATGCTCTAATGCTGGAACCTCCCGGTGCCCTCTGCCAAGTGAGAAGAGCTCTCCGGACAGTACAACGGCAGCCTTCCAGCCCCTGCTCCCGCCCAGGCCGGACTCCTCCGTGCCGCTCTCCTGCCGACCGCCAGGCCTCCCCTCCATCTCACCCGGAAGGCCTGTGGCTCTAAGCCGCTCTCGTGGAAACGGAACCGCAGCACCCGGAAATCCCGGCAGTAGATGACCAGTTCCTCCGGGATGAACTTCAAGGTGGAGCTGCTCGTCAGCACCTTGGCTTTGGTGAAGCTGTTGACTGGGCACAGAAGGACGGAGGACGAGTTAGCAGGAGCACAGCTGAGATGAGATGCAGTGGGGCCATCACTATCGGTGACAGTTTACAGGGTGAGGAAGCAGCGACAGGTCTCTGCCCATAGCAGCTTACAATCTAAAAGTCAACTCAGTAGGGTAGGGGGAACTAAGGGGTTATGGCAAAGACTTCCTGGAAAAGTCTGGGTTCTGATGGGGGGTGGGTTGAAATTTAATTTCCATGCAGAAATGAAAGGTGCAGGATCTATCAGGGCCCCTGACAGAAAAGGAACGGTCAAGCAGAGCCCATGGACTAATTTATTTATTTATTTATTTATTTATTTATTTATTGGATTTTTTTATACCGCCCGGGCGGTTGTGAACTCCCTGGGCGGTTCAAAAAAAATTAAAACCATTCAAAGTATAAAACAAACAGTATAAAAACATGATGTAAAATACAATAAATTATTGCCAAAAACCATCCTACTGAGATGGTTACATTTCATGAGAAATTTGATAGCCTGTGTCTTTTCTGTTCTAGTTTCTGAGCCTGAAGGGGCATGCAGTGGAGGCTGCAGTCATGAGATCTAGCAACTTACTTTTAGGGGAAAACTAAAACAAAATAAATGTAATTATATTACTCAGGTACAGTTATTGCATTATCTACTATCCAAAAATAAATCAAACCATCACATTAAATCTTTACAAGGAAAAATAATCTTAGACTACAATGGGTTCCCCAACTTTTAGATGTGTTGGACTGCAAAACCCCCCAGCCAGGACTAAGCCTTCCTCTGACCTTACCGGCCACCAGCCTCCCAATACACGGAAGGGCCACGTCATAGTCGCTGTGCATGAAAGGGCGGCTGGAGCAGTCCTGGAGGGGAAGAGAAGAAAGCTCTTAGCCAGTTTATGTTCAGAACCTTTCTGGTCACTGCTTTCGGCCCTGAGGCTGTCGGAGTCGTACATTCCTGGAGGAGCCAGCATGGCTTCAGCCACACTTTGAACCTCGATTTCTACCCCCAAAGGCACCCAGAGAAGAATTGCAGGCTGCAACTCCCAAAGCAATATCCACATTGCTATCACGGAGTGGTCGGGTACCAGCAACATCTTCCTGGCTTCCCTTATGAATCCTGGGCTTTGTCGTTTGGACGAAGGCGCTCAGAATTCTCTGCTGGAGATCTCGAACGGGATGGCTACTCATGGCCACAGGTCAGTGGCCCATTGGCAAACTCACCTCAGTGTCTGGAGATGGGTTTGGTGAGAAAGCCACTCTTAAATTGGTGCAATAGAGGGTGCCGGGGAGGTATCCTTCACCACCTCGGGAGGAGACGCTTTTCCTGACGTGAGCTGCCTCTTCTTGGATATATTCCCCTGCAGGTAACAATGAATTAACAATTGAAGGGAAAAGCACCAGAAGACAGAGCACAGCAGTGGATGAGACAGGAAGGAACAACTTTAAGGAACATCTCCTGAAAGACCGGACAAGGGGCAGAGGCAGCGAACAGACATTCTTCTGGAGTTCTCTCTCTCTCTCTCTCTTTCTCTCCCAACAGCTGCTTCTATTTTAAACTCCTTTACAGCACAATCCTATGCATGTACAGACAGAAATAAGTCCTACAACTCCCAGCATGGTACTGAATTAGGTGTGTGTGTTTTCCTACCAGGTTCCTCATAGAAACATAGAATAGCAGAGTTGGAAGGGGCCTACAAGGCCATCGAGTCCAACCCCCTGCTCAGTGCAGGAATCTACCCTAAAGCATCCCTGACAGAGGGTTGTCCAGCTGCCTCTTGAAGGCCTCCAGTGTGGGAGAGCCCACAACCTCCCTAGGTAACTGATTCCACCGTCGCACTGCTCTAACAGGAAGTTTTTCCTGATATACAGCCAGAATCTTTAACAGCTGTACAGCCAGCAGGTACAACATGGTCCTTTCCATGCCAGGAATAGCTGCCCCTATTGAATTTGGCCGATGGAGGTGGGTGAGAATTTTGTTTCAGTTTGCTTGTTTTTAATTTCCCAACATTGGCTAAGTTCATATTCGGGAGAGAAAGAAGGTGAGATTTTGAACATTCAAATGCAAGAGACACTGAAACTGCTGGAGTGTCTGACATTTAGTACACCTCTTGTTCCTCTTTGCCGATCACCGTGCAGACCGGTTCCGGAGCACAAAGCCACTTGCTGTTTGCCTTCTAAGCCAGCCGCAAGCCCCGGTGTCCAAGCAACAGGAGCACCTTGCGTTGCGACGCGCAAAGCCTCGTGCCTTCAGAGACACCGAGTCTGCTTGCTTTTCGTACGGCCTCCAGTTAATCATTTGCCAAGGAGACACTCCCTTCCTGTTTCCAAATGTGCCTCTTGCCTCCAGGCCACTCAGACAAAGAGACAAAACAAATGCTCCCCTTTCCCCAGTTAAAACTTGGTGCAAAGGACGAAATGGAGCCACAAGCTTGGAGACCGAGGTGCGCTTGTCATTATTTTTTTTTGCTGCAATAGACGAAGGGGGCGACCCTCTGGAAAGTGTTCTTCAAAAGAACCAGCCAGCTGTAGGAGCGAAGACCTCTCCACGCAGCCCTCTGGGCACACTGCTGCCACGGGGGGGAAGCCTGTCTGTGAGCCATCCCTGCTCATGTAGCAGGATTTGGCTTTCAGCCTTCAATGAGGAGGCTCATCTTTTTTTCCCCTCCTGGAAGTGGCCCAGCTGCTTGGCTGCATGTCAAATCTATATGTATACATCTGCTCGATGTACACAAAGGCCTGTTCCCACATGCCCCCCAAACTTCTCTGGGTTACAGCCAGCGCCCGTCGTTGTGGCGGACTCCTCTGAAACGTCCAACCCCTCAGCCGTCTCGTTCCACACGGGGCAATCAGGCCCACACCCTCTCTGCTCTGCCAAGAACATTCCCCCTTTGCCCTGCGTGCGTCTGTCCAGGCTCTTCCTGAAACCGGCGAGGAGTTTGACTCCTTGCAACCAGGTTCTCCACCGAAGCCTGAACCTTGCATCTTTAGAGGGGGCGTTATTTGAATTACTTTGTTTATGTATTACATTTCTGTGTCGCCCAATAGCCGAAGCTGTTAGTAGCTTCCGTGTGTTTATTCATCAGTGCCAAATGCACTCTGGATCTTCTCCGCCTGCGGGGAGAAACGCACGCTGAGAGCCTGAAGTAAGTTCAACACTAAAACAGAGAGCGCGGAAGACAGGATTGCCACTTTCCCTAGCCCTCCATGCTCCCCTGCACAGTGGGCTGCCTCTGGAGAAATTCCTCCTTGTACACAACTACTGTTCAAAGTAGGGTGGCCTACTCTGACTTGGCAGAGAACAGTCCTCTGTTTTGGACAGCTGAGAAAGGACAGTCCAAGCCTGGTTTACAGTTAAAGAGCCCTAAGGGGGAGAAGCAGCACAAGGGCTTTGAACACCCATCCACCATGGGGCACACCTGAGCAGCAGGTACACGGCGCACCTGGTGCCAAGCCTCCCTGCTATGAGGACAGCTGTGGCACTCCTGGGTGGAGTGTAGCATTTCTTTCTAAATCTGCATCTTTACACGTTAAGCATTACGTGGACGTCTCGTGTACACCCGTGTCCTCTTTTTGGGGGATGCGTGGCTTCTTCTTCTCCTTTTGGCAAAGTGTGAGTGGCCACCGGAGTTAAACGTGGCCACCCTTACCCCGGCTTCGCATCTCGTTGCCTTTGCTGCAGCGAACTTACTGCTGAATTATAAAGAGTTCAGTGGCTCAGAACGGAGCCATCTGCTCGCTTTTGCAGGCAACCACCCTGTACAGAAATAGCTCCACAGCCACAGCAGCTGACAAGCCATAAACAATGAATTCAGGTTCCCCTGTGCAGCAGGGCATCTCCCAGAATTATCACCGCTATCCCCCGCTCCTCAAATCCTAAAAATAGAAGCCGGGGAGACAGATGCCTCTGCCCGCTGTGTTTCAAGCACCATTTCCTCCAGTTAACAGGTGCCTTTTGTAGCTGTTTTTCTCAGCGGGTTACGTAAGCCGAAGAACACGGCCCAGCAATGGCCGCAGGCCACCGTCTGCCCCAACAACCATTGTTCAGAGCTTCCTGGGCTCTCCTGCCTGCAAAATGCCTTCAGACAGTTGCATTCAAGCGTGGCGGGGAGCGTTAACCCTTTCCTCGTCAGGGTCTGACCAGTTCCATTTTTAAATCAAGGTTCCGACGAAGCTCTTATTTCTCAGTGAGAAACAAGCCCAGACAACCCTGAAATTGGAGAGATGGAATTGGGGGTTAAATCTAAAACAAGGCCCCAGAACTTCTTTTTTCTTTTGTACTAACAAGCAAGAAGGAACAGGCAAGAGACAGGCACAATGTAATCATAGAATAGAGTTGGAAGGGGCCTATAAGGCCATCGAGTCCAACCCCCTGCTCAATGCAGGAATCCACCCTAAAGCATCCCTGGCAGATGGCTGTCCAGCTGCCTCTTGAAGGCCTCCAGTGTGGGAGAGCCCACAGCCTCCCTAGGGAACTGATTCCACTGTCGTACTGCTCTAACAGTCAGGAAGTTTTTCCTGATGTCCAGCTGGAATCTGGCTTCCTGTCACTTGAGCCCGTTATTCTGTGTCCTGCACTCTGGGAGGATCGAGAAGAGATCCTGGCCCTCCTCTGTGTGACAACCTTTCAAGTATTTGAAGAGTCCTATCATGTCTCCCCTCCATCTTCTCTTCTCCAGGCTAAACATGCCCAGTTCTTTCAGCCTCTCTTCATAGGGCTTTGTTTCCAGACCCCTGATCCTCCTGGTTGCCCTCCTCTGAACATGCCATTGGAACATGCCCATATGGCGTAGGGCCTGTTCCAATGGCCCGTTTGGGCTCACTGCCAAGCTGCATTCAGCAGCAGTAGCAAACTCTGCATTTTTTAATTTTAAAAATTCTTATTGGGTGCAACCCCAAAACAGTCCTGTGAGGTGTATTCCAGGCTTTGTATGGATGGATCACACCGCCCAAGTGGAGAATCTGATCCCAGGTGTCGTCCAACATTGTAAGCATAGTTTTTGTTTACAAACTAGTAATGATCCCGTTTTCCTTTTCATGTTGATCGGAGGTGTAAAAAATTCAGGGCCTGGGCCCGTAGGACACAACCCCACACTTGCTCATTGATATCTATAGGTGCAAATTTAGAAATGATTTCCGGGATTCACAGGAGGCAGAATCACAGGAGGTCATTCATTCATTCCTCGTCCAAATCATCTCAAATGCTAAGCTTCCTGGCCCTGTTCCTCCCTATCCAATGAGATTTCTTTTTTAAGCTTCAATGCTTAAAGGTTTGGGGTGTTTCTGTTTTGTTTTGCTTGGTGGGGGAGTTGCAGTGTGTAAGGAGAGGGGAATGTTAACCCTCCCCAGATACAGCCCCCCCTTGAAAATCACCCCCCAGTGTAGCAATTAAGTGTAGAAACAAACCAAACTTCCCATGGATACCACTGTGATCTGCTGAATAGTGCTGGAGGCCTGCGAAATAGATTCAACCCCGGATGAGGAATTGGTACCCAACCCACAGACGCTCACATGCAATGTCAGACTGCAGGAAACTCTCTCTCTCTCTCTGTGTGAATCTCTACAGATGCTGCTGGTGGGTCTGATGCTGAGGGAGGCACAAAATGGATCCCCCACCCCAAAGACAGTTTCACTGCTTCTGGGACAAGCATCCCAGCAGCTTGCCTGGGTCGCAGGAATAGCTTCAGGGCCTTCCATTGTACCTTCTCCCTCTCTGTGGGATCTCAGCCACTCTAAAAGGGGGGAAAAGATCACGTGTTCCTTGAAGGACACCCCCCACTTCCAACGCACTGCCCGCCCACCCCGTCCGGCCCTCTTTCTCCATACCTGGAATACACTGAAGGGCCTGGCAGTTTCTGTTCCTCTTCCCACTCATATCGGGGGACTTTGGACTCTTGAGCTGAGGGACAGAAGAGAAGATGCGGTGGTGAACGTGGCTGGACGTGGGGCCTGTGGTCTGATCCAGCGAGGCCACGTTCCGCTGTGCTTAAGCAACGCCCGAGGGAGGGTACAACCCAGACAGCTCCAACGGCACCGCAGCCATCCCAGCTGCGGAAGGAGGGGTCCAGGCGTCAATCTTCCTCCACAGCATCTTCTGGATTCTTAGCCAGCTCCCTTGCTGGCAGGATGTCCTGGCAGGTGGCAAGACCAGGAGTTCCTCTTCCCTTTTGAGGAGGTCGAGGGCTTTCTCTTCCCTTTTATAGAGAGATGTAAACCCATCACCTTTGACCTGGAGTCGGTTGTCCTAAATCAAACACCTCCCCGACAGCTACTTCTCCTGTCTTTTTTGGACAGAGTCCCACAGAGATATTTCACTTCTAGCCTTATCAAAACCCCTTCAGGCTTCCCTTGAAATGATTCAAGGGAAGAAGCCCCAAATCCACACCTGATTTCATTGTAGGTGACTTTTCAGTGGTCAGCTCAAAGGGAAGGTGAGACAGGAGCCGGGGAAGTCTCCTTAGGTGCAAAGAGTGGATTCAGTCAGGCTGCCTGTGATTAGACCTTGAGCCCTACAGAACCGTGAAAGAAGGAAGAGCATCTCACATGCGACAGGGAGGGGGCATGGCTCCTGCTTTGCACACCCACGGCCACAAGTTCAAGGTAGGGCTGTGAAAAACACACATCTGAAACCCGACAGAGCCGCTGCTGCCAGCCTGCGTCGACAATACTGGGCTAGATAGACCAAGGGTCTGACTCAGCGTAAGGCAATTCCCCATGTCCCTATTTAGTTCAGCCCTTTCTTTAGGATAATGAGGACTGGAGCCTTACTTTGCTGTTAGGGGAAGGACCAGGATTTAGTGGCAGAAGAGCCCCTACTTTGCAGGCAGAAGGGCCCAGGTTCAATCCCTGGCGGCAGCATCTCCAGGTAGGGCTAGGAAAGGCCCCCACCTGAGACCTTGAAGAGCAGCTGCCCCTCAGAGGTAGACGGTTCTGTGCTAGATGGACCAGGGGTCTTGCTCAGGATGCAGTATCACATCTGCAGCCGTCCAGTTCATAGACCATCATGGCACACTTCAAGCAAGGGGTTATGAAACGCAAAACACTCGCCCCCAGCTTCTTACCCAGAGCAAGCAATTGTTCCTGACGTGAACTGCAATCGCCATTTTAATGCCTGTTCCCCCAGTTTTGAGAGACCCTTTGAAATCTCTTCACCACCTTTTTTAAAAAAATCACATTTGTATTCCAAGCTACCTCTGAAGATCTCAAAAGCAACGTACATGGAGTTCCCCCCCCCCATCTTATCCTCACAGCAACCCTGCAAGGTAGGCTTGGCTGAAAAGGTATGATAGGCTCAAAGGTTCAGAGGAGGGCAACCAGGATGATCAGGGGTCTGGAAACAAAGCCCTATGAGGAGAGACTGAAAGAACTGGGCATGTTTAGCCTGGAGAAGAGAAGATGGAGGGGAGACATGAGAGCACTCTTCAAATACTTAAAAGGTTGTCACACAGAGGAGGGCCAGGATCTCTTCTCGATCCTCCCAGAGCGCAGGACACGGAATAACGGGCTCAAGTTAAAGGAAGCCAGAGTCCAGCTGGACATCAGGAAAAACATCCTGACTGTTAGAGCAGTACGACAGTGGAATCAGTTACCAAGGGAGGTTGGGGGCTCTTCTCCCACACTAGAGGCCTTCAAGAGGCAGCTGAACAACCCTCTGTCAGGGATGCTTTAGGGTGGATTCCTGCATTGAGCAGGGGGTTGGACTCGATGGTCTTGTAGGCCCCTTCCAACTCTGCTATTCTATGATTCTATGATTCTATGAAAGCTTCAGACGCTAGTAGGGACCCAAACACAACTTTGCCCAGGGGACTGCCTTGCAGAAGACTTTTAGGAGAAGGCAAGGCGTTGGTTTTCATCTCCATCCTGGAATTTCTGGATCAATTTATGCCATCCCTCTCCAGCTCAGATGGCCCTACAAGTGAGTTGGCTTCTTTGGGACACATTTCTGCTTCAGTTTGGAAAACATTGTTTGATTATGCAAAGAATGCTGGGAGGGAGGGAGAGAGAGAGAGAGAGAGAGCATGCAAAGAGTCAAGGAAGATGTTCAGACCTTCCTTGGAAATGCGTAAGTATGCGGAAAAGCAAACCCTTAAAAATGCTTTCAAGGTGTCCTCTTTCGCCAAGGATCCAAGCCACAATGGCCCACTTGCTTTATCTCCCTTTGCTCTACTGAAGCACCCACATCGCTAGCCTAGAGTAAGTGTCTGTATTCTGCAGCCAGGTCATAGCAAGAGCTATGGAATTCCACGCACTGTCCAAGGCTGGGTTTCCTAGCTACCAGCTCAACAGCCAAGCCAAAAGAGCCAGGGTTTGCTTGTTTTTAAATTCTTTTTAAAACTCTGTGAATCATTAATGGGAAAGTTGCCCTGTTGAAGCACTCCGTGGCTGAGTACATGATGTACAACGAAAAACACCCACTTCTAAAATTATCACTGCTTTTTTCTTCTTCTCCTTTTTAAGGCCAATGTTTGGGAACAGACAAAAGTTTGGATGCTAGAGTGGAGGTCTGGGGTGCTCTTCTAAAGTTTTGCAAGAAATGAGATACATAAGAATACAAGACAATGTGGTGTCTGCATTTAAACCCAAGTAATATTTTACTCCTTCTCCTTAGGCCAGGGGTTGGATGTTTTCTTGTTGTTTAAAATAAGTGAACATACATTATTTCCAAGGATTTAAGGGGGAAATTCTTTGTCAAGACATTTCTTTGTCCAGTCAGCATCCATATTTTATTTTCTCCCCACCTTTCCAATCCAGGAGTTAGCTTGCAAGGGCCATGATCCATCGGGAAGTTCTCCTGCAGAAGCCCCTTTGAAATGTGTAGCACAAGAGTGCCGCTGTTCTTTTGGACGGAGCTTGGGGAGGAGACTTTCCAGGTGGAATTTCTTCGGCTGAACAAAAACACCATCTTCTAAAATTATCATGGCTTTTTCCTTCCTTCTAAGTCAACGTTTGGAAACAAACACAAAAGTTAGTGAGTCAAATCCAACCAGACGTTTTTGGGAGGCGGGGAAGAAAGGGGCATTTTACACAATTTGCTCTCCGGTCTGGAGAATTAAAATTCCAGCCTGCGGGTTCTGGGTTAAAGGGACACAAGCGGAACATAACAGGACATAAACAACAAGTTATAGGCGGGCAAAATATGTTAGCTTGCTTCCTGGGTTATTTTGGAAGGCCTCTTAGAAAATGCAGATGTCACCAAGGACCGTAGGTAGAACTGTGCATCGAATACAGAATGAATCCGACCTCCACCAGGTGGGGTAACTGGCTATACCAGGGGTAAGGGAGTGCCATCGAAACACACCTGCTAGTTCTGCTTAGAAAACCAGGCAGAGACAAAATGAATGAAGGTGGGGTTGGAGAGGGTGCATTTAAATGTTTCCCCCGGCACCACAATTCCTAGAAAGTTAAGAAGGGGCCAGCAACGTGGATATGGGGGTGGGGTGGTGAAATTATTGCTATCCTCTTAATTCTATAGAACACCATGCAATGTAACTTTCCAGGGTAAGATCAGATCTAAAGATGCAACCTTATGTACGTTTAGACAGGGAAACAAAATCCTACAATTCCCTGTAGGATTTTGTTTCCCTGTCTAAATGTCCATAGGATTGCGCCCTGAGAAATTGAATTTAGAAAATCAGACCGACTAGAGAGACAGAGAGTCTAAATACCCAGTCGATATCCTGTCCACGATTCATGACTGTGGTCATTCTCTTTTTACGTTTTTATAAGTATTCTGCGTTCTCCCTGTCTACGCACAGCAGGGGGGGGGGGACATTGGTTTTCTGTGTTGCACACTCACACACGCACACCCGTTCGTGGACCCTCCCCTCGCCGTTAAAATAGATAAATAAAACAACATCACAAAGGACAAACAATCCCTTGACTCACCACTGTATCCTGAAGATGGTGCTTAATTTTAAAGGAGTTCTTGGACATGGAAAGCATGGTAGCGTTTCTTCGTGCCCCATAAAAAAGAAGGAAAGTGTGTGTGTGTGTGTGTGTGTGTGTGTGTGTGTGTGTGTGTGTGTGTGTGTGTGTGGATGGGTGTGGAATATATAATATTCTAATTTTAAAAAAGGAGGCCCTGGAAGTGTAGAGAGGGAAGGAGGCTGGATGTCAGTCTAAAATCCAGGCGAGAGCAAGGACGGGAAACTCTCCCAAGTCGCAAGGAATCCGAAGCGATGTTTTTGAGGGGAGGTTCTCTGCGCCCCGGATGTCCTGAACTGCGGCTGTTTCGGTTTGGTAAAACGAAGCGGGGCTGTTCTGTATGCGGCGGAGAGGCCCTCTTTGAACAGGGAGAGGAGGAGAGAGACTGGATGAATGGCAACCGGGCGCCCTTTCAAGCAAGCAAGAGGGCGCGTGGTCTTCGGAATGGGAGGAAGAAGAAGAGATCCGGATGATGAAGGCTTGGAGAGGCTGGTCCAGGGCGCGCGATGGCTCCTGTTTCTCCTGCTGCTGCAATGCGCTTTAGGGGTGTTGTTGTTTTTTAGTCTTCGTCTCTCTCCTTCCTTCCTTCTCCCCACAGCTCCCCTCGGGCTGATCTGCGCGTCCTGCTTCTCAGGAACCTGGTCAGGAGCGTTTGATCAACCTGATGAAATTGACACCCTGCCGCTGAAGCGCGCAAGGACGGGGCGGCTGAAACCGACACGGAGGCTGCACGCACCGCAGCAAGAGCGGTCAAACCCACGTGGCTGCTTTGCAGCAGGAGGAGAACCCGCCCTTCCACTCGCTCTCTGTCTCTCTCTCAGCTGCCCAAAGATGGCCTGCCAAGGCTGTATGCATTTCTATAGCGCCCTCAAGGCGCTTGGGCGCATGGCGGAGCACAAGGGCAGGTCCCTGCCCCGAGGAGATGGCACGGCCTAGCCCATTTATTTATTTTTAAAGCTAATTTCGTGGAGAGTCATCATCGATTTGGCATGGCCCCGTGGATCCCGCAGGCGTAGTTTACTTGGCTTTTCAAAAGGCTTTTGAAACAAACCCTCACCAAACAGGACATGGGATAAAAGGAACTGGTAAAAGAAGAGAGAGAAAGCAGAGAGGAGGGAGGGAGGGAGGAAGGGCCCCTTCATTTCTTTCTGTGAGAAGAGCAGAGGGTGCAGAAAGTGGTTGAGAAGTTAATGTTTAGAGAAAGGGCCTTTGCTAAGAAGGAGCAAAGGGTTGCTCTTATCTAGAGGGAAACCCACAGAGTATCCGACGAGGACATCCTGTAACACTCCAATTGCTTCCTCCACGTCCGTCTCAAGCCAGCTCTTTGCCCTCTCAGCCATTCATCCTCATTGAAAACCTGCCACTATCATGAGCCTTCCCATGCGCTGGGTCTAAATCGTCCACACAGGCAAAACAATGGTCTAAACCTGGGTTTTTCATTGCCACGGCACAAAGGGAGCGATTGTTTCAGCACATGTCCAGTGGAGGCGCAGCGGTCTCAGTGCGCTTTCTCTTCTACACGTTTTATAATTTAACGTGGTCATGCACATCCAAAGTCAAGTGGATTCCTTGATAAATCAGTGATAGCTAGAAGATGACCATTGATGACTGGTTGCCTACTAGCTATTGACAAGATACATGGTGCCCTCTTTGGTGGGGGCTGGAGAGGAACTGCCTGTTGAGGTTAGAACACTTCAAGAAGGACGCAGACAAGCTGGAGCGTGTTCAGAGGAGGGCAACCAGGATGATCAGGGGTCTGGAAACAAAGCCCTATGAAGAGAGACTGAAAGAACTGGGCAGGTTTAGCCTGGAGAAGAGAAGACTGAGGGGAGACATGATGGCACTCTTCAAATCCATGAAAGGTTGTCACACAGAGGAGGGCCAGGATCTCTTCTCGATCCTCCCAGAGTGTTGGAAACGGAATAACGGGCTCAATTGACAGGAAGCCAGATTCCGGCTGAACATCAGGAAAAACTTCCTGACTGTTAGAGCAGTACGACAATGGAACTAGTTACCTAGGGAGGTCGTGGGCTCTCCCACACTTGAGGGCTTCAAGAGGCAGCTGGACAACCATCTGTCAGGGATGTTTTCGAGTGGATTCCTGCATTGAGTGGGAGGGGGGCTTGGATTCGATGGCCTTCCAGCTCAACTATTCTATGATTCTAGAATGTAGTGAGTCAGAAAGCATCTGAGTGAGGTTTTTTTTAGGAAGGCTGGGCAGATCTGCTACTACCCTAAAGACAATTTGCTCCTGCTCAACTGGCATGCTTGTAAATGAAATCCATTTTTCAGGACCAGTCTAAGGTTCCAGCACTCTCTGCTTCTCCTCCTCCTCCTCCCACCTCTGAGCTGAGAAGGCTCAGTGAATTTGCCACTCCCTGCCTCGAGGGTTTCATCATATGAAAGAAGGGAAAGCACAAGGATTAAGAGGAGAGGAGTGCACGCTGAACTGTGGTCACTTGCCTGTTAAACCTAATCTCTGCTTATAGAGCCAGAGGATAATAAAAGTGCAAAGAGGCATTTTCCCTTGTCTGGAGAAAGTCTGCCCAAGCTCAGAAAACCTCTTGCTTAATTATGAAAAGATACATACCAAGAGAATGTCATGACCCTAACCACATATTTTTTAAAAAAGACATAAAATAATGCTTTCTTTAAATGGATGTAGACCCTTTAAACCACTTCCATTCTCTACGACCACCAAAGCATGAGATCAATATAGCTCAAAATGCTGCTTCCCTGGGTTTTTTTCCAACAGAAAGTAAAAAATTCTCAACCATCCCTAATACAAACAGAGCTGTTTGTTTTTTCCATTCCCTGCACTTAGTGATGTACATTCATTTCAAAGAGCTGATGGTTTTATTCAGCCATAGTTGATACAACTGCTTTCACCCTTGCCAACATTGAGCAATTAAGGAAATATCTGTAGAGCTCTTAGCAAGGTATAAACTAGTTGAACTGGCTTTCGTCCAATGCTTCTCTACGAAAACCTGGAGTAGATGTTTTCCAGATTGACCTCAGATCTTTTAGCTTTGAGCCTCTGAGATGTAGACTGCTCTATTTGGTAATCCTCATTGTCTTTAGTCCTATTGTTGTTGTTGTTTATATCATAATTTAAGCTGTATTGTTTGCCACTCAAGGAATTCTTGGAGTTGAATGTGTGTAATGCCAGTTTAGTAAATTGTTGGTACCTGTTGTTTCTGCAATATTTCTTAAAATCTGACCCCCAGAAAAATCAATATGGAGTCAATGCCACCATGTATGGATCAAGTTAAGTGCTTGAGATTTCACAACGCCAAGAACAGTTTTATGAATCTTTTTAAGTCTCCGCAATGCACAGTATCAGCTAAAAAAAAGGTTGAATAAAGCTACAAATGTAAAGGTGTTACTAACACAGGGGATGCAGAGGAAAGCAGCAGCACTAGGTTAATTTCTGCCTGTATTGCATCTTTCAAAGGCACAATCAGAGGAGAAGGAGAAGGAGAAGGGTTTATTCAGAGCTGGGGTTCCCCTTGGCAAGGCGTGAAGTCATAATACAAGGGCTGCATCTGAGCATGTGCAGAGTACTCTCCTGTTACTAAGTGCTCTTACCTATCATACCTATCCAATACGTCTCTCTTGCCATCAGCTCTTCCCCTTTTTCTGCAATCAAAAAAAACTACTAGAGAGGCCGGTTTGGTGCACACAAAAGCAGTAGCAAGCAAAACATCTTTCAGTCCTCCCTAGAATTCTTATATTATCCTCTTTAAAGAGGGCACAGCTGTTAAGCCAGGAAGCTGGTTTCAGAAAATCCTTTATCTCCTGTGCCTCATGTAGGAGATATTCAAATGCCTATGAACTCCCCGTTTCCAGATTGCCTGACACTCAAACAAGCAAGCAAGCAAGCAAGCTCCGTCTGGCTAAACCACCTGCCTTCCTCTTCTGCCTCTCTTTCATATATTCTCTCATAGCTTGGAGGACAAATTCAGCTCAAAACGAAAAAGAGTTTGCTTGCTATGCACTTTTATTTTATTTTTTTGCTTCTCCAGTCTCGATGCCTCGGGACATCTTCTGTCTAGCAGGAGAGTCCTTTTTAGAGGCCACAACGCACGCCTTGAAACAGCTTATCACGAGTGGGTGAAACAAAACACGCCCTGCGTGGGGTGTTATGGCAGAGGCAGGGAGGAGGAGGAAGAGGAGCTCCCTCAGGGGCTCAGGCGCAAAAATGTAGGCTGCAGATCTGGCTGCCAAGTTGCAGCAAAACGGAAGGCAAACCAAGGCATTTCCAGAGGGGTCGCCGTGTTCATTTGGGGCAGCAAAACTAACAATGAGTCCTGTGGCCCCTTAAAGATGAACACAACCATTTGTTTGCCTTTACGGTGCTACAAGGTTCTTTGTTGTTCAGACCAAGGAAGTATTTCTACTAGGAATGGGCAACTGGACGTCCCCCAAGTCCTTGGGCCAAGGAGAAGTTCTGTTCCACTAGCACAGCGGCGCATGGAGTAGCTCCATCCTGAACATAAGATCACCGCAGAGCCCTGGAGCCGGCCAGCGGCTCCACAAGCCCAGCAGCTTTGCCTGGTGGCTGGCCAGGTGGGTCCAGGAAGCCCCCCAGCAAGACATGAGGGCAGTAGCCCTCCTCAGGCGGACGTGCCTCCCTGCAAAGGCACTGTTAGCAAGTCCTGCTTTGCGCTCTCAGCCGGTTTAAGACTTCCAGGTCCATGTGGTACGAAGAATGGTTAGGCGTGAGAAAACGGAGCTTTTGGGTCGACATTCGCTTCTTCAGCAACCAGCAGAGCTGGTTGACTCAGTCCAGCAGAGAGAGAGAGAGAGAGAGAGAGAGAGAGAGAGAGAGAGAGAGAGAGAGAGAGAGAGTGAGAGATCACATCTTAGCCCAAGGAAACCCCAGGCTTGGCTCCCATAAAACATCAAGACACCATCTGTTTGAAACAGCAGGAAGCTCTCTGGTACAGAGAGTTCTGGGTGTGTGTGGCTCTGGCCCAGTGCTCAACAAAGTCGCCCGCTTGAAGCCAGACTGGAAAACAGAAGATCTTTAAAGGGCAATAGAATTTCAGCTTGGGAAGGAACACACAATCACACACACACCCTCCACAAAAGAAGGGAGAAGCAGAGATCCAAGAGAACAGCTCCCAAGTGCATTTTAATTCGAAGAACGGGAACATGTTTGAAGTCTGAATCAATGGGTAGTAATAATAACTGAGTGGAACCTCAGGGGCTGTGTATCTCTGAGCACCAGGTGCTGAGGACAGACATGTGTAGCCACAGGTGGGTGGTGGGAGGAGACTGGCTTTTTAAAACCCCGTTTGTGGTTTCCCAAGGGGACATCTGGCTAGCCATTCCTGAAGCAGAACGCTAGGTGAGATCAGCGACGGTCTCACCCAGAAGCCGGGCCACTAAGTTCTGTGTTTATAGGATTCGCCGAGGCTAATTTGTTTCCAGATATTCAAGGCTGTTGTGTGTCTGTCTTACCTCCCGTCTGAATTGAGACTATAAGTAGCTCCCCAGAGCACAGACTTGTCCTTTGGGAGCCTTATTTTAGTTTGCAAAAACCCACATAACACTGATGGTGCTACATAAATAAAACAGAGCAATACGTTTCTGTCTTTAAAAACAAACCAGCCCTGAAGAACTCGCCCAGTTCTGGGTCCTGTGGAAGGTAGGGTGTGGGTGGGGGTGGGTGGGTGTAAAGGCAATAATAACATTAAGTATGAACTTCAGAAACTTGATCAAATAAAGATTTAAGGGTTCCCTTTTTGATGAGAAGCACACCTCAGAATCACCGCCTTTTGCAATCCAAGAATTTGGATTTGAACATGAGTTGTTTTGGCCAGATGTTAAAATACGTGCAGAATTTCCATTTCAGTTGGTGCCGTCGGGGCAAACAGTGCCCTCTGCACCACCCACCCTGGCCTGTGTTTTCAGTGCCAGAGCTCGTACGAAACACAGGAAGTTAGAAGAGACAAAGGCGCCTCTGGGCATATGCAGAAAGCGTATGGGGACACCAACTTACATGGGTTCTAGCTAAGAGGGCGCTGTTTCCAGGCACAACTTTGGAGTCTGGGAATTAAGCACAAAAGGCGGATCACATCTCAACACCTGGGTCAGGCCGGAAAGGAAGAAATCTCCCGGCTTTACAGGATTAAGGCAGCGTAATTGGTTTTAGTGACCCATAGGAGGTTAAGAAGCTTCACGTATTCTGCAACAGCAAGGAAGAGGCTTGCTTGGGGGAAATTCATGGCAGGAAGTGAAAGGAGGAAAAAGGGAGTGGTTAGAAACCAAAGCATCCAATATGAAGCGGTTGCCCTCCAGCCACTGGCAGCATCTACACCAGGGTTGGGCAACTTGTGGCCATCCAGACGTTTGGGCCTACAATTCCCATGATCTCCCACCATTGGCAATGTTGGCCAGGGTTGGAATTGTAGTCCAACACACCGAGAGAGCCACTGGTTGGAGAAGGAACATCGCAGCAATAATGATTGCACTTCAAGCTCTCTCATTTGCAAACGCCAAGAAGGAACAGAACAAGAACCGTCCAGGTTTCTCTTACCCTACAAAAATCAGAGGCCTCACTGGAGAGAGGAGCCGTTTCGCACGCAGGAGGCCCATTCAATATTAACACAACAAAATGTTCCTTCCTGTGTAACCAAACGCCAGCCGAAGGTGCTCAAAGCCAAGGAAAGCGACACAGAAGCCGGGACCGCGGGAGCCTGTTTTTGTGTCCCAGGCAGATACCTGAAGGTCGCTTTTGTCCGTTGGTCTCTTCTCTAAGACGCAAGAAGGGAGAGAGAAAAGAGGCTGACGCAAACAAGAATCGGGATTTCGATGAGAAACTGGAACTTTCCCCCTTCCGTTTGGACTGTGTTCCCACATATCCAGTCTAGAGGTGCAACTTTGCAACTGGGAACTTATGCAAAACTCTGAGGGTTGTCCATATATTATTATTATTATTATTTATTTATATAGCACCATCAATGTATATATCTGATTAGGGCTGAGGGGAATCTATTTGGCAACAATTAAAAAGAAAACCACGTAAAGAAAGCCTGTCGCCACCCCTTGCGAGAACGCCTCGCCTTGCTGTTAATGGAATTCCAAGGCTCTGAACATTTTGCTTTTAAGATGACTTCACATGTTCCAGTACTCATCTCTGACCTGGAAAACACATTCCAGGAGGGGATTTGAGCTCACACGAAGCCTCTGCACCGTCGACAAGAGCCTGTGTGTATCTGACACAAAACAGGGGAACAGTCATGGGTACCACCTGAGGACTCGGGGTGGCATTTCAAGTTGGGTCCAATTAAATTCCTCCTAAAGTTGGGTCCACCGCCCCAACTCTAGGGCCGTCCCAAAAGTCTCCCCTTGGAAGCTGGAGGGCTTCACCAAAGTTGCGACCGACATTCCTTTGGTTTCAATGGAGCTTAGCCAGATGGGGTTTGGCCCGGCTTGTTCATCCCAGCTGCTTTGAGGGAGCTTAGGTGTTCCTTCTCCAATCCCTCCAAAAGCTGCCTCAAGCAAGTAAAGGAATTTTCTCCTGCCTTACAAATAAAAAACACAAACTGATGTAGATGCAGTCTGGCCCTGGCACAAGCCAGCTTCCAGCGTTCCTGTGAATGAAAAGTTATTTCCATTTCCACAGCACAACCTCCCCCAACCTGGAACCCTCCAGATGTTTTAGAACCTAAAACATCTGCAGGATACCAGGCAGACGGAGGCTGCTGTAGCAAGAAAAGTGGGGCGGGACTTGAATTCATCATATAAGACTGGGATCTGAACAGCTGCTTCAAGCGCACCTATTTTGAATGAGAACTCAAGGATTTATTTTGGGGAGGGGGGAAACCTCTGTCCTATTTCCAAAGTAGCACAGCAGCAGATGGCTGGTGTGTGTGTGGGGGGGGGGGGATGATTTGAGCTGTGCTGCTCCCATCTCTTCTCTTTAAGCACAAAGAACTACACAGCTTTGCTAGGGTTTTTGTGGGGAGCTCGGGCCTTTTCCAAAAATATAGGATGCTCACTTCAGTAAATGCAATCTCCCTTTAGAAATAGAAGGGAGGGAGGTGTGTGGGTGGGTGTTTTAAAAGCATCCCATAGAAAAACCAGCCAGAATAGATTTAACATTGTGGGGACTTCGCACGGACACAGAGGACATCTGCTGCCACCCCCCCTCACTGTTTCCTCTGAGCTTAGCTGCAATTCTCGGGGTAGCTGAGAGGAAGCCACCGTTACCAGTAACAACATCTCGCTCCTGGTTGTAATGCAAAGCCTTTGGAGGCGGCATAGCTTTGAATAGGCAGTTAAGAGCCATTTGCTTTCCGGAATTTGCTCCATCCTGGCGGATAACTGGTCTGTGGACATGGGTCAGCACAGCTGCCCGCGCTTGGGGCCTGGCCGTGTGGACTGTCAGAGGGAAGGCCTGCACCTCAACGTTGACCATGGCTTGTCACAGCTAGGTTTGAGCAGGTGCAAGCCGCATCTAGAGCAGGAATGTGTGTTCGCTCAAGTGTGAGGTGCTGGGAATGCAACAAAGCCAGAGGTCTTGATCATCAGTTGACCATGCAAGGGCAGGAGGCCCAGGATTCACTCCGGACCTGGCCAATGCAAAGAATCCAGAGTGCCCGCCAGCTGGAAAGGGTGGCTCTCCCAGGACCCTTTCCCTTCTGTGCCCAATGTCCGAATGCACCAAACCCTTTTCCCGGGGAGGACCCACATTCAGGCCACCACGTTCCCAAATAAAGCTGCTTCCCCCACCCTCGGAGACACTTAGCTGGTTCGTGGCACGTCAAAAATAGACGATTCAAGACGTCTGGTTAACAAGTGACCTCTAGTGTCGCAGCGAAGACATTTCAGAAGCACAGCAAACAAATAAAACTTGCCCACACCGAGATGTTTAAATAAAGTTGGTTTTTTTAAAAAATAGTTTTTATTGTCAACAACAATCGGATAATTAATTCAGGTCACTTCTTGGACAACTAGCAGGGCGGGTGGGAGAACCCATAAAAGAAAAGAAAAAAAACCCTTTCTATGGAGACTCTAAAAAGCTGGTTAAAGTTATACCCTGGACTTGTAATTCTTTTTCCTCCTTGAAAGTAGTATGAAAGAAATGAGAGGCAGAAATGTCTTAGAATCGATGCGCACACGGAGAGGAAATGAAGGTGAAACGGTTGTCTGAGGAGGCCTTTTCTCTCTTTTTGCTGTGCAAAACGTATTATTGTGCATTAAAATGAAGGGGGGGAAAGTTATGTTGAGCATGACGGTTCATTGCAATCTACGTGAGGGTGGGAGGACGCATCAGCCTCCATTTTTGCCCTTTGGGAAATTCGTCGCTGAGGTGCACCACAACCATTCCCTTCTACCAGAGGGGATTGCAACACCGTTCTCTTTCTCCCCCAATTCTACCGCTTTTCTATTCAAAAACAAAACAAAAGCTTATTTAGTGTTCACTTCTAATAGTTAAAAAAGGTGCTTGGAAATCCAGACTCCTGATTCACCCCTGCCCCAGTCAAAAAAAAATTAGAGATATAAAGAGGTAACATAAAACATTTCCACTGCATTCAGTTTTCAGCTGCATAGGCAATTAATAAAAAGTGGGTGGGTGGGAGTTGGTGTCATTTTAATAAATAAAATTTGTATGCTTAATATTCCCTTTTTTAAGGAAAAGGAAAAGACAGGGTGTTTCACCATAAAGGAAACTAAAGCATCAGAAAAATTGAAGGAAGCAAACCAAAAAGAAAAGGGAAAAATAAGCTATTCAATACCAACATTGATTCAAACTCAACCTGTATGAAAGAGTTAACTAGAATTCATTATGACAATTAAGGCGTAAAAGCTTTGGAATCAGGGATCTTTAGTGAAACTCTGGCGTTTATAGAAAAAATACTCTTTTTTTTACTTAAATTGTTTAAGTCCATTTTTCCCCCTTGATTTTTTAAAAAAGCTACAATCTATATAACCTAATTGCAGTAATACTAATACTAATATTTATTTATTTATTTTAAAAAAAGAGAGACCAGAGAGAGATTGTAACGAACTCTTAAAATTAGATGTCAGTTAGGAAAGGGGGGGGGGGGGGGAACGCACACAAAGCAATTCCTCCATCCCCTCCCCCAGGTATCGCTGAAGAGTTGGGGGGAAATTAATGGAGGTTTGGGGTAACAGAAGATCATTAAACTCTGGTCTTGTGAAACTCTGGCATACGGAAAAGGAGAACCATATTAAAAAGACAGCTGGATGGGTGTGAGTGTGTGTTAGGGGAATATCAGACCCTGCATTTCTCTTGTGCTCACTTCCAAAATACATACACATTTCTTGACGAACCATTATAGAGGACCCCACTCATTGGGAGTGGTAAAACCAATACAGCCATGGGTAAGAACTCTTGCCAGAGAACAACCAATGGGACGATCCCAAAGCACCCAGCATTTCCGGGTCGGGGTGGGGGTTAGGGGAATTCACAACAGACGCAACCGTTTTTTCTGCTGGCTTCAAGAAAAAATATATTTAAAGTTGTTGATTTTTTGAAGAAACTCCCTCCCTCTCTCTCTCTCTCACACACACACACAGAGTATATGCTATTGGCAAAAATGGCTACTTCCAACTAGGCGATAAAATACATTTAGCCGCTGTCTGCATTATGGATCTACCCTTAAACCCCACAAGGGTATCAGTGTTAGCTCATTCATTTGAGCTCTCAAGAACGGTTTTGGGTCCTCTTTCTTCAGCATTTCGAGGTCAACATTTCCAGGTAGCGCTTTCCTCCCAAGTCACCCGCCCTCCACAAAAGGTGCTAGTCAGTGTTGACCGAGCATCAAAACGACCTCTTGTATCTATCTGCAGAACGTGCAGAGTTCTCCCTCCCTCCCTCCTCAGGAGAAGTGCCCTAACTCAATCCTTCATCTGCTTCCGCCAGTCCTAGGCACACCCTCCTACTTCTGTTTTTATGCAAGACAGCAAGAAGTCCCCTCAGGCCCGGCACCTCTGCCCCATTTACACCCTTCTCCAAATGCAGATAACAAATGGAAGGATGGATCCAGGCCGGGCGGAGATTCAGCGCCATTCTCTGTCGCCAGGTTGCATCGTGCGCCCCACCCACATGAAGGAGCCGCCGAGGACTGAGAAAACCATCCATGTCAGGTCTTAAAACAAAGAAACATGTTTTTAAGTACACTTTGCATCTCTCGGTCCCACTCCAGCAGCAATGGAGCGGAAAAATAATTGCATAGTTTTAGAGATTCTTCGACGAGTCAGAGAAACCTGCCCAGAAGTAGTGAAATTTTCAGGAACGCATTTGCTACAAATGCTGCAGCACCAACCGTGCGCGTGGACCAGGGGGTGTCAGAAATGCGAACGATTTCCAAGGTCTGGGAGTGAAGGGAACTGGAAACAGAGGATCTATTTATTTAATTTTTTCTAACAAGAAAAATATAGCGTCGTTTAGCTTCTGTTTTACGTCCCGGCCCCACCCCGGCCCCGGTAACACAAATGTAGCCCTGTTAAAAATATATAATATCTATATTCTTTAGTATTTATTTACTCGCCATTCCCACGGTCGGAGTATCGGCTCGGCAAAAGGGAGCCAGATTATTTCTACTCAGCAGAACAGAGGTAGTCTAGAAAATAAAATTAAGAACAGCTCGCGCGGAAGGAAGTTATTCTCTAAAGGTAAGAGAATGTTAAACAGATCTATCTACCGACGCAGTGAAGAGGAGGAAGAATAGCAGAATCGAAGGTTGGCTTCCAGCAATGCCAGGAGCCTTCTTTCATTCCCCCACCTCCATGTTCAACGTTGCCTGCAGCGAGTGTTATTGCTCTTAGCGAAGCCCCACCAATTTCACTCCAAATTCTGACGAAATTGGGTTTGACTAGATGAACTTCTGCACAGTGAAAGCTCTCTCTCTCTCTCTCTCACTCTCTCGCACACACAGTATTGTGACTCGATGACTCCTTACCTCCCTCCCTCCTCCCCTGCAGCCCTGTGCAAGAGTTTTGAAAAGTACTTTTTTTTAAAAAAAGGACATGTTGAGGCCCAACTCATCTAAAAAAAAAAAAAGAAGGCTAAAGCCGCTAGCCACGAAAGGGCATGCTCAGAAGATCAGAGGATTTTGAGAAAGGGCGGGTAGAGATTTGGAGGCGGTAGCGTCCGTGGAGATCGGAGGTACCCAAATTTTCAGCCCTACTTGGAAGTCCACGGTTAGGGTCAGGGTGGGGTGGGGGTGGGTGGGGAAGAGACAATTTTTAAAAAAAAAACAAAAATGAAACAGAACACAAAACTGTTAATATCGCTTAACAAAAAGAGACCCAAGTTTTCAAACAATTTAAGGAGACCTCCGCCTCTGGGATGGTGGTTTTAATCCCTTTGAAATGAGGAGAAAAAGTCGGGGAGGACGGATGGACGTTCTACTCTTGGAATTCAAAGCTTTGGTCTAGAAGATTTGCTCAGTTCGACAACTTCAGTTCTGCACAAAAACACGACCCCCCCCGAATTTCCCTGCCCCCTCCAGTGCACTGCCCCCAGCAGCCCACCTGCAGCAGCCCACGGCCCCCCAGAATAGTGTTTCTTCCTTTCCCTCACCCTCGTGAGCAGCTTGCTGCCGCCCCCCCCCCCTTGAAACTGGCCAACCCTTCTCCTGAACGAGACAGGGAAACTGGGGCGGGCAAGAGAAGATTATTGCATTCCCCACCTCCCGTGGGTCCAGACACCAGAGGCCGGTCAAAACCGATGTATCAAGGCCTCCCGCTCCTGTTCTTTGCGCCTCAGTTCCTCTTTGTAACAGCAGGAGCAGAAGTTCCCGGTTTCCGGGTGCCCGTAAAAACTGCAGCTCGGCTGCTTGCACTTGGTCTGCTGCACCCCGTAGAGCAGCCGCGGTCTGCTCCGGTCGCCGTGGGGCCCCTGTGGGGAGCCGCTGCCGCCGGGCTCCGGGTATTCTCGGTACCCGTTGCTGGGCAGAACCGGGCAGGCCGAGCCGTCGCAGTCCAAGGCCGCGTAACTCGGCGGCATGTCCACCTCTGCCGGGGAGAAGCGGGCCCCCAGGTGCGGGGAGCTGGCCGGGTGCGGGCGGCCCTGAGGGCAGTGCCTGGGCAGCGTGGCGTAAGAGGGGAGGGGGGCGCAGGGGCCGCCGGCCAGTTGCCGCCGGCTGTCTTGGTAGCTGGGGGGGTGGCCGCTCTCCACGCCGCTCATCATGGAGGGGCGGGGGATGGTGAAGACCCCCGAGTAGCTGGAAGGGAAGCCGGCCATCTTCGCCCCCACGGCAGCCAGGTTGGGGCTCTGGAGGCCGTACGGCGAGAGGCCCGGTGGGTAGGCAGGGCTCAGCAGCCCCTCCTCCCCCCCTCTCAGGGGGTTGCCCTCCGAGTCTGGCTTCTTCCCTGCCCCGCCGTTCCCCAGCCCCGCCGCCGCCGCCGCCTTCTCCGCTTCCTTCTGCTTCTGCTCAGCAGAGAAGCGCTCCTCGGCATCCGAGAGGTATCGCTGGATCATCTCCTCCTGGTACTGGTGCCGGTGGCTGGTCTTGAGCTGGCCAGCGAAGATGAACTTGCGCTCCCCTTGCATGGCGGCCCGCAGGATGCTCAGGCTCAGCTTGACGTCGCTGCCGTACTTGCAGGTCTCCGGAGGCTTCTCTGCCGCCGCCGCCGCCTTGCCCGAGCACGGCTTGTCGGCTGCCCCCGCCGAGTCCCCGGGAGCCGCCGCCGCCTCCTCCTTGCTGCCCTTCCGGCCCTTGACGGAGCTGCCGCCGCCGCCGCTCTTCTTCTTCTTCTCAGCCAGCGCCTCCCCTTGCCCGTTGCTGAGCCCCCCCTTGACCGCCCGGCCGTGCATCAGCCCCCCCATGTTCTTCTTCAGCTTGCTGCCCAGCGTCTTGCCGAAGCTGCCCAGCTTGTTGGCCACCGAGTCGGCCCGCTTCTTCTCCTTGTCCTTGTCCCGCTCCTTCTTGGCCTTCTCCTTGTCCTTGCTGCTGCTGCCGCTCTTGCTGCCGCCGCTGTTGCTCGCCGAGCTGCTGCAGACGGACTCCTTATCCGACTCCCCGGAGTCCGCCGCCGACCGGGCCTCGTCCCCTGCGGAGGCGGTGGGCGACTCGGGCTGGGCTAGGGGTGCCTAGGAGCAGGGGGGAGAGAGGAGGGGAGCAGGCTTAGGAGGAGGTGGCAGCGGCGGCGGCTCTGTGTCCCCAAGACACATGCCCACGCCCCAGAAGAGCCCTGCTTTTGCCGGTTTAAGGGGAGACCCGGGGGCTGTCCTAGAAGCACCACAGAGCATTCGTGCGAGAGGGTGGAGCGCCTTTCCAATGAAGGAGGCTAAGCAGAGGCAACTGGGGTCCTGGCAAGGGATGGAAAGGGAGCAGCCATGGAGGAGGAGAAGAGGGGTCCGGCGGAAGTGGCCGGGGGCGAGGGCGACCCACAGGCCTGCGCCTTCACGCAGAAGCCGTGACTTGAGGCGGAAGAAGGGAATTCCGTTTGCGCTCTCAGTGGAAGAGGTGGCAAGAAGAGGGAGCCTGTCCTGAGCCCCCTGCCCTGCCCCCCACCTCCTGAAAGGCCAATTCACACAGCCAGTGGCCTTCACACACACCCCTGGGGTGGGCTTCGTGGGGAGCTCTGTGTAGGATCCCTCCCCAAAGCCCCTGGCTGAACAACCCAGGTTTTCCCCGTTACGATCCCAGGGCCGGCTTTGCCCGTTGCTGCCCAGCATGGTTCTTCCCTCCTGCCTCGGAGGGAGACTCTGGGACCCCCTTAGCGCTTCCCAGGGAGGACGGGTCCCGTAGCATCCCTTTACCTGCATGTCGCAAGGCAACGTGATCCACTTGACAATCATGTAGCTGTGCAGCAAATGCAGCTTGGCTTCCAGCGAGAGCGTCACGCTACGAGGGCAGAGCCAGGAAGACACAAAAGCACAGTGCTGAGTTAATCTGGGGCCGGGAGACCCACGGGCCCCGGTTCCCAGCGTCTCCCAGGCAGGTCCCCCTGCCTCCTGCCTTGGAGACCCCGCTGGGATCCTGGAGAGGGCCTTTCCCACGCCCAGAGGGCAGCCTCGGGACGGCGGACTCTTCCCTCCCGCTCCCACCCCACAAGGAAGCCGTCCTCCTTCACGCCCTCAGTGCCTCTTCCCTTCCCACGTCCAGCACGAGTCCCTTTTCAGCTGTTCCTTCAGCTCTGCTACGCTCAGGGGTCTCCTGACCTCTTGCTGCTCCTGATGCCCCCCTCCCTGGACACGGCTAGGGCGCCCTCCTCTCCGCTGCATGCGTCACTCCTTGGCTCTTGCTCCCAGCGGATACGAAGCCAAGGCGCAGGTGGGGATGTTCGATCCCGGGTGTCTCCCCCGCCCCTTTGCCCTCTCCTTCCGTGGGCCAAAGAGGGGCGACTCTTTGCGGTTCTGTTCCAAGAGCTGCCTCCCCGGGCCCCTCTCAAGACCCAGGGCCCCATAGACCCACCCGGGGGGGGGGTTGCCCTACGCGGAGCCTCCCGCTCACCTCGCCAGCCTGACGTTATCGCCGTCGTCTTTGCCCCACTCCCAGTCTTTCCCGGGGTCCACGGCAAAGTGCACAGGAAGCAGCTTGTGTTCGGAGTCGGTCAACGGGATCACAGCTGCAGCAGAAAGGAGCGACACATCCCCTTAGGGGCCAGCGGAAGGCAGCGCAGGCCGAGGACGGCCACAGAGCCCCTGTCCCGCCTGCGGGGTTTCCCTTGGATGGGACCCAGCGCAGCCGCTTGGAGCAGGGCTTGAGGGGGACCCAGCCGGCAGCGGGACGAGGGGAGCCCCGCAACGCAGCGAGGCTTGGATGGCTTCAAGAGGGGCTTAGCAAAACTACTGGAGGAGGCGGCTACCGACGGCTGCTAGTCCTGACGGCTGCGCACCACCTCCAAGCGACAGAGGCAGGTTGCTGGGGAACATGGGCGGGAGAGTTGCTGTTGCGCTCGTGTCCTTTCGCTGGGCGAGATGGGCCTTTGGTCTGACCCCCCAGGGCTCTTCGGATGTTCTTAAGGGAAAGGAGAAGCCGCTGGGCAGGCCAGGCCAGACCCCCGGCCCACCCCACCTGGCCCACCCCCATACACACCTTGCTCCTTGGTGGGCTCCTTCTGCTCCATGGATACCAGGGCAGAGAAGTGGGCTTGGTCGTAGGCCAGGACCAGCGGGGAGCGGTGGCACTTGCTGGCGGGAACCTCCAGGGGCAGATAAATGCCGCCAAAGGGGATGGGGGCGAACGCTGCAAAGGGAGGCGGAGAGAAGCTCCGTGTGACGCTGAGCCATCTCTGGCGGCCGAGACCGAAGCCTGGGCTGCGGGAGGACTGCCCACCGGCCACGAGGCTCCGGGGATCCCCAAAGCAGCACAGCCTGCCCGAGGCGTTCTCTTGAACCAAGGGCTTCAGCCGGATCCATTCCACTGTTCCCAACCAAGAGGCGGCGCGACTGAGCCGCCCACGGAAGAAGCCGTCGCCATCTGCACAAGTGGCACCTTGAGGCACCCCTCCTCCCAAAGCCACCCAGTGGGCTTCCGTGGCTGCGTGGGGACTAGAACCCGGATCTCCCGACTCCCAGTCCGACGCTGTAGCCACTACACCACACTGGCTACGTCCAGCATCAGAGCACACGTGAAGAGGGAGAGGGGAGCCTTAGCCCCACGTCATTTGGGGGAGGGAGGGGGGAGAGGGATCGCAGCTGTCCTCCGCTAGCAGACTCCGTCACAACTCTCACCTTCCCCTCCCGAGTCTCGGAGCATGGTGTCCGCCACAACCACAATGGGCCTCTTCAGCACGTGGGTGAGGACGAAAACGTGGAACTCCTCCAGGCTTTCGTAGACAGGCTCCTCGGAGCCTTCGACGCTAAGGAGGCAAAGGAGGAGGGGGATCCCTGTTCAACGGCTGGACGCTTCAGCCGCCCTGGCAAAGCCCTGGCTTGGTCTTAACCAGGAAAAAAGGGGACCGGGAGGAAGGAACCAGAAAGGGATCATATCCAAACACAACCCCCCGACTTGGAGATGTGGAGCAGGAGGAAGCAGGAACAGTCTGGATCCGAACCAGAAGAACCAGCTCAGGTGAACAAGAGCAGGCCTGTTATAGACCCCACAGTCAGGGCCGTGCATGTGGGGATGCAGAGAAGAGGACTGGGGAGGAGTTCAGCTTCCCAAGAACCTCAGCTTTCACGTTTTGAAAATGGGGGTTTTTCTGGTCCTTCCAGTTGCAAAGGTGGTGCCCCACCAACTCAAGACTTTAAACCTGACTGCTCTTTCCAGAAAGTTGTTGGAACAGATTCCCCAATAACCCTGTGGAACTCCCTGCCTCTTGATGTCAGGCAGCCACCGGGGTTGTTTCATTTCCGGCACCTGCGGAAGACGCTTCTATTTCAACTAGCCTTCTCTGACTCTCCAGCCACGGTTTTATCAGCATCGTTTTGGTGTTAAAGGTTTCAACTCTGTGATTTGAGTCTGTTCTGCACATCCCCTTCCTTTTTTTTTTAATTGTTAACACCGCTCAGGAATTTTTATGGGATGCAGAGTGGTATAAACATCTTGTAAACGGATAACCGGCAGCAGCAAATACAAACGCAACTGCCGCTTGGGATGAAAGAGGCTGTGGGTTCGAATCTCAGGCAGACAGTGGGCGGCAGCGTTCAGGAGAAGAGGGCCTCATCCGGAGCAAAAGGCTCCAGGCTCAGCCCCTGAGACCTCCTGGGGCTGGAAGGGGCCGAGGGAGCCGGTCTGGGAAAGCTCTTGCAGAGGCAACCGTGTCGTCATCCTGGCTGCTGGAGCCACAGAACCCACCGGGCCCTTCAGACGTGGCCCCGTGGCCCAGCGTCAGAGGAAGGCCCCACTCACCCTCCGCAGGTCCCGCCGTTGGTGCCGTAGTGCATGCGGGGTTCGCTCGAAGCCAGCTTGATCAGTTCGTTCCACTCCTTCTGCCACTCTTCCTCCGTGTAAACTAGGCCGGACTGAGATGTTGGTGGGGAAAACGAAGGAGAGAGAGAGATCGATCAAGCTTCTTCCTATGCTGTGAAGCTACTTTACAACGGCTCCTCGAAGATTTATTCTCGAGGGCTCAATGAATGAGCCGGGAGGAGCCGGTGCTGAAGCTAAGCAAATACGAATCTGATCAATATTTGGCTTGGGGGGGGGGACGACAAATTTGGGGGATCCCCACATTCCAGGGCTGAGAATTGGCATCAGAAAGGGCTGCAAACGGAGCTGTAGAACCTTTGCCCCAATCTGGCCCTCTGCAGTTCCCCCGACGTACCTTGCGTGGATATTTTTGGCCCTGAAAGCTTCTCCCTTCGGCTGAAAGAGCTTGAACAGCCCTGCCCCAAAGGAAGCTCTGGGCGCGATGCCCGCCCCCTTCCCAAGCACAGTCAGCCCTCGGTCACTATCGGACAGACGGACCCATGTCCCCGATGCCTCTGGGGGGCACCGAAGCCCCCGCCCTCTCCCCCAGCCCTCACCTCTTTGTTCTGCTGTGTCTGCTGCCACCTCCAGCGCCGCTTCAAGGCTTCCCGCTCCACGCCTTTATCCATGAGCGCGTACAGGGATTTGCGGAGCATGAGGTCTCGGTCGTGAAAACCCCACATGCCTACAGTGAAAATGTTCGGGGGTGGGGGGAGAGGGGAGAGGAAAGGAAGAGGAATCTTTTCAAGGGTAAATTGCAGATAAAACCACCACACCAGTCTCACTAAAAGAAAACTGTGCATGTTTCAAAGCTATACGTCATCTTATATTTTATACAATGCTCTTACGTATTTTGCATCCCCGCTGTTAACGTTAATTTTGGCCCCGCCCTTCCTCCACGGATCTCGGGAGCAGGAAACACCGTTTGCATTATTGCACAGATGGGGAACACGGGCGGGAGGGTGCCGTGGCACTCGCGTCCTGCTCGTGGCCTTCCCGTGGGCGTCTGCGTGGCCTCTGTGCGCACAGAATGCGTTACGAGACAAGCCTTTGGTCTGAATGAGCGAGGCTCTTCTGATTCCCTTAGGATCGTTTCGTTGCATGTTGGGGTTTTAAGTTCCCGTGGCCTGCCACCTTGGGAGGGGTTACCCTAAAATTCTTCTAAATAAATACATGAAAGAAACGGCAAGCCCCACATCTCTGGGAAATAAGAACATAAGAACATCAGAAGTGCCCTGATGCTGGATCAAACCAAGGGTCCATCTAGTCCAGCACTCTGTTCACACAGGGGCCGACCAGCCATCGGCCAGGGATGAACGAGCAGGACATGGTGCAACAGCACCCTCCCACCCATGTTCCCCAGCAACTGGTGCACACAGGCTTACTGCCTTGAATACTGGAGGTTAAGCAGGATGCGGGCTGCTCGAGAGAGACGGACCTGAAGCCGCCCAGTGTCCAGGTGGAGATTTGAACCTAGTCCGAGACACTGACCACTACACTGCCGTGGTCTTGTAAAAGGACTATTGGGGTGGGGGATGCCACGGCCACCGCAAATATGACTCTTCTTTTATGGCTTTTCCCGGACCATCTAAACCTTAGAAGCCAGCTAAGTGGAGTAATGCCATCCCCTGGTGCAGCAATCGTTAGGAAGGCTGTTTAACAGATGGCGCGCGCAGAACAAACAGGTGTGCTTCTGCCAGAGAGGGGAGGGGAGGGGGTGGGGGGTCTTACCTAGAGAGGCGGCATGAAGCAGGCAATTTCCGTCACCCGTCGTCGCTAAGGGAAGCAGCCTTTGGCAGCTGGGGTCCACGTTGGCCCACCAGTTGAGACGACCTGGGCAAGAGAAAGAAACACGCCGCGTTGAAGCCTTTTGAGGTGGCCAAATTTTAGATCCGTAGGACAGATGGGGGGACGGCTACAGCGGAGGGGCAGCGAGTCGGCTAGAGCCACGCTGGCCCACCAAGGAATTGTTCAGCAGAGGTGGGGCTCTGATCCAACAGCTTCCTGAGAGACAGGAAGAGATGAAGAGCGAGTGGAAAGGAGGAAGGGGGGGGACACTGAAAAGCAGACGGAAACTAGACTCTAGAGGCCAATTGGGAAAGAGGTTTCTGCACGGTGCATTTATGGATTTGTGGCCAGGAATGCACCCCTGTGAAAAGGATGCTGAAGGCAAGGCCTGCTGGAAAACGGCCCCCAGAGCTCCCCGGGTCCCGGCAGCCTGGCAACCAGAGGCAGGCAACGGGGCTTCCTGCCCAAAGAGCGGGACAGGGCTGCCCCAAAAGGCTCAGGACCCCCTGTCCTTAAGGATGGGCAAGGATCCGAATGTCAGCTCGGCAAGGCAGGGCAAAATTCACAGCCCACCCGATTGCATGCCAGCTTTAGTTGCCCCCGAAATCTGAAAAGCGAGCTCAGCGTAAACCTCTTCTTTTCCTGGACCTCAGAATAAAGAAAACGGAAATGGACAAAGACCTGCTGAGTATTCTGTTCTGCACCTGGCCCCCCTCCAAAGAAACTAATTTTCCAGGTTTCCTACAGGAGAGCCTGCCCAATGGTTCTCTGTTTGAGTGACTGCTCTAGCCCTGTCTCCTTGCAAACCAGAGGCCCCTGGGGCAAGTCATTCTCTGCCTTGGGCACAAGGCTATTTCCACGCTACCAGAAACCTGAGAAGAGGCGGAGTTTAACAACACCTGCGCCCCATGCTGCCTTCAAGGGGCTCAGGATGAGCCTCGCGTGTATTTAGCCGCTTGGGAGCCTTCAGTTCTGACCGGCTTAAGAGAAGGCCTCTGCCTCCGGGCCGGAAGAACCGCCCGGCACACTGCCAGGCTGCCCCGGACAACAGCTCGACTCCTCGACAGACAGGCCGCTCCCCAGGCTAGGTCGCGTCTGGCACGGCCAAGTCCCGGCCCGTCATCGCCAACGCACAACCGAGACAAAACCACATCTGAGAAAAGCCAAACAGTACTTACTGCAAGAGCGCTTAAAGGGGGCTCCGTGCCCTTTCTTGTGGATTTGTCATCGTTCTCACCGCCACAATTCCTCCCCCACCCGCTCCCCCACTCCACTGCTTCTCAAACACACCACACACATGAAAAGCTTTCGTGGCTTTTGACAGCAGGGAGCTGAACAGGGCTTTCGGCTCTGCCTTCCCGGGCAACGGCGGCCTACATGGAGAGGAGGACACACCTCTCGAAGACCTGCCTGCCTGCAGGACCTCCCAGCAGAGAGGTACAAGCAGCCGCCTGGACACGTTTCCAGGCCGGCCAAGGCCTTGTTTATAAAGTTCGCGTATCCTGGGATGTCTCTTCTTAAATCCCCTTAAACCTAAAGGGGCAATGGGTGCCCAGGGGAGAAATCGGGTGACGTAATGCGGTGGAAGAGGTAACTCTGCCTCTGGGTGGCCGAACAGGCTGTGACCAGATTTTCCATGTGTGTGTTTCTCCCATTCAAGACCGGATGCCTCCCTCCTCGTGGGAAGCAGCTGTGAGCCACAGTGGGTGGGTTAGGGTGAGGAAGGGAGTTCTTCCCCCAGAGCGGCTACCAAAAGCTGGCCGGGGACGTTTTACGCTGGGGAAAGGACAGGGTGGCCGGGCCCAATCCCGTCTCCTCCGCTCACCTCTGTAAGCAGGTGGGAGGCAGCTCCCGCCTCAGACCTCCCTCACGACCTGTCGCTTGCCCCTCTCGTGCCCACTGTTCCCTTTGGATGCTTTCGGCTGCCTCCGCCTGGAACGTTTAATGCTCCAGCAAATCCCTCCTATCCTTCACTGGAAGGCCAGAGGGGAGTTTGCTCAGCCCCCAAACCTGCTTCAAAACAGGGCTGAGCCCTGGAACGGACATCACAGAGAAGAGACTGCTTCTGAGCATACGTGGATTGCACCATTTCTAACGCTACGCAGCAACTGCAGCCGGCCCTTGGCGCTCCTGCTGCTGCTCCCTGGGCCTGGCCTTCAGGGACAGGGCATCCAGGAAGCTTCAAGCCCCGGCACCTTCCCTTTCGGACGCCCCCCTGGCACGGACGCTTACCGGCCTGCTCCAGGGCCACCAGCATGGACTGCTCGATGAGATCGCGTTCGATGAAGCTGCGGAACTCCTCCTGGTACACGGTCAGGTCGGGCAGCTGGAAGGTGCAAATGGGCATCTCCAGCAGATGCTCGCCTCCGCCGCCGCCGCCGCCGCTGCCGTTGCTGGAGACGTGGGAGCGGGCCAAAGAAACGATGGTGGAGCTGGCGTGGGAAATGCCACGGGACAGGCGCTTTTCTGGGAAAGGAAGAGAGAACCGGGGGCACGTTGGCAGATGCAGCGCTTTTGTCGCCTAGTTCCGGGACGCCTGCGTTTTATGGCTGCGGCAGGAGAGGTCACAGGCGTGGGTGTGAGAGGAAGGGATACAAGACTCCAGAGCTGCCTCCACTTCCCAGGAAAACAGCTGCACCAGTGGAGACCAGGGGCTTTAAGCAGCCCTTCTCAAACACGCTCCGTGGCCGGCAAGCCCCCTGCCCCTGCTCTCACCTTGCACGATGTCATCTTGGCGCTGCAGCGGTGGACGCATGGGACGCACCGCCTCCTTCTCCACAAGCTTAAAAGTGCGCCCCTCGTTGAAGGAATGGGGCAGGGCCCCAGCGTGAACCTGCCTCAGTTGCTCAAAATCGCTCAGCGCGGCGCTCAGGTCCCAGTTTTTCCCTAGGGGAGGGGCAGAGGGGAGGGTCAGTCTGTGGGGCTTTGACCAACACAACACACCAGGCGCCCTCCTCTTCCTCTCTTATACTGCATACTGCAAATGTGGAGAGAATCATAGAATAGTAGAGTTGGAAGGGGCTTATAAGGCCATCGAGGCCAACCCCCTGCTCAAGGCAGGAATCCATCCTAAAGCAGCCCTGACAGGTGGTTGTCCAGCTGCCTCTTGAAGGCCTCTAGTGTGGGAGAGCCCACAACCTCCCTAGGTAACGGGTTCCATTGTCATACTGCTCTAACAGGAAGTTTTTCCTGATGTCCAGCCGGAATCTGGCTTCCTTTAACTTGAGCCCGTTATTCCGTGTCCTGCACTCTGGGAGGATCGAGAAGAGATCCTGGCCCTCCTCTGTGTGACAACCTTTTAAGTATTTGAAGAGTGCTATCATGTCTCCCCTCAATCTTCTCTTCTCCAGGCTAAACATGCCCAGTTCTTTCAGTCTCTCCTCATAGGGCTTTGTTTCCAGACCCTTGATCATCCTGGTTGCCCTCCTCTGAACACGCTCCAGCTTGTTTGCGTCCTTCTTGAATTGTGGAGCCCAGAACTGGACGCAATACTCTAACCAGGGCCAAATAGAGAGGAACCAGGACCTCACGTGATTTGGAAGCTATACTTCTATTAATGCAGCCCAAAATAGCATTTGCCTTTCTTGCAGCCACATCACACTTCTTACCTTCCAGTAAGTCTCTGGCCAATCCTGGCTCAGCCCCAGTTGAGCGGACAAAATCCGAGAGGACGACATCCATATCCAGGGTCATGTGATCCTGAATTCCTCGCGGGCGGCTGGGAAGTGGTGGGACATCGATCCGGGTTTACGCTTCAATCTGGAGGAGGAAGGAAGGAAGGAAGGAAGAGGACACAGCTCAGTTCCTTGTTACAGAGTCCGAGAAATAGCCAACAGAAGTACCTTAACAATCAGAGGGGCGAGAGGGGAGAGCGATAATTGGGACTTGATGAACCACCTGCTAAACGAGACGGTGTGCACACACAGCTCACATTTTGCATTCAGAAAAAGATCCCCACAAACCGAAAGGCGACACAATCCTGAAATAAACAGAGTGCTTTGTTGGTGCGTTTCAGCCTTCCCTTCCCAGATGTGCTGGGAATTATGGGAGCTGCAGTCCAACACCTTGGGAGATACCAGGGTGGGGAAGCCCAGCATTTTTCAGCTTGTTCTCGGAAACCACCCTGGAATTTCCTCCTAACCTTCCTCTATCACGTCCCCCGCACCTGGACCAGGTAGAAATTTCTGTTCCTGTTCCACTAACCTCTCTGGGTGTGCCATGTGAAGGAAGAGGAGCCGTGGCCTTGCTGGGCGCTAGAGCCCAGGCACTCAAGCAACGGCTGAACAATAGCAGCTGCCAATTAACACCCATCTGCCTGCATTCTTCCCTTGAGTACAGATTTTTATTGTTTTTAAGGAGGGAGTAGAGAGTTCTCACTTCCCCTGGTCAGGGATAACATAGCCAAAGCTATCTGCGGGCCAGGAAAGAAGCCAGTTAAAACAAAAATAAAGGCATAAGCAGCCAGGCTCACTGCACACACCCAGGGAACGTAAAGTGCGCTGCTGGTTCTGCTTCCCCAGAATAGGACTCTAAAGCAAGACTATAAATTATGTGGCAAAAGGGTTCGTGACGGGCAGCTGGCAGCTCCCCAGCGCGGTCCCCTAGCAAAGCCCCAGAGAAGGGGAGAGAAGGAGGGAGAGGCAGCGAAGGCTGCAGCCATTCATAACTTTCTAGCAAACGCCTTTAGGCTCAGGGGTTGCAGACAGGAACGGTAGCGGCGCTCAACTACAGGAACAAGGCGTTTTGAGGATCCAGTGGGCAAGCAGAGACAGAGAGGGAGAGAAAAGGGGGTGGTAGGCGGGGGGGGGGGGAGAAGAGGGGGTGACAGGGAGGGAGACAGAGGGGAAGGGGGTGGCAGGGAGGGAGATGGAGGGAGGGGGTGGCCCTGCTTGCTTTGGGCTCCTACCCTGCCCATCAAATTACCCCCCAGGGAATGTGGCACCTGTCAGAGAAATCCCCACCTTTGATTCAGATGTAGCCTCTCCTCATTCCACCCCCACCCCTCATATACACACATGTCCCTACACACACACACACACACACACACGCCTGAAAAGACCCCACCGCTGCTTTCAGGAGCAAAAGAGCATCCTGCCGCTCAAGGAAAACAGCGGAGTGTCTGTTCCCTCCGCTGCCAAAGAAAACCATTCAGGTGTTGGAGGGGGGCTCCTAGTCCTTGACAGCAGGGCGAAAGTCAGGTGCGTGCTCTGTTTTTCCCAGTCTAGTTCCAATTGGGAGATTTCAAATTCTGTTTTGGCCGAGGACTGCGGTCTGCCCTGAGCTTTCGGGATGGGGGCGAAACAGAAATGCCAGTGAGAATTCCAAGAATCTTGGCTTTCAGGACTATTTTGGGTTTTGATTTTATTTCCCCCCCCCCCCCAGCTTTTATCCCTCGTCTCCAAGAAGATGAGCTAGAGAAACACCCACACCACAGCACGGAGCGTCTTTTGTGTCGGACATCTCAGATAAGGCTGCCAAGCCCAAGCTGTGCTTTTTAACTGGGCCTCGAACACAGTAGCTTTTCTGTAGTGTTGACGGGATGAAAAATGAAAGGAGAGAAAGAGAAAGAGAGAAAGCCAGGCGCTTCACAAGGAGTGTCGGCCTTTGTAGCCCAGGAGAGCTTGAATGCCTCCGTGCCCTGGATCAACAATAGCACCTCAAAGGGGCTAGAGGGGGGAAAAACCACAGGTCTTTTGAGGTTAATAAATGCTGGGGCTGGGTGGGTGTACAGGAAATACAGCCAAAAAAACCTCCACAAAAAACCAGAACACCTACTTTGGCTTACTTAACTTACACACACACGCTTTATTTATTATTTTTGCATTGCATCTTCCTTTTGGCAAGAGGTAAACAGTCAACGACGCCGACAAAGCAAGCGTGTATCCGGAAACAAGGCAGAAGGAGCACTTTCAGCGGCAGCCAGAATCCCAAAAAGTTTTACCCAGAGGCAAGTTAGCAGATACTATCCGAGTGGGACGAAAAGCAAGACCAGGTCCCATTTCCACGCACTGCAGCGTCCGCTCGCCTGGAGCCGTGGACACAGCCCGGCAAGGTCTTCCGTAAAAATAGCCCTGCCACTTCTAATCAGCAAGATGTAAACAAAGCCCCAGCGTTGCCCCGATGACTCGGCAGGGGGGGGCAAAACACCGGCCCTTTGCCCACTGCCCCACATGACGGTGCAAGCATAAAGTGGGCCTAGAAGCAGCCTCAGCCCTAGAGAAAGCCCTAGAGACTGGAAGTGAGGGCAACGTCACTCTGCCACCGTCTAGCTGCAGGTAGCTTGACTGAGCGAGCAGTAAGCCACTAGCGACGTGCTTTTGAGCGATGACAAGGAGGAGGGAAATATTCTTATGCCGTACTTCCTTGGTTCCGGTTTCTTATTAAGTAACTCCGCTGCTGAAAACCCAGGCTTCTCACAGTTTTAATACAGCTTTCTGGCAATATAGCCGCAGCATGTCAGGACGCAAGAAACTTGAGAGCTGCAAGGTTTCCGGTGTGGGGAATGGGGAGCAGCCTCCCAGGACGATAGGTCCGGGGGGGGGGCTGGGGGCTGCTCCAGCCACCTCCCAAGATGGACTCTAATCTCTATAAAGCCTTGGATCGAATTATCTTTGCGATTGGCTATTCCGGCAGTAAGGCGAGACGGTGGAGAAACGGCCAACGAAATCGTCAGTGTTGGGATGGGTGGGCGGTTAAGAGCATTTTAGACAAAACGTCTGGCTGAATTAAAAAGACTGGCGTAATCTAAAAGCCAGGTGGAGGAAACGGGAGACGTCTCCCTCGAATTTAAATCTGAGACAACTTCTCTCACCCCCAGAAACGGATGGAGAACAGCCCACCCCCAGGAGGCCCCTGCTCGCCTGGGCCTCTGCCAGAGAGGGTCTGTTCGGAGCAAGTGCCCCCCCCCATTTGAAAGGGGACCAGCCCAAAGTAGGCAGGGACTCATCCAGAGACACAACAGGCCCCCTGCACAGTGAGCGATGGGATCAACCAGGCGCAACGGAGGAAGAGAGAAACGCGACGACAATTCATGCCAAGGCGCCCAAAATGTCTTGAACTCTCTCATTCATTTCTTACACGGCAGAGGAGTCTGGAAGGCTCATTTTAACATTGTGCCCCATCCTGGGATGATATAAGGCAGCTGATGAGATTTCTCTCTCTTTTTCTTTCCACCTCAAGGTGATGGAGGGCAGGGAACCAGACTCGGTGGTCCGGTCCTCCGTCCCCTGACTTCTACAATTCTAAATCCAGTTCTGGGGCAGATCCTCTGCCCAGGTCTGGCCGCTGCCAAAGTATTCTTGCTGTGTTTGTTAAGCGTCTTTGCTTCTGCCGCCTACCAGGAAGGGCCAAGCACCCGTCTTGCACGCCTCCCTCAGTGGTACCCAGACCATAGAGCCAAGTCCTTCTTGTAGGCGTAGGAGGACACCAAAAAGAAAGAAAAGGAAAATCCACAGCAAGAAGAGCGGGATCCTGCAACACATAAATTATACACAGTTTGACCCATTTCTCCAATGTGGCTTAACTTATCATTCTTATGCTTCTCACGGAGAAGGGAAGATAGTTAAACCAGGCAATGGCATCGCACCCCACAACATTAGAAACCCTAACTCTGACCCACCCCCACGTCCAGGAGGCATTAACCACATCAAACCTAAAAGCGTAGCTTTTAAAAGAGAGAGAGAGAAGAAAGTTGAGAGTTTAAATAAATTCGATTTTTACAGCCAGTGCCAAAATATGTACAATTGCACCACGCCAAGTGTGGAACACACACACACACACTATCCAGCGCCGTACTCCGAGGCAAAAGCACCCTGCCGTGCATTTCCTGACAAGGCTGAACGTTTGTAACTTTCCAAATCCCGGCAGATCTTGAACCACGTTTCATGCCAACCCAGACCCAGGAATGTAAGGATGCAGCGGGCAAAACCAGCTGCGGT
This sequence comes from Elgaria multicarinata webbii, assembly GCF_023053635.1. NCBI lineage: Eukaryota > Metazoa > Chordata > Lepidosauria > Squamata > Anguidae > Elgaria > Elgaria multicarinata. The sequence continues at coordinate 15,876,038 of NC_086191.1, read as the reverse complement.
TCGTCATGCAGCAGTGGGCCCATTTCCAAGAAGGCTACTTTACCCGTAAGGAGTTAACTTTTTAACAAACAAATCTAACTTAACCTTCCCGAATGCTTTTAAACAACACCAAGGAAATGCTTTGCGGACCGGCTCTCAAAAGTCACCTTTTATGCATCCCTTTGAACCATTCGTATACGCCAATTCCTATTCAGCATAAATATTTCCAGAGCGACTCTACACACCCATGTCCTCTTCCCAGCGGGAGGAAGGCAGGCAGCTTGACGTTCGCACACCCAGAGCTGGTGTGTGTGTGTGTGCAAGGGTGTGTGTGTGGGGGGGGCGGTGTTTGTTCCTCAACTTGCACCCAAGCACAGAGTTTAGGAGCAGGGGTGAAATTCGGTACCCAGAGCATCTCAGAATCCACCTTTGAAAAAGAAAGAGCTCCTAGCCCTTCTGGATGCAAAGGTAAGCGGCCTGTGGGTTCAGTGAACGCCATGCTGGACGAGGGGAGCCAGGAGCCTAACGCAGACCTGCACCTGGCATTTGCACCCACACCGCTGCCTCCTTCTCCGCCTGCCTCTCTTGGTACAGTAGTTCTACTCTGAACTCCCCTGCGCTAAAGAGGGGACTGTGCCAGCCGGGTGTGGGCATTCCTCCTTTTGAGTTTGCTGCCTGCCTCTCTTGGCCTTCCTGGTGCCAAGATGATGCAGCTGGGCTTGGCAACTGTCACGCTGGATGAGGCAAGTCACAGGCTTAAGGCACACATGCCTCTGGTCCTCAGCACCACTGGGTTGCCTGCAACCAGCACCAGGGAGGCAGGGGTTTTTCGAAGCTGGTGACGGCACCAGGGCTGGTGCCAGACTATTTTGCACCCTAGGCAAGGTGAGCTACTTTCACCCCTCCCCCCACCCCACCCCCCCAAAATGCCAACTTTGATTTTTAAGAACAGATGTTTCCTGGAAAAAATAAGAAGCACAAAACTTGAAACTGCTCAATTTATTTTAAAGTGCAAGAAATACGTCATGCCAATTATAGCAAACAAATTGGAAAGGAACGTCTATGGGTCTAAAATGCATTATTTAATAGGAACGTCACCTCCAAATCATCCCCCCCCAACTCATGCGCACGCGCACACACACACACTCAGCATCACTCACTCCAAACAAACACACGCATGGACACATGCATTCACTCAAAGACCCCATGCACCCCGTTCACCCATACGCTCTCTCTCTCTCTCTCTCTCTCTCTCCCGGGCGCGTTCCAGAAGTCCGAACGTGGAGTTGCCCCACCCTCACCCCAGCGTCCCTGGCTTCGCTTTGGCTGGGCGGGCACGAGGCGCCATCTTGCCCGCCGGGCCCAGCTGAATCCTCGGACCGGACCGGCTCACAGCCAACGCGCCTGAGTGCTGTGCTCTGCCCAGCACCCCTCTTAGCTTGGTGCTCTAGGCGGCCGCCTGAGTGGCCTCTATGGTAGCACCAGCCCTGGACGGCACAAAGCTTTGGGTTTTCAAGCGAGATTCTGATTTGGCCGAAGTTGAAGTGGGTGCCCCCGCCCCCAGTAATCCAAGATGCATTTCTGAATCACCAAAGGCGGGCGCAAACTGAGTCTTGTATTCGTCACGTGCCCCTAATGAGAACCCTGAATGAAAACTTGACGAGAAAGAAGATTTCCAAATGAAACAGATCCTTAAAAGGCTAAAAAGCCAGTGTGGTGCAGTGGCTAAAGTGTTGGACTGGGAGTCGGGAGACCCGGGTTCTAGTCCCCACTCGGCTATGGAAACCCACTGGGTGACTTTGGGCCTGTCACAGACTCTCAGCCCAACACTACCTCACAGGGTTGTTGTTGTGAGGATAAAACGGAGAAGAGGAGGGTTATGTACGCCGCCTTGGGTTCCTTAAGAGGAAAAATGGCAGGATAGAAACACAATAAAATAAATAAATGAATAAAAAACCCTCCTCATAAACATTGCTGAGACTGGGGGCACAAATCCTAGCTATACAGTGGGATTCCCTCTTTCTCTGCTTAAAATTAGCCTCTTTAAAAACGAAACCAGAAATTCTGAAGAGCAGCCTTCTCCAACCTATGCTGGCTTGGGGGATTATGGGACTTGCAGTCCCACATTTCTGGAGGGCACTAGGTTGAGGAAGGCAGCTCAGTATGCTTAAAAATGATTTTAAAAATCTCCCCCAGAAATCCACATTCTGATGTTTGCCTCGTACCCACCCCCTCTCAATTCCCATCTGAATACACGAAGGACCGAAGGACCGTTCCACAAGAGGCAATCCTTACGCTATCTCCTTCGAGACGTCCTTTTAAACTCAACCAGATGGCAGCATTCCAAAAAGCCTTCCTGCATTTCAAATTAATCCACTCCAGACTACGTCCAGACCTCCGACTGCAGCACATCCAATATGAAACCGAGGTCGATTTAACGCGATCCGAGTTAAAATAGGTACCCTCCGGCAGGGGTGGAGAGAAGAGAGAAAGAGAATTCAAGAAGCAAACCTCCCGGGAGTTGACTCAGTGCTGAAGGAGCGAGGCTGAACTTCAAGGGAGAACCCAATAAGGGCCACTTTATATCTGGTTTGGGAATAAAGGAGATAGAGCAGGCTGCCATCGGTAATATTTTCCTAAAAAAAAAATGTGGATGACTACTTGCGAGACAACCACAACATGACCCTGAACTGGAAAGAGCTCTCTGAAGTTCAACGTCTCTTCGGCTATGATGCAAGCCCTGAAGTATGTGGGCAGGAAAACATGAAAAAGGATCTGTCCGATATGGAAGATGCCGCACCTTTGGTAGATTCCTCGAGTACTGTTGGAGCAGGAAGAAGAGAACAGGCTCACTGGGCTACCAGTTTAATTCCTCCCCTCTCCAACCATTTCACGAACTGATTTTTAACATTTCATTTAGGTTCAGGCACTGAAAACTGCCCCCAAAAGTGGAGGGATGGGAGAGACCTAAGGTTGCTGGAGGCATTATAATAACTAGCATTTATACAATTTCCAGCTTTCGTCAATTGCAGCACAAAGTAAGGACGGGTCTGGTGGCACCTTAAAGACTAACACATTTATTCTGGCATAAGCCTTGGTGGACTATAGCTCACTTCGACAGGAACTTGGAGCGGTGTGGAGAATTTCAGGTGTGTATAATACAGTGCAGTTGGTGTGGCTAGGGGAGAGAAAAACGCTATGAACAACGCAGTAAAAACGAAATTAAGGGTGTGATCCTGTGCATGTTTCGCACGGCTGGCCGGGGAACGCTAAGAGTTGTAGGACTTTTTTTCTGACTAAGCATGCATGGAATTGCAACCGAAATGCAGGAAGCACTAAACGCATTATTAACAGCGGTCATGCACAGAGCAATTAGCATTTATGCAGTGCTTTAAATGTTCAGGGAGGTTTCTATACATTACCTCCATAACCCTTAGGTAGGCCAGCATTACCCTCTCCCAAAAGACTGGGACCCCGAGACGGTGAAATTGATGCCAGAAATGAGATCCCACAGCTGCTGCTCTCAGCGACCCAAAAACGACAGACATAAACTCCCCAAACTCTCATTATTGTGCTGTGTCTTTTTTCCTCATCTTCACCTGTTTCAATTTACAGCCAAACTAACCAGATCCCATAAAGCCCTTCCACGGCTCCACCACTGAGGAAATTACACAATTGGACAGTCCTTCCTGGTGCGTTCCCCGAAAAAGTCCCTTCACAAAAAGTACCTGAACACGCCGGCAAAGCGAACGCACGCCTCGCCAAGTCCCCTTTGCATGTTCACACGCAAGAATGAGGAAAGCTCAAATTAACATGCTGCAGACACTCCTGTTTATAAATAGCTTCATTTAGTCAGTTCTTTGAGGTGCTTTGTCATACGGAGAGCAAAACAGCGCGCATGCCGGAATACCTAGCTCATGGGGACATCATGTTTTGTCTACCACTTCATAAGGGTTAATTACAGACTGAAAAGGCACAAGCAAGGGTGTTCTGCGTCCATTTTTTAAGACAGGAAAACTGAGGCAGCACTGCTGCAGGCATGAGGCAAGACTGAACAAGCATGTATGCGTGTGTGACGATTATGTTTCTGTCCTAGGAACATAAGAAAAGCCCTCCATGCTGGATGAAACCAAAGGGCTCTGTATTCCAGCATCGTGTATTCCACAGTGGCTATCAGAAGCCCACAAGCAGGACATGAACTCAAAGACACCCTCCTGGTCATGTTCCCCAGTAACTGGCATTCAGGGTCAAACTGCCCCTGTTACTGAAAATAATTTATAGCAGCCATTGACATTGGCCTTCAAGAGGCAGCTGGACAACCATCTGTCACGTATGCTTTAGGGTGGATTCCTGCATTGAGCAGGGGGTTGGACTGGATGGCCTTGTAGGCCCCTTCAAACTCTGCTATTCTATCACTCATAGAATCATAGAATAGCAGAGTTGGAAGGGGCCTACAAGGCCATCCAGTCCAACCCCCTGTTCAATGCAGGAATCCACCCTAAAGCATCCCTGACAGATGGTTGTCCAGCTGCCTCTTGAAGGCCTCTAATGTGGAAGAGCCCACAACCTCCCTAGGTCACTAGTTCCATTGTCATACTGCTCTAACTGTCAGGAAGTTTTTCCTGATGTCCAGCTGGAATCTGGCTTCCTTTAACTTGAGCCCGTTATTCCGTGTCCAGCACTCTGGGAGGATCGAGAAGAGATCCTGGCCCTCCTCTGTGTGACAACCTTTTAAGTATTTGAGGAGTGCTCTCATGTCTCCCCTCAATCTTCTCTTCTCCAGGCTAAACAGGCCCAGTTCTTTCAGTCTCTCTTCATGGGGCTTTGTTTCCAGACCCCTGATCATCAAGTTCAAGTTTTATGAGTGAGAGACAAATGTCTCCTTTTCCCACATTGTACAGAATTTTATACAACTTTTTAATGTGCGTGGTGTGGGGTTGATGGGAGTTGTAATCAAAGCTGTTGTCTTGCACATGGTAGGGACAAACGCAAGGCTGTGTGTTCTTTATGATGATTATAAAGTAGTATGTTTCATGTCTCATCTACCAATCTCGGTTTTATCCACACACAAAAGATATATCAACTGATTAACCAGACCACAATTTATTTCGCTTGAGCAACAGCTAGCATTCACACCCATCTTAAGTGTGCTTTGCTGGGCGCAAGGCTGCCTGCGTGTGGAATTCCAGCTCCATATACCCTTAACTGAAAAAAGGAAGTCTGCTCACAGCTATTATTCCATATAAATCTGTACGCTCCTCCGTGATTCACAGGTCACGTTTTATAACCTCATACAGGGTGGAGAAGGCTGAAACCTTCTTCATTCTCTCCCGCCCCGATCCACTGCTTTTTGGAACAGGGGAAGGTGCCTTAGGTCCATTTAGCTTAGCACTGGTGATGCTGACCGGCAGAGTGGCGGCTTTCTGGAGTTTCAGCCAGGAGGTGGCTGTTGAGGGAACGTCTGCATGCAAAACATGTGCTCCGTTACTGAGATATGGCCCCTCCCCAGGTGTGTCTGCTGCACCAAGCTCCGAGAACGGACTCCGGAGAAAAACTCCGGCTGGATCTTAATTTACGAGCAAATGACTGCTGGTAAAGTGGGGTAGAAATAGCAGTGGTGGTGGTGGTCTCTGCCTTCACGGGAGGAGGAGGGGGTGGTATTCTGGGCACACTCTTCTCCAGACCTGGGACTACTTCCCGTCCATCCCTTCCCCAAACATCCCAAGAACAGAGAGGAAGAGCCAAAGGCCTCCGCTAGGAAATCAACATTGTGGCTTGTGGCTAAAACAAAACCCTGAACAAACCCTATCTCGAAATGCGAATAAGATGGACAGAATAACAAATTGACTGCAATGCAGAAGCAACTCCCAAATCAGAGTTTTTACAAGGCTTAAAGCCGTTCTCAGATGTTGTCGCAGGGAAACAGATGCCTAACAGCACAATCCGAGGCAGGTGCCCTCAGAAGCAAGCTGTATAGAATTGAATGGGGCTTCTTCACACGTAAGGGAGCGTTGGACTGGAGGCTAAGACTCGTACACCACTGCAAAAGTCTTAGGAGGAGCTCGCTTTGAAAAGAAGAAAAAGAGGGAGGGGGGAGTTTCTAAACAAACACACGTGGATATCAGGAAATGAGTTGGGTATGTTCAGCAAATCATTAAAAAACACACCACTTCATTCATTAGAAAAAGTCCTCCATCAGTTTTCTCCAAGAGCTCACTAACCCCTGGGGTGGCAGCAGGATTCACGTGTTAGAACAGATTAAAATATCTTTGGTTATTTATTTATTTTATTTTATACTGTAGTTTTAAACTTCTTTATTGCGTTTTATCGTGTTGTATTTCATGGTTATAATGGCTGCGAACCGCCCAGACAGCTTCAGCCGTTGGGCGGTATAGAAACGTAATAAATAAATATTGACATACAGACGATCAAAACAAAAGAAATACTGGTGCAATTCCCCAACGACATCTATTACAACACACACACAAAATGAAGCACCGTCTTAAGACGGTAAAAAACAAACAAACATGTATTTATTTGGATGCTTATAAACAACATTCTTGGCTGTTAAACAGCACCCAGAGGAATGTAGAAAATAAGACAAACCTTCAGTAAAACTGTAGTGAAATACCAGGCAATCTTTCTAACTAAAAGCAACACAGCAATTATAAGCGTGTCATAGAATCATAGAATAGCAGAGTTGGAAGGGGCCTACAAGGCCATCGAGTCCAACCCCCTGCTCAATGCAGGAATCCACCCTAAAGCATCCCTGACAGATGGCTGTCCAGCTGCCTCTTGAAGGCCTCTAGTGTGGGAGAGCCCACAACCTCCCTAGGTAACTGATTCCACCGTCGCACTGCTCTAACAGTCAGGAAGTTTTTCCTGATGTCCAGCCGGAATCTGACTTCCTTTAACTTGAGCCCGTTATTCCGTGTCCTGCACTCTGGGAGGATCGAGAAGAGATCCTGGCCCTCCTCTGCGTGACAACCTTTCAATATTTGAAGAGTGCTATCATGTCTCCCCTCAATTTTCTCTTCTCCAGGCTAAACATGCCCAGTTCTTTCAGTCTCTCTTCATAGGGCTTTGAAGAGAGACTAAGCCAAGAAGAAACGCATTCTGAAAAAGCTGAATTTTAACTTGGCAATGGAAGACGGTTAGCGACTGGGTCATCTGAGCCCAGTAGAGAGCATGCCCAGTGCCATCAAGGGATGCTGCCAGACAGAGGGATGGTAATGCTAGTTAGAAGACATTGTGGAGCTACTTTTCTTCCTTAATGGATATTTTGCAGTAAGGAAAAAGTTGGAAGAAGCAGTGGGAAAACATGGGAGGGTTGCCATTAAAAGATGGACTCCCGGTTAAATTCCGTGAAGCACAATGGAAGCCTCATCCAGAAGCAATCCCAAGGAACAGAGACAGTATAGTGGAGGGTGCACTGACAGTCATGTGTCCTGCTGGTGGGCTTCTAATTCTTATTCTCGACTGGGCCACCAAATTCAAATGGCTTCTCTAACCGTTGCCCGCCCACCCACCGCTGCAAGTCTATTTTGATTTTTGGACTGTGGTGTGAAGTTGACACCACTTTTCTCCCTCCATCTACGATGAACCTTAACTGGGGAAGTATGTCTCTCCTTCAGCAAACCACAACAAGGAAGCTGTGATGACCGCAAGGATCATTCCAAAATCCATATTAGTGTGATCAAACTCATGTAGTCAAGAATATAATCAAGATCTCGAAAGCTTGCCTATTTCTGACGATCTCTTGGTCGGCTTAGCAAACTTATTGGTCTATTATGGATTTTGGAATTCTCCTGCAGCGGTTTCACCACATAGAAGACTCGGAAGAAATGCACAATCACAGGTTGTGGCAAGGTATCAGTGTGCTTCCACCAGCTCGTTCTTCCAGAGAACTGCTTCACTGTGTCTTTTTCTAACTACAAGCCGGATCAATATATCGAAGGAAAAAGGAGTTTAGAAGCTGCCAACCATACAGCCTCTACACACCCACACCCACACAAGGTCAGCAAAAGAGTTTGGCAGGATCAGGCCTTCGGCAAGGGTTAGGGTTAGGGAGCCCAGGAGCAAGCCCTGCTCGAAGGGCCAAATCTCCGGAACAAGGCCTCTCACAGCCACACGCTTTTCCTGACACTGGGCTGTGTTCAGATGGGTGTGGAGGAACAGGGCTTGGCTGCAGCAGGCGATTTACCTGCCGAAGGCTCGGAAGTCTTGCTGGCCGAGCCCTGGAATTGCATCACTTAACGTTAGTCACCTCCGTCGGAATCAAAGTCCGTAGACGGATTGCTGCGGGGGCCAAGAGCACCTCGTGTCACTCATTGCCAGCGGGAGCCACGTTGAGACACCCAGAAGGGGAGGGGAGGCCCCGTCCACGGAAACAGCATGGCCAACTGCCAAAGGCTGTGGACCCAGGCCTCCGTTACAGGGCGACAAATAATTATCTCATTATTTTCACTTAGCCGGTGGAGGGCGGGGAGGAGAGTGGCGCAGGGATATTGCCGCTTCCAATTCCTCAGTCGTGCAGGAGCCCGTTTTGCACATCAGCTGACCTTGGGCAAATGCTTCTTTGGCACAAACCTCATCAGCTGTGGACATATTGGTTTTTTCTTCTTTTTTTCATCAAATGCCCAAGGGAAAAGTCTGCCCAAATTACAGCAACTGGCCAAGGTCACAGAGAGAAGAGCTTGCAAAAAGATCCAGACTTTGTCAGGTGCCATCTGTCTCTAAGAAGCCAAACTAAAGTTACAGGGGAGAAGGCTCAACCTCCACCTGATTCTCCTCCGCTAGACCCCCGAAACTTGGGGAACAAGCAGCACAGCTGCACCTCCGAGCAGGTCTGCGGGAAAGCGCCATGCGGCCACAAGGACACAACTGTCACCAGAACCACACTCCGGGCTGGCCGACAACGATGGCACGGGCCAGACATCACATTCATCCCGCACGAGTGTGTTCATGCCAGCAAGGTCAGGAGAAGCTGTGTGGCCAGAATGCATTGTGTAAGATTTGGCCCACAAAAGAGTGTTTTCTATTTGATCTTTCGCTATATGCTCCTTGACGATAGCAGGAGCGTTCAGACACCATCACACTAAACCACATGATCATAGAATAGCAGAGTTGGAAGGGGCCTACAAGGCCATCGAGTCCAACCCCCTGTTCAATGCAGGAAGGGGCCTACAAGGCCATCGAGTCCAACCTCCTGCTCAATGCAGGAAGGGGCCTACAAGGCCACCGAGTCCAACCTCCTGCTCAATGCAGGAAGGGGCCTACAAGGCCATCGAGTCCAACCCCCTGTTCAATGCAGGAAGGGGCCTACAAGGCCACCGAGTCCAACCTCCTGCTCAATGCAGGAAGGGGCCTACAAGGCCACCGAGTCCAACCTCCTGCTCAATGCAGGAAGGGGCCTACAAGGCCATCAAGTCCAACCCCCTGCTCCATGCAGGAAGGGGCCTATAAGGCCATCAAGTCCAACCCCCTGCTCCATGCAGGAAGGGGCCTATAAGGCCATCAAGTCCAACCTCCTGCTCAATGCAGGAAGGGGCCTACAAGGCCACCGAGTCCAACCCCCTGCTCCATGCAGGAAGGGGCCTATAAGGCTATCAAGTCCAACCCCCTGCTCCATGCAGGAAGGGGCCTATAAGGCCATCAAATCCAACCCCCTGCTCCATGCAGGAAGGGGCCTATAAGGCCATCAAGTCCAACCTCCTGCTCAATGCAGGAAGGGACCTATAAGGCCATCAAGTCCAACCCCCTGCTCCATGCAGGAATCCACCCTCTCAGTAGAACCCTAACTACAAGGTTGTTATGAGGATAAAATAGAGAGGAGGATTATTTATGCTCCTTAGATATAAATGTAAGCAATAAATAAACAACGAACTGCACACTGTAGAAAACAATTCCACCCCCACTAAAGACGTGGACCCAGAGCTGCATCCACCAAGAATTAAGGGGATGGATTTCCGGTCAGGCAAGGAGCTGGGAGGCTTCGATGCCTGGCAGAGCAGCAAAAGATCCCTCCAGAAGAACCAAACGCTCATGAGAAGGGGAACCAGGCCTGAATAGACCAGCCTCTTCTAGAATCAGTGGCCAGGATGGTTGGCAACGGTGGACCAGCACATCTGCAGGGCACCAGGCTGGAGAAGGCTGTCCTAGGGCCACAAGAGGTGATATGAACAGAAAGGATCAAAGGAAGGCGGTCTGATGCTAGACATCGATTTTCAATTAACCAGCCAAATTATTGGCTACGCGTTTCTTCTTACATACGCAGCACCTTCCACAGAGACCTGTACGCCTTTCTGTGCTGTGTGCTTTTCGCAGCAACCCCGCCAAGGTAGCCTGTGCCTCCCCACTTTTTGGTGGATGGTCAGGATGGGGTGAGTTGTGTCCTGTTTGCTCACAGCCAAGCAGGGATCTGGACGCCTGCTCCCCGTTACATGAAGCCCAACGTCCCAGTCGCTGGATAATGGAGAAAGCAGTTGCTGACATAAGCACAACAATGTAGTGAGTTACTCCAGAGGCGTAAAGACAGTGGGCCCGGAATCCCTTACACACGCGCACACGCTCCCTGGCCATCCCGTTACCCTATCAGTTACAGCTATGGATGACACAGGCCCTCTGTCATCATCAGCTCCTAACGTTTCTGTTTGCTCTGCAATTTCCAAGTCAACAGGCTTGGCCCAGGCTCATAAAAACATCTGATGCTCACTCCCAACGCTTACAGTTTCAGAACAGCTTGATAAATATTAACTTAGCGCTTGTATGGCATTCGGAATACAATCGCCATGGCTTTTATCACACGCCGTTGACACCGAGGCGAAAAGGTACCACAAGGCCAAGAAGAGACCCGGCCCACCCCGGCCCGTCTCTGGATGCACGACGCGCCTGCTAAAAATAATCCTAAAAGGCTCTAGGGGAGGCGGCTCCCAATTCCGGCCTTAGCTGATCATCACAGGCTGGTCCGAAAGGGAAAGTTTTAATGCCGCCAATTAGAGCCACAAATTAAGTCTTGCATCAAAGCTGGAGGCGCAAGGCAGCTCTTCTGTTCTTTTTCTTTTTTAACAAGGGAAAACTTAAGGCTGCCCCAGGAGGTGAGGACAAATGCTCAGAGGTTAGCACAACACTGTTTATTATCCGGCAGGGCGCATTGAGAGGTTCCGGATAAGGCAGAGCAAGCCGTCAACATAAGAACGCAGCCACCACCGGACGGAAGGGGGAAAGTTGTAAGGCGGTGGGATGGACAGGAAGGCTCAGGGGGCAGCCCTGGGGAGAGGGGTCTGGGGGATTCCCCAGAGGGCCAGGAGCAGAGGGGGCAGGGGGAAGGGAAAGGTTCTGATGAAGGGGGGGAGAGACCTGGCGGGGAGGAGGGTGGTTCTCAGGACGCAGTGCTGTGAGCGGGCACAAAAGTTTGAGAAGGGCCGCAGAACGCAGGCAGGCTCAGAAGCCTGCGGGATTTGACAGGGCGACAGGGATAGAAGGCCGGTGGTCTTCGGGGACACACCACAAAGAGGCACCGAGATTCAAACGGGGGTCCCAGATGCGGTGGGAGGGGATGCCAGAGGACCGTGTGGGGCAGGGAAGGAGCAGGAAGGGGAGTTCTGGGGAGGGGGTCTCCAGGTGACTGGAGCAAAGGCAGAGTTAAGGGGAGGCAGGGGAAGGGGGCAGAGTTAAGGGGAGCCTGAGAGTCCCCGAAGGGGCAGGCAGCAGAACTTAAGAGGGGCAGGATTTAGCCCCTCTAGTGCCTTGCAGGTGTGCTGGACCTCAACCCCCATCATGATGGGAGTTGTAGTCCAACACACCTGCAGGGGAGCAGAGTCCCGTGGGAGGAGCCTGTGCAGGGGGTCAGCAACTTGGCACCTTCCAGGTGAGGCTGGACCGCAACCCCCATCCTCCCCGGCCACTGGGGTCTGTAGTCCTGGGCCCCTGGGAAGGTGAGCCAGAGGGGGAAGGGGCGGGGCCAGAGGGCCCCCCTGAAGGTTCTGAAGGGGAGGAGCCGGAGGGGGCGGGGCCGCCAGGAGAGTTCTGAGAAGGGGCGGGGCTAGAGAGAGAGAGACCCCCTGGGTGGGCGGGGCGACGCACCTGAGGGCTCCGAGGGGGCGGGGCGAGCGCGAGGACCCCTGAGCGTTCCAAAGGGGGCGGGGCGAGCGGGGAAGTTCTGAGGGGGGAGGGGGCGGCGCTCCCTCAGCCGCTTACCTCAGTCGTCGTCGTCGTCTGCCGCCATCCTGAGGCGCCTCGCAGGGAGGGGAGGGGGGCGAGACAAGGCTCCCCCGGAGGGAGGGAGGGACGGAGGGGAGAGGGGGCGGGGCCTCCGCCCTCCAGCCGCGGGTCCTCCTCAGCCGCGGTTGCTGCGAGGCGAGGGGGGACGGAGTTGCGGAGCGGAACCAGCGGATAAACAGGCGGCGGCGGCGGCGTGTCCCTCCTCCCTCGCTCTCTCTCTCTCTCCCAGTGTGTATCTCCCCCGCCGTGCCCGCGCGCGCGTGCCTCGCTGCCTTCTCTGCGCGTGTGCGCCGCCCCGGAGCGTCCCGCCCTCGCCGCCGGAACTGGGCGCGCGGGCTCCGGTTTCCGCCCGGAGGCGTTTCGAGCGGGGGACGCGGCGCTGGGCCGACGCCTCCCTCCCTCCCTCCGCTTGGTGCAGCGTCGCCGCCGCCGCCGAGACAGGGCGCAGCCAATCACCGAGCTCGGCCGGAAGGGAAGCCACGCCTCCCTCGCTCCCTGGCCACGCCCACCGGGCTCCTGGCCGGGCGGGGAGCGGACGCGGAGGAAGCCGGCAGAGGACCCCCCAGCAGCTCCCAGGCGCTCCGGGCTCCCAGCAGCCCCAGCTAGCACGGTGATGGGAGTTGTAGTCCCGGCCTGCGTGGCCACTGCCCAGGGCTCCTGAGAGTGGTGGTGGTCCCTCCAGAGCACCTGCACGTCCCCAGGCAGGGACCACCTCTGGGGCAGGAAAGAAGTCCATGTGTGCCAAACATCTCCACCACACGTGCATGGCGATTTAGGGCAGGGTGGGGGGGCTGTAGCCCCCCCCCCCCCACACACACCACCCCCAGAGAGGAGGGGACACACAGCTCAGCGTCAGGAGCCCCCTGCGTTGCCCCCCCCCCCCGTTCAATTCCCTGCAGCATCTCTCCAGGTAAGGCTAGGAAAGGACCCTGCCAGGAGTCCTCCTGGGCCACATCCGTGCCAAGCAGGATAAAACACTCTGAGAAGGGTTTGGAAGCTGCATGCGGAGGGTGCCCTGGGCCCCAGCAGTTATCGATATCCTCACAAACCGTTCGAACGGCAGTAGTGTAGATCCTGCCCTGGGTAGCCTTTGCTGCCAGTCATTGCCAACGCTGCTAGAAGGTCTGACTGCGTGGAAGCCTCAGCAGAAGGCAGCTTCCAATGTTCCTATTTAAAATCCGCCCTTGATTAAGAACCATGAGGACTAGAACTTTATGATTAAAGGAAGGGGCCATAGCGCAATGGTAGGGCCCCTGCCTTGCATGCAGAAGGCCCCAGGTTCAGTCCTCAATAGCATCTCCAGGAAAGCATGGAGAAACTCCCGGCTGCCGGTCAGTTTCAGCAATACTGGGTTAGATGGACCAATTGTCTGACTTGGTATAAGACAACTTCTTACGCTCCTATGTTGTTGGATACCAGCTCCCATCGGCTGGCTGAGTTGCAGTGCAACAGCATCTGCATAGGCTAGAGGTACCTCTGTTCAAGACTGGGGAGAGAGAAAAATGGCAGGATCCTCAGTTGGCAGTTCTCGGGGCAGTGGGGACGCATGCATGCATGCACATAGACGGTGTATGTGTGTGTGGGGGGGGGTAGGATTGGAACCTGCCTCTAATGAACTGGACTCTGGCCATGAAAACTTATTCCAGCTTTTAGAGACAGTGCAATGCTATGCCAGTTAATTCTGATATGTTCAATGGGACTTATTCCCAGCTGAAGGCTGCAACTGCATATCCAGACAGGTGGTAGTAAGCCACATAGGACCTACATATAAGTAGCAATATATAGAATTGCACTGTTAGTCTTTAAGGTGCCAAAAGACTGATGGCTTTGTTGCAGCAACACGACTCTCTGGAGGTTTTTGGTGCAAAGCAACACAGTGGTTTTCTTGTTCCCTCCCTCTCCCTCATTTTTGTGCAATCCTCATTAATGCAAGGCCTTTAAAGGGTAAACAACATGCAATGATGCAAAGTATTGAACTCAGTAATGCAATTTACCCCATTGATTTGATTTTATAGGTGCCCTGTTAATGCCAAGAGACAGTTTGCAGGTTGGCTATTTAGATATCAGGTAGAAAGACAACCATATGTGAATGAGCACAAATGCTAGTTTTAAATATATTTAACTGTGTTTAAAATAAACATAAAAGCCCACAATGTCCAAGTCAGCTTTTTTCCTGAGAGCATCATATCTAGGAGTAAACTGTTGCACTCCCATTGAAATCAATGAGAAGCCAAGCCCATTGATTTCAATGAGACTCCTCTGATCCAATCCTAAACTCTGAGACAGCTAACAATACTAAAAATAACTTTCATGTAGAATACATGGAAGGAAATGTTGGTTATAAACATATAAGCACAGCCAAATAATTCCCAGAAATAATTCCCTTTAAAAAAAGGCTTACTTTGTTTCCTGAAAACACCAAGGCCCAGACTTTGATGGGTCTCCAGAGAAAGAGTTGTTCCCACACTGGTTTGGTTTGGTTTAAATCTTGGGTACTTTCAAGAGGACGTCCTCGACAGATCGCTGGTGGTGGAACATCATGGAGGATGTGGCTTCGGTAGCGATTATCTCCTCACTCTGCCTTGGAAGGCTGACTTCCAACCACAGCTGTGAAATCATAGGAAATATTTGTCGCTGCCAACATCTTCTCGGAAGGGACAAGCTCCAAGGAACAATGAGCCTGTGGGCAGCGCACTGGCGCTTGGGCCCCGTGTAAGGAGAGGAACGTCGCGTCCCATACGCTCCTAGGGCGGCTGAGTGCCTTGCATTCTCTCGGTCGTGGGCTGCCAACGGCGTTGACAGGCAAAGCATGCGGAATATGTACGGGGTCAGCTTGTGGCGTTCGTCTTATCTTTCCAAAAGGCAGGGAGGACAGGTCTCCTTAGGAAAACAATTTCCAGAAGGGTCGCCGTGTCAGACTGCTGGAGCAAAACCAACAAAAAGTCTTGGGGCACCTGAACGGCAAACACATTTATTCTGGAAGAAGCTGACATGGATTCATTTCATCAGAAAACGGCGGACTTGTGGCCCAGCATGCTGGGCTTTCCCTGGCTTGGGATCTTAAAACCCACTGACTTTGCGAAGTATTTCCTTCTCAGAGACTCTGGCCTTGTCCCCACATAACACGAACCCAGGTTTGGGTTTTGATTCTGGGTTGTCGTGATGTGTGGACCCAAACGCACTAACAAACAACCCAGAAAGAACTCGTGGTTTGTTGTTGTTGAGTTGTGAACTCTGGATTGACCCACAGCCCAATATCTGGCTGGGTGTTTCTAAGCGAGGTGCAGAATTCAGGGGTGGGGGGGCTCCCCATCTCCATAGTGTCTCTGCCCCATTCATGCAGATCCACTGTGCGCTGCCCAGGTAGCAAAGCTCCCTTGCCTGGCTGGTCTTTTTTTGTCCCTAGCCCCTGCGTGAACTCTCACTTGCCCAAGTGCCCGCTCCCTCCTTTATCTTCTGCATTATCTGTGCCAGTGTGGTGCAGAAGTTATAGCAGAAGCAAGGGGGCAGGGTTGAACTCAGGAAAAATCTGACGCAAGATTTTCCAAAAGATCCGGCCTTTCTGGGCTTCCCCAGATGGCTGCACCCCCAGCAGTGAAGGGAAGATACCTTGCACCCATTTACTTTAAAAAGTCTTTCTTTTAAAATGTTAAATGTTCTCAGGACTTCTGTGACCTCCCTGGCACTGACCAATAGGTCCTGATCCTAAGGATACACCATGGGGAGCTCTTCCTGGAAACGAATCCTGGCTCTGTAAACTGGCCTCTTTCATTCCCTAAACCAGAGCCAGAGAGCTCTAGGTCAGGGAAGGCGACCCTAAAGTCACAAAAATGGGGCTACTTTCGACTAGCTCACGGTCTGCTGCCCCATTCAGCATCTACCTCACTTCAGTGGGAGCAGGAAGCCGGGAGGGGGGCAGTCACGTGGCCGCCTCAGCTGACCCACAAAGTGAATTGCTGCTTTTGTTCTCGCCCAGCCGTTGTTTATGTCCCAGACAAAAGGATTGTTTATCGGTTCTGGGGACAGCAGAAAAGTCCAGCAAAGAAAGAAAAGTCTGTGCTATGCAAGCCCAGCTTTCCTATGAGACTGGCTTGAGTTTTGCTTCCTTGGCCTTTCCCCCCTGTTGTGGTTTTTTTTTTAAAATTGAAACTCTAGGGTTTTGTTTTCACCACAATGTTTGTTCAAAGGGCGAGGGGAGGCCTTGCTTGCAGCCTCTCAGCTAGAAATCAATCGGAGCTAAGCTGTTTACACTCCCATTGTGGGTGGGGGCGTAGGGGGGTTGGGAGGAGGGGAAAAGCAAATGCAGGCACTAGTTTTATACATATAAATGCAACCTGAGACATCATGTGTGTGATGTAAATAGGGATAACGGCCTCTCTTCTGTCACGGGGTGATCTGTGGGGCTGCTCAGCCCGCTGCCCACGTGCTGCTAACATTTGGTGGGCATCTTCTGAATCCCCACTATCTCTTCTTAGGGATATCATGAAACCAGACCAAATGAGGACTGTCCTGTGTAAAGCAGGACAAATGGACACCCAGGGACTTCACCCATGTCCTTTAATTTGCCTTCCCCTGTACAACTGTGATACCACCCAGCTCTCACACCAGCATGGAGGTGATAAGCTGGAATAGATAGTCTCACTTAAGACTTAGTTACTGGCAGTAAGAGATTTAAGCTACAATATGCTCATATCTTTGGCTCCACCCACCACTGGAATGTGCCCACCACCACCACACACACACAAAGAATGGCTGAAAGAGGGTCCCCAGCACTGATAGCGAGGCCAAAACGTGACCTATTTGGGCCTCGAGGCATTTCACTTCACGTCATACAGGCATTTACCATGTGGTGATGACTGGTTGCTGCAGCTTTGCTCTGTACCATCCCTTGAGCACACAGGCAAGAGATTCTCGCGCCGGATCCGCACAGCCAGCGATGGGTGCAGAGATCACGTGGGTTGGTTTAGTGGCCCCAAAGCAAAATGGGAAGAGTGCAGTAAAGAGGATAAGGGATTGGAGTGAAAGGGGATAAAGGCGCATGAACAGATGGCCGGCATGCCAGGATGCTCAAGGAAGAGGTTGAGGCCGGGCTGCTATTGTCTTTGCTGCGTGTAGAATTTGCGGCCGGCCTGCAGCGCAGGACAGCGTTGGAGTTTAGTTGGCAGAGGAGCTTCTAAGCTTCAGAAGCGCCTCTGCAAATCAGCCCCACACTGGCCCTTTCGAGCCGCATGAAATTATCCAAAAGGATGCCTTACCACAAGCCTCAATGTTGTACGGCATTCTCAGGCCGGAGCATACATCCTAAGCTATGGTTCATTTTATTTATTAAAGGAATACAAGTTGGTGTTCTTGGCCAAAGGCTGTTAATGAAGGAATAGCCTGCTATTTTGTTTTAAAATGTGAAAAAAGACAGTCTGGCAATTTAATTAAAACTCAAACATGTATAACAACAACAACAACAATAATAATAAATTTATTTCTTACCCGCCTCTCCCTTTGGATCAAGGCGGGGAACAGCATTAGAACAATACGTCTTAAAAATTCTCGATTTTACATTGATCTGGATAGGCCTGCTGGAAAAGGCTAGTCTTCAAAGCTGCCTTAAAATCACACAGAGAGTTAATTTTACGAATCTCTGGCAGGCCATTCCACAATCTGGGGGCGACAGAAGAAAAGGTCCTCTGGGAAACTGATGTTAGCCTAGTTTCAGCTGACTGAAGTAAATTCTCCCCAGAGGACCGGAGTGTGCGGGGCAGATTGTACGGGAGAAGGCGATCCTGCAGGTAACCTGGACCCAAACCATTTAGGGCTTTAAAGGTAATGACCAACACTTTGTACTTTGCCCAGAAACTAATTGGCAGCCAGTGGAGTGATTTTAATGTTGGGGTAATATGCTCACCCTTAGATGTACCGGTGACCAACCTGGCTGCCATATTTTGAACTAGTTGAAGTTTTCGAACTAGGTACAATGGTAGCCCTATGTAGAGCGCATTGCAGAAGTCAAGCCTTGAGGTTACCAGCGCGTGCACAACCGTCTTTAGGTCTTCTGACTCTAAGAAGGGGCGCAGCTGGCGTATCAGCCGAAGCTGATAGTAGGCACTCCTGGCCGTCGCATCTATCTGGGCTGTCATTTGGAGTGACGGATCCAGGAGCACCCCCAAACTGCGGACACAGTCTTTCAGGGGGAGTGTAGCCCCTTCCAGAACTGGGTGACACACCTCCAACGTAGGTCAGAGCCCTTGACAGCAAGCACCTCTGTTTTGTCTGGATTCGGGTTCAGTTTGTTTTTCCTCATCCAGCCCATTACCGCCTCCAAGCATTCATTCAGAGGAGACACGCTAGCCTTAGCTGATGCTGTTGTTGAAGGCATAGAGAAATATATCTGGGTGTCATCAGCATACTGATAGCATCCCGCCCCATGCCTCCAGATGATCTCTCCCAGCTGTTTCATATAGATGTTAAACAGCATTGGGGATAGGATGGCACCTTGTGGTACGCCATACAACAGCTCCTTTTTTGAGGAGCAACTATCCCCAAGCATCACCATCTGGAATCTACCTGAGAGGTAGGCCAGGAACCACTGCAGCACAGCGCCCCCGATTCCCAAACCCCTCAGGCGTTCCAGAAGGATACCATGGTTGATGGTATCAAAAGCCGCTGAATAATGATTCAAAATGGTAGTAACAGTATTGCCCAGCAACTGTAGGGCGATTGTGTTAAACTTTTTGTATTTCATTGCTGTTTGACCCCCGAGTTCATCATTTCCCCCATTTCTACACCCACCTGAATTGCCGCATGAACAAAAGACGCTTATAGATTCTTTTCCACCGTAATAGAAAATGATTGTCTAGGGAGGAGGCACTGTGGGCTCGTTTATTTAAAAATACTATCGCTAACAATGTTATAAAAACATTTACAAGGCAGCAAAGCACCAATTAAGCGGCAAATGCTTTCCAGATACTGTTAAAGCGTTGTAAATCAAACTAGCCCCCAGAAAAGCACAAGAGGCAATAAACAGCAGATTAAAGCATCCCTGGTTTGTAGGGCAGCTATAATGGCCCACGTGAAGCTTTGCAAAATGGGGAATTGAAGTCCCGGGCAAGTTGAGTCTAGAATCAAACCTTAGGAAATAAATGGAGATAAAGCCTCGAGTTTTTTTGCAAGATAAACGTGTGCCCTGTTTGGAAACCTCTCAGCAGCCTTACCTAATCTGGGCCTGCTCCAGATGTGTTAACTACAGCTACTATCATCCCCAGCCACCATGGCATTATGGCAGGGGACAATGGGGGTTGTAGTCCAACGTATCTGGAGCGGCTCAGGTTGGGCAAAGCTGAAACACAATTATTCAAAGGAGCAGACCCATCCCACATAGCCGGGTAGAAGCAGCAAAAGCCCAGCCTCCCGGGAACAAACTTGCAGCCGCCACAGCAAGGCAGAGAGCGGCGTTTCGTTGAAAGGCAGGGTTTAGCCTTTAAAAAATAAAGCTATAAATAGCGGCATAGAAGTGAAGGTGGCCTGGATTTCTTACGCTCAACCCTTCTTTATTTAGTTCTGCCCTGCTAGGAATAGGGCACCTAATCCCAAATGTTAGGAGATTATAAACTAGCAATGGCAGTTTTCTTGAACCTTCCTGGGGGCCTTTCAACACACCACTTGCACTTTAAACGGAAACACCTCCATTCCTTGCAGGCATGAGGCACCCATCCTTTGTCAGATGCCGGGACAGCTTTGCTCTCCGTAATAAATAACTTGTAGTAGGTCGAAATGCACTGGAGAGATCTCTTGCTCCGTTGATCCTGTGGATTTGTTTATGGGGGTCGCAGAGATGAGAATGGCAGCAGAACCTGAGACGCTCACGCTGATCGGACATTTTCTCACTCGCTCAGGCTGTGGCCGGCACTGCCGCCAGATCCAATTGGCCCTTGAGGGAATGAGGCTACGCCTTGTCTCAGGCACTCAAAATCATGCCGCGGCACAGCCAGAGTGAGTCACTTGCTTTGCTTTGCTTTACCAGGGACTGAATTTTGGCTTTCTTTGCTTGGAAGACAAACTCTTGCCCTAGAATCCTTTGCTGGACTAGAGCCCTGTCTGGCTGAGACCGCCACCTGGGATACAACAGAGCCAGATAGCAAAACACTCAGAATAAATAACTCTTAGTAGGTCCCAAATCAATGGAGATATCTCCTGTTCCATTGCAAGAGCAAGGGACAGCATGTAACAGCATAAACAGATAAATCAGAGCAAAGACAACCGTAATATAAAGACAAAATTGATATCAGCCAGGGCTCAGTTTAACAAATTGGTGGAATGTTAAGTAGACTGTAGCTCTGAACGTTTACAGAGGTGCCTTCGTTTTATATGTGGAAACAATAAAGACTTTTGTGGCACCAAGTCTGAGAGATTTACTGCGGCATAAGCTTTCTTCAACCAGGGCCCGCGTCATCAGATACAGGAGGTGTAATCCTCACCCATCAGGTGAGGCTCCAAAAAGGAGAAATAAAATGGATGTAGAGGAGAAGAAATCTGTAAACAACGGAGTCAAATGGTAATGAAGCACAAAATGCACGGCTGCTGATAATTCTGTGCAAAGCTGAGGATAAAATAAACTCTGCTTATCAAGCTTTGAGTGTAAAAGTCAAAACTGCCCGACAGGACAATCCTATTCAGAAGTACATTTTACCAGTGTCTCATGGCGTGTGTGTGTGTGTGTGTGTGTGACTCGCTGAATTGCAGACTTAATTCCCCGTGGAAATGCCACCAGAGAAGGAGATATGACTTGAGCAATTTTCAAAACAGAGTGACATCAACAGAGAGCCTTGTGGTGTCTCAAAAGATGAGCAGACGAAATTCCTTCTCCGGTCCCAACGTGCCCTCTGTCGGAGTGCTGTGGAATTTCAAATGAGAAGCCACCGAGAAAAAAATCCACCGTGGGTACTGGATGAGGTGTGCTGCTTTGCCAAGTGGTTCGTGGCCCTTTTAAAAAGTGGCCCTGAGCTTGGTATGGTGGGGACACCCAGTGACATGCCAGGATATGTTTGCTAGATGTTTTGAGGGCATTGTGCCTGTCTCCCTCATTACTTAAGACTTTGCAGTTGGTATAGGTCTCCAGAACACCACCTGGTCCTGTATTGTTTGATGATTTTCCATTTCTGGGGCCCGAGGATGTGAATGAGGCGCTCAGCAAAGATCAGCCAAAGTTCTCTCCCCAGCCTTTGCCCCTCGTGGCTGATGAGATCTTGCAAGAAGGGAACCCAGGAAGTCTTAAACTTAAGGTGACCATATGAAAAGGAGGACAGGGCTCCTGTATCTTTAACAGTTGCATTGAAAAGGGAATTTCAGCAGGTGTCATTTGTGTGCATGTCGCACCTGGTGAAATTCCCTCTTCATCACAACAGTTAAAGCTGCAGGAGCTATACTATAGTGACCAGATTTAAAAGAGGACAGGGCACCTGCAGCTTTAACCGTTGTGATGAAGAGGGAATTTCACCAGGTTCTCCATATATACAAATGACACCTGCTGAAATTCCCTTTTCAACACAACTGTCAAAGATACAGGACTCCTGCCCTCCTTTTCATATGGTCACCCTACTTTAACTCCTCTTTAAAAAAAAAGAGCATGGTCCTGGCATCCCTTAAAGGAGGCAGTGGCACAACACTCCCAAAGAAAATGTTTCTGGATCCAGAATATCTTGATAATGGTTAATTTTTAAAACTTATAAACCATCCTTCATCCCAGGGTAGCTTGAAACAAACAAATCTGATATAAAACTATTACTACGACTACTATTAATATTGACAACAACACCCTTGGGGCTGAAGCAAAAGCCCTTCCAGTGAAACTGTCCCTTTCCAACCCAAAAGTTGAGTTGAATGCAGGTGTGCCCCTATCTTTCTCTGCTACATGCTTTCCTCTCTGCAGCAGCTGTTGCAAAGGAAACCCTGAAGCAAAGGATTCTGGGAAGTGTAGTTTAAGCTCATACTTCAAAAGAACTACAGTTCCCAGTGCTGCAGGAGGGAAGGTCGGAGGAAGTGAAATTTGCAAGCTTCCTGGACCAGGAAAGATTGGTCAGTTGCATCTTTTTTTTTGCAACATCTGGTCAGTTGCATCTTTTTTTTTGCAACATCTGGTCAGTTGCATTTTTGCTGCAAGGCTTAAGGCTCCCAGAGGCAGGTGCACCAAGCCAGCAAGAAAAAATGAACGTGGTATTTGCAGTCAAGCAGTACATCTCTAAGATGATTGAGGACAGCGGGGCCGGCATGAAAGTCCTCCTGATGGATAAAGAAACGGTGAGTAAATTAAAAAGGGGTGTGTGTCAATGTGAGGGTCACATTTCTTAACACCATTTCTGCTCTTGTCCAATGATCCAGTTGTTTTGGCCAGAAGCGCTTGAGATGGTGAAAGGCAGAACTGGTTATGACGCCCCTTTAACTCAGGGGCAAGCCAGCTCCAGATGTTTCGCAGTACAACTCCCATCAACACCAGCCAGCGTGGTTAATGGTCAGGACTTATGGGAATTGTGGTTCAAAACATCCAGAGAGCAAAGGGTGATTTGCCCTTGCTTTAACTCAGTTCCCCCTCTAGAAATTTCCCCCAAAAGATCTGCACTCCTTTGTGATGGGAAGGAATTGTTAATGAAGTTGATTTGTTAATGAAGGTTGTTAACGAAGTAGGTTTGGAATTACATACTGGTTTACTGAATAGCTTAACAGTGGAAATCTATAAAAACCCTTTGATTTTGAACTGGTATAATAAGCATGTCTGGATGGGAGCTCATTTAACTAAGGGGTGCATACTGCAAATGTGGAGAGAATCATAGAATAGTAGAGTTGGAAGGGGCCTATAAGGCCATCGAGTCCAACCCCCTGCTCAATGCAGGAATCCACCCTAAAGAATCCCAGACAGAGGGTTGTCCAGCTGCCTCTTGAAGGCCTCTAGTGTGGGAGAGCCCAAAACTTCCCTAGGTCACTGGTTCCACTGTCGTACTGCTCTAACAGTCAGGAAGTTTTTCCTGATGTCCAGCAGGAATCTGGCTTCCTTTCACTTGAGCCCCTTATTCCGTGTCCTGCACTCTGGGAGGATTGAGAAGAGATCCTGGCCCTCCTCTGTGTGACAACCTTTTAAGGATTTGAAGAGTGCTCTCATGTCTCCCCTCCATCTTCTCTTCTCCAGGCTAAACATGCCCAGTTCTTTCAGTCTCTCTTCATAGGGCTTTGTTTCCAGACCCCTGATCAACCTGGTTGACGTTTACTTTTCTTACTCGGCTATCCTGTTTGCAGACCGGTATCGTGAGCATGGTGTATACACAGTCAGAGATCCTACAGAAGGAGGTCTATCTCTTTGAGCGCATTGACTCCACCAACCGGGAGACCATGAAACACCTGAAAGCTATATGTTTCCTGCGGCCCACCAAGGTAAGCGGTCACATGGAAATCTAGACCACCCTTCCCCATCCTGGTGTCCCCTAGATACATTCTTCTTCTCCCCCAAAGGAGACAGCCTCCTCCTCCTCCTCCTCTCACTTTCTCTCTCTCTCTCCCCCCGCTCTGATCCGGTCCTCACCTGCAAATGCGTCTCTCGCCCGAGTTTTATTATTTATTTATTAAAACATTTGTATCTCCCCTACGCCATTGAGATCTCAGGCATACAGATAAAATCAATTCAACAGTACAAGGCAATAAATAACGTACACAGCTAAAAAAATCATATCACGCTATTAAACAAGCTAAAATCAGAAGAAAGTTTTAAAAGCAATGAAAACAATTAAAACTGGCTTTAGGCAAATTTAGCCCTCAAAGGCTTTGATAAGCAAGGGGCTAGCAGAAGGATGGCCTTCTCAGTGGTAGCACCCAAAGCGGGACCCTGTTCCAAAACGTGTACACTTTACACCTTCATTCCTGTGCTCTCAAGTGTTTAATGGCACCAGGACACACCTCATTGGAGGGTATTTATTTCCCCTCTTGGTGTCTTTTTGATACTGTCTTTTATTGACTTTTGTCATGAAGTTTTGTTTTTTAAGTGTTCACAGCCCAACCTGGGACCTTCTGCAAGGGCTCTCCCACTCAGTGAAGGCCCTTTCCTTAAAAACACAGTTTCTAGCCCTCATAGTTCTGAATAAATTGACCCCCTCTGTAGAATGCCTCCAATTCTACGATTCCTAGGCTGCTGACTTGCTCTAGTAATATTCTCCTCCCCACCCCACTCACAAGTGTTCTCAAAAGTACTAGATAAAATAAATCTTTGCTTTTGCTATCTGGTTTGGGACTTGATTTCTGATCTTAGCATGCTTTTTTTTAATGTGTTACTTGTCTAGGAAAACGTAGAATACCTCACCCAAGAGCTGCGGAGGCCTAAATACAGCACCTATTTTATTTGTAAGTATGTGGGGTCTTTCCACAGCAGTGGGTCCCTGTGTCTCGTCCACGGGTGGGTCAGCGAGGCGGAGATCTTGCCTCGTGCCTGAGCATTGGTGGAAATGCTTTGTTCCTGCTGATTAAGTACAGAGATAGTGATTCTGCTCCAGACTTTCCCAGCCTGGTGCCCAGCAGGCGTGGCCTCCAGGCATGCTGGCTGTGCACGATGGGAATTGTAGTACAATTTGTCTGGAGGGCACCAGCTTGGGGAAAGTCGCTCTGTGTCATCCTCAGTCCAACTTACATCAAAACAAAGAAAAATATCACAGTAAGTAAACTTCACCTCTGGAGCAAAAGAACTGTACACTGACCGACATAAAGCAGATGTCTGTTTCGCTTTGTCTGTTTGTGTTCTGCTTTGGCTGTAGCGAGCTGTAAATCCAGCGGAGTCAGCAAACCGCCAAGCCTACAGGGCTTACCCAAAGGGGCTCCGCTTACAAGGGAGGTGGTTCAAATGCAGGCAGAAATCAGAGCACAGGCGGACAAGAGGACAAGAGGACCAGGCTGCAGGAGTGGTCAGGATGACAAACAAGAGTTTAGACATGGTCAATCAGTCAAGTACGTTGCAGGGCCCTTAGGCACCACTGGCTGGTTCCTAGTGCAGGCTTTTAAGCCCAAAACCTGCTGGACCCCACCCTGAGTTCAGCTGCACAAATCAGAGTTCTCCTTCAAGTAGGGTGACCATATTTGCGAAACCAAAAAAGAGGACACCTAGTGTGTGTGTGGGGAAGCAGCTTTCTGAGTCCTGCAGAAAGTACGTTATTCCCCCGCCTCCTTAAAGAACCCGATTGGAGTGGAGGAGGGGAAAGGATTTCATTCTGCACCACCACCATCCACTCCAATTGGGGCCTTTTCTATAATGTCCACGAATGGCCCACTTTCCCCTTTAAGACCTCAATTGGAGCTCGGGGTGGGGGACTGATGTGCCTCAAGAATGCATGTCATTCCCTCCTGCCATGCTAATGGCAGCCTTAAAGGGGAAGGTGTGTCATTCCAGGACATTATTGAAAATTATAGAAAATCCCCCCTGACACCATGGAAAGAACAAAAACCAGGACAAATCGGGGGAAATCCTGACAGTTGGTCACCCTACCTTCCAGAGCCCGACTCCTGAGGAGACACTTTCTCCCGAGGAGGCCCTTTCTGGAGGCAAGCCTTCCTGTCGCTTGACGCCGTGACTCTCCTGGGAATCAGTGGTGTGCTCAGCCTCTGTCCCAGAGGCAAAGCCCTTTTCCCCTGACAGGGGTGGGCCTGCAACCACCTCCCAGGAGGGCTCAGGCTCCTGTGCGTCCGATGGGGGTCCCTGGTCTGGGGTCCCCTGGGCTTTGGGGGGACCCAGCTCTTCCTCAGAGGAAGACATCTCAAGTAGCGGCATGACAGATGGTTTGCGTCGCTGTAAAGTGTCTTGATTTATATTGATTGCATAACAATATTAGAACACTGTTGCTATTATTTTTATTATTAGTCTTGTTATTAATAATAATTTATTAATAATAATACTAATACTATAATAATAATAACCAGAATACATCCACGCCACCATCCAGAAAGCAGTCATTATTAAAATATGCTTAATTGTCAGGAAATTCCTGAATCTGTAAAAGACGGCATGACTTGGCAATGCCTGTCACGTCCATCTAGAAAAACTGCCATGAGCAAGAAATAGATGATGATGATAATGATGATGATGATGATGATGATAATAAATTAGTTGTGATGGTAGTAGTGGTGGAATGTCCTCTTTGGACTTCTGTCACTTCAGGAGGGCATTTCGGAGTTCACTAACCTGATTGCAGCTTGCTTATTTATTTATTTATTACATTTCTATACCGCCCAATAGCCGAAGCTCTATTTGCAGCTGAATTTGGTGCTGTTTTTCTGGATTTTTCCTGCTGCCTGTTGCTTTTACAATCAATTTTTGTCCCTCCTTGTAGTCTTGATACCTTGTTTTTTTGTTTTCAATTGTGCTTCCGAGTGGTTTGGACCTCTCTAGTGAGGGGAACGCAGGATAGACATATTTCAATGAATAAATATCCATTCATTATTATTATTATTATTGGGATCAATATCAACAACGGACCATCAGTTCCGTGGGAATGGGTGGGTTAACGCTGCCTGCCCTCTAGGTGTCATGCCCGGCCTGTGCAAGTGTGCCGACAGAGGAATAAGCCGCTTGTTTTGAAACACGCAGCCGACTGACACAGCTGCACATCTGGAATTCGTGGGAATGCATCTTTAGAAGGAGATAGATCCTTGTTAGCACACTGAGAACCCTGGACCTTAATTGGAGCTGTGCCTTCCCTGGGCTAAGAAGACCACAGGATATTTTTACCAGTTGTGTGGAAGGGGTGATCAAACGGAGGTCCCCTTATGCAGAGAGAGGCTATCAATGCATTGATTCCAGGGCATAGACTGAAGGCATGTGAAGCTAAAACCTTGCTGAAGCTAAGTAGGTCTGGGTCTGGACAGTGCTTGGAGGAGAGACCACGTGTAGTCGTCTTGAGTTCCACCAGGGAAGAAACGTGGGACATAATGGCATAAATAAATAAACCAATATTATCTACTTGGGATACTGACAGCCGTTCAGGATCTCCGGCACAGAAAGCTCTTCCCATCACCTGCGACCTGAGATCTCATTTTTTATTGGCAGTTCCTGCCAGGGAGTGAATCTTTACAGATGTGTAAAGCAGGTTTTTACCCCAAATCTATGGTTGTTTCCTATGTTCTGAGCCCTCATTCCTGGCCCCGGGTTCAACAGTGCCACTCCGAACTCTGAGGTTTCACTAGTGTGTTGCCGGCATACTTTCCAACCTAGATATCGTAAGTGCTACAAACTTGACTTTTTAAGAAAAGAAAGAAAAGTCAATGATTACTAACATTATCAGGATGCTGTAGTCTGCCCACTCCTCAATCCAAAAAGGCTCTCAGAGTCTCCCATGTAACCAATTACACAAGACAGTCCATGCCCATAGGCTTACCATCTAAAAAGTCACGACACGCAAGGAAAAGGGGAGGAGGAGGGAAGAGGTTGGGGAATTAATTCTCTTAGCAGGGCGGGAGGATTGGCCCTGCTCTCCCTCTCATTTGCCAAGCCAACTTTATTTCAGAACATGACGCTATTTAGTTTGCCCCAGGATATTACATAGCCTTTAATTAGTCCATTTTTGCTCCTCCCCATCCTGGGATCAATGGCATCCTTCTAACCAGGCTCTCCTTCTTAACAGTTCTTGGTGGTTTTTTTCACACTGTATCTCTTTTGTGAGTCGCAAAGGAGCGTTGTCCCCTTGTTGCATTGCCTGGCTACCTGCATTTACGCTGCCTTGTTTTAGATTTCAGCAACGTGATCAGCAAGAGTGACGTCAAGTCGCTGGCTGAGGCAGACGAGCAGGAAGTTGTCGCCGAAGTCCAGGTATGTTTGCCCCAAAGAACCACTCTGCACACGATATTTGAGCAGGAGCTGCCCGCCTGCCCTGGCGATCCGCTTTAGAAACTGATGGCGCATTTCCAAAACAGCACGTCAAGCCTGATCCTCCCTGAATTTGTCTCGTCCCCTTCTAACACGGTTCCAGTTGGGGCCCGTTCCATCTTGCGACAGTGAGTTCCACAGTTCAGCTGTGTGAAGAAGTCTGCCCTGAATCTCCCACCCAGCTTGAATTGATGTCCCTGGAGTTTAGCTTTACATCTGAGATCCACAAGCTCAATCGCAGCTTTTAAAGCTCAGCTAAAAACTTTTCTTTTTCCTAAAGCTTTCACAACTTGATGCTGTTTGGACTTTATTCTGTTATACTGTTAGTTTTACCCTACCCTGCGCCTGTTTACCCTACCCAATGCCTGTTTGCATTCTCTTCCCCTCCTTATTGCTCTACTATGATTTTAATAGAATGTAAGCCTATGCGGCAGAGTCTTGCTATTTACTGTTTTACGCTGTACAGCACCATGTACATAGATGGTGCTATATAAATAATAATAATAATAATAATAATAATAATAATAAGAAGAAGAAGAAGAAGAAGAAGAAAAATACCCTCCACACCCAGCAAAATCCAGTGCATCTCAATCATGTGGGTAGGTGTGACGCCCTCGCCATTTTACTTGGCAAGCGAGTCAATTTCGACTCCCTATCTGTGACAAACTTTGTTATTTGTAGAGAGTTCCCAGGCAGCCTCTTTGCTCGTATTTCTTAGATCTTTGCTTCTGGTGGGAAAACCTCAACAGAACACCGAGGGGTGGGGGTGGGGGTGGGGGTGGGGGCCAGCATTCCGCCATCTTGATTTCTGCCGGCAGCTGCTCCCGCCATCTTGGGAGCCCAAGCGCTGTCTCTGTCAGCCGCTTGCATCTTGATCTGTCAGCCACTTGCATTTCTTCCCCCATCTTCCCCCACTCCCAGTCGCAGAGATGAAACAAGAAATTAAACAGAGGCCACTTTGCCGTTGCCAAATGGTGCCCAGAATTGGCCTCCTTGCTTTGCCTCGTGGCCCCCAGAAGAGTGGCATCAAAGGCTGGAACCCTCGTGGGCTCCCAGGTCTAATCGCCACCGTTAAATGGCTGGAACAGCCTCAGTGTGACGTCGGCTCCTGTTTTGCATTTGTTTTGCAGGAATTCTATGGAGATTACATTGCTGCAAATCCACACGTGTTTTCGTTCAACATCCCGGTCTGTTGCCAGGTATGCTGAATGGGGTAGCCAGAGGGTGTGTGTGTGACTGACACTGCCATCAGCTCTTCTGTCTTTAAGGGAGGCACGGAGCTTCCCTCAGGCTTGCTGGGTGGAAACACATTGACCAGTAGCAATGTCAGGAGGGCGATCGCTTAATAATAACAAATTTATTTCTTACCTGCCTCTCCATTCTGATCAAGGCAGGGAACAACAATAAGAGATAAAATAAATAAAACTGAATTAAACATAGTATATGTTGTTAAAAACATCCTAAAAACATCCTAAAATTCCACTGGAGAGGCCTGTCGGAAGAGATCTGTCTTTATAGCTTTCTTGAATGCTAAAAGACTGTCAAGCTGACGAGTCTCCTCCAGCAGGCCGTTCCACACCCTGGGAGCAGCAGAAGAGAAGGTCCTCTGGGTAACGGTTGTCAGCCTAATCTTTGCTGACTGAAGTAGATTCTTCCCAGAGGACCTGAGTGTGCGGGGCGGATTGTACGGGAGAAGGCGATCCTGCAGGTAGCCTGGACCCAAACCATGTAGAGCTTTAAAGGTGATAACCAACACTTCATACTTCGCCCAGAAACTAATTGGCAGCCAGTGAAGAGATTTTAAGACTGGTGTGATGTGGTCACCCTTAGGTGTACCGGTGACCAGCCTGGCTGCCACATTTTGAACTAGTTGAAGTTTCCTGACTAGGCACAAAGGTAGCTCTATGTAGAGCGCATTGCAGAAGTGGAGCCTCGAAGTTACCAGCGCGTGCACGACCGTCTTTAGCTCTTCTAACTCTATGAAGGGCCACAGCTGGCGTATCAGCCGAAGCTGATAGTAGGCACTCCTGGCTGTCGCATCTACCCGGGCTGTCATTTGGAGCAACGGATCCAGGAGCACCCCCAAGCTGTGAACGCAGTCTTTCAGGGGGAGTGTAGCCCCATCCAGCTTAGGCTTTCTCCGTTAGGAGAGAAGGAGGTGTCTTAAATACTGAACTAGCCTTTTTCAGTCTTAATGGGGCAGCGTCTTTCCAGAACCTCTGGACCTCCTGTAGCTGGAAGTATCGGGGCATTCTGCCTGCAAACGAGCCCTGGTGCCTTCCCGGTTTCTCCTGGGTCGTGATTAGCTGGATCCTTGAGGAAATCTCTCCCAATCCTTCCATTATTTCCATTTCTTTAGGGCCGCAGCTGGGATCCAGCCCAGCTGTCCCGGACCACCCAAGGCCTCACCGCCTTGCTCCTGTCCCTGAAGAAGTGCCCCATGATCCGTTACCAGCTCTCCTCCGACTTGGCGAAGAGGCTGGCGGAATGCGTCAAGGTGAAAATTGGGGGAAGGAAGTCAGGGGAGCCCTCTGTTCCCAGCCACGCCGGGCCATCGCGGGCAAGCCTCTCTCCTTCTGGAGCGTTGGCGTGGCATTAAGTGTGGCTAGCTGGGGGTGCTGGGAACTGTAGTCCAACACACCTGGAGAACAGCAGGTGGGGAAAAGCTGGGCCAGAGAATCAAATAATACTCCGAATATTCCCTCCCGTGTTCAGTTACCAAACGGTCCTTCTTCCCCCCACAAACAGCAAGTGATCACCAAGGAGTATGAACTGTTTGACTTCCGGCGTACTGAGGTGCCCCCGTTGCTGCTGCTGCTCGACCGCTCGGATGACGCCATCACTCCGCTCCTGAACCAGGTGGGCTTCTCCTTGTTGCTGTTGCTGCAAAGACTCTGGAGGTGCCGGACGGAGGGCTTCCGATCCGGTCCTTCCGTGCTTTGTTTTGTCCTCACGTTGGTTTTTGTGTGTTGCAAGCTGCCCAGGGGGCTTTCTGCTCTGGGGAGGCATCCAAAGGCCATCCATCAGTCAATAAAAAGGCCACCTTCTTGACCCGGAGCCCGCAAGGGCCTTCCCCTCCTCCTCCTCCTCCTCCATGACTTTGACCTTCTCCCCTTGTGCGTAGTGGACGTACCAGGCCATGGTCCATGAGCTGCTTGGGATTCACAACAACCGCATTGACCTCTCGCGAGTTCCGGGCATCAGTAAGGACCTCCGGGAGGTGGTTCTGTCTGCCGAGAATGACGAGTTCTACGCCAACGTAAGTATGTAGGCTGTGGCGCAGCGGCGGCAGCCTCCGGGTTCTCACTCCACTACGGAGCGCACTTTCTCTCCCCTCCCCAATTCCGTAGCCATTTTATTTTAACTCAAATCAATGCTACGGATGTAGAATGAAGCCTCCTATCATCCTGGTTTGTGGCTCAGCAATACTACAAACGAGAAGGATCTTGGAGTTGTTGTAGATCACAAGCTGAATAGGAGCCAACAGTGCGATGTGGCTGCAAGAAAGGCCAATGCTATTTTGGGCTAAATTCATAGAAGTATAGCTTCCAAATCACGTGAGGTGCTGGTTCCTCTCTATTTGGCCCTGGTTAGGTCTCATCTAGAGTATTGTGTCCAGTTCTGGGCTCCACAATTCAAAAAGGACGCAGACAAGCTGGAGCATGTTCAGAGGAGGGCGACCAGGATGATCAAGGGTTTGGAAACAAAGCCCTATGAGGAGAGACTGAAAGAACTGGGCCTGTTTAGCCTGGAGAAGAGAAGAGTGAGGGGAGACATGAGAGCACTCTTCAAAGACTTAAAAGGTTGTCACACAGAGGAGGGCCAGGATCTCTTCTCGATCCTCCCAGAGTGCAGGACACGGAATAACGGGCTCAAGTGACAGGAAACTTGATTCCAGCTGGACATCAGGAAAAACTTCCTGACTGTTGGAGCAGTATGACAATGGAATCAGTGACCTAGGCAGGTTGTGGGCTCTCCCACACTAGAGGCATTGAAGAGGCAGCTGGACAGCCATCTGTCAGGGATGCTTTAGGGTGGATTCCTGCATTGAGCAGGGGGTTGGACTCAATGGCCTTGTAGGCCCCTTCCAACTCTACTATTCTAGGATTCTATGACGGCAGAAAGGAAATGGTTCCAGTTGGACCAGGCAGGGTTGGGGCAATGGTTGAGCACCTACTGAGGGTCGTTTGTTCTGATAAGCCCCCCTGGGGCTGCTCCTCTACCCCATGGCAACTTGCTTGTTTGTCTGCTCTGGCCCAGACAACGGTGGTTGTGAGAAGGGCGAGCGGCAGCAGATGCCACAGCCCTCTCGCACCCTGGCTTTCTGGGGTTGACAAGGTAGACTCATTGAAGGAGGAGGCCCACGGAGGGTGTCTTGCACAAAGACCCTGCAAAGCATGGATTTCTCCAGTCCCAGCACTCTAACCACTAGGCCACACTGGCTTATTGGAGGATGGGCGCTCTTTTCTAACTGCTTCTGTAATCTGTGGAGTGAGAGAGAGAGAAAGAGAGTTCAGTGGCCTTTTGCAATGGCTCAGGTGCATCTTGTTCACGCTGCCATGGCTGCAAATGCAGGGACACCTCACAAGGTCTCTCCCCCCACCCCCACACCCCGAGGTTATTAAACCACCACCCTTCTCTTCAAACCGCCCCGCTGACTCTTCCCCAGAACATGTACCTGAACTTTGCGGAGATCGGCAGCAACATCAAGAACCTCATGGAAGACTTCCAGCGGAAGAAACCCAAGGAGCAGCAGAAGCTGGAGTCGATCGCGGACATGAAGGTAGCGTGGAAATAAGGTCCGTGAGGTGGAGGGAGGGAGGAGCTGGGTGAATCTGACCCCACCGCCGGCTGGGCTGTGCAGGTGGGCGAGGCAACCGCTTGGGTCTTGGCAGCTCCTGGGCGGCCACTATGCCAGAAGACACCAGAAATTAACCTGTTTCGCGAGATATTGCTTCTTCAGAAACACGCTTCTCTCAGGCTGTAAGTCAAGGCCTTTCATAATAGTCTCCCATAATACATAATTTCTCATATGTTTTAGGCCAAGCACTAGAGCTAGATTCAGTAGTGCCTGGCCTAAAACGTATGAGAAATTATGTATTATGGGAGACTATTATGAAAGGCCTTGACTTACAGCCTGAGAGAAGCGTGTTTCCGAAGAAGCAATATCTCGCGAAACAGGTTAATGTACCGGACTCCTGTTGGTGCAATGAAGCTTCTACACTAAAAAATTGGCGTATACAGATATGGAAATCGTTAAAATTCTAATTAAAAGTCTTAGGTTTACATGTATGTAAAATTGTAATTATTGGAATGGTGAAATGCGTTGTGATTATAGTCTATACTGTAAAATTGGTGCCAAAGGTTATGTCTATGTAGATAGGACATCAAATTGGTGTGTTTGAATGGTGATTAGTCTATATTGTAAAATTGGTGCAAAGACTGAGTCTATGCATATATGCAATGCTGCAGTTATTGGAATGCTGATGTAGAATTGTAACTATATAAAGGATTAAAATAGTATTCTGATTAATTATTGTTCTTAATTGTGGTTGGTGGGTGGAGACCCTAGCTTTGTGATTAGTATATCCAACCATTGCCTTCAGTTATCTTGTTATTTTGGGGGAGAGAAACGCGGCTGCCACGTTACACCTCCGGTGGCAGAAGAAGGCTGCCAACAACCCTGAGGCTGAAATCACAAGTCTGTTGGTCCAGCGTAGCTCTGCATCGCCTTTATCCTTTCCTCCTCCTCCTCCCTGTGAAGTCCAAATCTGCCAGCCGCGCCGCTCTTCCATTTCCCAGGCCTTTGTGGAGAACTACCCGCAGTTCAAGAAGATGTCCGGCACGGTCTCCAAGCACGTGACGGTGGTGGGGGAGCTTTCGCGGCTGGTGAGCGAGAGGAACTTGTTGGAGGTCTCGGAGGTGGAGCAAGAACTGGCTTGCCAGAACGACCACTCCAGCGCCCTGCAGGTAGGTACCCCGACACGGAGAGTGCAGCCCACCCCCAAACACCTCTAGACTTCGGGCTGGGAACAAGTCCTGCCGTTGAAGGGAGAACTGTGGCAATTCAGCGCTAATAAACACGATCACCGGTATCCTGTTATTCTCACGATTCTCACATTATCATTGTTATCATTTGTCTAGCCCAGAAAAGGTCTTCTCTGCCCGATTCTGTGCTGTGAGAGGATTTGCCAGATACAGAGCTTCTTTGGCATGAGGGATTCTCGGGGGGAGGATTTCTCACAAGGGCCTCGTCTGTCTGTGGAGCGTAAGGCGGAATGCCTGTTGCGTTCGTGGCTCCGAGAGTTCATAAGCTGACCCCGGTATCCGAGACTGCATCAGAGAGGATAAATTGGGGTTATTTACTGCTAACAATGCGTCCCTTTTGAAGAGGAATCGTGCGAGGTCGTTGGGGTGCTAAGGAGGGCAGGGGGGTGAAAAGGGAGGGGAGGGGGCCACCCCAGTGCCGTTAAGAAGGGGGCAGTAATTGGTGCATACGCATCGCTTCTTCCAGCCCTGGGCCCTTGTGACTTTTCTGAGCCTTTGGCTGCTGCCCCAGAAGTGGAGCGGTGCCAGGGCTCCCATCAATCTATGGAGCACATCCGGCGTTCTTTGGGAGCCAGGCAAAGGCACTCTGTGAGCGCTCAGAGGCATTTTCCTGCCCAAAGAATCCCAGCTGGCGCACCAGGGCCCCCCGTTTCCCTTTTGGCTTACGGGAGGCCTCGAAAGGTTCTGCAAGCCCAAATCCTGACACGTTGAACGGTACGGTTGCTGTGCTCCTCCACGTTTGCTCTCCTCGTCTGGGTCTTTTTCCCACTCGCTGCAGAGACTTCACTCCGGAAAGACTCAAGCGGGCAGCTGTGCTGAAGACACAGGCAACACGGATTGGCCCCTTTTAACAAGGAAGCGCGCAGGGCACAGGCGCACCGCTGCAGCCCTGAGCGACTTCTCTTCTTCGTCTGCAGAACGTCCGGCGGATCTTACAGAACCCCAAAGTGACGGAGCTGGACGCCGTCCGGCTGGTGATGCTCTACGCCCTGCACTACGAGAGGCACAGCAGCAATAGCGTGCCGGGCCTCCTGGCGGACCTGAAGACCCGAGGGGTGTCCGAGAGGCATCGCAAGGTACATGGCAGGGGGGGGAGAGGATGGAGGGGGTCCCTTTGGAAGTGCAGGGGTTCATCGTGAGGGGACTCGATAGAATCATAGAATAGCAGAGTTGGAAGGGGCCTACAAGGCCATCGAGTCCCACCCCCTGCTCAAGGCAGGAATCCACCCTAAAGCATCCCTGACAGAGGGTTGTCCAGCTGCCTCTTGAAGGCCTCTAGGGTGGGAGAGCCCACCACCTCCCTAGGTAACTGATTCCATTGTTGTACTGCTCTAACAGTCAGGAAGTTTTTCCTGATGTCCAGCTGGTGGAATCTGGCTTCCTGTCACTTGAGCCCGTTATTCCGTGTCCTGCACTCTGGGAGGATCGAGAAGAGATCCTGGCCCTCCTTCCTCCCAAACATGCAGGCATGAGCTTCGGCTATTGGGCGGTATAGAAATGTAATAAATAAATAAATAAATAAATAATACAGCAGGACTGGTTCCCAAATAAGTACGGCGAGGACTGCAAGTTTATGAGTTTATGAGTTTAACCACAGGCATTGTACCAGATGACGCAGCCCAGTGTTAGAGGAAAGTCTGCAGACTTCTTCTTACAACTCGCTGAAGAAGGCCTTTTGAGAAGACACAGGCCGAAATGCGTTGGGCTTTGTATCAAGAAATCCTTTGCTTGCTGAGAACCTGTTTCTCCCTTCTTTTCACCTTTCTCTTTCCAAACAGCTGGTGTCTGCCGTTGTAGAATACGGAGGGAAACGGGTCCGAGGCAGTGACCTGTTCAGCTCCAAGGATGCCGTGGCCATCACGAAGCAGTTCCTCAAAGGGCTGAAGGTAATCAGTGGGCGCACTAGTAAGGGGAAGACCATTTCATTCCCCCGGCAGCTTAGCACTCTCAGCTTTTAACTCTGCTGTAGTTTAAGCCTGTATTTTAAATCCCTGCGTTGCTGCTGGCTTTTATTCTGCTTGTACTTCTATATTGCAATTTTTATTTATTTATTGTATTTATTTATTACATTTCTATACCGCCCAATAGCCAAAGCTCTCTGGGCGGTTCACAAAAATTAAAACCACAATAAAACCACCAACAGGTTAAAAGCACAATTACAAAATACAGTATAAAAAGCACAACCAGGATAAAAACCACGCAGCAAAATTGATATAAGATTAAAATACAGAGTTAAAACAGTAAAATTTAAATTTAAGTTAAAATTAAGTGTTAAAATACTGAGAGAATAAAAAGGTGTTCAGTTGGCGACGAAAGGAGTACAGTTTAGGCGCCAGGCGGACCTCTCTGGGGAGTTCATTCCACAACCGGGGTGCCACAGCGGAGAAGGCCCTGCTCCTAGTAGCCACCTGCCTCACTTCCTTTGGCAGGGGCTCACGGAGAAGGACCCCTGTAGATGATCTTAAGGTCCGGGCAATTTCAAGCTTTTATAGGTTATATTGTTTATTGTTTATAGGTTATATTGTTATACCTTGAGGCTTTATTTTTCGTGAACCGCCCAGTGAAATGTAATAAATACATGACATAAGAATAAAAAAATAGTACTAGTAGTATTAGTACTATCAATGGTATGAATGCAATTGTTGGTAAGGGTGTCGAAGAAATTCGTCGTGGATTCAAATGAGTTTCTATGAATCTGACCGGTGGATTCCACAGCAGAGAATCTCTTTTCCTGAGATTCCACACGGATTCCACAGACTTGCAGATTCACTTTTGTGTGTGTGCGTGGGGGTGGGGGGTGGGTGGGGTTGTGCTACTTCACATGTGCACTAATCCACATTAACTAATGTATACCAGCCTGAGTCTGCAAGCACAGATTAGCACGAATGTGTGTGAGTGCATGGGCCCATTTGTGCAAATTCGCAGTAGTTAATTCAAATTCGCTCACATAGAACGAAATTCTGGTTAAAACACAGATCCGATTCCATCATGAGCGAGTGACGGAGCAAAAGAAATATAGACGGGATGGGTTTAACAAAATCCACAGATCCCTAAATCTGGGCAGTGTTGAGGAATGAAGTTCGTACTCTTACTTTTATTATCGTGCCCTCTCTGCGCCGGACGCTTCACGGAGGGCAAGGAGACTGACGTGGCTCTCTGTTGTGCTCATTGGACAGGGGGTTGAAAACGTCTACACACAGCACCAACCGTTATTGCTAGAGACTCTGGACCAGTTGATCAAGGGCAAACTGAAGGACAACCAGTACCCATACCTCGGTCCCAGCACACTCCGCGACAGGTAATGGTGATGCCGTGGGGCCCGGGGTGGATGGACGGGGCTCAATCGCCAGAGATTCTGGATTCATTGTCGAACCCGTTGCTCCAGGATGATAAGTGCACTGGCTTTCTTCTCTCCCGTGGCAACCGGAGATCATTTGGCGTTTTTGCTTGCCCAACAGTGAAGTGGGATGCTATTTCTGGCAACCCGATCTAATTGGACGTGGTTTGTGGAGGGTGTGTTTGTGTGTGAAGAAGACGCAGCAGAAATGTGTGTGTGCGTGTGTTTTATAACGCCTGTTTCATAAGAGTAATTCTGGAGCACTCCTGGCAGAGATGGTTCAGCGGCCGGAAAGGAGGTGACCATCGTCCGGTGCCCTTGACGCGTCGGGGTTGCTTGCCTGGGGCGACGGGGTATCGATCGGATTTCGGGAGTTATGTAAAAGCTTCGGGGGGTGTTTTTCTCCCCAGTAGGGCTGTGGTTGCAAAACGTCCGCCTTCCCCAACCTGCACCCCGCCCTTTGGATGCATCCTACTACAACTCCCATGATCCCAAGCTGGCTGGGGATGGTGGAAGTCGTAGTACACCACGTCAGGAGGAAACCGGGTCGGGGAACGTTGCAATATGGTCGATAACAAAGGTGTGGTGGATAATGTCTCGGCAATGGAAAGAGACTCTGGAATTGGGGGGAAGGCAGGAAATTTGGGGGGTTCACTCTTTCTCTGGAGGCTAAGCCTTGCTTCTCTTCCCTTCTACCCTATGGAATAACAATCTATCTGATAATTTTTTCAATTTTCCTAAGCCGGGGAGGGGGGTTGAACATCGTGCTGTTGACAGCCCTGGTATATTAATCATTTGAGTTATGAGTAAGCAAAAGGGAGTTATGAGCTCACAGGAGGCAAAATTGTTTGTAGTTCGTTCAGCCCTGTCGGGAAACGTCTCCCCCCGCCCGCCCCCCCATTACCCTGGATGGGGGTGGAGACAACGCAAAACTGTTTTCATCTGCATTCCCTTGTTTCCTCCATGAGATGAGTGACTACATTGGTACAACAGAAAGCTTTTTTCAAAACTAAAAGGGTAAAGAAAAAGCCCACATCTGCTTGCGTCTTTGTCATTGTATTCAGTCTCCGCAGTTCTTGGGGTCTGAGCAGCTGACGGAAAGTTGTTTCCTCCGTCCCTGTGTTTCCAGATGAACGCTAGACACCCACCTCCTTCCCTAGAACTGCTGCAGTTCCCAAGTCTGGGGGAGGCAGGCTGGTGCTTTTATACGGCAACATCTTTTTGCACGTTCGTGTCATTTGCCCACCTGCCTTGTTTCAAGCAAGGGCTTATCCAGAGGAAACCCTTTGAGTTCTGCCTTGCAAAGGGGCAGTGAAGAGGGAAGACCCCGTCCCGAATTTTAAGGGGTCTCTTCCATGCCTTGATGCATGACCTCAAGCACAGACACTCTATGGCTACATGGGACAGAGATACAGGGAATTAGCTGGGGTCAGTTCCAAAGGGAAGGTCAAGAGGCAATTTGAGGTTCAGAAAAGAGCAAAGTTAGCATGGGAAAACACAGCAGGAGGAGTCTAGGCACTGGTTGGTGCACAGATATTATTATTTATTTATTTATTTATTTATTTATTTGTATACCGCCCCATAGCCGAAGCTCTCTGGGCGGTTTACATAACCGATACTATTTTGACCCTCATTGCCTAGGACTGAAGGCTTTAAACATGAACGTTCAGCCCCACCTAGAGCACAGCTGCAGGCCGTCCATGCCACCCGAGGAATGACCTATTTGCAAGTACAGCCTTACTCATGAGTATACTTTTACTCATGAGGAATCCTCGTTTCTCAGATGGGCACTTCTGCATTGGATAGCTGGCAGGGTGCCAATAATAAAGCATGGTAAAATAATAAAGCATTTCCCAGAAACAAACAAAAACCAACCACCAATCAAATGGGGGGGGGGGGGGAGAACAGTCCCAAATAGGGAAACATCAGGAAAAACTTCCTGATTGTTAGAGCAGTACGGCAATGGAACCAATGACCTAGGGAGGTCATGGGCTCTCCCACACTAGAGGCAGCTGGACAACCATCTGTCAAGGATGCTTTAAGGTGGATTCCTGCATTGAGCAGAGGGTTGGACTTGATGGCCTTAGGGACCCCTTCCAAGTCTACGATTCTGTGATTCTATGAAATAACAATTTGCACAATGCAGCCAAGGAAAAGAAAGGAGGCTTCAATCAAAAGCCTGAGTCTTGCTATTCCAAATCCCTTCTCGTTGTTCATGGGGCCCAATGCTGACATGCGTCCCACCCCAAGATTTCCGTCCTTGCGCTCGGCCTGTCCTCTGCCTGGTCCTCTTGCACCCTGTGCAAACCTGCCTGCAGAATAAACCCTCACGGCACCGCTTTTATTTCTTATTTTTGGGGGTGTCACGTTGTTGGACTTCTTCCTGTTGTGCGTGTGGGAGGTGGGGGGGGGAGGAGGAGGGGTGAATCTGTGCGGATTGAAAAGCCTCGTCCTTTTTTTAGACTTCTTACAAAGCACCAGGGCAGCTAGGAATTGTTACCAGTGATGACACAGCTTAGCAACAGGAGACGGCAGAACGCGGAGGGGGGAAAGGGATGGATTTAGCAGAGCAAAGCGGGAGGTGGTGGAGGGCGGGAGGCAGAAGGAAACACCTCGGCGTTGAGCAGGCCCTGAGCGCTGAGCCGGAGATCTTCAAATGCTGGCCCTGCCGGGGCCCTCCCTGGTTCCTTAGAAGCTCATCAAGGGTCTCCGGGTGAGAAAACAAGGGACAACGGACCCGCTGCTCTGAAGGTCACCTTGTCTCCTGTCGCAGTTCCTTCCCCTGCGACAAGCGGCTGGGAACCTTCCAAGATTCGTTGGCTGGTTCACGTGGGAACTACGGCAAGGTCCAGCAGGATGGGAGCAAGTGCCTGAGGACCGGACAGAAGCCTTTACAACGCAGCAGGCGTCTGGGGCTCAGAACCGCTGCCGCCGTCCTCTGTGTTCACACACGCTCAGCTGCCACATAAACCACTGCTCTGAAAACTAGTCCAGCTGCCTTCCCCCCCACACACCTGGTGCCCTCCAGGTGCTTTGGAATTCAACTCCTCTCTTCCTGATCATCAGCCATGCCGCCTGGGCCTGATGGGTGTTGAAGACCAAAACACCCAGAGGACACCAGGTTGGGAAGGCTGGATTGTAGGAACGATGTCTAAATTTGCATCTGTACGCATCCATCAGTGTATGCGAAGTTTATCTTCCCTGTCGATTCAGCAACTTGTATGGCACAGTCGTATTTTACTTTATCTATTTAAGCATTTTTATCTCGTTCTTCAACTGAAAAGGCTCCCGGAATGGCTTATGTACAATCGATATAAACAAGACAGTCCCTGCTGCAGGCTTACAATCTTAAAAGACGTGACACAAGAGGAAAAGGCGATGGGGAGGGTAGAGGAAAAACAGGCTGCTGGAATGGGCTTTCTCGACATCTCTCCAGTAAGGAGAAGTGAGGTGCACATTAGCAAATAGCCAGTGCATCACTTTAGACCTGTATGCTCCTTTCCTTTCCCTTCCTAAACATGTGTCCCTGTTCACTGCAGACCACAAGACATCATTGTGTTCATAATCGGAGGCGCCACCTACGAGGAGGCCCTGACCGTTTACAATCTGAACCGCACCACCCCTGGAGTCCGGATTGTGCTGGGTGGGACCATTATCCACAACACGAAAAGGTAAGCTGAACACTGAAGCCAGGCCTGGGGGGTGGGGGCAGGGGGCAGATGGTGGTGAAGAAGGGGACTCCTTTGGCCTAGCTTTCTGCAAAGTGCTCTGAATTCAAGAGAGCGGTTTTATCCTGGCATGAGCTGGTATCGCTAAACCCACTGAGACCGACAAAGCTGTGTTAATGTGCGTGGTGCCCGGTTTATTTAACACCTGTTTATTTTTGGTTAGAGACATCCTGCGCCTCTCCATTCCTGTGGGGGCTGTTTCTCATTGTCCTTAATTATTGACCAAGTTTCTAGTCCTCACTGTTCCAAATGAAACCTGTAGGATGGAGAATAAGAGCAACATTTCAGCACTTAGAGTCAAAAGGGGGCAAGAAATTGCCTCCTTATTCAGATCCGGTATTAAATGATGCATTCTGGATCCAACTTTGGAAAAAAAAATTGGGCACATGCAAGAAAAGAGGACTCCGTTTTCTCAGAGAGACCAGGCTCCTTTTAGCCTGTTTCTAGTAGTGGTCAGGGAGGTGCGTCGTGAGGAGTGTGTGATGCAGAAGGCCAAAGGAAAACCCCTCTTTGTTTCCCTCCGTGGGCTGGAAGGAGGCTTCCTTTAGATATCGGGACAAATAACTCGACCTTTTCTCTCTTCTTTTAAACGTTCCGAACGACTGTATCCTCGCCTCTTGTAGTGTGAATTATGCAGCGTGCAAAGAAGCAGGCTCAGAAGCCGGTGCTGTTGGCAGGGCGGGGAGGGGGCTTCCTGCATTCCCTGAAAGCGTTGCAAAACTGTGTGCTCTTTCCTGCCCCCCCCCTCCCCAAATTCCATTCCTATTCCCTTGCTGCGATATGCGGGGCTGTTATCAGGCTGTGCTCTGGCTGTTCTGCTTCTACAGGAAACAGGCCACTGCCTTGCGTGTGACCTGCCCTCAGTTTCTACAGCCAGAGCCAAGCTAAAAAAACAAACCCCCCAAAAAGCAGCCTGTGGATCCATGTAGAACTCCTAATACAGCCGTTCCTGCCTGGGCAGGATCTACACTACTGATTTAAAACGGTTTATAACAGTAGTGAGAACTGTTGGGGTGCAGGACACACGCCGTATACAAGGTTTCAAACATTTTTAAAGTGTCGTGTGTCCTGCTTGGTGTAGATCTGCCCCTGGCTCCTTTGATCTGCCTACACACAACTCTGCCAACTGAGCCCGTGTTTTCGGCTTGTCTTTCCCACCTGGGGACAGCACTCAGCCTCTCATAGAATCATAGAATAGCAGAGTTGGAAGGGGCCTACAAGGCCATCCAGTCCAACCCCCTGCTCAATGCAGGAATCCACCCTAAAGCATCCCTGACAGGTGGCTGTCAGGCTGCCTCTTGAAGGCCTCTAGTGTGGGAGAGCCCACAACCTCCCTAGGTAACTGGTTCCATTGTCGTCCTGCTCTAACAGTCAGGAAGTTTTTCCTGATGTCCAGCTGAAATCTGACTTCCTGTAACTTGAGCCCATTATTCCGTGTCCTGCACTCTGGGAGGACTGAGGACACGATCTCCATAAAGTACAACGCTCTCCATAAAGACTTATACTATCTCCATAAAGTGCAACAACGTCCGTGTAAGGCAGGATGGCATAATTGTACCCATTTTGCAGACTGAGGAGTCGTGGCTTGCCTCGGCCGCCCAGCGCATTTGCAGCGAAGGTGAGATTTGATTTGGCCGCTTCTTGGCTTGCTCTTGCGGGCAAAGCAGCACCTAATTTTGGCGGGGACTAAGCGCGAGGATTGTACGATAGGACAGGACCCTTCCTCGCCGAGGCTGTGAGCACCCAACATCTCCAAACTGCTTTGGAAGCGAAGAAGTGCGATTCCCACATTCTAAAAATAAGCACTTAGCTGCCA
This sequence comes from Elgaria multicarinata webbii, assembly GCF_023053635.1. Lineage (NCBI taxonomy): Eukaryota > Metazoa > Chordata > Lepidosauria > Squamata > Anguidae > Elgaria > Elgaria multicarinata. The sequence goes on along the minus strand of NC_086191.1, from coordinate 15,833,031 downwards.
GTTCATTTAAGGGCACCTTTGGAGCGAGCCAGCGAGAAAAGTCTCAAGGGGAGCGATTAAAACCAAGCTGCTCCAATGCGTGGTTGTCGCATTTATCTTTAATGAAGGTCTTAAAAGCTCCCCATCCCTGCGAGGAGATCGCTGCCCATTACGTTTCGGAGCAGCTGCTGGGGATCTCCGAAGGACTCGGGCTGCTCCTCCGTTTCGCATTTCCTGGAGGCAGGAGGCACGAAGGGCCTCTCAGGGCATGCGCCCCCGTGCCTTCCAGCGTTGCGCCTTCTTCATCAGCAGATGAGCTCCAAGCCAAAAGGCACTTTGGGTAGGAGAGGTGGGTTCAGAGGTGGAGAGCGGGGAGAATGGGGAGAACTTTCCGCTTGTTGCTCTTGGGAGCAGCTGGCGTACAATCACGGGGAAGCCAACATGGCCAGTCCCTTTTTGCAGAAGGCAGCAAGAACGTCTCCCAGGTCTGGTACATAGCATGCTGCCCACATCTTCAGACCGTTGCTCCATCTAGCTCTGTATTTATTTATTTATTTATTTATTGCATTTCTATACCACCCAATAGCCGAAGCTCTCTGGGCGGTTTACAAAATTGGTGGAGAACGCTAGCCCTTCCTGGAGATGGCAGGGATCGAATCGGAAACCTTTTTTGCATAAAAAACAGGACCTCTTCTGCTGAGCTGAAGCCCCTAAAAATGAAGTCAGATTCTGCTGGTTGAAGTAAGAACCTAGAGACCTGGTCCATTGGTCCATCAAGCTCAGTGTTACCTGTGCTGAATAGCTTTCTGGGTCTTCAGGTGTCTCTCCCAGTCCTACCTGGAGATGCTGGGAGCTGAGCCCAGGACCTCCAGCTTGCAAAGAGAGGACCTCCCTGTCTCTGAACTACACCCCTTCCCTCTCTGTAACCCTTTATGAACTCCCCCTTTTTTTTAAAAAAAAGAAAGCATGTATAAATAGGGTCTTAAAGTCTTTACAGCAAAACACATCTTAAAGGGTTTCTCTTTTATTTAATGGCTTCCTTCTTGGAGGACCGGCACGTGGGCAAATAGACTCCCTGGCTCCCTCTCCGTAAGGTCTCTGCTTTATCCCTTCTCTGGAAGTGCTCACCCGGATTTCCCCATCTGCTCACCCCAGAAGTATCCCTTGTTGCCGCAGCAAAGAGGAGATTAATTGGTTTCTTGCTCTGGAAAGGAGACGGGCCGCTGATCACTGGGAACACAGGGCGGGTAGTGGGGGGGGGCACCGTTTTCCGCTCCCAAAAGCGGAAGACCAAATAATGACACCGCTCTTCAGTCGGATCCTAGGCTTAAGTAACTTGCTGAAAGTGGGTTACAAAGGCAAGTCTGTATTAACCCACATTTTTACCAAATCCTGATGAAATTAGCTAAGGTTCTTCTGCAGCTTTCTCTCCACCCCCCCTCACTGTGCCATGCTTCATGGTTTGTTTAGCTGATATTCCACGTAGCCTTAAAACCCTGTTTAATCCCTGATCTTGACAATGGGAATTTTCATTTTTAAAATAATCGCTACTCAGGTGACTGAACGCCGTCTGGTTCAGTCCAGAAATAATTTTGGATTCTGCTCAGATTACTGGAGGTTCTTTACTAGGGCTGAGTAAAGCCCCCCCCCCCCCGAGGGTCTGTGTGAGAGAGATTTGAACCCAGGTCTTTGGACGAAAGGACAAGAGCGGTGTGGCTTCATTTGACACCGCAGCACGTTCCGGCAGGCCTTAAATCCCATTTTTGTAAATAAACGTTGCTTGTAACCAGGAACAGCAATCAGGGCATCTTTACGCTCCCTCTCATGGGGGAAGGTAGTTTATGGCCTCAGATCCCGGCCTCCTTTTATCATCTGCTTTGCATTAATATTTGCAAATTGCTTTTGGGTTACACGAAGTCCCATTATTTTGAAATACTTGCCGGATTTAATATATGTTCATCGTCCGTCTTCCTCACCCACCGACCTCCAGGTCCTTTTCCTTTACGGTTGTTTCCCATACAGAGAAATCAGAGAAAATAGTTTCACCAGGGTCTGTCCACCACCCCCTTACGCTTTTTCCCTTTTCCCAATGGGGCTTTGGGTTTGACGGAAGGCAGAGCCCCGTGGCCCTTCATACAGGGGTGCAGAGCCGTGGGCGGTGGCCACGCCCTATGTCCCCGACCGGGGTGGGTGGGGGCTCCCTGGCTTTTGTGCATCCCTCCCACCGTCCCCCATTCTAGAAGGTCTCTCCGAAGGGCTTCTTGACTCACACTAACAACTTTCACCTTGGGGAGCTCCTTTAAGGTTCTGACTGAAACCCAGAGCGGATTCACTGCTCCATTGACACCCCTAAATTAGATGAAGCAGTGATCACACCTGGGGTAAGACTCCTATTCTCTTCCACCCTCTTTTGAAAACTCCACCACCGCCCTCTTCCTCAGGCATGGATCTGTCCTCACCCGCAAACGATATTGACGTTACGCATAGTATTTCTATATCGCCTTCCTGAAAACCGTCAAGTCGGCGCACAACCATTCCAAAACGCTAACCAAAGTGTTGTTTTAAAATGTTGACTTTTCAATACGGTTTTTATATTTCACTTCGATATCACCTGGAACTCAGGCGTGGGTGTGGTTATCTGGGCCGAAAGGTGACACGTACATTTCTAAGCAAGCAAAAGTGAAAAAATTCGTCGAATGGATCAGTAGGTGACAAAGGAAGGGGGAAAAAGAGATCAGAGGGAGAAAGAAAAGATGGAAGCGTGGACAGACCAAGGGGAAAGAAGGTTGGACCCATTGGGGGCTAGGAGGATGTCTTGTTGCCCTACTTAGAACGGCCCACAGCCAAAACTAGTTGCCAACCAGGGCAATGGAGGACTGTTGGATCTGGTCACCTGCACACTGCAATTGCCTTCGGCCTCTGCTCGTAATCCATAGCTGCCCCCTCCCCATTTAGATTAGGCTTGATATCTCGCAATAAACAAGGGGATTTTTCATACTAATGCTCCCAGCGGCTGTTGTAAGTGCTCTCTCTAAATCCTCTTCTTCCATTGTTGCGGCCGGCCAAACTTAATGCTATTTGCCGATCAACAGCTGTCTTTGGGGGGGGGGGTGTAGCATGGCGTGCGGGAGGTGGGACAATGGGATTCTTTCGATCTGCAAGTAAGGGGAAAGCCGAATGGATCCCTAGATTTGGTTGCAACACACATGCACACACCCCATATCTCTTTGGCCCAGCGGACTGTGGTCCTGCAGTGAACAGATGTGTGAGTCAAAGGTTTGGAAGCAGAAACTTGGAGCAATGGGGAGGTGTACAGGGTGGCCACTTGTGAAACTCCCCAAAGGGAGGCAAGCGCTACGTGTGAGTGTGTGCGTATATATGAAAATTTGGAAACAATATAATTTAAATAGAAATAGTGCGTCTCTCCCTAGTGTGGGGGACTGCAAACAGGTGACCGGAGTGCCTTGCTCCACCTGCTGTCCAGGTGGACGGGCAGCTTCAAGGCCCTTTATCTGTTCCTTCTGACGGGTCGCTGTCTTTAAACCGGGCTTGGAGTGGGAAGCCCTTGCCTTCTGTAAAGGAAGACATACGACCACCCCATGTGTGTGTGCATGCATGATAAAAACCACAGTGGTCATACTTACGGGCCCCGGGGTAAATTAATATGGGTGAGTAGTCCTAGATTATGTTAAAGCACTTTGGCGACAGAAATATGCTAAGAGTTAGTTGTTTATTATCTCTCTTTCATTTCCGTGTGTGCGTCTCTCTGTCTGCCTCTCTCTCTGTCTCTCTGTCTCTCTCTCTCGCTCACACACACACACAGTTTTTAGTATATTATTGGGACTTGTGTCGTCTTGAAGCCTCCACTGAAATTCTATCTCTCTCTGAAGATACCTAGAACTCCCAAGGATGGGACATTGAGTCCTGTACCCCAGTGTGTGGGATTTTCCCAAGGTCACCCAGGAAATCAGTGGCCAAGTAGGAAACAGAATAACAGCCAGCCTGTTTGCGGCGACCGTGAGAAGGCCCTGCATCCATCGGTGCTCGTGGGGAGAATCTGGTGCGGACGTCAGCGTCCTGAGAATTTTGACCTTCCTTGACAATGCAATATAAAATACGTATCTAGTTTATGATCGAGCTGACTGGAAAAGGAGAAGTCTAGTGAGCTAGAAATCAAGTGTCTAGGCCTTAAGATGGCTGAGCTGACATCTGGCATAAGAAAGGGTTGGGCTTAACCACTGAGTAGTTTAGAATCATAGAATCATAGAATAACAGAGTTGGAAGGGGCCTACAAGGCCATTGAGTCCAACCCCCTGCTCAATGCAGGAATCCACCCTAAAGCATCCCTGACAGAGGGTTGTCCAGCTGCCTCTTGAAGGCTTCTAGTGTGGGAGAGCCCACCACCTCCCTAGGTAACTGATTCCATTGTCGTACTGCTCTAACAGTCGGGAAGTTTTTCCTGATGTCCAGCTGGAATCTGGCTTCCTTTAACTTGAGCCCGTTATTCCGTGTCCTGCACTCTGGGAGGATCGAGAAGAGATCCTGGCCCTCCTCTGTGTGACAACCTTTTAAGTATTTGAAGAGTGCTATCATGCCTCCCCTGAATCTTCTCTTCTCTGGGCTAAACCTGCCCAGTTCTTTCAGTCTCTCTTCATAGGGCTTTGTTTCCAGACCCCTGATCATCCTGGTTGCCCTCCTCTGAACACGCTCCAGCTTGTCTGCGTCCTTCTTGAATTGTGGAGCCCAGAACTGGATGCAATACTCTAGATGAGGCCTAACCAGGGCCGAATGGAGAGGAACCAGCACCTCACGCGATTTGGAAGCTTTAGAACAGACTTGGTTATAGGTCTACACTTCAGGAATGGTGGGAGACGGAAGACCACGGGCAACTGCTTTCCTCTCAAATCCTCTGCATAAATGAATCTTCTTGTCTGGTTTCCAGCTCTGCATGGGGGGGGGGGTGCCTTCTCTCTCTCTCTCTCTCTCTCTCTCTCTCTCTCTCTCTCTCTCTCTCTCTCTCTCTCTCATTTCTGCTTCATAGGATACCTTTATGAATGATTGATTGGGAATGCCTACAGAAGGGAGCTACTGGGCCCATTGTTCATCCAGGGGGCTTCATGGCGCTTTCCTCTCTCTCCTTCGCCATCGGATCCTCCCCGAGGAGTCATTTATTCATGACCTCTGTAGAAACCCGGGCCGGGGCCGGCGCCATGCTCAACTTGCACAGCACCTGGGGTGTTTTTCAGCTTCTCAAATCCTGGTGTGACTTTTTCTTGGAGCTGGTTCTAGGCTCTAGGGGGGCTTCGTGGTTTGGGGGCACCTTCCCTTCATCCTGGCTGCCGGTTGAAGCTCCAGAGCTCTGCCTCCATTCTCGCGCCGGCCTGGGGTTCTACAGCATTGTCACCCTCTTTTTCTTCTCCCTCACTAGGTTTTCAAAAACACACACAACCAGAACCAGCACTCCGTCTCTCCTGGGTACCCCTGACTGGAACCAGGGCTGTCCTGTCCCTAAAATGGGTGGGGGGAGGTTGCTAAAAGCTCACCCCCCTCCCCACATAATATGCACAGGAGGGGATATTCCACCCAGCCACATACACACACATCTGTTTAATGAAGTTCTTTTTCTCCTAACTCCATCCTCCTCCCACCCCCCAACTCCCCGCTGAGGATTAAGTTCATTTTCCTGCATCTGGCGGTGGTGGAACTGGTTGCTAAATAAAAATAATAAACCCACTTCTAAAGAAACCCCATCTGGTTCTTTCTGTCGCGTAATGAGCACTAACAACAGAGATGATACGATGGAGTATTAATGGTCTATCCCCTCTCTTAGGATATGTGGGGGTGGCTGGGGGTGTTTTTGAAAAAGAGCGATATAATTATAGTTGTCCTCTTTCCTTCTCTCTCCCCCCCCCCCCCGGCCCATGTTTAATTTTATTTGCTGTGCGAATGCATTTCTGATGCATTATTCAGAAGCATGAGGACTGGGATTGTAGTTTATTTTCAGAGGGGAAACCCATAGCACAGTGGGGTTCCCCCTGAAAATATACTGCCTCTTCCTGTGCTAAACGCCGGTCCTGTGGAGAGCCAGAGGCGCTGTACAAGAGATGACCTAGAAAGAAGCCGCCCTTTGGTGTAGAGCCTAAGAAACCTACAGCATGACATGTCGTCTCTTTCACATTTTGGTTCCTTTTCTTGTTCTAAGTAGATTGCATCTATATCGTTCTGGTGCAAAGTTTCCAAAAGAAGTATCCATTTTGCCTCCTGCCTTGGGTTGTTTCGTAGCCATTATTCCCCATGTCTTAAGTAACCTTGGTACGGGGTGCATTTCCCCCGCCCCCCTTCCTGGTTCAATTCCTAGCTTGATGACATTCCCTGAGTTGGCCCACAAATTCTTGTCCAGAACTGCTGGTTTAATCCCAGGGGTCTGGAAACAAAGCCCTATGAAGAGAGACTGAAAGAACTGGGCATGTTGAGCCTGGAGAAGAGTGGATTGAGGGGAGACATGAGAGCACTCTTCAAATACTTGAAAGGTTGTCACACAGAGGAGGGCCAGGATCTCTTCTCGATCCTCCCAGAGTGAAGGACACGGAATAACAGGCTCAAGTGACAGGAAGGCAGATTCCGGCTGGACATCAGGAAAAACTTCCTGACTGTTAGAGCAGTACGACAATGGAACCAGTGACCTCGGGAGGTGGTGGGCTCTCCCACACTGGAGGCCTTCAAGAGGCAGCTGGACAACCCTCTGTCAGGGATGCTTTAGGGTGGATTCCTGCATTGAGCAGGGGGTTGGACTGGATGGCCTCATGGGCCCCTTCCAACTCTACTTTTCTATGATTCTATGATCCCGTCTTTCCTTAATCCCAGCATCACTCTGCTTGGCTCTTCAGGGAGCTTGTACCCTGCAGCAGTTGTGTGTCCACTTTAAAGGCTTTTTCTCCAAGGTTTTCCAACCTTTTCTCTCTTCTCACCTCCACGGATAGGGCTCCTGCATTTAATCTACTACTAGGATTGTTGCAAAAAACCTCAAGAGATCCAAATGAGTTTGGAACCCTCCGAATCAACTTGCAGTTTCTGCAGCGGACCTGTAGTCGTACCGGGTCGGGGTTCCCACGCGAACCTGGCTGGGCACTCTTTTGAATCGGGGCTCGGGGCTTGTCAAGTGTGTGGAATGACAGTGTGGAATGCGCATTGGGAGGGTGGAATGCATTGCGGAAGGGCACTGTGGCAGCAACGCCGGACACCTGGTAAAGCCTCCGGGCCGTGGGGCAGGCCGCCTCGTTCAGCTGGGGGCTGCCTCCAAACCAGCACGGGGACTTCTTCCAGGGCAAAGTGTCACGCAGGGTTCCTCGCAGGCCTGTTTCCCGACCAGTCCGGGTGGAGGGGGAGAGAACAAACCAGAGCAAAGCCGTTTCCTGGCTTTGTAACGGAGAGACGAGGGGAAGTTTCCCCTTGCGTGCCGTCAGGTTGTGGGGGTGGGGGGGAGAGAGAGAGACATGCAACTGGTTTTCTTCACGAGGACAGGGAAGGGGCAGCTGTGATCGCTGTGTTTTTCTTGGACACAGCGGCGTGAGTTTCCCAATATTCCAGCCCTCGCCTCGTATGTGGGCAGCTCACGAAAACACAGCTGTCCGCTCTGAATGACAAGGATTAATTAAATCGACGTGGGATGTTCCCAGGGTGCTTCTCACAGGAGAGCTGATGCAGGGGGATCCGCCGGTGGGCTGGGGAGCACAGGAGGCGTCTCGTTTCATGTGGACTCAGGCCTCCGTCTTTCCTTCCTTCCGTGCCTGGCCTAGCTGCTCTCGGAGAGAGCGCAAGGAGGTTTAGAGCCGACGCTGATGACAGCATTGACTGGCCAACAGGTTCTGGGGGTCACCTTGTCCTGGCGGAGGTGCAGAGAAGGCGCCGGGTTTGGGGGTGTTGCAGTGGGGTTTTGCAAAGGAGAGCTTTCCGATGGTGCTGCTGCTGGTGGATTGGGACCTGCCACTTGTGTCCGTTGGTGCTGAGGGACAGAGATGTGGGCCATTTGGGGGTTTTGATAGAAATCTTTGTTGCAAGCGGTGGATAAAAACAGAAGCAAAAATATCTCCATTCCATGTATCCCACCATTCCTTTCTGCAAAGCGATCCCTGAGGATATTTTCTGGGTGCTGGAATTTCCTCTCCTCCCGTAGCTCCATCAGCCAGAGTCTGGTGCTGCTGCACACTGCCGCCATGATCAGGGAGAAATGGGTTCCAATCCTGACAATGTGAAGCCCTGCAGCCTGGGCACATTTTCCTCTCCCGTACACGCAAGAGCAGCTGGGCTTTCGGTTTCTGTCCTGACCCAAGCATGAGTCCCCTGCACTTGTGCAGACGGAGTCCAACCGCTCGGCCAAACCAAACGGACCAGGCTGATGCAGCCATAACTGAACCGTTCCCTTGTGCACAAGGCCTTTCCTTTAACCCCCCGCCCGTTTTAGGGAGGATTCCTGCATTGAGCAGGGGGTGGGACTCAATGGCCTTATAGGCCCCTTCCAACTCTACTATTCTATGATTCTATGTTGTTTCTGTTTCTCAGCTTCCTGGAAGAGGTTTCAAGTTCTGGTTTCCGTGGACGGGCCACGGAGAGCTCACAGGGGGCGGCGAGGCCGGCAACCAGGCGACTGAACTGAAGGTGCCCCGCGCCCCGCCCCGGCTTCCTCCCGACCGCCTCAGCCCACCAAGTTGTGTGTCCAGTCATGGCTCCACCCTCTGATGGAACCCTTTCGCCTCCTTTTGGAGCAAGTCCTTGCCGGATGTTTGAAATTCCAAGGAAGCACTTTAGAGGACCGGATCGGAGTCTCCCTCCACGTATCCGAAGTTGGAGAGGCTTCGATGCTGCTCTTGGCATTTCTCCGCTTATAATTTTTCAAGGGGCTGAATGAGAAGGAATGGCCAGGAATGGCCAGAAAGCTGAACTCTCCTGGTCCATTTTTATCAGCCCTGACCAGGAACTTTGAAAAGACCGTCCTGTTTGGTCCCTTCTATCCATTTCTCCCCGGTAACTTTTCCTTCTTTTTCATGGTGTTGTTGAAATCCTCGCCTTTCCAAACCCTCTTGTTCCCTGCCCCCCATCCTGGGGATCCACAGAGCTACCTGCCCCGTGTCCAACGGGTCCCGTCCCTTGAAACAAAAGTGGTGTGAACTCCAATAAAAAGACCTCATGATCATATGGGCAAGGGGGTCAGTATTTGTCTGCATTTTAACAGAGGAGTAAACATAGCATGATTGGTGGTGCGTTTGGCCTGTTCGTATTTATATTTATTTTATTTATTTATTACATTTATATACCGCCCCACAGCCGAAGCTCTCTGGGTGGTTTACAAAAGTTTAAAACAGTAAACATTAAAAATATACAAAATTAAAAACCATCAAAAACATTTAAACAATATAAAAACAACAGTATCCATTTAAGCAACAGTTCTGGGGTTCCGTTAAAAAACAAACTTAGCGTTGTTAAATGCTATTAAATGCCTGGGAGAAGAGGAAAGTCTTGACCTGGCGCCTGAAAGATAACAATGTTGGCACCAGGCGAGCCTCGTCGGGGAGATCATTCCATAATTGAGGGGCCACCACCGAAAAGGCCCTCTCCCTTGTCGCCATCCTCTGAGCTTCCCTGGGAGTAGGCACTCGGAGGAGGACATTAGATGTTGAGCGCAGGGTATGGGTAGGTTCATGTCGGGAGAGGCGTTCCATCAGGTATTGTGGTCCCAAACTGTGTAAGGCTTTATAGGTTAAAACCAGCACCTTGAATTGGGCTCGGAAACGTACAGTATAGGCAGCCAATGCAAGCGGGCCAGAATCGGTGTAGGGGTCTGGATCCCTATATGTTGGGGGTAGGCAAAATGCAGGCCATATGTCCCCCTACCCATCCTTTTCGGTGAGCCACACGGCCAAAATGCCACCCTGCACGGCAGCAAAACAAATTGACGTTTTGCCTCTTGGCAAACTGGCACAAATCCTTTTTTTTAAAAGGGAATTTAACGTGTTTCCAAGTATTTTGGGGGGTTGCTGCTGGCGCGCTGCCAATTCACACCGGGAGCGTGGCCTGCAGAGGGGCCCAGGGGTTGGAAATCTGCCGCCGGAGTCCCTGAAGTTGCCCACCCCCTCCTATATGCCTTGACATCATGTCCTCCCAGGGGATATCTCAAACGGAAATTTGGACGTCGTGGTTGAATTCTCCTGCGGCACCCGGAGAAAATGGCACAGTGGGCCATTGCTAGTTGGCCGGAGTAAGTCCAAGCTCATCCCCAGTCGGACGTCTTCCCCACCCACAGACAGAGACACACACTGGTCTAGATTACATGTTTACTCGTTGAACTCCACTCTGCTTCTGGCGCCTGTGCCTTGTAGAACTAGTCTTCTTTCTCTTTTAGTAGCCCTGACGCCAGACTTGCGTTTGCTTTCTTTGTTTTAGCTCCCCTGTTCACCGGAGTAGCTCCCATGGACAGCTCCTTCAGCCATGCCGGGTCAAAGGTTGGGGGGTCCCATTGTCCTTGGGGGCTTTGGTTAGATAGTGTTGAGCCCTGAACCAAATCCACCTTATCGAAAACCTTGGCTCTGAGACAAAGGAAACGTCCTTCTTCAGTTTGCTTTCGTGTGTTGGGCGAATTCTCCCACTGCAGGGCTCGGAGTCTGGGAACCAAGATGGAGAGAGAGAATCAAGCTGGTCTCGTCTCTTCCCCCACCCCCGCCAGCCCCAGGTAGATTTCTCTGCTTCACCTGCAGAGTTTTTTCTCTCTCCTTGGGATGTCCTGCTTCATATCTTACGCCCCTCGCCTCAACCTACATCCCTTAAATCCACCTGGCTCCAGGTGGAATGACCAAAGGCAGCCTGAAGGGTAAACCGAACAGCAGAGACTGAAAAGTGGTGAATTTATAACCATCTTTAGTAGGGTGACCATATGAAAAGGAGGACAGGGCTCCTGTATCTTTAACAGTTGTATTGAAAAGGGAATTTCAGCAGGTGTCCTTTGTATATATGGGGAACCTGGTGAAATCCCTGCTTCATCACAACAGTTAAAGCTGCCCTCTTTTAAATCTGGTCACTCTAGTATAGCTCCTGCAGCTTTAACTGTTGTGATGAAGAGGGAGTTTCACCAGGTTCTCCACATCCACAAATGACACCTGCTGAAATTCCCTTTTCTATGCAACTGTTGAAGATACAGGAGCCCTGTCCTCCTTTTCATAGGGTCACCCTATCTATGGTGACCATAAATGATTACAGGAGACAGTGTTTTCCTAGAAGAAATAGCACAGATGCTATCTTCTTACAATCCCCTGAGGAAGGCCTTTGAATCAATTACAGGCCGAGATGCGTCGGGCTCTGTGAAAATAAACATTTTGCATCCTGAGAACCCATTTCTCCCCTTTTCAGAAAATACTTCTGGCCACTTCTGACGTCCAGAAGGGTTACGGAAAAAGCCCTTCTTCCTCAACATCAACATCTGTTTTACCAATTTTGTGGCTTGGTAGATTACAATGTTCTCAGATCTTTTAGCCCAGAGGTGCTGAACCTCTTTCAGCCAGAGGGTCAGATTCCATTTTAAGGCAGGTCTTGGGGGCTGCATTCCAGTGGTGGGTGGAGCCAAAGGCAAGGGGGTGTGGCTAAAAATATGCCAGCATGCTGCGGTTTAAAGCTCTTGCTGCCAAATAACTCTGCTTTCGGAGCGGCGTTCCTACCTTTTAGAACGGGAACAAGTCACGTGAAGGCTAGGAAACCAAACGGTCGATGCTTCGAGGAAGGGAATCCTTTTTTAATGTGCGTTTTTTTTAAAAAGCAAGAAAGCTGAAAGTTCACAGGAAGGCCTTGAAATAAATATCCCAGAGGAAACCTGTCGTCCCTCCCCTGGGTTGTCGCTCGGAATGGGAGGATGAATCCAGCATTCAGACAGGGTTAGATTCCCATTTCTGATACCAAGACCTTTTTTTAAAAAAAATTATTGGGGGATATATACGACACTGTAATTGGAACTTTGCTTTTGGGAATTAATGAGTCTGATCAAATTAACCAGCTCTCAATCCCCTCCGGTAATTTAATTGTTATCCTCGGCGTCTCCATGTGCTAGAAATGGATTTATTTACTGGAGGCCACAAGCCGGGTTTGAACAGAGCTGGAAGGATTGGAATTGAGGAGGGGGGCCAGGGAAGGGGGGGCCAGGGTCTGTCTCCGCCCGTGGCCTGGGCAGGCTTGGAGGAAGGGAAGGGGGAAAAGGTCTCCGCTGTTTGCAGTGGAGGCTAGTGGCTCTGATGTCAGTGGGGCTGTGAAGCTGCCCTGGGTTTTAGTCAGAACCATTCAGAATTCTAAAGGCACTCTCCAACATGTGGAAGCATCTTGGATACCTCCTTTAGGTATGTCCTTTTGGCTCATCCTGATTTGCTCCAGATGTGTTAGACTCCTGCATTGAGCAGGGGGTTGGACTCGATGGCCTTGTAGGCCCCTTCCAACTCTGCTGTTCTATGATTCTATGACTACTGGAGGAGAAGGCTATCAATGGCTATGTGATGGCTACCAACAATATCCAAAGCAGGAAGCTTATATATGCATCAGTTGCTGGGGAACATGGGTGGGAGGGTGCTTTTGTACCATGTCCTGCTTGTGGGTCCCTGGTCGACAGCTGGTGGGCCCCTGTGGGAACAGAGTGCTGGACGAGATGGACCCTGGGTCTGACCCAGCCTCAGGGCTCTTCTTAGGGGTTCACCTCCCATCAGCCAGCAGGACCAATCATCCCAAACCTCTGGAGGGCACCAGGTTGGCCAAGCCTGTGCTGAAAGTCCACCTCTGGGCCCAGAAAGCGACTGAATTGCATGGAGGGTGGTAGGGGGGCACCTTTGAGCCCCCTCCCCCCAAAGGGGCTGAGAAGCCTCTTCCCAAATATCTCATGTGGGATCTCTCAGCTTTGAAAGGGCCTAAATTTCACCTATTTGCCCAAACTTTCATGAGAAATGGTTGCTGGGGTGTGGCCGGGTAGAGTCTGTGTGCCCTAAGCCTTTTTCATTTTGGAAAAAAAACATCAAGTTCTGTCCTTGTGCTGTGTGTGTGTGTGTGAGAGAGAAAGGGCTGGTTGGAAAAGATAGATGTGGGGTGGTACATGGCTGCTCCTCTCTGGCACGGCTGTGCGAAAGATATTTTGGTAACTGATGATTACCCGTTGGAGGAGCATAATAGAGAGCAAAACTGCAACATGGGGGTTGCAATGTGTGAATCGGATGTTCCAGGATGGAGAACAGAGGGAGGTAATCGCTCCTTTAGGCGGAGAAGATCCCCACTCTGTTCTCCCTCTCTCCCTTTCCCCTCTCCAAGGTCTCCTTCTTCATCCAGTCATTTTCCTACCCCGCCTTCTGATTTAGCAAAGAAAACGCCTCGCGGTCCTCTGTGTAACAGAATGCAATCAAGAGTTGTTATTTTCCCATGTATTTTCTCTCGGTCTATTGTTCTGGGTCCCCTTAGGGAGGTTGGGGGAGTGGACCTTCCCAGGAGTCCTCCAAGGCTGCTGCGCTTGGCCTTCTGCCCCCCCCCCCCACCAGTGTTTTTTGTGGTTGTTGAAAGCCCTGGTGGTAAAGGCAAAGCCTATTCCGTAACACTGTAGAATGTGGAGAAACTCCATTTTCTTTAACGGAAAAGCAAGCAGGCCTCTAGTCCTCAAGATCTTGAAAATAAGCTTTTAAAAGCACGTGTGGGTCATGACAAATAAGAACCTCAGAAGTGCCCTGATGCTGGATCAGACCCAGGGCCCATCTAGTCCAGCACTCTGTTCCCACGGTGGCCCACCAGCCATCGGCCAGGGAGGAACGAGCAGGACATGGTGCAACAGCACCCTCCCACCCATGTTCCCCAGCAACTGGTGCACCCAGGCTTATTGCCTTGAATACTGGAGATAGCACACAACCATCAGGGCTAGTAGCCATGGATAGCCTTTGCCTCCGGGAAATTATCCAACCCCTTTTAAAGCCATCCAGATTGGTGGCCATCACTACATCCTGTGGTAGTGAGTTCCTTAATTTAACTCTGCGCTGTGTGAAGAAGTCCTTCCTTTTATTTGTCCTGGATCTCCCACCCATCAGTTTCATGGGATGTCCCCGGGTTCTAGTATTTTGAGAGAGGGAGAAAAATGTCTCCCTATTCTCCATACCATGTGTAATTTTGTACACTTCTATCATGACTCCCCTCAGCCTCCTCTTCTCCAAGTTAAACCATCCCAGCTGTTGTAGCCTTCCCTCCTAGTGGAGAGGCTCCAGCCCCTTGATCATTTCAGTTGCCCTTTTCTGCACTTTTTCCAGTTCTATAATATCCTTTTTTAGGTGTGGTGACCAGAACTGTACACAGGACTCTGAAGTGTGGTCGCACCATAGATTCGTCTAAGGGCAGTACCATTTTAGCCTGCTGAACCATCAAAAGCCAGATGAAGAGATCTGGAGATCTTGAAAGCTTGCAAAGGGATGTACCACTGGAGCAGGGAGAAGCCAGGCAAAAGTCAGCTGGGCACAATGACTCGGCAGATGCCCAGGAAGGGGAAGGACTGGCGGATCCCCTGAGCTCTTGTTGGGATAAAAACTCCCACCCACCCGCAATGATAACGGACAGCGTCTCTCACCCCGAAGGCAGGAGAAGGGGCTTTGTACAGACGTCCGTACCAAAATGACCCTGAATGCTGCCGGACGTATTAATCATTCTAATTAAACAGTTGTGCTGTGCATCACTTCTCTTATTTTGCATAATTTATTCTGCTTCTGCTCTCCCCGGGGACGGAATTTCAGCCCCCCCACCGCAAGGAAGTCTTACTCAGCGAATTTCCTAAATGCTTCTACATTTCCTCCGGGGGCTGCCAACGCGGGCGTCTTTGTGACAATGAGAACTAGGAACTTGCTTATTCCCTGTCCTCATAACGAAAGCTGAGATTCTCAGTCTCTTTGAAATGGCCTTTAAGAGACCATTCTAGATTCCAGATCTCGGCCTCTGACTATGATTTCTGAATACCTTGTATTAAATGGACGCTAGCCGTGCTACAGGAGCCGTACGTCTTCACTGGCATGCAAGTGACATGGGGGCCGATACGTGGGTGCTACCCCCAAGACCGAGCTGGCACAACATGCCAAACTCCCCCACCTGAACGCAGCTCTTTTTCCTCCACCCCCTGCCTGCCCCATGGCTGTCGCCTGTGACCCACCCAGGTGTCTGAAATAACCTTCCGCGTCCCAGATGGGCAACCAAACCAACCCTAGGAGCTTTGTGTCAACTCACACGGCTGGCGCACAGTCCACCAGCACAACCTGCATCAAAGCGAGAGGGAGCTGTGCAAGACTGCTACTGTGGAAGGCACCAGTTGGCTAGCATATGTGACGTCACCCGTGGCTGCATGCTCTTGCGTAGCTACTGTTGGTTTCAGTGGGCCTTGCACAGCAGTGTTTCCTGATGGTTAGAGGAGGTATCTCCAGAAGTGCCAGCTCCAAGTTTGGGGGGGACCCTTGGGCAAGGCACCCTCTTTGGCCAGGGAGAACTTTTCTGCCTTTCCTTTCTTTTTCTGTAGCTGGCTAGAAAAGGGAACTTCCTTTCTTCGATTGCAATATTTTCCTCATAATTCACACTACTTTGCCCTGAGGTCAGCACTGAAACTCCTGCTCTTGAGATACTGCAGTTGGCGATTTTTGGGCAGGCCTTTTCAGTCTCCCGTGCCTAAAATGTGGAACGGCCTCCCGAGAGAAGTTTGCTCGGCATCGTCCTTGTTGACCTGTGGGCTCCATGTAAATCCCGCTTTTGATTCACTCAAGCATTCAAACTCTCTTATCTCATATTGAATTTCCCACTTACATTTTGCATTTTACACCTTACATTCTGAGATTGCAGGGTTTTGAGCTGTTTTCCCCCTCTGGTCATGTGTGTGTGTGTGTGTGTGTGTGTGTGTGTTTATTTGTTGCCTTGTTGTAATGTTAAGCCTCTTGTTTGGAAACATTGTATTATGTTTTGGATGCTACATTTTCTTGTGTTTGTATTGTATTGTTGGATTTTATTGCTCTGTTCTGATTGTGTATTTTTCTTTATTTAGTTCATTGATGCCTGGGAGTATGTCTCTCAGGGCCTCAGACAGCCAGGTGCCTGCCAAATGTGTTGGACTACAATCCCCATCATGCACAATGGGTGTGCTGGTTACGGTCCAACACATTTATTTTGTAAACTGCTGACCTATTCAAGAAGGCTCCACAATTCAAGAAGGATGCAGACAAGCTGGAGCGTGTTTAGAGGAGGGCAACCAGGATGATCAGGGGTCTGGAAACAAAGCCCTATGAGGAGAGACTGAAAGAACTGGGCATGTTGAGCCTGGAGAAGAGAAGATGGAGGGGAGACATGATAGCACTCTTCAAATACTGAAAAGGTTGTCACACAGAGGAGGGTCAGGATCTCTTCTCGATCCTCCCAGAGTGCAGGACACGGAATAACGGGCTCAAGTGAAAGGAAGCCAGATTCCAGCTGGACATCAGGAAAAACTTCCTGACTGTTAGAGCAGTACGACAATGGAATCAGTTACCTAGGGAGGTTGTGGGCTCTCCCACACTAGAGGCCTTCAAGAGGCAGCTGGACAACCCTCTGTCAGGGATGCTTTAGGGTGGATTCCTGCATTGAGCAGGGGGTTGGACTCGATGGCCTTGTAGGCACCTTCCAACTCTGCTATTCTGTGATTCTATTTTGCTTCATGCACAGCACTTTGTAGCAAAGCACTATATTCATCATCCTCATCCTCATCACTATTACATCCAGCACGGCAGGCGCCCAGGACTGCGAAGTTTGGCCTCAGGTGACTCTTTGGAAAGTTTGATCGATGAAATAAATTGTCACCAAGTGGCAACATGGCGGAAAGATGACCCAGAACTTCCTTGCAATAACTGTTGCAGAATGCGCAACAGCCATTCTGCATTTGCATTCTACGTATTATTCCCTTGGTCCTTGCATGATCTCGCATTCTGCACTTCTTTCCAGGGGTTCTTGGTGGGAAAAGTTCCCCATTTCTGGAGGTGGCTTGCTTTCTCCTCCTCCTCCTCCTCCTCCTCCTCCTCTGACCTCTCCAGCCAAACAATGACTCAAACAAAGAAGCGAAGGCGCCCGCCTCCGCCTCCGCCTTGTGGTGCCTTCATTTGCCTTTTTTATTGTGAACTCTGACAACGTCACAGCTTGTCTGGCTATAGATGGGGCTGTGGAGTCCAGGGTAACCCTTTTAGTGCATGCCCACTGGAGAGAGAGGCAGAGGGAAAGAGAGAGACACACACACAGAGAAAGAGTGAGAGAGAGAGGAGGGGGTTTGTGTGTGGGGCTCCCTTGCATGCAGAGATGTGTGCGCATCACAGAGACAAACTGCCCCTTCATGCCACAGGAGATCTCTTGCGCTTTATCTAAAAAGAAAGAGCCAAGAAGAAGAAGAAAGGAGGGTGCTGTCAGGGAAGGGGAGATTCATTGTTTTCCTTCTTCTCTCCGTCTGAACAGCTACAACCACCCCCTTCACCTCACTGTCTCCTGAAGATCTGCTCTGATTTTTCTCCCCCCCCTTCCTTCCCCCCCTTCCCTTCCCCCTTTCTGGACGACTGTACTGAGGAATGATGAAAAAAACCAATTCCACCAAACGGGTGAGTTGAGATCAGCTTCCAATGTCCCCCGCCCTTCCTTCTCCCCAAAGGGGACTAGATCTTTTAATTGTTCCTTTTTCAGCGCTGGGGGGCTATGGAGGATGTCAGCACCATTGGCTGGAAGAGCCGTGTCCTGGCTTTCCATTTTTATATTTTTCGCAGTTATTGTTTTGACTTCTTTTGGCTCAGCCCTCTTCCTGCTAACCCTCCCCACCTCACCCCCCACAACAATTCACTTGCCTTCTTTCCCCCATCATTTTGCCGTCTCAGCTCATGCAGCAACCAAATTCTGTCGTGCAGAACCTCCATTATGAAAACCACATTTATTTTCCTTTTAATTTTCAGTACATGTGAAGCATGAACCCCACGGATGCATTGCATGTGTGTGTTGTATCTTCCACTCCAGTGGATTAAAGCTGTGAACTGTGCTTGAGAGAGAGAGAGAGAGAGAGAGGTTTTGTAAGCATGTAATTATAGATCTGTACGCTTTCCTGTAGAAATGCATGCCTTTGCATTTTTGCTTGGTGTTTTCGAAGGCAAGAATAGCAAAAAGGAACATTTTTTATTTACATAATTTTGTTCCATGAAAGGCAGAGTGGGCCAGAAAGAGAGGAACACGGTCTCTTTTCTTATACATGCACAGGGAGGAGGAAGCAGCAGTGTTTTGATTTCATTTTACTTACATATTTTTGTACCATCCCATCAGCTTTATAATTTTGGTGGCTTTTTTTTGTGGGGGGGGGTTAATGCACATTTGCAGGGGTATCTACTGCACAGCGAAACTGTGAAATCCCCAGGATGGTTGGGTGCTGCAGCAGCTTTTGAGAAGAGGGACGTAGGCAGTCAGGCACACGGGAGAAGGGTTTTTTCCCTTCTTCCTCCAGGCAACAGAGAAGGTGGGAGACATGGATCAAGCCCCTCTTAATAGTTTCATCTCCATTCTGCTGCCTACCCCCCTTTTTATTTTTGGATCTAGGGCCCCCAGGATGGGAACCAACAACCTGCACAGCCCGAGAAAGTAGGCTGGGTCCGAAAATTCTGCGGGAAAGGCATTTTCCGGGAAATCTGGAAAAACCGCTACGTGGTCCTGAAAGGAGATCAGCTGTACATCTCGGAGAAGGAGGTAAGCACATTCTCTCACCTTTCCTCCTGTCCTGTCCTGCTCCTTTCGCAGTGCTGCTTCTGCAACCTAGCGGCTTTTGCATGGATGCCGGAGGGAAGGGGGCCGTGTCCAGATGGCGGCAGCTCCCCCACATCACACACACAATAGCTGGATCGCTAAAACAGGAAATTAGGGAGGAAAGCACGGTCACCAACAGGGCCTTGTTTGACGCCTAGGGTTGGTTTTTTCAACGGGAGGGCATGTTTTTCATACTGTAGGAGCTGGAGGGGTCAAGGGTCTGGAAAAGGGCCCCTCCTCCCCCGGGTGGGCCACCGCAGATTCAACCTGAGCCCTTTGCCCCTCATGGACACATTGTCCGCCCTTTCCCAGGACATGGACAAAAGGGCCACGGTGCATAATAACAGGAGGACTTCTCCAAAGCCTCCGTTGCTGGCCACACTGGCGAGGAAGGGGTTAAAGAGGCCTTTGCTAGCTCCACAGTTGTTGGTGTGTGTGAGAGAGAGTGAGATGAGGGGAAAGATGGAGATCAGGAGAAATGTTTGTGGCTAGACTGAACCTTTGTCCCCAGCGGTTTATTTTGAAACTAGTGTGTGCTCATCTGTTGCTGCTATGGTTGTTCTTCTGAATGGGGCTGCCTACAATGAAAGCCGGGAGTCGGGGTTGGGCCGGAACAGGGTCTTGTCTCTGTGCAGCGTCTTGGTGAAATTAGGCGCACTGTTGGGGGTCGTGTCCTGTGTGCAGCCCTCTGCTGGTCTCGGGGGGGGGGGGGCAGGTGGAGTTGTGGAATTGACCCTGCAGAGATCCTCCTGTCTGGAAAACCCCACAGGAGTTTTTCTCCAGCAGAGGAGGCCAAATGAGTCAGGAAGCTTTCCCTGATGTCCAGCCGGAATCTGGCTTCCTGTCACTTGAGCCCGTCATTCCGTGTCCTGCATTCTGGGAGGATCGAGAAGAGATCCTGGTCCTCCTCTGTGCGACAACCTTTCAAGGCCTTGAAGGGTGCTATCGTGTCTCTCCTCAGTCTTCTCTTCTCAGGGCTAAACATGACCAGTTCTTTCAGTCTGTCCTCATAGGGCTTTGTTTCCCTGATCATCCTCATTGCCCTCCTCTGAACCCCCTCCAGATTATCAGATGATGCGCTTTGGATCTGGGTAGGTAGATATTGGAAGATAGGTAAATACAGGTGTTCCCATACCAGGGGCAGTTAGCCTATGTACACCAGTTGGGTGGCAGGGTGCTGTTGCACTTATGTCCTACTTGTGGGTCCCTGGTCGACAGCTGTTTGGCCACTGTTCTTATATATATTGAACCTCTAAGCTTCGTCTTGGCTGTGGATGAGGCCAACGTCTTCACAGAAGAAGCTATTCAGAAGCCAGCCTTTGAGAAATGGCATTTAATTACCATGAAACTGAACGGATGCTTGGCTGGTAGGAAACTAAGGCATTAGAAATGCACAGAGGTGATTAGACAGAGGGACACACGCCGGATGCTCCAGTTACAGGACATTGGATATCCAGGCCGGAGAGCTTGACAGACAGCTGGGCGGGTGGAGGCCAAGCCAGGAGATGTTGGGAGGAAGGCAGGCGACTTTTGGACAGATCGAACCTTGTTTTCCATGCACGTACAAAGCACGTCATTGTAGGCCTGCAACCTTAAATCGATTGATCGGTTGGATTAGCCCATCGAAGCCTTCAGGCACACCATCCCCAGTCAGTGGGAACGATGGGAGTTGTAGTCCAATGCACCCGGAGAGTGCCAGACTGGGGAACGACTGTGCTAGAGAGTAAACCCCATTGAAAACAGTGGGCCTTACTTCCGAATAAACATGCTTCGGGTGGCATTGTAAACAAAACCTGTTAAAATTGACTGCTTGATTGGGAAGCACTTTAAAAAAAAACTTAATTATTTTTTAATATGAGTATTTATTAAAAACTGCAAGTGGCAGGCACAATGTTGGAAGAGGCGTCCTCCCTTGACTTTTGCACAGGAGGACAGACAGACGGCCTCTCCTTAGGATGGTGCCTCCTGCCACGTGTCTCGAAACAAAGGACGGCACGTCTGGTCTCCCCCCTCCCACTTAAAAGTTTTAGTCATTTGCAAATGTCTGCAGGTTGGCATGATCAAAACCCGTCTAGCCAATCAGGAAGCCAGGCTAAGGAGCCAATCGGGGTCTCTGAAATGAGTCGTCTCTCGCTCCCGGGGCTTGTGGAGTGGCTCCCTCACCTGTCTCTGGCCCAGCTAATCCAACTGGGCCAGTCCACAAGGTGTCATGAGGGCCACCATCTTGGATGGCTTTAAAAGGGGATTGGGCAAACCCATGGAAGAGAAGGCTCTCAAGAGCTATATGTCATCCCCAGGATGCTTTCTGATGCCAGTTGTGAGGAAACATGAGTGGCAGCGTGCCCTAATGCTCATGTCCTGCTTGTGGGCTTCCTACGGATGGGCTGCAGCGCAAACAGGATCCTGGGCTGGACAGGCCTTTGCCTGACCCAAGACAGCTGCTCTTGCGTTCTTAAGCTTCTGCCATAACGTGGCTAAGGCTGCAATCCTTCCCCTTTTACCCCACTGAACACCGTGGGACTCAGTTCTGAGCAAGCATGCGTGGGCTGCATGACCTGTAAAATCTCTCCCCTTCAAATAGATGGCCCCCAGATGTTCTTCTCCCTCCCTGCTCGCCCCCTGCCCCCAATTTCTGGCCCTTTGCATTTTTTTGTTGGTTGGTTGCCTCTCTCGGGAACAAATGGCTGGCGTTTGCCTTGTGCGTGTCCCATGAATTAGCCTGTGTCTGTGCTGCCGCGTGTGTTTCGACAGGCCTTTGGGAGCGTGCAATGTGTGGGGCCTTTCCCTTTCCGCCTGCAGGCCTCCTCCAAGTTCTTCCACGTCTTAACTACGATGCAGTTCATAGACAGGGCTGGGTGTTCTCCAGGCCCAAAATAACTTCAGGATTCCTTGCCCAGGCCACCCAAATCCTCTACTATGAAGAGCTGGAGCTTTGACCTATATGAGTCATACAAACTATTAACTTATTTATACTGACTTTGTGTAATTGCTTCTGCTTCTTTTATGACACTGGGATCCTTCCTCACCCCAGTTGGTCTCCTGTTAGGCCTCCAGGCATTGCCCAAATATTGTCAAACCCATCATTCACCCTTAAGCGCTAGAGACTTACTTTGTAGGCAGGGTGGGGAGGAATTAAGCTGAAGAATTTAAGAAGAGCGCTGCTGGTTCAGACCAAAGATCCATCTAGTCCAACATTCTTCTTCCCACAATGGTCAACCAGATGCCTTCAAGACATCTACAAGCAAGGAATTGAAGGCAGCAACAGCTTCCCTTGTTTGCCCTTAGTAATGAAATTCAGCGCTAGACTGTCTCTCGGTCTGGAGGGTCCATTTAGCCGTCATGACTAATAGCCATTGACAGAACTCCTCCTTCTCCTCCTCCGTGAATTTGTCTGATTCCATTTAAAAGCCCTCTAAGATGGTGGGCTAGTAATAAACGCCATCATGTTTGCCGGATGGTGAATTTTACACCCACTGCTCATGAGAAGGGGCTTGCGTGAAGCTGGGTTAATCCACACTTGAAACTGATTCCGGTCATGGGATCTTTTTTGAGTTCCCTTTGGCCCGCCGCGCAGGCCCCCAAATCTAGGCCTCGGCGTGATGTGTGTGCAAATTGTCATTTCTCGATTGGCTTGGAGGGCCTGGATCTCTCGCTACCCCAGTTCACCTCTTATAATGATTTCCAATATCATGCTAAAATGCCTTGGATGTGAGGCTGACACAAGGTGTTTAGATCGATGCCCCTGGGGAGTGAAAGCCTGCGTTTATTGACGTACGGCTGTGCTGGTTCCAGCCGCAGCCTTATCTGCTTCCAAGACGCCGTGGCCTGAGTGCTGGAATGTTCCACTCCTGGACTCCAAGGACACCAGATCCTTGCGGGCGTCCAATGGTTTCTTCTTTAAGTAAGAACCACGACCATGAAATCGCTTTGTCAGCAGTGCTCAATAAACTGCGACCCCAGATTTTAGAACGATGCCGACGGGTTAAGAGAGGCCTGGGCCTCCTGGAACAGATTCCTGTTTTGGGTTGCTCACAAGCAGAAAGGCCAAGTGGAATCTCTCGACTAGCCTTCCCCAACCTGGGGCCATCTAGCATGGCCAGTGGGAGTTGTAGTCCAACACATTGTGAAAGGCTGCTCTTGACTCTGCCTGTGCTTAAAAACGCCAAGTCACCCAGTGTTTTCACTCAAAAATCGCCAGGTGATTAGAAGACTTCCCACGCCTGGAACCAAAGTGTGTTGGGCCAGCCCTGTCCGTGAACGCTACCCTGGTCCCCTCCTTTCGCGGTCTATCGCCGTTTTCTGTGGCTAAGCCTTCTTCCGCTCAGAAGAGCCCCCGTTTGACCTCCAATTTGATTTGAGCCTTTCTGTACATAGTTGTAACAGAAAAGGCATACTGGAAAATGCATCCCCCGGTCTCTCTCTCCCAGGCCCATATGAAGTGCATTCTCCCCACCACAAGATTGATTCCGGAGAGAAATCGAGCCAACCAGCTCTGTGTGTAAGCCGTGTTAGGTCAACCTGATGTGAACGGCAATCGATACGTCTGTTCCCTCTCCTCACCGCACTCTGCAATGGAGAAAATTGCATTTTGGCTGCCTAGCAGGAATGCGCCTGGTGTTCCATTAAAGTTGTCTCTGGCCCGGTCCTCTGTACTCTTGGCTCTTGAGAGCCGGGAAAATGCATTGGCAAACATGTAGAACAAGATCCCCCACTGTCAGCAGCGGTTCCCTCAGGCCGGAGTCGGAAGCATGTTCACAGTATTCCAGTTTCCCATAGTTTACTCATGAGTTTGGTTTGCCCCTCTCTGGTCAAACATGTTTTGCATGTTTTTGAAGTGCTGTTGCAACCTGCGAAACCTGTTTGGCAGGAGATACTAACGGAACAAAAGAGAGGGGCACATGCACAATTTAAGCAATTGCAAAACAACACTGAAACTGGGGACGGGATGGGACGGGGACACTACCGTTCAGCCTTCCCCAACCTGAAGCCCTTCCGATGTGTTGGACTACAACTCCCAGTATCCCCCAGCCAGCTAGGACTTGGAATCCAATGCTTTTGAAGGGTACCAGGTTGAGGAAGGGTGCTTTAGTCTGTATACAGTTTCAGGTGACAAATCTCAGAGGCTGTTAAAGTGTTGGAGATGTGCAGATCTGACCCGCAGGGCAGAAATGGGCAGAGTGTTCAGTTCTCCTGTGCGGGTTTCATTGACATTAATTTTTGTGGAGGCTTGAGCAGGATGGGGCAGGGGGCCGGCCACCTGGTGCCCAAACATTCATTTTCCTTTCTTCCGTTCTTTGCCCCAGTTTTCCTACAGGCATTGGGCTCTTTTGTTTTTCTCCACCTGGCTTTCATTCTTTCTTTCGTGCCAAGTTTCCACAAAAAACCAATATTAAAAAGAGTACAAAAAGGTAAACAACCAAGCTACTTAAACAGCAATGAACAAACCAGTAACAAGAAATTCAACAAAGAAAATTTAGCCAAAGAAATTGACAAAGGAAATTGACAAAGGAAATTGACAAAGGAATCAGAAAAGAGCCCGCCCTTTCTGCTGCTCTTAGATTTGACATAGATGAATCAAAAATTTTATTTTTCTCCCAGAACCAGAAGAATAGCAAGACTCCCATCAATTTTGCAAGCTTTCACACACTTGACACTTAACCAAAAACAGATTAATTTCTTCAAAAATAAATAAAATCTTGCATTGGACCAAGGTCTAAATGATCCAAAATGTTGTCTTCCTTTCCCAGTTAATATGTCCATTTGCAAATGGGTCCCAGGCCTCTTTCCCTGGGTCTGGACACACGACACGGGTCCATACTCTTTAATGCTGGGGCTTAATTCCTTTTGGTTAATCTCTTCTCTAAAGACAAAAAAGCTTAGCGATGAAGGATGTTGTTTATTTCACGTGTCGCAAATCCAGCCTGGGCTGCGTGTGTTGAGCTGTTTAAGTGAGCTAGCCGTCTTGCATGCAGCAGAGATCTGGCCCAGTTAAAAATAGGCCGTGCTCCTGATCCTCCTCCTTGGCTCTTTGCTGTGCCTCTTTCCAAAATGCACTGGGAAATAATGTGGTTGCATCTGCTGAGCTCCAAGTGCTGATGCTTCTCATCCTTCAGGAACGAACATGGAAAATAGGGCTGGGATGCACTTTCCGAAGCAGCCCTGCATTGAGGTGGCTACAGTACTGCAGATATCGGGTGGCAGATCTGAACCACCTGGTGTAATCCACCAGAAGTGAGACAGCCCCATTGAAACAAACTGTCCTGCTCTTGTGCAACTCCTATTCACTTCTATTTGTCCTGCGCAGAAGCGTTTTCCAATGGATTGGTTCCTAATTAGTCAAGTGGGGATGTCAATTGGATTCTCTATTTTGGGCATGAAGGCTTTTTAGGCCAGCCATACATAATATTACTATTCTTATTAAAATTTCTTAGATGCCTTTCTCAGAAAAAAAAAGAAGACTCAAGGCATCTTACAACAGGGATCTAAACATACAGAAAAATAAAAACCACTAAGCACAACCGTAAAATGCCTATCCTATGCTTGAGAAGGTGGAGCTGAAAAGATGGACTATGTGGACCTCACTGGGGAGAATCTTCCACAATCAGGGGGCCACCACTGAAAAGGGGTCGTTGCCGTCCTCTTAACCTCCCTTGGAGTTTTTCTTTCTGCATGTTTGAATAGAATATATATGTGAGAGTAGTGTTAGATAGTTGGAGAGTTGGCCAAATAACTTTGTGGATCCTCTTTTCTTTGAGAGTCTTTGGATGAATGGAAGTGATCGGTTTGCTGGAATTTGGTCAAGAACTGAAATCTCTTATTGAAAAGTGTGTGTCTCACTTCTCTGTTCTCCAGGTAAAAGACGAAAAAAACATCCAGGAAGTGTTTGACTTGAATGATTATGAGAAGTGCGAAGAGCTCAGGAAATCCAAAAGCAGAAGCAAAAAGAACTACAGCAAGTTCTCGCTCACCCACTCCAAGGAGCCTGGAAACACAGTAGGTCCCTCCCTCCCTTCTCTGAAAGAGCTTTGTGTCACCTGGTGCACCGTTGATCTGTGTCTTAATATGGTGGAACCTGGAGGGACATGACAAGAGCCCTCCTGGATCAGACCAAAGGTCTATCTAGTCCAGTGTTCTGTTGGCCCAGTGGCCAACTAGATGACCATGGATGGAGCCGCAGAGCTCCGGTAGTGTACTTGTTTTGCCCATAGAGGGTCTCAACTTCAAACCTTGGCAGCACCTCCAGACGAACTCCCCTCGGGTAGTAGGGTCTCTGCTTGAGGCCCTGAGGAACCCCTACCAGTCAGAGCAAAAAGGAATGAGCTAGATGAAACAATGGTCTTACCCAGTCTAAGGTAGTTTCATACATTAATAACCCACGTTCTCCTCCTACTTAAATTCGATTGCAACCCAGGGAACTATCCTTATTTAAAACAGCCTCGCATCCATGGCTGTGTCCTCTTTTCAAAGCTGTGGGGCCATTAGAAAAAATGTATGTTTTGTCATGAACCATACAGTTCTTGCTACTTCTTGGGCCTTTAGTGTAAAGCCGATGGGTGAAATCAATTTTCTATCAGCAACAGCTTCCTCTCTAGTTTAAGAAAGCAGTAATGTCCTGTGGACCTAGGGCCAGCTTCAGCCTTCTTTCTAGCAAATGTCTCTGTCCCCTGGTCCACTGCTGACGTGGCCGTCTCACTTTGCCTTGCAATAAGGCCACCTCTGTTCACTATACCTGGGTGTGACCAGTTCCCATTTGGTAAGAGCTGATATATGGATGTATTTTAATAGATACCAAGCAGTAAAGGGCCCTCTCTTCCCATGCCTTTCATCTTTCACTGAGAAGCTGCAAATGTTGGGCCATCTGGTGCTGGTGGACACAGCTTCCTTCTCCTTAGCTTGAGTTTGTGGAGGACGTGATGCTAGCAGGATGGCTGGCTGGCTGGATGGCCCCATTTGGCTGCTGACGCAAGTTCCTTCTCTCATAGGCCCCTAACCTTGTCTTCCTGGCTGTAAGTCCTGAAGAGAAAGAGTCTTGGATCAATGCGCTCAACTCTGCAATAACCCGGGCCAAAAACCGCATCTTAGATGAGGTGAGTAGATCTCCTCCTTTGGCTCCTATATTCACGGCAAACTCTTGACGGGGGGCTTGTGGGACCTCAAAGCCAAGAAGAAGAGAGGGAATTTGTTGAGAGTAAAATTCTGCTATTTCCATGTGGCTTTGTTACGGTGACCAGTGCAGTTGTTCTTCCAAGGTTTATTTTTCGTCAGCACGCTCCTCATATCCCCCCCAAGTGCCATGGCCTGCAAAGGCCAACAGACGAAGGGTGTGCATTTATTTCAGTTTATGTATTCACTTATGCATTCATTTCTTAGCCAACTTTCAAGACTGTGGCCTTGCCAAGGCAATCTAAAAGCACCTTACAATTTTAAACAGTTTTAAAATAAGCTAGTTTAAATCAAATACAAATATTTAACAGCACCAAATGATATATTTGAAAACCTCTTTTAAAAGCAGCCACAGATGGGGCCAGTCATGTCTCTCTTGGGAAGGGACTTCATAGGGTAGGGGGCCACCACTGAGAAGCCCCTCCCTCTTGTTCTAGTCCCACTGTACATATATTGAGGCTTGGTCACATTAAGGTAGCCTTTTCCAACCTAGATTCCTCCAGATGTCTTCGACTGCAACTCCCATCATTCTTGACCATTGGCTGTTAGCTGGGGCTGATGGAAGGGGTAGCCTAGAACAGTTGGAAGAACCCAGGTTAGGGAAGTCTGCACTAGGAGATAATGGAAACTGATGGGGTTGTACCCAAGTGCTCCCCGGTCCATAAAACATCTGGAGCTATTTGTTCTTGTAAGAAGCTTCCTGCTTCTTGATTGATGAGATGGGGGGGGGGGATGGCATGGTATGTTGTATGAGACTTGACCCTCTGTGCCCCTTCCAGAGACAATGGGAGAGGGGGGGACCTCAAAAGGCACACTGGACGTATGTCTATCAAGCCCAGCACCCCATGTGTATCTATGGGGTGCTGCCCTGATCAAACCGTAAAGTCCCTCCTGCGTTGGACACCTCCAAATCCACCTGTCGAGAGTCTCTCTTGTATCTGCCCCTGTGTCTCTCTCCTTCCAGCTGCCCTCCCACCCACTGTCACCCGCGCTTATGTAAAGAGCCGCCTCTGCTCCAAAAGGAGCGTTAAACACTGGAACGGAATTAAGGAACTGTGATTTATTTATTTTTTGGGAAAAAAGAAGAAAAAAGGAAGAA
This sequence comes from Elgaria multicarinata webbii, assembly GCF_023053635.1. NCBI lineage: Eukaryota > Metazoa > Chordata > Lepidosauria > Squamata > Anguidae > Elgaria > Elgaria multicarinata. The sequence continues at coordinate 15,804,977 of NC_086191.1, read as the reverse complement.
CTGAGATCCACAGTCTGTTGTCGCTGATATCATTTGGCCATCTGTCTCGCTTTCGATCGCTGCCTCTGTGGGCCTGTGACTCATTCTGCATGTGAGGGAGAGAGAGATTGAGGGTTGTGTTTCTTTATTAACTACATTAAGGGGAAGAGGGCAGCGCCAGTGACAGATATTTTCATTTGATTTCTATCCCGTCTTCTTCTGATCTTAAAGAACCCCCAGGTCAACCTGTAAGGCAAATTGCAGAAGGAAAGGGGTGGGGAAGGGAAATCGCTTATATTAGCAAAGCCGGGTGTGTGTGTGTTAATTTTATGGGGTGTGCAAAACTGAGAGAGTCAACAGAAGTCATCCACTCCCTTTTCTACTGCTAGCGGCCTCCTGGCTTTTGTGACGTTTTCTTTTCCCATTCTAAAAGGTTGAAATACCTCCCCAAAGGCTTAATTATTGGCAGTAAGACTGTTAAGCTAAAATGTGTTGGTATTTTTGTATTTCGGGCTCCACCGCTTTTGCCTTTGTCACTGCACACCACTGGAATTCAGCCCCCAAGAGCATCTCCAAAATTAAATTTTGCTGAGATTTCCCCATCCCTGCTATAGCAGGTGGCATATTTATTTATCGTGTGTGTGTGTGTGTGTGTGTGTGTCTTTCTTCCCAAAAATCCATTCCCAAACAAAGGAAATAGACAGAGCAAAATGACTCTCCACTTTGACAAAGACAGGAGCACAGTGCATCACGTTGGGCGTGCGCGATGCAGCTTAGCTCTTCTACCTTGAACGTTGGCCAGTAGCACACTCTGAGTTGCGTTTTTCTCTGGAGGGTTTGCAATCTCACAAATTTCGAGGCCCTGCCAGCTGATGAACCATTCCACCCCCCCCCACCAAAGAAATGCCGACTAATTGTCGTGAGTAATGAATACGCCAGAGAGTTCCAAGATAAACTGATGGATGAGCTGCATGCGGAAAGCCAAAACTAGAGGGATAAATTATTCACCATGATTTATCATGCTGGCTTCAGTTGTTGCACCAAGCGTGCGTTGCGGGGAACTTGGTGGGATGGCTGATGGTGTGGTTGCGTTGTTTTCCAGGTTACCGTAGAGGAGGAAAGCTACCTTGCCCATCCGACACGCGACCGAGCCAAGATCCAGCACTCCAGGCGACCGCCAACAAGAGGGCACTTGATGGCTGTGGTAGGTGTAGCAGGAGCAAGAATCCCAGGACAGGGCAAACTCAAAAACTGGCGACAGGGAGAAAGTATATGTTGGCTAGTTTAAAGGTGCACATTCGTGGTTCTGTTTGCAGTTGGGATAGATGTGTGCATTAATCTGGCTCTCAGCAAAGCATCTATGGATCAGAGCCAAATTCTACGTTTCACATCCAGTTCCCTGGTTCTTTCCATCATTCTTGGGATCTGACTGCATACTATTGTCTGTTGCAGTGCCTTCACCCTGTAGGTCATAGAATCATAGAATAGTAGAGTTGGAAGGGGCCTATAAGGCCATTGAGTCCACCCCCCCTCAATGCAGGAATCTACCTTAAAGCATCCCTGACAGATGCCTGTAAGACTCAAACCAGGTAAAGTGGTTTGAGTTTACCAGTGTTTCTTGGGTGCTCCAGTTGTCTCATAATATAATCTGGATTATTCTAGAACGAAGTCTTCCGGTAACATGATTTTTCATCTCAGTTAATTACATTTGTGTCCTACCCTTCCTCCCAAGGATCTCAGGGTGCTGTAGATGGGGTTTCGTCACATTTTATCCTCATAATGTCCCTTTGAGAGAGGTAGCAAGAGAGAGAGAGAGAGAGCGGTTAGCTGAAGGTCATTGTACAGTTTATATCTAGGACTGCCCAAATAGTTTTCACCACTCTGTCCATTAAAACTTCATTGATCCTTGATGGCCATTGGGATACCTTCTAGCCCTATGTTTCTGGGAACATCTATGCTGTAATCCTAACGACGTCAGATCCACAAACCAATGTTAAGACTTGGCCCAATTACCAAAGTTCCATTCCCACCAGTCTTCCTCTCTTGTGGAAGGGTTGCACTAGAAGTACCATCGATGAGTAGGTCTGTGGTGCTGTTGACACAATACTCCAAAATAATCCTCAAAATACACAGCTCTTTCTTCTCTGTTCCCTGTGTTTGTAGGCATCTACCTCAACGTCTGATGGGATGCTGACACTTGACTTGATCCAGGAGGAGGATGCCTGTCCAGAAGACCATGGCACCTGTGAAGAGAGCTTCCGGGTGGACCTGGATAAATCAGTAGCCCACCTCACCGCCGGGCGAAGGCGTTCAGATTCGGAGAATGTCAAACCGCCGGAGAAGAGCTGGACGAACAGCCTCCCGCGGCGGGAGGTCACATCTTGGGATAAATTCTCACAGCGCAACGACTCCTTTGACAAAGGGACCATGTATACTCCTCAGGTTCCAAAGAAGCTCTCCCACTCGGAAAAGAACAAGTGTGCCTCCATGGAGGAGATCCTGTCTTGTCGGGACTCTTCTTCAGCGCACCGGGCAGTGCTGAGGAAAGGCCTGGAGGATCAGTTTGCCTCAGCTGAACCGGAGCAGCTCACCCGGATACAGGAACTTGTTGCGTTGAAACTTGAAAAGACACAGGAACTGCTAACAGAGGTGAGGGGCTACGGGGAAGGGAAGCGAAAGACAAAGGAGCCTAGCCCCACCGCCGCCACCACCGCCACCACCTCCCCTTCCTCCTCGTCTTCCTCCAAGTTGGACTCGGAGGCCATCTTGCAGGAGACGGAGAGGCTGCTGGGAGAAGCTTCCTCCCAATGGAGCCAGGCACAGAAAGTGCTGCAGGAGGTCAAAGAACTAAGGAGCCTCTACAAACAGTTTGAACTGCAGCTCTCCGAGCCTAAATCCAAACAGAACACGCAATCTCAGTACAGGAAAAGTATGATGTGACGCTCTAGGCGGGAAAGGCAGGGCACAGGGCAGCTAGGACGAGGGTCCAGGAGTGGGTGTGTATATGTGTGTGTGTGTTTTTTAATTTACAGTGTTTGGTGCATACGAGGTGCCTGTGGTCATCCATTCCTTCCTCCTCACAAGCTCAATTTCCCTCCCACTTGTTTCTCCACTAAGTCCCCGCTCCATCCTTAGACGAGCCACGTTCCAATAAATCGGTTTGTATCCAGCCTTGTTTTTATTTTGGAATCATCCTTTTCTCCCCCGCCCCCCTCCCCAAGTATTTCTCTCTCTCTCTTTTAAAAGGATCTTGGAACTTTTTCTTTCAAACAGGCTGAAGGGGGTTGGATTATGATCCATTTGTTTGGTTAGTTTTGGGGAGGGTCTCTATAATGTCAGCCCAGAATTCTTCTCTGGGGAACGTCTGTGGTTTCCAGTTGGAAGCATGGTGGGTGGAGGGGATGGAGCAACTGTGAGCACTCCGGTGGCTTCCTCCTCCAGCCCCAGAAGTCCCTGGAGATTCAGCCTGACTCTGGAACTCAGAGTGTGGGTTTCCTTCCATGCAACGTTGGCTGGTCTCTCCCTCTACAACGCCGTGCTTCGGTCTTTGGCTTTCTCCGAGACAACCTGCCATTCGAGTGGGTTGCTCTCCTACCTACAGCTGCCCTCTCAGCCTCAGTCCAAAATTCTGCCACAAAGGCAGCCTTAAACTATGCAGGAAACTATTTTAATTTCCATGATGTGGTCACGGAAGCTAAAGGCCCTGTCACCAGACCAGTCTGTGTTTAAGCTCAAGTCGGAAACCGTCTGCTTGAATTGAGGGAGATGATTTTTTTACAGATCACTCCTGCTCCAGTGGAACTGTGGTCCTCCGCCTTAAAGTTTATGTTCCTTGCGTTGAGCAACGACACACAGATGTTCTGGGTATGCATCCTGCGCAATGCAAATCCACTGATGTGGACTGACGTGTTCAGACACACATTCCACCCTGCCTTCCTAAATATGGCTTCTTACCTTCAGGTGTAGCTCATGAGTAGCGAAGCGCACAGCTTGCTTAGAAAGAACGCTTCTGGATCATGAGATTCTTGGCCTTCCCATTTCGAAAGGGGCCTGTAGGTGCATCTTGTTCTTCTCTGGGTGTCAGGTTTTTGTGTGCCTCCAAGCATGTGTGTAATCGCCCATTATCTTTGCAGTGCAATACAAAAAAGATCCCCCCAAGGCATTTATGGGGACAAATGCCAACCCCTCAATTGGGGGGAGAAGGTCTTTAATTATTTCTTTTGTCTGTTTTCCCTGTACCGATACTGAAGCTAAACAGATGTGGTGTTTGATGGGAAAGAGCTTAAGAATAGGTTCTAATTCATTGGGGCCAGTGATCCTGTTTACTGTGGCTCAAAAAATGCAAATTCAGATGATTTTCACAGGCTTCATGGCTTTTGGCCAATGCCCAGGTCTTGATGTTTTGGAAGGTCCACCAAGCCAAGCCTGGAGCCATCCATTCTCTTATTCCCACTGCTCGTCCAGTGTTCAAGAAACCAGAAGATGGCTTGGTTAAGGGTCATGAATTTGACATAAGCAGTGCATTCTCTCCCAAGGATGTCCTACTAGCATGACACAATGGAGGGCCCTTCCTCTTTGACAGCATCTGCTTTTGCCATCCGTGCGGGATCCCCGGTTCCCCCAGTTCCCTGATGCTGTGCTGGGAGCATGCCCGTTGCGGTTCCCTTGCCCAGAACCCACCGACACACGGTGCCAGCCCCCTCTTGCGCAATGCTGATTGAACAGAGAGTTCGGTCCTGGGAAACTAACGCCGATGACAGATCACATCTCAGGTATCATTGTCTTGTTGACGTTCCCACTCAGCACTTTGCTAAGCAGAGCAGCTCAGCTTTCCTGCTTCGCATAACTGGATAAGGGGAGGAAATGAATCTCTGTGTTTTCTTACGTGGCCTGCAAGGCGATGTCCTTCAAGCGGTTCTGTCCGTTCCAATTTGTAGGAAGGAGTTTGAGGGTTTGGTGGTGGTGGGTTTTATTTTACTTTTCTTGACCCAGGTATGAGGCTTTATACACATTCTGAGCTGAGGGTTTTGAGAGGGCCAGAATTGCTCCAACTGTTTCTTCAGTGCTATTCTTCAGCTGAGACAAAAATCACAGATGCTTTGAGAGATCTCAGCAAACAGGATTAAAAATGGTTTGCATCGTTGAAAGCAGATGTAGTTACGACTCTGTATTTGAATTTGGAAGTGCTGTATGAGAGAGTGCAGGATTTCACCCCCAGATGCAAAGAAAATGAATATCAGGCTTCCAGTATTGGAAGAATTCTACTTTTCAAACTTGAGAATCTTTACATTAAGCTGCAAATTGTGTGATGTGAAACTTTAATTTAGAGATAGTCCTAAACTGACAAATCCATTGCCAACAACCAGGTCTTCCTTGACCTGAGACCACCTGCCTAGATCCAAATTTTCATTTTGAATGGATGAAATTCTGTGAATTTTGACTTTTGCGTTTTTTTCCTGATTCCTTTTGCCACTAGTTCAAATTATCCCTCTTATGTGGCAACCAGAACTGATGACGTTTTACCTTGGCAGAGGTGAGAACTTATTGCTCTCCAGATGTTGTTGGACTCCAATTCCCATCATACTTGATCCGTTTACTACACTGGCTGGGCCTGACAGGAGTTGGAACACTACCACCTAGAAGGCCACAGATGTCCCACCTTTCACCTAGGGCAGCATTACAGCTGTCAGGCCAAATAGTTAGCCAACCAGCTATGCTTCAGAGCTGAAGTCCTGTACAAGCGGGATAGGCAGAGCAACTCAGCTACTGCAGCTTTCTGCTGAAGAGGCAGTTCTGTTGCCAACCCTCCCACTGCAAAGCCTGCAAAAGCTAAAACCCTCTTAAAGGTTTTACTAGTATCTTGTTGAACTGAAGCCTGGGCAAAAACGCACCACTTCTGCATACCTTTTCTGACCAGCAAGTTGGGCATATCCAGTAGAGGGTTTAAGACTGTAAGGTTGGAATAGAGCCAGTGGGTCATTCTGAAAGCATCCTTGACTGACGCTTGTCCAACCTTTTCTCAGAAAGCCTACATGGAAAAGGTCCCGCCCTCGTCCTTAGGAGCTGCTTCCGTCCCTGATTTGCTCTTACATTTTAATATTTCACCTTAAGCTTGCTGTCATTTAAACATTTATTTGTTTTTGTGTGTTTTATCCCATCATCAGGAGCTAGAGTGAGACATCGTTCTTTCCTTCACCCTTTTGAATGTTTGGAAACAGCTAGCATGGTCTTTACATTCATCATCTTTTCCAAACAAATGGTAAATCCTCAAGGGATTTAGCTTCTACATCATTTATCATCTCTCTCTCTCTCTCTCTTAGTGGCTTTTCTCTGAATTCTTTCCAACTTGTTAAGTGAACGGCACCATCCAGAAATGAATGCAGAACTCTTAAAATGACGACTTTGCAGTGATGAGAAGTTCTTGAGTCGTGCCTTCAAGGCGAGTGTTAGTAACATTTCAAATTAACCAAAAGGGATCGGTACCATCAATTCCACTTGGGGTTTGCAGGCAGAACCCGAATTACACAGTGAGAGTGGCATGTTTACTTGAAAATACGCCAGTCAGGAAAGCGCAGCTGTTTCATGCCTTTCTCGCTAATTCAAATTAGCGTGAAAGTTGTAGCTGTGAAAGATAAAATGTATGTATGACGGCTCAGTCGTGTGAGGATGCCCATGTCTGCTCTGGTAGATGTGCAAAGTGTGAAGGGGTGACCTGGGTCTCCAAATAGAATCCTAGAATAGTAGAGTTGGAAGGGGCCTATAAGGCCATTGAGTCCAACCCCCTGTTCAATGCAGGATCCACCCTAAAGCATCCCTGACAGATGGTTGTCCAGCTGCCTCTTGAAGGCCTCTAGGGTGGGAGAGCCCACCACCTCCCCAGGTCACTGGTTCCATTGTCATACTGCTCTAACAGTCAGGAAGTTTTTCCTGATGTCCAGCCGGAATCTGGCTTCCTGTCACTTCAGCCCGTTATTCCGTGTCCTGTACTCTGGGAGGATCGAGAAGAGATCCTGGCCCTCCTCTGTGTCACAACCTTTTAAGTATTTGAAGAGTGCTATCCTGTCTCCCCTCAATCTTCTCTTCTCCAGGCTAAACAGGCCCAGTTCTTTCAGTCTCTCCTCGTAGGGCTTTGTTTCCAGACCCCTGATCATCCTGGTTGCCCTCCTCTGAACACGCTCCAGCTTGTCTGCCTCCTTCTTGAAGTGTGGAGCCCAGAACTGGACGCAATACTTGTGGACAAGTGTTGCAAACCACAAATGGCCACTCCTTCTCGGAGCACATCTGCTATGTGCTTGGAACTGCACACAGGGCCGTCCTAAGACATTTTGCTGACTGAGACTTACTCTACTTCATGGCCCCGCATATATGGGCTATATGCCAATATGCTTCCAGATTCTGTGAGCTCATGGAAAAGATCTCATTAGTGGCCTCCCAATCCAGCTGGTCCAGGCCTCCATCCCCCATGTATAGTATGGGCATCTTGTCTGTCTCCTCTTCTGATAAATGGGGGGGGGAGAGAAAAGGGGGGGAAGGAACCCACAAAGCTAGCTGCAGTTTTGAAATGTGGTTTTGTTGAGAGAAAAGGAAACCATCATGGTGTGTAAAAAAACAAAAGCAGCAAAAAAGGCCCAGATGTTTGGGGCTGGGGAAACCCCAAGAACCATGATGTTTATCAAGGTCTGTTCTTCCGAGAGGGCTAGTGCAGGAGCAGAAATGGGAGTTTAGCTAGAATTGTGCTAAACAGCACTTGCCATTTCCCCCGACACATCCTCTAGCTTGTGGAAGGACTTCTCTTAGGAAACTTTGCCTTCTGCAACAGATGTGGGCGGAGAAGAACCGCTGGTCTGCAGAGATTGCCCAAGGAGTCTTGCAGGAACTTTTTCAAAGAACCTACAAATGGAAAAGCCAGAAGAAGTCTTAAAAGGTGTTGCCATCTTTGATTCACTGCTCTTTGCAGTAACACTTAGGGCTGGGCTTTGTCGCTTCTTAACTCTTGTGCTTCTAAATTTCTTGTTTTGGTTCTTCTTTTCTGCTCCTTGTTCCGTTCTTCTTCCACTGGTTTGGTGAATCTTGCAGGCTGGTTCGCATGCACCCTCTGCTCCTCACATAATAACTGGATTGGGCTTTGGGACTTGGGGGTGTAAAATCTTGAGACTGGACGAGACCAAGGGTCCATCGAGAATAGTCTAGAACTCGGTTTCCAAGAACAGCTGACCAGCTCTGTCCCTTTGAGAAGCGCACAAGCAGGGACAGGATAGTGATCATTGATCCTGAGCTTCTGGTTCTCAGCAGCCTCTGGACAATATGGCTCCATTTAGCTAGCATGGCCGGTGGCCACTTTGCACAAGTTTTGCTTATGCACAATCAAAGTGTGTTGTTCACGTTCATTGCTCGCTTGATCGATATTTCCTGCACCAGGACACGTTCCTTCTCGTCGCTTTTAGTCCAATTTGACGTACTAGGTGGAAATATCTCCGCTTGGCTCATTTCCCACAATCACTAAAAACCTCAGCAGCCATCAAGGATGCGTCTTTGGGTTGGTGGAGAAGCTAAGCCGCCATCTTTTTTTCTTTGCTGTTCAACTTTATGCCATCATGGGGATTAAGGTGGGCTGAAAGGGTGAGACATATTGTGTTGCATTGGAGGAAGCATTCTCAACACCCCGTGCTAAATCTTTTGTCCTTTTTAATTTCCGGAGAAGACAGAGTGGGCTTCTTTTTCTAATAGTTGATTTGTTTTTCCTCCATCACTTGGTTCCTTTATGCAGCCATAAACTGGATGGAAAAAATATCTTCCAGTTTTTCATTAGAAGCCCAAATATCACGTTTCATTCCAGATTGTGGGGGATACCTGTTAATTGTGTTGTGTTGCATTCCTCCGCCCCTACCCCTCTTTCCCTCTCCCCACTTTATATGTGTGTGTATGTCTGTGTAGGTGTGTGTGTGTGGTCCAAGCTAACAGTTATTACAATTGCAGAGGGGTAGCTATGCTAGTATGTGGTAGCAAAAACAACCGCGTGTCCTTTAGCAACTAACAAATGCATTTGTAGCATAAGCTTTTGTGGGCTTCAGAAGATGCAGTCAGATGCATGGCAAGCCAATACAGCGACTCTCCGAGATGTGGGCCCGTAGCGGCCGACTGGAGTGGGGTGGGCTTGGTTCTCTGTGAGTGGGCGTAAGCTGAAATCTCTATTGAGAGATGTAAAGAGAATGGGTGGGGAAGCAGGCAGGAATAGACGGGAGCCAAATCTCGAAGGAAATCCCAACCCACTACCAGAAAAATGTCTGTCCTGTCCTTAAGAAGGACTTATGGAGAAGTCCCAGCCAATCCGGAAGCTGGACAGGCGGGGAGACAGTCAGGGCCTAAGAAATCCCCGAGGGAGCGACAGACAGCTCAACTTCCTTGGCCTTTGGTGACTAATGGACAAAGCTTCTAGTGCTGCTAGAAAGTGGGCCAGCCACCCCAACCAGGTTCTGCATGGGTGCGGCAGTGGTACAGCATCTGCGCATGCCTCCTGCATGTGGGAGAAAACTAAACGCCGCATCCAGAAAAGTCAGCAATGCATGCACAGCGCAACCTCCCTCCCTCCCCGCTAACTAATGCTCCCTCATGCGCCGCTGTGTGCACGCAGCCTTGGACCAGGCAAAATGGGTGTGGACCAAGCTACCTTCTATGTTTCTTCCACCCCTCGGAGCTATGATTTTGTCTTGTCTTTTCAGCCTCACGAACATTCATACTTAGTGGTGGTGGTGCTGGGAGTTTTGACCACATATTTTTGCTTCTCCAAAAGTTCTGGGGATGCTAAGAAGCCAGTTCAAAAACACACACACACAATGCACTATGCAAACCATGTAATAAAATAGTTTTACTTCCTTCTCTCTTATATTTTTGTTTTGAGTCTCTCATACTAGCTAGAGACGTCCTTGCGGCCTTCACAATAGTTTGCACGTATGAGTGTATTAAACCCCACAAGTGATTAAGCGGAGCTTTTCTTCCTGAGTAAACTGGCACGGAATCTCAACTCCGATGCCAAAAAGCAAACCAATGGCCTTTTGTCCTCCTCTGCCCTTCACTGGTCTGTGGTGGGCTGTATGAGAAACCCTTTTATTGGAGTTACAGAAACCACGGAGGAAACAAAAGAACCTGCCAGCAATGGGATGGCAGGGCGGAAAGGAGGGGTGGGCTAGAAAGCCAAGAGAAGGGAAGGTTTGCAAAGAAGCAAAGTTTTGAAAATAGGTTTTAATTTGCAATTAAGGGCGTAATTCTGTAAGAGCTCATTCCAAGGTTTCCTCGTGTAACATAGGAAGAGCAGGGAACAGAAATGGTTCCCAGGAAAATTGGGTAAACTAAGAACGTGTAAGAATGGCCTTGGCTGCTTCCAGATGAGGTTGGGTTTTTTTACCCCTCAATCACTTCAAAAACGAAATTCTACGAAGGGTCTAGACACCATTGTCTTCCATTTGTAAGCCTCCACCACTGCTTCCATCTTCTTCCGTTCCAGGAAAAAAAACCCATTAAGGAGGAGAAGAGGCAACAGCTGCACAATGCCTCTTGTTTGGTAGTGCTAGGCGACCCCCGTCTGGAAGCACATCAGATGCAAGAGTCCATTTGATCCAGTTTTGCATGTCCAATCATGGCCTTTTGCTGGTTCACAAGCCAAACACCCTACGTTTAGTGGCTTCGCCGCAGATATTCTGCACCGAAACATGGAAGTTCCATCCTTATAGCCACCTATCCTCTATGAATTTGTCCAATCCCTTCCCCCCCCCCAAAAAAAGCCATCTTAAGTTGGTGGCCATCGCTGAATCTCATGCAAGTCAATTCCATGAGTAGTTTATGCATTGCATGAAGGAGTAATTTCTTTGGTTTCATTGGATATCCTCTCAGTCTGATGTTTTCAGAAGTGAGTGGGTGGGTGGGTGGGATTATTTCTGCACAATGTCCATGATTTTGTAAACCTCTATCATGTCTACTCTTCGTCTTTCCACTTCCTAAACTAAGAGGTCCCAATTTTCCTGTTGAAGTTATCCTTTTCTAAATCTTCTTTTCCAGCTCTAGGAAATATATGTTTGGCAAAAGTGCAAAAACTGGTCCAGAGAATGGCTTTGCCCATTTATTACTTGCACACTCTGTACTTATTATTATTATTATTACTTATTATTTTCCTCATTCTCTTCGGCATCTGTGTTTCTCTCCTTGCCCTCTTCAACACCTGCCTTCCCCTTCTTAAAGTAAGCCTAACACTGCACTGATTTTTATGTGAAATCTTTTTTTAAAGCCCTGCCGATTCTTTGTACGGCGCATTGCTCTAGACTGCTGCAGCTCTTGTCAACTTGTTTCATATTACGGCTGTGATGAAGATAAGAATAAAATAAATGAATGTTTTTAAATGAGTGCCTTTTTCCAAGTGTCTGTGTTGACTACAAATTAGGGGCTATAGTTGTTTAATCTCCTGGGTGGAGCTGGGATCATTCTTACTATGGCTGTGTTCTTACATAAAATTAACCATGGTTTGTTGCTTTAGCCATGAGTTGACTTGCATATGAGCAAACAAACCACGGCTTGTTTCCCCTCTTTGTTTGTTTCTCTCCAGCCCATTTTTCCAGAGTTAGGGGTAGCCCTAGCCCCACATAGAGCACATTGCAGTAATCTAAATGTGATGTAACCAAGGCATGGATTACCGTTGCCAAGTAAAACCGACTCAGGAAGGGTTGCAGCTGAAGCATCAAGCTTATATGTGCAAACACTGTCTGCTCTACATAAGGATGCCCCTGAAAATGGAATCCCTGTATCACATTTCTCTTCCTCTCCCCAGAACACATAGCTTCACTTATCTTGTGTATTTCACCATCCCACATCAATGGCTGCTGCTGGCAACACTGGAAGGAACACAGGATGTGGTGATATTGGGACAGGAGATAAGTGGTCCTACACATTACGAGGAAGAAAATAGGACACAGGGCTGCCATTTTGGGCAATAGCCCTGTGTCGTGCTTGTACCTCTGCCCAATTGCCTGGAAAAATGCCCACTCTTCCACACTGAGTGTTGTGACCTGAAGGAGGTTTATCATGGAGTAGCATCACAACGTGTTCGTGTCTGGTAACACGTTGTGTTACCAGACTGGTAACGTGTTCGTGTCTGGTGTCTGGTAATGCTCTCTCTGTTAAGAGCATTGATCAAGCTCCCTGCAAGATTGCCCCCTCGTTGTCATGACAAGAGACAGCCAATCCCAGTAGGAGATCCTTGTATTGTCTGTCCACAAGCTCTGTCATTTTTTGCTTTGCTGACAATGGGCTGAATTGATTCCCTTACGTAATAAGAAAGAAGCCTAGCGGTGCAGTTGACAAACACTGGGTGGTGTGGTGGGGAAAGGCATTCTCCTAGTGCTCCATGTACCAGCACTTTTGACAGCCACAAGGCCATTGTGCTTAGGAAGGGGTGACAAGGATTTGATTTGGCTCCATTTCCAGAGGGACAGATGTCTTGGTTTGGCTCAGTTTCCCTTTCACCACTGGAAGCAGCCAATACAGCCCTGCCTGCCTGTGGAATTTGCTGAAAAGGGGTGTCGCGTTCTTTAAAAATAGCCACGATTTACTTGACATGTTTTGGGTACGGAGGAGCACATGAAGCATCCAGGCTGGTTGGCTTGTTGGCCGCTGAGTCTCAGGAGATGTCTCTCTTCTCTTCTTCTTACCACCCTTGTCCGTCCCCCCCCCCGTCCCCCCGCACACAAACACACACCCCTTTTCACTGTCTTACTACCTCTGGGGTGTCTACCGGACCAACCAATCACTGGCTTCCTTAAGCTTCACACCATATAAGGCAAAGTAGAAGCAAGGAAACCCTGGTACACCACATGTGTCTACACACAGACAGACGCGCGCACAGACGCACGCACACACACACATACACAGAGCTCCTGGTCAGCTGATCAGGAGAAAAGACACTAATCTTATTAGAGGCGAGAGGCCAAATGAAGCAGAACCTCTGCTATTCCTCTCTGCCTGCTCTCTCCCTGCTTCTCATACTGGATCAAAACAATACTCTTGTCTGCGGTACAGCAGGCAGTTCTGAGGTCTCCGGTGGTACCGACTCCTCGGGCCACCAACACAGATGTCTTGAAGTTGGCAGAAAGGACAAAGTAAAAATATTATAGGGCTGCAACGTTCAGTTGGCTCAATGGGTTATATTTATCAATTTAAAATGTTTTGAGCGAGTTAACAAGGTGTCCCAGATTAACAAAGAAAGCAGCAGATCAGTTAGGTTTTTAAAAACAAATTGTTACAGAACAACCTTCCCAAACCTGGTACTGCCCAGATGTGTTGGACATAACTTCCCAGCCAACATGGGCAAAAGTTTGCCTCTGCTCTATAGGTTCAATTTAGTGTTAGTCTTGTTTAGAGTAGACCCACTGAAATCAATGGAACAAGCAAGTCATACAAATTTAAATCCCAGGGATTTCATAGAATCATAGAATAGCAGAGTTGGAAGGGGCCTACAAGGCCATCAAGTCCAACCCCCTGCTCAATGCAGGAATCCACCCTAAAGCATCCCTGGCAGATGGTTGTCCAGCTGCCTCTTGAAGGCCTCCAGTGTGGGAGAGCCCACCACCTCCCTAGGTCACTGGTTCCATTGTCGTACTGCTCTAACAGTCAGGAAGTTTCTCTGAGTTTGCTCTAACTATGACTCTATCTGGACCCAACCCATTTTGTGACATGGCCTTCAGGCATAGATTTTGGTTATGGGCTGTACAGCAACAAAGTCTGTGCCAGAATAAACATGTTAGACTTTTAAGGTGTCACAAAACTCTTTGTTCTTTTTGCTGCAACAGGTTAGCCTCTGGAAACCATCCCTGAATGGCATCCACTTGAGAGTACCTCCTAGGTGTCTTCTATGTCTGAAGATGGCATGTGCATAGAACGCCCAAGTGGGCATTCTTTGGCTGATCTGAGATATTGTGATGGGATGTATGGAGTGTGGTGGGATTTACGGGATGCAGGTGCAACTCTGAAGTTACTGGCAACAGTAAATTCCAGAGGGGTAGCTGTCTGAGTCTGTTGCAGCAAACACAACCAAAAGCGTTGTGGCAGCTTAAAGATGAGCCATTTAATAGTGGCAAAAGTTTCTCTTCTTTTTTTTCATCATCACCTCTCAACAACTCCGTAAGGTAATGGTGTCCCTCTCCTAATATTTATGCCAACAAGATGGAGAATGGCAACTCTGCAAGTATTTATTTTATTTTTATTTAAGATATTCCTATCCTGCCCCTCAGTAAAACAACAGCAACCACTCCCATACAGAAAAATGATAAAAGCAGTCATTATAGTGGCTGCAAATAAAACAGACACACACTTCTTGCAGATTTGGTATGACTTCCCTTAAAAGCACCCCAGCCACTAAATGAAAAGCCCCGATCGAGATTCTACACAGACTAAAATAAAACATGAACAGCCCTGTTTCTGTTCTCCTCCTGCCCTTTCCCAATTTCTCCTGACACGAAGAAAACAGCAGCGAAATTGTGTTCCCTACGCCTGCTTCCTCTGTTACAAAATTCCTGTCTGCTAGAGAGCTTGCTAAGGTCAGCACACGCCAGTCAAAATGTCTCAAATGTCAGCTGTCTGACCTTGTGATTTTGGCGGTTTGCAAGCTTCACACCAGATGATTATCTTTATTTCATTTTCATTTTATTTTCTTGCTTTTGTTTGTTTGCTTATTATCACATGGTTTGGAACCAGTGGCTCAATTTCCAGACTGATTTTAAAAGACGGTAAAATTTCCTTAGCTCTGTGCTCAGAATAAAGGGTCGATTCTTTAATGCAATAACAATCACAGCCCCCACACTTGTGGGATTAGGATGTAGGGCTTGCAGGGGAGAGCAGAACCTCATCCTAGAAATTAAGCTATAACTGGGGCCTCTAGTGGGGTGCCTGTGGAAACCCCTTTGCCCACTGTTGATTCTTATTTTATTTATATATATATTGACTGGGAGGCAGGCATACTGTAAAGCTGCCCTCCAGGGCCATTTTTATATGGGTTCAGTAAAGTGTTTGTGTGTCTTGGGGCTCAGACTTCACATCTGCTTTGTATTTAGGTTCTTGGACAAGTTACTTTTCTTTGGGGCTCATCAACTTGCTTTCTCAAAAATGAGTGTTTTGTGATCATCCACGTCCACCGTGACACAGCCATTTTGTGAATGGGCAAGCCCCGCCCCCTTGCCAGCCATTTTGCGAGAGTGGCCCCAACACTCTCAAAATGCCAACTGTGACCACTGACCCAAAACGAATGGGGACCCCTGACCTAGAAGTTAACCACCGTGTTTTGCAAAGTCAATCCAATGAGGCCAGAAAGACCTCCCTCTCTCTCTGAATCCTTGAACAGCCGGAGCCTGTCGGAATAGCCAGTAAAGGGTCTAATGGATGAATGGTCTGAATGAAGCTGCATAAGGCAGCTTCATGTGAATGAAATATGGGATTCAGCAATATACATCACATACAACACAATCCTCATTTTCTCAGGCAGTGCATGAGTGTGTTGCAGGTTTCTTCCCCCGCCCCCAAGACTCAAAATCAAGAGCATCAGCATTAAAAATATATATATGATATTTTCTCCCCCTCAACCTCTACTCAGCAGCATAAATAATCTTGTAAGTGATATAAAACATGTCCCTAGAAAACAGACACCCCAAACCTGGCTGGTTTTCGAGGCTTGCCTTTCCACACTTCTCCCCCCGCTCTCGGCTTTGATTTCAGTGAACGGGGCTCAGGCAAGCTTTGCCATTTAGATAATTAGAGACTGCCAGATGGCTTTAAAATATGCTCCACGCAATCCTCCTGATCCAACCTCCTTGAAACTGGCACCTGTACCTCTCTGCGCTTTGTGGCAAAACACCTGGCGACTTTCAGCTTTGCAACGACACCTCCCCTCACCCCAATTTCTCTTGGATATTTAACAAATAAATAAAAAGGGCGGGTGAGTTTGATTCTGAAAGAGAGAACAATCCTTGGAGTATGCTCACTCTCAAGGCTAATAGACAATCATCAAACTGGAGGGCCATCAAAACGCCCCTGGCATGAATCTTAAAAGGTGAGTGACCTCTTCCGTGGCTTGCCGTTACAATGATCCCGTGGGCCAACTGGGTGCTCCAAAACCCACCCACATAAATCTGGTCCAGGACTACAAAGTAAAAGAACCTGGTGGACTTCAGCACCATCTTCTTTATCTTCACTATGGAAAGGCTGAGTGGGGCTGAGATCCTATCTGGCGAGAGTTACACATGCCTTATTTACATCCTTTTTCTACTACTGTTACTTGCTCTATATAGAGCCCTATATGGCTTGGGCCAAGGCTATGTGAAAGACGACCTTCTCCCATGCAAGCCTGCCCAGTTCTTAAGACCTGCTGGAGAGGTCCTTCTTTCAAGACCACTGCCATCAGAGGCACGTTTCCTACATCTGAGGCTGCCTTTATCCTCATCAGGAGAAGCTGTACTTCCATCCTTGCTGGACAGTGTCAACTCCAGATTTTGGGGGGTGAGTGGGGGGCTTAGATAATATGCCCTGAGTGGGTCCTTCTCCTTGCCACTGAAACTTCTCCTTGGTCTTAGGGTGTCCACGTGTCCTCATTTACAGTGGACCATCCTCTGTCTGAAGGTGTCCTCTATTTGAAGGACTCTCCTCCTGTCGAATTCCAATTTAAAGATAAAGAACCATCAGAACTATGTTCCCTCAACAACTTAATATCTGGAGAGCGGGCTGAACAGGCAGGCACCATTTTCCCCAACAGTGTGGGATGTACTGTATTTCTATTCTTGATCCTCCCAGATCTCTTCTCGATCCTCCCAGAGTGCAGGACATGGAATAACGGGCTCAAGTTAAAGGAAGCCAGATTCCAGCTGGACATCAGGAAAAACTTCCAGACTGTTAGAGCAGTACGACAATGGAATGAGTAACCTACGGAGGTGGTGGGCTCTCTCACGCTAGAGGCCTTCAAGAGGCAGCTGGACAACCCTCTGTCAGGGATGCTTTAGGGTGGATTCCTGCATTGAGCAGGGGGTTGGACTCGATGGCCTTGTAGGCCCCTTCCAACTCTGCTATTCTATGATTCTATGATTTAAATTATAATAATTATTTCTAAATTTGCAACTAAACCTATATGCAAATTTTATGTAAATTACCACCCTCCCCCTTTTTTTTTTTTTGATGATGCATCTGCATCTCCTCTGTTTTTGGTGATTCATAAGTGGCCACCCTTCTGCTCTTGACACCGTGGCTTTTCACAGCCAAGTTTAACCAGCCCACTCTTCTTTGGAAGAACCGTGACGGGATCATGAAGTTCAATGTGAGATTAGCTAGGCCTAAAACTGTCTCTGACAAACATTTTATCCTGTTATCCTGCCTCTTCTCTTAAACTTCCGAAGAAGGGGCTCCTGCAGCTTTGCTCAGCGGCTTGTTCCTCGCTCCCAGAGAGGCAGCCATGCCTTTCCATCTGCTGCATCTTTGCTGGATGGCTTCCCATTGACAGCCGTGCACACGCTCTGCCTTCCAGTGCGGTACAGCAGTCGGGAAAATATGGTGCACCAGCAGCCCACAAATTGTGCTTGCAAAGCCCAGGATCCAGGTGCAGCTGTCCTATTGCCCATCTCAAGGCTATGGAAAAGAATTTAAGCAAGCATTATCAAAAGCCAGAGACTGCTTGGTGGTCCCTGCCTCCACTTTGAAGTTTAGGGAGGCACATCTGGCTTGTGTACCGAAATGGAAGTCCTTCTTGAAGAGCCTCAAAGGGGAATAATGTTGGCTACAAGTATATATAGACCATTAACTCCATCATCTTAACTGGGACCAACCGCTGTTCAGTTCCACCTCTTTCAACACGGCCTTCCTTGGTGGCCATTTCCCTGATCATGAAACATTCCCCCCCCCCTCGCCCTTATCTTTTGCATCATGTATATTAGACTGTAAACCTGCAAGTGAAGGCTATGCTGTTATCTTAATCTTCGTAGAGCACTTAGCGAACTTTAGCTGCTTTATAAATAAATTGTTCAAAAGCTCATTTTTAGCTCAGCCTCCACAGATTCAAAGGACAGAAGTATTCCTGTTAATTGGTATGTATAAATCAGGGATGCACAACCTTTTCAGCCCCGAGGGCCATAGCTGAGGGCCGCACATGCATAGACACACACACCTTTCTTCTGCCTGCCCACTGAGATCTAGGGATTGTGGTGTGTGTGTGTGTGTGTAAATAAAAGTCTCTTCCTTCCCCCAGCAGTAGCCATTAAGATTGCGGTTTCCCTGTCACTACTAGCAGTGGGAAAACAGTAATCTTGGAAGCTGTGGAAAAGTGGTTTTCCTTGCAGTACTGTTGAGAAAAGGGGTTAAAAACCTAGAGGGAAGTGAGGTTGGGGTTGGATCCTGCCAGCCAGCTTCAGAGGCCACACAGGGAATATAGAATCATAGAATAGTAGAGTTGGAAGGGGCCTAAAAGGCCATCGAGTCCAACCCCCTGCTCAATGCAGGAATCCATCCTAAAGCATCCCTGACAGGTGGTTGTCCAGCTGCCTCTTGAAAGCCTCTAGTGTGGGAGAGTCAAGACGTTGTGCACACCTGGTGATGGCAGATAGATAATATAGCTTGCATTTTAGAGGCATAGGTAACATTCCTAGCTGCTTCTGCCAATTAGCAGGAAAGGGGAAATCTCTCCAAGGGTATAGATAAGTTCCCAGCTACCCCTGCAAATCCCTCTTCCTGATCAATCAGCTTGATCCTTTTTTAGTAGGGCTGAGCAGGATGGGTGTTCTCACCCAGGAGCACAAGTAAGATGGAACAGGTAAGCTGCCTACTAAGGTAAAAAAAAATGTAACAGGGTCCTTGGGTGCTAAACTGAGCTTTAGCCAGGTTGTAAAAAATAAAATAAAATAAATAGCAAGCAAGTCAAAAGACGAAGGATGCATGAAAGGGGAAGCCAATTCCGGGCAAGCTCAAAATACTCTCACAATGATGACATTTTGCAAGACAAAAAAAGTGGTGAAATGAAAGAAGGTCACAATTTTGTTTAGATGAATCAGTGATGCAGAAACGGGAAGCTGTTCAGAGTTGCGAGGAGTGTGTGTGTGTGTGTGTGTGTGCGCGCGCGCGCGCGCACGTGCAGGGGGAATCCAGTTCACTGTCAACTGGGTCAATGGGTTAGTGGATAAAGAAGATTTAAAGGATAATACATGTTATTATTTCATGTGCGGATTATGAATATGGTAATTTGAGGTCCTATCCCAGATTGCCTATATCAAGCGAAGGCAGGCTCTGTGGCATCCATGATCCTGAGTCAGCCCAATACTAAAGATTGTTTACTGAAGAATAAGTTGCTTCTAAGTGAATGAAGTTACAATAAACACCTTTTTCCTGTCCCCTAATGTATCTCTTCCGTTGTATCCCTTCTATTTGTCTCCCTACTCATTCTGCCAGCCTTCTTTGGATACTTTTGCAACAACTGGGAACAACTGGCAAATTCTGGCCAAATCTAGCCCATTGAGTGTATACTATTTGCGATCTGCTGTTGCCAAATCAAAGGCAAGAAGATGAACTGGAGGACACTACAACTGGGATTGCAGGGGCTGCATGTCACACCCCTCTGTTTTGCAACTCTATTGTCATCATTCATTGACTTTCCTTCTTGCTCCTTTCCATGTCCCGTCAACCCGCTTGCTATTTTTAAATTATACCACCTAGACTTCCTCTTACTTCTTTATTTAAAATATTTATAATCCACGTTTCCTCTGCGCATGGCAATTTTCTAACAAAACATATTAAAATAGCAATAGAAGCCATAAAAACAGTCTGCTTTTAGAATTATTAAAACAATGCATTTGGGGGATTAAAAACCGGCAATGAAAACACCTCCAGAATAAGTAGGTTTTGCAGCTCTGAGGAGGAGAGAGAGAGAGAAGAGGCCACGGGAGATCTGGGTCCACAGGGCTGCCATAATTCAATGGAAGTTGGTTTCAAACCAAAATGGATTAATTTGTTAAATAAATGGTCTTAATCTGCTTCTTTCATTCTTTCTTTCAAACCCCTTGGGCCCCTTCCAATTTAATTTATTTATTTATTTATTAATTACATTTCTATACCGCCCAATAGCCGGAGCTCTCTGGGCGGTTATCAATGCCTTGCTTAAGTCGCTGTGGTCATAACTGAACACGGTGCTCCAAATGAGGTTTAACTTCTTGGATCTATAGTTTTCTTCGTGTGTGTGTGTGTGTGTGTGTGTGTGTGAGAAAAATGCTAGTTTTGTAACATCTGTTCTGCACGCTCACTACTCACCCTTTTCTTTTCTAATCAGACTGTGATTTTTAAAAAGTAAAATAACAAGACTGTGGTTTCCTGTTTGTGGTGTGTGGATACAGAGATATTAAATGGAGAGAATGCCCTTGTGTTCGCTTTGAAAATAATTAGGGCATTTTTCCTTTTTGAATAGTTACCAGAATCTACTGCAAGTTCCGCCCCTCATTCACTCCCCCAGGAACATTGCCCTCTCTTTTTTCTCCCCGATTCTTAAAACAAAAACAGCAAAAAAGACGAGAGACAAGTGCATCTTTTCATCCGTTAATATCATTATACTCCTCCGTATACTCATGAGAGTAAGGAACATGAATAAATCCTAATCAAAACCAAAGGTTCCCTAGCTATAAATATTCAGTCGTTTCCTCAACCAGGGTATGCATATTTCTGCTTTTTAGAATGGTTTGTCATTGATTTACCACTTGCAAAATATATTTGCTGCGTACAGTTTATTCTGCAGCCATGTTTGAGCTGTTCTCGCTTCCCTCTAGGCTTTTAACTAGTAAATCAATTTCTGAGTGCATCTTGATAAGAACCTTACATCGTGCATTCGTTAAACTACTGTTCTGACCTGGTAGGTTACAGAAGGCAAGTGATGAAAATCTGGAAGGTTTATTATATTATCCACACAGCTCATGAAGGTCTTACCAATAATTCGAGGTCAACCACCCTCTGATTCCTCTCCTGTCAGCTTTGGGGGATGATGCAAAAATTACTCCCAAGGTTTGAATTTTGAGGAGAATTTAGCTGCCTGTTAAAGTATTCATTCATTAAGTCATGAAACTAAAATTGAGTGAGTTTTGCTCCAGGGTTTCTCGAATGTTGAAGGGGAAAAGGAAAGGCCCTAAATTAATTCCTAGGGTGCACCCATCACTCCAGTAGCGTGGTAGCAAAATAGCAGCCTTCTTTAAGCCAATTTTGCACGTACGAATGGTATTCCTCCTTATCTCTAGTGCCACAGAAGTGAGAAGAGAAATGCACAGCAATAGAACTACTAAACTGTGTCTGCTGTATCGGACACTGAAGTTGCAAAGCTATGCCACTATCTGAGAGTAAGCCCCACTAAACTCAATGAGAATAATTAGACACATATAAGATTGTGCTGTAAGAAAAGAGAATACATAGATCAGCCCAGCTCAAGTGCAATGTAGAGAAAGCATTGTTTCTTTGTTTTCATGGGAGACATAGGCTATCCCCAACAGTAAATAAATGCAGTCTCTCGCCAAAGCATATTAATGGTGTCACTAAAAAAACCAAGACGCACTCACTATTCTCCATTGTCAGTGTGGGCAGGGGAAGAAAAGACACCTTCAGAGAAGTAAATGAGTTTTACTTGGAATCTGAGAAAGAATGCAAGTTTCCTCTTGAAAAAAAGAGAAAAATCATAGAATCATAGAATAGTAGAGTTGGAAGGGGCCTATAAGGCCATCGAGTCCAACCTCCTGCTCAATGCAGGAATCCACTCTAAAGCGACCCTGGGTTATGTAGCCTCTTCTGCAGATGATGGTACACTGGTATCTCCGAATGACCCACTGCAGGCAGGAGACATGAATGTCTCACCACTGCAGCTGGAGCTTCTGAACAGTAGCCAAGAGCAGCCAAAGAACCCATTGCCTTCTTTATATTAGGAACTAAAAAATTTAAGCCTTATTGGTGAAATCAGCCATGACTCTGTTCCTTCCCCGTCTTGGTTTCAGCTGCCATTTCCCCCCTTACGTTATAGTGTTTGCATCCATCAATTGAGTCTTGAACCAGGAACCTCCTGGTTTGTATACTGGCATCCCAAGTGCTGATGAGCCACTCAAGATTGCAGCGTAAGGTTACAGATTGCAGTACTAGCCTCTTTGGCTCCCACACAGACCATTGACTGTCTATGCCCTGGTCCAGCCCAACGTGCCACCCTGGACAGGAACTGATCTTTGCTTGGGCAACAGTCTAGTTTACCACTCTGAATTGTCTCTCAAACCAGAATTCCTGGTTTGCACACAATGGATAGAGCGACCCTGGGTTATTTAGCCTCTCCTGCTTGTAGCTGGAGTGACCGAGCAACATGCAGCAGTATGCTCACTCAGTCACAACAACTCAGGATCATTGTAACATCCAACACAAAACTGGGTTGTTGTGATATCCAAACCGGGCCAATGATGCCTTGAACTTGGACTAACAGTTTCTGGAGCTTCCTGACAATGCCAGTTCCTGATCCTACAGTGGTGCCTTTCAGTTCACCATTGACTATGTGCACATATGCATGGTAGCACAACCAGGATTCAGGTACCAGCTGCCACAAGAAACAGTATAGTCAGGGGATGAGATGGGTCTTCTCCACAGTTTAATCATGTAATGCCGATGTAAACAAATGCTAAACAAATCATGTTTTCTTCCTGTATTGTATTTGTTAGTATTAGTTACATCAAGTATACTCTACGTCTGCCAACATTTTCAGCTGTCTTTTGGTGGATTTTACCTGAAATCAAAGATGCACTTTCGCGTCTTGAGATTGGAAAGATTTTTTTTATAAAATCCCTCCTTCACCTGATATATTGCTGGCACAGAAAAGCAGCTTCTTGTGAAGGTCAGTTAGATAATAGAGCTGTGCTGGATCAATTTGGATTAGCTCTGATTGTATTTGGCTGTCCTTCTCTCCCTCTCTCTCATTGTATAGTACAATTAGAAATAGGAAGAGTACATATGGCACAAGTAAACAGCCACCTAGTAGGTAGGTATTAACGCAATGTCTAATTTTAACCCTGAGCCTACACTTACAGATGCTGTCTTAAGACTAAGTGAGTGGGAAACTGGATTGGCCCTTCTTATCCAATAAGAGTTGCTTGGTTTTACAAAAACACGCAAGGCATATGAAGACACCTAGATGGCACTTATTTAAGCCATTAAAAAGTAAATAAATCTGGAGACACCATTCTTTCCAGTCCTTTCTTGTAAAGTAGTGTATGTACACCCTGTTAATAATGTCAGCAAATAGTTTGCCCTAATTCAGTTTATTCTTGGGGTGCAATTTCAGATGGGGCTTAGCTAGGCTTGGCTCACAGTGAAGCACCACTGAGTAACCAAAATTTGCTGGGGGCACATCTGTGCTTAGTAATAAGAATTTCTTTGAGCAGAGGACATACATTTTCAGAAGCAAAGCTTAAGAATGCCCAGTAAACAGCCAAGCAAGGCTTTAAGGATCCCAAAGTACTTGAGGTCACCTTCTGATCTGCTCATATCAGAAAAGGCGCCTTTGTTTGGATTGGGGCTCGTTTTTGGAGTACTGGTTTCACAAGGCCATCACATACCAGACTAAGTGGCAGAAGGCCCTCCGGGGCTGTTGGGTGAAGTGATGGCTTTCAGCCACTGGACACTGCCCCACTTGTTTTCTAAAGCAATGCTTCCCAGCAGCTAACCTCTCAGCTGGTGAGCAACAGAGGAAACTGGAGCAAGTCAATGTAAGAAATAATTTTAAAAAGCATCTCTTACAGCTGTCCTTTTCTGAATAGTATTTTTTATTCTGTGCATCTAACAATAGAGAAAACATGCTATTCATTTTGAAATAAGCTTAATGATCTTGATTTCTCAGCTCTAGTGCTACTATGCATGCAAGTAGTCCTCTTGCCACTGGAGGAAAAGTGCGGCCTTCTGGTCTTGCCTAGTCAAGAGAACAGAACCTGCTGACTGATGCACTCTTCAGCTGAATTTCAGATCCTAAATTCCAGCCCCCAAATTACGAGAGCCCTTAGCGGAAGAATAAAAGGGGTTCTAGCCCTGATTCCCGGCAGAACTGCCCATGGCTGGGACATCTTCCATTTAGCTAATGTCCTTGTGAGGCTGGCCACCTTAAGGAGGCATGAACTGTTACTCCTGATCCTTTCCCTCTGAGCTGAAAGTGATTAGACCAAGAGCTGGACACAACATCTAGTCAATTACAGTGTGAAAATAGCTAATTGTGCCCTTTTGTTGATTAACTGTGCCTGTTCCACTCCGGCACATGGCTTGGCTAACTTGTGAACTATGTTTAATTCCTTGTGAACTACATTGTTAAGGTTATGATTCCCCGCTTCCAACTTTAGCCCAATTATCCTGCCCCTTGTAGCCTTCTGAAATCGTAGCTCTGGGAAGCTCACTAAAGGTAAAGGGACCTTGGGCCACTCTGAATGTCATACTTTGAGCACTGATTTACCTTCTCTGAAGAGGTCCCTGAAGCATGAAGAATGGCAGTGCTAGCAAATCACACTAGCTTACCCCAAAGGCAAAACAAAATAGGGACAGTGATTTACCAGGGATGGGCACCAGAAAATAGGCACTGTCCATGGCAAATAGGCACACAAGTGGGGTGTAAAGTGAACTGCATCCCGTGGAAACTGTCCACTATTTCACTTCTGAGCCTCATTTAATTATTGACAGAGACACTTGGTAATTTGCTTTCATTACTGTGAGCCTTTGACATTAAATAAAATAGTTTAGCTCGGAATAGTGCATTGCCTTTCCAGAAATAAAAATTGCCACTATCTTAGTTAAGATGCCTTTTCCATAAGGTAAAGCAGCACCTTAAAAATTTGTTATAATTCTGACCACCTGTTTGTTTGTTTGTTTGTTTTAAAAGTAACTCAAACATACCAGTAGTTAATACTTATGTACATATGCTGCCCTCTAGTGCTTCTTTAATGAGCACTTCTTTCTCCTTAAAAAATGCAGTTCCCATTGACAAAGCTTAGTGTTAAAAAAAAGGGGAGGATCTTGTGTGAAGACCATAATGTAAATAGTTGTGGCTAAAGAAATATATACAAACCATCAAGAACTTTGAATAAGCATGAAATGTTTATGACCTTTCCCTTTTTCTTTACTGAATGTGTTCTAGCAGTAATACTTCAAAGGTCAAAGTGGGTTGGCAGATCAGAGACACATGTAACCTTTTCTCCTGCAGCACTTTGAACAGTCTACATCCTAAGTAGTAAAGAATTATTATTATTCTTCTAACTCTGGGGAGGAGACTGTTTTTCCAAAGAGCTGAAAATGATTTGAATTACTCATCACTGATCACAGTCTGGACAGTCATCCCACTTTTGCTACTGGCAAAGGGGTTTATGTGTGGTCTTAAAAACCACTTTCATCAGGACAGAGGAAACACCCAAACCTTGGCATACACAGTAAATGTGAAGCTTTTATCAAACTACTTTCAACACTCTTAAAAATGATTGAGTATTTCTGATCTAAGATTTGGGGTTGAGATTTTCCATTGCTCTTAGGCCTAAATTACAGCTACATTAAATACATAGCGTGTAGGTGATCCTAACTTCTTTTTAACTTTAGTGTAAGCATGCAGGTCCCTGAAGTGGATTGGGACCCAAATGCATGGATAAGCGAAGGTTAAAAGTTTCTACCAGATGCTTCCCCCATAAATTCCCTCCATGTGGAGGCTAAAGAAAGGGGGGGGGACTCTAATGACCCCAATAGAATTTTATTTCTTTGCTCCCCCATGGGGGGGGAGGGGAGGGCAACCCCTTTACCCACTTGCAGTGGCCCCATGCACCAAAGTAAAAAAAGAAAAGAAAAGAAGAGGTTAGGGTTAGCTACACACTGCAAATTTAACAAAGCATGTAGTTGAAATTGGTCACAACTGGAATGAAATATTTGTATTATCATTAATGATAACAGAATTTGTTTCTTGTTACCTTGTAGTCATGGAACTGAGATCCTAGTGATCCACACAAGAGGTCAGAAAAGTGAGATTGGCTGGTCGCTCCAAGGTTTGATAGTGTGTTACTTCATTAGTTTAAACCTGCTGTATATATTCTTTCTCCTATGACTACTCATGTCATGGTGCATCTTCGCATGGAGTATTTTCCACAGTAGCACAATTTATCAGAAACGATTTTAATGTTCTTTTCAACTGTTTGTCCATAAATTGCTAAAATATTTTGTTAAAACAAGCCTCTAACCATATATAATGATTAAGACTGATTAAGTCAAAACAAATTACTAAAATTACTAATTATTCTTGCTTAATAATACTACAGTAGGGTTTTTAATAAAACAAACTGTTGACAAGTTTCTAGAAATGAAACACTGTATCGCGCTGCTTTTCTAAACGCAATATTAGAGAGGTCTCTAATTTTGCGGGGAAGAAATGGTGGTCAAATCTTGAACTTCATTTAGTGACTGCATTAGGATTTGCTGCTGCAACATCTTAATAAAGAGCTGTAGTTCATTTAGGAGTTCATGCATGTAGGAAAGTTTTTCTTCTTTTGTCATGTCATTGGATGGGTCTGACAGATGGTCTACCATTTCTGATAATTTCTGTTGAGTTTTTAAAGCCGTTAGTGTAAGATGATCCGTTTTGACAGTTATCTTTTCTGTAGATTCTGCTTCTCTTTTCTTAGGAAATGTCTCTGTTTGTCTTCTGTCTCTTATTTTCTCTTCCTTTGTATTTAACATTTTCAGAAGTGTATCCTCCAAACTTTTTTCTTTTTTATGGGAACCGGAAAGACTTCTTTTCAGTCTTCTTGATAAATTACTCAGGTTGCTGCTTGGGGTAAAATAAGAAGACAAACTGTAGGATGAAACATAGCTACCAAAGAGTTTTGAAGAAACAAAAAGTGGTTTCCCTCCGGGTGTTGCTGTTTTTCTTCTTCTTTTCTTTAGTCCTAACATTTGCACTTTCTTAACATTATTATGAGTGCCGATTATCTTTGAATTTTTTCCCCCCAACCAGCTTCTCTTTGTTTTCTGTCTTTGGAATATTTTGTATGTGTTTTAGCTTCCTTGTCACCAAAATAGGAACTTCTCACACATCTAGATTTGGGGGGGGGGGGGGGAGGAGTTTCTATGGATTTCTGAATTTTGTGTTCACCATTGTATTTAGTTATCATCATACATACTTGCCTTTTATTAAACTTTCGGGAGATTGAACGGTGTCTGTTTACAGGCCTTGGCTTTGCTCTTTTTTCCACATCTTTTACAAACCTTGCCCTTCTTTCCTTGAAAAAGTTTCCTTTTGTTTGATTAGGTGCCCAATGCTTCTTTTTCTACAAAACACCAACACTGAGTAAAACAGTTATTTATAACAAAGTTGGGAAGCAAACTAGAGAACAAATCACTCAGGCATACCCTGTCTCCCCACAAACCCTGTTCCACTGTTCTTTTCCGTAAGGCTCAATGGCAGATCTCCATCTTTCTCATCCATTAATTTACACTCTCTTTCTCCAGCCCTTTGCAATAGCTGCTCACTCTCAATGGGGCTCTCTAGGTATGCCTTCTTGTGTGCTTTAGTAGTGGGCCAGCTGCTGTGACCTGGACTACCAGAGGAGTCTTTGGGGTGGGGAGTTAGGAAATCTGTTGCTTCCTAACTGCAAGGGGAGGAGAAGGGGAGAATGTAGGAGCAATCAGCCAATTAGCTGAGGAGGGGGGAGAACCTAAGAGGAAAAGGACAACATGGTTAGTTGCAGTGGTATACTGCACAGCCACTGGAGGTGGAAGGGAAATTAAGTGCACAGGCATGTGAGAGTGCAACGTGTACCTGAACTGGGAAATTTTGCAGCACTTAGCAAAGCTCTCTCAGCGATGAGAAAATAATCCGTCCCCATCCAAGAGAGCCTCTTGGAATTTGCCTGCCTGCTGACTGACAGATGAGGCCTTGTTGGACTACTTGTGGGGAGATGGGGAAGAGATCCGAAAACCTGTGCCTGGTGCACAGCGTCACCACTTGACTGGGGGAGGAGCAGGAGAGGTCCCCAACCGTCCAGGAAAGTCCCCCAAGTGACCTTGGCAACAATGACTGGAGCTCAAGTGGCTCCTGCTTGAAAAATAGTGAAGTTCACTGCCCTATCCTGTTAGATCACTGGTATGATACAAAATACGGCATCCCTTTTTCTTCTGTTTCCCCCATGGGAAAATAAAAGGCAAAGTGTGTGGGGTGGGTGGGTGGGAATGGGAGTGGTACAAAACCCCCAGGAATAATCCTGAGTTCTAATTCTTATTCTCACAAATAGGCAGGGCTTGAAATTCATAGACAAGGTAAATGGAAAAGTGTACATGCAAATGAGTAATAAAATAATCAATCCCAATTCTGTATGTGATCATTTGTCCTTATTTTATATCATGGTTCACCTTCCACGCTAACTGCTTCGGAGGTATTGTTCTCATGGGCTGAAAATCACTCAGAATCTCTGACATCAGTTCATTAGATTCTTGAATAGCCTGGGGTATATACGATCCCAATGGTACCTCTACTGAAAGACATTACTGTGAATAAAAGCTTTATTCTAAGAACATATTAATACAAATCCTACTTTTAAAAGCAATAGAACGAGAGAACAAGTGTCATGTTAAGACTTTGTAATGGCAGTTCCCCCACCCCCTCATAACCAGACATTTATCATGCATTTTTAAAAGAACCACATAAAAAGAACTAAATAAATACTGATGGATTGAAAAATATTTACTAGTCTGATTTTTTAAAATACAGTCCAATCCTGTATTTTAACCATAACACACAGTACTCCTGAGGGAGTATTGCAGCCTTAATATTCTATTCCTGGACATTGTTTTCCAAGGAATGTTCCAGTTTAGAGCGTCTAAGAACTCAGAAACCTAGCCCCTCTTCTAAGCCTTTCCTTTCTCTACTCCTGCTACCCTTCTCGACTATTCTTCTGGCACTGTTGTTCTTCTGGCTGTTCTTGCTGACACAAACATCTAAGAGGGTAATAGAGCTCTGGCTATTGGGCGGTATAGAAATGTAATAAATAAATAAATAAATAAAATAATAGCCACTGGTGAGGCCTTTTCATACCTGATTCCTTTTGTAGTATGATAATATCAGGCTGAGGTTGTTGTGCCTTCATGGACTCAAACTTATCCAAGTGTTTAAATTTAACCTTTAAAAAAAAAACACCACCACAAAAGGGTTTCATAAAATACTTAATTCAATGACTGAAAGATCATATTACTTTGCTGGCTCATAAGAAAATGCACATTCAACGAATAATGTGCATTTCCCCCCAGCCCCAGATGTCCCCATACTTTACAGAACAGACCTATTAATATAATATTCCATAACTTTTTGCCATGAACAACTTCATATTAAGCCTAATATGAAAATATTACCATGAAATGACATTGTCGGTGCCGAAACCTTTCAGGTGAATACTGCCAGACTGGTTAGAGAGCACAGATTTTTGTTGTATTTCAGAAATAAATGGCTGACGTAACTCCTGAATACAAATTACAATTTGAATAGCTTAGGGCGCAATCCTACGCATGTTTGGACAGAAAAAAAGGTCCTACAACTCTCAACATTCCCCAGCGAGTGAGGCTGGCTGGAGAATGCTGGGAATTGTGGCTCGTTTTTCAGTCTAAACACGTATAAGACTGGTTCTATTCATAAGAATTATGAAACATTCCTCATTTCATTTCTTCTATCTCCCCTACCCCCCATGTACACACACCCATATTAAATACCGTAACTTACTAAGAACAAGAAAGAATTTTACCTGATATCTTACTCTGCTACCTAACGAAGGAAAAAGGAAAAAGTTGCATAACTTAACAAGGCAATCTCAAGAAAGCTGATTTTACATACTGATTTCTAACTGTTTTAAGAATTAAAACAAAATCTCCATCTTTTATAAAGATGACATAAAATAGCTGCATATTGAGCTAGCCTCCTGAATAACACTTTAATTTCTATTTTATTAGCTCATTATGAGATACAATATATTACGCAAAATAAAATCACTTTACGAATTGTCAAAATTTGTTATAATTCACCACGAACAATTATACCTATTTGGATTAAAATATTTAAATACTTTTTTTATATTTTCACTCTGGGTTCACACATACAAATCCAAACTAGGGGAACAATCAAACCAAAATGAACTACTGGGATTTCCACAGGAGTTGAGCGTGGTTGATTCTCATAAAAAAAAATGGGATTTCAATTTGCTTAACACAGTATGATTCCAGGGTGGTTTATAAAGCATGCATAGGATTGTTCTTCGTGTCTAGCCTAGGTTGACCTACCATGTTTGTTTTCATTTCATAATCAAAATCCTTTTTATATATACATCCTGTTTTGTCTTAAGAGCCAGTTTACACATTAGGTAGCAGGTGGCAAACCTAAGAGTGCACCCACTAGAGTCACAACCAATTTAGGGTCCCCTGGATGGTACATTTCATATTTTTTTACATGTATTACTTCAGAAATCTTAGCTGAACACCCCCCCCCCCCCAAAATATAGTATATGAAGCAGCACATATTCCACATCTTCTGTCTCTGATTTTCTCTCTCTGTTCCTTTCATCCTTCCCAGCTGCTTGTTAAATCCACCTGCACTTGAGTTTGTTAAAAAGCTCTCATCTTTATGCAATTTCTGCTTCTTCAGCAAATCCACATCCTATTCTCTTTTCTGTCTGTCTCCCCAGCATCACTGTTCTCTTCCATTCAGTCTATGCATTTTCTTCTTCCTGTTCTGTCCCTTTTCATTTCTGGCCTGGTTCTTCTTATCTACAGAATTGTTCTCTCTTTCTTCACTCGCACCACCCTCATATGATCTGTCTATTCCAGAAAAGTTAGGAATCCTAATCTATCAACCACACAACACAAAAGGCTCACGGTCCCACACATCCCTTCTGTTCTGGTTCGAAACTATGAACGGACAAGGACCTAGAGTAAAATATAACTTAGGGTGCAAATCTATGCATATTTAGGCAGAAAAAAGTCCTATAACTCCCAACTTCTGTCTAAATGTAATAAAAT
Source organism: Elgaria multicarinata webbii (assembly GCF_023053635.1). Taxonomy (NCBI): domain Eukaryota; kingdom Metazoa; phylum Chordata; class Lepidosauria; order Squamata; family Anguidae; genus Elgaria; species Elgaria multicarinata. The sequence continues at coordinate 15,773,921 of NC_086191.1, read as the reverse complement.
AAATATTGTTTTTATGCTTTTGATGGTTTTAAGTTGTATATCTGTTTTTAATGTTCATTGTTTTTAACTTTTGTAAACCGCCCAGAGAGCTTCGGCTATGGGGCAGTATATAAATGTAATAAATAAATAAAATAAAAATAAAAATGCATAGCATTGCACCCTAACATATATTTTTTTTAGCCATAGGACACCCTCAAGTAAAATTCACAGCCGACTTTGACAGGCCCGATTGGCACCAACATTAATTGCATTTCGACGCCAAGTAACCATTTCGACGCCAAGTTACCTCACTGGCACATTGTTTTAACTGTTTTAACTGCATCTATTGCTTTTAAATTATATCTTGTTTTATTTATTTATTTTATTTATTTATTTAAGGATTTTTATGCCGCCATTCAGCCAAAAAAGGCTCTCACAGCGGCTTACAAAAGTATTTCTTGACAAGTTTTAACTTGATTATGGTTTAATTTGTTTTTAACTGTATATATTTATTGTTTTATACTATATGATTTTATCTGTACGCCGCCCTGAGATCTTAGCGATATAGGGCGGGATATAAATGTTTTAAATAAATAAATACTTGTTAATTATGTATAAAATTTTCTTTACTTTTTTTATAAAATAACTCTAATCCTATCATTGCTACTGAAAGTCCAGAATAGCCACAGTAATATTTTTGCATTACTTTCATTGGTAAACAACTGAAAATCTTTGAATTAACAAAGACATCCACACCAGGCAGACTGAAAAAGCATTTCAGTCTCATGGTGTTTCCGTAAAAAGATGCTAAAAGGCTACGAACTCTAGAGGATTATTGTTGTTAAATGCACAACTAAAAGTGAATGGCAGCTGTTATTAAAATGAATGGATGTTGTCATCAACATGGCTTTACAAGAAATGCATTGCTGTATATTACGCCACAGCTGTAGGTACATTATTAGGCTCAGGTTGTGGGCCGTTGTCGCTGTTGTAAAAGCTGTTGTCACAAGTTATGCTCAAACTGTTTTCTTTGAAGCATTTTGTTTTGTACTGTTTGCAAAACAAAGTCTGTAACCCAAACAAAGCACTTAAACTGGCTACAATGTATATTAAAAGTTGCTCTTTTCTTTCTATTCCTGATCATTTGAAGGGCAGGGCATAAATCTTAATAAAGAATTATCAGGCTAGATGTTTGTAAGCCGTTTTGAAGGTCTCTATCCAAAAAGTGGAATAAAACATATTGGATCAATCTATCAATCAATGATCGTTCTTCTTAACAGCTGAAAATGTTTTTAAATCCAAGAAAGAAAAGAAGATTAATCAGGAAGTTAAAGAGAGTTTCTATTGGATGGTACAGAAATGTAATAAATAAATATAATAACTAGATAAAGAATTGGCGTCTCCCCGTTCGCCTTTTGTCACTGAGCTAAACCAAGTTATTACTCCCCAAATCTAAAGGTTTTCACTGGTTTTTAGGTAGATGGAGTCACTATATTGGAAGAAATTGTAATTCCACAGGAATTTGGCCAGCAAAAAAGCCAACTTTTGTTAGCTACGGGTCGCTCACAACAAAATTGCATCCTTTGGCACTGCCTAAATTGGATGGATTGCTTTAATTTCATTCCCATTATGTCGATGTTTGCAATTGTGCAAAAGTCTTACCTGAAATGGGGTAACAGGCAATTAATATAAAAAACCCAATGAAAACTAATGTCCCACTAGTGATCCCTGGGGCCATAATGCTCAAAAGTAGAGGAGTAAGCAAGAATAGTATGGAAATTAAAGGTTGCAGGAGACAGATGTAAGGTTAAAAATGCGGGATCCAAAAATAACTTCGTTTATCATTATTGAGCCAATTTTTTTTTTTAAAAAAAATTGCAATGAAGGAAATAATAATCAAAACGTCTGTATGTCAGTTTCTGTCTGTATGTGTCAGTTTCTGTCTGTATGTGTCAGTTTCGTGTCTTAAACTTGAATCAAAGGGATGTATTTCATTCAGGAAGTTTGTTTTTTTCAGCGTTAATGGATTTGCTTGCTTAATGTTTGTGCTAAGGTCTCATTTTTTTCCTGGAAGTGTGTTTAAAAATAATAACACAAAAATAAGGAAACTAAAGCCAAATAAAATGATAGGGCTTCTAATGCTGCCAGCGCCAATTCTCTAATCCCCTCCTCCCCCCCCCCCCAAACCCCAATTCCTCCAAAGTCGCCCTCAGACCCTGACAGGCGAATATAGCTGAGGTAAAAATTTAAAAAGGAGAGAAACAAAAGCCGACGGTTGGAAATGCGCGGGAAAAAAGGGGGCAGCGGGCTCGCGCGCCCCTTCCGAGCCTCCAACGCCTCTTTCGCTCCCCGCCAACAGCATTGGAGCGGGGGCGGGGAGAAAAGGGAAACTGCGACAAACGTCAGCCAATCCCACGGCGACCCCTGCTGTTGCTAGGCAGAAAACCCCTTGCGAAGAATTTTCCTTCTCCGTTTCCCTCCTGCTGCTCTCCAAGGCTTCGGCCAGTTTCCGGATTCCTCTTGAGGAGCCATTTTGAAATGGCCACCCCAGGGCGGAAGTGAGGGTTGCCCATGGAAATGCAGCAAGCCTTAGCGTCTTTCCTCACCACCCTCCAAGAGAGGAGATGCTATTTCCCCCCCTGACTCTGCTCATGTTCCCTGTGAAACATTTTGTGTGTAACTTTTTCAATATATTAAAAAAAGTCCAGGCAAAGTAAATGCCAATGCAAACACAATCCACTATCCCCATCTGGGAGAGGCTTACAACAACCCTTCAGTGTATTCCTTTACTCGAGTATTGCATTTCAGGCTAAGGCTGCTCTGAACAGCCCTCCAGTGTTGTTATATCTTTATTGGTCCAGTCATATATTCCTATTGTAGGTGTGGGTAGGCTGAAAGAAGAGTATACAACAACCTTGCAAGAGCGCTGTTGGATCAGACCAAATACCCATTTATTCAGGTTGCCCAGTGCCCAAACAGTGCCTTCTCCAACTGACGTTCCGCCAGACTGCTATTCAGAGACATGTCGCCTTGAATCTAGAGGTAGCATATAGCCATCATGAGTAGTAGCCTTTGAAAGGCATTGGCTATGCTGATTGCGAATGATGGGAGTTGCAGTCCAACACATCTGGAGGGTCCTAGGTTGGGGAAAGTAGCCTAAGAGAGCTTCATTTGGCTGTGTGTGAATTAGTGGGTTTACTTTAGTTCTAGTATCGGACAATCCAGGGTGTTAAGTTGGGTTCCCATCATGAAGTACTGCCACGTCCTACAGAAGAGGTTCTGCCTTCTTGTGGATCAGTTGATTTGGGCAACTATAAACAACCTAGCACCATTTTCTTTGTTCCATTCGTTCTCTGTAAAACTTTTAACAGCTCCGCTTAGCGCATCAGATTTGAGTATTCTTGGTGGCTGCTTTCCGCCTTTGGAACTTACTTCCTCAGTCTGGAGGTTTGCTAAACCGGTGTCCACATCTGCAACGACACCTTGGTGGCATCTACACTACTCCTTTATAATGGTTAATAATGGTATTGACAACTGTTGGGGCCCAAGACACATTCCATATACTATTTTCAACCCATTTTCAGAGTGTTATATCCTGCTTGGTGTAGATCTGGCCCTGGAATCACAACTGGGCCATATACAGTACTCAACACTCACATGGTTACTGAACTGGTGGGTGTGGAGTTCCCCATCCTTTCCTTCCTACAGCAGCTCCTCCAAGCCCCCTAAAGTTGCTAGAGTCAGGAGACCCTCCTGAATGGGTTCAGCTGTATTGTGGGACGGAAGGATCCCCCCAAATCAGTCAGACTTTCTGCAAAACAAGTCCTTCTCATGAAAGGCAGATTCTGGATCCAACCAGGGGTCAGGTCTGCCATACCTGAAATAAGAGTGTTCCCCTAAAAATTGAAGTACATTCTGCATTCAGAACATATCTGGGATTTAGTGATAGGGTTCTCGTGTCTATATCGTTGACTTCAAACCGTTTTGAAAGCTTAAAGTACAGACTGACAGTCAATAATAGATCATCAAATGTTCAGATTGAAAACCTTTAATTTAAAATTTACATCACACGGGGTAGGGTGGACACTCACATTCTGTTACAACTAAAATTCATCAGAAGTGTGCGGTAGGAATTTGTTTATTTAACACTGTCATGGCTTTTTCAAAACACAGTTGCACAAAGAAAAATACCTTGAAGTTTGTGTTGGTTTTTTTGTTTTTAGAATTTGAAAAGGAAATGAACACACTATATACATACTGCCATATAAAGAGCATTCAAGTAGGACAAAATCTCTACAAAATATAAAACCCACCCTTAAATATTTTCATTAAAGAACCCACCAAGCCAAAAAAAAAAGTTATTCAAAAGTTATTCAGAGGCTCTGTGTTAATCTTGTTTATGTTAAGAAAAACACACACAATTTTATTAGTTTGCAACACCAAGCTGACAACTCAGAACTGTGGCAATGTATTTAGCTGGTTGTGTTACCTTTCCTATAAAAAAGATCATTAGAGTATAGTTGTAAAACTATTTAAATATGTACTATGTATAAGCTTTTTTTCATTGACGCAGGGGTCCTATTGCATCCCTGGGATGCTCCCTCACCCACTAATTTCAGCAGTGGAATCAAATTAGAGGAGATTCTTTTATATGCGGAAATCTATTCCTTCTACTGATATGGAGTGAACATCGCAGCACAAGGGACGCGGGGTGTACATCACAGCATATGCAGGACGATGGACAGAGCACATTATGTATGAGATGTATTATACGCTAACCGCTATGTTTGAATACTTTTCTTTTCTTGGTAATGGAAAGGTTTTAGTATTTGCTGAAACTAAATAAAATTAAACCTCAGGAAACAAAAGATTATGTGAAAGAACACACCTTGAAAAATCAGGATTAATATAAAGCAACTGCATTAAACACAGAACCTCCAGGACAACACAGTGTACACTTTTTTACGTTTTTCAAATTCATTATTCAAACAGAAATGTCATAACATGATTGGGATAAAGCTTTGCCAAGTCCTTTTAGTTAAGATATTTAAAAATATCCAAAATTTCTACTAAATTGCCTTCTGTATTCAATTTTCCTTAAACGCCTTTAAAATTAGCTATGCTATACCACTCTATGAATGATAATTCAGAAGAAAAAATTACTAGGTTTTGCTGATCTTCTTGAATGCAGTGCCATCAAAACTAAATTAAGAGTCTGATGTCACATACTAAGAGGGATGTGTGTAATGTATTATTTATTTTCACAGGCAACTATCGTAGGGGTTATCTATGCAAAAATACCCCTTTTATCCTAACCCAAATTAATGACAGCTTCTCCTAGGCAGGACAGATAAAAAAATAGTCTCTCTTGAATACAGCTGTGTATTATTTGGGAAAAATATTTATTTCACAATACAAGTAGTCATAATTGAGAACCAAAGGAGCATGGTATGTCCAGTTTTCTATTGGGTTTTGAAAAGCAACCTGCATAAAGAAAAGTATTATCCATGATCAGTTTATAATCATCATTCCCCCCCCCCCCCCCATGAAAGGACTTGTCTTGTTGGATATGTGCGGCAAACAAATTTGTGAAGCTTTCTAAAAGTCAAACCAAGAAAACTTGATGAATAATTTCCTACAATAGTTTTTCATTCTTTAAGGGAAAGAACTGGAGGCCTATAAGCTAAAGTTAGCCCACAGTCAATTGCCAGTTGGTCCACCATTTTCCGTAGCCCTTTTCATGATTCAGCCAACTAGCTCCTTTGGGGCAGGGGAAAGAGAAATTCAATGGCTGCCAACTCGTGTGTTTCTCCCCCGCTCCACAACTCGCTCCTTTCCTTTGCTCTGTGCCTGGGCCACTGGTTTTTATCCTAACCCAAATTAATTACTTGCCAATTTGTGCATCTGGGGATTATATATATAGTCCCTCCCATTTTTAAAAAGTTATTAATGAAAGACTGAAAGTTTCAGGGTTTAAAAATTAAAGCTGAAAGTTGCACCAGAAATATGGGTTCCTGTTTGGCCTGGAGGAATATAATAGTCAGAAAGAGAACACAAAGTTAATTATAAACTTGAATAAATGGAAGGTATTTCTATGTTATCTTTTCAAGGGGTATTTTTGTCTTTCAAGTGTTTTGGAAAAAGCTAGACTCAATAAGAGAGCCGATCCTATGGGTTCCTTACAGATGTGCAGAATGTTCTCTACAGAGACATGTAGGCGTGTGCATGTGCAAGACAGAAGAGGAGGGAGGGACAGACTGAAGAACAGGAAATCCAGGACGTAGCCTGTTTAGGCATCCAAGCTCTTGATTTCAAATAGTTCCAATTTCACCTCCGGTATAGATCTTTCTAATAAAAAGTTGGTTATCCTGTTGTAGTACATTTGACTTCAGTGTACTGTCTTAAAAGTCTGAAATCTGTAGAATGTTTTGTTTATCTGAGGCTAAAACTAGCAGCATGCTCACATGAAAACCCAGTAGGTGGGGAAAAACCTGGGCTGGGGGTGTTTCTAGGGAGAAGACAACTAGTTCAGTGATTAAAAGGGGGTGAAAACTGTGTTCTATGCACATCATCAATATTGGGCTATTACATCTTAGTTGGAATGATAAAAAGGGCAAAAATAGTAGAAACACACTTCCTATAAAAAGTTAACACATTAATATCTTCTGTAGGGATACCTATGATACATGGAGACATACGAGTCTGAATATCACTATTGCGTATCCTGCAACAAAAATTAATCTGGTCCTATTTCCATCCCCTACAACTTAATCATCGTCCTCATCGCCTTCGTCTTCAGCTGTGCGTTTTCTTTTTTCCCCTCGGACACCTTCAGCTGCGGAAAGAAAGGTTGACCACATTTGTTTAAACGAACACTAAAACCCAGTGGTTCCAACATGTCGTTACTGTCCCTACCGCCACCACACACACATTTTTATTTTCATCGCTTCTGGATATTGACATATGGTTTATCATAACACACAAAGCAAATGCCAATGAGAATCTGTCAACTAGAAATAAGATATTCTGCACAGTACGCTTCATCAATAGTTCAAAATGTACTGCAAGGCCTCCCTATCTCTCTTTCTTTCATTTAAGTGCATATTTTATTAAAGAAAGGCACTGTTTCCTACCATATATTTGGCACTGGAATAATTTCAGGTATCTTTGTTTCCCCTAAGAAACCTAGGGAACTAGAGTTCTTTAAGGGTACTGAGAATTCTCCATTACATTCTCACACAAAGGATAATTCCTTATATTTCTTGACCAGAGAACCTGTTTCAGTTTATAGTGTGGATCAGCCTTTCTGAACCTGGTACCCTTTCCAATATGCTGACCTTCAACTCTCATCAGCCTATTCAGTATGGCCAATGGGCAGGGATCATGTGAGTTCTAGTCCCACAACTTCTGGAGGACCAGTTTCTCTAACTCTGCCCAAAGGCATAGCTCTACAACTCGTGAACCCCCAAGCAAAATATCTACTGTATTGTGGCCTGTATTGTGGATACCCAAAAGCCATTTCCTATTTTCCTGGAAGGAAGAATCGGAAGTGTATAGAGTCCTCAGTGGGCTGCCACATTTGGCTTGTCATAGGTTATTTAACCCATGAGCAGATCCCTCACACAACTTCTGCGCTCTTGTGGATAAAATATGGAATGCAAGCTAGATTTTATAGCAATGATTAATTAAGATCCCATTTGATGATTATATCAACTTGCAAGTTCTTACAAGAATCTTTAATTAAACTTGAAAATAGATTGTATTAAAATTACACAGCTGATAAGATAAGGTGAACCAGAACTTTACAACACTTTAGATCAACAGACTGTAAATTCAACTTGATGGGTTAGATTCAAAAGTTCCCTTCCCCGATGGAACACTCCTTCTGTTCTAGGAAGAGAACCTTTGGATCCAAAACAGTCAACGTTTCAGATATCTAAAGAAACAAATGCAAGTTTATTCACATATGGACTAGACATGAAACTTACCTTCCTCTTCCTCATTCTCTCTCTCCTCTACATAATCATCGTCATCTTCTTCATCCTTGGGGAAAATAAGTTGATGCTTTCAGAAGTTCAGCATTATTCAAAAAGCTGCCAATTAATCAATCTCTTGTAAAAACTAGTACTCCTGTCCTACCTTACTCAAGTGTCCTGAATAGTGCCATAGGCACTAAAAGAGTGGGACAGATTGTTTTATATAAATAAAAAATACGTCTGCTCAGGTGCAAGCATTTTCTGGACTATGCAGGCAAAATAAAAGAGAGCTGTGTATCCCTCAGACCAACATGTTGAAAACCAATTCTCTTTCTCCATAGCGTACTATAAAGGTCATATACTGTACAAGCTATCACTTATTTCAGACTACAATTTTAGTTTGTGAGAATAAAACAGTAACAATAAGTTATTAAGAACATTGGGGCCATGCAGAAGAGTGAGTGCACTGCTTTCTGACCGCTCCCCACTCAACCCATGTTTGGTTGTTATGTGCAAATTGCCCAGGTTTGGATGACATGCTGAGGTTCATCGTGGATGATTTATTTAACCCACAATGAGCTGTGGTGTCCATAGGAACTACATTGCATATGCAACCCTCGCACAGAGGTTATCACGTTGTGCGAACCCGGTGAGTGTGGGTTATGTGATGGTTAAACACACTATGGGTCATGCGAGGGTTATTTAACCTTCACATAACCCATGCTCATGGGGTTCACATGACAAAACAACCTCTGAGTGGGGTTCGCATATTCAAAATGGTGGCTGCACGTGCTGTAGTCTCACCATAGGTTAAATAACCCATGGCGAACTGTCATGTCGTGCAAATGGCCCTATTGAGTATAAACATTTCGTGTTTGAGTTAAACGAGCAGAAAGTTCACCTGGATCTCTTCTTTCATCAAATATGAAAGGCCCACTTCCTCCTCCTCCTCTTCTTCACCTTCACCGTCCCCCAAGTCTGAGCCATCGTCATCTTCCTCATCGTTCTCTTCATATTCTCCTGGGGGACCAGCCTTGTCTTCATCTTCCTCATCTTCATCTTCATCCCCATCTGAAGGGAAGGCAATGCTAATAAATGCTTACTCCACTCCTGTTCCAGAATTTAAGGACCAATCTACAGGTTCAAGAAACATAAGATGCAGTCTTCCTGGGATGGTACCATTTCCAAATGCATTCAGAAGATTGCAGGCTTGAATGCGCACAAACTCTCCACCTCTGGGAAGGAGAATTTACCAAGCCTTTACCCCAAATGTCTCCTGGATGCATAAAGTTTTTGATACTGGAACGAATCCAAAAACATGCATTTCCCCCATCGGTATTTTGAAGTGGTACAATCCCAAGGAGATTATAACACGTATGTTTTCTGAACGTGTAGGTCTGTTCCAAGCCCAATTGCATGTTAGGTCTTTTCCAGGAGTAAAAATAATAATGCTGGAAACAAAACAGAATACTGAATGATTCATGTAACTATATACAATAAGCTACTTTCAAAAAGTACTGAAGTGTAATCTTTACAATGTGAAAATTAAGTTTTACCATGAAGTGCAAGTTTTAAGTAAAACAATAAACTTTTATCACATACAGTAGTTCTGAATAGTTCATTTCAAACATACGATCTGTATGCCATAATTCAAGCCTGTTACTCCAACGCCCAGCTCAATATCCAGTGTAGAAAGGAGTTAATATTTATATATATTTAAAAAAAACCAGCTGGAACAAGATTATGAATGAATTACCTTCATCCTCTTCATCTTCTGAGTCGGGGGCTTCATTATCATCCTGATCGAATCCATCTAGATACGTGATTTGCTGAAGCAGCTCAAACACACTTTCTCTGTAATCTTCCAGGTTTGTGATCTCACAGTTAAATAAATCAAGACTCTTCAAGTTCTTAAGATTTTGCTGAAGAGAAGAGACCAGTTATTTATTTTTCCAAGTTAGCAAAAACCTCTCTGAAGATACCTTTAAGTGTTTTATTATTAAACTGCTCAGCATAAACACTGGTAGTCTAATGTTGTATTAACTTTGTTAATTAACAACATTAAGGCTGCAAAAATTACCTGAAAACAAGCCCCACTGGATACAATGGGGCTTAGCAACAGAGCAATTAGTCAATTAACTGGCTGAATGACCAGGTAAAGATTGAGAGATGTGGACGGCACCTTCCATAATATGGTAGACAATACAGTAATAAAATATTTGTCTCCACAGCAGAGGCAAACTAGATGTATCCATTTCTAGCAAATCCTGGACAAATATGCAAACTAGCAACAACTATCTCTCTCATCATGGTCTTCCAAACTTCTGTCTAGAAAATGAAGCACTAAAATCATCCAGGCTAATAATGATAAATGATACTGACTTCCTTAAACTCAGGTTTCTAGATTTATATCTTGTACTTGGTCAATATTTACCCTCTTACAACCTACTGCACAATTATGCTGCCTACTTCCCCTAACGATGCTAAAATGAAGACTGCAATCCTACGCACACTCACATGCTTTTCACGGTCTAGCTCCTGCCTATCTCTCCTCTCTCATCTCACACTATTGCCCCGCTCGTGCTCTTCGCTCCTCTGATGCCATGCTTCTTGCCTGCCCAAGGGTCTCTACTTCCCTTGCTCGGCTTCGTCCATTTTCCTCTGCTGCCCCTCATGCCTGGAATGCTCTTCCAGAACACCTGAGAACTACCAACTCAATCACAGCTTTTAAAACACAGCTAAAAACTTTTCTTTTCCCTATAGCTTTTAAACTTTGAGTTTGTTCTGACTCTATACTGTTAGCTTCACCCTTCCCGGTGCCTGTTTACACTTCCCTGTGCCTGTTTGCATTCTCCTTCCCTTCTTATTGTTTACTACAACTTTATTAGATTGTAAGCCTATGCGGCAGGGTCTTGCTATTTACTGTGTTATCTGTACAGCACCATGTACATCGATGGTGCTATATAAATAATAATAATAATAATAATAATAATAATAAGCGCAAAGGAACACAGCAGGACTGATTTCTGAGTAAGTATGCATAGGGACAGCACTGCAAATCCACCTTTATACTTACAAGGGCTTCCACGGTGCTGAGGTCTTTGATTTTGTTACCACTCAGATTTAGGTATGTGAGATTTGGACATCTCTCTGCCAGGACTTCCAGGCCTCCAGAAATTAGGTTGTCGCTTAGTTCCAGCTACAGTGCAAAATTGTCATATAGTCAGGCAGGCAGACTTCTGATACTTTCCCAAGTCCATAGTTTAGTAAAATCAGAAGAATAACACCTAGTTTGTATATTTTTCAGCTATTACAGATGTTACAACGAATTTCTGTGTTTATGATTTTATAACAGTTTCCTTGTTGTTATTTCCTGTTTGCAGGTTACTGATAAAGACCTGCTACTGGAGGGCTACAGAGCCTCAGTCTCAGAAGCCAGATCTAGCCCTCCTGGGTTCCCAATTTAGCTTACAAAGATTTCCCAGACAGCCACGCCCCCTGGTGCCACCCCTTCCCTGACCACCAATGGTTTGGTGGTTTCACAACTTTTGTGCAGCTTTTCCCCCATTCTAAAACACTTGCAATAGGACCAACATTTCCTCAAATGCAAGCGGTATCATTCGATTGTTTTTCACGGGAACGGGCTACATATGCTTCAGGATTTATGGAAATCAAGTCAAGGCACTAGCAACCCACTGTTCAAACAGCCACTCAGTTGTAGCTTGACACTCACCTTTCGAAGCTTAGTCAAAGTGGGGAGTTTGGCCAAGGACGTCAACTCTATGTTGGCCATGCTGAGAAACTCTAGTTCTTTAAACGTGTCATTCAGACCTTCAATTTCACCATTGCTAGACCGACAGTTGTCAAGGACCAGTTCAGCCACCTGCAAGAACAACACCTTTGAGCTAGGGGGAAAAAAGCCTTGAGTCTACAGCTAGCCTGTACATTTTGACTCTCAAACTCAATTGCTAACCAAGCCAACTGGATTGTTTACCGGGTTTCTTGGGCAAACCAGAGTTTAAGACACAATTCCTGAGTTGCACATAACAGCAAGCTAGGAATCAAGCAAAGTGAAACTGAATGCTGGTTTATTCCTCCTCCTGCCCATGTGAGAGGAAGAAGACGATGTGTGTGTGTGTGTGTGTGTATGTGCACAAGCACAGTGCATGTGTAGGCTCTTTCCTGTTCACATACATAAGTACTAAAATATAGTTTTGCAATATGTGTGAACGCAGCCAGTATCTTCTCAGTAAATGGCATCCAACCATCCTGTTTGTCCATGACGACTTGGCCAGCTTTAAGGTCCTGGCTGTCGTCTGGCTTACCTGGATAGAACTGTGTTCTATTTCCTTTAATTCAGCTGTCCTATTCCCTGAAATGTCTTGTAAACTAAGCAGGAATAGCTAATGAAGTTTTATCTGTGCCTCTTGTGCATGTATGTGTGTGAGAGTTTTGGGAAGGAAAATGGGGAGACAGATAAGTAGGCCTTCTGTGCGCTATATTCAATGAAATATGCAACATTCTGCAGCCAGGGAACCCCAACTCGTGGCAAAGAGAACTTTGTGACCTTTATAAATGAGTCTGTATTGTTTTATTTTGCATAATGCAACTCTGCTTCTTGCAGCTAAGAAAATGTGCATAGAGTTATGAAAGCCCTGAAGCACTGACTAGTGGAAGTCTCATTTGGCAATAAGAGCTAGAAACATTAAAAACAAACAGGAAAGCTAAAGGCTGAAGAATCTGATTTCTGCCGCCCCCCCCCTCCCCACATCCCATGCCTTTTCTGTACTTGTATAGAACTGAGAAACACACAGAGACCAGGAAACTTTAACATGGGCATTGACCTCATAAAACACTTTCCATATTATTAATAATAATAATTAATAATACACATCTTTTCAATTTACCCTTTTAAAATTTGTGATTTTAATGTTTTAGCTGCTTTATAATGTGTTTTTGTTTGTTTTAAGGTTTTATTATGTTAACGTTTTAGCAGATAAGGTGCAATATAAATGTTAATAAATAAATAAATAAATAAATAAAAATAATACACATGCCTTCTTAAACTTTAAGATTTCCCACAAGAGAAGAGTTATACTACACTCACAACTTAATTCTACCTGCTCAAGAGTAGGGTCTTTCCTTCGGTGACACTTCAAGTACGCAAGCTTTAGCATAAAGAAGATACAGAACTTTATTCTTAGTTTTTAATCACAGCGCTCTGTTTTTAAACAAAGCGTTCCTCCACAACATGCCAAAGCTTTTAAATAGCAACGTTGTGTCTATTTTTGCTAGGTATTGAAAAGCAGCAGAGTTTCCTCTCCGCCAACTCCACAGGCATGCACAATTTAGGCGAGTACAAAATAAGATTTATGCCTTGTGTGTTTACTCTCAAAAGTATATCTGGGGTGGGGAGTTACATTTTGACTGCTTTGCATTACTTGAACCACAATGGTTGCTATCTTGTTGGTTGAAACTCTCAGGAGCAGTTTTCTGCTCTCAGCCTCCACTGCAAAAGGAAGAGAGAGAGAGAGAGAGAGAGAGAGAGAGAGAGAGAGAGAGAGAGAGAGAGATGCTGGGCCTGTGTTCTTACTGACCTAAATGCAGGAACATCTGCTGGAGCTATGTGAGTCGTGAGTTCAACAGCAGGGAAGTGAAAAGGCTGCAAGATGATCGCCCTGCGCTTCGTGCAGATGGCAGGGCACAGAGGAATTACTATCGGAGTTCAGCTGAGCCAGCCAGCCACCCACCCCTCCCTGCTCCCGGAGCAGAAAGCAGCCGGTACCCTTTGTCACGAAATCCTACACATTTTTCACAGAGAAGTTGCATTACACTTCAGCGTAACGTTCCGTGGTAAGACAATGAACCTTTGGGTGGGGGGATCCAAAAGGCTCACCCAAACTCCGTAGAGGAGGCTTCCCTCCTAAGTATCTTTAAAAAAAAACCCAAAACACGACCCTCCTGATATCCATCAGATGGCGGAGTTGATGGGTGGGAGGTTCAGACATCAGAGATGACGTAGTAAGCCATTTGGACTCTGTAATGCACTGGAGTAATTCTCCAACAGTATGAACCAGAAAGAAGAAGAAGAAGAAATGCCAAGGAAAATCTGCACCTGTCTCGGTTGATTTATGGCTTTAGCCAGCCACTACAACCATATTCCGTGGGGCACCCACTCCCGCCAGAGGGAGGTAACTTGGAAGAGCGGCGGACTGCATTTCCTGTAATACTCTTGACACCAGCACTTCCCCGGTGGAGCCAGTCCAGGGAGGAAGTTACCTGCTCCTGTCTCTATGGCGGGTGCTGGCAAGCCCGTCTCCCGAGTTCTACACGAACTCATGCTAAGCGCCGGGCGGGCCTGGAGGAGCTCAGCAGCAAGACAATCGCCTTATCTTCTTTTCCTGTTGGGAGTGAGATTTCAAGGAACGGGAGGAGGAAGAGGAGGGGGGCGCCTGGCCCCATCCATGTGCTCTCTGGGTAGAGCTGGAGTTCTCCAGGCAGGGCGGGGCAAGATGAAAGAAATGAATAAAGACTGTCTAAAGCTGAAATGCTTCTTGTAAAGGGTGTGCATATTTATATATATATGTGTGTGTGTGTGTGTGTTTTAAAAAATAATCCTCCTTTCCCCTTTACGAGGCCGTAGAAAGTCAAAACCATCTGCGTAGATAGGACTAAGATGGACTCGGCATTAGGCACAGCCTGTTTACCAGCATCTGCGCAAGGGAAGTTAAAAATAAAGCCAAGTACATTCGTTACAGCAAAATAAAAAGCGTAAAAGTTAAGGGTTCCGTACGTTACGAAAAGCAGATCTGGACGGACGGATTTTTTTTTTTAAAAAAATTACTTTTTGTATTAGGTAACAAAAGCCCTCCCATATTTTTTTTTAAAGCAAGAAAATACAATCTTCCCCACTGTTGGCGAGCAGGGACGCGTGACCTAGATTTGACGAAAGAGCAGTTTAACTAAAAAGGAAAGGCGGGGGGCGGGGAGGAGAGAAAAGTTTTAATTTGGAAATCGTTTCTTTTCTACGCCACGAGGGGTGGGGAGGGGGAAATCACCCTTTCTAGATTGACGAACATTTATTTACTGGGTTTGGGGCGGGGAGAGATTGCACTGAACCGCGGAGTGACCCAGTTTCTCTCCCATCATGTACCGAGTTGCAGAAGGCGGCGCTGGGAGCGGAAGAGTTAACCTCCTCGCCTCTTCAATCACGGTTGGCAAATTTCACTAAGCTCGTAACAAACCCCCGTTTAGGGCAGAGAAGGCAGAAGAAACCGTGCGAAGGGAGACCTGATTTATACAGCGCCGGGAACACTCGGGCAAGGGGCGAAGGAGGGACCTCGCCAAAGCCAGCCGCCGCCGCGGCAGCAACAAGGCGTACGGAGATTTAAACATAAAACGCACACCTTGCACAGGATCAGATTCGCGAACCCTCTCCATTAAATAATGGCAACACTTAATAATAATAAAAAAAGAGCGCATTCCCGATCTCCCCCTCTTGCAACGTGAAACGGGCCTTGGAAGGCGAGGCCCGCCGCCGCGCCGCCAAGCGCTCGGACGCAAAGCGCCCTCTCCAAACGCGCCCATCAAGGCGCACTTTCGGCGCACCCGAGGAGCGGGATTTGGCCCCGCGAGGCGGAACGCGGAGGAGGGATCCGTTCCCAGCGCGCGCGTCCAGGGCAGGGGATCGATCAAAGGAGGACGCCTGCCTCTCGCTCGCTCGCTCGCTCTCTTAAAAAAAGGCCACGACTTTGTCCTCACCTTCTCGGGCGCTCGGTTCCTCAACTCCAGGGTGATGCGCTTCTTCATCTCCATCGCCCCCCTGTGCCGCCCTGCTCGGAAAGCCTCTCTCCAAAGTGGCGAGGGAGCGAGGGAGGGGCGCAAAACTCCCCCGAGGAAGGCGCCCCGAGCGGGGTGGGTGGCGGGGAGCGGCGCGCGCGCGCTCGAGGGGGGGACCCCTCTCCGGAGACAGAAGGGGGCGCGCGGGCAGGCGGGCGGGCGAGGGCCAGAGGGCAACTCCGGGCGCGCGGCTGCTCGTGCTCCTGCTGCGCCCGCCGGATCCCTCCCCCTCCTCTTGCGAAACACGCAGCTCCGCTCCCTTCAATGGCCGCTCGCACACTGAGCCTCCATAACGCGGCGCATGGGGCCCCCTGGCCGACGCCCCGCCTCCGACGCCGCCTCCTCCGGCGAGCCTCTCGCGCGGCCGGCCGGGCCCAGGCACGCACGCAGGCAGGCAGGCAGGCGGACAGGCAGGGAGCCGCCCGGGCGCCCCCGCTCGCCGGGCCCGATTGGCTCGGGACCCAGCGCCCCCCGCCCAAGGCGCGAGCGGCGACGGCTGGCTGGCTGGGCTCGCCGCCCATCCGCCCGGGCGCTCCCCTTGGGCTCGCCCCCCGGGCTCCGACGCGCCGCGGCGCCTCCTTTTGTGTGCGCCTTCGGCGCGCTCGAAGCCACGCGCGGCCGGGCAGCAGCAGCAGGAGGTGGAGCGAGCGAGCGGGCGAGCAGGCAGGCAGGCAGGCAGGCAGGCCAGGCGCGCCCCGGCTCGCCTCCTGGGCCTCGGCCGCGGTGGCCAAACGAGCAGCGCGAGCCGCGGCCGCCCTCCGCCCCTGCTCTGCGCCCGTGGAAATGGCTCCTGATCCTCGCCCTCCCTCCGCCCCGAAAGCCCTTCACTTGGACGGAGGCTGCTGAGAGGGGGAAGCGCCGTCCGAACGCGGCCGCTCCTCCGGCCCCGCAAACAAACTTCGCGCGCTGGGCTGCGGGGAAGCCCTCCGTTTCTCCCCCCGGCCCCCGTGCGCATCAAGCTCCGGCGGGGAGGTAGGGATGCGGATTTAGGTGCTGCACGTCGGCGCGATACCTCCGTTAGGCCAAGCAAAAGGTCCCGAGAAACCTGAAAGCGTTCGCGGCTTCCAGATGCTGTAGCTTCATCGGGCAAGACGTTAGGAAAAGCCCGGGTGGGAGTTGGGTCTGGTTCAGAGATTGGCTTAGCCTGGGACTTCTCAAGCCAGCCTGCCTTTTCTGGGGCAGGCACAGTTGTTGCGGAAGGGTCCCATCGAACAATAAACATGTATTAAAAAATATTACTTAAAGCAATGTTTATTTAGCCTTTGGGGCATGGAAAGCCCTGTCCCCAAGGAAGCTAACAATTCTGAAAAGATGAGGTACCATAAAATGGCAGCCCCACAGCAGGCATGAAAACACCCACAGGCACTCTACGGATGTATGAAACACATACCCCAAAACCACAGCTGCAGTGTTGTACCTGTTCATTTATTTACTTGCTGTCTTAAACATTCATACCTCACTTTTCCCCAGCCAAAAGCAGCTTCAAGAAGATCCTTTAGATTTATATAGGGCTTGTGTTGCAGAAACCAGCAGTTAGAATGATCTCTCAACCAGTCACCAGCCTCTCCCAAAGGCTTGTTAGAAAAGCAGGGCTTTCACAAGCTGATGAAATCTATAAAGAGATGGGTCCAGAGGGGCTTTAGAGGGGAGAGCATATGGAAGCATAGGCACCACTGCTGAGAACTGGTACCCAGCTGTTGATGGGAAAGTGCAGGGCCCTCCAACAGAGTCAGGTTCTCAGTTCCTGCTGTGTAAGTCAGCCTCTCCAGTCTCTTCCCCTCCCTGTCCACAGAAACACCCCCCTTTACCCCCTGCCTGAGGTTGCATTTGAGACCTCGGAGAGGCAGGCGGCAGGGTTCTTCTCTCTGTGCTGGTTGGAAGGGGACGGGGAGCATGGATGCCTGGATCCCAGACCAAAGCGTTATCTCTGACCTTGGATTCAGGAATCTGAATTATCCTATACCTCCCCCAAACACTGTCTGGAGGCCATAGGATTGTTCCCTTAAGTTGTGCATAATATTTGTATTATTGTTTTACTCTTTTGTAAACTTCCCTGGGAATGCTGATTGACCATTGAAGGGTGGGTACTCATTTCAGAAATAACAAATAACCCCATACCAGTGAATGAGGAGGTGAAATTGACTATACCAGATCAGTTTTTAAGCTTGACAATTTCACTCCTAAGGGAAATTGCAAAAGATGATTGGATTGCTGAGAGGGAGATATTTCTTGTTAACTGTTACATGAGCACTCATGTGAATATATAGAGCTTCAGCTATAGGGCGGTATAGAAATGGAAATAATAATAATAATAATAATAGAATAAGTATTAATCTTCCAATATACTATTACTACCAATAATAATTTGGGTGTGTGTGTGTTTGTGTTTAATTCATTTAATAATGGATGTGGGGGGAGGTTTACCCATTTTCAAAATGGCTGTAGGAGGAACTCAACCCACCTGGACATACGTATTGCATACTGCTGGTCACATATCTGGAGCAGGGTAGTTTTGGCATTTCCTGGATACTTTAAACACTGAAAACTATGAAAAAATAATGTAATCAGAGACTATAGCATGGATAATTATGATGATGGCTCTACAAATACCACTTCCAGGTGATGTTATATGTATCAAGTTATCATCTGTACACAGTTTCTTCCTCCTCCTCCTCCTCCTTCTAGTAATTCTTTAATGCTCTACGTTTGATGGATGTGATGAACAGCTTTTCGCATTCCTGACCTTGTAATGTTTGACAGATTCCATTTTTAATTCACTATCATCGCCATGTGTTTTCAAATATAGACAGATGAGATAAATGAATTTTCTGCATCTTTCCAATCAAGTTCCCGCTCTCCCATAAAATGATGCAAAGGCTTCAAACTGTTCAGGTGTCCATACCAGACAACCAACCTCTTTGAGATGGGTATTCTTTATGAACACATTGCAGAAATGATGTACGTTTTGGTATTTCCCTGAGTTCAGGCCACAGTAGAGGTCCACCAATGGGACAGTGAAACATTCCGTCTTCCAGAGTTGGGCTTGTAGAATTACGTTTTAGACATGTGAACGAAGCACCATATGTAACTGGCCAATGCAGGATGGCCATACAGTCGTCGCAGCTACTTGGACCTGTTCCAGGTGCTGCAGTTCTTCCTACAGATCGTTGCACCTGTTATTCCGCAGCTCAGGTACCACATCCCTTTCCTCCTTGCTGCATCAGCATCTGATCTTGCTCTACGTCTTCTTTCTCTTGACTGTTATCGCTACACCCAGGAGCCTGCCAGATACCTGTAGCCCAGTCCCCCATCTTAAACATGACACCAACAACAACGAGTAGAGTAATTTTCCTTTGGTGGCAGGCTGCTAATATGGGGGGGGGGGGGAATGGATTTTTGTGCCAGTGCCCAACTACAATAAAATATGAACATTTGAACTTCGTCAGACAGATTATTGGAAAACAAACCTGCTTGATTACTGTGGAGGTGCTAAAGAGCATTAAGACAGATGATGTTAGTTTATTTTATACCTATATTTTTTCCTTTTTTAAAAAAAATAGGATGCTTTTAATATACATATTGTGTTTGCTTTGTGATATCTCAGGCTTTGTTTTTTGCACGTTGTTAATTTATTTATTTTTTGTAATATTCATTAACTAAGCAATAAAGAATGATTGGATATCTTTTGAAATCGGGCTGCTAAATCAGAAACCACGGGGCTTTTCACTTATGGATGGTGCATGGATTCTAATATAAGGTAGCGATGTTGAATTGGGAGGCGACTGTTATTCTGGATTTAAAGATTTAAAGGTTTAACCAATCTGGAGTTAAAGGTTGTGATGTGAAAGTCACCAAAAAATATGTTGGTGCTAAGCTGCATGGACATTCAAGCTTGCAACCGCTTCGGGATCCAAAAGAAAACGGAATGAATTTGCTCCTTTTTACAACTTTATAAAAACGGACTTCTAGTTTCTGTTTCTTTGTTTGTTTGTTTGTTTTTAAATACAACTAGCCCAGAAGATATTCTATCCATCTTTAACAACTTCAGGAAAGGGTAGTTAAAATGTATGAACTAATCCAGGTTAAGTGATATTGACTATGTGCCCTTAGTTATTCTCACAGCTGGTTGGATTAGCCCATAATCTTAAGTGACAGAAACAGAAGGCCAGTCATGGGGGTGGGGAGTGCGGAATCTAATATCTTGAAAACAAGACCTTGCTAACAGCCTTCAGTCACTATTATTTTTAACTTGCTGGAAAATGTGTCGATGGGCAATGGAAGCTATTTAACTTCATACCCACTGCCCCACCCATCACTGAGTCCCAGTTCCTCAAGAAAAGCAATACTCTGGCCTATCAAACTGAATGGGAGACATTCTGGACAAAGCCAGGACCCTTCTGCATAGCCTTGCTCTCTCGCCTGGGCATGCAGTGTGTGACGTGCAGACGTATTTTCCCCTGCTGCAGAAATCCCGGGTAAATTGGGCCTTCTGGGAAGGTGTACATTATAGATGGAGGAAAGTAGAACAAGGGATGCTAATTAGCCCTGGGTGCATAAGCCCACACCATGGGACAGACAATGGCATCATTACTTTTGGTTAGCTGACCGGTTAGCTGTTGATCCATCTTGCTCAGAATTCTGTACCCTGCACTGACCGACAGCAGCTCTCTGGAATTTCTGACCATTTCTCAGCTCTAACAGGAGATTGTGGGCACTGAAACTGGGACTTTCTGCATGCAAACCATTTGCTCTACCACTGGGTACAGTCCTCTCATTGATAAACAAGAGGATGTGACCTGAGATATCCCAGTTTTTGGTGACAAGTTGATGAAAATTCATAGGACTTGATCTGAAGTCGGTAGCTCACTTTTTGAAAGTGGAGAAGACTTTTCTTCCAATGCTCATTTTCCTGGTACTGCTTTGAAATGAAGGCCACTTCATTTTACTTCTGTGTTACTTTGATTATTTGATATTCGTTTGATTGTCATGCCATGCCTCTCTGGTTTGTAAGATTCCTTGACTATGTGGCTACCAGGAGGAGGGCCTTCTCTGCTGTGGCACGCTGGCTTTGGAATGTGCTCCCTAGAGTTGTTCGCCTGGCACGTATGTTATACTCTTTTCGATGCCAGGTGAAGACCTTTTTATTTCCCCAGGATTTTAACATTTTCTCCTCTTAGTCTTTTAACTTTCCTGTTTAAAATCTGCATTTTAATTCTTTGTATTGCTGCTCAGTTTTCTTCTGGTCGTATTTTTATATTGTACTTTTATATTGTAATTTAAGCTTTATACTTTACGGTTTTGATTTCTGGGAACCGCCCAGAGAGCTTCGGCTATTGGGCAGTATAGAAATGCAATAAATAAATAAATATTTCTAAATGACGTGTTTAAAATGTTAGACATAAATAAATACGCCATTGTGGCCTGACAATTTTTCTTTAAGAGTCCTTCAGTTTTTTGACTGGGCAGATCAAAAGTGTACTCCTCCATCATCGTCTTCTCACAATTAATATGGCATTATAGATCTAATAAAACATTGCTGGTTTTTTAGTTTTAATATAGTATTCAGTCTGAAGAAGAGCCCTACAGAGCTCGTGGACTGTTTTGTAACTTTTTGGTTGTCCCTAATAATGGTATAATCTTGTCAGTGTTTTGACTTGTTTATTCTAACATGGTTACAGACGTTTTGTAAATAGACCAATTCACTTACAAAACATTGTTTTTTCTGTCCCTTTTCACTGCAGAATCATAAACATGAGGGAGAGAGAACATTAGACATTTGCTCACATATATTTTAGGCCTGTAAATCCCAGCAGCAGCACCAGCTCCCACTGTCCCTGGGATCAATGTCCCTGATTATTCTGGTGCTTGACAAAGCATGTCACACAGGGAAGCACAAATCTGTCTCAAACCCGTTGTTTAACTGCATAAGCAAATGTCTGTGTCCTAGAGACAGGACTGGGCCACCAGCTCGCTCTTCAAAATATTCCTTGTTCTGCTCTAAGGATCTTAAAATTGGCAAATTGCTTTACGTTTCTTCCTAGTGTGCGTGCAGCCATGAAGTGGGTGCAATTTTTGAACCAAGTTATTTATCACATTAGTATCCTGCACATTATCCAAGGAGATCATGGCAGTATTCTTACAGTAGTCCCATTTTATCCTTACAACAATCCTGTGAGGTAGGTTTAGCTGAGAGAGTATCATGATTTGCACCAGAGTGAGATTAATGACTACAGCATGGATTTGAACACACGCGTTTGCCGGTTCATGCTCAGCATGGAATCCACCATGCATCACTCTTGGGGCCAGCTGAAGACATGTTGATGATGGGTGGGAAGGGGTAAGAAGGTGCCTCCCCATTCTACGCACAGAAGCTCACCAGACTGACAACTGAATCTTATTTCAGCACGGAGGATGTGACCTGCACACTTGCCTGGCCCGGCTGCTTGGCCCACACAATTCTG